>NC_069696.1:16598793-17972543 GCF_023699985.2 Odocoileus virginianus | reverse complement strand
AACAGAAAAATACTGATAAATTCCAGTTAGATTCCTCAGCTCAACAGAACACCTGGATTTGGGGCCTGTATTCATTGAGTTGTAAACATGATGCTCTCCCATTATATTTCTTATTTCTGTTTGGGATGTATCTTAACAATTATATACATCTTTAAGCTCCTGTATGAAAGTTATCTGTTTCATACCTATATGAAAGTTGATGTACAGTTCTAACATTTTTAAACTTGTTACTATAGTCTGCAGTAGGCAAAGTAGTACATCATCCAGTTATAAGCTCTGTCATCTCATTATCCACTCTACTTTGGCTCTAAAAGGATTATTGCACGTATTTATGACGAGAGAAACTTGCTTGATGATAGGTGTAATCATACTTTTCCTGAACTGCTACAACAAACCCGTGAGCCTCACCAGGCAAGATGCATTTACCTCACTTTGGAGTTAGAATAATTTTCTCTCTGTAAATTAGGATAATCTGATACACATTGGTACTTAGAAAGCATTTTAGTGACCAAGTTTGAACTTGCACTTGTATCATTTTTTAAATATTATCATATTATACGTTTCCATCTCATGTTTTAGTATTAAGCCATTTAATATGTGGGGAGCTGTTTTTAGTTACAGTCTGATTATTTTAGAAGTACCTGTTTTGTTCCTTTGGTTTTTCTACCCCCGAAGTAGGAGTGCTAACTTTCCGTGTCCTACTTTCTTGAGAAGAGAAGTCAACTTCTTTACAATTTATAACAGTTTTTAGTTCTTATGGAGGTAATCTCTAAATCTTTATTGAATCATTTTGTGATATTGGACCTAGTTCTCATGATTTTGCCATTTAACTGGGTGACTGTAGATAATTCACATAATTGCTGTTCTTTGTATTTTGACCATTGAGATCATTTGAACCTGATGATCTTGACGTTCCTTTCAGCTTTAACGTTTTCTGATGCTTTTTATACTAATTGCATATCATAGGGTGTCATGGGGTGCATATCATGGGAGAATTGCTAAGAAGGAATGTATATCACAGGTGACATGACTGTGTTTTTTTTTTTCCTTTAAATTTTTCCTTATATACTGTGCCTGTAATTCCTCTTACCTAAAGAAAACTTGGCATATTGGAGGTTCAGTATTTTTGTAACTCAGTTTTACTGATATTAACTTCTGGTAAGCTATTCATTTAGATTTTGCATTGACCTCTATGCAGACTACTTCATTATTAACATATGTGATGGGTTTAAATAAATGTTGAAAGCTGTTGTTTGAAGCTTGCCAAACATGTAGATGTTAATGGAGTTCATGTAAAACATTTTTCAGGCGGTTATTTCCCTGTAGCTTGGGAGCTATTATATACTTTTAAAGGGTTCACAGAGATTTTATTTTTATTGTTATTAGATTTGGAAAGAGTAAACAGTCATATAAATGGCAAGGACCACAATTTTGGGACTTCTTGGGAGGGAATTTGCAAAACATTGAATGGTGTTAACAATGACAAGTATTTTCACCTTATCACCAGCTATTTAAGGATTCTGTGTAATAGTCATTCCTAAAGTTACCCATAATGAGCAAAGGATTCACCTTCAGTCTTTTTTCCCCCCACTTTAAATGTAGTTTTCAGTTTTAAAATGTTAAGAATGTTATAATGCAGGCCCTGTTAATTTTTTGGTTGAACTCTTGAGTTCCCAACTCTTCATTCATTGTACTGTGATTGTTTTTGATAGATATGATCTAAAATAATAATCTCAGGGAAGGAGTTAGAATCCCTTTTATTGTGCTGAGATTTTCAGTAGACTAGTGTTTTGTCATTTCATTTATTATTTTGAGCTTCTGAAATCTGCCAGGCTTGTAGTTAGTAAGTAGGATTGAAATTAGAGGCTTTGCTGTTAATCTAGTCCTTGTTCACAGTTATTTAGTTTTGTTGTTCATTCATTTTTGATTTTGGATTGATTTATGACTTGGCTTTTATGTCTGGTTGAGATTTATAATACTATTTTTGTGTTAGTTACAGTGTTATTCTTAAAATATGGCGATGAAAACCCCAAACTCTTCTGGGTCACAGTGGATTTCATCAGTCTGCAGATAGTAAGGAAACGGTATTTCATGTGTTTTCAGAGTATCATTATCTTTGGGGAAAAAAAGCCATTTTCAGACAGTTTAGATATTATTATCAAATGGTTTCTGGATAGTTCCCTGTACTCAAGCAAACATGTATTTTTTCTAACCCAGGTTTTGTTTCTTAAAATGGAGCAGTGCTTGGTGCTTTCTGATTAGCTTTTTTTATTTGCCAAAGGTCATAGAACTTTCTACTTAGAAAGAAAACAATGGAATTCAAGTTTCCTGTACAGTACTTTTTGTGTTGAGTTCTGCTGCCTCTTTCTTTTTGAAGTAATTTCAGACTTCAACAAAAAATTGGCAAGAGTAGTAAAACTTTCACCCAGATTTGTTTTATGTACTCAGAATAGTGATCACCAGGAAATGAACACTTATGCCATTTCCATTATTCCTATTATATTAATTGGAATTCTCTCATAAGGAAGAGATGTCCCCTTTCCTATTTATTCAATTATTCATGTATATTTGTACATACATATTTTTATATATATGAACCCATGGATGTTCATTTTATTCCACAGGTTACCTTGCATTGTCACCATTATATTGTTGCAAAGATTATCCCAGAATTGACAATAGGAGTACCATCAACGTGATTCCATATTCTTTTCACATGTGTCCTTTTTTTTTTTTAAATTGTGGTGAAAAACACATAACATAAAAGCTACCACCTTAACCATTTTAAAACATACAGTGGTGCTAATTATATGTGCATTATTGTTCAAGATCTCACAAACTTTTTTATCTTGCAAAACTGAATCTCCATTCCTATTGAACAACTGCTGGCAAACACCATTTTACTTTCTGTTTCTCAGGATTTGATTACTTTAGATAGATAACTCATCTAAGTGGAATTATGCGGTATTACCTTTTTGTGACTGGCTGTATCTCATGTAGCATAATGTCCTCAAGGTTCATCCATGTTTGTGTCATGTGATAGGATTCCCATCTTTTTTTAAGCCAAATAATATTCCATTTTATGCATATACTACATTTTCTCTAACCATTCATCTTTTGATGGGCATTTAAGTTGGTTCCACCTCTGGGCTATTGTGAATAACCGTACTGCAATGAATATGAGGTGCGAATATCTCTTTGGGATCCCATTTTCCAATCTGTACCAGAAGTAGGATTGCTGGATCATACAGGAATTTAATTTTACTTTTGTAAGGAGTCCCCATCATTTTAAAAACACTTTTTGGAACAACAGTATAGTCCAGCTTTCTCTTTTATTTCCCATGCCAAGGAGCCATGGTTCTTTTTAATGAAGAATAGTATTTAAAACCAGAATCCGGACATGAGGCATGCTCATTGGTACTGGAGTAATTTGCCTTAATTACTAAGATGTTAGAGTCAATTTTCCATGCTAAGACTCCAAATAGAGTGTACGTAAGTTGTTCTTGAGCGAGAGGAAAGGGGTCAGTTTTCCCTTGTTAATGTGCTGATGGTTCTCCCAGTAGTGTTATTAAAGGTTCTAGGACAGTGGGGTTCTCAGCGGTGTCTCATGAAGCAGTTGAGTAAATTGACTAAGGTGGGGTTGGTTTTCATTGTAACAATACCTTCAGTTGAACATCTGTTCTCAATTTTATAGTTTTGCTGAGTAATTCTTGTTTTAGAATGCTTTGGTCACAATAGCAATTTGTAGCTCTTGTCTGTAAAAAGAGCATAGTAACTGCAAATGTTTGGTATTCTAAACATGACTCCTTGTAAAAATACTATAAAACTACCTAGTGCAAGTGTGACACTTTCTTTTTCCGTATTGAAAATCACTTGTATTTACTCAGACATGAAATGTCTTGAAGTAGGTTAAAGTCTTTAAATGCAGCACTGAATTTGCTCTTACTGCTCTCTTAAACAGATGTAGAGTATCCCTCTGTTTCCCCTACTGGGTGCAAAGTGTTCTCTTCACTTCTCACTCCAGTGAGATTCTGCATGACTGAAATGTTATTGCCATCAATATATACTGTCTTCTGTTTTCAAAAAGGCCATTTCTGTGAAATTATACTTTATACCCTATAGAGTATATGAATCAGTCCCAATGATACCTATTTGTCATATATATGTATAATTATATATTAATTATATGTTAATATATGCAACATCTAATTGTTTATATATGTAATATATAAACTAATAATTCACTGCTTGTTTTGAATATTGGCTGGACTTTTATAAAAGGAATGGTTTGTTTGAATTTTCTTTTGGAACTTGATAGTATTCTCAGTTCATTTCATGATGGGTGCCTGATTGTCCTGTTGTCATCTATTTCTTGAACATGTCTAGTCAAGAGAAGTTGCATAGCAGCAAGTTTGGTAGCAGACTGGCTGCATTCCAAGATGGTAATCCTGTGTTGACATTTAATGAGCTGACGAAACTGCTCAAAAACGGATGTCATGTCTACAGAAGGTTTGCCATTACCTCCTATCTGTGAAGATAATGTTCTGGTTAACCCACATCTGTTTCTTGTTGTAGTCCGTGTTCTAAGTGTGGTTTGTAATATTTGGGAATGCCTCAGAATGTTAAATCCGTACCACAATGCGGTTGAAGCAGCTGAAACCACTGGAGACTCTGGTTCAGATTTGGAGGTAGATTTTAGGAGTGACAGAAGCCTAATTTCAGTTTAATTAAACCACTCTGAGGTAATATGATGAAGCACAACCTCAAGAGTTGCCAGAAGATTTAATTAGTGTTGGCTCAACTTTTAAAGCATAAGGGTAATCTTTTGGAATCGGCTAAAATGGTGCATTTGTTCTGGGTTCACAGTGTACAAGCAGTCTTTTACCAGGATTTGGGTTGTTATTTTAAACATAAAGAGGCTTAAAATGGTATTTACAAACCTAGTAACCTGTCCAAAACTGTTACTCCTTGGGTATGAGAATGTAACAGTAATTTTCTTTGAGACAGAGCAACATGTTCTTGTGTTACTGTGTTGCTTTTGCCTAGAAGAGAGATTGTGTGGTTGATAAATGTTTAGGGTACAAGCCAGTTTGCTAAGAAGTGTCAACTCTGCAAAAGTAATGGAAGGAAACAGATTTCACAAAGTAATCCTTAGACTCAGTGTAAGGGGAAATACATAGTTCTTTAGCTGTGAGGTCCCACAGCCACGTTTTGTTTAAACTTTTGATCTTAATCTCTTCAGACTATTCTTGTAAATTGCTTTCTACATCATATGAATAACAAAAATGATAGCATTTATTAATAACTATTATTATCATTATTCACATGCCCTTGGACTATTATCTTACCTCCATTTTTTCTTTTTTTTTTTTTTTACTTATGGAAAATTTCAGGCACATAGTAAAGTGGAGTAAAAATACTCAGGAACCACCCAGCTTCTCCTGGTGAGAGAGCTCTAGGCTCTCCCCATCTCCTTGGTGATGGCAGATATAAATGTAATGGCAGGTTCAGTTCAGTTCAGTCGCTCAGTTGTGTCCGACTCTTTGCGACCCCATGAACTGCAGCACGCCAGGCCTCTCTGTCCTCACCAACTCCCAGAGTCCACACAAACCCATGTCCATGGAGTTGGTGATGCCATCCAACCATCTCATCCTCTGCTGTCCCCTTCTCCTCCTGCCTTCAGTCTTTCCCAGCATCAGGGTCTTTTCCAATGAGTCAGCTCGTCACATCAGGTGGCCAAAGTATTGGAGTTTCAGCTTCAACATCAGTCCTTCCAATGAACACCCAGGACTGATCTCCTTTAGGATGGACTGGTTGGATCTCCTTGCAGTCCAAGGGACTCTCAAGTCATCTCCAACACCACAGTTCAAAAGCATCAATTCTTCAGCACTCAGCTTTCTTTGTAGTCCAACTCTCACATCTATACATGACCACTGGAAAAACCATAGCGTTGACTGGACTCACGTTTGTTGACAAAGTGTTGTCTCTGCTCTTTAATATGTTGTCTAGGTTGGTCATAACTTTCCTTCCAAGGAGTAAACATCTTTTAATTTCACGGCTGCAATCACCATCTGCAGTAATCTGATTAATATAAATGTGGTTTTAATACTTCTATTTTGAGATAACCAAAAAGAAATGAAATCAGGCCTTTGTCCTTATTCTTAACAAATCTCGGCTGGTACTTTGAAATGTAAACTTGCAAATGTGATAAAGGATGAAACAAGTAGAGTTTTGTTCATTCTTTTCATGAGAAGCCACTTTTTGAAGTAATTTTAACCTGTATTAGAATTTAGTTTAGCTGGAGAGGGAAAAAAGCTCAAATGGAAAACATTTGTTTGTGGTTCTACTGAGCCTGTGAGTCTAGGGCAGCCTCGAAGGTGGCAGGCAGGTTTGAGAGGGGATGGAGGTCCAATGTAAAACAGGATTAAATTAACTTTGTTGTGGGCTGTATAGTCACCACCATTAAATTCTAATCCTGCACAGTCCACTGTGGTAGTCAGTGGCCACATATGTCCGCAGAGCACCTACAGTGCAGTTACTCTGAATTGAGATGCTTAAAGGTTAAATGCATACTGAGAAGACTGTAAATCTTAGTATTAAAATCTCAGCAATACAGTTCTAAAGATTACATTTTGAAGTAAAAATATTTTGGATATATTTGAATAAATTAAGTATATCTATTTTTAAACTTAAAAAACATCTGGCTTCTAGAAAATTTTAAATTACACAGGACTCACATTTGTGACTTGTGTTATACTTTGTTCGGACAGCACTATTTTAGACTCAACTCTGTTGTAAGAAGCTGCAGCAGTCAAGAATGGGAAGATAGTTAAGGGGACAGGTGTTCTTAAAAAGTTACATTGAAAGTGTCTTTAGCATATCTTAGTTACATAGTTGAATTTGAAATAGAGATGCTATATCTAGCTTTAAGTGTGTACTGTATTTACTCCACTATCCCCTTGCCCCCCCCCCGCCACCCCCCCCCCCCCAAAAAAAAAAGACTTTTAGTTTTGCCTTTCAAGTGAGAGAAGAAGGAATAGCTAAGGTACTAATTAGCCAAGGTACTAATATTCCAGTGTGCAAAACTGTATAGAATCCTTAGCTGTGGCTTTTAGGGAACTGTATTTGAGTCCTTGGACTCTGCTGTTCTAAAGATTATCATTTGTTGTTGTTTTGCCAGATGTTGCTAAAAGTTACCTTACCATTTAAGCATGTCCTTTGCATGTTTTTTTCTTTTTTCTGAGACCCTTGCTTGCACTTAGAGCAGCATTAACACTGATCTAAGCCCCGGTTTTGTCAGGGGATCAGTGTAAAGGTCAGCAAAGCACTCCTAACCTGCAGTCCTTATGTGCAGTTCTGAAATTTAAAAAGCTCTCTAAACCGAAAATTGTTTTTGTTAATTCAGTTGGTAACGACCCTGACTTGAAGCAGTGTAAGACTAATTGTAGTCTCTGTTTATGCCCCTTTGTGGGAATATGTGTATGTCTTTCAGCAAAAATATTGTCATGCTTGGCAATGAAGTGTTGCCCCGGACCCAGATAGAGGTGATATGCAGTATGCATTGTGTTAACCTTTCTATATTTCAAGAAAAAACAGGGCTAATTAACCCCAACGCTTTCAGAAAAGGGATATTTTTGAACCTCTATTATTCTGTGGTTTCCTAGGTGGCAGAGTGGTAAAGAATCTGCCTGCCAATACAGGAGACTTGGATTTGATCCCTGGGTGGGGACGAGCCCCTGGAGAAGGAAACGACCACCCACTCCAGTTTTGTTGCCTGGGAAATCCCATGGACGGGGGGAGCCTGGTGGGCCATGGAATCGCAAAGAGTCAGACCCGCACACACAGACACATTATCATCCCATGAGAATTGAAAATATTTTATTAACTGTAATACTTAATTTTGGGGGAGGGGGCTGTGCTGGGTCTTTGTTGCTGCTCAGGCTTTTCTCCTGTTGTGATGAGCGTGGCCCACTCTCCAGGTGCGGTGCGCAGGCCTCTCATTGTGGTGCCTTCTCTGTGGAACATGGGCTCTAGGGCGCACCGGCTTCAGTAATTGGGGCGCATGGGCTCTAGAGCACAGGCTCCAGAGTTGTGGTGCATGGGCTTCGCGGCTCTGTGGCATGTGGGGTTCTGGACCAGGGATTGAACCCTTGTCTCCTGCATTGGCAAGCAAATTCTTTACTATTGAGCCACTAGGAATGCCCTATTAACCATAATCCTGCATTTGAGATAGCTCTCTTCAGCACAGTCAGGACACAGTGATAGAGGTACATGAGGTCTTCCTGAACACAGCTGTTATGTCACTCTCCTTAAAGTGGCTTTCATAAGTGTCTTGTTTTCTATAGTTTTTCTTACCTGGAATTTCATATCTGGCTATCAGGTAATATCTACCTGAAGCTGGCTCTTTGAGTCCCTCTTGTATTCTTTTTACCTCAAAGCGCTTCTTTTAGTCAGACAAGACATTCTGGACTGTGTCTTAACGTGTGTTCCTTTTTTTATTCTGAAAAATCATTTTCTTTGTTTCTTTGTCAAAATTCTTCTAATTCTTGAAGGTGGATTTGAACTGCTACTTCTTGCTCAAGTTTTTTCTGTTTTTAGCTGTAGACCAGAGAAGGGTGTATGTGTGTGGTTTTAATATAAATGTAGATTACCTCCTCAATTGGATTGTAACCCTTAGCTAGAAGGGGCCCTCTTGTAAACTTCTCAGCATTCATGATGTTTTTCATGTGATTTGCTTTTAGTAAGTATGGTCATTGATTCTGGGGATTGAAGTGAGGGTCTGATAGAACAGCAAAAGTATATTCCAATTAAATTGTCCAACTGTTTGCTCCTTTGTGCTTACTGTTTTAGTTAATATGCATCTAAGTTGCATAAGCAAACAGTAAAAATGGGTGTTAGAAATGAGAATAAGGCTGCAGCCTTGCAGTTTCCTACTAGTTGCCAGGATACAGAAAGGTCTCTGTTGCTTTTATTCTGTTTAAAAAAGTGTGTGATGGTTTGGTTTTTTATTTCCGCATATCCTTTTATATTTATTTATTAATTTTTATTTTGAAGTGCTATATTTTGCTAAATTAAATGTAGTCATTTAAGTTTAGTTATTTACTTAGGGACTAAAGCATTTTACTAAAAACAACAAAGGGGGAAAACAGCATTTAGTAAACATCTACTACACATCTGATACTGTGCTAATAAGTAAACATTCTTTATTCATTAAATAATTTGGCATGATATGTTCTCCTGTTTTTTGTGTGAGAAATTGCATAGAGTTTATATTTAAAATCCAAATCTGTTGAATTCTGCCAGAGTATTGTTAGATAATCATAAGAGATGTTCTGTTTTGTTGCATTTGGCTGAGTCATGAGGCGTGCGGGGGATCTTAGTTCCCCAACCAAGTATTGAACCTGTGCCCCCTGAAGTGGAAGCAGAGTCCTAACCTCTGGATCACCAGTGAATTTCCCCATAAGAGGTTTTTAGAGAGCAAAAGAATGAAGAGTAAATACTAAAGAGAAAATGCTGGGTTTTGTGAACCAGGAGAATCTTTTGGAATTGTTTCTTTGTTATATTTCTCACTGTGATTTTCAGTTTTATTCTTTGCCTGTTATCTGAATTCATATTTAATCAGCTATCTTATGTTTAATTTGTTAATTTATCAAAATAAACCATCAGGAGTGTTGCAGGACACATAACTGAAAAAGGAGAGTTGGTTAATATTGTAGTATTTTTGAAGTAGAAATTTAGGTTTTATTTTTAAAAACAAGTTCAGTATTGGGCAACTGGTGTATGCATTTAGATCAGCAAGTAAATTTTAACATGAAGGTCAGTATTTGAGCATAGTAATCAGCAAAATTAGTGTTAATTTATTAAAAGTAAAATAGCTGATGCAAGATAATACTGAATCTAGGAATAAAGTAAAATCAAACATGTCTTAATGTACTGTACACTTATAAGAAACTATTACTTTAGGGTTCTATAGTATAGACTATTCAGCAGTCTGTGTTAGATGCTATCTAATAGGATGATGAACTCCTGCCCCTAATGGAGGAGATAGGTTTCCTGTTCCGTATATGACATTTTGGGTGAGGTAACAGTACATTTTCTGGGAGATGCCTTTGGAAATACTGCAGCAGAGACTAATGAGACCTTAGACCAGAGCTTGCCATATTTGTGATTTTTCTGCAGAAGGTAATAGTAAAGGCATAAGACTTGATAGGCTTGTTAAATGATGTTTTACAAAGAACAACTCAGGAAATCTTGGAAAATACCCAGCCAGGTTTGAAAAAGGAAAGAGGAACCAGTGAAATGAAGAGATAGAAAACAGTCTTTGTATAGAAAAAGAAGTAGCATCAGATCCCTGCCATGAAAACACAGTGTAGGGTTTCAGTGAGTCAAAAGAGGCAAACGTTAAGATGAGAAAAACAAGGAAGTAGTCATTGATCGTTTTCTGTAGCTACTTTGAGTCACAGGTTGTCAGTTGGTTGTAGGAAGTGAAGGGACTGAGTGGTGTTAGGTGGAGGCAGCAGTTACAGATCACTGTCAAAGAATAAAAATGGAATCTTTCGGCTTTTAAATGTCTTTCTAAGATGGTGGAAACTGTTGTGTTAAAGGCAAAAAAGAAGGACTTTATAGAGAGGGAGAAATTGGAGCTACTGGTAAGGAAGGAAATAGTATTGGGAGGAAATTCTTGTAAGGAGAGTAGAGGAAGATACCAGAGTCAAGAGATAATCTCCATATTATGATGAAAGCAAAAAGACCAAGTTTTAAAATAAGTTTCTCCTACCTACAATGAAGATTATTCTAAATTATGTTTTTTAGTATCTTAATAGGGCTTCCCTGGTGGCTCAGCGGTGAGGAATCCGCCTGCCATTGCAGGAGACACTGTTCGATCCCTGGGTTGGGAAGATCCCCTGGAGAAGGAAATGGCAGTCCACTCCAGTATTCTTGCCTGGATAATCCCATGGACAGAGGAACTTGGCGGGGTCGCAAAGAGTCAGACATAACCTAGTGACTAAACAACAAAAAATATGCTAATATACTCTATTAAAATCTATAAAATTTCACATATACTTCTTTTAAATACACATGCATAAGCCTTCCTTCAAAATGCTAGTCTTTTTTAAAATTAGATCCTATATAGGAAAGATTTTCACCCTGATCAGAGTTTCCAGGCAGTAAGTAGTAAAATGGGGCCAGAAATTCTTTCTTGGAGCTCTGGTTATAGGAGGGAATCAGGAATACGTTCATTCTCCAAAAGTAGACGGTAGTGTGCATTTTTATATGAATTTAAAATTTGAGCAAGGATAATATTTATTCATGCACATGGCCAAACTAGGGTCTGAGGATGAGAACTATACATTTTCATTTCCATTTTTAAGAAGGTTTCTTGAGTGTCTTAGGAAACTGCTTTCCTTTTAAAAATTGTTTTAAAAATATTCATTGAGTTCTTCATCAGACTCTTAATCGTAGCTATGAACGATGTAATAGGAAGTAGATGAATTAGGTTCCTGGTTTTCTTGAGATGACTTTCTAGTTAGATAAGTAAACAGATTATCAGCCTGTGTTCTCTCTTCAGTAAAGTGACCACTTAGTCATTTTACTTTTATTAAACACCAAAATAACTTCAAGATAAACCATAGACATAATGAAATATATCTAGGATTGGTCTGTTGCAGGAAAATATGAATATAAAAAAATCTAAACTCATGTCTCAAATTAAGGAGAAGTTATTAACCTTAAAAAGTGTTTAATATTAAGGGTTGGAATAGTAGTTGATTATTTTGAACTGTTTTTTTACTTTTAGAAACATTCTGTTTAAAGACAGATTTATTCAGTTGGATTAATAGAAGTCCTGTTGTATCAGATACGAACATTTAACTAACAATCTCTCTTCCATCAGATATAAATCAATATTTGCAGTTGAAGATATAAGGATATAGCACGATTTTGCTCAGTTTTTAAATATTTTATTTCAAAGAGTTGGCTGTTTTGGAAAGGTCAGCAAGTATTTTAAAATTTTTAGAGAGGAGAGAGAAAGATAGTATTTGCTTGTCATTCCATCTAGGTGTCATAGTATTGATTTACATGGAATATAGTTTACGGATAAAAAATTAGTACTTGCCTAAGATTATACCTGATACTTCTTTTTAGGTGAGTGGGTGGCAGATGTTTATATGTACAGGTTTTTAGCCACATTTCTGAAGGCTGATTTGCCTGGCACCTAGACTACTTTTTAAAGAAAAATATTTATTTATTTATTTGTTTGGCTGCACTGAGTCTTAGTTGTTTCTAATGGGATTTTTAGTTGAAGCATGTGGAATTTAGTTCCCTGACCAGGGATTGAATCCAGGTCACCTTATTTGGGAGATCATAATCTTAGCCAGAGGACTACCAGGGAGATCCCCCAGGCCACTTTATTTATTTTTATTTCATTTTTATTTTATTTTATTTTTTTCCCCCCAGGCCACTTTAAATGGTAGAAATGTTCTCATTTGGGAACTTGAAAGTTGGTGCTTTGGAAGACTTCCTGTCTTTTAGAACCGAAGATTAGTATGTGTTTCTGTGGTGTCAGAGACAGGTTAGATGCCTTTGCCACTTCTAGAGAAATTGCTTCTGTTGTAATGGCAGTGTCAGGGTGAATTTAATCATGTTACTGTAGATACAGCCTAGTTACTCGAACCTTAGTTGTGGAGAGAGTATCTAGAGTGTCAGCCACCTGACAGTTTTGTGATTAGAACCTTAGAGGACTGAGAGATTATTGATAATCCTGTTACGTGTAGTTTAAAAAAAATCTTCCAACAGTGAAATAAAAAACATACTAAGCAGAAGGAGTCCTAAAAAAGACATCAATTCTATTTACAAGCTGTGACCTTATTTGAATCTGTTTCCTCAGATATTAAAAAAGCAAAACTTTCAGGATAAAATAAAATGTGTCATAAAACAAAATATATACTGGCATGATGTGTGCAAAGGTACACTAATTTGAAGACAGATGGACAAGCAAACTTAAGGTGATAATATTGTACTTTTAATTTTTATTTGGTCATTTAATATAGGAGATGCATACTAAATCTAATGTCAGAATTTTTAGAAGGAAGGTTAATAAGAGAATGGAGAAATAGAAGTTAAATATAAGCCTATATTGAGTCTTTGAAATCATTCTTATTAAATCAGCATATTTTCATTTTGTGAAAGCATTGTAATAGAAATAACTAAGATCTCTTGGATTTTGATGAAAGCATGGTTGGTTTTTGTCGTTTTTTACATATATATGAAGAATAAGTACACATCTTTTCCTCTTCCTTCTCTTTAAACTTAAACTTGAAGGTTATGAATACCGATGGAACTGGGAGACGAGTGCTCGTGGAAGACAAAATCCCCCACATATTTGGGTTTACCTTGTTGGGTGACTATGTCTACTGGACTGACTGGCAGAGGCGGAGCATCGAAAGAGTGCACAAACGCAGTGCAGAGCGGGAGGTCATCATAGATCAGCTCCCTGACCTCATGGGCCTGAAGGCCACAAATGTTCATCGAGTCATTGGTAGGTAATTCCACAGCGCTCTTAGAGGATGAACCAGGAATGAGAAAAGATACAGTTAGCAGCTTATAAAGTCAGCAGTGTCAATTGTTGATGTTTTGACAGGATGTAAAAATCGTCTGTTAAGCCTTCTGTAATGAGAAATGGACCTTTTTTTTTTTTTCCTCTTTTAAGGAGATTATTTAATTTGTTGAAACTCACAAAGTTAATATATTCTTTGTGGTACAAGTACATTTTATGTTTTTCTTAAAAATTTGTTGCCTTTTACTTCATAGCCCATGGTGTTTCATAGTGGCTAAGTCAAGGAAGACAGTGAACAGTTTTTAGACAATTACCTTCTTTCCAAGGGTGTATCAGTCAACTTTCTTCCACTTCCCACCGTCAAACCCAGATAAACGTCCCAGGAAAAAATACTCCAAATCACTTTCTTCTGGTTCCTGAAACCTCCAGACCAGTTTTCAGCGTATCGCCAAGTTCAGTGATACTTGTGGATGACCCAGTGCTGGGTACCATTTAGGCATCCATGAATAATTTTTGAATCAAGAAGTTTCTTTAAAGGTGTTTACCCAGGGACAAATGAGAACTCAAGTCATTGGATCGATTGGCAGGGATGGACCTTTAAATGTTGGTTCAATACTGGCTGCATAGTTTGAATTGAAGGGCTAAACTTAACACCCACACACTCTGTCAGAAAAAGAACTTCTGTTGTATGAATAATGCAGTTTGCTTAAAGCTTCCTTTGGGTACACAGGAAAGTAATTTTGTCATATGCTTATTCCCAGTTGATCAGCATGAGAGTTTTGACCTGCTCTGTTTTCAGTTCAGTCACTCAGTCGTGTCCGACTCTCTGTGACCCCATGAACTGCAGCACGCCAGGCCTCCCTGTCCATCACCAACTACTGGAGTTTACTCAAACTCATGTCTATTGAGTCGGTGATGCCATCCAACCATCTCATCTTCTGTCGTCCCCTTCTCCTCCCGCCTTCAATCTTTCCCAGCATCAGGTCTTTTCCAATGAGTCAGCTCGTCACATCAGGTGGCCAAAGTATTGGAGTTTCAGCTTCAACATCAGTCCTTCCAATGAACAGCCAGGACTGAATGAACACTTCTTTAGGTTGGACTGGGTGGATCTCCTTGCAGTCCAAGGGACTCTCAAGAGTCATCTCCAACACCACAGTTCAAAAGCATCAACTCTTCGGCACTCAGCTTTCTTTATAGTCCAGCTCTCACATCCATACATGACCACTGGAAAAACCATAGTATTGACTGGACAGACCTTTGTTGACAAAGTGTTGTCTCAGCTTTTTAATATGCTGTTTAGGTTGGTCATAACTTTCCTTCCAAGGAGTAAGCATCTTTTAATTTCAAGGCTGCAGTCACCATCTGCAGTGATTTTGGAGCCCAGAAAAATAAAGTCAGCCATTCTTTCTACTGTTTCCCCTTCTATTTGCCCTGAAGTGATGGGACCGGATGCCATAATCTTAGTTTTCTGAATGTTGAGCTTTAAGCCAACTTTTTCACTCTCCTCTATCACTTTCATCAAGAGGCCCTTTAGTTCTTCTTCCCTTTCTGCCATAAGGGTGGTGTCATCTTATATCTGAGGTTATGGATATTTCTCCTGGCAATCTTGATTACAGCTTCTGCTTCCTCCAGCCCATTGTTTCTCATGATGTACTCTGCATATAAGTTAAATAAGCAGGGTGACTATATACAGCCTTGACGTACTCCTTTTCCTATTTGGAACCATTCTGTTGTTCCATGTCCAGTTCCAGCTGTTGTTTCCTGACCTGCTCCATTTTCAGCTTGGGCCAATTCACCACTCCTGGGACATCACCATACTGCCACCAATTTAGTCAGACACCCAGTCAGCCTAGTACAGCTCCAGTCAGAATTCCTGGGCTGGAACCATCCTGCTCAGCCTCTGGCGTAGCTGGGACTACAGGTCTGCACCAGTGTTCTGGCCTTTCATTCCCTGTTAATCCTCATAATGCTTGTTTGTGAGATTAGAACTGAAACTTTACATTTGGGGACAGATACAATCCTAGTTCTTTGTCAAGGAGATGCCTAGTCATTTAAATTGAAAATGTGTTGATTATGTCTATTGTGTGTCCTTTTATAATGAATTTGTATTTTAGGTTCCAACCCCTGTGCTGAGGATAATGGGGGATGTAGCCATCTCTGCCTCTATAGACCCCAGGGCCTTCGCTGTGCCTGCCCCATTGGCTTTGAACTCATCAGTGACATGAAGACCTGCATTGTCCCAGAGGCTTTCCTTCTGTTTTCACGAAGAGCTGACATCAGGAGAATTTCGTTGGAAACTAATAATAATAACGTGGCCATTCCACTCACTGGTGTCAAAGAAGCTTCTGCTTTGGATTTTGACGTGACAGACAACCGGATTTACTGGACTGACATATCACTCAAGGTTAGCCAAAGAATTGGAATATTAGAACTGGGGACTAGTGGGGAGAGCTTCAAGATTTTCTGAGTCTTCATGCTGTTACCAGCTTCCTTCATTACTTAATGGGCGAGAGTTCAATAAAAAACCCTTAACATTTTAAAGGAAGCCAAGGAGAAGGCCCATTCAGTATTTTGTTAAGTATCTCTAGTGTTTTTAGTGCAAGATAGTTTGAGTATTCTAAATCTGCAAGACATAATCTTCCTCTCTTTCATTCTATTTGAATACATAAGTGACATTTTCCTCAGCTAGAGAGTAAGCACTGTATTCTTCACATAAATGGCTTATAGAGACTTGACTCTTAGTTTATTAAAAAAATTTTTTTTTGACACCTGACTGAGGTAGAAAATGCCAATTATGAGTTATTGCGTACCTTCTCTCCCCTGCCCCTCCCATCCCTAGAATAAATTGACAAGGTTACTGAGTCAGTAAGGAGGGGCTCTTGACCAGAGAATCTAGAGCATAATTCTTCCTTCTTCCAGATTCTTTTGGACCTGTTTTAGGTAGCTTATGTAAAACTTTGTCTAATATGCAAAAATCGTATTAGAGCCAGAGTTAGACTGTAATGGTGGTCAGTAAAATCTGTTAAATGAGTGAGTAAATAAATGCTTTATTGTGTGGGCTTGTGAGTTTCCTCATCTTGAAAGCAGAGATAATGCCTATCTTGCAGTGCTTTTGTGAGCATTAAATGAGAAAATATATGTACACCAAACACTTAGGATGGCACTTTCCATGCAGTAGGAGCTATTATTAGTAGCTCGAATTATGACTATTTTAATTTTTAGGGGATTCATAGCTACAGTGGTAATGATATGATTAGTGTCATATGCATTTTATAAGGTGTCAGGTTGTTGAGCTCTTCCTCAGTTGATGCAATGACTTTGCATACTCTCAAGCACCTTTAGGAAGCTGTGTGTTTGTTAGTCGCTCAGTCGTGTCTGATTCTTTGCAACCCCATAGACTGTAGCCCACCAGGCTCCTCTGTCCATGGGATTCTCCAGGCAAAAAGACTGGAGTGAGTTGCTATTTCCTTCTTCATGGGATCTTCCCATCCTAGAGACCAAACCTGGGCCCCTTGCAATGCAGGCAGATTCTTTACCATCTGCGCCACCAGGTTGGAAGTCAGGAAGCTGAAAGTCAGGCAACTGACTACCAGTTAAAAGTCTACAATACTCTGGTCACATCTTTTTCACTTGATTACTAATACGTTTTACAAGAATAGTCACTCCACTGTTTTCCTAGAATAAATTTCTGATTATTAAGACTTTGAAAAATTTCTCCCTGAATTGACAGTGAAACTTGAGGTTGCGGTTGTGTTCATTGGAGGTTGACGTCTTTTTTTTTTTTTTTTTTACTGTGCTCATAAAATATGTGAAATTGTATTGAGAAACTGTGCCTTTGGCTCTTCTGTATCTTCCCTTAAAACCTTAGGGTTTTGTATCTAAGCCCTGTGACAATGTTGTTAATCTTATTTCTGCAGACCATCAGCAGAGCCTTTATGAATGGCAGTGCCCTGGAACACGTGGTAGAATTTGGCTTAGATTATCCGGAAGGCATGGCCGTAGACTGGCTTGGGAAGAACTTGTACTGGGCAGACACGGGAACCAATCGAATTGAGGTGTCAAAGTTGGATGGGCAGCACCGGCAAGTTTTGGTGTGGAAAGACCTAGATAGTCCCAGAGCTCTTGCGTTGGACCCCGCTGAAGGGTAAGCAGCTTTTCATATGCATTCTTTGCAACAACTGTATTGCGCATGGCCTAGTTATGGATTATATTCTTGATGTCTTTAAATCATGCTTATTAGGAAGCTGACAGGTAAATCATAGATAGGTTTTATCTTAAAATCATTAGTTGAGATTTCACTGATTTAGAATTAATAATTAGCTGAATTTTACTTTTGTCATTATTAGCATTAGGTGACTAAAAATTAGTGAAATGGGTTAGTAATGAAATACTAATGATTGTATTTATATGCTAAGTACACAGCCTTTTGAAAGGTGTCATGAAGTCTGTTTGCTTGCACTCTCTCCCAAGTTATACCAGATTCTAAACCTGTGAAAATAAACCCACTGAGATAATGTGAGCTAAGAAATAACTACATTAAAAAGCTCTACTTTAGAATGTTCATTAATTCAAAAAGGGATAATTAGTTATTATTATAAACTTGGAGAAACTTTGATATTAAACAGTGAACTTTCTGATAAATTTATTTACAACATGACATGTTTTTCAAGGGTAGATGGTCCTTCTTACATGATTTAGCAAGTTTTAAAAAAAGAACTGTATAGTCAAGGCTACGGTCTTCCCAGTGGTCATGTATGGTTGTGAGAGCTGGACTGTAAAGAAGGCAAAATGCCAAAGAATTGATGCCTTCAAACTGTGGTGCTGGAGAAGATTCCTGAAAGTCCCTTGGATAGCAAGATCAAACCAGTCAATCTTAAGGGAAATCAACCCTGAATACTCATTGTAATGACTGATGCTAAAGCTGAAGCTCCAGTATTTTGGTCATCTGATGTGAAGAGCTGACTCATTGGAAAAGTCCCTGATGCTGGGAAAAACTGTGGGCAGAGGGAGAGGAGGGTGCCAGAGGATGAGATGGCTGGATGGCATCCCTGATGCACTGAACATGAACTTGGGCAAACTCTGGGAAATGATAAGGGACTGGGAGGCCTGGTGTGCTGCAGTCCATGGGGTCAAAAGAATCGGACACAACTGGGCGACTGAACAACAACAACAAAAACCCATCATGTAAGAAAACTGAATTTTGAAGAATAACTCCATTTTAAAAAGCAGAAGTTAACCTTGTAAACATATCAGCACATTGACCATGGCTATATTGAAAAGTTGTTTCCCTGAATCAGTCAATTCCATGGTTAGCTTGCTGGCCATGTAGTTAGAAAGTCATACCAAAGGCACCATCTCTATGCTGACATGTTGTGATTGGTCTATGGTGATTTTTACTCTAGGTATTAGTTACCAGACAGATAAATTTAGTAGTTGGGAACCGACTCTAGTTTACGTGGCTGCTGGCAACTGTGATATTTCTCCCACAGTTGTTTTCTCTTTGGCTCTTGGGATGTACTCGTGCCTGTTAGCTGACAAGTACAAATGCAAACAAAGCCCAAGGCAACTTGAGTTTTCAGAAAAGTGTGTTTATACATTGCTACCAAGTCAACCATCAGCTCATGGACTGATGAGTGAATGTCTCGTTTGGGTAGTTGATGAGACGTGGCATGCGGAGAACTTTCCTAGACCCAGTATTCAGAGTGTCTTGAAACTAGCACTGCTGGTTCAGTCCAAAAGGCATTTGGCTGAGAATTACCTTCTAGTTCTAGCTCTGCCATATGACTGGCTTGAAGACATTAGACAGATCAGTTGCACTTTTTGTAGGGCCTTGTCCTCCTCTTCTGCAAAAGTCTGTACTGTGCGGCTGCTCTCCAGTTAACGTGAAAAACCCAAAAGAGTACATTCACAGGGACTGTAGTAGTAGTGTTCATTACTCGGCTGATACACTAAGGGATGTGTGTGATTCGGTAGTGTGCTACCTCGGACAGTGTGACCAAATGCATTTGAAACTTTCCTTTTAAACTTCAGTTCACAGTTGTTAAGTTGTCCCTTTGATGTACTGCTGCAGCTTGGTTTTTGGGAGAGTGATTTACACAAATCAGAAAGTAAGTTTTAAAAATTTAGAAACTCTAATTACTCGTCTTCAGAAATACATGTATTTTGTTCTGAAGTGAGTCAAATTCTGAGACTAGTGCTTTAATCCTTTGCTATCTTCTTCTTGAATATTAGTTTTATAAATGCAAGTGCTGCAGTAAGGAAACCATGGGTTTGTTTCCAATTCCTAGGTTTTGGATGGAACAGATTCATTGGAAACACTAAGGAAAGCTGACTCACTTCCTTTTTAGGATATGAGAAAAAATATTTAGTTGAGACTGCCAATGTAATTGAAAAAATTAATAGCTATGATTTTGCTTTGCCAGTTTCCTTGATTTAGTGTATATTTTCTTTAAATTTACTTAGTTACTCTAACTTTCAGTACATAAATATGATCCTTTCTCCCAAATAATCAAAAGTGAAATGTTAAATATCCATTGGTTTGAATTTAGATTTATGTATTGGACTGAATGGGGTGGAAAACCTAAGATAGACAGAGCTGCCATGGATGGAAGTGAACGTACTACACTAGTTCCAAATGTGGGACGAGCAAACGGCCTAACTATTGATTATGCTAAAAGGAGGCTTTATTGGACAGACCTGGACACCAACTTAATAGAGTCTTCAAATATGCTTGGTAAGCTCTATTCTTTTTTTGTTCAGAGAGATAGTATATAATCCTTTCCGTGCAAAAATCAGTGGCTGCTGTTTACCATAGATTAGATATGATGCAGTTTATAAAACTTCATATGAATGTCTAGGTTCATCCTCTGTCTCACATTGTATCCTATTTATTAATAGTGGGCCAAGTACTTGGATTCATATCTCTTTAATATGTGGAATTTCATTACTGTTGGGCTTATAATGAAATTTATAACTCCCTGGATATTTCTGAAGTGACTTTTTGTAGCAGTAAAATACAATATATACATTTCCATCTTTTTATGGAAGGAAAAAGAGTTGAACTGTAGACCTTTATGGAGGGAAAATAAGACCACAATCAAAATAGACCATCTACAGGAGTTTAAACAAACTCAGTGATTTTTAGAACAAAAAAAATATTAGTTTGAGGTATGGGTTCAGACTGCAGATGGATTGATTTCAGAAGACTTGTCTGGTTTAAGAATTGCTTTTGAAGGAATTCTTCTACTTTAAATTGCTTACAAAAGTAATGTTTTAAATGTTGCCTTTTCTTTTTCTTTGCCAACAAGACTCTCACTTTCTCACGTATTACATCTTTCTGCGTCTCCCCTGTCTGCTGCCTTTCTGAAAATAGGACTCAACCGTGAAGTTATAGCAGATGATTTGCCTCATCCTTTTGGCTTAACTCAGTACCAAGATTACATCTACTGGACGGACTGGAGCCGACGCAGCATTGAGCGTGCCAACAAAACCAGTGGCCAAAACCGCACCATCATTCAAGGCCACTTGGATTATGTGATGGACATCCTCGTGTTTCACTCCTCACGGCAGGCAGGATGGAACGAGTGTGCTTCCAGCAACGGGCACTGCTCCCACCTCTGCTTGGCTGTGCCAGTCGGAGGTTTCGTTTGTGGATGCCCTGCCCACTACTCTCTGAATGCTGACAACAGGACTTGCAGTGGTAAGCTGCATTCCCCCCCTCAATGCAAACTTAAGTTAGAAGAAGAAGCAGACTTTTGAAAACACTGTAGTTCATATTCTTTCTAGAGTGAGAAGTTGTCAAAGTCCAGAGTTGATCATTTGTTTGTATAAAAGGGAAGGACTAAAAGTGAAAAAGTGCAAGTTTTTGTTATTTTTGTTCTATGATAACTGGTTGATGTTATGGAAAAATTGATATTATAGGAAAAGTAAGTATTTTATCCTTGGGGATTAAATATGAATAGCAAAATTTGCATAGCTTCTTTGAGAGAACATGCATGTGTGCTAGACATAATTCATATTTATTCATGGTGAAGGAGG
The DNA here is from genome assembly GCF_023699985.2 of Odocoileus virginianus. Lineage (NCBI taxonomy): Eukaryota > Metazoa > Chordata > Mammalia > Artiodactyla > Cervidae > Odocoileus > Odocoileus virginianus. The sequence goes on along the minus strand of NC_069696.1, from coordinate 17,950,951 downwards.
GAAAGAACAGTACAAATAGTACAACAAAGAGACTCTGCAAAATATAATCTACTTGTCCTTTGAAGTTTGCAGAATAGGCTAAAGATGAAAAATGTAAGTGTGCAAGAGGCCAGGCTTATGAGTAAATGTAGCCAATATGAAACAATAGTAAGTAGATGGGGAGGCAAGTTAGAGAGCACAGGCTCTGAACACACTGAGTGGTTGCCACCTTATTCTAGCTAATGGTACCAGGTCGTCTCATCTAGCCATGAGTCTGGGTTCACACGCACAAAGACAGACAGACAGACAGACACACACACACACACACACACACACACACACACACACACAGTCTGCTTGGAACACCAGGCCACGAATCTGGGTTCACACTCAGAAAGACACACACACACACACACACACACACACACACACACAGTCTGCTTGGAACACCAGGCCACGAATCTGGGTTCACACTCAGAAAGACACACACACACACACACACACACACACACACACAGTCTGCTTGGAACACCAGGCCACGAATCTGGGTTCACACTCAGAAAGACACACACACACACACACACACACACACACACACACACAGTCTGCTTGGAACACCAGGCCACGAATCTGGGTTCACACTCAGAAAGACACACACACACACACACACACACACACACACAGAGTCTGCTTGGAACACCAGGCCACGAATCTGGGTTCACACTCACAAAGACACACACACACACACACACACACACACACACACACACACACACACTCTGCTTGGAACACCAGGACATGGTGTATAACAAAACATTGTTGGCTTGGGGAATCCTGATTTGTGACTCAGGTTTATGTGAAGGTCCATGTCTTTTGAATACATGAGAACAAATTAGAAATTGGTAGATACGATAAAGAAATAGAGAATTAGATCAGGAAATGTAGATTCATAGGAGAAAGGTAGGGTATGGTTCACTGTGTTACAAGGTAACAGCTGCTGTAGGACATTGCATATAATGAATGACTGAAATTACTGTATTCTGTGCCTGAAAGTATAGGGGTCACATAGGCAAGGAGTTAGTGTTCTCGCACAAGGCTGAGTTCTGAAAAAGAAGGGGCTTCAGTTTATAGGTGAATGATCTGCAGTCTGTGTCACACATTAGTTTGTGTTTTACTAAAGCAAGTCACAAGATTTTTTAAGCCTTTTGATTTTTCTTATTTGGACAGTGGGAATAGTAACAGTAATTACCTTGTAGGATTGCTATGAAAATTGAGTAAAGTATAGCATGATTTGATTGCTGTGGAGAATGGATTTGAGGAGGAAAATAAGTGGAAGCAGGTCGGTCAGTCAGACTGCTGTGATAATGCAGGTTAGTTTGAACTGGGGTGGTGGAAGTTGTGCAGAGATGTTGATGGATTCAAGGTATATTTTGAATGAACCAAACTTGTTAATGGATTGTATATGAAGAAGGAGAAGAGGGAGGAAGCAGGATGATGCCTAGATTTTTTATTTGAGCAGTTGATAATAAATGGGAAAGATTAATTTTCAAGAAGAATTAAAAAGTAATTTTAGTCAAGTTTATATTGATTTTCCTATGGGAAATAGAAACATTAAATAGGTAATTGGATAGAGGAATCTCTAGCTCAGAGAAGAAGAAATGAAGTTAGAGGCATAAATTTTAGAAATGCCAGCATGGATTTAAAATGGGCACTTAGGGAGAAGGTGTATACCTGGGGGTCAGCAAACTTTTTCTTTAATGAGCCAGAGAGTGAATATTTAGGCTTCTTGAAGCCTGTAGTCTCTCACACACCTCTTCAGCCCTGCCCACTGCGATGTGAAAGCAGCCACAGATGATTTGTTTTTAAAATTGGATCAGTTCTGATAAACTTTGTTACAAAAATAGGCAGCAGGCCAGATGTACCTTGTGGGCCATAGTTTGCCAGTTCCTGGTCTGGAGAAAAGAAGGGGTCTTGGTAACCTCAGGAGCTCTGGTTGAGGAGGGAAAGTTCTCAGTAGACATTGTGGAGCAGCAACCAGAGAGGCCAAAGGATAGGACCCAGAAGGCGGGAGAGAAGATTGTTTTAGAGTAGGTCTGTATGGTGAGTGCTGCTGAGAGGTTGAGTAAGGGAAGCCTAAATTACCCACTGGATATTTGGGTGAGGTGGTTGTTAGTAATCCTGAAAGAAAGTAATTTCAGGAAAGTAACAGCAAAAGATGGAAATAGACCAACAAGTGAATGGAACCCAGAAAGGGATTGATAGTGTGTGTTTGTCATGTAGATTTTTTTTTTTTTAAAGGAGTTTGACTTTGGAAGGAGAAAATAGGGGTAAGAAGTGATGGAGGATGGAGATAGAAGAATATGGAAAGGCCTTTCGAGGTCATTGTTTGGGATGTTTATACCAGAATGTTCTAGTTGGTGAATGAATGTTATGAGAAATCACTGCTGAGTGTCCCTGATGTCTGTCTAGGGCCATTTCTGAGATGATCAGCAATGTTTCCAGAGGCTTCCTGTCCATGTATTCTTTTTTTGTAATGTGTATTATTTAATATTTGCGCAGAGATGTATTAAATCCCAAAGAAGATTACAAGAGAAGTTTAACACAAAGTACTTACCCTCAGAAAGTTTTCTAACGTTGTGTTGTTTACTCCTGGACCTGTGTTTCAAAAGCTAAATCAGATCATGGCCTTTCTCTACTCAAAATCTGTTTCACAAGGAGTAAAAACCTCATTCTTCTAATGACCTACAAGTTCCTGCATGATCTGTGCCTTCACAGCCTCCCCACTCCCTTGCTTCTCTGACTTCAGCTTTTACTGTTCTCTCTCTCTCTCCATGGCAGCCACACTCGCCTCGGTGCTCTTTTCACATGTGCCAGTTACTCCTACTTCAGGACTGTGGTACTGTGCAGTTCTTCTACTGGGAATGTTTTCCTGCGAATATTTGCATGCATATACTTCACCTCCATGTCTTGACTTAATCGTGACCTCCCCAGAGAGACCTAATCTGACCTATTTAAAGTTGTAAGTCCTCCTTCACCCAGTCTTGCGTTGCCAGTGCCCTTACCTACAATTCTTTTTCCCATGACTCTTAATCACTCTCCAGTATGCTATGTAATTCATTACTTATATACTATAGCGTCTTTATTATGTTTATTACTTACTGTCTGTTTATTGGAATATAAATTCCATGAAGCAATTTTTTTCCCCTGTTTTTTTAACTGATGTATATCTAAGGTGCCTAAAATAGTTTTCGGGTAAATAGTAGTCATTCAAGAAATCATTGTTCAGTAGAAGAACGAAGAAGCAAGACAGGATTTGGAAAAACAGGTGCTTTTCCATTCAGCAGCTTTGTGACCTGCGAACAATTACTTAACCTTTCTTTAAAAATTAGTTAACTATTCTGTTTGCTCACCTGTAAAGTGGAATAATTTAGGGGACTAGAAGACATCTAGTATGATGTGTGGCATGCTGGAGGTTCTAAGTAAATGCTTGTTTCTTTTATTCCCCCAGTTCTTGGAAATAATTTTATTTTCTTTCAAAATCATGGCTATAGGGCTCTCCTTACCGATGTCATCTCATGCTTGTTTCTTCATTTGTTTACTCATGTATTCTTTCAGTGAATATTTACTGAACAGCTAATCCACACTGGGCATTATTTGAGCCAATGAAAACTGTATCGCTGAATGAAACAGATATTAATCCCTGCCCTTGTGGAGGTTACATTCCATCGGGATAGATACTGAACTAAATAAGTAAACTATATCATGAGGTAGATGGAGATGAGTGTTATGGAGAAAATTATGAGCAGGAAAGGGTGAGTAGGAGGATCTTGATGTTAAATAGGATCATGAGAGAAGTCCTGGCATAAAAGTGATACTATGTCAGGAACTGAGGGAGGTGAGGAAATGAGCTGTGCTGGCTCTCTGGGAGAAGACCTGTCAAGCAGAGGGGAACAGCAAATACAGAGGCCCTGCGGGAAACATGTCTGGCATGTTGGACAAACACCTGGGGGCCAGTGTCTCTGGAACAGAGTGTAAAGAAATTAAGTCAGAGAGGAAGCAGGAGGCCACATTGTGTAATCCTGTGTTCAGTACTGAAGCAGTTGGCCTCTTTGGCAGCTTTGTGCAGATTGAGAAAAGGTGTTTCCTCTGGGCACATGCAGCTGCCCAGGTTCTTGACTTGGCTACCCAGGTGTGGCCTGGAATTCAGTCCCTACTCGAGGCCTTTGGCACAGCTCAGAGATGGCACAGTCCAACGTGGTGGGCCTGGGCTTGTCACTTACAGTGTTCATACGCCAGAGTGGAACCTTTCTTTAAGCATTGGGAGAACACTTGTGTCTTCAGAGGAGGGCTGAAAAGCTCCTGCCTGTTTACACCTCCTCCTCCAGCTCCTGCATGTGGGAGTGCAGCACTGAGGCAGCCCGACAGGACCGTTTGGAAACCCTTCTGCAGGAGACGAGGGGATGATGGTTACAGGCGACATAAATCATCGTGGGTTTAGGCTTACAAAACTGCATATTCTTCGTCCCTTTTGTAAATAACTCAAAACATCAGCTTCCTCCTGGAAATATTTAGCCAGCTGAAATTAATGTCATCCATAGACTTTTTGAAATGAGTATTTATTTGGAGCCATATTTGGCTTTGTCATCATCTGTGTTTCTAGAACACCTAATCGTGATCGTGAAAGCTTATTAAAGGTTAAAATTTGACTCAGGGAAAGAAAAAAACAGTACAAAGTGAAACATAACTAGGAACCAAATATATATTGATTATTTTCCAGGCAGGAAAATTTGGCAGCTAAAACTGGGGGGGTCTTTCTTCTGATTTTCATTGTATGTTTTAATATGCTGTTTTTTTGGAAGCTTACTATTCAGGACCTTTTTTTTTCTTTTTTTTTTTTTTCTATTTTCTTGATTTACAAGGAAGTAGTACTGCCAAAGAATAATTCTTTTTTTTAAAAAAATGGGACACTTGTTACCTACTCTGTTGTGACGTGTATTCTTACTACTTAAGGTGTTGGTTCTACTAAAATTGCTGAAAGCTGTTAAATCAGTGTGCTGTGGAGTCTACACAATGGAGAGTTCAGTGGAGTCATTGAAATATTTCTAAATCTTCCAAGCTAGGCATGGACTTTCAGCCAGTGGGGAGCTTAAAGCAGAATTTCAGGGTTGTGAATACCAAGTTTCTTTGTGAGAAGCCATGATTTCTTCAAGATTTAAGCTGATGTATATCTGGGTGTAGGTGTAACATCAACCTGGGAACCACAAGTAAGGGCACTGTGAAGATGGGGTTTAGGGAGAGATAAAGCAAGGAGTTCTGTTTTGGCCATTTATGTTTATATCACTGATAAGGACAAAATTCTGCTGGATTTAGGTGATGACTGAGCAACAAGAGAAGAGAGTATAATTTGGGGACTTTTTTCATTTATTTTAATGAAGATTTTAAAAAAGACTGTTAGACTTTGAAGTTTTTGGTAGCTTTGTCAGATGGTGTTCTTTTCTAGATACTCTCCTCCATTAAAGATGACTGCATAGTAATCAGAGGCCTAGTCCCTGGGACAGGGAAATGTCTTGGCTGCATTTCCCTGTTTTCATAGACATCAGGCATCAACTTAGCGTGTGACTTTTTTTTTTTTAATGGTTCCCTCTCCTTGCAACAATTACATCCCCACAATGTAAAACAAAGCCTTTATCTACGACCCATGAGGGTTTGTTTCATTCCTACTAACACCACATTTATTATTGCCACTACTGATAATAAGAAACAATAGCTATTTTTACTTGACATTTATATAATGCCTTATAGTTTTTTTGTTCAGGTATTGTACAGTTGGGGCTTCCCTGGTGGCTCAGTAGTAAAGAATCCTACTTCCAATGCAGGAGATGTGGGTCCAGTCCCTGGATCAGGAAGATCCTCTGGAGAAGGAAATTGCAACCCACTCCAGTATTCTTGCCTGGAGAATCCCATGGGGAGGAACCTGGCGGGCTACAGTCCTTGAGGTTGTAAAAGAGGCATAACTTCGTGACTAAACAACAGCATTGTACAATTGACATAATACCTTTTTATTTTTACTTATGTTATAAAATTCTTGTAGCAACTCAGTGAGCAGGATAGCCTAACTATAACCTTCTAGTTGAGTAAATTTTGACCCAAGGAGGTTGAAGGTTGTAGTTAAGATCAAGTGACTAAATCATGTGAGAACTGAGACTAAAACCAATCTTGAAGTCTCTTTTCTGACCTGTGGAGACCCAGACTTCCTTTCACCCACAAAAATAGGTGATGGAGGAGTTAGATTATTTACTTGGTAGACAGGGGAATTTTTGTTTGTCAAAATGATTCATTGAAATAGGTGTCCTGTGATGATGCCACTGTGGACAAGACAGAGAAAAACTGGCTAGTTGGCTGTGTCATGGCGTAAATTCATAACTGGTTTAGTAACCAGAGTGTGATCAGTGTTTCCTTTAAGAGTTCTGGAGGCATTCCAGAGGGTTTTGTCTCATATATGTCTTCAACATACATGTCTGTTTTTTGTGAAATACAGACAACAGGCCGATGAAATCTTTCAGTGATCCGAGACTTAGGATAACTGTTTCATATTTGCTTTTTTCTCTCTCTAAGCTCCAACTACTTTCCTACTCTTCAGTCAGAAGAGTGCCATCAACCGCATGGTGATTGATGAACAGCAGAGCCCTGACATCATCCTTCCTATCCACAGCCTTCGGAATGTCCGGGCCATTGACTATGACCCCCTGGACAAGCAACTCTATTGGATTGACTCACGACAAAATATGATCCGAAAAGCACAAGAAGATGGTAGCCAGGTAATCCAGGGTTCATTTCAAAATCCAGTTCTTCTGTGTAGTTATTGGACCAACCAACCATCCTATTTTACTTATGTCATGACTCTTCTTGTGTGTGTGTGTGTGTGTGTGTGTGTGTGTGTGTGTGTGTAAAACTGGAATTCTGAACCTGGCAGCTTTTTTTCTCTCCTTTGATCTTTGAGTAAACAGTTGTTTGCTAATGCTATTGAAATGAAGATTGTATTGTATTAAAATAACTTCTGCTCATGTATTAGAATGACTTTGTCAGTGCCACCCATATTCATTTATATTCCATTTTATTTTTTGTTTCGTTTACATGGAGTGTTGGAAACTTTGAAAGCAAATAGACTCTTGGTTCTAATCTCAGTTCTGTCACTTACTAGGATTCTTAAGAAATTTTAGGTGAAAGGAATGTAAAGCACATAGCCCATTACCTATTACACAGTAGGTACTCTATAAATAATAGTTCTTTTACTAGTAACTATTATTTAAAAGTTTCAGAGAATGGGAAACATAAAACACAATCTCAGTAAAATTAAAAGCATCTAAAAGCATCTAATGTTGTTATTAATCTAATGGTTTTTGGTTTTGTTTTTGTTTTGTAAATATTACTTGGTGTCTGTGGCATAGCAATGAAAATATTATCAACACATCTTCTCTGTGCTTACATTCTAATCATGAGTCACACACTACTGTCCATAGTTCTTTGTTTTCTTTCTGTGTCCCAGCAGTATTATACCAGGATCACTGTAAACAATTATTTGTCATCTTCCTTGTAGCACTAATATTAAGTTAGATTTTTAATGTATGAAAATTAGATTGCTAATTTTTTTTATATCTTATCTGACAAAAATAAGCAAGGAGATAATGTATTTAGGTCTGCTGAGAGATCATTTAAGGTATAGTTATAGCTGTGTATTACAGATGCACTTTATACTGTGTAGGCCAGGACTGATTGGCTGATAACTAGTTGATAGAGATTGTAACTGTTGTTATATAGCCAAGGACGTAGCAAATAAATGAGACAGCCTCATTAAGGAGTTACCTTGGAGATGCTGAGTAAATAAAATACCATTCATTCAGATAAAACAGATGAACAATGCCTGTTTTTTGCTAGGGTGTTTTTTGTTTTTTTTTATAATTGTTTTGAGGGGTTAGATTTGAGGATGAGAGGACTTGACTGATAGATGTGGTTTGTAGCCCTGACTAACTGCTATTGTCTCTAGAACAGAGATTCTCAGCTTCTGCACTATTGACATTTTTGGCTGGATAATTCTGTGTGGGGTAGGTCTGACCTTTTACATCATATTTTAGCAAGGCTAAAGAATGTTTAGCAAGGCTTCCCCAACAGTTCAGCAGGTGAAGAATCCACCCGCAATGCAGGAGACACGGATTGCATCCCTGGGTCGGTTAGATCCCCTGGTGAAGGAAATGGCAACCCGTTCTAGTATTCTCGCCTGAAAAATCCCATGGGCTGAGGATCCTGGCAGGCTACAGTCCAAAGGATTGCAAAGAGTTGGACATGAGTGACTAGCACGCATGCACTGGCCTCTGCCCCTTTAAAAGCCAGTTATATTCCCTTACGTGTAACAGTCAAAAATGTCTCCAGACATTGACTGGTGTCCCTGGTAGGTGGTGGTTTAGTTGAAAAGTCATGTCCGACTCTTGCGACCCCGTAGACTGGACTATAGCCTGCCAGGCTCCTCTGTCTATGGGATTCTCCAGACAGGAATACTGGAGTTGGTTGCCATTTCCTTCTCCAGGGGCACTTGAAATGCAGAATTGCTCCTGGTTGAGCACCACTGCTTTAGAGCTATTTCTAGAGTGTTCTTCTAGCCACAGTTGTCTCTAGTTTATAGGAAGCAGCTGCCACCTTCTCACTCCCATCTCTGATCAATGCACTCTCATGTTCTTAGAGCAACTGAAACAGCCTCTGTCTCTCTTCTGCTTTATGTCATAATAACCAAGGGAACATTGGAAATGTTCACTAAGAAATGTCCCTTGAGATTTGAGTGTTCCACTCAGGTGTGTGACCACATACGTGCAAGTATTGTGAGTAATCCCAGGGCTGTCTGGCTTGGAGTCTCATGTTCTGTGTGTGTTTCTTTTTCTCTCCTTAGGGCTTTACTGTGGTTGTGAGCTCAGTTCCGAATCAGAACCTAGAAATCCAGCCCTATGACCTCAGCATTGATATTTATAGCCGCTACATCTATTGGACTTGTGAGGCCACCAATGTCATTAATGTAACGAGGTTAGATGGGAGATCAATTGGAGTGGTGTTAAAGGGCGAGCAAGACAGACCTCGAGCCATTGTGGTAAACCCAGAAAAAGGGTATGTTGCCAGCAGGGCGTCTGAAACCCTCATCAGCTTTCCTGTTTATCCCACTTATATTCTTGCTTTCTCTGTTTCTCTGCCTAGAATGTCCTTCCTTAGTCACTGCTGCTGTATCTGTCATTTCTACCCACACCTCCAGAACCGCTGGAACTATGTCGTCCTCCACTAATTTCCCCTTGACCTCCCCTGTGCCACCCCCCCCAAATGTGACATCCTCCTCTCTTAAATGCCCACTAGTCTATATCTGTGCCTCTTTAGTCCTTTCCAGTTTACCTTATACTTGATTATTTTCAGGCTTATATTTTCTCGGCTTTAGGTTCCTTTATGGTAAGAACTAGTATGTCTTTAATACAGAGCTTTGCATTCAATTGATAGTACTTAATTTAATATGAATGAATGATAAGGAATTCAGCAAGGAAAGTAGCTTACTTCAGAAGAGCTACAGGAAAGAGATGAACTGAAGAAGTTAAATGTAAGAAATAATTCACATATGACCTTATTTTCAGTTATGAAATGGAACAGAAACTTGAAAGTTTGTGTCCAAATCTGATTACTGCTATTATCTTTTATTTATCATATTATTCCAAAAGCATAAGTGTGCCTGTGTCTAACACTTTGTTTTATTAATTCCTGGAAGTTAACTCCCTAAGAACTTATGTGCAGCCTTTGTTACTGTTTTTGAAATTAAGAAATGTATTCCATGATCTTTAAAATATACTCTAAAACCTTAAAAAATTACATTTAGTACTATTCTACTTCCTTTTGTCTTAACAGAAATATTCTCATTTTGTGTGGTTTCTTACTTTAGTAAACTTAGAGTTTCCTCCTTTCTTTTCAGGTATATGTATTTTACCAATCTTCAGGAAAGGTCTCCCAAAATTGAACGAGCTGCTTTAGATGGAACAGAACGGGAAGTCCTCTTTTTCAGTGGTTTAAGTAAACCAATTGCTTTAGCTCTTGATAGCAAATTAGGCAAACTCTTCTGGGCTGATTCAGATCTCCGGCGAATTGAAAGCAGTGATCTCTCAGGTACCCAAGAAATATTATTTCTGTTTCAATAATTGAGATGATTCACTGATAGCATTTGTATTTTCCTTCTGTTGTATTATACATATTTCTTTATAGTTTTATTCACTAAGAGTAGTCAGCAGCAAGTAGGTTGGGAAGCACTTTTTCTTTAACCATCAACATGATTACTCCATCTGTTATCTAAAAACTTGCCAATTTTCTTGATTTGGGCTCTGTAAATAGTATGTTTCTAATGCATCTCTCCTCTTTTTCTAATTCTTCCACTCTACTTCTCATCATCTCTGGCCTGAATTCTAGCCTATGATTAGTCTCCTCCCTGTTGATTTTTCCTCCCTGAAAGTTTACACACTGTTCCTAAATTAATTTTCCAAAGCATGGTTTCTAATCATGTCACTGCCATATTGAAAAACCCTCCAGGGTAGTCTCATAACCCAAAGAAAAAAGTCTGGTTGAATGCTTAAGTTTGTATTTGTCTTTCACAGACTCATCATAAATGCAAATGATCTTAACATTCCTGTGTGTTTTAATGAAATTAAATAATTTCATTAAATTCGTTGATCTTCAGATGTACTTTTCATCTCTCTGTGACCTTCGGTTTACAATCACAGTTGTTCCCACAGCCCCAGTTTCTGAAGTCCAGATACTCTGTGTGGACTTAACGGTGATCGAGGAAATGAAATTAAAATAATACACTGTATGAGAGCCATAAAATATAAAGTTGATTATTCCTAGCATTGGCCAGAAAGGTAACAAGTGGCATGCTCTCATATACTTTTGTGAAGTGAAATTGGTAGAACCTTTTCAGAGGGAAATGTGCTGGTGAATTTCCGTTTCAGAGAGCTGTCTTACAGACAACTGATGTATTTGCTGAGCATTCTTTGTAATATGTACAAAAAAATACATCTAAGTGTATTAAGTGTGTGAAATATTCAATAGATGAGGTGTGTAGTGACATAGGAGGATGATTTCTTAAAATTAAGTTGTGTAATGTTATTAAGATTTAGTTTTATTTAAACACAGTTTTATTAAACATAGGCAAAATACTCTGACATAAATCACAGCAAGATCCTCTATGACCCACCTCCCAGAATATTGGAAATAAAAGCAAAAACACACAAATGGGACCTAATGAAACTTAAAAGGTTTTGCACAACAAAGGAAACTATAAGCAAGGTGAAAAGACAGCCTACAGAATGGGAGAAAATAATAGCAAATGAAGCAACAGGCAAAGGATTAATCTCAAAAATATACCAGCAACTCCTGCAGCTCAATTCCAGAAAAATAAATGACCCAATCAAAAAATGGGCCAAAGATCTAAACAGACATTTCTCCAAAGAAGACGTACAGATGGCTAACAAACACATGAAAAGATGCTCAACATCACTCATTATCAGAGAAATGCAAATCAAAACCACAATGAGGTACCATTACACGCGAGTCAGGATGGCTGCTATCCAAAAGTCTACAAGCAATAAATGCTGGAGAGGGTGTGGAGAAAAGGGAACCCTCTTACACTGTTGGTGGGAATGCAAACTAGTATAGCCACTATGGAGAACAGTGTGGAGATTCCTTAAAAAACTGGAAATAGAACTGCCATATGACCCAGCGATCCCACTCCTGGGCATACACACCGAGGAAACCAGATCTGAAAGAGACACGTGCACCCCAATGTTCATCGCAGCACTGTTTATAATAGCCAGGACATGGAAGCAACCTAGATGCCCACCAGCAGACGAATGGATAAGGAAGCTGTGGTACATATACATCATGGAATATTACTCAGCCATTAAAAAGAATTCATTCGAATCAGTTCTAATGAGATGGATGAAACTGGAGCCCATTATACAGAGTGAAGTAAGCCAGAAAGATAAAGACCAATACAGTATACTAATGCATATATATGGAATTTTAAAAGATGGTAACGATAACCCTAAGTGCAAAACAGAAAAAGAGACACAGATGTACAGAACAGACTTTTAGACTCTGTGGGAGAAGGCGAAGGTGGGATGTTCAGAGAGAACAGCATTGAAACAAGTATACTATCAAGGGTGAAACATCACCAGCCCAGGTTGGATGCATGAGACAAGTGCTCAGGGCTGGTGCACTGGGAAGACCCAGAGGGATGGGATGGAGAGGGAGGCGGGATGGGGGATTGGGATGGGGAACACATGTAAATCCATGGCTGATTCATGTCAATGTATGGCAAAACCCACTACAATATTGTAAAGTAATTAGCATCCAACTAATAAAAAATAAATGGAAAAAAAATGAATAAAATTTAAAACTATATTACACACACACACACACACACACACACACACACACTATATACACTGGCAGATTGCCTCCAAAAATGAAATATATCCTATACAGAGAGAGACATACATGTGTATACATAAACACATTACACATATGTGTATATACTATTGTAAACATATGTTTGTGTATTCCTTGAAAAATATGCAAGCAAATATATCTTGAGAAAGGTTTAAAAGTTTAGCATGCTAATGTGTTAAGAGTATTTCTGTATCATTTAAAGTTTTATATATTTCAATGTATTTGTAATTTTTCAAAAACTAAACAAGTTCTCTCTTCAGGTTCAAAAGACTCCCTTCCATTGTGTCGTCTTTGATTCCAAACTGTCATGCACACACCTTGCGTAGTATATTCTTTCCTTTAACTGGTCACCTGTATCTCTTATATCCCATCTCATTTGTTTAATAGTTACTTATATCCATGTTTCAGCCCTTACTAATATGTCAGTGGATTTTTTTTTCCCCTACTTTTCCTTTTCTCTTTTTTCTTCATTTAGGATTATTATTATTTTTTAATAGAGGTGATGCATGTTCTTTAGACAGTTTAGAAAATAAAAAAGAAAATCCAAAACACTATCAGTACTGATACTTTAATGAATTAGCTTTCTTTTTTTCTATATTTTTTTTTTTTGTTCATTTCTCCACTCTTAATTATGACATGGTTCTAACATACAGAAAGTACAGAATTTCTGCCATCCAACTTAGTCAAATCTTAGTGTTTGACCATATTTGCTTTTGAACCTCCTTTCCTCCTCCTTGAAAAAAGACATTAGGGAGAATTTGAAGCTCTTGTGTCTCCTTCCCCAATTCTGTTTTCCTTCCTTTTTCTTAAGAGGCAACTTTTGATGTGTTTTTTTTGCTGTGCATGGTTTGTTCTGTGTGTCTGTATTTTTTATTGTGTATACTGATACAAATTTAAGCTTTTTTACTTTTTAAGCTTAATATAGTCTCATGTATTCTTTTGTCACTTGCCTTTTTCAGATATATCAGTTTTGAGATGATCCCTATTGATCCACAAATCTATGTTAGTTATTTTGCTAAATAGTGGTTTCGTTTTTTGATCATTTTGCAGTTTCTCTATTTCTATTCTGCTATCTAAGCTGCTGTTTCCAATTTTTTGCCATTAAAAGCAGTAGTCTAAACCTAGTAGTGGGATTGCCATGTAATGTGGTATGTATATATTCAACTTGAATATGTCTGTTCACACTGCTCTCTAAAGTGATTGTATTGGTTTAAAATCCCCTCTAGAAGTACATGAGTTTCTCCTTTAGTACTTGGTACTGTTAGACTTCTGAATTTTTACCAGTCCAATAGTTTTAAAGGTATATCTGATTATTAATAAAATACAAATTTTTCTGTTTGATATTGAAATTAATTTATTGGCCACTTATGTTTCTTCTGTGAATTGCGGTTCTTAGTTTTTGCTAATTTTTCTATTACTGATTTCTAGAGATTCTTTATTCAGTGTATTAATGCATTATTAAATTACATACATATTCAGGGAGAATTGTTATGGTTAAAGAATTCAGTCTTTTCATTTATGACTGTGGTGTATCTTTCCATTTAAAAGTCATCTGTAGTGATTTTTGGTGCATCTTTATACTTGCCTCTATAGAGAAAGATATGTTTTATATAAATCTTTGCTTGTGATTTACCTTTTCACTCTCCCAGTGGTGTCTTTAGATGAAAATAAGCTATATTTTTAGTGTTGCACAGCTTATTAATTTTTCCTTGTATGATTTGTGCCTTTTATGTTATGTTTAAGAAATCTTTGCCTACTGCTTAGTTACAAAGATATTTTCTTTTGTTTTTTCCTAACATTTTTTTTGTTTAACTTGTCTTATTTTAGATCTCTAATCCATTTGGAATTTATTCTTGTGTACCATGTGAGACAGGGGTTTAATTTTGTTTTCTATGTGCCTGATTCAGTACCATCTCTTTTGAGAAGACCATTCTTCCCCTACTCTTCTTTCCTGTTACTTTTGTTGTAAATAAAGTGATTATATTTGTGTGAGTTTATTTCTGGACCCTGATGTTCCCTTGGTCACCTTATCTTTGTATTGTCTTAATTTATAGCAGATTTGTCTAGCAGTGTATGTCCTTAGTATTTCTTACCTTGATTAGTATTACCTTAATATTTCTTACCAAAGATTATCTTGGCAGTTGTTGACACTTTGCATGTCCATATACATTTTAGAATCAGCCTCTGAGTTTCCACCAAAAACAAAAAACCTAGTAGAATTCTGAGTGGCCTTGCTTTAAGTTTATAGCAATTTAAGAAAAATTGTTATCTTTATAATATTAGTCTTCTAAACCATGAACATGGTATATCCCTCCATGTATTTAAAACTTTAATTTCCCTTAGTGTTTTGTAATTTTCTCTGTCGAGGTTGCCGATATTTCATTGGAGTTATTCTTTGGTATTTAATGCTTTTAAATGCTAGTGATAGAGTATTCTAAATATTTAATATTTCATTTTTTGACTGTGGCTGGAATACAGAAATATAGTTTTTCTTTTCCTCTCCTACACTAGTACATTGAGTTTGTTCCCAACCACCTTGCTAAATTATTAATAGAATTTTCTGTGTTATGGAATCATTTGTCTACAAATGAGGAAAGTTGTTTTTTTTCTTTTTCAGTCTTTTTTTCCTTGTTGCCTCACTACATTGACTGGGGACCACTCCCTGCCCCCCCACCCCAGTACAATATTGAACAAAATAATAGAGTCCCTAGGTATTTTTGTTTAATTTTGTATTTGCTTTCCATGATTTGAGGATAAAGCATCCAATACTTCATTATTAGGTTTTTGCTAAGGTTTTTCTGTAGGTAACTTTTAAAAATCAGATTAAGGAAGTTCTGTTCTTGGCAGAGGAACCAGGGATCAAATTGCCAACATCTGTTGGATCATAGAAAAAACAAGAGAGTTCCAGAAAAACATCTGCTTTATTGACTACACCAAAGCCTGTAACTGTGAATCACAACAAACTGGAAAATTCTTCAAGAGATGGGAATACCAGACCACCTTACCTGCCACTTGAGAAATCTGTATGCAGGTCAAGAGGCAACAGAACTGGACATGGAACAACAGACTGGTTCCAAATTGGGAAAGGAGTATGTCAAGACTGTATATTGTGACCCTGTTTATTTAATTTATATGCAGAGTACATCATGTGAAATGATGGGCTGGATGAAGCACAAGCTGGAATCAAGATTGCCAGGAGGAATATCAATAGCCTCAGAGATGGAGATGACACCCCTTATGCCAGAAAGTGAAGAGAAACTGAAGAGCCTCTTGATGAAAGTGAAAGAGGAGAGTGAAAAAGTTGGCTTAAAGCACAACATTCAGAAAACTAAGATCATGGCATCTGGTCCCGTCACTTCATGGCCAATAGATGGGGAAACAATGGAAACAGTGACAGACTTTATTTTTCTGGGCTCCAAAATCACTGCAGATAGTGACTGCAGCCATGAAACATGCTTCCTTCTTGGAAGAAAAGTTATGACCAGCCTAGACAACTTACTAAAAAGCGGAGACATTACTTTGCCAACAAAGGTCCGTCTGGTCAAAGCTATGGTTTTTCCAGTAGTCATGTATAGATGTGAGAGTTGGGCTCTAAAGAAAGCTGAGTGCCGAAGAATTGATGCTTTTGAACTGTGGTATTGGAGAAGACTCTAGAGAGTCCCTTGGACTGCAAGGAGATCCACCCAGTCCATCCTAAAAGAAAATCAGTCCTAAATGTTCATTGGAAGGACTGAAGCTGAAACTCCAGTACTTTGGCCACGTGATGCAAAGAGCTGACTCTTTGGAAAAGACCCTGATGCTGGGAAAGGTTGAGGGCAGGAGGAGAAGGGGATGACAGAGGACGAGGTGGTTGGATAGCATCCCTGACTCTATGGACATGAGTTTGAGCGAGCTCCGGGAGTTGGTGATGGAGGGGGAAGCCTGGCATGCTGCAGTCCACGGGGTCACAAAGAGTTGGACATGACTGAGCGACTGAACTGAACTCTTGTTAGTTTGGTGAAATAAATTAAACTTGGCATGATACATTATCCTTTTTTTATATTGCTGAATTTGATTTGGTAATGTTTTATTTAAGATGTTTACATCTGTGTTCATGAGAAAGATTACCCTATGGTTTTCCTTTCTTACCGATATAACGCACTTGTTGGAGTTTTGCCATCAAAGATACATTGGCCTAATAAGAAGAAACATTTCCTTTTTTCCTGTTTTCTGAAAAAGGTTGATTTAATGTTGGTAGGGTTTTCTTCTTTTTTTCCCCCCTTCCTTTTATATATTCACAGATAAGCCTATACTTTTGTCATGGGTTGTCTTTCTGCTTAGAGTCTTTTATACTAGAGTAGATTTAGTGTATGCTTTGGTTTGCTGAATGAGTATACCTTTTCATTGCTGGTTCTGGTGGTGTTTAACTGCTCCCAGAGTAGGTCTTGGGTCCTCTAGCAGCACTGTTGACCTCTCCTCATTTTCTCCAGTTGTTCAGTTGAGGCCATCCTTACACTGCCACCAGCTCATCTTTTTTTTTTTTTTAATCATTCTTTCTGCTGCTGTTTTAAATTTAATTTTAATTTTTATCAAAATAATACATGTAAATGTGGAAATCAAGTGGTTCCACTTGACCTGTAAAAAAAAAATCCAAGTTTACTGCTCTGCTCCTTCCACCTGTTAGTTCCTACTCTTAGAGGCATCTCTGATGATGGTTTAATCAAGAGTCTTTTTAAAATAACTGATTTAAAACAGCTGCTTCTTGATGTTTGAAGTTTAGACATCACAATTTGACTTTTTTTGATGGAAGGTGAGGATTTGCTGTCTTAAATGATATATCACTAAAATACCCATATGAACTTTTCTATCATCCACCCAGCTAAAAAAATTATCCCATCCAACTTAAAAACTATGATTTTTTTAAAAAAATTAAATCATAATTTTTAAGTTCATAATTATTTGTTATTTATGGGTATGGAAATATAGCCATCACCTTCATTTCTTTCTGCAGCTTTTTTCCTCTCTGAAATTATTCTTGTCTAATTTAAATATTGTTTCAATATATGCAGATTCAGCAACCAATCCATCTTTTTTTTTTTTCCTGTTTCACTGGAGTCATACCTCTTTATCATTCTGTTTCAGTCAGTCTGGATTGGCTTGCTCTAGGCCAGCCTCCTTTCACTGTTATCCTGGACATGTACTTGCTGGTCTTCTTGGTGCTGAACCTGCTGTTTGCTCATTTCTATTTGTTTGGTTCATTCCTTTTCCTGAGAGATCACATCCTCTACTAGCTACTTGAAAGGAAGTTCATAGGAGATTAATCTAGGTCTGTTGCTTGTCTCTTATCCAGCTTGTAAATTTTATGTTGCTTTTCTACTCTCATGTCCTGTTTTTCCTTATGCTTACTTATGCCTTCATTGTTTACTATCATTTTAGTAGATTTTTAGGAGGGAGCGTAAGTAGACTTCTGTTTAACTCACCATGGATCTGAATGTTGACTTACTGCCTTCTCATATGTATCTCCCCACCTTTCTCCATTTATTAAGCTTAGCTTTATGCTTGGCTCTTTCCTGGAACTTCCCCTGATGTTTCCAAAGTATTAAGCTAGTATCTTTCTTTGACTGAACTCATCAACTAAGAACCAGGGAAAAGTTCTATAGATATTTGAAGGATGATTAGGAGGAAGAGGGAACGATTGGATATATGTTTTCTTTTTTTTTTTTTTCCATTTATTTTTATTAGCTGAAGGCTAATTACTTTACAATATTGTAGTGGTTTTTGCCATACATTGACATGAATCAGCCATGGATTTCACATGTGTTCCCCATCCCAATCCCCCCTCCCGCCTCCCTCCCAATAGCATCCCTGTGGGTCTTCCCAGTGCACCAGCCCTGAGCACTTGTCTCATGCATCCAACCTGGGCTGGTGGTCTGTTTCACCCTTGATAGTATACTTGTTTCAATGCTATTCTCTCAGAGCATCCCACCCTCGCCTTCTCCCACAGAGTCTAAAAGTCTGTTCTGTACATCTGTGTCTCTTTTTCTGTTTTGCATTTAGGGTTATCGTTACCATCTTTTAAAATTCCATATATATGCATTAGTATACTGTATTGGTCTTTATCTTTATGGCTTACTTCACTCTGTATAATGGGCTCCAGTTTCATCCATCTCTTTAGAACTGATTCAAATGAATTCTTTTTAATGGCTGAGTAATATTCCATTGTGTATATGTACCACAGCTTTCTTATCCATTAGTCTGCTGATGGGCATCTAGGTTGCTTCCATGTCCTGGCTGTTATAAACAGTGCTGCAATGAACACTGGGGTACACGTGTCTCTTTCAGACCTGGTTTCCTCAGTGTATATGCCCAGGAGTGGGATCGCTGGGTCATATGGCAGTTCTATTTCCAGTTTTTTAAGGAATCTCCACACTGTTCTCCATAGTGGCTGTACTAGTTTGCATTCCCACCAACAGTGTAAGAGGGTTCCCTTTTCTCCACACCCTCTCCAGCATTTATTGCTTGTAGACTTTTGGATAGCAGCCATTCTGACTGGCATGTAATGGTACCTCGTTGTGGTTTTGATTTGCATTTCTCTGATAATGAGTAATGTTGAGCATCTTTTCATGTGTTTGTTAGCCATCTGTATGTCTTAAGAGAACATAGGCAAAACACTCTCTGACATAAATCACAGCAGGATCCTCTATGAACCACCTCCCAGAATATTGGAAATAAAAGCAAAAATACACAAATGGGACCTAATTAAACTTAAAAGCTTTTGCACAACGAAGGAAACTATAAGTAAGGTGAAAAGACAGCCCTCAGAATGGGAGAAAATAATAGCAAACGAAGCAACAGACAAAGGATTAATCTCAAAAATATACAAGCAACTCCTGCAGCTCAATTCCAGGAAAATAAATGACGCAATCAAAAAATGGGCCAAAGAACTAAACAGACATTTCTCCAAAGAAGACATATGGATATATGTTTTCTATTTGAATGAAGGCGAAGCAGTTGGGGTGGTGAAGAGTGGGCACAGATTTCAACATGTGGTGTGAAAAAACTTTCTCATAGTTCAGTAACAGAGTTGGTTGCCTTTCCAGAAGCTGGATGGCTTTGTGTCTGGGGTATTTTAGAAATACTTATTTTGAGGCGAAGCTTAAACCAGGTAATGTATGAGTCTTTTCCAGTGTTCTGAGTGGCTGAGTGAGTGAGGCTGTTGTTCTCCACAGATGCCTTGAGTGTGCTCAACAGGTGTGGGTGGCCAACAACACAGAGTGCTCTGCCCACCACCACTACTTCATAAAGAGAAGCACTGTTTTGTGTGTTTTATGTATTAGAGATCCTCATAAGATTTAATTGGGAAAAAATGGACTGGTTTAAAAATTTTTGAAAATGGCTCTGAAGTTCTTTTCTACGTTTCTATGAACCCGGTATTCACTGTGTGTTGGACACTTATTTGCTCTTGATTGCACTTAAATGTCTAGTCTGTTATCTGGTATGTATATATCTTTTAATCTCAGAAAGATTTTTGAGTTTTCTGCTAGAGAGCTTATCATATTTTTCTTCTCAGTACTTCTGGAATCCTAACGGGTTTTCAGTCAGTAGCTCTTGAATTTTTTACTTGACCACATGAATCATTTCTGTTGAACATTCTCCTTTCCAAGGGGCCAACCGAATAGTGTTAGAAGACACCAACATTCTACAGCCTGTGGGACTGACTGTGTTTGAAAACTGGCTGTACTGGATCGATAAGCAGCAGCAAATGATTGAAAAAATTGACATGACAGGTCGAGAGGGTAGAACCAAAGTCCAGGCTCGAATTGCCCAGCTTAGCGACATTCACGCAGTAAAGGAGCTGAACCTTCAGGAGTATAGTAAGTGCTGGTGGTGTATTGCTAGTCGCAAGATGCATGTTTGTAATTAGGCGCGCCGAAAATTAAGATGCTGTGTGTCTTCTATTGTAAGATTTTCATATACTTCTAGTTTTGCCATTTTTAAAAAGTCTCCATGTTTTTAAATCCTTAGATTCACCTGGAAATCTTTTTATTTTAAACATGTTTTCCCTATAAAACAAGAATTAGAGAAAGGAATGGTGTGTCTCATTTTCAAAAATCTCCCCACCCAGGAACAGCAAGGACTTGCTCTTCATGTTTTCTCTTTCTCTCCTTCAGCATTTTAAGAATACTGGTGTAAAGCCTGTATTAATATTTCTTTTGTTTCACATACATCCTCATGGTTTCAACAGAAGCAGAAGTTAACATTTATATAATAATGGAGTTATCATGAAAATAAACCTATTCTTTGGCAAAAACAAAACAAACTAAAAATTAGTGTATAAACTTAGAGAAGACTATGTTTAATAAGTGCTTGTTTTTTTTCCCCTTTTGGTTAAGTTTGTCAATTCACAGCTTAGGAAAGTGGCCATAAATTATTGAAAACTTGAAAATGACTAGTCATCTTGGCTTAGTTAATATGTGTTAATATAATACTATTAACTCTTAATATAGTATTAATATTAGAGTTAGTATTAATATTTTAGTATCAACATTATTATAATTTATATATATGTAAATATATATATATATTATTGTGTTTAGTATCAACATTATTAATAAGTTAATATTTTAATAGTAATTAATACTGTTAACTCTGTTAACATAATACTGTTATATCTGTCATCAGATGTACCCTCCCAGCCATCACTACTGTAGATCTTACACGATTATATCAGGAATGCAGGTGTTAAAATGGAGGACTAATGAGAGAAGTATTCACTCCTGAACTTCTCAGCACAATGTTTTCAAATCAAATTGGAATATTTAAGAAAGAAACAGAAATGAGAACACCATAACTTGTTCAAGTCTCTCTTGTATTGTCACTGTTCATGCACTTAGAAGTTAATTAGAGGTATTTGAGATTTAATAGTTAGAATTGTCATTGTATGTTATAACATGTAATTCATGCTGAGTATTTAATAGAAACAAGGTAGAGGTGATGTAATGGCTAAGTATTCAGTTGATACATGAGCTTTTTACGGCAGAAAATCTATGGATGTTTTCAGAATTTCAGGGGGAGTATCTTTTTTTATAGTTCAACACTTAAATATGGTTTATATTTAGAAAAACTTTATTTCTCAAAATTTCTAAAAACTATTAAAGAAAAGGAGATTGTTTATCAAGAGTGTCTTGGAATTACAAGGTTGAGAAACACTGCTGTATAGGTTGTCCATTCTGATACAAGGACTGATGTCTGCTTTGGGACATCTATATAGTATTACACATCTGCTCGTTTGTGCATAGCTGATTCCCTCCGTCTCGTCAACACTCTTGTGTTACTGACAAGAGTCAGATAATAAATGGGTGGCCACATTTGATGTTGGTATTCTAGGATGATAGCTGTCAAGTTGCTTTTGACATGAGCTAAGTAGAAAAGTCAAAGCAATGATTTCATTAAATATAACTTATGAGACGGAGTTTAAAATGTGCCTGACAGTGTATTTATTTAATTTAACCCAAATAGGAAGAAATCAAGCATTTGTAACATTGCAAGTTCTTTTGCGGTTGACCAAGCAAATAATTTTGATGGTTTCTGAGTGGTTGAATTCATGTGGACTTGTTTTTTCTTCTAACAGCTCTTAATTTTTAGCAGATTCCTCCTTAGAATACACTTTTTGAGCAAAATCATCATGTCTCTCAAAAAGGTAGAATTTCTGAGTTAAAAATCTCGAGAAGAATTTTTATATTTTAAAGAGAATAAGATCCAGGTTTCAGCATTCTCCCCAGCAATTTTTTTACTTTGAGTAATCAGCTTTTCTTATTCACAAAAATTAACATGAGCTATACCATTACCTTACTTTACTTTAAAATATTTTATATATAAATATGTAAAGACAGTGGCTACATATAAATATTTTGTGTCTTAAATTGTCCTTGTTTAATTGTAGATTGTGTAGAGATGGTGTGAGTAATTATATTCAGTGGAAATAAAGTCCAAAGGAATTTTGCATTTGATTTTCTTGGTAACTCATAAATAATTGATTTTGGCTAGGCTTTTCTTCCTCCCTCCCTCCCTTGCTATTCTTTTCCCTTTCTTTTTTCTCTCTCTCATTCTCTTCTCTTTCCTCTTTTCTTGCAGGACAGCACCCTTGTGCTCAGGATAATGGTGGCTGTTCACATATCTGTCTTGTAAAGGGAGATGGTACCACAAGGTGTTCTTGCCCCATGCACTTGGTTCTTCTTCAAGATGAGCTATTATGTGGAGGTAAATATGTTGTTATTTTCTTCTAAAAGTGTAATGCCAATCACATGTTCCAGAACTTAGTCTAGCATTCTTGGACAGTGAAATTGCTTTCTCCTAACTTGATTGGTCCTTTGTATTTCATACATCTGCACTGTCCTAGGCTTTGGGGTATTCTAGGATTGAATTCACCATGGCAAGAGATAGGTGTAACCTGACCCTGGTCCTAAGGCAGAAGAGCTCTTTTGGGGGGAAACTTGTAACTATAAATGAGTGTATTTCTTAATAATAAAGTAGTTTTTCCACCCTCAAAGGGTAACAAGAATTAATTCCACCTCCTGTAATCTTTATCCACTGAATTCTGTCAGTTTATGTGTCATTGTTGCAAATGTATTCAGTGGAAAGAATAGTCTTCTGTTCAGATCTATCCACCGTTGCCTGTTGTTTCTCTTACTTTTCTAGCCAATAAAAAAGGAAAAAAAATTTTTTTTAAGATATTACTGAGTAGTAGTAATGTTGTAGTGAAATTGGCTCAGTTACTCATGGGACCACAGCAAAGGTGTATCCCTTTGTTAAAGCATAGTATGATAGCATCAAATGCATTGTAATATTTATTCTCTTAATTCGGAAATTCTCCTGCTGGGGATAGTTCTATGTGAATTCAACCGAAGGAAAAAGATTTTTCTACAGTGGCAGGGATTTAAAAACAATTTCTAATGATAGGAGAATGATTTAATAAAATAACTGAGCTTATGTAGCTGTTAAAAATTATGATCATAAACTGATGTAAAAATGTAGCCCAAAGTTGGCTCAAGTGGGAAAAAAAATATTAAAATGGTGTTTTATTGTGTGATGAGAACTACATAAAAAATAAATCTCTGTGAAAAAAAGATCGAGAGGGTTTACACTCAAAATGTAAAAATTATTGATAAGGTGTTATTATAAGAATACTTTATTCTTCTAACTTTCAAGTTAAAAAAAAAAAATAACATGTATTGAGTAGTGGCTATGAGGATCTCTGGACCGCAGGAGATGTAAAGATCTTTGACACAGAGAATGCAGTTTAGTTGGGGAGATCAGCTTTGTGCACAGGAAAAGTTAAGCTCTGGTTCTTAAAGTATCTGTCCCAATAGCAGGCATTACACAATGATGTAAATATATTTAATGCACTGATCTGTACATTTAAAAATGGTTAAAGTGGTAAACTTGTTACATGTATTTTGTGTGTGCTTAATTGCTCAGTTGTGTTCAACTCTTTATGACCCTTTGGATTGTAGCCTTCCAAGCTCTCTTGTCCATGAGATTTTTTTCAAGCAAGAATACTGGGATGGGTAGCCATTTCCTCCTCCAGAAGATATTCCTGATTCAGGGATCAAACCCTGGCCTCCTGCATTGCAGGCAGATTCTTTACCCGCTGAACCATAAGGGAAGCCCCCAAAACAGAATCTAGTTGCTTAAAGTGTGTGTTAGTTGCTGAGTTGTGTCCCACTCTTTCTGACCACAAGGACCGTAGCCCACCAGGCTCCTCTGTCCATGGGATTGCCCAGGCAAGAATACTGGAGTGGGTAGCCATTCCCTTCTCCAGGGGATCTTCCTGACCCAGGGATTGAACCTGGGTCTCCCTCATTGCCGGCATATTCTTTACCATCTGAGCCACCAGGGCCATGATTTAAAAAAAAAAGCAAGTGTTTCCATGTCAGAATGCTAGATTATTGTTCCAGTAAGGCAAATCTTAGAAAAATATGCCTTTATGTAGACACAGATAAAACTCAGTGATATCACCTTTCATTTAGAAAGTGTCTTTTAAAAGACCAGTATTTTTTTTTCACATTTAGTGATTGTTTTTAATGTATTTTTTTTTTAATGTATGTTTTAACCGAATAGTCAATGTGCTTTAACAGATGTGTACAGTGGTGTTACCAGCACCCATTTCAAGTGAAAGTGAAAGAAAGTGAAAGTCGCTCAGCCGTGTCTGACTCTTTGCAACTCATGGACTATACAGTCCATTGAATTCTCCAGGCCAGAATACTGGGGTGGGTGGCCTGTCCCTTCTCCAGTGGATCTTCCCGAACCAGGAATCAAACTAAGGTCTCCTGCTTTGCAGGTGGATTTTCTATCAGCTGAGCTCTCAGGGAAGCCCACCCAGATCAAGATGTACAGTATTGTCTTTAAGAATAGTTCCCTGTGTCTTGGCAGCCAGTGCTCTTCCTGGAGTAATTTTCATCTCCATGGTTTAGTTTTACTTGTTTTTGAACTTTACATAAGGAATCATGATGTATGTACTCTATGTCTGGATTCTCTTGCTTACTGCAATATTTTGAGATTCATCCTTACAGTGAGTGGAGTGCCACAGTCTGTGGTTTTCTTTTTATTGCTGTGTGGTGTGTTTCATTGTATCAATACAAATAAGCCACAGTTTTATTTTTCTTGTGTTCAGGGACATTTTAAATGTTTTCAGTTTTTGTTATTAAGAGTGAAACTGCAGTGAATTGTGAATTCATTGAATCTTGAATTTATATACAAGATTTTTCTTGTGATTTAATGTTGATTTTACATGCATGCATGCATGCCAGTCGCCTCAGTCATGTCTGACTTTTTGCGACCCCATGAACTGTGTAGCCTGCTAGGTTCCTCTGTCTGGGATTCTCCAGGCAAGAATACTGGAGTGAGTTGCCATGCCCTCCTCCAGGGAAACTTACTGACCCAGGGATCAGAACTATATCTCTTATGCCTCCTGCATTGGCAGACAGGTTCTTAACCACTAATGCCACCTGGGAAGCTCAGATTTTACAGTGAAGGCAAATGAAATACACAATCTGAATTTCTCTGCTTGACCTTCTCAAGATGTGTTTTCATTTGAGCCTGTGTTACCTCCCCATCATCTCATTTTGTACTTCTGCCAGTCTGAATGTGTTTTCAAACTGGTCTCACCATATTTTTACATTTTAAAAAATTTTTGAGGAGAGCTTTTGTTTGTGTAAATATAATCTATGTGGTAGGATTTGAAACCAAGAACTTTAAAAAATATTTGTTAAAAATAATAATAATAAAGCATTACATGTTCTCAAGTTAAAACTGTTAAGAAAATTGATGGTATTTTCTAAAGCAAAATAATTTTAGTGAGAAATATGGCATTGTTTTTTCATTTTTAAAAATCTTTTTAGTGTTGAGCTGGATTCTCTTGTCTACTTCTGCATTCAGTCTCTTGTATGTAGTATGTAGCTTCATTGAACTGTATGAAGAATTTTGGCCTCAAAGATATGTAGTTGGAAAATGGAGGGCTATAATTAAATATCCTTTTCAAATAGTTATGTATATGCATATTGAATTCTACACCAAATCTAGACATATGATAGTTTTCTATAGGGTTAGTTGCATTGTGGAACTTGAAAACATATCAGTTAACTT
The DNA here is from genome assembly GCF_023699985.2 of Odocoileus virginianus. Lineage (NCBI taxonomy): Eukaryota > Metazoa > Chordata > Mammalia > Artiodactyla > Cervidae > Odocoileus > Odocoileus virginianus. The sequence goes on along the minus strand of NC_069696.1, from coordinate 17,924,830 downwards.
TTTTCATAGTCTGTTATTTTGAAATCCATTAATTATTTTGTACCGGGAATGGGTATTTTATCCATGCATTATTTTGTAACCTTATGCATCTTGGTCATTTGGGAATACTAGAATTCCATTCAGAAATTCCCAGATCATCAGGTTTTGATGCATTTCATTATACAGTATCAAAACAATCACATTAATATTACCACCAATCTCATCATAAGAATATTTAAGTACTAGGAATCCGTCAAGCTAACAGTGTTGGATACAAGTCTTCCAAAATTACAATTTCTGATAGAAAGTTCCAGTGTTGTGTAATTTGCCACAAAAGTACGTTATGGTTTGCTGTTGTTTGAATTCACTGGTTCATTTAAAAACTCCCCACAAAATGCCCAAGTGCAAATATCAATAGTTTATATGCCACTCATTCTTTCACATTAAAAGGGTGTCACGTTTTGGGTTGTGTTTACAGCTCAGAATGTTTTTCCCTTTGGGAACCTTCATGCTGAGGTTTGCAGCCTGAGCTTTGTGCATGTTTTCCATTTTGTCAAACAGTATTGAGGAGATGTGTACTCAGAGAATTGATTTTAATGTAATTAGTATTTTTTACTGATTCATCAAGAACATTCTTGAATGAAACTGCCCCACCCCCACTGCCGTGTGTACGTATGGTATATGACTATGTAGAATGCGGTGACTGCTGGTACAGTTTGGGGCCCTTGCCCCGAGTCTGCTAAGGTGCCAAGCATTTTACCTTCCATGGCATCAGTGCAAGTGTAGTGAGAAAGGCAAGTGATATGTTAGTATTGTAAAATAGTGTCTGTCAGTTCCCTGGAAAGAGGTCGCAGGTCAGGAACCCCCAGGGGTTCGTAGATCATTCTTTGAGAACCTCAGGGCTGGAAAAGTTACGAATTCTAAGATTACTTTAAAATATTTGAAGGTGGATGATTATAATGGTAATTCCTGGGTTATATGTGAGATTGTAACAGATTGCAAATTCAGTACTCCTACTTAAATTGTAATATATAAGAAAACTTCTTTCTGCCTTATAGTTTTATAACTTAGTGAATCTCAGTGAAGTAGTGTAAAAATTATATCTCTTTTCTGATTCAGTAAAATAATTTATAGATTTTATCTGTTATAAAGTGTTTTGTATGTTAATCATTAAATGGGCTTCACTCAGGTGTAAATGTCAGTACCTCTGTGTGACTATGATTGTGTTTTTCATTCCCCTCCCCCTATTCATTTGAAGAACCCCCAACATGTTCTCCTCAGCAGTTTACTTGTTTCACGGGAGAAATTGACTGTATCCCTGTGGCTTGGCGGTGTGATGGGTTTACTGAATGTGAAGACCACAGTGATGAACTCAATTGTCCTGTGTGCTCAGAGTCCCAGTTCCAGTGCGCCAGTGGACAGTGTATCGATGGTGCCCTGCGGTGCAACGGAGATGCGAACTGCCAGGATAAGTCAGATGAGAAGAACTGTGAAGGTATCTGCAATTCCTAGGCCTGGTTACAGATTTCCTTTTTCAATTAAGTTGTTTGAAATTCCCAGTTTTGCTTTGGCTCATTTAGTGGTAGATTTGGGGTTTTTCAAGTGTGTTTGACTTTATTATTTCTAAACACAGTAGCATGTTCTAAATTGTCTTAATTCACTTAATGTGTATAAGATTTATACACATTAATAAGCTTTGCAGTTGAGAAATGACACCAAAAGATTAGCCCTTCAGTATGTAAAAATGGTCCTTGTTTGCAGTGAGCTCTGAATGGGGCTTCTCTGGTAGCTCAGCAGGTAAAGAACCCGCCAGTGAAAGAGACTTGGGTTTGATCCCTGGGTCGGGAAGATCCCCTGGAGAAGGGAATAGCTACCCAATCCAGTATTCTTGCCTGGGGAATTCCATGGACAGTGGAGCATGGTGGGGTACAGTCCATGGGGTCGCAAAAAGCTGGACATGACTGAATGACTAAGCAAACACACGTGACACTTATTAACAACATAAAGTAATTTCATGTTTTCTTCTCATCCACTAACTTTTAACAGAATGTAAAAAAGCCACAACAAAAATATTCTCTGGAAATTTTTAGTATCTAAAAATGCATGTAGAATTCTTTAATTCCTAACAGAATTGTTAGTGAAAGATGGAATTTAATATAAAGGACAAAATAAGAAGTTTCCTGCTAGATTGCTTTTTCTTCTCTTTTCTATCTCTCAGTTGAAATCCCCAGAGAATTATTTGTAAGTTTTCTCTAAAAGTCTGATTTGTTTTTCACGTGTGCCTGGAAAGCTCTCTTTGACTTCTGCCAGACTTTACACGATAGTGAAACTAAGAAAACTATTTACATTTTTTTTTCCCCACAGTACTCTGTTTAATTGATCAATTCCGCTGTGCCAATGGTCAGTGCATTGGAAAACACAAGAAATGTGATCATAATTTGGATTGCAGTGACAAATCAGATGAACTGGATTGTTGTAAGTATGATGAAAACCTTGTATTACTCTTAAGGGAGAATTTTCTTTTTAAAAATAACTTTATTAGTCTTGAAAGTGTGAAAGTGAAGCTTGCTCAGTCATGCCCAACTCTTGGTGACCCCCTGTACTATACAGTCCATGGAATTCTCCAGGCCAGAATATTGGAGTGGGTAGCCTTTCCCTTCTCCAGGGGATCTTGCGACCCAGGGATCAAACCCAGGTCTCCCACATTGCAGGCGGATGAGGGAGAATTTTTAATGTTCTTTTCCTTTTCTTTCTGTGTGAGGTTCACTTATGACCAGTGCTTTCTTATTAAGAAGCAAGTTATTGATATTAAGTTAGTTATTTGTACCTGAGATTTCTTACATTTTACATTTAATGATTTCTTAAAGATAGTTTTCTTATGTTCAGAAATCTTCACAGAAACATTTAGCAAAGCATCAGAAAAATATTATTTTGAGAAAGCTAAGGTTAGGAAATTCTCAGTTTCGATATGTGGAAATTAGTGGTCTAAACTTAAGAGTTTCTGAACATTTGTTGTTTAGTCACTTAAGTCGTATCTGACTTTTTTGCAACCCCATGGACTGTAGCCCACCAGACTCCTCTTTCCATGAGATTTCCCAGGCAGGAATACTGGAGTGGGTTGCCATTTCCTTCTCTTGGGTTGATCTTCTCAACCCAAGAACTGAACCTGCGTCTCCTGCATTGGCAGGTGGGTTCTTTACCACTGAGCTACCTGGGAAGCCCCTTCTGCACGTTAACACATGTATAAAATTTCCCTTTTTTTTTTCCTGCATAATTTTCTGCCAGTCTGTCAGTGACTTTAAGAGCTTCTTAAAACACAGCCTGAGAATACTTGGGCCACCACATATATATTCCTGAGCCTAGAGACCTTAGGCTAAATAGCCTGTTGTTTCTTCAAGGTACACAACTACTGACTAATGTTCTAAGATGAAATGTATCCCCAGTTGACAAATATTCCATTTGTCAAATATTGACAAATGGCATTCAGCACAAGCCAGGTCTCCCCTGTAGAAACTGATTTTGTGGAATTTAGACAGAGCTCATTTTAAAACTCTTTTAATCGTAACAAAGACTTCAAGCTGATGTTTTTACAAAATTCAAATGGGATCCTCACTGAGACTATTGGGCTCTGTTTCCATTTATTCAGCAAACCTGTGCTGAACACTTGCTATGTGCTGAGGGTACCTCACTCTTGTGCCAGGTTTCTCAAGAGTCTGATCAGAGGAGGGCAGGAAGGGGGATTTTCAGGCCAGGCAGAGGTAGATTTCAATTTTAACTCCACCAGTAAATTATTTGCTCTTGTTAGACCTCAAATTCTCCATCTTTAAAATGAAGATAATATTTAGTATGGTGATTGTGAGAGGATTAAATGATTTAATGTATATGATACAGCTTAAATCAGAGCAGGTGTTATAATAAAGGAGTGTGATGAGTAATGATAAATGTGCTACAATAGAGATCTGTACAAAGAGTAGCACAAAGAAGAGAATGGTCAGATCTTTAGAAATTAAGATGGGATTCATCAAGGAAAACATCTTAGAAAAATGCGGTAAGGTTGGGTGGGTGTTGATCAGTGAATAGCATTACTTGTGCAGTTAAGTGGAGAGATTGCATTCTAGGTAGAGGGACTCTCTTGTCCTGCCCAAAGCCAGAGTGAAATGGGCACCATTGAGAAATGACCCATAAACTGGACTGCCGTAACACAGGCTGCTGTCCTGAGGGGGGTTGGCAGAAGCTGATACACATAAAGGTGAGATCACAAAGGACTTTGCTTTCCCTCTGAAGAGTCTGTAGACAGTATTCCAAAATAATGTCGTTGTTACTGTGTTAGTCACTCAGTCGTGTCCGACTCTCTGCGACCCCGTGGATGGTCGCCCGCCAGGCTCCTCTGTCCGTGGGATTCTCCAGGCAAGAATACCGGAGTGGGTTGCTGTTCCCTTCTCGAGGGGATCTTCCCAACCCAGGGATTGAACCTGGGTGTCCCGCATTGCGGGCAGATTCTTTACCGTCTGAGCCACCAGGGAAGGCCCCAGGATGATGGAGAGCCACTAAAACCCTGAAGTGGAGGACTGGCATGGCTGTGTAACTGTGAAAGCAGTTAAGTAGATGGATTGGAGGTGATCAGATGATAGGCAAAGAAATCAGTTTGCTTGGTTCCTTTCAAATGTTTTGACCACATGGAGAAGAATACAAAGATGTGGATGTACACGTAAAGAAATGAGAGTCATGCAACAGTATTTACCTGTATTGTGTAGAATGTATTCTGAAGTTTTCTGTTCCAAAATGCTGGTTTTAACACATTAAATTGTTTTTACCAACTAAAGACTTGCAGCCTGTACTTTTAAAATGCTTCAGAGACTTGGAGTTCAGCAGAAGATGGTGGGTGTCTAAATCAAGGGAAGCAGCACTGAAGGAGAGGAGGGAGCGGATAGATTTCAAAGTTATTTCAGAAGTAGAATGAAAAGGGTTTAGTAACCTAGCCTAGAGGTGATAAGTTTAGGTTGAATTAGCAGGTTACCTCATTGAATGACTGCACTCATAAACGAGATTATATGGCAGAGACTAAAAACCAAAATATCATTGTGTATCATGACTGTGGATATCGTGTTCAGCTGATGTAGGTTTTTAATTATTTTTTTATATAAATTTAAATGCTTATAATTTGCCACAGGTGCCATTATTTATTCATGATCTGCCTTGTCCCTGGAATCTAGGAAATGTTGACAAATGGTGGTGACTGTGAGATCAGTTTGGATTACGTGGCACTGAAGCTGCCCCCTTGGGTGTCCCACTGAAGCTATTCAGAAAGCTGTTAATAACTCTTGTGGGTCTGTAGCTCGAGAGAGAGAGATGGGCTTTTCAGTTTATTCATGATAATTACAGCTGAGGCAGTAGATGAAATCTCTGAGGGAGAGGAAGCAGAGAAGGAAGATAGCAGGAGGTAAACATAACTCTAGGAAGCACCTGTACTTGAAGCAGAGGGAAGAGAATGAAGCCAACAAGAGGAAACAGAACAAATAATCAGAGATGGTAAAACTAAGAGAGTGGTATCCTGGAAGGAAAGGATGAGACATTTTTGAGGGGAAAACAGGAGCCAGCAGTACTGATTGTACCGAGTTGTCAGTGAGATGGAGAGTGTATTGACTATGGCATATAGGAGAACTTTAACCTTTACCAGACTAGTTTCATTGTGGTAGTAAGGACAGAAGTCTACTTTCAATGAGTTAAAATGTGACCCAGAGACAAAAAATTGAAGACAGTGAGTATAAACTATTCTTTCTTGAAAGTTGGTGTTAGAAGGAATGCCAAAGCCCTGGGGGAAAAAAAATGAGGAAGATGGGCTGGTTGCCTCTCTTCCTCAGAGCCCATAGGTGATAATATGTGACCCACAGCCCCTCCATGGTATGTAACTTGGTGGTGTTGTTTTCTTTCAATTCTTAGATTTAATCATAAGATGAGTTTAGCTATGTTGATGGGAGGTTTTGAGGTGAGATGGACCAAAAGAAAGGTTTTAAGAGATACGCAGTTGTGAAATACAGTCTGACTATTCACAATGGAAGGATTTTGTTTCTCAATAGAAGAGTAATGCTCTGCATTTGATGAGCCCTTTTGCTGTATTTCCCCCTGTCTCTCATGTTGATGCCCTGCTTTTAAAGTCTCAGGTAGCTCGGGGATCCCATGAAGGTTGCTGCCATGGTCCTCTCATGCTCCGACTTTTCTCTCTGAGTCCTCAGCTACTCCGGTACCAGAGACCTTATGTTCCTTGCCCTCAGGCAACTAGACTCATCCTTAAGGCAGCAGCCTGAGAGCTGATGCTCATCGGTAGCTTCTAATTTATCTTCACCAGGCATAAATGTCACTTTTCAGACCTCAAATCAAGCTCAGAGCTGATTTTGACTTCTTTGCTATTCCAGGTAAAACATTTGACCCTAAACTTTTCTTAGACATCTCCAAATAATATTGATTTTTATGATATACAGAATGAAGTAGGATAGATTTTGTCTATATGTATTTTTAAACTTCTTAATGATGTTTTAATCTATAATTCACTTAACATTTTTGTTATCAATTTACAGTTATACTTTACAGTGTATTGTCCTATGTCTGTTTTCACCTAGGAGTCATTCATTTTGATTCCTGACAATGACATTTATATGTCTACGTATCCATGCGGCATGGGGTGTATGTATTCATAAAAAGGAAAAACGTGTATGAGTTGTCTTCATTAGGCTCACATTCTGCTTGCTCACCCTCTTTCCATTACTGTTTTGAACCTGCAGCTGTTTTTCCATTATGTAACTGTACTGCATTCCCATTTTAGATCCAACTGAGGAGCCAGCACCACAGGCCACCAATACAGTGGGTTCTGTTATTGGAGTAATTGTTACCATCTTTGTGTCTGGAACCATATACTTTATCTGCCAGAGGATGTTGTGTCCGCGGATGAAGGGCGATGGGGAAACCATGACTAACGACTATGTAGTTCATGGACCAGCTTCCGTGCCCCTTGGTTATGTGCCACACCCCAGTTCTTTGTCAGGATCTCTTCCAGGTGAGCCAGGACTGACCCACTGAGAATCAAGTCTTGGCAAGATTGCCAAGCTTCCATTATGAAAACAGAATACTGCCTACAGTCTACTTCAACATAGACTATCTTGGGTGTAAACAGTTACAAGGACAAATGTTCACTTACTTTTAGCACCTTCTTTTTACACAGAAGACCTTAGGTATGGTTTGGTAGAAGTTGGCAAAGGATACAAAATGAATACATGTACATACAAGCATTTACATTAATATATCATACAGTTATTGCATGCACACTTCATTTCTGGGCTTCCCAGGTGGTGCTAGTGGTAAAGAACCTGCCTGCCAGTGCAGGAAATGCAGGAGACACAGGTTCGATCCCTGGGTCGGGATGATCTAGAGGAGAACATGGCAATGCACTCCAGTATTCTTGCTTAGAAAATTCCATGAACAGAGGAACCTGGCGGGCTACAGTCCATGGGGTCACAAAGAGACTGAAGTGACCTAGCACGCATGCACACTGCATTTCTAGATGTGCTCTACTAAAGTTAATCAACTGGCCATTTGTTGAAAAGAATCATAAACCACAGTTCTTTTGGTTCACTACCAAGAGACCTGTACTACGGAGCCCAGAAATTACAGGAGGCTGAAAAAACAGATGAGGTTTCCTTTTCTGCAGATTTAGAAATGCCTGATTGATAGCAGGGAGGAATACATCATCTTATGTTTTCTTTAACTTACATGAAGACTGTGGGAGGAGGGTTTATTCAGGCATGGCCAGGGTGCCAGATGTTCTGTCCTTGGGGAAGACTTCCTCTAGGGAAGTACAGCTTTCTTTCAATGTGTTTTGGTACCCTTAATGAAAAGAAGCCTTTCTTGTAATGAATATGGAAAAAGAGATACCAGGCCGAAAACCCTGTGAAAATAACTTACTCTGGATGTTAGCTGTAAGGAAATAAATGGTTTTTAAATTGTTAATGATTCCCTGTTGCCATACCTAGTTTGTTAAAGGTGGAATTTGGGAAGTCACTTGTGAAAAATAGAATTTCTTCTTTAGCATTGTGGTTGTGATTACAACATCATTTGCATCCAGTAGATAAAGAAATAATTTCCCATACGCTGAATTTATGCTCTTAACAATGGGTTTGCTTTTCTTGTGAGCAGATCTATTGCTTTGTCTAGCCTGCTTTGCACTTCTGCTCTTCACAGTTCTTTTTTCCTCAGGTCCTCTAAGGGCCTGAAAACCTCTTGTCTTGAAGAGCTCTGCTTCCCCTCTGGCGAGCAGGGAGGGCCAGGAGCTATTCTTGGCCTTGTGTTATAGGCCAGCTCTCAATGGAAGTGCCCACTTCTAGAGAACATTGGTTTGCCTTTTCCATTAAGTATTTTCATTATTATTGGGAAAAGAGGGCATAAGTTGTTTGAAAATGGAGCTATTTGACTATTGATATTTGTAATTTCTAGAACTGAATAAAATGATTTCATGCCTTCTATAGATCTTACTCAACTTCAGTATTTTTCATTTTAGGAATGTCTCGTGGTAAATCAATGATCAGTTCCCTCAGTATCATGGGGGGGAGCAGTGGACCCCCTTATGACCGAGCCCACGTCACAGGAGCATCGTCAAGTAGTTCATCAAGCACCAAAGGCACTTACTTCCCTGCAGTAAGCAGCCTGTTTTCCTCTGTTCACTTTGAATGCTGAGATAAATAAGATCTTAGATGTTTAACTTATTTATTAAATATGGGTACTTAGTGATGGTAGTATAAAAAGGTTTTAATGTAGAATCTAGACATACAAGGCCCAAAGGATTTACCACCACCATGTGAGCACTTAGAATGTGCTCAACTTATTGACTGTGTAGCAACCAGCATATTTGAAAGTATGGGATGTTAATTTCATATACCAGGTGAAAGTAGAACTATTGAATAGTACCTCCTGAGAGGCTCAGGACTGTCATTCTGTGACCTCCCAAAAGAAGGAAGTACATGTGGTATTTCTCCTAAGTAAGTAATCTTTCTCTAAACATTTATACTTTTAAAAATCAGAACCCAGTTGTGCTACACTTAAACCAGTAACTTGTAGGTTGCAGATTTCCTTCTCATCACCTTGTGTTACCCCTAAATGTGTCTTGAGGGATGGAGAGCCACAGTCCTAAAGTTCTGTTTTAGGTTAATTCTTTGAAAAAGAGGAAGAGGAATATGAACAGAGATGAAGGAAGAGAAGTTGAGAAAAGGCTAATAGTCTCTGTCTGGATAGACTATTCTTATCTCAGTCATTTGATTTTCTTTCCTTTTAGATTTTGAACCCTCCGCCATCCCCAGCCACAGAGCGATCACATTACACCATGGAGTTCGGTTATTCTTCAAACAGCCCTTCAACTCACAGGTCCTACAGGTAATACACATCCTCCTCCAGTGTAAGTCCACATATTTATTAGAAGGAAGTGTTTGTGTTGTGAGTTTGCTGTGGCCATGGCTGAGTAGCTGGTGGTCACCAAGAGAGAATAGGTATCTTGTAGAGAAGAGGCATCTTGTCTGGGTAATGCTGGTATTGCCTCTACCACAAACCCTTTTCTTTCAGGGCATTAGACTTCCTTTAATTAACATATCATTGATGCACAATGTTATGTAAGTTGCAGTTATGTAATGTAGTGATTCACAGTTTTTAGAGGTTTTATTCCATCTGTAGTTATTACAGAATATTGGCTATAATTCTATGTTGTACAGTATATCCTTGTAGCTTACTTTACACCTAATAGTTTATACCTCATTCCCCTGCCCTTTGATTTCTTCTTCCCACTTCCCTCTTCCCAGTGGTGGTCACTAGTTTGTTCTCTATGTCTGTAGGCCTGCTTCTCTTTCTGTTATTTTCACTGGTTTGTTGTATTTTTTGGATTCCAAGTATAATTGATACCACACCATATATGGCTTTCTCTGTCTGAGTTATTTCACTTAGTGTATCCTCCAAGTCCATCTATGTTGTTGCAAATGGCAAAATTGCACTCTTTTTCATAGCTGAGTGTAGTCCACTGTGTGTGTGTGTATGTGTGTATACATACACTACATCTTCTTTATTCATGTGTTGATGGACACTTAGGCTGTGTCCATATCTTGGCAATTGTAAATAATACTGCTGGAAATGTTGAGGGGGTATGTATCTTCTCAAATTAGTGTTTTCAGTTTTCTGGATGTATACCCCAGAGTGGAATTGTCATGTCATATGATAGTTCTATTTCAGTTTTTTGAGAAACAATGGCTGCATCAGTTTGCATTCCCACTAATAATGTAAAAGGATTCCCTTTTCTCCACATCCTGCCAGCACTTGTTATTTGTGTTCTTTTTGGTGATAGTTGTTCTGACTGGTGTGAGGTGATAACTCACTGTGGTTTTGATTTGCACTTAGCTGATAAATAGCCACATCAAGCATCTTTTCATGTGCCTATTGGCCATCTGCATTTCCTCTTGGGAAAAATGTCTGTCTGTTCAGGCCTTAAGGGAACTCTACATTTTTTAAAGAGAGCTGCAAATTTTTTTGTCCCTGGCTTTTGTAGTATTAAGATAGAGCCTCCAGGTTTTGGCAGGAAAAGTTACCCCCAAAGTGACTTGATTTCAGAGTATGTTACTGCTGAGGTTAGGTTTGATTGATCATCTCCAGTAGAATGTTGGTATGAGACGGAGATCCGGAGAATTAGGAGAGCTCTAAAATAGCAGGAGTATTAAGGGCACAGAATTTGAGAGAAGCTCAAAGAAGCTTAAGTTCAGCTTTTGTTACATATGTTGTTACTACAGTCTGGAGTGAAAGGTTTCTCATATAGTTACATGGAATAAATCATTAATCAGTGAAATAAACTGGAGTGTGTTCCAGAAGGGGGGAGATATTATGCCTTTGTGCTGATTTGTGACTCTGAAGCAGAGTGAACAGGTTCCGTCCTAGTGTGTCCTCCTTACTCTTTGGCCAACAGAAAGTCAGAAACTTAAGATTCTCTTCAGACACTTAGTGCCGGGGTTTATTGGCATCACTCAAGTGGCCATTGTCTTCTTGATAAGGTGTTTCCTGGCATTCCAGTCGGTTTCCCTGATGTATATATAACCTTATAGATGTGTAGAAATGAAGTAGAAACTGTTTATACAGTATCTCATTCAGAATCCTCATGTCACTTCATGGATAAGATAGGTTTGACTCTGAACTGATTGATTTTATGTTTTACTTAAAGTGTTGCTTTCCCTACCCCAGGTTTGTTCTAAAAAGTCAAAATAGAAAGGCAGAAACCTGAACACTAAAAAAACAAAAGGAAAGAGCTAAAATTTTACTTTTAAACAATTTCTTTAAATTAAACGTTGTTTGATTCAGGTAAACATAATTGCATCAAAAACAGTTCTTTTTATGAAAACTTTGAAACTTTGTCTTGGACTGTAGCTGATTAGTAGTGTTATGTTGTGATGGTGGCATGTGCACGGCAGAATGACTCGGCCATGCACACGCCTGTTCCCACCCTCCCCCAAACTTCCCTCCCATCCAGGCTGCCACGTGGCATTGAACAGAGTTCCCTGGGCTATACAGGAGGTTCTTGGTTAACCGTTTTAAATACAGCAGTGTGTTCACGTCCATGTCAAACTCCTCATCTGTACCTCCCTCCCATGGTCTGTGTTGTATTTCTCCAACCCCCTACCTCTGCCAGCAACGCTAAGTTTGTTCTCTATGTCTGTCTGTCTCTGAAAAACAGTTCTTATTTAACTGTTTCCCACATCTCAAATTAAGCCCAGTTTATTTCTTCAAAGTAAAACTTTTTATCACTTAAATTTTCTTGGGGATGGGAGAAAGTTTGCAAAACTTGATACATTTTGTTAATCTATTTCCTTTTTCTCCTCTGGTGTCTTTTTTTTCCCCCCTCCTCTCCTGTGGAAATGGAAGTATTGGGCCTTTTAAATGTTGAGCCAAGAAATTTCACCAAGGCTCACCACCTGATTGGACAGAAAGATAAGACCTAAAAAATACTGTGACATCTTGTCAATACTGGTAGTAAAAGTGCTTGAGAACCTGCTTCTCAGGTCATGTAACTTTTGGTCTTTTATAGCCATTTCTTTTGATACAGAGGGCTTGCCTCAAATGGCATGTATCCTGAGGTGTGTTACCTGGCACATCCTTAGATGTTTTATATATTGTTGCTTCAGTTTTACACTTGCTCTTGCCCCACTGTTGGCAGTCATTTTATTTGATGAGAAAGCATATAAATAAATCCTGATTGGGATAAATATGAAATAAGATCAGCTTTACTATACTTAAGACTATAAAATGGTATAAGAAGTTATAGTAGAAAAGATGGGAAAATCAACACTTCTTAAGTCAGCTCTTAATTTTACTAGTACATTTCTCTTTTCAGTGTGCCTTTGTCTTTAGTTAGCCATGCTACAAACTTAACAGTTATAGACTGCTTGAAAAGATAGTTTAAAGGATGTACAAAAATAAATTAGGTCTCTGAAATACGTTTTAGAAAACTCACTGGTTCTGTATGGATACCTGGAATTTGTCATTTTGGTGTTCAGTTAGAGCTGCTCTTATGACAACATGCTTGTCTACATACAATATAGGAAATTGACACTGCTTCCCCCAAATCACGGTAATTTCCCTGTACTGATAGTATCTGTAATGGGGAAGATATGTTCCTTAGGCTGTCTACCAAACTTCAGCCTGGCTTGTACAGTATATGTACAAGAGAGAATGAAGTAAAGAGAGTAATGAAGTCTTTGGTCATCATTAAATTATTCATCAGGTAAATCATAGAGCGTTTGAGGAATGTTCAGGGAATACTAACATGTTTGAGTAATGTAAAATCATAAAGACACGTTCTCACAGATCATGGAAAGGCAGAAATTGATGTCCACTATACAGACTAAATGCAAAATGAGAGATTTTTCCAAAGATGACCGTTAAATACAACTTTGAATAGTTCCTTCTTACTGATACAATGTTACTTAAAGATGTTGTTTTTTAGTCACTAAATCTAGTCTGACTCTTTATGATCCCATGGACTGCAGTCCGCCAGGCTCCTCTGTCCATGGGATTTCCCACACAGGAATACTGGAGTGGGTTGCTATTTCCTCCTCCAGGGGATCTTCCCAACCCAGGGGTCGAAGGCGCATCTCCTGCATTGCAGGCGGATTCTTTACTGTGGAGCCACCAGGGAAGCCCAGCTTAAATACATAAGCATACATCCAGAGGTTAGAATGGGTTCATCATTCACAAGATAATGCTGTCTTCCTACTTCAGCCTGCCGTTGAAAATTGCCTCTTGGTTGGTGCCAGTTTAAATTGTCATAGTTGGTTGTCTTCCAGGTCAGGTTCACATTAATGCCTCTGTGTTTGGATAGAGAAACCACTCTTCTGTAAAACTAATTCTGCTTCTCCCGCTTTCTTCCCTGTATCAGCTACCGGCCGTACAGCTACCGGCACTTTGCACCGCCCACCACACCCTGCAGCACAGACGTGTGTGACAGTGACTATGCCCCCAGCCGAAGGATGACCTCCGTGGTGACGGCCAAGGGCTACACTAGTGACTTGAACTATGACTCCGAGCCTGTGCCCCCACCTCCCACGCCCCGAAGCCAGTACCTGTCAGCAGAAGAGAACTATGAAAGCTGCCCGCCTTCTCCGTACACGGAGAGGAGCTACTCCCATCACCTCTACCCCCCGCCACCTTCTCCTTGCACAGACTCCTCCTGAGGGGGGGCCCTCCTCCTCTGACTGCCTCCAACCCAGAAGTGTAAATACGAGTTTGGTTGAGATCTGGAGGGGGGGGAGGGAGCTATCAGTGAAGGATGAGGCAGACCGTGTACAGTTAAAATTATAAATGGGGTAGGGGAAACTGGAGATATTTGTACAGAAGGAAAAGATATTTATATATTTTCTTAAAATAGCAGATTTGCTGCTTGTGCCATAAAAATTTGTATAAATAATAAATTTGTACTAAAAGTTTTATTTTTGCAAACTAAATACACAAAGCATGCCTTAAACCCAGTGAAGTGACTGAGTACAAAGGAAACAGGAATTTAAAAAATGGCATCACTGACCAGGAATGTCTGGGGCTTTATTGATACCAAAAAAAATTTTTTTTTTTTTTTTAAAGAAAGCAAAGAAATTAAAGTCCATCTCAGCAGCAGACCATATACTCGGAAGGAGCCCAATGGCCTTCACATTGACTACCATTTGAATGCCAACAAGTTTAAGAAATGAAAGGCAAAAGAAAAGAATACTAATTTTGGACAAAAGGCTTTGTTTTCTCTAGGGGTCCAATAATCTTAGCGAGGAAGATAGATATTTCTAAAAATTCATTCGGGGTGCTGCTGTTGTGGGAGAGAGGAGCTGTCTGGTAAGATGCTATGGGGCCATTTTGTTTGCAAGTCTTCTGTCCCTATCTTAAAAGTCACCCCTCTGTCATGGGTGATTTCACCTTGCTTCCTCCCTTAGAATTATATTTTGCCAAGGTACCATAATTTATTCACCATAAAATCTGGGGATTGATTAAATAGAATTTGCTAAATAAAAGTTTTGTTTTAATATTTCTACTAACTCCATTCCCCAGTCAGCTTAGCTCTTCAGTTGGACTGCTGTGTCTGCATAAGGATCAAAGGTTAGACAAGTTATTGTTCCTCTTTATTCCAAGATTGTTTTAATGCTCAATACAGTGTCTTTTTACAGCACACATAGAAAGTGTTTAAGAGTTACAAATTTAACCATTAAGTTTTTGTTGTAAATTAATCATATATCCTTGCAGTACTTTCAGCATATAATATCACAGTATGAAATCATTTTTATATATATTTTTTCCTAGTAAAACATTTAAATATGTTCCGGTTAGAGACAGTCTATTTTAAAAGAGGATTTTTTTTGTTATCGTTAGGTTTTCCCTTTATTAGTTGTTGGTGACATTTTCATGTTCTTTAGGCTGATTTTTCTCGGAATGATCTCTACACACATAACTTCTTTCTAATGTGTGGCGTGAGTTGAATACAGTATCTTTCTGTTAACCTAATGTGAATATTAGATTGTTTTCAAATTATCCATGAATTACTCTTATAATCACCTCTTATATATTTTTACGTGTCTTCTCTCTTACTCCATTATGGATTAAGGTGATTTAACAAATTTAACAATATGGCTTACATGAGAAGGAAAACTATGAACTTTTCAGCTGTTGGAACTTGAGGGGGATAATTTAAGGCTGTTCCGTGCTCTGCCTGTCCCGTGTGGTACTGGGGTTGCTGCTGCTTCCACTGTCAGGGCTGACCTGTGAAACTATGCTGGCTCTGCTCTGCCACCTTGCCAGAAGTCAGTTTCCTGCTTTTTCACATGTTTCCGGCGTTTCTCTGCTAAAGTTGAATGTGTTTTTAAACTAATGTATTTTTACCTTAACAGATGTTGGTCAGTTAATGAATGATGATTTTTTTTTTTTTTTTAATTCTGTTTTGCTGAGGCCACCCTGTTTAGATTTCAGGGCCCGAGAGAAAACAATGGAAGAAAGGATTTATAATTTTGGTGGAGGTAAACTAACTTTTTAATCAATTAAAAATACCTAAGTAGTCTTTTTAAAAAATGCGGTTTCAGAATATCACATTGGTTATTGGGGTACCTTATATGAATCTGGTGCACTTGATTTTGCATATAAATAAATGGTAATCCATCAGTGTCTTGCATTTCAGTCAGACGAGCATTAACTCTTCCTGTTGACGGAACAAAGTGCTCAAGTTCTAACGAATGGAAATTGAAGTTGCATTATGTGACACACAGAGGCACTTGATGCTCACATGAAGATGGAAAGGTTGGCAATAACTGGGTATCAATTAAAATATGAGAATTCTCGATGTTTACATTTTTTAATGTGCATCTTTATCTGGTGGGCTTCCCATGTGGAAACTTGCACTATAATGAACTAAGAAGAATATTGCCTTGTTAAATCTCAGTTCAAGTGCTTGTACTGCGATGGCAATGGCCTCTTCTTGCAAAATACTAATTTGTGTGCCAATTTGTTTGAAATTATTTGAAGGCAGTTCAGCTTAGTCTCAGAATCCTCTTTCTCAATATTTGGGATGGAGTCTTAACATTTTGGGGAATATTTGAAAGGTACAGTTTGAGAAAATTGTCAAAATTCAGGATGGATTTATTGGTCCTCAGGTTGTATGGACAGTTAAGCTTTAAAGTAGACCATCTTGTTTATTAAACACAAGATCTTTAATTGGAAGATAAAAAATTAACATGTGAGCACAAATCAGGGGAGAAAAAACAGTTTTGAATTTGTATTATTTTGAATTTTTGAATTTGGATTATTGCTAGATGCATTAGCCATGCTGAGGGGCAGTGAATAAAATTTCATTATATTCCTTAAATATAGTAGTATTTGCTGTGATTGTATATCTTGAAGTGAGCCCACTTAGTGATGTGATTAAAGTGACCTGAGAATTGAACTTTAGCAGAACATACTTTCTGTGCACTGCAGTAAGCTTTTCTTCATTGAAGTGGTCTCTTGTACTTCTAAACTTTTATAACCTTGAACTTGGCTCTTGCAGAGCTCTGGTTTTTTGAACACTGGCCCAAAGAATTTTGCTGCTTATATCAGATAATGGCATATTCACAATTAACAAAAAAGCAGTTAAGGCATAGAATTTTCTCAATAGTGATTTTTCTCTGGGGAAATTTTACTATGCATCTGACACTTGCTGTAAATCTAGCATATCATGAGATATTACATGTTTAGCAGAAAATTATCATTATATTAATTTTAATACAAAAATACTCTGATGTACCCCACCAAAAGATATCTGACCCTTTAGTCAGCTTGAGAGCAGCTGTTCTGAAAGACTCATACATATTTAGAAATGAAGACTTTACAGTACATTTTTATCTAATATAAACCATTAATTGGGATGGGCTTTGAGCAGAGGATTGACTTTGTTCATCATTTTAAAATATTCCAAAGTCAATAATTTGTATAAGACCAACTCATTTGATACTAAGATAAAGAAATAGCCACTGTCTGCATTAGGTTGCAGTCAGTTTGGCAGGGAAATTTGTTTTGCCATAAAGGCTCATTAATGAGTAATACTGCCAGTGGGTTTAATAGCTGTGTCTTATCTAACCTATTAATGAACTGTGTGTATTTATGTGACCTGATATCAATAATCATAGTATAGAGACTGTTTTTGGTACAGGAAAGGCCTGCCTTCAGCAAGCAAGCCTGGCTTTCTGCGATAGGCCTGCTGCTGTTGTTTTGTGCCTAGACTAGATTCTTAAAAAGTATAGCTTTTAAAATTGCTTTATCTCTTGCAGGGGAAAACTTGTTAGTTCATTGATTTTGCATGTCATAAAAGCAGCATGATGGTTATTACTATTACACATCTAACAAGATTCAGGAAAAAAAAACAAAAAACCTTGGCCTTTTTGTACTTCCCACGTATGTCATACTTTCAGTATGTGCAGTACTTCATTCTAAATAGTGACATGAGTAGTATGCCTGGAGTGTGGATATGAATTTGGGATTATCAGATGGCTGACAAATGTTTGAGCATCAATAAATGAGACTATAGACTAAGTGTAGACATGGACCAAGTCTTAAAGAAGTTCATAATCAAGCACTGTTTAATATATATTCTCAGAATTCTTAAACTTAAGAAATTTAATTTTGTTTGGTACTCCTTTCCTTATTTTACACCTAAAGTGAACCCAGAGAAATAACAGATAATTTTACAAAGTACTGTAGCATATGTATAGCTTACGACTTCTGGAATTGCATCATTTTACAGTAGGGCTCCAACTTTAGCTTTTGAAATTCTCAAAAGTTTTAAAGGATTTTAGACCCTAACGCATAACATGATTTTAAAATTGTGAATCCATATACTTGGGATATTTGACTGGATTCTGCCTCTTTTTCAACTAATACTATACCTGAATGGAGAGGGAGGAAGATTCTTCAGTTTATCTAGATGATTTAGAATGAAATTACTGACCTCATCCTTCTTCAGTTCAGGTGGATTTTATTGTTCTTCTTCTTTTTTTTTAATAGCCATTCTCAAACCATTCTTAAGTTACTGCTGAAAAAAAAGTCATCATGACTTTGCAGATACAATTATAAAGAAAGTGATGTCTTATACTCAGAAGTGGAATACAGACCTAATTAAAAAATAACTTAATTTTCCCATTATTTCGGGTTTGTCCAAAAGTTAACACCAAAGAATTATACAGTCTGCTTTGCTTAACTGTCCGTTCTTTAAGAAATAATTTTTTAAAAATCACATATAAGCAGGGCAGGGGTATAGATATATAGAAAGATATATATATATATATATAGAGAGAGAGAGAGAGAGAGAGAGATCTCTATATGTATCTCACTAAATACTAATGCCTAAGTAAGAATATTAAAAGGAAAATAAAACAAGTCTGATTAAGGTTACATGAAATTGAGTATCTAGGATTAGTTGAGAACATTTTAATGAGAGTAAAGAGGATACTGAGATGCTTAAGCTGGACTAGCCTTATTTGCAAGTGAAGGATCTGGTGCTGCTTTCAGATGTTTTATCCTCTGTGTTTTTAAATTTTTTAAGCTTTAATCTTCGTCATTGTCTTAAAGTCAGCTGGTGTTTCTTGTTCATGGACTTTGGTACGATGGTGCTTTGCAAGGATGTAATTATATTTTAATGACCAACATTTGGTCAGCCCTTGTCCACTATTCACTTCCCCCTTTTTGTAAAATAAGTGCTTTAATTTTAAACTGTATAAAAAATACCTTGTATAAATCCCCTTTTTGATTATTACAATAAGTTGAGTTGTAACAAATGAAATGTTGATTTTTATAATAAAACAGTGGAAAATAAAAGTGTCATTTCTTTTCAGCAAGAAATTAAAATGGTTGTGCTTTGCTGTGATAAATGAATGCTGTGTTTCAGACACAACAGAACTCACCTTTATTGTTTGCATTTCAAATAAAATACAACTTTGGAAGAGAGGTTTGAGAAAGGCTTTGCTTTGTGCAATGTTGACAGTACCTGGAATTGGGAACAAAATAAGGAAGATTTGAGTTGGCCTATCCTCTGCACAGCAAAGCCAGTCTACTGACACCAGCTTGTGGTAAAGGAAAGCACAACATTCATTTGCAGGGCGCCAAGCAAGAAGAATGGGCAGTTTGTGCTCAAAGACCCAAACTCCCCAGTGGCTTTCAGGAAAGGTTTTTTAAAGGCAACATTTGGGATAAGAACTGCAAAGGACTTGACTTTGTTCTGATTCAGTGCAGTTCAATTGCTCAGTCGTGTCCGACTCTTTGCGACCCCATGGGCTGCAGCATGCCAGGCCTCCCTGTCCATCACTGACTCCTGGAGCTTACTCAAACTCATGTCCGTTGAATTGCTGATACCATCCAACCATCTCATCCTCTGTCGTTCCCTTCTCATGCCTTCAATGTTTTCCCACCGTCAGGGTCTTTTCAAATGAGTCAGTTCTTCTCATCAGGTGGCCAAAGTGTTGGAGTTTCAGCTTCAGCATCTTCCAATGAATATTCAGGACTGATTTCCTTTAGGATGGACTGGTTGGATCTCCTTGCAGTCCAAGGGACTCTCAAAAGTCTTCTCCAACATCACAGTTCAAAAGCATCAATTCTTCGGTGCTCAGCTTTCTTTATAGTCCAACTCTCACATCCATACATGACTACTGGAAAAACCATAGCTTTGACTAGATGGACCTTTGTTGACAAAGTAATGTCTTTGCTTTCTAATATGCTGTCTAGGTTGGTCATAACTTTTCTTCCAAGGAGCAAGGATCTTTCAATTTCATGGCTGCAGTCACCATCTGCAGTGATTTTGGAGCCCAAGAAAATAAAGTCAGCCACTTTTTCCAGTGTTTCCCTGTCTATTTGCCATGAAGTGATGGGACCAGATGCCGTGAGCTTAATTTTCCGAATGTTGAGCTTTAAGCCAATTTTTTTACTCTCCTCCTGTTTCAATTTCATCAAGTGGCTCTTTAGTTTTTCTTCACTTTCTGCCATAAGGGTGGTGTTATCTGTATATCTGAGGTTATTGATATTTCTCCCAGCAATCTTGACTCCAGCTTGTGCTTCATCCAGCCCGCCATTTTGCATGATGTACTCTGCATATAAGTTAAGTAAGCAGGGTGACAATATACATTGTTGACGTACTCCTTTTCCGATTTGGAACCAGCCTGTTATTCTGTGTCCAGATCTCATTGCTTCCTGACCTGCACACAGATTTCTCAAGAGTCAGGTCAGGTGGTCTGGTATTCCCATCTCTTTTAAGTAATTAGCCTCTAACTAATTAAAAAAAAAAAAAAAGAATTTTCCACAGTTTGTTCTGATCCACACAGTCGAGGGCTTTGGCATTGTCAATAAAGCCAAAGTAGATGTTCTTCTGGAAGCTCTCTTGCTTTTTTGATGATCCAGCAGTCATTGGCAGTTTGATTTCTGGTTCCTCTGCCTTTTCTAAAACCAGCTTGAACATCTGGAAGTTCATGGTTGACGTACTATTGAGGCTGGCTTGGAGAATTTTGAGCATTACTTTACTAGCATGTGAGATGAGTGCAATTGTGCTGTAGTTTGAACATTCTTTGGCATTGCTTTTCTTTGGGATTGGAATGAAAACTGACCTTTTCCAGTCTTGTGGCCCCACCCATCAACAGAAAATTGGGTTAAAGATTTACTGAGCATGGCCCCGCCCATCAGAACAAGACCCAGTTTCCCCCTCAGTCAGTCTCTCCCATCCAGAAGCTTCCCTAAGCCTCTTATCCTTCTCCATCAGAGGGGCAGACAGACTGAAAACCACAATCACAGAAAACTAACCAGTCTGATCACATGGACCACAGCCTTGTCTAACTCAGTGAAACTATGAGCGATGCTGTGTGGGAGCACCCAAGATGAATAGGTCACTGTAGAGAGTTCTGGCAGAATGTGGTCCACTGGAGAAGGGAATGGCAAACCACTTCAGCATTCTTGCCTCGAGAACCCCATGAACAGTATGAAATGGCAAACTCCAGAAAGAGTGAAGAGACGGAGCTAAAGCAAAAATAACACTAAGTTGTGGATGTGACTAGCGATGTAAGTAAAGTCTGATGCTGTAAAAAGCAATATTGCATAGGAACCTGGAATGTTAGGTCCATGAATCAAGGCAAGTTGGAAGTGGTCAAACAGGAGATAGCAAGAGTGAACATCAACATTTTAGGAATCAACGAACTAAAATAGACTGGAATGGGTCTAAATGGGACTAAAAGGGACTTGAATTTAAGTCAGATGACCATTATATCTACTACTGTGGGCAAGAATCCCTTAGAAGAAATGGAGTAGCTGTCATAGACAACAAAAAGAGCCCGAAATGCAGTACTTGGATGCAATCTCAAAAACGACAGAATGATCTCTGTTCATTTGCGAGGCAAACCACTCAGTATCACAGTAATCCAAGTCTATGCCCCGACCAGTAATGCTGAAGAAGCTGAAGTTGAATGGTTCTTGTGAAGACCTATAAGACCTTCTAGAACTAACACCCAAAAAAGATGTCCTTTTCTTTATAAAGGACTGAAATGCAAAAGTAGAAATCAAGATAACACCTGGAGTAACAGGCAAATTTGGCCTTGCACTACAGAATGAAGCAGAGAAAAGGCTAGTAGAGTTCTGCCAAGAGAATGCACTGGTCATAGCAAACACCCTTTTCCAACAACACAAGAGAAGACTTTACACATGGACATCACCAGATGGCCAACACCGAAATCATATTGATTATATTCTTTGCACCCAAAGATGGAGAAGTTGTATACAGTCAGCAAAAACAAGACCAGGAGCTGGCTGTAGCTTAGATTATGAACTCCTTATTTCCAAAATCAGACTTAATTGAAGAAAGTAGTGAAAACCACTAGACCATTCAGGTATGACCTAAATCAAATCCCTCACGATTATACAGTGGAAGTGAGAAATAGATTCAAGGGATTAGATCTGATAGAGTGCCTGAAGAACTACAGATGGAGCTTCATGACATTGTACAGGAGGCAGGGATCAAGACCATCCCCAAGAAAAAGAAATGCAAAAAGGCAAAATGGTTGTATGAGGAGGGCTTACAAATTGTTCTGATTGGTTGGTGGTAATGTAGCAATGGTGTTTCAGGAATCTCTGTCATCAACTTTGTGATACCACCAGTCTGGATTGTACATGCTTGTAGTCAGCATGTGGTCACCATCATCTACCTGGATGGGAGGGTCTTAGTTTCTGTGGAATAACTCAGAGATAGGCATCATATTGTTATATATATCCTTGAGAAGGAGCTGTTTTATCACTGAGCTATTGTCATTCCTTTTCTTGCTTGACTGCTTTTCATTTATTTCTGCATTCCCCCACTTCCCTAATTAGCAGGAACTTTAGGAATTTCGGAGACAAGCCTTATTCTGCAGGCAAGAAACAGGAGGGCTCCACAGGGTCCAGCTCAGTTTCACAATTTGTGCTTCAGAATGCTTTTGTTTTTAGTAAATTCCTAGAAGACATCCTGATGTAGGCTCTGAGCCAACCCCTTCTCCTCCTCCAAATTCTCTTTAAAAATGAACGTTGCTTTTCCTTATGCAGAGCCCAATAGGATATGATGATACTGAAGGGTAGCAGAATATACCACTGCAAAATATGCCACTTTGCCATCTTGATTATTTTGATCAGTAGGCCCTTAAAAAAATAGCAAATGCCGAGAAAAGTTGTCTCTGAATTCCCATTATCTGCTTAAAGACAGATTATCTAAAAGGAACAAAATTGTCATAAGTGATAAAGTCCCTCCTCCGAGAGTTTCATCAACCAGGGAAAATTGACATCACAGGAGTTCAGTTCAGTCGCTCAGTCGTGTCCGGCACTTTGCAACCCCATGAACCACAGGACGCCAGGTCTCCCTGTCCATCACCAACTGCCAGAGTCTACCCAAACCCATGTCCATTGAGTCGGTGATGCCATCCAACTGTCTCATTCTCTGTCATCCCCTTCTCCTCCTGCCCTCAATCTTTCCCAGCATCAGGGTCTTTTCCAATGAGTCAGCTCTTCACATCAGGTGACCAAAGTATTGGAGTTTCAGCTTCCACGTCAGTCCTTCCAGTGAACACTCAGGACTGATCTCCTTTAGGATGGACTGGTTGGATCTCCTTGCAGTCCAAGGGACTCTCAAGAGTCTTCTCCAACACCACAGTTCAAAAGCACCAATTCTTCAGCACTCAGCTTTCTTTATAGTCCAACTCTCACATCCATACATGACTAGTGGAAAAACCACAGCCTTGACTAGACAGACCTTTGTGGACAAAGTAACACCTCTGCTTTTTAATAGACTGTCTAGGTTGGTCATAACTTTCCTCCCAAGGACTAAGCGTCTTTTAATTTCATGGATGCAATCACCACCTGCAGTGAATTTAGAGCCCCCCAAAATAAAGTCAGCCACTGTTTCCACTGTTTCCCCATCTATTTGCTATGAAGTGATGGGACCAGATGCCGTGATCTTAGTTTTCTGACTGTTGAGGTTTAAGCCAACTTTTTCACTCTCCTCTTTCACTTTCATCAAGAGGCTCTTTAGTTCTTCACTTTCTGCCATAAGGGTGGTGTCATCTGCATATCTGAGGTTATGGATATTTCTCCCAGCAATCTTGATTCCAGCTTCTGCTTCCTCCATTCCAGCATTTCTAGTGATGTACTCTGCATATAAGCTAAATAAGCAGGGTGACAATATACAGCCTTGACATACTCCTTTTCCTTTCTGGAACCAGTCTGTTTTTTCGTGTCCAGTTCTAACTGTTGCTTCCTGACCTGCATACAGGTTTCTCAAGAGGCAGGTCAGTTGGTCTAGTATTCCCATCTCCTTGAGAATTTTCCACAGTTTATTGTGATCCACAGAGTCAAAGGCTTTGGCATAGTCAATAAAGCAGAAATAGATTATTTTGGGGAACTCTTGCTTTTTTGATGTTCCAGCAGATGTTGGCAATTTGATCTCTGGTTCCTCTGCGTTTTCTAAAACTGGCTTGAACATCTGGAAGTTCATGTTTCATGTATTGCTGAAGCCTGGCTTGGAGAATTTTGAGCATTACTTTACTAGCGTGTGAGATGAGTGCAATTGTGCGGTAATTTGAA
The DNA here is from genome assembly GCF_023699985.2 of Odocoileus virginianus. Taxonomy (NCBI): domain Eukaryota; kingdom Metazoa; phylum Chordata; class Mammalia; order Artiodactyla; family Cervidae; genus Odocoileus; species Odocoileus virginianus. The sequence continues at coordinate 17,900,704 of NC_069696.1, read as the reverse complement.
CATTCTTTGGCTTTGCCTTTCTTTGCGATTGGAATGAAAACTGACCTTTTCCAGTCTTGTGGCTGCTGCTGAGTTTTCCAAATTTGCTGCCATGTTGAGTGCAGCACTTTGACAGCATCATCTTTTGGAATTTGAAATAGCTCAACTGGAATTCCATCACCTCCACTAGCTTTATTTGTAGTGATGCTTCCTAAGGCCCTCTTGACTTCACGTTCCAGGATGTTTTGCTCTAGGTGAGTGTGAGTGATCACACCATTGTGATTATCTGGGTCATGAAGATCTTTTTTGTATACTTGTTCTGTGTATTCTTGCCACCTCACTTAATATCTTCTGCTTCTGTTAGTCCATAACATTTCTGTCCTTTATTGAGCCCATCTTTGCATGAAATGTTCCTTGGTATCTCTAATTTTCTTGAAGAGATCTCTAGTCTTTCCCGTTCTATTGCTTCCCTCTATTTCTTTGCATTGATCACTGAGGAAGGCTTTCTTATCTTTCCTTGCTATTCTTTGGAACTATGCATTCAAATGGGTATATCTTTCATTTTCTCCTTTGCTTTTCGCTTCTGTTTTCACAGCTATTTGTAAGACCTCCTCAGATAGCCATTTTACTTTTTTGCATTTCTTTTTCTTGGGGATGGTCTTGATTCCTGTCTCCTGTACAGTGTCTTGATCCTCCATCCATAGTTCATCAAGCACTCTGTCTATCAGATCTAATCCCTTGAATCTATTTCTCACTTCCACTGTATTGTCATAAGGATTTGATTTAGGTCATACCTGAATGGTCTAGTGGTTTTCCTCACTTTCTTCAGTTTAAGTCTGTATTTGGCAATAAGGAGTTCATGATCTGAACCACAGTCAGCTCCCAGTCTTGTTTTTGCTGACTGTATACAGCTTCTACATCTTTGGCTGCAAAGAATATAATCAGTCTGATTTCAGTGTTGACCATCTGGTGATGTCCATGTGAAAAATCTTCTCTTGTCTTGTTGGAAAATGGTGTTTGCTATGTCCAGTGTGTTCTCTTGACAGAACTCTATTAGCCTTTCGCCTGCTTCATTCTGTAGTGCAAGGCCAAATTTACCTGTTACTCCAGGTGTTTCTTGACACCCTACTTTTGCATTTCAGTCCCCTATAATGAAAAGGGCATTTTTGGGAGGGTGTTAGTTGTAGAAGGTCTTGTAGATCTTAATAAAACTGTTCAGCTTCTTTAGCATTACTGGTCGGGACATAGATTTGGATTACCATGATACTGAATGGTTTTCCTTGGAAATGAACAAGAGATCATTCTGTCATATTTGAGATTGCATCCAAGTACTACATTTCGGACTCTTGTTGACTATGATGGCTACTCCATTTCTTCTAAGGGATTCCTGCCCACTAGCCAAACAAACTTTGTCACAAACTGTCATATCTCCTATCTTTTCTCTTAAGGGCCCATTCATCTTTCCTAATAATCCTGTACCCTCCCTTAAGAGACTGCATCCTCACTCCCCTTTCCCTATTAAAGTGATATCTCAGCCTGAATTCTAAACCACCTTAGGAAGTTACCCATTTTTCTCTGGGTATCTCCTATGTATACATAAGAAGTACTTGTTAGTAAACTTTTTTTTTTATAGATATGTCTTTATTAGAAGGAGTCTCATCTAAGAACTCAGAAAGGTGGATGAAAAAAAAACTTGAAAACTAAAGCTACTTTTACAGATTGATAGGAAGAGAGGAAGCTGGCTTTTTTTATTTGCAGTAGTTGAGTTCAAACATTAAGTGGTTTGTGGTTAAATGGAAACAAATGTTTGTAATCAGTATTTTTTCATTGCTTACAATGTTGTATTTCTGCTGTACAACTAAGAGATTCAGTTATACATACATATATTCTTTTTAAAAATGTTCTTTTCCATTATTGTTTATCATAAGATATTGAATATATTTCTCTATGCTGTATAGTAGGATCTTCTTGTTTATCCATTCTTTATATAACAACTTACATCCACTAACTACAGCTCCCACTCCACCCCTCCCTAAACTCCCTCCCCTTTGGCAAGCACCATTCTTTTCTCTATGTCCATGATTCTGTTTCATAGGTAGGTTCATTTTTGTCATCTTAGATTCTACATATAAGTGATATCATTTATGGCAACCCACTCCAGTACTCTTGGCTGGAGAATCCCATGGAGGGAGGAGCCTGGTAGGCTACAGTCCATGGGGTCGCAGAGTCGGACACGACTGAGCAACTTCACTATGCAACTTGTCTTTCTCTTTTTGACTTACTTTAGTTAGTATGATAATCTCTAGTTTCATCCTTGTTGCTGCAAATGGCATTCTTTCTTTTTATGGCTGAGTAGTAGTACGCTGTGTGTATGTACCTCATCTTTATCCATTCATCCAACAATGGATATTTAGGTTGTTTCCATGTCTTAGCTGTTGTGAATAGCGCTGCTATGAACATAGGGGTGCATGTATCTTTTTAAGGTATAGTTTTATCTGGATATATGCTCAGCTGTGTGATTGCTGGATCATATGGTATTTCTATTTTTTAGTGGAAACCAAGGTTTATGTCTATTTTGTAGATAGCTTTGAATAAATGAGGTTACCTTGGCTTCTTAGCTGACCCCTTGCATTCTTTCTCTGGAGGACAAACAAAAGTCTATGTAAGTTGTGCTGTTGCCAGTTGAGTCAAAGAAAGGAAAGGCAGAACTATGGTGCTTTGCTAAGTATCCCATTCTTTTCCTCGAAAGAATCAACTGATTAATTGTCCATGCTTGACAGGAAGTGCCCAACTGGTATATGAAAATTCCAGTGTAAAATTTTGATCAGAGACAGTTGGAGGGAAAATGAGTCTGAAATGAGATTTAGACTCTACAATCTCTCCATTTTCATTAACTGCCAAGACATATCTGAAGTCATTTATTCTCTGTATTTGTTGAAATTAGTCTCTAATGGAGTTTTCTAAATCTTGACTCTTCAATCAGACCGTACTACTACCTGTTCCAGAGAGCTACATGTACATAAAGCATTCTAGGCGATGAATAGTACTGCTAGAAGGCCAAGCACCTATGTAGCCTCCTATTCTGTATAGATCCCTATTTGATCCCTCCTTCCTGCTGGCCCCTTCTCTGATCTTGCTCTGCATTCCAGAGGAATTTATACTCCTCAAAAGAGACAACACAAGGCCCATCATACAGTAAAACTTTGTGCCACACAAAAGTGATTATATCGAAGAGACCTTTTTGATTATTACCTGTTTCGTCCTGAAGACTCTTGTGTTTTGTCCAGTAATTAGAAAACCAAGTTTCCCTTCCATGGTTGATTAACCTCTTTATCTAAAACATTATTGCCTTTCTTGTCCTGCTCCTGTTAAAACCAAGTATGATTCTGCAGGCCTTCCCAGGTAGAAAAGTCCCTCAGTGTTCCCTGTTTCTTGTTTGTAGCAAAAGGCTTTAGTCTAATAGGCTTTTGCTGAGTTACAAAAAGAAGGGAGAGCTAGGGAAGTGAGGGCACTCAGAAACAAAGGTAAGCAAAGGAGAAGAATGATGGTAAACAGTAGTTCTGTGAGAGAAGAGAGTCCTAGTTCCTCCTGCAAGGATATACATAACAATCTGGAGCATATCTTTGAGTTGGTCTGCAAGACAAAGACACCCCCCCCACCACACCCAAGGTAGAGGATGGTGACAACACACTGACCACAGTAATGTAGAACCCCACCACACCCAAGGTAGAGGATGGTGGCAACATACTGACCACAGTAATGTAGACCTCTGACAGTCTGAACCAGAGGTTGATGATGAAGATTCCTGAAACACCACTTTGTTCCCTCACCATCAACCAATCAGAAGAATGTCTTGCACAATGCATGTCTCACCCCCAATGTCTTTAATAACCCTTCCCCAAAAGCCATCAGGGAGTTTGGGTCTTTTGAACATGAGCTCCCCATTCTCCTTGCTTGTTCAGTTCACTCACTCAGTTGTGTCTGACTCTTTGTGACCCCATGGACTGCAGCACGCCAGGCTTCCCTGTCCATCACCAACTCTCAAAGCTTGCTCAAACTCATGTCCATTGAGTCGGTGATGCCATCCAGTCATCTCATCCTCTGTCATCCCCTTCTCTTCCCACCTTCTATCTTTCCCAGCATCAGGATCTTTTCAAATGAGTCCGTTCTTCGCATCAGGTGGCCAAAGTATTGGAGTTTCAGCTTCAGCATCAAGTGTTTCCAATGAATATTCAGGACTAATCTCCTTTAGGATGGACTGGTTGGATCTCCATGCAGTCCAAGGGACTCTCAAGAGTCTAGCATTAGTTCTTAGGCTTTCAGCTTTCTTTATAGTCCAACTCTCACATCCATACATGACTACTGGAAAAACCATAGCTATGACTAGATGGACCTTTGTTGACAAAGTAATGTCTGCTTTTTAATATGCTGTCTAGGTTGGTCATAACTTTTCTTCCAAGGAGCAAGGATCTTTCAATTTCATGGCTGCAGTCACCATCTGCAGTGATTTTGGAGCCCAAGAAAATAGTCTCTCACTGTTTCCATTGTTTCCCCATCTGTTTGCCATGAAGTGATAGGAGTGGATGCCATGATCTTAGTTTTTTGAATGTTCAGTTTTAAACCAACTTTTTCACTCTCCTCTTTCACGTTCATCAAGAGGCTCTTTAGTTCTTCACTTTCTGCCATAAGGGTGGTATTATCTGCATATCTGAGGTTATTGATATTTCTCCCAGCAATCTTGATTCCAGCTTCTGCTTCCTCCAGCCCAGCATTTCACATGATATCCTCTGCATATAAGTTAAGTAAGCAGGGTGACAACATACAACCTTGACGTACTCCTTTCCCAATTTGGAACCAGTCTGTTGTTCCATGTCTATTTCTAACTGTTGCTTCTTTTGACCTGCATACAGATTTCTCAAGAGTCAGGTCAGGTGGTCTGTTATTCCCATCTCTTTAAGAATTTTCCATAGTTTGTTACGATCTACACAAAGGCTTTGGCATAGTCAATAAAGCAGAAGTAGATGTTTTTCTGGAACTCTCTTGCTTTTTTCATCCAACTGATGTTGGCAATTTGGTCTCTGGATCTTTTGCCTTTACTAAATTCAGCTTGAACATCTGGAAATTCTCGGTTCATGTACTGTTGAAGCCTGGCTTGGAGAATTTTGAGTATTACTTTGCTAGCGTGTGAGATGAGGGCAATTGTGCAGTAGTTTGAACATTCTTTGGCATTGCCTTTCTTTGGGATTGGAGTGAAAACTGTCCTTTTCCAGTCCTGTGGCCACTGCTGAGTTTTCCAAATTTGTTGGCATATTGAGTGCAGCACTTTCACAGCATCATCTCTCAGGATTTGAAATAGCTCAACTAGAATTCCATCACCTCCGCTAGCTTTGTTTGTAGTGATGCTTCCTAAGGCCCACTTGACTTCACATTCCAGGATGTCTGGCTCTAGGTGAGTGATCACACCATTGTGGTTATCTGGGTTATGATGATCTTTTTTTGTATAGTTCTTCTGTGTATTCTTGCCACCTCTTCTTAATATCTTTCTGTTTCTGTCCATACCATTTCTTTCCTTTATTTCTTTGCATGAAATGTTCCCTTGGTATCTCTAATTTTCTTGAGGAGAACTCTAGCCTTTCCCATTTTATTGTTTTCCTTTATCTCTTTGCATTGATCACTGAGAAAGGCTTTCTTATCTCTCTGTGCTATTCTTTGGAACTTTGCATTCAAATGGGCATATCTTTCCTTTCCTCCTTTGCCTTTGGCTTGTACCCTGCAAATAAATGCTGTACTTTCCTATACCAAACCCTTGTGTCAGTAGGTTGGCTTTATGAGCAGACCCAAGTTGGATTTGGTAACAATTTTTGCAACCACGTAGGGACTCATCATCTCACATGGGTGTCTCTCATGTGGCACCTTAGACCCTAGTTTGTGTAGGTTCTGATTCTGTCTAGCAGCTGCCTGAGCACATTTGTTGCTTGCCACTGTATTTGTGGTGAAGGAAACATGGCATTTGAAGGAGGTGGTTGAAGTGTCCGGTGAGTAGCAGAAGTCTTTTGTGTGATGATACCAGGGTCTTCTTCCCTATTGTGTTGCCTTGACTGGAAGTTTTCTTTAGGGTTTGGGACTTGGTCATTTGGCTTTGGTCTGAGTGGAGCACTGTTTTAATTGGCTTTTCTCTTTTGGACTGAGGAGTCTCTCTGACCCTTTAGCACCACCTGGGGTGGTACCTGGAGATCTCTGGTTTGGACGAGGACCCACACTTCACCATCTGGAACAGCGAAAGGAGGTTCCTCACTCTTGAACTAAAGGAACTGTGATCCTGAGAGACCTCATTGCGTTGGTGTTTCTTTTGGCACTTACTGGTGGATATCTGACAGTACCATCCATGGCTCATTAATGACGGATAACCAGAGCTCTATCTTGTAGACCCCTACAGTATATTTTGTAGATCTGGGAGATCTTTAGCTATACTCCCGTGGAAAAAAAGAGTTTTAAAAACTGCTTGGCCTCGTTACTCCTTGAGATATGGAGAACAGTGGATGCTAATGGCTCTCTAAATTATAACATCGTCTTTCAACTAGAACTGTTTTATAAAAGGAAGGAAAAATGTGATGAAATTCCTTATGCATAGGCTTTTTATGCTGTTGTGTTTAATTAAGTCTTTTGAAAATGGTTTGACTTTGAGCCTTTTGGAACTGGTTTGGCTTACATATTGGTGGCTGAGGGAGCGTTGTGAGTGTATATTTGTATTAAAGAAGGTGCAGTGTTTTGATTGGTGGACTTGAGAAACAAAAATTCATTTCCTGAAAATAGCTTTTTATGATACATCCTACAAAATTAGACCACCCTCAGTTGGGATCCATAGATTTTTTTCTATAATATCATGTGGCCACATTGTCCTTTAGACTCCAGAGAAAAATGATGAAGATGGAGCTCTTTTGACATTCTAAAATGTTTTTTTGTTTGTTTGTTCTTCTGTAATGCAAATAGAGGAAGCAGGTTTTCTAGGAGGAACTTGCATTTCTCTCCCTGTGCATTTGAGATATAAACGTTTTGATTGGACTCTCAGAAACTTCGACATCTACAGTTCCTGAGACTAAAGGGGGAAAAAAGGACAAAGAGGGATTTTTAACTCTTTCAGGAAAACTGTGAGATCTATGTCTATATGGATGTATGTATGTGTACATTACAAGGATGATATGTTTTTACCTCTGGTTGATATTATCAAAATTAATTTGTAAATGATCTCTGTTTAATTGGCTTTAAAAAAAGCAAGCACATACATAAATTCTCAGAATTATAAAAGAAACTCACCGAATGAATTTCAGGTTCACACGATCTGGAAAATATTTAGTATTATATATTTCTGGTATTAAAATTTATTGATTTAATGTAGACATGTTTTTGAGTCATTGACGTTAAGTAGAATATTTTTATTGTACTTAGTTTTACTGAGCATCAGTAAGGTTTTAATATTCCTGTTACAAAATTTGTCAGCAAGGAAAATAAGTTGTTATGATGAAACTTTGAAGTATATGAAGTGGTAGTCTTTGCGAACATTTAATTTGGGAATGTCTACTTGAAAATCATCTCTCCAGGTTTTGGTAACTTGAAACTTAAATGATGGAAATTTATTGATATCCAGGTCATTTCACATAAGGTAAAACACTGAAACATTGATTGTTAGATAGCTCTAAGTTTACCTACTTTTGTCTTCTTGTGAGAGAAAAACTAAAGGTGTTTGTGTTTGTTAGACACATATCTGGTACCACAATGAGGAAGGAAATTATGCCAGGAAAAGATGTTAGTTGCTAGAGGTTATAGAATATAATTATGAGTTGGCCAATCAGGAAATGCTGGTATGTTCACCGTTGCTTACTTCCTGGTTTTCACTAGAGATTAAGGTCTTTGAAGGTTAAAATTTGTAATATATATGTATGCAAAGCTACTAAACTAATAAGGAAAGCATTTCAGTATGCAGGGAAAGTTGGAGGTGTGTTTTTATTAAAAGAATTTATAAGAAATTGAAATTTTTTTTTAAGGGAAAAGAAAGTAATTTTGTCCTAAAGCTGATTACTTCTAAATGGGAAAGGAAATAAGGGATAAACTAATATTGATACAGAAAGTTTTAGATTTATAGAAACGAAAAAGAATCTTTGAAAGGAATTCTGTGTGTGATCAGGACTAAGGGTTAGAATGAATTTAACTGAGTAAATAAAGTTTAAGATTGATAGTAAAGCAGTACAAAACTTGAATTATGTTTTTGTTAAGGGAACAAAATTTTATTGGAATATTGATCAGATTTTGATAACAGATTGTAAAGTTTCTTAACTTTTCAAGTAATTTGTTGTAACTTAGTGAATTTTCTCTTAAAATCTTTTAACGTCACTTTGGTTAAGTAAATAAGTATTGTTTCACAGTGACATATGAGCTGATTTGACCAGGTGTTCTGAAACTTTTTTATGTTTCTGACAAACTTTCCAAATATGAAATTCTAATTGAAGTGCATTTGATCCCCAGCTATCTTTAGAATGCTTCAGGGGAAACCAAAAACATCTCAGAGAGAGAGATTGAAATAGTTAGGGTTATTTGGTATATCAAAATTGTCAAGTGATTGGTAATAAATTTTCTTAGCTTATATGGGTAAATGTCATTAATATAAAGATTTTAGAAATTGTATGAAATAAAAAATCTGATATGTTTTGGTATAATGTTATCAGTCACAATTCTAGTTATTAAAATATCTGTCACATCAATAGCCGAGTTTCTGTCCATTACAATGTAATTGTGTGTTAAATGGTGTCTTTTAAAGTCTTATCATTTATAGAGTTGTTTTGCTATTATTGGTACTTCTACAAAGAGAAAATGCTTCATCTTCAAGAAGATTCATAGAAAGGACTTTCTGTGATTTTCATAACATTTAGAACATACCAATGAACTGGGTAAGAAAGAATTCTGACAGAAAATACAGTGACTTCATAATACTGGTAACACAAAGGATTAATTACATAAGACTAAGTGCTCGAGTGAATATGGTTATAATTTTTATGGGTTTTGTCTGAAATATTACTGGCTTTTAATCTGTGTTTTCCAAATACAGGGAACCTTTCCCCTCAAAGTACTTATGGCTTGTAACAACTTGGTAAATTATACTTTCGTAAATAGGATGGAAACATTTATCTTTTCTCTCTCCCTGATTCCTTTAGAAGTTAGAAACCAAACTTGGGCTTCCCAGGTGTTATAAAGAATCCACCTGCCAATGCAGAAGCCACAGGAGATGTGGGTTCAGTCCCTGGGTCAGGAAGTTCCCCTGGAGGAGGAAATGGCAACTCAGTCCATTATTCTTGCCTGGGAAATTCCATATACAGAGGTGGGCTACTGTCCATGGGGTCACAAAGAGTTGGACCTGACTGAGTGACTGCACATGCATATAATGTATGCGTGTTCCCAACAGCCTTATCAGGTGAATAAAGAAGGCCCCTTCCTGATGGTGCAGGAATCTCAAGATATTTTCAGAATCTCAAGAAGAGAGGAACTCACCCAGATCTATAGCTATCATAGGCAGAATCTGACAAGCCCTTGGTGTCATTTTTCTGGCCTTGAGAGATCTTTTAAAGATTCAATCTGAGGTTCCTTATGAAAAGTTCCAGCACAGCTAATTTAAAAAAAAAACAATGAAACCCAATGTCATCAATTACAGCTGTATAAATAAACAGGCCAAGTTTATTGAAACCAGATTTATTTTGCAGACAGGTTTCTTTTTAGTGAGAGAAAGATTATGTTTCTGTAGATATTAAGTTCTAAAATTTGTTAGTTGAGGTCTGTATTTACTGTCTAAGACTCACCTCCCAGATGGTTCCTTGTTGTTATGTTACATAATTGTAAAGTTTAACTGAATAATTTAAAGGATGCTTTGTTTGTTTCTGAAGCTTATCACAGCCTTCTATCTTTGGATGAAGATCAGATGCCCCATGACCTGCAGCCAGGAGATTATACATGCTGGAAAAGGCATCATTTAAAGGACTTTGTCTATCCCAGATAAAAGGACATTTACCAGGTGCTCTTAACGAGCTCATGCACAGCAAAACTACAGGAAGTTGTCTCTTGAATTCATGTTTCTCACTTAAGAAGGGCCTCTGTGTTGAACTGGTCTATGGTAAGGACTGCTGACCCCCCAAACCCAGACCCACACCAGGATGAGAAGACAACAGCAACGGTAGGCAGCTGACCTCACAATCTGTACCATGCTGGTAAAACCAATCCCACTAATCTAATTGAACTATTTACCAAATGTGTGTCTCTCCATTAACATTGCAAGTTATTTTACTTCTAAACGTACTGTTGCCCTCAATGTTTAGGATGGTAAGAAAATTCTCTAGTGAAGTTGTCACAGAGAATTATGAATTATTATCATAACTACTCGTGACATGTTTCACTGCAAGTCTACTGCTAAAAGCACGTATACAATATTTGTGTTGTAATTCAGCATAATTGGTAAAATGTATAGATAGCCTATAAAATATTTTTCCATTAGCATACCACTGTGCTGTTTCACTGTTTCTGATTAATTTTCCCCCAACATGGACAACTAGGCAGATATGTATATTTATTTGGGCAGATTTATATATATATATATATGTAACAATATATATAATATATATTTATAAATATTTATATTTATATATAATTATATAAATTATATATAAATACATGATCAAAGAGGAGGCCTATCCCTGAGGGATATTATGGACCCAGGGCAAGCAGCGACCTCTCTAGCACTGAGGGACAAATGTTCTGATATATCAAAAGATTTGCAAACATATGGGGAAATGATCGAAGAAATCTTCACATACTGAGGTATGGAAAAGTGATTCTGGCTTATACATGATTTAACTTGAACTTTATTCTGATCAAGGTGGCCTATTTTATGGCCTGTCAATCATGCATTGTATATCTGCTTTGGCCATCAAGGAAGGGAATTAATTTAAAGTCAAAATGGTGTGGCTGTGGTTCAGGCATCCAGGGTGGAGCTGGGTGGTCATTTTGGATGTGAATGTAGAGGTGAGATGAGAACTTGAACTTTGTGATCTGTGTTGGGCTCAGGGATGCTACTAGCCATTCTCAAAGCGGTGTCTGCTGGGAGCTGCCACCTGCAACCTTATGATCTCAAGTTCTTCTCTTAACAAGTATTAAAATTTTTTGTTTTTTACTTTGGGAATAGTAACAAATGGCTCAAGCCATAGCCTCCCAGCAGAAAGCACTAGATTCTTTAGCCAGAATGTGTGTGTTAGTCACTCAGTCATATCCGACTCTTTGCGACCCCATGGATCATAACCTGACAGGTTTATCTGTCCATAGAATTCTTCAGTTAAGAAAACTAGAGTGGGTAGCCATTTCCTTCTCCATAGCCAGAATACTACTGTACAGTAAAATTGCTGTAGACTAGATTTGTCATCTGCCAGATTATGAACTGTTAGGTCTTGTGTAACTATATATATATGTGCATATTTTAGTGATGTTTTTAGATATACAGTATATACATTTTAAACTTACCACAGGCTACTTTCTTTTTTTTTTTTTTTCCCCACAGGCTACTTTCAAATGAAATTATACACTTCATGTAGAGCCTGGAATCTTGCGATTATATTTCCATCTCTCTCTCCACATCCCTGTACTATTATTATCACACATTTTATTCTACATATGTTATAAATCCTACAATACATTGTTTTTATTTTTCTTTAAATGGTCCATTATCTTTTAAAGAGATTCAAAGAGAGTATTTTATCATATTTATCATTTCCAGTGCTCACTGTTCTTTGAGATACAGATTTCTATTTGATATAATTTTCCTTCTGCCTAAATGACTCCCTTTAACATTTTCTTTTTTGGTGGTTCAGTTCCGCTGGTGAGGAGTTCTTTTATTTTTAGTATACCTCAGAAAAAAATCTTTATTTCACCTTCCTTTTTTAAAAAAAAATTGTATTTATTTGGCTTTGCCAGGTCTTATTTGCTGCCTGCGGGATCTTTAGTCATGGCATGTTAACTCTTAGTTGCAGCACGTATGATCTAGTTCCCTGACTTGAGATTGAACCTGGGACCCCTGCATTGACAGCGCAGAGTCTTAGCCAATAGACCACCAAAGAAGTCCCTCACCTTCCTTTTTACAATCATCTTTTTGCTGACCTAAGGGGAAGCAATCTGTGTTTTACCATCAGTACCCTAATAACTGGGCTTCCCAGGTGGCACTAATGGTACAGAACACGCCTGCCAATGCAGGAGACCTAAGAGATGTGGATTCAGTCCCTGGGTTGGGAGGGTCCCTTGGAGAAGGAAATGACAATCCACTCCAGTATTTTTGCCTGGAGAATCTCAAGGACAGAGGAGCGGAGCCTGGTAGGCTACAGTCCATGGGGTTGCAAAGAGTCAGATGCACCAGAAGCAACTTTAGCACCCTAATAATTATAGGATTTTTGTAGATGCTGTTAATGAAATTAATGAAGTTGCCCTGTTAAAAAATTTTTAATTGACCCTCAGGTTAAGAGGATTAAACTGCTGAGATTGAACACTGTGACTCTGCCTTTCTCTGAGCATTCCTTGAAATGGCAGACTCAAATTACGGGAAGAATTTCTTTGAAGGGCCATTGGATGAAGAAAATGTGATTCTTACATTGTATCCAGTTAATGAGGAAATTATTGAAGACCATCAAGTGGATCCAGGTGTTTCTTCAACCTCGGAAGCGAAAGAGGCACTGAATACAAATGATCAAGTTCCTATTCCTCAAATAGATGAGCTTGAGGAAGACTGTCCAAGCTCCAGCTTTAGAAGATCAGTTTGCCCCCTGCCGACCACATTGCCTCCAATTAACGACGTGAGTCGGAACACTCTGCGGTACTGGTGCCAGCAGCTTAAGCTGAGCACCGACGGCCGGAAAATAGAAGTTTATCGGAGACTCCAGGAACATGCTTATCCTGAAAAAGATCAGTATATTCCTAAGTCATCACGGGAGGCCCGAATGCACTCGTGTTCAAGGAAACACAACATGATGGCCAACAGAGGCGGTGTACAGAAAGGGAAGATGAGGAAGGGTGAGGAACGGACCAGCGTGATTGAGGTGGTAACTTCCGCTCAGGCGGCCATGTTGGCAGCGTGGTCAAGAATTGCTGCAAGGGCTATTCATCCAAAGGCTGTGAGTTCACGTGCCCTTCGCACCTCTGAATCCTTTCTGCCACAAGCCTCAGGTGTCCGGTGGTGTGTGGTCCATGGCAGACCACTCTTGGCAGACACAGCAGGTTGGGTTCGCCTACAGTTCCAAGCAGGTCAGGCCTGGGTGCCTGACACCCCCAGGAGGATGACCTTTCTCTTCATGTTACCTGCCTGCACTTTCGCACCCCCAGACCTGGAAGATAACCTGTTATGCCCTGAATGTGCTAAGAGGAATAAGAAGATTATGAAAAGATTAATCGCAATGGGGAGGAGGAAGAAAGCTGGTTTGGATACATCAACATCATTGCTTTCAAATGGGCCACATCTTAAGACAGACTAAGTGATTGCCAGAGGGGAAGGAATGGGAGGTGCGGAAGCGGGTGAAGGGGTAATTTTAAGGTAATCGTGATTAACTAGGTTTTTGTAGTGTCCAATATCAAATTACTGTGTTGCATATCTGTAGTGGGTGTGTGCATGTGTGTGCTCAATAGCTCAGTCCTTCAATTGTGCTCGGTTCTTTGGGACCTCACGGACTTCAGTCTGCCAGGCTTTGCTGTCCATGGAATTTTCCAGGCGAGAATGCTGGCAGAGGACTTCACATTTCCTTCTCCAGGGGAAACTTCTTGACGCAGGGATCAAACCTGCATCTCCTGCATTGGCAGGAGGATTCCTCACCACTGTGCCGTCTGGGAAGCCCTGTACCTCTAACGTAATGTTTTATATGGTTTTACCTCAGTCTTTAAAAAGTTAGACTTCACCACTGAAGTCATTTGGTCTTGGACTTTTGCTTGATGAGAAGATTTTGATTACTGATTCAATCTCCTTATTAGTAATCAGGGGGAAAAGGATAAATGGTGGAGAGCCCACAGTTAAAGTGATTCACATCCTGATGACTGCTATTCTCTGTTCTCACCATCCTCAGCGTGGCCTGATGCCTTAAGTACGATGGGAATGTCTGTACTCTGTACTTGAGGTTTACCTGAAAGTGACTGTTACTAGCTATGTGTTGATAGAATGTAATTTGGTTTTGTTTTAGTTAATACATTTTTTTCAGCAGTTTTTGACTTAATGCTGAATACTCCATTGTCTGGATGTACCATAATATATCCATTCGTATCTTGAAGGCCACCTTGGTTAATTCCAAGTTTTGGCAATTATCAATAAAGCTGCTATATACAAAAAAAAAAAATTTTAATTAAAAAAAAATCATCTTTTTGTTGTATAGAGTTCTATGCTGACAAGTTTGCTTTTTTCTTCTCATGCTTTAAAGTTATTAATCTTTTTCAGTCTTGTATTGTTCATCAAGAAAATTTGCTGTCATTTTTATTGTTGTTTCTCTGAATGTAGTGTAACTTTTCCTCTGTCTACTTTTAAGTTTTTTTTTAATCATCACTGGCTTTGAGCAGTTTATGATGTACCTTAAAAATTGATGCTTTTGAACTGTGGTGTGGGAGAAGACTTGAGAGTCCCTTGGACTGCAAGGAGATCCAACCAGTCCATCCTAAAGGAGATCAGTCCTGGGTGTTCATTGGACGGACTGATGCTGAAGCTGAAACTCCAATAGTTTGGCCACCTCATGCGAAGAGTTGATTCATTGGGAAAGACCCTGATGCTGGAGGGATTGGGGGCAGGAGGAGAAGGGGACGACAGAGGATGAGATGGCTGGATGGCATCACCGACTTGATGGGCATGAGTTTGAGTAAACTCCTGGAGTTGGTGATGGACAGGGAGGCCTGGAGTGCTATGATTCATGGGGTCACAAAGAGTCGGACACAACTGAGCGACTGAACTGACTTAGTGTAGTTTTCTACATTTTTGGGGTTGTTGTTGTTGTTGCTTAGCATTCGTTGAGTTTCTTGGCTCTGTAGGTTTATAGTTTTCCTCAAATTTGGAAAATCTTCAGATTGTTAGGCTGGTAGAAATCGCTTCCCAAGTCTCTGTTGCTCTGTCGTCCTACCCGCTCTGCCCGCCCCAGTCTTATTTCTTTGTGTTTTATTTTGAATCTATTGCTGTGTCTTCAAGTTTACTTATCTATTCTTTTACAGTGTCTAGTCTGCTATTAATCCAAACCAATGTATTTTTCATCTTGGAGTTATAGATTTCTTCCCTAGGAGTTTGATTTGAGTCATACTTATCTTTCCTCTGGTTTGTTGAACATACAGAACACAATCAGGATGGTTTTGATGTCTCTTAATAATTCTATCAGCTGTATCATTTGTGTGTGTGTGTTTTTAACTTTCCCCTCAATATAATGGGTCTAATTTTCCTGCTTCTCTATATGCCTTGTCATTTTTTATTGGATGCTAAACATTGTGATTGTTACCTTGTTGGGTGTTGCATATTTTTGCGATCCTTTGAAGATTCTTGAGCTTTGTTCGGGAACACAGCTAAATTACACGATAACAGCTTAATCCTTTTGGTACTTGCTCTTCGCTTTTGTTGGAGAGAGCTATAAGTATGTTTAGTCTGCGGCTAATTTTTTCCCCTCTACTGAGGCAAAATTCTTTTGTGTACTCTGCCTATTGCCATGTGCATTTTGAGGTTTTTCCCTTCTGGTTAGTGGAAATAGGCCCTGCTCCCGGCCCTGTGTGAGCCTGAAAGAGAGTATTCGGCTTTATATTTTCAGGCGTTTCTTTCCCAAGCCTTGGGTAACTTCTTCACACGTATGTGTTGATGAGTTTTCATCCGAAAACTTAAGGGGAACTGTCTGCAGATCTCTAAAACTTTGTGCACCATTTTCTGCTCTCCATTTGCCCTGCAAATTTTAGCTGCCTTGGCCATTTTGCACTTCCAGGCTCTGCCTTCTCTCTCCAGGGAGAGTGGTCAGCCCTGTGTGGGCTCCCTTTTCTGTAACATGGCCTGGGAACTCTTGACCTGTAGTAATCTAGGGCAGTCATTGAACTCACATTTTTTCTTATCTCTCAGGGACCAATCCTTCATTACCTGATGCACAATGTGTTGATAACTGTTCTTTCATATATTCCACGTGTTCTTCCAGTTGTTTTTAGCAGGAGATTAAATTCAGTTACTAGTACTTCATCTTATCTTGAAGCTGCAGATGATACTGGAACACTTGGAATGGTTGTTAAAAGCACACATACCTTCAGCCGTGCTTTGTCCTTACTGATTTATAGGTTATAGCAGTGAGCCTAGGGTGTGATTATGCAATTGTGCACTGAAAATGTGCCAGGCTTTTACAGTTAAATTAGACCTAATACATGTTGTTTAGTCCCTGAGTTGTGTCCGACTCTTTTGTGACCCCATGGACTGTAGCCCTCCAGGCTCCTGTGTCCACGGGATTTCCCAGGCAAGAATACTGGAGTGGGTTGCCATTTCCTTCTCCAGAGGATCTTCCTGACCCAGGGATTGAACCCAGGTGTCTTGCATTGCAGTCAGATTCTTTACTACTGAACCACCAGGGAAACCCAGACATAATACTTGTTTACAAAATAATTTATATAATCCAGTGCAAAAGACTTATTTTTATGAGTATAAAATATATTAAGTATAATGTCTCTCCACAGGGTGTTATGGAACATCTTTATGAGGAAAGGCATCCAAATGGCCTTTCCAAATGGTGGCCCAGGGAAGGTTAGTAAATGCTTCCTGGAGAAATTGAAGACGCGAATTTGGAAAAATGGGCTGGAATGAGTTGCAACAGGGGAAACAGGGGAAAGAGGGCTGACCACCAAGAACAGTCCAAGTGGAGAAAATGCTGTTATGAGGCTCAGAGGTACGAGGTTATGTCGTACATTTGGGGAACTGCAGACAGTTTGGAATAAAGAGGAAGTGATCTCTAGTGTCTTCCTCTGAAAAGGGAAACTCCTTTCTCCCTAAAATGTCTGAGTTTCAGTGTGGGGGAAGAAAATAAAAGAGAATAACTCATTTTTATCTAGAAGGATAGAGTAGTGAAAGCATGCCATAATAGATAGTTCAGGCTTTCCCTTGAAGCTGAAAATGTCTGATTAACTCATTCATTTGTTTGTTCATCAAAGGTCTGTTAAACTCTTGTTTTTATATCAGGCTACAAGCTGGGTGCTAGAGAGCCAGAAATTTGTTTTAAGTCTAATTTGATAGCACTGACTCTTTGGGATCCCATGGATTAGTTATATTAGACCTAATACTTGTTGTTTAGTCCCTGAGTTGTGCCCGACACTTTTGTGACCCCATGGACTGTAGCCCTCCAGGCTCCTCTGTCCATGGAATTCTCCAGGCAAGAATACTGGAGTGGGGTTGCCATTACCTTCTCCAGGGGATCTTCCCAACCCAGGGATGGAAGCTGCGTCTCCTGCATTGGCAGGTGGATTCTTTACCATTTGAGCCAACAGGGAAGACCATAATTTGATAGTATTTTAAAAAATTGTTTTGTGCCTTAAACACATACCATGGAACATACTTCACATGCTAAAAAACCTCACTTGGAAAAGTATCAATTTCAGAAAAACAATTAGTGACGGCTTTGAGAGGAGAAGAAATTTTCAGCTTAGCAGAGGGCATTACACAATAGTGGACATAAGTGAACACAGCATTAAATAACAAGCACTGTTCTAAGCACTTGGTATAAATTAACTTCTATAATCCTCACAGAAATCACATGCTTTTACTTACAGTTTATTTTAACCATAAACATACTCTTTTGACAGTTGTCTTTCTGCACATTTATTTTACTAAGCATTAATCATTACACTAGCCCCCAAAATAACAAAGTTCTAGAAACCTCTAGAAGTAGAGATGAGGTCACTGAGATAGTTGAGGGTGACAGGAATAATTGTTTTCTGCCAAATAGAAGTTTTTCAAACTGCCAAAGAATTGTCCAGAGAAGGGAGCCAAAAAAGGCAGATCAGGCAGTCTCTCCCCAGGCTGGCCATAAACTCGAGAGTCTCTTTGACCTCTGTCTACCAACATGAACAGCTACATCAGCCTAAAGGCAGGCTTGAAATAAGGTCAGACCATCTCAAGTGAATTTTGAAAAATAAACAGTACTAGAAGCCACAGAGTAAGCACATGCACCATTTATCATTTCACCTTCATGAGGTCAACAAGTATGTGTCACGCACTGTCCCGAAAGTGGCCAGCAGAGTTTGGGTGATGGTTTCCGTTGTAAGCATTTAAACAGAAGGTTACCACTTGTCTTCCTAGACTTTCTTGCATACTCAGTAGACAACCTGAAGACATGGATGCCGGAGGCCATGCTCTACATCCTAGGAGCAGGGAACAGTCAAGGTCTCTCCTGATGCCTCTTGACTTGCAGAAGTAATGGTTATTCAGCCTTTGGTGCTCCATCCACCTTGTCCATTTGTGTTTTCTCCTGTAGTCTGTGCTGAGACCGATGTACACAAGACCAGAACCAGAATATAAGTATTCCAAGTTACAAATCCTCTGATGTTTCAGTCTACTTCTTCGTGTGGTATCCTAAGTATTTTCTCCTAGAAGGGGAAAAAGAGAAATAGATTTTTAGAATTCCAAGTTTGATTCTGTGTCGAAGTGAAAACATATGCCTGTTAACTCTGCTTTCTTATCCCAAGCCTGACCCGAGGCTTGCAGACGTGTTAGAGTTGGGGGAGGGTTTGGAAAGGTGACTAGCATCCTTGGTATGCCTGAAAGGAAAACACCAGTTAAGGACTTAAGTTACACACTCAGGGTTAAGTATAGGAAGAGTCTAGATGGGAAGAGTCTGATGCTGTATTTAAATTCAAAAAGGTTGATGACTATGGAGGTTGTTAACCTCTCCTTTCAAGATGCGGTAGAAGGGGTGAGGTTGCAGGACCACAGGATAGCTATGTGAATAGTGCTTCAAGTGAGGCAAAAAGGGCCAGGGAATAAATGAAAATCAAATGATGGCTTGTTTGGTATGCTTTGTCACTATTCATTGATTTGACTAATTAATTATTGCTCTCCAGGGCTTCCCTGATGGCTCAAAGGGTAAAGAATCTGCCTCCAATGTGAGAGACCCATGTTTATCCCTGGGTCAGGAAGATCCCATGGAGAAGAGAATGGCAACCCACTCCAGTATTCTTGCCTGGAGAATCCCATGGACAGAGGAGCCTGGCAGGCTCCAAAGAGTCAGACATGACTGAGAAACTAACACACACATTGCTCTCCAAGTATTGGCCGAGCATCTATGATGTATGTAAAGGTAATGGAAACCACGAGAGAGAAGGGGATAAAATATATAACCCGGCCTTCATAGGCTTGTGGTTCCATTGGGAAGATTTGGTGCACTCCTGTGAGACATGGAATGCTGAGATATAATACTTAGGAACCCCGAGCTCCTGAAAATTGTATGCCTAGGAATAGTTTTTCTCCTTCTACCCCACTAGGGACACTCCAGAGAGCCACTGAAATCCCTGGGGCAATGGAAGGCTGGCCACCAGTGTCCCCTCATTCCTGTTCAGGGAAACTGAGCTCACATGTCAATCCACATCTTCTCCACATTCTCATAGTCATATCAACTCATAAATATTCTTTGAGCAGCATCCTTTATTTTTTGCAACTCTGTTTCTGACTTTGGAAAAAATTAGTCCCTTTTTTTTTCTTCCCTCTCCTAATTTCTAACTTCTTGCTCCAAATTAAACCTAACTGTGGCCAAGACTTAAGATTAGGATTCATGATGACCTGGAAAAGTAAACTAATAAATTTTGAATTGAAAATACATGTGATAAAGAACTAGTGCCACAAAATTCTAAAGCTTTTGAAAATTCACTTTATTATTTCTACCCCAAAATCCATCTGTTTTCTCTGATTGGAATTGTTTTTTTCTCTAGCACTAGCAGCCAAATTAAAAAATAATAGAACTGTATTCTTTCTTCTTTTTATTTGCTTATTAGAATTAGGACCACTATTTTTAATGACAGATTTCTTGAAATATAGTGTAAAAGTCACCCTTTTAAGAATATATAATTCAGTGGCTCTTAGTGTGTTCAGAGTTGTGCAACCATCAGTTCTATCTGATTTTAGAACATTTTCATCATTACAGAAAGAAACTGTGTCCATCAGCAGTCACATGCCATTCTTTCTCCCCACAGCCCTAGGAAATCACTGCCTCTACGAATTTGTCTATTCTAGACATTTCATATAAATGGAATCATACAATATATGGCCTTTTTGTCTGACTTCTTTCACTGTGCATAATGTTTTCAAGGTTCATCCACCTGTCCATACTTAATTCCTTTTTATGGCTGAATGTTACTCCAGTGTATGGATATTTCACATTTGGTTTTTCCATTCATTATTCATCATGGAAAATCTGTGTTGTTTCTACTTTGGGGCCTTTATGAATAATGAATACTGTTCTGAACATTCATGTACAAGCCTTTTTTTTTTTTTCATGTACAGGCTTTTATGTGAACACTTGTTTTCTGTTTTCTTGGATATAGACAGAAGAGTAGAATTGGTAACCCTACATTTAACATTTTGAGGAACTGCCAAATTGTCTCCCAAAGAGATAGGACCATTTTAGAATCCAGCCAGCAATGTACGAGTGTTCAAATTCTCCACATCCTCACCAACACTTGTCTTTTTTGTTTTAGCCATGCTAGTGGGTGTGAAATGGTATCTCATTGTGGTTTTGATTTGCATTTTCCTAATGTTGAAATGAAGATGTCAAGCAAACATCTTTTCATGTGCTCATTGGCCATTTGTATATCTTCTTTGGAGAAATGTCTGTTTTTAAAAAGTACTGATTCATTTGGCTGTGTCAGTTCTTACTTGTGACACGTGGGATCTTATTATGTCATGCACAATCTTTTGTTGTGGTGCACTGACCCTCTAGTTGTGGCTCACGCGCTCCAGAGCATACAGGCACAGTAGTTGTGGCGCATGGGCTTAGTTGCTCCACAGCATGTGGAGTCTTAGCTCCTTGACCAGGGATTGAACCCACATCCTCTGCATTGCAAGGTGGATTCTTAACCACTGGACCCCCAGGGAAGTCCCGGAAATGTCTGTTGAAATTGATTGCCCATTTTAAAAATTGGTGGGGGGTGTTGTCCTTTTATTGTTGACTTGTAAGAATTTATTACATATTCTGAATACAAGTCCCTTATCAGATATATAATTCGCAACTACTTTTTCCCATTCTGTGGGTTGTCTCTTTACCTTCTTGAGGGTATCCTTTGAAGCAGAAATGTTTTTAATCTTAATGTAGTCCCTTTTATTTTTTGTTTTGTTGTTTGTACTTATGGTATAGAAACACTAGTTTTCATAGAACATTTTTGGCATTTCAGTTACATTAGTTAACTAGATTTTGCGAACTGGCTTGTAAATCCAGTTGATACTTACAGTCCCTCTGGAAGATTATATTAAGAAGACCAACAATGATGGTAATTTCCTGTATATAATTGTAGTGCAAATATGAAGTGTTGTAAAGACTCAGAGGCTGGTAAGGGTCTTGAGCTAGAGTAGACAGGAGGGGCTTTGAGGCGGAGGAGGGACTTGAGGGGGCCCTGGTCTTGAAGGGCCTTAGAGCTGTTAAATCTGAAGTGATGCTCAGGAATCTGTCCTCCTCCATGAGTTAAGGCAGCTTGAATTTGGAGTACTTAAGAGCCTTGTTCAGATTAGCCACTTCCTGCTGCTGCAGTTGCGTCAGTCATGTCTGACTCTTTGCAACCCAGTGGACTATAGCCCACCTGGCTCTTCTGTCCTTGGAATTTTCCAGGCAAGAATACTGGAGTAAGTTGCCATTTCCTTCCCCAGGGGACCTTCCTGACCCAGGGATAGAACCCGCGTCTCCTGCATTGGCAGGCGGGTTCTTTTACCACTAGCGCCACCTGGGAAGCTCAGATTAGCCTCTTAAGGGCTATCATATCTGGTGCGACAGTGGAAAATAGGAAAGAACAGAAGTCTGGGTAGTTTAATGGGCAGCAACTGGTGATTGTGGTGGGCACATCAGGCCCATAGGCATGATCAGCTATACTTCCCATCTGGTAGCCAAGAGACTAAGCCTGTTTGGAGGCCCTGGGGTCACGCTGGCCATGCCCGGAGCAGACTCAGGTCTTTTTCTGGCCTCTGTAGAGGCCCAAGTAGAAATAGGACTCATGATAGTAGTGCATGTCCTCCTAGGAAGGGCTGGAACAGACAAAAATGTCCTATGCCTACTGAGGTTTAGAGCTCTGGGGTAAGGCAGTTTGAAAAGGTTCCCCTTATGAGGCCATTTGAACAGGACAGTTTTAAAGACATCTCAAAGGAAAAGGGTAGGGGAAGGGCTGAGGCTGAGGAATCAGGGTAAAGATGTCTGTTTTGCCTGATAGCAGATACTTTAAAAATAGATGAAAATTAAACTGCTCTTCAGTTTGTATCAAAATGTCCCTGTCGGAATGTCTAGGTCCCAGCAGCAATGACAAAATGTCATAAGCCCTGAACCTCTGTGTAAAGATTATTCTCACACCCCTGAGAGAATAAGAAACTTCTCCTAGTCTCACTGCCAGACTTCCGTTGCCTGCAAAATTTGTGAAAACAGAAATTGTATCTATCCAAACATTTTATATCTCAGCATCTCTTCATTTCCTGTTCTGTCTGACCAGTCCCTCTCCTCTCACTCACATACCCCACATACTCTTTGGGAGCTCAGTAAATATTTATTGATAATGAAGATAATAACTAAAAATATGTTCCCATCAATGGGGTAAATCTCTTGCCACTCAAGTGTCCTAAACCCATGAGAACTGCTACAAAGATGTGTTCCCTTCACTTAAAAAAAGCAAGCCCCAGAAAAAACCCCTTTCCATACCGAGCCCCCTGAGTTCTGGGAAGATTTCATTTTTAGATAGAGTGCACTTACCCATCCACCGTGCTGCTGGATCCAGGGCGAGAAATTCTCTTTCAGGTACTTGGTTCCAAAACCCAGCACCCTGTTCATGGGGTGGTTGTCGACAGTCGTGAGCTTGGCTATGACATCTATTGCAAGAGCAGCTTTAAAGCCCTGAGCTTTGACCTCTGATTCTCCCCTGGTGTCCACGCCCCTTAGGAACTGGTCTGTGATGGTCTTGAGAACAGGATAGGATAACCCATCCTGGAAGCAGGTCATCAAAACCTTGTCTTTCTTCAACTGTGTACGAGAGGAGAAACAGTATGTATCAGCCTTGGCCGGGGAAGCAGACTCTCCTGCTGAACACTGGGTAACTAAAACACCCAGTGGAAAACCCTGGATTCTAATCTCAAATGTGGAACCATATCCCACAGGACCAGACAGGGCATGGACTTTCTCTGTGAATTCCTTCCATGGGAACCAATACAGACTGAACAGCCTGTTCACAGGACATTCAACAAATGTTTCCTAGCACTTATGACAGGTGGTACCGTGGATGACTAAGACACATCCTCACTCAAGGGGCTCAGAGTCCACTGACACTTGTAACCCAGTGAAAGGTGCTTTGTTAGAGGTTGTGTGATGGGCAGAATCCAAAACCTGGAAATCGCTGTTTTGGCTCAAACCCCTGTTCCACTTATTATTAGCTGTGCAATCTTGGAGAAATTACTTAACTTCTCAGTTTCAGTTATGTCGCCTCTATACTGGGGCGACAGCCCATACGAAGAAAGTGAAAGTGAAGTCACTGTGTCGTGGCCGACTTTTTGTAACCCGATGGACTGTAACCTGCCAGATTCCTCCATCCTTGGGATTTTCCAGGCAAGAATACTAGAATGGGTTGCCATTTCCTTCTCCAAGGGATCTTCCCAACCCAGGGATTGAACCTGGGTCTCCCACACTGCAGGCAGACTCTTTACCATCTGAGCCACCAGGGAAACCCAGAGTAATTTTGAAACACTTGGCCTTGTACCCAACATGGAAAAAATGCTCTTGAAATGTTAGCATGTGTCCAGGGTGCTTCAGGAGCTCAGAGTTATTAGGGAAATGTTCATGAGTTACCTGAGTTCATGTGAAAAGAAAAATAAAACCTAATCGATTGATTCCCTTCCATTGTTCTACTCAATTGATTTTACCTTATACTCCTCTCTTGAATGTTGTATGTCTTAGCTTTCCTTCCTTAAGAGTATCATGGTCTTAGAAAAAGAACAATACTGCCTTGGCCTTTTTTTTTTTGGCCATGCTGCACGGCATATGGGGTCTTAGTTCCCTGACCAGGGATTGAACCCATGTTCCCTGCATTGGGAGCATGAAGTCTTAACTGCTAGACCACCAGAGAAGCCCCAGTGGACAGCCTTGAGAGCTACAAGGTTCATCCTTCAAATGGGGAGAAATGACTTGCCCCGTAACTCCTGTCCATTGATGCTAGTTCTGGAGAAACACAGGGTCATCATATGCCCTCTTCTGTTTTCTGCTTCCTCTGCACCCCTGTCCACCGTCTACTAAGGCCCCAAATCTCTCCTATTTCCTCCTCTTTTCTTTGGTCTGGCCTTGGTTCCCTCAGTGTTCCTCATTCTGTACCATCACATATTCCTCCCCCATCCTGGTCACCATCCTCTGGGACACCTCTGACAAGGGCATCGAGGAGCTACCGAGCACGCTGGGGTGGACTGGGGTGGGTGGCTGGCCAGTTAGCGCTGTTAACCCCTCCTGCAGAGCCCCACAGATCTGACTTCCTTCCCATGGATCCTTGCAAAACAAGAGAGTGTGTCCCCCGGCCAGCTCCTGATGGCCAGACGCAGGAGACCACACAGCCATCCATGGGTAACACAGAGACGGGCTGCGTTCAGAAGCCGTGACCACAGGGGGGCCTGCCCACCACCTCCTTACCTGAAGGCAACGCTTGCACGTTCCTGATGGGAATAACCAGTCTCAACTTCTAACTGGCACGAAGCCCAGCATTCTCCAGGTAACGCTAACCTGTCCCCTGGCCGAACTGCTGAGAGAGAACAGTCCGGCCGTTCTAGGGGGAGATTTCAGACAACACTCCAGACTTGGAGCAGCTGTGGGACACAGATATTCAGGCTGCAGGGCAAACACAAGAGTCTAAACTTCCCTGAGGATCAGTTACATGGGGAACTAGATTCATAATTCTATTCAGCGAATTTTAATTTATTGGTGACTTTTTTCCTTTCCAAAAATTCCGAGGAGGCTCCAGAAGGTTTACTTATGTTTTCCAAAGTGATTCATTTTTGAGACCCTGCCAGCATGAAGAGTTTTGACTCCAAGGGAAATAAAATTTAGGACTTAAGTAGAAACCAGAACTTTGAAAAAGGAGTACAACCATCAGTCCAGTTCCATTCCCCAGTACAGGGTGGGGACACAGAAAGAAAACCCATTAGTTCAAGACGCTCCCTACCTCTCTTTCCAACAGCTCCCCTGAATATTTCAGCAGCTCAACAATTCTGGCTATTATTTGGTCTTCTCCTTCTGTCAGGGGAAAATTACAATTATTTCTTGCAAGAGAAAAAAAAAATCTTGTATGTTTCCAGGGAAAAGCTTGTAGCCTAGTTAGGGTGTGAGGAAGACCATGCACTTTGTAACTTCCAGCAAAGTAAACCTACTTCACCTCTTCTGATGACGCCCAAAGCATTCTGAACAGCCTGTCCTCCATCTCCTTCTTTTCTCCCTTCTTTCCTCCCCTAGCCCCCTTATTCTCACCATGAAACTCATCACTTTATTTGCTCTAAGAATGCTGTTGAAGATGCATGAACTTATCTCTAATGATACTTAGAAGAAAATTTTTTAACTTTTTATTTTGTATTGGGGTGTAGCCAATTAACAATGTTGTAATAGTTTCAGGTTGAGAGTGAAGGAACTCAGTTAAATGTATACACATATCCATTCTCCCCTAAACTCCCCTGTGTTCCAGGCTGCCATGTAACATTGAGCAGAGTTCCCTGTGCTATACAGTAGGTCCTTGTTGGTTATCCATTTTAAATACAGCAGTGTGCACATGTCCCTCCTAAACTCCCTGACAATCCCTTCCCCCCGATACTTAGAAGAAATGTCTGTCAGGTCTTTGGGTTTTTCCTGAGCAGGTGGTCTTTTCCCATGTAGACACCATAAACCCCTGTTTGATCATATTCATCCTTTGTGTTAACTGCTAGAAAACTCGGAGCCAAACTGTGGCCTCCTGAGAGGAAGGTACAGTCTTCCTGAATTTGGGGAATTAAAGTCATTCCCAAACCCGCCTATTTTCCTACTTTTTTTTTTTAAACATTATCTTTCAAATTGGATTTATCTAACTTTGCACTTGTACAAAGTACATGTACCAAAACATGTACTTTGTATGCTGTGTCTTTACAACAGGGTAGAGTTTAAGTAAATACAATGAATAAGTTCTCCCACCCCAAAGGCTAACATGGCAGATGGCGATGGAGATGGCTCCAGTTGGTGTGTGCTCTGTGTGTTGGAAACAGGGAAGGTGGAGTCTGCTTTCCCTTGTCTCCAAACGTGCTAACAGTGAAATAATATTAGGAAAACAGTCATTGCTATAGTGTGGAATCCAAACAGAGACAAGCCTGTTACTGAGGGAACAGCATGTTTTCCTTGTGGCATAGTCTCTGAAGTCACAAAGTCCTCATGTGGGTCCCAGAGGAGAAGGGGAGGAGAGGCCAGGAAATTCATGCCACGAGGTCGAGTGAAGGGCAAGGAGGTAGGAAGCCTGAGACCCAAGTCACCTGGGAGAAGGACTGGATGCTTCCGCCACCCATGTGTAGTTTTTATCGGATTCTGTTGCCTCTTTCTGGGAAAGTTGCTGCAGCAGCAGTCCCAGTTGCTCATGTGCCTGGAGGATGAGGGTCTGAGCTTTGGCTTGGTTTGGTGTCATCACTTTATGTGGCCCAGACACACATGAGATCGCAGTAAAGTAGGAACACTTTGGGTTTTTTTACTCTCTGAGGGGTCCTGCTCTCCCAGCTCCTCACTCTGAGCCCCTTTGGTAGCTTGTGGTCTTGGCAGCACAGCCAGGGTGGACACACTCACCAGTTTGGTTCTGGGGTTGGGGGGCACCGCCACGATTGAAGACTCTGCCTTGTCGCTTGATGTGCTGCCAACTCAAGAGCCAGCTGGGCCCCTCATCGCCCACTGGAGTTTGAGAAAGAGAACCACAGGTTGGGCAGTCATTAGTGAGGGAACGTCAGACTGAACTCCTCTTCCCGGGCACTTGGTCCTCTTTCTCTCAACTCTGGGCTTCCCTGGTAGCTCAGACCGTAAAGAATCTGCCTGCCAAAGCAGGAGACGCGGGTTCCATCCCTGGGCCAGGATGATCCCCTGGAGGAGGGCATGGCAACCCACTCCAGTATTCTTGCCTGGGAAACCCAATGGAGAGAGGAGCCTGGCAGGGTACAGTCCATGGAGCCACAAAGAGTTGGACACAGCTGACACCTTCCCTTTCCCTCACGTCTAGAATTTCTCCAGGTCGGTTGGGGTCCACAGTCCTGGCTGTTGCTCCAGTTTGGGTGACAACCAACCCAGCCTCATCATGACTTCTCAAGTCTGCTTCATGTTTGGCTCTAGGCTTGGTGCCTGACAAGCCCCCTGCACCTTCCCGGGAGCCCAAGGCAATAGTGTAAACTCCTGGGGGGACGCTCCACCTACAGCCTATGCACTCGCTTGAGCACACCGGGCCTTGGCCGTGGCTAACATGGTGAAATCTAATGCTTCATTCCCCCCGCCTGCCCCCCAGCTGCGGACAAGATTGAGTGCTTGCTTTGCACCTCCTCCTGTCCCTCAATAGGAGACTTTTCTTTGGACCTAGCAGTGAGCTTGGCATGCAGCTTCCCTCTGCTGGAGCACTCCCCTTGACTTGGGCTGGGTTCTCCAGCTAAAGGCCAGTGCCTCCAGCATGTGATGGTGGTGCCCTGAGTCCAGGTCAGCAGAGATTCCTAAGTGGCAGGGCCCTGAGCTGAATAAATACATACGTGCTCATGGACCTCTGCTTGGCCAACACTCACCCTGGGCCAAAGGCTCAGAAGGGAAGTTTACCTTTCTTGGCTCCAGACTGCTCTTTGAAACTCTGGGGTACCAGAAGCTCTTGGGAGTTGAAGCCTCCTCCCTGGCTGTGGAACTCTTCTGGCGGCGGCCAGGAATAAACAATTTCAGCGACTCGGTTGGCAATGGAAACGACTCTGGGGTCCGCAGCTGAAAGAAGACAAAACGGTGCTGACAGGCCCTGCCCAGAACTTTGTCTGGCTCATTGGTATGCACGGTTGCCCGAAATGAAAACACCAGGCCTAGAGGGAAAGGAAATGGCCTGGGGCCGGGCAGGAGTGTGCGTTTGGTGGGGTGGTGGCATTCTTCAGAAAGCCTGGGCAGTTGCCTGGCAGAGGCTGGGATGGGGGAGGGGCATGCAGGAATGATTTCCACCTTGAAACAATTACCCCTCTGCACCCTCTTTTGGAAGTCTTGCAAAATTAGGGTCCCCTTGCCCCTTTGCAACACAAAAGGCAGTGCTCAGTTCTTTGCTTGAGGGAACGCTCATTACGCTTTTATTTTTATTCTTTTTTGGGGCATCCTTTATATCTTGGAGAGCTGGCCCCTATGCACTTTGGAAGGCATTCAGCAGTGTGACAAGCCTTTGGGGGCTGGTCACTGAGGAGAGAGAAATATCCCTTCTCTCGGGCTGTATTCCTGACTCAAGCCCATTATCAAGGAACTTCCCTTGCTGGTATGGTCACGTGTCATCTTCCCCGCCTCCACGCCTGCTGGGAAACATGCAAAAAATGTGGATAGGTAAACAAGGACGCATAAAATCTAACCCATGAACCTCAAGAATTTACAATCTGAAAAAAGACTTATGTCAAATGTTTGCACATGTAACTGGAGAATAAAGCATCTGGGGACATGAAGTCTTAAATGGCTCTGGCCCCCGAATGTCATGCCCTGTGAGGGACAAGTCGACTTGGCCCCTGGTGGAGGATGGGGTTGGGGTAGGAGGGCAGGCAGTATTGCTGAGTTATTTGGGAGTAAAATTTCATTGTTAATCTGTCACTACGTTCTTAACACGTAGAAGCTTGTACAAGCTCTGCCTTTGATATGGAGCAGTTGTATCATGTAATGTTTAAGAACAACAGTATTTAATTCATAAGACTTGTTGACAGTAACGGGTTTGGGCCAGAAGGTCAGTGTGCCCAGAGGAACTCCCAGACTTTGTCAGTCAGGATAGATGAGCAAGGCAAGGCGTGGGTGTCATGTGAAGAGCTGGGTGTGACCTCCTGAGGAGCTGCCAGGTGATGTCTGATTCTCTTTCCCCAGATTCTCCCATCACCCTTCCTGGGTGTTCACTGACAGGCCACTGATGCTCTGTCCACAATGCCTTCCTTTTAAAAAGAAGGCATAATGCCTTCCTTAAAAAGCCACTTTTTTCATGGTGCTCCATCCATTGGGTTCAAAAACAGATCAGCAGTGGATTAGAGAGAGAAGAACTGGAGAGGTTAAGGAATGGAGGATCAATGCTTTTCCTTTCCATTTTACAACAATCCAACCAAAAATACTTTCACACTTTTAAATCACCTTACTGCAGTCCAACCAGCCTCCTCGTGAACGCCAGCTGCCCACGCAAGGAGGTGGCAAGAGGCTGGATGCCCAAACCAGTGGGAGCCTTCCCTTGTGTCCATGGGAGGTAGGAGAGGAAAGCGTGCACGCCTTGCCTCTCTAACCTCATGCAGTTGGTGGGGTGATCAACATGCTCTTTTCCATGGAAGAGTCATGCTCTGCCCACCTTGCCCTCAGAGGAGGCAGATGAAGACCCTCATGGCTGCCCCTTCCCATCTCCCAGCCTCCACCACGTGGTCACGAGACCACTAGAGGACACAGAGGTGGTCCCCAAGCTGACTAATCTGTGTGTCTGTTTCTATGGATTGGAGGAATGCAGACAAAATATGTGCAAGAAAATCTATAAGTAAACACATTTTGAAACTCAGGTGAATTAACCTGGTTAAGATTCCCATTCTAGGGACTTCCCTGGCAGTTCAGTGGTTAAGATTCTGTGCTTCCACCACAGGAGGTACTGGTTCAATCCCTGGTCAGGGGACTATAAGATGCCACATGCCTTGCAGTATGGCAAAAAAAAAAAAAAAAAAAAAGAAAATTTCCATTCTAATATATATATATATATATATATATATTTTAAAGATTTCCTTCTGGTCAGAGTTGGTCTGATCTGATAGGCAAGGAAACACTGGATGGGGGTGGAGAGAAAATGGAATGCTGCCCTTCTTTGGAGTTTATTCTGGGGGCTCATTGTGCAGTTAAGGAGAGCAGGAGAGTAGGGAAGGCATTTGGCTTGAGGTTTTTCTTTTAAAGAGAAAGGACAGGGCATTTGGGAGAGAATTCCATATAGGGGAGTCTGCTATTTCCTACCTAGTATCCCTTTTCTTTATCTTCCTTAGTAACAGACCCCTGAAATGTCAGGGGCAGCTGACAGAACTACATTTCTCAGCCTCTTTTGCAATAAGGTGTAGGCACTGAGATGTAAGAAGTTGGCTACAGTTTTACGAAAGCTCTCTAAAAGGGAGCGGAATTATCTTGAAAGATAAACTTTCGTCCTTCTCCTTGCTTCCTCTTTCTCCCTGCTTAGAATGTAGACACGATGGCTGGAATCTGAGCAGCCGTCTTGGGGTTTAAGGTGACTTTGAGGTTGGAAGACATTAGCTGAGGGGCAACAGAATGGAATCCTTAAAGACTGGGGAACTGGCAGATCAAGCCTGAGCTGCCAAACGGTGGTTTTCTTTTATAGGAGAGAAAAATAATCTCTATGTCAGTGAAGTTACAGCAGATCACAGCTGTGGAGGAAAAAAGAGACTCACAGAAAAACTGGGTTGGTGTTTCTCAAATTGGTATTGCCATTTGTTTTTCTACATCCGAAGGCCTGTCACTACTAGACTTTGGTCTTGGGACATAATCTCATAGTTCTTAGTCCAGCCCGGTGTCTGAAATGGCAGCACAGGCTAAACTGTGACCTTTAGTTAAAAGAACCCAGGGGACACCAACTACTGAGTTCTGATTTACATGTGGCAGAAGAGAAATAGAGGGCAAGTCCCTCTTGGGTCACACTCAGCATAGAACCAGCTAACCACCGTCATAATTACCTAAACAAGAAAGCAGAGAGAGAGAAAGGGGAGAGGGAGGACCAACTTACGTGAATCATTAAAGCTAAGCCTCCTTAGGAGATAACTATTTCTACTTTTGTAGGAATATCTATAGGTCTACACAGAGATCTGGAAATTTCAGAGAATGGGCAAAGGTCCAATGACCCTTCAGTAACCTTGAAATACAGAACACTGTTTTCCTCAGGAAAACCAGAAAGTTAAAGTCTGTAAAATCAGGACGAGCAGAAAAACCTATTTATGTGCCTCTAAACTTCCCTGGTGGCTCAGATGGTAAAGCATCTGCCTACAATGCGGGAGACCCAGGTTCGATCCCTGGGTCGGGAAGATCCTCTGGAGAAGGAAATGGCAGCCCACTCCAGTACTCTTGCCTGGAAAATCCCATGGGCAGAGGAGCATAGTAGGCTACAGTCCATGGGGTCGCAAAGAGTCAGACACGACTGAGCGACTTCACTTCACTTCAAACTGTTCGATGGGGCTTCCCAGGTGGCTCAGTGGTAAAGAATATGCCTGCCAATGCAAGAGACACAGAGACCTGGGTACTATCCCTGGGTGGGGAAGATTCCCTGGAGTGTAGGAAATGGCAACCCACTCCAGTATTCCTGCCGGGGAAAATGCCATGGACAGAGGAGCCTGGCAGGCTACCGTCCGTGGAGTCACAAAGTGTCGGACACAGCTGAACACACACACAGGCAAGCAAGCCAAACTGTTCTGTTTGCTCTGGACCTCAGATCCCACCCCCAGCAGAAGACCTGGAGGGAGGAGGATTTCCTCAGATAATCCCAACCTTAACTTCTCCTCCCTAAAGTTTACAAGTCTAACAGAAAATGGACGTTTCCTTGAGCAGCCAGTGCTCTAAAGCTGTCATTGTGTGCGCTGATTCTCCAATAAGCCTGACAGTCACAGCATTTAAAACTTGAGACATTACTGCCACCTGTTGACTAATTATTGACACAGGCCAATCAGCCCAGCAGGAGAGCAGGTTTCTTTTAAAATCTGGGCATCAGGCAGAAGATATGGTTAGAGGGGAAGATGTTTATGCCTAGGTCTGTGGATGAAGGGCAACACTGTTAAAGCCTTTCATGAAAATGCTCTGTTCAACACAATGTGTTTTGTCCCACTGAAAGAAGATTTAGTCAAAATGCTTCTTGGTTGTGTTTTGAGTGGCTTGAACTTTGAAATCCCTTTTCTATATAGCTATCTGATCTTTCCATCCACCTTCAAGAAGCCAAGGTACAGATGGAAAGGCAGAGGCCTAGAGATGGGAGTTGACTTCCCTCATGAAGAACAGCAGCCTGAGCACATCTAGGGATCTTCCCTTTGTATTGGTCTCTGGCACCGAGAATTAGAAATTTGGGCAGCAAGTTTAATTATAGATGGTGGAGCCAGAAAACCAGTCCCATCACCCTTCACCATCAAACTTTTCCTTTCTGCTCAGTCTTAAGGAAAGTAGGACAATTAGGATTGAGTATTGGGCTTCCCTGGTGCCTCAGTGGAATTGGAGAAGACTCTTGAGAGTCCCTTGGAGATCAAATCAGTCAATCCTAAAGGAAATCAACCCTGAATATTCATTGGAAACAATAATATGAAGCTGAAACTTAATTTGGCCACCTGCAAAGAGCTAGCTCATTGGAAAAGACCTTGATGCTGGGAAAGATTGAAGGCAAAAGCAAAAGAGAGCAGCAGAGATTGAGATGGTTAGATAGCACCACTGACTCAGTTCACTTCAGTCACTCATCATGTCTGACTATTTGTCACCCCATGGACTAGCACACCAGGCTTCCCTGTTCATAACCAACTCCCGGAGCATGCTCAAACTCATGTCCATCCTGATGGACATTGAGTCACTGACTTGATGGACATGAATTTGAGCAAACTCTAGGAGACAGTGAAGGACAGGGAAGCCTTGTGTGCTGTAGTCTAAGGGGTTGCAAAGAGTCAGACATGACTTAGCGACTGAACAACCAGAGTGGCAAAGAATATGCCTGCTAATGCAGAAGACACAGATTGGATCCCTGATCTGGGAAGACCCCATGTGCCGTGAAGCAGCTGAACCCGTGCACCACAAGTATTGAGCCTGTGCTCTAGAGCCCATGTGCTACAATTACTGGAGCCTGTGAACCCCAGAGCTTGTGCTCAGCAATAGGAGAAGCCACGGCAATGAGAAGCCTACAGACCCCAACTAGGGAGTAGCCCCCAGTCTCCAAAACTAAAGAAAAGCCTGCATAGAAATGAAGACCCAGCACAGCCAAAAATAAAAAGTAAAAACAAACAAACAAACAAAACCAACAAAAGAATTGAGTATTAATAGGTTGGGAAGCTGAGTTTCAAAGAGTTCCCTACCTAAGGGTGGGAGGAGGCAAACCCTCAGGCACACAAAGGGAAAGAAGGGGCTGTGGGAGAGAAAGTGCAGTTGGTTCCCCAAAGCTTACCTTTGTGCTCTAAGTGCTGGTCCATGCTGGAGCGGGATCTTGGCCATTTCGGACTCCGAGGACGGGCCTGAGGTCCCCCCACCCTCTGTCCCTGGGCACGGATTTCCGGAGGCGAGCTCTGGGAGTCCTCCTCCTTCTCTGCTACCCCGAAGAGGGTCCTCCAAGACGACTTTTTCTTGGTGAGGTTTATGGCCTTCTCACTGGATTGGGAATTTCTGCAGGGCCACGGCCCCTGCGTCCATGCCTCATTCACTGGCCAACTCTCCGGCCCTTTCTGGGACAGACTCCTTGTTCTTAGGAGCTTCGGTGAGAGGACGACAGAAGTGTTCTGGAAGACGTGGTGTTTGACATAGAACTCCAGGATTTTGTACTCCAAGCTGTCTGGGTCCTCATCATCCAGAGGGATCTCTTCCAGGTCACAGGGGCTGGCAGTGCACATGGTGGGGCTGCAATGACAAAATCCACATGTGTCCTTCCACCTGGGAGCTACCTACTCTTGGTAGGAAAGGGGAGATGGGGTGGAAGTAAGTATTTACTGAGCACCTATTCTCTTTGTGGTGTTGGAGAAGACTCTTTGAGAGTCCTTTGGACTGCAAGGAGATCAAACCAGTCAATCCTAAAGGAAATCAACCTTGAATATTCACTGGAAGGACTGATGCTGAAACTGAAGCTCCAATGCTTTGGCCACCTGATTTGAAGAGCTTGACTCATTGGAAAACACCCTGATGCTGGGAAAGTTTGAGGGCAGGAGGAGAATGGGGGTGACAGACAATGAGATGGTTGGATGGCATCACTGACTTGATGGACATGAGTTTGAGCAAGCTCAGGCAGATGGTGAAGGACGGGGAGGCCTGGTTTGCTGCAGTCCATGGAGTCACAAAGAGTTGGACACGACTGAGCAACTGAACAAATTCTCTTTGTGCTGGGAGGCAGTGGGTAGCCAGAGATGGAAAAGCCAGGGTTCTTTCTGCAAGTTCAGATTTGCGGAGATGAGATGTGTACATAGATAACTCCAGACAGAGAGAGTGAGCTAGGCGCTTGAACAAAGATACAAGAGCAAACACAGGAGGTGGGGGAGGAACAGAGAGCTGCAAATAGAGGCAAGTGCAGGCTCCTTGTGGCTGGATCCTGGGGCTTAGAACAATCTGGGCACAGAGCAGACCACAGGTGAATTTAGGTTGTGTCCCTGGGCCCTGCAACCGGACCCTTGGACCGGGCTCCACCCACCAGTAAGCGGGCACTAGCTCCAGGATGTGGTTTCACCCACCAATGGGACGGCAACAGTCCCAGGGACTCCTGAACCCTACCTCGATCCTCTAGTTAACTCAGCAATAACCTGGGTCTCCCTGGGATTCTGCAGTCAGCCACCTTGTGACCGGACCCTGCCAACCAGCAGCTGGCAGCCTTTGCACAAGGCAGGGCCTGACATCCAACTGGGTCGGGGGCCAACCAAGCCTACCAGACTGCCCATGGTAGCCAGCCTACCACAGCAGAAGGACCCATGTAACCACATGGGGAGCACCCTTGGAGCATACAGTGATGAGAAGGGAGTGAATTCTGGGATGCAGAGAACGTTTCGTTCAAAAAGCCATTTCTCTAAGATCAGGAAATGTAACGAACCTACTGGCTGCATAGAAATAAGAACAAGTTAGGTAAAATGATGCAACAGAGGAACATATTTCAAACAAAGGAATGAAATAAAGCCTCAGGAGAACTGAGTGATGTGGCAATAGGCAATCTACTCAAGAAAGAGTTCAGGGTAGTGATCATAAAGATGATGCAAGAACTGGGGAGGAGAATGAATGGAGAGTGAGAAGTTAGAGGCTTTTGACAAAGAGTGAGAAAATAAAAGAACAAACAGATGAAGAATACAAAACTGAAATGAAAAATACACCAGCAGGAACTGACAGTAGAGACTAGATGATACAAAGGAATAGATTAGTAAGCTGGAAGACAGAGTAGTGGCAATCATTAATGCTGAACAGAAAAGAATGAAAAGAAATAAGAGTTTAAGAGACCTCTGGGACAGCATAAAGCACACAAATATTTGCATTTTAGGGATTCAGAAGGAGAAGAGAGTGAGAAAGGGGCTGAGAACATATTTGAAGGAATAATAACTGAAAACTTCCCTACCCAAAACAAACAACCCAATTGAAAAATGGGCAGAAGACCTGAAGAGACAATTTTTCAAAGAAGAAATACAGATGGCCAGTGGGTACAGGAAAAGAGACAACATTGTTAATAATCATAGTTGCCTACATTCATATCTCATTAATTATTGAAAATAACAGCTAATTCTTTTGTTACTTCTGCATCTAATAGCTGAATTGTTCTGTAAAGAAGAATTTTACCTAATCAGTTGTTTGGTTACTTCTCTATTATTTTCTATCATAGTTATACTTTCTGTTATTAATTTCTAACTTGGGCTTCCCTGGTGGCTCAGATGGTTAAGAATCTGCCTGCAATGCTGGAGACCCAGCTTTGATCCCTGGGCTGGGAAGATCCCCTGGAGAAGGAAATGGCAACCCACTCTAATGGTGAGAAAATATGACCTGTATGTGATACAGTTTTTGAAATCTGTTGAATCTTGCTTGATGGTCTACTGTATGGTCAGTTCTCAAAAACACTTCATGTGTGCTTGATCAGAATATGTGTGCTCCAGTTGTTAGGTACATTGCTAAATGTGATTATAAAATAAAGCTTATTAATTATATCAAAAGTATCATTATTCATCAGAGAAACACAAACCAAAACCACAATGAGATACAACC
Source organism: Odocoileus virginianus (assembly GCF_023699985.2). NCBI lineage: Eukaryota > Metazoa > Chordata > Mammalia > Artiodactyla > Cervidae > Odocoileus > Odocoileus virginianus. Next base: position 17,864,345 of record NC_069696.1, on the reverse strand, counting down.
TCTCACCTGTCAGAGTGGCTCTCTTCAAAAAGTCTACCAATAGCAAACATTGACAAGGATGTCAAGAAAAGGGAACTCCCATACACTGCTGGTGAGAATGTAAATTGGTGTGTCCACTGCAGAAAACAGTATGGCTGTTTCTCAAAAAAATAAAAGTACCATATGACCCAGCAATCTCATTTCTGTGTATATATCCCCCCCCAAAAAAAACACTAATTCAAAAAGACACACGCACCACAATGTTCACAGCAACAATATTTACAATTGTCAAGATGTGTAAACAACCTAAGTGTCCATCAACAGATGAACGGATAAAAAGATGTGGTATGCATGTGTACACACCCACTCCACAAGGCAGGGCCTGACATCCAGTTGGGTCGGGGGCCAGCCAGCCTGCCAGACTGCCCATGGCAGCCAGCCCGCCACAGCAGAAGGACCCATGCAACCACACAGGGAGCACCCTCGGAACGTACGGTGATGAGAAGGGAGTGAATTCTGGGATGTGAAATACTGTTATATAAACTATAAAAAAGAATGAAATTTGCAACAGCATGGAGAGTAAGTGGAATAAGCCAGAGAGAGAAAGACAAATATTGTATGATATCATTTACATGTAGAATCTCAAAAAATGCAACAAACTGATACATATAACAATAAAGGAACAGACTCACAGAGAAGAAACTAGTGGTTACCAGTTGGGAAGCGAAAAGGCGAAGGGGTAAGAGAATGGTAGGGGACTTGGAGGTACAAACTATTGGGTATAAAAAAATAAGCTACAAGGATATATTGTACAGGACAGGGAAAATAGCCAACATTTAATCATGACTATAAATGGAGAATAACCTTTAAAAATTGTGAATAATTGTTATACATCTGAAGCTTATATAATATTGTACATCAACTATACCTCAATAAAAAGAATTTTAAAACCTATGAAACACGGGTATGTGGACAGAAAAAAAAATTGGCACATGTGAATCACTTAAAAGAGTGCATAAAAGTGAAAGTGTTAGTTGCTCAGTGGTGTCCAGCTCTTTGTGACCCCATGGACTACAGCCCACCAGGGTTCTCTGTCCATTGAATTCTCCAGGCAAGAATACTGGAGTAGGTAGCCATTCCCTTCTCCAGGGGATCTTTCCAAGCCAGGGATTGAACCCAGATCTCCTGCATTGCAAGGCAGATTCTTTACCAGCTGAGCCACAAGGGAAGCCTATATATGACTATAGAAAACTATATATATATATATATATATATATATATATATTGTGTGTGTGTGTGTGTGTGTGTGTGTAAAGTATACATACCATAAGCTATGAAGCCTGGAACTTGGCTGGCTTTCCCAGCACCTAACATAATGCTTGACAGATGGTAACTTCTTGATAAATATTTGAGGAATGAAAGAAAAATGATATAGTGCTGACAGATAAAATATGAGACATCTAGTCAAATCTGAATGTCAGGTAAACAACAAATAATTTTTTAGTAGTCCCAAATATTGTCCCAAATATGCTTACACTAAGCATGTCTGTTGTTTATCTGAAATTCGTACCTAACAGGGCCTCTTGTATTTTTACACAAATCTGGCAATTCTGTGATTAACAGGTGCTGCTTATAAAAATGGAGCTCTGAGATTGTTGGAAGCAAGTAAAGTGGACCCAGGTGGAGACTGAGCGACCCAAGTCTCACCAGAGAAAGAGTGGTTAAAAAGTGAGAGGAGAGCGGGATGTGTGGTTCCAGACTTGGGGGAGTGACCCGGTGTAGAAGGCGCCAGAGGGCAGTGCTGGAAGGCCCCAGGAGAGCATGTACACGGGTTTTAATTTGGACCTTCCTTTTGAGTTGGACAGCTCTGGATGCCTTAGGCAGGACATACACCTGGGTCCTCTAGGAAGCAAGGCCTTGAACTTGCAACCAGAATACTATGCTCTGGAGAAACCAGGTAAGTTAAACCAAACCAAACCCAAACCTTTCTAATGTACTGTGAAGACTTTAACATTGTGTGTGTGTGTGTGTGTGTGTGTGTAGTGTGAAGACTTTAATAGTGTATGTGTGTGGAGTAGTGTTGTTGTTGGAGAGAGAAAGGGCCTGACTTCTTTAAGAAACCAGTTTTCTAACTATTGATTCAGGAGCAACATCTGAAAAGAGGGGAAAACCTGAGGTCAAGGTGGAGAACACAGCCCTTCCACTTGGTGAAAGAATAAGTTTTTGTGGTTTTCCAGGTTAGAAAGCATTTGAGTGTTTGGCCCGACCAAGGGCAAGAGAAGCAGAGGGCCCGGCAGCCCTCAGGAGCGGAGGGTAGTCAGGCTGGGCAAGTGCTTGCAACTGAGTCGAAGTATCAGTTAAGACATGTTGGATGTGCTTAACAAGCGTAGGGTATTTTTCCTATTAATCTGCATTGGGAATGAAGTGGGAGCTGTTAAATGGATAGTGAAGTCTTATTTTAAAGCAAAGCAGTGACTTTCTTTATGGCAAATTGCAGCCCTTCTGCTCTTTGCTGTTCCTATTTAAAGTCAAGCTTCTAATGAAACGTACAGGTGAATTTTATACATAACGCTGATGGAAATGAAGACCTGGGTGGGGCCCTAGAATGTAAGTTCAGAGCCAGGAGTGGAAATTATGAATAGCTGCAGAATAGCAAGCTTGTTATAATTGAGTGACTTCAGTGGCCCTACCCTTTTGACCCAGTCTTTCTTTATATACCCTCTTTCTTATCTACAACAAACTCTGGCAGACCTATTCCCCAAAGCTAGGTTACACAGCATCTTTTCCTGGTCTCTTTTCTTTCTTGGAGACTTGCTTCTCCCCGCCCCGCCCGCACCCCAGCAACCCCCAAAGTGGTCAAAATCCTCTGGGTCCCCAGTGGCGGCTCGTCCCCTGGAAGCACTGCAGAGCTGCAGCTGACCTCCAGGATCACAGGATACCCTGTAGGGATTTTTCTAGCTCTGGATTCACTGGTCAAGCTTAGATTTCGCTTCTCTTTCCGTCGCAGGGTTGTAGAGCAATCAGCCTCGCGCATGCTTTGTGATTCCAGCGCCCAGAGGCTGTGACCCAGGAAGCTGGACAGAACTCTGCCCTGGCCTGTCCTGGGTATGAGGGGCATGAAAGACCCCTTGGCCCGACAGACCTAGCCACAGAGCTGACTTCATGGCTCTGGACACACCGGCAAGGCCTGAGTGTAAGACAGGGGGAGGACGCTCATCCCAGAGGGACGTTTGCAGACCAGCTGATGAGCTGGGTTTTGTCTGGTTGTCTAGCGCCTCTCCTTTCGCACCCTCTGTCCTCTCACAGGCCACCCGTCCCCTTTCTTCCCTGAACTTCAGACCTTCTAGCATCCTTCTCTCTCCCCCACTTGTCATTTCTGAGTAGGACACGGTCTTTAATCCTAAGGGTGAAATGAGGTAAAATGCCTTACTCTCCTACTATAGAAGCTAAAATAAATTGAGAGAACCTCAGGTCTCATGAATTAAACACAGACTCAGGCTCTGATTATAGAGCAGGCAGGGAACTCAGGAGGGAGCCTTCTAGAGGGGAGGGGGAATTCCCCATTTCACTTGCGCCTGGTACTGAAGGAAGTCTCTAGGAGGACTAGACCTGGTGCCCAGAGATGCTCGGGGCTCAAAGTCAGGGACTCCTGTCCTCAGCCCTTTTGTGCTCTGGAGGAAGGAATTAGTGTTTCCATGGGCTTCTGTCATGCTATCACATACTCAGTGAGACAGGCCTGCATAATATTAAAAATGATTCAGCCAGTTATATATTCTTAACTCCCCCAGCCGTTCTGGAGCAAAGGAGAAATGAAAGGGAAACCTAAATGTCTCTCTTTCCCTTTCCTGAAAACCCCTAATAAACTCTACACTTAGCTTTTAGTTTTAGATTCTTTCTTTTGCTTCCTGAGACTTACATGATCAGAACTCCTAAACAAATGTAGTAAACATTAGGTTTACCAGCCCCCAGCACCTAATGAACCTAATGAACACATCCAGGACTGTAGTTTCCCCCTCCACCCCCCACCCCCACCCCACCACGTCCTGCTGGGAAGGCTGAATCTCTCCAGGTGTTACCTGGTCTTCAAGCTGTCAGTGGTTGCTCCTGCTTCGGGTCAGGTGGCTGTAAGGATATGTCTATGCCTGAGTCTCTCTCCACGAAACTTAAGAGGAAACTGTGGCCTAGTCTTCCTGGGTCCTAATTTCAGAAGGCCCTTGTGATCTAAGACGCCACCGGAGTGTAGCCCGTTCAGGTTGGGACTGAGGCTGGAGGGAGGCTTATGAAGGGAGTCACTTCCTTGTTAAGCCCTGCCCTCAGCTATTTAACTGAAGGAGGGACTGACCTTTGCCCAAGTAATTTGACTCTAGGAGTTCTGCATCTTTATTAAGGACTCTCACTGCCCTTTAGGACGGGGACAATTATGTGGGTGCCCCCCCCACCATAGGACTTTACTTTTCCTTTCATCAGCTTCAATCAAGTTGAATCAACCATGTATGTGCTCAGTTGTGTCCAACTCTTTACGACCCCATGGACTGTAGCCCTCTAGGCAAGAATACTGGAGTAGGTTGCCATTTCTTCTTCAGGGGATCTTCCCGACCCAGGGGTTGAACACGCATTTCTTGAGTCTCCTGCCTTGGCAGGCCGTTCTTTACCAACTGTGCCACCTGGGAAGCCTTCATCAGTTTAGCAGATGTTTACTGATCACCTCTGACAGCAAAACCTACTTCTCTTCTGATTCTAAAAATACACATTGGAGAGTGAGCCTCAAGAGGGAGAGGATATATGTATAATTATGGCTGAGTGACGTTGAAAGACAGAAACCAACACAACACTGTAAAATTTAAACAAAAAAGCACATTTGTTGTAGAAAACTTGTAAAACAAACAATAGCATACATAAAGACCGCCATGATCCAGTCATCCAGCGATAATTAATTAAAAACTTGGTATAATTCCTTCCTTCTGTGACAGTATCGCTTTGCTACCCTTGAGGTGTCTGTGTGGCCCACTGCCTGTTCTCTGCATTCTGCCCTCAGTCATGCATCTACCAGGATGCTCCCCTGAAGTCATGTGGACCACGTGACCCCTGCCCCTTGTTAAGAAGGAAACAACAGGCCCCAAATAGAGTCACTTGGGTTGGGCCCACGGCAGCAGACCAGGACTTGATGCCTAAGCTGATTATAATTTCAGCCTCCGAGGAATGTGGTTCCAGCCAAGTTGGAATTTCCTGGTCAGTCTTGGGAAATCTGCAGATGGACCCTTCTGATCCCTTCAGGAGTGAGGCCTTGCCTCAAACAATACATCTTTGCTGATAATTTCCCTTTTTCCGCTCCCTTGCTGCCTTTTAAACACCTTTCCTTTTCTGCAGCTCAGTAGAGTTCCTCTTTACTTGCTAGATGGGATCCTGCCTGGTTCATGAATCATTCAGTAAAGCCAATTAGAGCCTTAACAGTTGACTTTTTGTTATTTAACAGATGTGACGGCAGCAGAGAGTGAAGAAGACTCCTGATGGCTTCAAAGACAATGAAAAACACTGGTGAGGTACCTGTGAGACCCTTTTTGAGCTCACTGTCTTTCTGAGGGCTGTGGGTAATTTCCCTCTTGGTTGTTGTTGTTATTATTTTTTAAAGTCTTTATTGAATTTGTTACAGTATTGCTTCTGCTGTTTATGTTCTGATTTTGGGGGCTCTGAGGCATGTGGGATTTTAGTTCCCAGACCAGGGATTGAACCGGCACCCCCTGCATTGTAAGGTAAAGTCTTGACCACTGAAGCAATAGAGAAGTCCCATCCCTCTCTCTTCGCATCCAGCTCCCGATCTGTTTGGCATATGGAGGAGGTCAGCTTCTGCTGGTGAGTGGTTCTACCCCCAGCCAACTGAGTTAAGCTACCAGCCTTTCAGACAATTCGCAGGTTGTAAGTTGAAAAACCCCAGCCCTTGATTCTGTCCGTGTAGAGCCCGCAGGCTGCAGTTTCACATGTTAAATCCCCACTGTTGGGTCAGTCCTTTTGCCTGGTCAAGGTTCTGTGGAAATTGTTGTGTTCACAGGGCTTCTCTGGGCCAGGTCACAGAGGCATCTCTTGGTCACTGCTGGTATGTCAAAGTGCACATGTTTGTCTTGTTTTATGTAAATGCTATTGCTAGCGGGGGTCTCAGAGGCCAAAAAGCTGCAATAATTGGTGGGCACAGGTGAACCATTGCTGCTTAAATAAAAAACTCCAGTGTTGAGACAAGCTGGTCTTGGAATAGGTTAGACCTACAGAAGGTTACCTGCCAACCTCAGGGAAACTTCTGTGCAATGAGCTGTACTGTAAAACACACAAAATACCCAACCCAGCTTCACACCCTTTTAGGTTTTCCTGTGGCTCCAAGTGACCCAAACACTTAGCTCACAGAATCCTTATATTCTCTCTCTTTTTTTTTTTAAACTTTTTACCTTGTATTGGAGTATAGCAGATTAACAACGTTGTGATAGTTTTAGGTGGACAGTGAAGGGACTCAACCATACATATACATATATCCATTCTCCCCTAAATTCCCTTCCCATCCAGGCTACCATGTAACATTGAGTGGAGTTCCATGTGCTATACAGAAGGTCCTTGTTGGTTATCCATTTTAAATATAGCAGTGTGTACATGTCCCTCCCAAACTCCTTAACTATCCCTTCCCACACCCCCCCAACACCCCAAACTCATTCTCCTAATGAGTCTCTTTCCATTGGATTCTTAAAATTCTAGAGTCAATTCATGCCATCTTCTTAGTTCAGTTGCTCAATTGTGTCCGACTCTTTGCAACCCCATGGACTGCAGCACGCCAGGCTTCCCTGTCCATCACCATCTCCCAGAGCTTGCTCAAACTCATGTCCATTGAGTTGGTGATGCCATTCAACCATCTCATCCTCTGTCGTCCCCTTCTCCTCCTGTCTTCAATCTTTCCCAGCATCAGGTCTTTTTAAATGAGTCAGCTCTTTGCATCAGGTGGCCAAAGTACTGGAGTTTAAGCTTCAACAGCAGTCCTTCCAATGAACACCTAGGACTGGTTGGATCTCTTTGCAGTCCAAGGGACTCTCAAGAGTCTTCAACACCACAGTTCAAAAGCATCAATTCTTCTGTGCTCAGCTTTCTTTATAGCCCAGCTCTCACATCCGTACATGACTACTGGAAAAACCATACCCTTGACTATATGGACCTTTATTGGCAAAGTAATGTCTCTGCTTTTTAATATGCTGTCTAGGTTGGTCATAACTTTCCTTCCAAGGAGTAAGCGTCTTTTAATTTCATGGCTGCAGTCACCATCTGCAGTGATTTTGGAGCTCCCCAAAATAAAGTCTGCCAAATTGGTCTACAGAGCTCCTCAAAAGCTTCAAAATAACTTTATTAAAAATCTTATTATGGAAGGCTAGGGAAAAATGAACTACACAGGAGATAAGAGGTACCACCTGTTTCTCCCCACTGTCCGTCCTTATGTGAAAACTCACATTTTCCTGATTCTCTGAACTGCCTTTCTGTTGGAGAGACCGTTAAATAGTTACCTGTTAAAACCTCCCAAGGTGCAGATGAGTAATACCTAAGAACAGTACCTCTTTAGGTATTGTTCATTCCTTGGTCAAAGACAAAATGAAGGGCAGTAATTAAAGAATTTCCTCAATTCAGGAAGGTCCTTGTATTTTTTTTTTTAAGAGTTCAGAATCCTTATTGGGGCGTGTGACTGCAGGCTGCCAGTTCCTCATCAGCTTGTACAGTATGTCAGTAGGATTTGGGAAGCCTGAAGACAGATGCAGGAAGCAGAAGGCATAATCCCAAGGATAATGGAGATTCTCTCCAGCATGGTCCCTTTTTTTTTTCCCTTAATATGAGCAGCTTATTTATTTGTAACATTTATTTATTTGGCTGTGCCAAATCTTAGCTGCAACATGCGGAATCTTCCAGCTTTTGAAGTTGCAGCATTTGAACTCTTACTTGTCGCATGTGGGATCTAGTTCCCTGAACTAGGGATCGGACTTGGGTCCCCTTGCATTGGGAGCACAGAGTCTTGGCCACTGGACTAAGTCTCCAGGTGGCCCTTTTATGACCAGATAAAGCTCACAACATAGAATTTGACCTTTTAAAAGCCATCTTAAGGTCTTCCCATCCACAAGGATTGGTCTTTTATTCAAACATGCAGACAAAAGAATGGTGAATTTGTGGCAGACTTGAAAGCCCTCTTTGGAATGGCTCTTCCTGGGACATTCTGATTATCTCCTGAGATCAGTGTGTTGATAAGAAAAGAGAAAATAGGGTAGAAGGCCACTGACCTGATTGAACTCATAACCACTTTGAAAGGACTCTGGACCAAGATTATAAAGATCCTTCAACAGCTCCAAGGCTGATTGGAGCTAAAATAACCTAAAATAACACCTGATTTCCCCACCTGGCTCCCTCCTAGAGCTCCACCATCCGATCATGGCCTGAGGATTGATGTTTCCTTTGTAATTAATTGGGGCAATGGAAAAAAAGATTATCTTCAAAGATCTATGCAATTTCCTCGAAATCCACTCAAATGCCCCCAAGGAAGGACCCCCATATGGCTCCTCCCAGGACTCATTCAGCTCTGAGGGACTCTGAGGTAAACTGCTACCCTTAAACAGCCAAGAGGAAATCAAAATTAACTGAAAATCTTACCAAATTTTGGTAGATACCAGGGCTAGACTTACTACTTTAAATCCCACTCTCAGAAATCTCTTAGTTTAAAAATAAGGTTTCCTTGGTGGGAGTATCTAGTGAAGTTCAGAAAGAAACACCATCTCAACCAGTAACAAATGGTTCTGGGACTTTTTACTGAAGAGCATTCTGCTTTGCTCTGTGACCCACCCCTGGTCCATTTTAATAGATGGCAGAGACCTCCTTTCTATATTAAAAAAAGGCTAATAATATGTTTTGCTCACCTTACAATTTTGTGATCAACCTGAACATGATCTCCATTTTTTTTTTTTTTTAAACAAATCTGTCTTTGATACAGAAGAAGAGGAATTCCAATAAAGATCCCCTCATGTAGCCGAGGTGTCTGAAAATCGGTAGGCTGCTTTTAATTCTGACAGTGGGAAATTTAAAAGTGCAGAGCCTATAAAAATCCAGAGAGATGTGACTAAACCTCTTCTTAAGTGGCCTCAATATCCATTAAAACCTGAAGCCACACATGACCTCATATTAATAATAAAAGACCTAGGATGGTTCCCTGTATCCCACAACTCACTGATTTTGCCAATCCAGAAACCTGATGGGAGGGCCTGGTGATTTAGCCAAGACTTAAGAATTAGAAATAAGACAGTCATTATTTCAGGGTTGCTCAGTGCTGTAGACTTTTGTTCAACCTTGGTCAGCATCCCTGGAGACCCAAGTCAATATTTGTTTACCTTTACTTGGAACAATCAACAATATAACTTGTCAATCATGCCCCAAGGGTTCACTGAGGCCCCTTCTTATTTCATCAAGGTCTAAACACACTCTAGTCCCCCTGGGAAATTGACGCTTTTACAATATGGGGATGACCTCTTGCCATGATCAGTTACTAAAGAAGCACCCATAAAATATTCCATTTACTTGCGCAACGCTTAGCTGAAAAAGGACAGAAGTCTCTGAATAGGATTCCAGTTATTTTTGGACACTGTTCCTTAGCTAGGTAAAGAATCTGCCTGCAGTGCAGCAGGCACAGGAGATGTGGGTTCAGTCCCTGGGTCAGGAAGGTCCCCTGGAGGAGGAAATGGCAACCTGTTCCAGTGTCCTTGCCTGAAAAGTCCCATGGACAGAGGAGTCTGGCGGGCTACAGTTCATGGGGTCAGAGAGTTGGACACAACTGAACACACACACACATTACCTAGGCCAGAACCTAAGCACTGAAGGCATCTAGTTATTTCCAAAAAGAATTAAGCTACTCCAAGAATTTCCTAGGCCTACAGCTTTGTGAATTTTTAGGCCTAGCTGATTATGCATATGCCGGGTCCTAATTTTTTTCTGATTGCTTCTCTACTTTATGCTGTGCTTAGTCGCTCAGTCCTGTCTGACTCTTTGTGACCCCATGGACTGTAGCCCACCAGGCTCCTCTGTCCGTGGGATTCACCAAGCAAAAATACTAGAGTGGATTGGCATTTCCTTTTCTAAGGGATCTTCCCAACCCAGGGATCAAACCCAGGTCTCCCACATTGCAGTTGGATTCTTTCCTATCTGAGCCACTAAGGAAGCTCTTTCTACTTTATGAACTTACTAAAACTTCAGTTCCCAAGCCCCTTTCCTGGGAAGATAAACTGGAACAGCCCTTTTTAAGACTGAAAATAGCACCCCAAGAGCCACCCGCCCTCAGACTACCTAACGATTCAAAACCTTTCACCGTATTTGTACATGAGAAAGATAACCAAGCTCTGGGAATGTTCACACAAGGACAGGGCCATAAGCACAGACCTGTTGCCTATTACAGTATGCAGATTGTGCCAATTGCTGGTGCCTGTCCCAATTGCCTTAAAGCTACAGCGCCTGCTGCAAAGTTAGAACGTCAGCAGATCTAACTCTAGGGAAAGATATCGACAGTCTCCACACAGTTCACTGCAAGGGGAGATATTTCTCCTTTCACCACCTAACCTACATCTTAAGCATTGCAATTTTTTTGGTGTGTGATGTATGTTTTATTTATTTAAAATTTATTTTATTAAGTGTAGTTGATTTACAGTTCTGTGTTAATTTCTGCTGTATAGCAAAGTGATTCAGTTATACACATGTGCATCTTTTTCATCTGCTTTTCCCCTATGGTTTGTCACAGGATGTTGAATATCGTTCCCCGTGCTGCACAGTGGGACCTCATTGCGTATCCATCCTAAATATATAATAGTTTGCATCTGCTAAACTGAAACTCCCAGTCTATCATTCCCTGACTCTCCTCCGCCTTGACAACCACAAGTCTTTTCTTTTATGTTTGTGAACCTGTTTCTGTTTCCTAGATAAGTTTGTTTGTGTCTTATTTTGGATTCCACATATAAGTGACATCATATGGTATTTGTCTTTCTGATATACTGAATTTAGTATGATAATCTCTAGGCCCACCCACATGGCTAACATTGCAGCTTTCTCAGTCCTGCCATATTACGACCCCTGCCCCACAAAGGTGAGCCCCAAGACTGTGAGGCATTAATGTCCTGTTTTGTGACACCTTGTCCCCATTTATGGGGACCCTAGAGAAAGGATCCCCATTCCAGTGTTCTGGCCTAGAGAATTCCATGGACTCTATAGCCCATGGAGTTGCAAAGCATCGGACACGACTTTCACTTCACTTTGACTAATCCTGATCTAATTTTGTTTATTGATGGGTCATCTTGTAAAAGTGAATAAAGGAATTTCCAAGCTGCTCATGCTGTTACCATTCAATATGAACTACCTGAAAGGGGGAACCTCCCACAGCAAAGAATGAGGCTGGCTTAAATGAAACATTTGACAAAGGGAGCACCAGTTATTATGAAGAATTACCTGTGAAGGGGTTCATAGTATGCTATCCCAAAACATGCAACTTTGACTCAGGGATATTTTGAGTTGAAGGCCATTAAGCAGAAGCATGCATAAGAAAAACTCTCTGTCTTCTACTTCTACCGGAAAGGAAGGAGGATTGTTACTCACTGGAGGCAACTCTAGAGTCTTATTAGCTTAGAGCTGCCACGTGAGGAATCTATACAATGAACCTTACTAAAAACATCCAGATCTTCCATTAGTTCCCTGCATGCATTTACCTTCCCACAGTTTGTCACCCTCAAAGCCTGAAACCTTTTTCCTTTATCTTGTCTTTTCTCTACAAATTTATTGTCCCCCCCCCCCCGTCTTATAGAGGTAATTTGACTAATAAAATTGAACTATACTTAAAATATACGTGATGATTTGATACAGGTATTTCATTATGAAAGGGTTTTAACCATTGAGTTAACACATCCATCCCCTCACTTATTTAATAATTACTTATTAAATTTCCTGTTAGTGAGAACACTCAGGCTTTACTTCCTTAGCAAATTTTGATAATACAATACAGCATTCCCTGGTGGCTCAGACGGTAAAGCGTCTGCCTACAACGTGGGAGACCCGGGTTGGATCCTTGGGTTGGGAAGATCTCCTGGAGAAGGAAATGGCAACCCACTCCAGTATTCTTGTGTGGAAAATCCCATGGACAGAGGACCCTGGTAGGCTACAGTCCATGAGGTCTCAAAGAGTCGGACACGACTGAGCGACTTCACTTTCACTTTCAATACAGTATTATCATCTCTAGTCACCATGTTACACATTAGAACCTCAGAACTTACTCATCTTATAATTGAAAGTTTGTACTCTTTTACTAGCCTCTCTCTGCTTCCCCCCACTCCCTGACAACTACCATTATAATCTCTGGTTTCTATGAATTTGATTTACATTTTTTTTTTTTTAGATTCTACATATAAGTAATACTATGCAGTATTTATCTTTGTCTGGTTATTTCAGTTAATATAATGCCCTTCAGTTTCATCCATGTTGTTGCAAATGGCAAGATTTTTTTCTGTTTCGCATCTGAAAATATTCTCTCTCTTTCTCTCTCTGTTAATATCTATCTACCTACCTAATGAAGGCTTTGTTTGAATGATGCGGTTTCTTGCCTTATCCCTCTGGCTAGGACTTTGAGTATTATGTTGGATAAACGTGGCAAGAGTGGACATCCTTGTCTTCTTCCTGATCTTTCAGCTTTTTACTGTTGAGTATGGTAACTGTCATATATGGCTTTAGATAATATGTATTTCTTTTATAGCTAATTTGTATTTATTGAGATGATCATATAATTTTTATCCTTCATTCTGTTAATGTGGTATATCACATTGATGTGTGTGTTGAAATACCCTTGTATTCCAGGGCTAAATCTCACATGATCATGGTATATGATCCTTTTAATGTACTTTTTTCTAATATTTTTTGAGAAGTTACATCTATGTTTATCAGGAACATTAGCCTATAATTTTCTTTTCTGGTAGGTTCTTTATTTGGCTTTGATATCAGAAAAGTGCTGGCCTCATAAAATGACTTTGGATGTTCCTTCCTCTTTGTTTTTTTGGGAAGAATTTTGAGAGATGTTGGTATAAATTTTTCTATAAATGTTCTGTAGAATTTACCAGTTAAAGCCATCTCTAGTCCTGGATTTTTGTTCGTTGGGAGTTTTTTTTTTTTTTATTACTGATTCAATTTCTTTACTAGTAATTATTCTATTCATGATTCAATATTTGTAGGTTGTATGTTCCTAGGAAATGTATCTATTCTAGGTTATCTAATTTGTTGGCATCTAATTGTTTATAGTAGCTTCTTGTGATTCTTAGTATTTCTGTATTTTCAGTTGTAACATCTCCTCTTCATTTCTGGTTTTATTTATTTGATAGTAATGCAAATAATTCCTTTCATAAAATGCAAATTGTCTCTTGTGGAATGCAACTGTTTATCATTGTGGGGAAAAACCAGTCCATGGGTACGGACTGGTTTTTCCAGTTTTGCCTCTATTTGTAAAATCATTTCAGTATTTCTTATCTGACTATAAGTGTGCAGTAGCGTGAGTTCTCCTTTGAATTGGTTGTAACATTTTAATTGGCCCTATTATTAATTAGTGAGTTAAATAAAATGTTTGACACATGTTCTGAGAGTTGACAAAGATTCTAGCCTTGATGAAATTCTGAGCCTTTCTTGACTAGTCCTTTAAAGATGTGAACACGACACTAGCAGCTCATAGCTACATCCCTAGGATGACCCAGCCCAACCCTCGCATCACCCCCCCTCCCACCTTCAAGTGCCTACCTGAGAACATAATTTGCTGTTTGTTCCAACCAACACCTAAATGTAGGGTCCCTATTCCCCGTCTGTAGGAGGAGAGAAGCCTAACAAAGCCAGATGGTTTCATGCAGACCAACCTCCCCTTCCTATTTTCTGTAATGTATCACTCCCCTGACTCTACTGACGCCCCACTCTGTCCCTGTTCCCTCCTCACTCTCCCTTCAAAATGCACAAATCCAAACTCAGTTCACGTTGAACTGACTGCTGCAGTCTATTACTGATTAAAGTCTGTTCTTACCACATTTACTGGGTTTGTCTTTGCCAGAGTCATGATTTTACCTTTAAAGAAATTATCTACTAACACTGATTAAATTACTCAAAATCTCTGGACCTTCATGTTCTCTTCAGGCTATTCTTTGCCTGCTTAATTGACTGAGAGACAGGTGGGTAGAAATCTCAAGATTCTGTTAGTGGCTGTGTTTTAATCAGTGCCTTAGCTATTAATACATTTGCAGATAATATAGGTATAGTATAGCATAGTAGTAAAAGGCTGAGGTTCCAAAGGTGGTTTGTAGTTAAATACTGATCCCACCTCTTACTAAATGAGGAGTTGGGGAGAGTGTCTGAAGAGGAAGTAAAAGAAAGATACTTGATGTTGAGGCTGAAAGGAAGTTCTTGGGCTTAAAAATTACACGTATGAAAGATGTCCGGAAGAGATGTTAAAGAAAACCTATTCTGTCTCTTGTGTTGTGTCACTGTTGTGATCAGGACTGTCATGATAGGCACAGGGGCTACCTCAGTGGGGCTGTGCCTAGGGAAGACAGACTTGGCTTAGCTGCGAATACAAAAAGGAAAAGTGGGAATTCATAGCCAAGGAGCCGAATGAGGAGTGGGAGGAGGTGGCACCAGTGGATGAAAAATTACTAAGGAAGAATTAGGAGTAAGGGGAGATTCTGGCTAAAATGACCTGATAGGATTCTTGGTGAAGGCAAGCCAGGGTGACCAGACATTACCTGAGGAATGATTGAGGATGAAGAATTTAATCAGATATCAAGGGTGGGAGATTCTGGCTAAACTGACTTAGCAGGATTCTTGCCAAAACTGGGCTCTTGGATAATGTGCCCAATGATGGGACCTAGCTGGGCTCAGAGGAGCCTGACTAAAGTTTGTTCAGGGACAGTCTTTGACAAGGACTGTGACAAAAAGCAAAGATAGGTCTGGAGTTAAGTGTGAGACTGAGCTGAGGTTCTTGAAAATGTAAATGACAAAAGAAGGGGTTTTTCAGATTCAGTTACAACAGCAGAAGGCAGAAAGAAAACAGAACCACTCTGATTCAATTTGACTCCTCTCTTCTGTACCAACAAAAGTAGTCTCACTTGGGAATGACAGAGAGAAGTTAGAGCTTTAGATGACAGAGATGTGTTGAGCATCTTTAAGTAGATCTCAGGCCCTCGGTGGGAAGACCCAGAACCACCATTTATAACAGAGAAGAGCAGATCTGACTCCATATTGCATCTGTTCCTTTAGCTCTAACTGCTGTGTGGTATTCCTGTGCTTGGTCATGCTGGCTCTGAATCTTTCCTAAAAGAATGTTCTCTGTAGCCTGAAATACACAGGATAGCATATTCTCAGGTCTCTGACTTTTAAAGAGGTAGCGTTTTCCCATTCATATAGAGATAAAAAGTTGCAGAACAGAGAATAACTTTTGTCCTGTTGGAGGTTTGTAGGAACATCCTGATCAAACCTATGCAGACAGCTGCAAGAACGAAGGATTCCTGCACCAAGAAGCTTGTACAAGCAGCCACATTTCTCTCCCCTTTTAGTATAGAAATCAGTAAAATTGTTCTTTGGAACACTAGTCCATCAACTTCTCCGTCTGCTGGCTTTCCAAAGAAAATCACTGTTCCTTGCCACAAACCTCATCTCTCAATTTATTGACTTGTTATTTTGATAGGGATAGAGTGAAGGGACAAAATAGGTGATTAAATAGTTAACCCCACTAGGGGATTGTATTAATAAATAGAAAAAATATGGAGACTCCCTAGAAGTTAATGATTGCTCAAGAAAGCAGATTTGCTTAACCACAAAACCAAGCAGGCTTGCTTAGCAAAAAAAAAAAACATGCAACAGAAGCACAAGACATGCCCTCCCCACAATAAAATGATGGTGACATGAGACCCATATCCTTCCCATTGAGCTCAGTAAATTAATGATCCCTAGGACATGCTCTCTGCACACATAAAAGACAATAATTGGTGGGCCTAGCTTGACCATGCAGGGACAAGGAAACTCCCCTGCCAGACCTGGAGGAGGAAGTGATGATGGAAGCATGACATCCATTCAAGAAAGACAAAGAAGTTCTTCTCCCCCTTGCCACTTTTCCTTTGATTATAAAGCCCAGTAAGTTCTCAGGGTGGGGCGCCCCCTTGTCTGCCTATTTTTAAGCCTCACAAGTGTCCTTTTCTCATAAATCACTTCTTATCTATCTCTTTGCTCTCGATGGATTCTTCTCTGTGCTGAGACATGAAGGACTATGGTACTGGAGCTCTTTGGAGCCCCTGAAACGACACCCAAATGGTTTCAGTTTGGCGAGCAGTATGAGCTTGGACTCAGTAACACTGTTGGATGATGCTTGGTGATTGGGGATAACTTGCATGATGGTTGTCAGGACTTGGCAGCCTTGCAAAACCTCACACAGATGTTAACTCTTCACAAAATCCTCTACTGAGTTATCAGGCAGATGATTTATGAACCTTTAGCATAGGGAGTTCCACGTGTTCACTGTGAGTTGGTTGGGACAGTTGAATCCCGTCTCCCCAGATCAAGGGGTGCTTTTGATGAAGTGAACATTGACTCTAGCAAGGTTTTCGATAAAAATCTCATGAGATGAATGTGAACAAATTGGAAAATTGCAATTTAGATGATGCTGTAATTGCAAAACTTTTCGGCTGGTTTTTCCTTTATACTCAAAAGTGTGTGTTGATGGAATGAAGCACTTATTTCTCTGGACTGTTTACTTCTCCATCTCCTTTATTGCCTTGGGTATGTGAGCTTGGGCAAATCACTCAGCTTCCCTGGTTCTCAGTATTATATAAAAAATGCTGCAATCTCTAGCTGTTTATGACTCCATGAGAAATTGGTTCACGTATGCCTGGAGGGATGTAATTTATTTCGGAGTTCTGTCCTTGATTCTGTTTGACATTTTTCATGATTGACTTATCTAATGGCAAGTACATGGTTGTTACAAAGAGGTGAGAGAAACATGGATGGATAAGAGTTCAAGCCCCAGGGTCAGACAGTCCTGGAATATGAACCTTGGGTCTGTCACTTCCTTATTGGATCTTGAGCAGATTTCTTAACTTCACTAGCCTTGATTTTCTATTTGCTTGAATAATAACAAAAACAGTAACAATAATAATAGATTCCATGTGAATACTAAATAACTACATAAGATACTACATGAAAAAAACACTTATCAAGGTGCCTGGCCCAAAGACAGTTCTCCAGTAACTGTTAGCTCTTATTGTTACATTATCACTAAGTTAGGAGAATTTATATTGGATAACATAGTATGTTTTAAAAATTACTGTGAGCCTAAAGTTAGAATGTAGTTCAACTTACTAAAGCCTAAAGCCCAATGTTTAGGATTAACTACTCAACTGCATGTGAACAAAATGAGACTGATCTGGCTTAAGAACAGTTCATATCAAAATCATTTTAGGGATTTTGGGCAACTGCCTGATGAATGTGAAACATCAGCATGGTATGGCTTCCAAAAAAGTCAGTGTTGTCTTAGGCTGAATTAATGGGGGTGCAGAAGAGGCTTATGGTGCCATTTATATTCTCCTTTTGGGGAGGCAGAACACACCTAAAGCGCTGGGGTCATTTCTGCCCTTGTGTTTTTTATTGAGGAAGTAAAGCAGGAAGCTAGACAGCAGAGGTTCGAATCCCAGCTCTACCATGAGACTAGCTCCATGACCTTGAGTGAGTTACCCAACCTCTCTGTGCCTCTGCTTTCTCATCTGTAAAATAGGAATAATATAATTGGTACCTATCTCTTCGGACTGTCGTGAGGATTCAATGGGGTGTCAGTATAAACATATAAAGCACTTCTAAAATCTGGGCTCATAATTGCCAAAGAAGTGTTGTTGCTGCTGGTGGTGGTATCATCATCATTCTAAGAAGGGCATTGGCAGTTTCCCCCAATGACATGAGCAGAATGGTGCTGGGTGCAGCACCCATGTGACAGGCAGAGTATTGAATAAATTCTCCTCCTCTTCTCTCCTTACCCCTGGCCCAAACACACCCACCACTAGACTTTAGTGATCAGTGCATTCAGTGCCCTCATTTTCAATATTCTCAAGGTCACATAGGAAGTTAAGAACCAGGGTCAAGTCCATATTGTGTGCTCTCTCCACTCACCACCTGCCTCCTTCCCCACCCCTGCTCATCAAAGTCTTTCAAACTCCAACTCAAATCCCACCTCTTCCTAGAAACCTTTCTAGATGCTCCCGAATGGAATTGGTCTCCTCTTTCCCCTTAGCTACACCATAGCAAGTTTTGAACATTGATTATAGTACTTATCAGTCTTCTTTGTACTAGGGTCCATTGTCCATGCCTCTGTCTTCACCTTGTGTGCCTGAAGAGCAAGGAGATCATTTATTCACTTTAGGGTCCCACTTATGTGCATGGTGCTTTGCATAAATAGGCCATCCTGACATGATCATTGGACTTGGTTATTAAGGTTGTGCAATGTGGACTGTTTCTCAGAAGAGAGAAGATCTGGAGGGAATGGAACTGATTCTCAGGAGGACGATGGATTGGATTTAGCTACTTAGCTTCAGAGAACAGGAGGAGGACCAGGGTGGGGGTAGATCTGGTCTGGCTGTTTGGAGAGAACCCTTCGCAAAGACAGACATTTAATAAGGAAAGGGGGACCTTATGAGAGGTGAGTCTCCATCAGTGAAGATATTCAGATGGAAGCTTGGTGACCACTGTCAGGGACAAAGAAAGCAGGAATAAAGTATACATCCCCCAAGTTCCCTGTTCACTAGCTACACTCAGCATCACTCAAGATTTTGGTGCCATTTTAGGGTCCACATGTAGTTGCAGACACAGAGGTGTAGAATGTCCAGCAGGGTTGAGGGGGACCCCAGCACTACCCAGGGAGACCTGGGTCTCTCTCAGGCTCATTCTTAGCTTTGCTAGTACAGGGTGCGAAGGGCCTGTACCTCCACAGACGACCAGCTTCTCTCCCTACTTCCTCTAGTTCTGCAGAATCTCTTTCCTTCCCTTTCCTCCTCTGCTCATTGCTATCCTGTATACCCAGAAGGTCACCTTCATGTGAACTTTCTAGAGTGAAGTGTTCTGAGTGTCTCATTTATATCCCAAAGCTCTCAGCTTAGCTTATAACTTCTGGTTATAGTGTGATTCAGACCTTACAAGCATTCCACATAAAGTTCCCAAATCTATCTCTTCTCGGCTCTTAGCCTTGGAGTTATAGTTTTTACATTTCTTCTGATCACTCCACTCCATTTTCACTTTTCTTTCTTTTTTTTCTTCTTCTTTTTTTATTTTTGCTGCACACAGCTTCAGAGTTTGTGGAGTCTTCGTTCCCCATGAAACCCAGGGCCCCTGGCAGTGGGAGCACAGAATCCTAGATCATTTCATTTTCAAATGATGGATCTAGCTATGTTTGGATTCCAGATATATTTCTATAAGTTTCTGGTTAAAAATGTTTCTTTTTTCACAGCCTTCCACCAACAAGTATGTACCTACTCCTTTGGCATTGCCCTCAAGACCCTGTTTTTGAGCCTCCTCATCTCCCCAGCCTCTGCGTACCCAGGTATCAATTGTGACCTCCTGTCATCCCCCTATATTGCCCCCACACCCAAGGTCAACCTAGTTTTCTTCACAACACAATTTTGCTTCTCACCGTTGGCCCTGAGAGTCTCTGCCATATGGCCTCATTCCAGAGAGGATGAGGCTCAGAGGTCAGGTCTGTAGAATATCTACCCTTCATCAACCTGATAAATCTAGTCTCCAAAGCATCTGGCTTCACAACATTCTAGCCAGCACTAAACTTAAGAGTGGGTTCTACTTCAAAAATTCATTTGTAAGGGACTTATTTAGAACTCACGTTTTCCTCTTGAAGTGGTGTTCTTCATGGTGGTGAGTTTTGCCAGACCAGTCTAGGAGAGCCCATTTAACTTGTAGGGTTAAGCTGAAGTACCAACACTATGGAATCCTTAGGAGTGGTAATGATGGTGTAAAATACCATCACAGTGTAGAACAGTGTTTCTATGGGAAAATATGTTCAGAATTCCAACTTGGAATGCTAACTCTCCTGTAACTGTAGTTAGACTGAGAATGCCTCTCACCTCTATATTGAAAGAAAAGAGAAAAAAAAACAAACACAACACAATACAATTTATTGAGAGATTACTATGTACCAGGCAGTGTAAACTCATTATATAAGTTGTATTGTTTCATCCCCACATGGACCCTCTGATGGATCGGTGTAGGTACTGCTATTATTCCCTCTTTACAGATGAGAAAATGGAGACCAAAAAAGACTGATCTTAATGACTTTGGACAGAGATTCTTAAAAAAAAAAAAAAAAAAAGTCTGGTGAATGCCAGGAAAGGAACTTCAATCTACAAGATTTAGGGGTGAGAAGAGAATCAGCGATGGGACACAGATGGAATAAGGATTAGGTCGGGGTTGGGCAAGGTAGAGACAAGGGCAGTGGGACAGTCTAGAGGGAGCCTGGCTCAGTGTAGGAAGTTATTAGACATCATATATTATCTTCCCTTGTGACCGGTCTTGGGCAAAGGGACACTCAGATCCTGTTCTATGACCCTTGAAACAATGGAGAATAACCACAGCCTGCCTCTGAGAAGGAAGAGTAGCAGTCGGTGTTTTTAATCCTGGAGGTGATCAGGGATGGTGAGATAGAGTCTATCACGGCTCCAGCTTTTCACTGTTCCCCGTGTCCATGAATGTACCTTACCAGTACCCTCCCATGAGTAGAATACAGTACTCTGTCCATTGAGACTGGGCTCAGTCATGTTACTTGCTTCAACCACCATAATGTAGAAGCCATGACTAAGTCCAGGCTTGAGAGACCTTTATCCATCAGAATGTGCTTTCTCATGCACCTCTGCAGTAGCCGGGAGAACATGTCCAGGCCTGGCTGCTGGGGATGAGAGACGCAGGGATCAGAACCAAGCTCCCAGATTGACTTAGAGGGACCCAGCCTAGATTAGTTGAAACCCACACAAAACATCGGTGAGGCCAACCAAGAGCCAGCTACATCAGCTGAACCTTGCAGAATTATGGAAAATAAAGTGGTGTGGCTTTTTTGGTATGTCATGCAAGAATTTTTAAAAATTAAACATCTTATTTTGAAGTAATTGTAAATTCACAGACACTTGTAGGAAATAATAGAGATTCTGTGCACCCTTTATCTGGTTTTCCTCTATGGTTATATCACTCAAAAACTGTAGTACAGTGTCATAGTCAGGATATTGATATTGATACAGTCAGTTGATATGATCATGTGATTTTTTTCTTCTATAGTCTGTTAATGGGATTGACTCATTGATTGATTTTTAAATATTAAAAGTCTTATATCCCTGGGATAAGGCCCTGCTTGCTCATGGTGTGTATTTCTTTTTGTATATTGCTGAATTCTATTTGCTGATTTTTTTTTTAAAGGACTTTTGTACTTAAGAGGGATGTTGGTCTATAGTTTTCTGCTTTTCTGCCTTTGGTTGTGGTATAAATCAAATGAATTGGGAAGTGTTTCCTCCTCTTTGTTCTGGAAGACATTATGTAGAATTGGTGTTAACTCTTTAAATGTTTGGTAGATTGTCTAGTAAAACCATTTGGGCCTGGAGATTTCTTCTTTGCAAGTTTTAAAATTACGTATTTAATTTTCTTAATAGTCACAAGGCTATTCAAATTACTGATTTCATATTGTGTGAATTGCAGTTTTTTGTTTATTTAGTTATTTATAGGAATTGTTCTGTTTCATCAATATATTCAAATTTATGTGTGTAGAGTTGCTTGTAGAATTCCTTCAATATTCATTTGATGTCTTCAGGGTCTGTAGTGACATCCCCTGTTTCATTCACTGGTAATTTATGTTTTCTCCATCTTTTTCTTGTTAGTTTTTCTAGAGGTTTGTTAGTTTTGATTTGACATTTTGGTTTTTGTTTTCTGTTTGTTTCCTGAGTTCCGTTTCTCTATACATTTTCCTGCCTTGCTTTGGGTTAAACATTTTTACATTTTGATTTACCAATAGTGTTTTTAAATGTATCTCTTTGTATAGCCTTTTTAGTGACTGCTCTATGTATTAAATTATATATACATAATTTATATAATTATAATAGTCAACTGCTATCATTATCTTATCAGTTATTGTGAAGCATATAAATCTTGCCCCTTTATATCTCTTTGACTTTTCTATATACATAGTATATTTATTGTAAATATTTCCTTATGCCCATTGAGAACTACATCAGTGTTAAGTGTTATATGTCAATTTTGCTTCAATCATCAAATGTAATTTTGAAAACTCAGAGAAAGAAAGTCTATTGTATTTGCCCATATTTTTGCTTATCGCATACTCTCTGCCTTGCTTCATGATGTGCTAAGATTCTTTTTTATCATTTCCTTTTCATTTGGGTAACTTCCTTTAGTCATTCTTTTAGGCTAACAAGTTCTCTTAGCTTCCTGGTAACAAATTCTCAGTATTCTTTCATCTGAGAATATCTTGATTTCCCTTTATTTTTGGAAGGATTTTTTTTTTTTACCCAAGTATAAGATTCTGGGTTGCTGGTACTTTTTTCCTAGCATTTAAAAAACATTTTGCCACTTCCTTTAGCATCCACGGTTTCTGATATGCAGTCTACTATCATTAACTATTTTGTCCATGTTGTTCTTTGGATGATTTCAAGATTTTCTTTGTTTTCAGTTTCGGGAAATTTAACTGTGCCATACCTTGGTGTGGATATCTTTGGGTTTATTCTATTTGAGTTTCACTCAGCTTTTTGAAACTAGCTTTATGTCTTGGCAAATTTAGCAAGTTTTCACCCATTTTTTTCCTATGAGAATACTATTTTAGCTCTGCCTTCTTTCTTCTTTCCTTCTGGGACCCCAATGACATGAATATTAGATCTTTTATTATCATCCTGTGGGTCCTTGGGGGCTTCCCTGGTGGCTCAGATGGTAAAGAATCTGCCCGCAGTGTGGAAGACCCAGGTTTAATCTCTGAGTCGGGAAGGTCCCCTGGAGAAGGGAATAGCAACACACTCCAGTATTCTTGTCTGGAGAATTCCATGGACAGAAGAGACTGGTGGGCTATAGTCCATGGGGGCGCAGACAGTTGAATTGGACTTGACTGAGCAACTAACACTTTCATGGGTCCTTGAGATTCTATGTGGCTCCCACAGACACCATGGGGAAGTGGTCTCATAACCTTTGGTCAGTGGTGAGAATCCTGCCTCCTTTGATATCACCCCATCAGGGAAGGGAGAGCCTCCTCTTTACCACCAGGTGGAGGAGGAAGTCCTGGCTCCTCTCATGGTCTATTCCAGGGATTTATTCAATTTTAAGAAGTTAGTGTGGTTTCCAAATGCCAGGCAGAGAGTTGGAGAGACTGAGCACCAGCAGCCTTAAACCTCTACTGTTGAATGGGCTTTGCTCAATCCAATCCTCATCCACTGCTGCACCGCAAGCCTTGCTGGTGCTGAACCTTGGCCCAGGTTTACAGTCCTTTGGTTTATACTCAGGGCTCGTATCATTCCCCAGGTATCAGATATCATGGACCTCTGGGTCTCATGGGCCTTACTGAAGGAACTATAGGATGTTTCCATTTTGTGCTATTATTTTAAATACTTCAAAATAAACATACTTGAATGAGCATGACTGAAAACTTGAGCAACTGTTTCCGTAAAACAGCTCCCTAGAATTAGTTTTGTCAGATCAGAAGGTGAGCTTCACAAACCACTCTTAGTAGCTGAGTCCTCGGTTCATTAATATTCTCCATTATATAGTTCAGCTAGCCTTTTTCCCCTCTGTGTCTCTTAGCTTCTGAAAATGCATTTTCTTTTTTTAATTGAAGGATATTGCTTTACAGAATTTTTTTGTTTTCTGTCAAACCTCTACATGAATCAGCCATAGGTATATATACATACCCTCCCTTTTGAACCCCCCTCCCATCTCCCTCCCCATCCCACCCCTCTAGTTTGATACAGAGCCCCAGTTTGAGTTTCCTGAGACATACAGCAAATTCCCGTTGGCTATCTATTTTACATGTGGTAATGTAAATTTCCATGTTACTCTTTCCATACATCTCACCCTCTCCTCCTCTCTCCCTATGTCCATAAGTCTATTCTGTATGTCTGTTTCTCCATTGCTGCCCTGAAAATAAATTCTTCAGTACCATTTTTCTAGATTCTGTATATATATGTTAGTATGCGATATTTATCTTTCTCTTTCTGACTTACTTCACTCTGTATAATATCCTCTAGGTTCATCCACCTCATTAGAACCTGACTCAAATGTGTTACCTTTTATGGCTGAGTAATATTCCATTGTGTATATGTACCACAACTTCTTTATTCATTCCTCTATCAATGGACATCTAGGTTGCTTCTATGTTCTAGCTTTTGTAAATAGTGCTGCAATGAGCAATGGGATATATGTGTCTTTTTCAATTTTTGTTTCCTCAGGATATATGCCTAGGAGTGGGATTTCTGGGTCATAAGGTGGTTTTATTACTAGTTTTAAGGAATCTCCATACAGTCTCCATAGTGGCTATATCAATTTGCATTTCCACCAACAGTGCAAGAGGGTTCCCTTTTCTCCACACTCTCTCCAGCATTTATTGTTTGTAGAATTTTTGATGATGGCCATTCTGACTGGTGTGAGGTGATATCTCATTGTAGTTTTGATTTACATTTCTCTAATAATGAGTGATGTTGAGCATTTTTTTCATGTGTTTGTTAGCCATCTGTATGTCTTCTTTGGAGAAATGTCTGTTTAGGTGTTTTCCCTACTTTTTGATTGGATTGTTTGTTTTTCTGGTATTGAGTTGTGTGAACTGCTTGTATATTTTGGAAATTAAACCTTTGTCAATTGTTTCATTTACTATTATTTTCTCCTGTTCTGAGGGTTGTCTTTTCACCTTGCTTATGGTTTCCTTTGCTGTGCAGAAACTTTTAAGTTTAATCAGGTCCCACTTGTTTACTTTTGTTTTTATTTCCATTACTCTAGGAGGGGGGTCATAGAGGATCTTGCTTTGATTTATGTCATCATAAATGTGTTCTGCTATGTCTTCCTCAAAGAGTTTTATATTTTCTTGTCTTACATTAATACATTAATACATTTTGAGTTGATCTTTATGTATGATGTTAGGAAGTATTTTAATTTCATTCTTTTCCATGTAGCTGTCCAGTTTTCCCAGCACCATTTAATGAAGAGGCTGTCTTTGCCTCATTGTATATTCTTGCCTCCTTTGTCAAAAATAAGGTACCCATAGGTGCATGGGTTTATTTCTGGGCTTTCTATCTTGTTCCATTGGTCTATATTTCTGTTTTTGTGCCAGTACCACACTGTCTTGATGACTGTAGCTTTGTAGTATAATCTGAAGTCAGGAAGTTTGACTTCTCCAGCTCCATTCTTCTTTCTCAAGACTGCTTTGGCTATTCAGCGTCTTTTGTGTTTCCATATGATTTGTGAAATTTTTTGTTTTAGTTCTGTGAAAAATGCCATTGGTAATTTGATAGGGATTGCATTGAATCTGTAGATTGTGTTTGGTAGTACAGTCGTTTTCACAATATTGATTCTTCCTACCCAGGAACATGGAATAACTCTCCATTTGTTTATGTGGTCTTTGATTTCTTTCATCAGTATCTTATAATTGTCTGTGTACAGTTCTTTTGTCTCCTTAGGTAAATTTATTCCTAGATATGAAAATACATTTTCTTTTGTTTGATTATCTTGAGGTTGTTCATAAAATTTCACAGTTTGGTTTTCCCTGGAAATCATATTTTTTAAAATAGGTGTTCAGCTATTTTGGTAATGTACCAGCCTAGCTCACTTTATCTTGGCCCTCCAAATCTTGTAATATTGGAAGATCTGAGTTTTCTTCTCAAACCCTCTCTACTTTGGACTTACAAAACATGAACACAATCTGAATTTGTTTCACCTTCTTACTCTTTAACAAATTATTTATTTTGGAGAAATCTATAGGGATTACCAACTAGATGTGGTTTTCAGAATAGTGTTTGTCAAATTTTTTCAACCTGGTATAAGCCTATAAACTTGCTAAGACATATTATTATTATGAGAGAAGCCTGGTGCCACATTTATAATAAATTAAGTATATGGAGGTTTTTTGAAATGTGCTTTGAAATTGGAGAAATATATACACACATGTATATATATATACACACACACACTTGCAGTTAAGCATGGCAGATTAAATACATGCATATTCTGTGCTGTACCTTCCCTTCCATCCAAAATTACAGTGAAGGAATGAAGAGCAGAAATCCACAGCACAGAGAGAATTGAAGGAGATATAAGAAGAAGAGAGAGATGATAGCATCTGAGAATTGAAAAGTACTATGAAGGATGGCAACTGGCTTAGCTGAGAAGAGGTGGCTAAAACTCAAGTGCCTGTGGAGAGGAAGACTGATCAACAGCAGATTTGTTCGCTCGAACCGTGGAAACATATAGAATTGGAGACATGATGACAGTGGAGGGGGCACATGGGATCCCTTATGGGACTGTGGATAGGGAGATGGTTTAAAAGTTTCTCTAAGTATCTGTTACACCTCTGACCTATACCAATATGGGACAACCTGTCCCTGATTAGTGTAGAAGAGAGTTCTTTCTAGGAGAAATTGATCAGTCTCTGGCTCTGGGACATGCTGGGTGAGCCCCCATGACACTCCCTTCTTCATCTATGGCTCCAGGCTCATTACTCAGACCTAGTTCTTTAACTCCATCAAGTCAGAGAAGATCAGATGAAGTCAACGGAAAAATTTAATTGCCCTGGAGAAAATACTCAGAATGACAATTGGGAGAGGTGTGTGCTCCCCTAATGACAGAGTGGCTCAACACCTGATATTTCTGCAAGCTGCCAGGTGACAATACTGATCTAATCACACAGTGTCTCCAAACAGCTTCTTTGTGTCTCATTTTTGAGCATAAACCAATAACCAAGGATCATCAGACTCCTGGGAGACACCACCAACATGAAAGACAGAGATCAGAGCGTGTGTGTGTGTATGTGTGTGTGTGTGTAAACTATCAATTTGAAGAAAAAGAAAATATTGTAAGGAAGAGGCAAAACATTTAAAGAAAAATTCCAAGTAGAGAGATGTGAAAATATTGCAGCCATGAAATTAGAATGGATGCCATTAAAACAACAAAATAAAGGAGTATTAGAAAATAAGGAACTCTTGGAAACTAAAATGATTAGAGCAGAAATTAAAAAAAAATCAGTTTGGGAGGTGAAATTGAGGAATTCTTGCATAAAGTAGTAAAAAAGAAAAGACTTAAAATGGGACAGCTTGTTGGTGCATTTCTCCTTTACAGAGCATGCTGCCCTGTCTCTTTTCTACCCTCACTGTTGGGGGTGGGATACTAAACTTCCTTTTCTAGACTATCCTATAATTAGATTTGAGTTTTGACACATGTCTGGTAAATGAGTCAAAAGTTGAAGTCTGCAGGGGATTTCTGGAAAACCTGTAATTTCTTGTTATAGATGCAACACTTTCTGCTTCCTCCTTATTCTTTATGAATGTGGATGTTGATGGCTGGAGCTGCAGCAATTATTGTGCAGCCATGATTAAGAGGCCAAGAGAATTCCAGAGATCCTTGCTCAGATATTCTCGAGCCTCTGAAATAATACCAGCTCAGCTAGCTCTTGACTTCTTGTGTGGGAAAAACAAATCCAGTTTATTTAAGTTACTGTTCAATTGGATATTCTTCTACTCCTAGCTGAATCATATTCCCTAATACAAAGAGAAAAGTTAAGAAACCAGAATATCTATATAAGTGGTCCAATATTCAACTGCTAGGAATTTCACAAAGAGAGAACAGAGATATTGGGTAGAAAAATTATCAAAGGAATAATAGAAGAAAATATTCCAAAACTGAGCTTTCATATCTTGAAATAACACATGAGATCAAATCACTAAAAACTGGCAGGATGTAGAATGGAAGTACTTCACAGTTTGCTTTCAGATAAGTGGACAGGAGGTCAGGAAATTGGCTTTACTACAATAAATGATTGTATAGTAAAAAATAATTAACATTGCATAGATATCCAAAAGGTTTGTCAATAACTAATAAACAAAAAATGACCCATGTTAAGCAGATGGGAACTTCTAATGCCTAGGGTATCCATTCAACAAAATGGTTTAAGTTGGGACTGTTGGTTCCTACTCGAGAATTACCATGTTTTATTTTACAAGTTGGTTATTTTAAAAAGATTATGTGCTCTGAAATTAGACCGGTTTCTGATTCCAGTTGTGTGGTGTAGGCAATTTATTTGACTTTTCTGTGCTTATTTCTTCATCTGCATGGCTACTTCAGAGGTTAGTGTGGGGACCAATGGCATTCTGCATGGAGAACTGCACAGAGTGGGCATTTCTTAAATGTTAATTCATTGTAATGATGTCTCTTAAATTGAGATGCTACCTATACACACATACCACAGCCTTTCGTTATTCCCTTGTGTTAGTTTATAAGAGCTCGAGTTGCTTTCAAGATTATCCAGTGTTGGTTCCCACATTGGGCTTCCCCAGCCCTTAGGGCCCGGGAACATCATAACTAGGGTCTGTGAGTTAGTTTCGATACTCTAAAAAGCCTTGTAGAAATGATACGTGTACCAAGGATCAGGATAAGGAGGGATATGGTGTCTCGGCTTGTCTGGAATGTAAAGTCATTGCAGTAACCCTGGTTGCTCTATGATGTTCAGAAGCTCCAGTGGACATGGATCCATCTGATTCCCAAAGATAGAGAAGTTGTTAGCTACTTTTAGAGCTGCGTTTTGCAAGGCAACATCTTTTGGAATCACGGGAAAACAGTGAAGAGGGTAGCATGTCTGGAACACTAAGTTTGCAAACAGATGAAATATTCCTGCTGAAGGTCACACAGCAGGTCAGCAGCAGCCCAGATGAGGACTGATTTCTCCTGGTGTCTCATTGTCTGCAAGATCTACTACCTACAGCAGCTCTGCAGACCATCCTTCTGTCTCAGCCCCAGATAGTTCTTTGGTCACTATAACACTGTACTATGTGTGGTTAGTCGCCAAGTCTTGTCTGACTCTGCAACCCCGTGGACTGCAGGCTCCTCTGTCCATGGGATTTTCCATCCACGGGATTTTTCAGGCAAGAATACTGGAGTGGGTTGCCATTTCCTTCTCCAGGGGATCTTCTCGACCCGGGGGTTGAACCCGTGTCTCCTGCATTGGCAGGTGGATTCTGAGCCACTAGGGAAGCCACTATGTGTGGTGCCAGATGTAAACTAGACTTACTGTGGTGATCATTTTGCAGTGTATACAAATATCAAATTGTTATGCTGTATACCTAACACCTGTTATATTTAAATTATACCTCAATTAAAAAAAAATCTTGTTTTGGAAACTTGAAAATCAAGATATTATAGTGTCAAAGGTACTTCAGCACTTCGTTTTGCTGGGACCCCAGGAATCATAGTAAGAGAGAAAGTACCCTCTGACAATTTGTCATGATTGATAGGAACAGCCAGAAACTGCTTTCTTGCTTCCTTTTGTCAATCAGTTACTTTGTACCTTGTTCTTGTTGAGTTGCTAAGTCATGTCTGACTCTTTGCAACCCTATAGACAGCAGCATGCCTCTCCCGGTTTGCTCAAACTCATGTCCACTGAGTCAGTGATGCTATCTAACCATCTCATCCTCTGTCACTCCTTTCTCCTCTTGCCCTCAATCTTTCCCAGCATCAGGGTTTTTTCAGATGAGTCGGGTCTTTGCATCAGGTGGCCAAAGTATTGGAGCTTCAACTTTTTGTTACCTTAGGAGATTTAAAATGCTTGGTTATTTAAGGGAGAGAGAAAAAGCTCTGCTGCTTATTTATATTGTGGTTTGTGTCTGTGAAAACACAGGAAGTGTTCAGCCAAGGTTGAAATTCCCACGGGAAAGTAGACCAGCCATGAGATCTGAACGTATACCTGTCTGTAAGCTGGAGCCTTTGATACAAACAGAAACAAGAGAACTGGGAAGAAAGCTGTTCTGATAAGTAGCGGCCACCAGGTGGCGCTACACACTCGCTGTCAAATTAACAATGTGTATGTACTTTTCTTCCTCCCCAGTCTGGGGAATTGGATCTACTGAAACAGGGAAAAAAAAAAAAAAATACACGTGGTTCCAGTATTTCAGCATGCGCCAGTAGAACTGAAAGGAGATGGTATTACCCGCCCCCGCCCCCCCCCCCCCCCCCCCCCCCCCCCCCGCCAAAGCACTCTTTAATTGTGTGGCAGAGAATCCACTAGTGTTCTTTGAATTCACTGACTAAAGGAGAAACTGGCTGACTTCTCCAGTGGGGCCTCGGGAAGCCCCCTGAGCGGAGACTCAGGAAGCGACTGGCTCCGGCGGCAAGAACGCCCGGGGTCACTCTGCAAGGCGTACTCCTCCACATCTGACTGTCTGATCTGAAGGGGAAAGGCGATTTCCATTTCTATACAGAAAACTCATTTCCTTTGTTGCTTCCTTTATTTTCCTCCCAAGAACTGTGAATTCTCAGCCAGGTTGGGACCTGTGAGGAGGGCAGGGAAGAAGCCGTGAACCAGCAGCGCCCTTTCTTCCTTCCCACCCCTCCCCTACTAAGGCTTTCCAGCATCTTCTCCCGAGTTGCTTCAGTCGTGTCCAACTCTTGACCCTATGGCCCATGGCCTGCCAGGCTCCTCTGTCCGTGGGATTCTTCAGGCAAGAATCCTGGAGTGGGCTGCCATGCCCTCCTCCAGGGATCTTCCTGACCCAGGGATTGAACCTGCATCTCTTATGTCTCCTGCATTGGCAGGCAGGTTCTTTACCACTATTACCACCTGGGAAGCCCTGCAGCACCCCAACTGACCGCTTTCTGCAAAAAGAAAAATGCATATGGTAAATCCATGCCCATGGACATCATGGGTTTTCCTGTCAGTCCTGATTTAAAACAGCTTGAAGGTTTGCTTACAAGGGGCTTCCCTGCTGGCTCAGACGGTAAAGAATCTGCCTGCAATGTGGGCGATCCGGATTTGACACCAAATTTGGGAAGATCCCCTGGAGGAGGGCATGGCAACCCACTCCAGTGGGTTCTTGCCTGGAGAATCCCCATGGACAGAGGAGCCTGGTAGGCTTACAAGGGGCCACTTTGTATTGAAAGGAGAAAATAAGCAAAACCCATGCCTCCTTACTCTAAAGCCTTTTCCTGGTCTGATAGAAAGCAGCCTGCTGTACCCACCCTCTGGCCCCATCAACTCCAGGCACAGGTCAGGTTCTAGCATCTCTGCTGATTAAGCAGAGACTCCACCAGGTCCTGGGGGTGATGCCACCTCCCTACCTGCAGAGCTACACTTAGATGCTGCTGGGCTGCAACTTGGAGGAATCAGTGTTCCAGAGCAGTGATTCTCACACCTTAGCAGGCAGCAAAATCAACCGGGGGGCTTGGAAAGCCAGATTGCTGGGCCGCACTTTCCGCTTTAGTCGGCATTGGTCTCAGGGGCAGGCGGAAACTTTGCATTTTTACCAAGTTCCCCTGTGAGGCTGAGGCTGCCTGGGGACCACACTTTGAGAACCGCTTTTTCAGAGCTAGTGGGGGAAGAGGAGCAGCAGGAGGAAGCCCTTGGCTGTGGTTTGGCTGGTCTTTTTTTCCCACGGGGGCATGTACGCCTGGACTGCAGGGGCAAGGGCCTGACCTCCAGGGATGGCTGCAGATCTTTCTCTCTTCTTTCTGGAATAGTGGTCCTGAAACTTGGCAGCACACTGAATCACTCTGGGAGCTTTAAAAAAATCCCTATAGACTGGCTCCCAGCCTGAGGTCTTGATTTAAACCAATTTAATTGGTTTGGAAGGTGGTTAGGGCATCTGATGGTTATAGGCTTCCCAGGTGTTTCTAATGTGCAGCCCAGGTTGGAAACCCGCTATTCTAGGCTCTTCTCTTTGTCTTCTTATACCTAATCCCCAGTGAGTAGGAGTGCTGATCATCCATCCGGGAATGCTTTCAGCTTTTCTCTCACGTCTCCCTCCCACTGCCCGTCTTTAGGCTGCAGGTCACTGACCAGCAAACTCCTGTGTTTCCCTCAAAACCCTGTTCAAATATTCCTTCTATAGTGAAAACCTCCTGGCTTTCCCTGACAGTGAATTGCTTCTTTGTCTGTCTCCTAAAGTACTTCGCATGCACTTGAATTATAACCTTTATTTCACTGTATTGTAATTATTTGCTTTCATATCTTCCCTCCCCACTTGAGGGTGCACCCATCCTTATTAATAAAAAACTGTGATAGAGTGAATCCCAGAGTTGGGGATAAGGTTTGAAATTCAAAAGGTTTGGATAAGGAAGTTGATGTTGATTCATTTTTATTCTGTTCAACCGAATGGTTCCTGTGTGTCAGACTCTGGTGGGTGCCTGGGAAGCCAAGCTGAGTGAGGCAGGACCCTAACTTTGGGGAATTTCTTTTGAAGCTGGGCTCACCGAGGCCGGCTGTGCTCTCATTATATGCAGCTTGGGATCTGCTTTCCCAGGCCACCTGGAGCACAGAGCGAACCCTGAGCCTCCCTTTCACACTGTCCATACCCTCAGGTACACTCACCTTCCCCTGGGTTGGGTGAGTTTCTCGGCCTGTGCGTCTTCCATTAATTTGCCCTTGTCTACCAGACGCACAATTTGCCAACCATTTAAAGCTTGGGCTGTAGTTCCTTGCACACAGTCATGCTCCTGCCTTTCTGTTCTCACCCTTGTTTGCCTGGCTAACAGCCAGGGTCTTTGGGTCTTACCCGACCCTGGGCTGGGAGCTGTCTATTTAGTACTCTCTTAACATTTTATGCATTCTTCTATCACTATGCTGAAATAATGCTAACTATAGTGTTTTTATGAACCTGGCATACAGAAAATTCTTTGTAAGTACTGAATTGAATTAGATGCTTACAGTGATTCTCAAAGTTTACCTTATTCCTCGGCTTGTCATGGGCTCAGTGTAGATGGACACTGTCTCCTGGGGGAGTCAGGACACTGAGGGGGTTAGGGGCTCTCCTTATTACCCACATTCGGACACGCATCCTGCTGTCCAGTTGAGAGTCATTGAGTTACTGAAGGCGAGCCAGTGCTCTGGGCGCTGTCTCACTCGTGGTCACAATGATCTTCATAATAGCCTGGCCTGCTGCTAATTATTATCCCCATCATACAGATGAGAAAACCGAGGTTAAGCCATTTGGCCACAGTCACACAGCCAGTGAGTGGCCGAGGGATACAAGAACCAAAGCCGCGCTACTTTTGGATTGGTTTCTGAGTGCCTTTCCCCCATGAGAGCTGGGTATTTCGTGAAGGCAGATATGGTCTCCGTTATCTTGGTCCCCCACCTCCTGACACACAACAGCCCAGTGTTGGAAAGTCCTCAGGAAATTCGTGAGCTGCACTGAATCACACTTGGCTGCATCTCTTTGCTGACTAGTTATGAATATGGGATGATACATTTAGTTGAGATGGTGCTGTGTCTACCCTTCTGGAGTCTTCCTGAGTTAAATACCCGAGGTTTGTCTACACACGCGAGTCCTGTTTTCATTGCTCTTGTGCCTGTTAAGTACCTTGTCGAATTCTAATTTTACAGTTACCCACTTCCTATGTCATGTGTTTGCTTATCTTTTTAAGATTTTTTTTTTTTGATGTGGATCATTTTTAACATCTTTTTTGAATTTGTTACAATATTGCTTCTGTTTTATGTTTTGGGTTTTGGCCTTAAGGCGTGTGGGATCTTTGCTTCCTATCCAGGGAGCGAACCCTTGCCCCCTACGTTGGAAGACAAAGTCTTAATCACTGGACCACCGGGGAAGTCCCAGTTTGCTTGTCATTTTTCTGCCTAGATTTGCTGCCTTTGT
This sequence comes from Odocoileus virginianus, assembly GCF_023699985.2. Lineage (NCBI taxonomy): Eukaryota > Metazoa > Chordata > Mammalia > Artiodactyla > Cervidae > Odocoileus > Odocoileus virginianus. Next base: position 17,830,449 of record NC_069696.1, on the reverse strand, counting down.
TCTCTTCTGTCATCTTTTTATGTGATCCTCTCCATGAAGAGAGCCTTTTCCTTTTTCTCTTAAGTAGGATGCTCTTGTCCCACCAGCTGTTCATGCAAGCAGATTTGGTTGTTCATGTCCTGCCTTTGATACTCTGTCCAATACAGGCCTTGCAGACCAACTCAGCTTCCCCTCCCATGGGGGTAGATCCTAAGCCGAGTTCATGCCATTGTCCCATAAGTCCATGAAGACGGCACTCAATCAGCCAGCTTCAGGCCCCATTCGTGTAAGTGGCTCATGGCTGTGTATGTCGAGAAAAATCAGTGTGGAAACCAGCATAGCCTCTTAGAGCCTGTTCTGTTAGTTTTCACATCCCCCCCAGGCTTACTTTTCCACTTCCTTAATTGTTACCCTCCTCCCCTCCACCTAGAAACCCTCTGTTCAGACCTCATATCTGTTATGAGGCCAGCTTGATGCAGAGTTCCACTTTCATGCTTCCATTTTACTTTCACAACAGATCTGTAAGTTAGGTTGTGTCTAATTCTATCCTGTTGCCATTTGTTCTTGATCTTATCCATCTGTTTTGTTCCTTTTCCCTCTCCTGTTTCCTGTGGTATTAGTGAAGTATTTGTTAGCATTCCATTTTATCACCTCTGTTAGCTATTTAGCTACAATTTTTGATTACTTAAGTGGTTGCTGAAAATGTGCATCTTTAGTTTATCATAGTCTGACTTGGATTAATAAGACTTCATCTGAAATATAAGAACCTTCCGACAGTACACTTCCATTTGCCCTTGTCCCATCCTCTGTAATATTATTAGAATACCTTTTACTTCCACATATATTATAAACCCAGAAACACATTGTCATTATTTTTGCTTTAAACAATGTATTTTAAATAAATTAAAAAAAGAGGAAAAAGGCATATCTACCACATATATTTACCATTTTCAGCACCTTTTTTTTTTGTAGATTGTGTATTATAGATTGTGTTTCTACCTGGTAACATTTCTCTTTGGCTGGAAAGATTCCCTGTAACATCTTTTGTTTTTGTTTTCATTTGTTTTTTGAGGTTTTTTTTGGCCACACTGCAGGGCTTGTGGGATCAACCAGCGATCAAACCTGGCCCCTTGCAGTGAGAGCACCAAGGTCCTAATCACTGGACCACCAGGGAATTCCCTTCCTTTGTTGCTGTTTAGTCAGTAAGTTGCGTCCAGCTCTTTGCGACCTCATGGACTACAGCACGTCAGGCTCCTCTGTTCTTGACTATCTCCTGGAGTTTGCTCAAATTCATGTCCATTGAGTCAGTGATGCCATCCGACCATCTCATCCTCTGCTGCCCCTTTCTCTTTTTGCCTTAATCTTTCCCAGCATCAGGATCCTTTCCAATGAATATCAGGTGGCCTTTACATTTTTTATTGTGCAGTTCAGCCGGTGATAAATTCTTTCAGTTTTTGTATGTCTTTATTTTGCCTTCATTTTTGGAAGATGTTTTCACTGGATATAGAATTCCAGGTTAACAGTGTTTTTCCTCTTAGAGCTTTAAGAGGTCCTTCCACTGTCTTCTGGTTTGCACAGATTCTGATGAGAAGTTGGTGATAATTCTTATTATTGTTCCCCTGTAGTAAGGTAGGTGGTTTTTCTTCTGTCTCCAGGAAGCTTTTAAGATTGTCTCTTTATTTCTCAGCAATTTGACTACGACATACTTAGATGTGACAAACTAAGTCTAGTATGGTTTAGTTTGTCTTGCTGTATGTAAATCGAGATTCTTGGATCTGTGACTTGGTGTTTTTCATCACATTTGAAAGTCATTCCTCTTGTGAAATGTTTATTCTGCCCCAGTTCCTCTTTGCTTTCCTTCTGAGACTTCAGATGTGTGTATATGAGTATGTGTGTGTGTCCGTCGCACTGATTAATATTGTACCACATGTAACTCAAGCTCTCTTCTTTTCTTCAGTTCTTTTTTCTCTGTGTGCTTCAACTTGAATACTTTCTATAATTCTGTCTTCAAGTTTACTGATCTTTCCTTTGGCAGTGGCTAATCTGCTGTTAAACCCATCCTGTGAGTTATTGTGGTTATTGTGTATTTTTGAATTTTACAGTTCCCGTTTGGTTCTTTTTCATAGTTTCTATTCTCTGATAAGATTATCCATCTATTCATTCCTTATGTCTTTTGTTTTTTTTTTTCCCCTTGAAATTCCTGAACATATTTATCCGAGTCATTTTCAAGTTTTTGTCTGATAATTCCATCTGTATCATCTCTGGGACCCCTTCTATCGACTGCTTTGTTTCCTCTTTGCTTCATGTCATAATTTTCTATTCCACTTTATTATCTTCCTTTCAATAGTGTTGACTTTATTCTGGTGGCAGCTGATTTATTGGTGGGTCAGCTTGATGGTGCTGAGTGCTGGCTTTTGGCTTTGTTACAGTAGATCCAGTGCAGCCCCTCTCCAGGACCAGGGGGCCCAGCTCCTAAGATGTGGCCTTTCCTGGACCTCAGTTGAATGACCAGAGTGTTCATCAAACTCGCTTCCTTATGCCATCAAGGACATCAGTGTCTCCCCCACTGTGTGACCTCAGGATCTCTGTTCAAGCCCTGTTCTCTCCTAGGGCTCTGGCGTTTCACTCTGCACACTTGCAACTCTGTTTGAAGCCAAAGACTCAGGCTGTTTTTCTCTGTGCAGCTTCCTCCTCTGAGACCTTCCTTGCTAATGTCAGCCCCTTCGCTGCCTTAGCGTTTGGTCTCCTTTTCCTCCCACCTTGGTTTGGGTTCTACTTCCCTGTGCTGTGGTTTGGAAAGCCCCCAGGCAGAAGACTAGGCTACATGTGGATTTCACCTCTTCTCTTTCTCTTCTCTCAAGGTTCCCATCCCACCACCCTCTGCAGTTTTGCACCTGAAAACAGTTGTTTAATCTATTTTGTCCAGTTTTATTGTTTATGATGGGAGGTGAGCCCAATAAGCTTATTCTGTCATGGTGACACCAGAGGTTACTCTGTAGTTAGACATTATTGGTTCCTTGAAGAGTCGAGGGACTGGAGAGTCAGGGTCCATAGGTGACCTTGCTGAAGGTCACCCCAGAGCCAACTGGGTAAGGGCTGGGACTCACATCTGAGCCCACACTTGCCTGGTTCTAGGGCTTTCCGATCACTTCTCCTTTCTGCATCACTTTTCCTTTTCCATCTTGTTTCTCTTCAAAAAGACTCTATAGTGATCTCTCATCCACCGTCACACCTTCAATTCTATCATATTTCCCACTGTCCCTCATTTTCATGGCTTTGAACTTTGCTCCACCCTATCTGGCACAATTTATATCTTAAATATCTACCCTCCCCTTTCTGCTTCTATTTATGTCTGAATATCTAGTCATGGTTCTTATTTATTCTTGTTTTTTCTACACATAAAGCACTATATAGACTTCTATTTATACATTTTAGACTTTCCTGGTGGTTCAGATGGTGAAGAATCTGCCTGCAATGCTGGAGACCTGGATTCAATCCCTGGGTCGGAAAGATCCCCTGGAGAAGGAAATGGCTACCAACTCTAGTATTCTTGCCTGGAGAAATCCATGGACAGGGGAGCTTGACAGGCTACAGTTCATGGGGTTGCAAAAGAGTCAGACATGACTGAGTGACTAAAAGCTTTATACATTTTAACTGAACCGAAGATGAAATGAGTTTCATTTCATGCATCTTTTCACCCTTTTCTCACATGCCATTGAAAACAGGTGCTCAGGGAGGCCCCAGTGAGGAGCCCAGGTCCTGAGGAGTCAGGGGGAGGCTGGGGAACCCAGCTGCCTCTCCATACACAGCTTGAATGTGGTTCTTGTTGGCTATGGGTTGTCGGCTGATGATTCATGCATTTCTTTATTATTCTTGGCATATTGGAATGAGCGCACTGCTTTTTCTTTCTATACCTTTCTTCTCCTGGAAACAATTTCATAAAGATCCCCTTATGATCCATTTCAATCACGCCACTAAAATCTGTCCAATTCTCTCTCTCCTTTTTACCATTTTTCTTTTTTTCCCTTACATTTCTAGCATACTCTAAAATTTCATATGCAGTTTATTTTTGCTGTATCTTTCTCCTTTTCCCTCCTTTTGTTCTTGGTACAAGTTCCTCTAGAAACCTCTCTGTGGTTCTTTAAATTTCACCATTTCTACTCCAGTTTCTTCATCCAGGCCTCTCTGTTTATTGCTTCTACTTGAGGGAGTCTGGTTTTCTCTTTAAAACCCTTGGTTTCAGGGCCACTGTCCTTGAGCACTTCCTCATATCATGTCATTTTCTGACACGCCCACCCCTGCCAGCCTGGAAGGATCAGAGGCCTGCCCTCCCCTTGATCTTTTCTCTTTTGTTTTTAATCACTTCTTGTTCCATCAGGAATCGACCCCCTTCTTTATGCCTCTGCCAGACTTCTAGTTTTTGAGTAGCAAAGTTTGGCTATTACCTTCACACAATAAAAACGGGAGAGTCAGTTACGTTACTTGTCACCACCTCTCTTCTTTGTACATGAATAATGTCAGCCCTCCTGGCTCAGTTTCTGTTTTGATAATCATGTGGCCAACTGTTGAAGAATGTGTTTAAACAGACATCTTTCAATTCTATGCACTTACAGTTGGGGTTATTTGGTTTGTTGGGGAACTTTTCTTAGCTCTCTCATTTTATTCTTTTCTGAGGAATTGGTAGAAATCTTCCTTTCCTCCCGGCCCTCATACTCCTCTTATGGCATTTAGAAAATGAGTGATGTTTTATATATGGCTTTTCTTTTTCATATTTCTTTTGGGGGTTATAAGGATTTCTTTTGGGGGAGATATGCATATCCATGAAGCAGATCGATTGCTTCTTTAATTAACAAGCATCATTATGTATCATCAGTTCCAGATCCTACAAATCTTTGGAAAGTTCCCACTATAAACTATAAATAAAAGTCTCTTTTAAACTGCCTGGTAGGGAAACCCATGGATCTGGTTCTTCTCGTCTCCACATTCCTGGAGAATGATCTGCTCCAAACAGGTCATACCCAGACTACCTCCTGCACAAACTCGTGCCTTGTCCTTCTTTCCCTGGAGCCTGTTGAGCAGTAATGCTTGCCTTTTTGTTAGTGATAATTTCATGCTTTTACTTTGAATTATTCACTGTCCTCTTTGGGTGAAAATATAATTAGTCTCCAAAGGCTCCTTTTAAAGTTACTTTCTTCTGTCTCCTTTTTTTCCGCCCATTCCTCCAGGACTTGGGATCCATCCACAGTGTGTTGGCCAAGCTCTTCTATCTCTTTGAATAGCTGTTCCTCTTCTCTCATGCACTTCACAGAACTTCCCCCCTGGAGTCAGGCTTATCTCTTAGGCTCCTCTTCTCATCAAAAGTTGTCTTTTCTTGGATGTCTTCTCAGGGCACTTGATCACCATACCCTGGCCTCTTTCTTGGTTTTCCTTTCCCCATTGTTCCCCATCACCAGCTGAAGTCAGTATTTCCTCCCCTTTCTTCTGGAAGCTCTACTGAACCCCTTCCCTTGCCTCCCAGTCCTATAAAGTTTCCTTGAATCAATTTGAGCAGGTGTTCCCAGCTCACCTTTTGTTTTGCACCTTTGAATCCAGCCCAGCTGGTCCAGCCTCTGTGTTTTCTTGAGCTGCTCTTCGACCATCTGCCTGGCTGTTCTTCAGCAAAGGCCATACACACACACTAGGTAGGAAGGGTTGTATTCTTGGTAGCTGAAAGTTTGACTTCACATTAAACTCAGATGGTTTCTTGAGCTTCCTCTTTTGCAGGTCTTTATTGTATATTAAAAAAAAAAAACCCAGGAAAATATCTCAAGCTTGTTTTTTCTTTAAAAAATTTCTTTTATTGGAGTCTGGTTGATTTACAGTGTTGTTAGTTTCAGGTGTATAGCAAAGTGAATCAGTTATACATACACACATATCCACTCTTTCAAACTATTCTGATAGCTGTTCAATTTCCTACTTCCCCAGTTTAAGCCCTACAATGCTCAACCATTATTAGTCCTACAAGATAGTTAATCACTCCCCAAGTCCCATGAATTGAGTCATAACGTAGTTATGAATGAGGCCTTTAGATTGGACCTGCCCAGTGGAAGCACCAGAAAGTTCCTGTAGTACCCGGACCCCTTTTAACTGATAAAGTTTCTAAGATATATCAGAGTCGTCTGGTGGTCTGCACTTACTTCACACTTCTTACTCTTCATTTTTGGGAAGGTCTGCAAATCTGTACTTTGGGTTCATCCAAAATGAATTGGAAATCGGGTTCTGTAACACAGGTCCCGGGCTACAGGGGGCTTGAGAAGGCACAGCCCGACTGCTGTCCCAGAGGCTGGGCAACCTTGGGGAACCTCTTTCTATGCCGGTTCCCTCAAGTGTTGTGGATGAAAGCCCAGATTTTGACATATGGGTATATGCCTCCATTTCTGATTCAAAATTTCTTTAAGTTTGTGGGCCTCAACTTTTCAGTCTCCAGATCCATGGGATTGAGGCTAATTGTTTACATGTATGGTTTGTTTTATGGTCAGCAGCACTGGTGACTGTCTATCTAGTTGCGTGTTACCAGTAAGCAAATCCCACATTTAGGACCCACTATATGGGGTCCCAGAGAACCCAGGTTCTCTGTATGACTGCATCAGCCATGGCTGGTGATGGCCCCTTAGAGTGTTATTGGCTGGATTGTTAGGCTCTAGTTTTAAGACATTGCTGTTAAAAGGCAAATTTTCCTGAAGATTCTCATTAGGTGATTTCTTAGGGAGTACCCCAGTTATGCCATTGCCCTTGGAGTTTGATGAATAAAGATTACCATTCTGGCTCTTCTACTTAGTAGCTGAATGAGCCATAAAGTCTTTGAACCTCTGTGTCCTCACCTGTAAAAATGAGTATATCTACTGCATTGGATTGTTATCAGAATTCATCAAGGACTTTGGGAGGCTACTGTTATCACAAAGTGCTATTGAAATGGTAGTGATTTCTGATGCTTTTTGTTTTTCCTTCTTGCCTTAGCTGATTTGGTGGGAGGTAGGGGAGTGAATGACATCCAGGACATACAATAGAGATAATGATAAAGAATAGTTACAGTGATAAAGGACTCAGGACAGGTGGAAAACTTCAACCTTGTGGTAGACAGGGCAACACAGGACAGAAAGGGGAGAACTGTGTCTGAAGAAGTAAGGGAGGATTTCCCTGGAGGTCCAGTGGTTAAGACTCTGCGCTTTCACTGCAGGGGGCATGGGTTCAATCCCTGGTCGAGAAATTAAGATCCTATAGATTGCATGGTGTGGCAAAAAAAAGAGAAAGAATAAATACATAAAATAAGATTAAAAGAAGTAAAGGGAATGTATGTCTAGTGGGGGGAGGTCCTTGTTTTTTTACCTTTTTGTGAAACAATGGCTGTCAGCCCTTGTTTTGTGGCAAGAGGTTGGGGGGAATAAGGAAGACGAGATGGTTAGATGGTACCACTGACTCAATGGACATGAATCTGAGCAAACTTTGGGAGATAGTGGAGGACAGAGGAGCATGGTGTACTGCGCTCCATGAGGCTGCAAAGAGTTGGATACGACTCAGTGACTGAACAATAACAAGGGAGGGAATATGCTACAAAGGTTTTTGATGAAGTGTTTTCTTTTGGAAGGGCCAGGCCAGTATTAAGACAATGAAGAGTGTTAGGAATAGGCATAGAATTGTGGGCAAGAGGTGGGAAGACTCACTGAAGGTGGCTGCACCCTCTCACCAGCTTTGTTCAGAACAGACCTAGTTTTCCAAGGTTGATGTTGTGCGGTATTCATGTTAGTCACCAGCCTGGGGGTGGAATCAATCTGAATGTGATCTGATGAATGTGAGCCAAAGGGACATGAAACTTAACCACAGGCTGTGTCCTACCCAGAGGATAAGCCATGGGGCTCTTATGTGGTGGGGCCCTAGTTGTATCCCTGCTCTCAGGGGTCTGTGTGGAGGAGTGAGCCTGGTTGGGGGTTGTGTGTGTACGCGCTTGTGTGTGTGTGCTCAGTTGGTGCCTGAATCTTTGCAAACCCTTGGACGAGCCAGCCAGCCAGTCTCGTCTGTCCATGGGATTTCCTAGGCAGGAATACTGTAGTGGGTTGCCATTTCCTACTCCAGCGGTTCTTCCTGATCCAGGGATCAAAGCTGCATCTCTTGCATCTCCTACATTGGCAGGCAGATTCATTATCACTACACTAGTGCTACCTGGGAAGCCCTCCTGAGAAGATCCAGTGATCTCATATCTAATTGAAGGTCTCTACCTTCTCTGGGTGTTGGATGCTCTGGGAAATAGCAGAAGGAAACAGTGCTGAATACTTCCCTGGGCTGGATGGTGATTAGGCTCTGGGCCATGGTTCCTGCACGACTAGAGAGAGAGAGTGGCCACATTCTTTAATGTGATGGCAAGGATGAGACCAGGCCTCCACGCCAGTACTCTCCCCTTTTCCTTTCTTATCTTTGAATGGCAGTCTCATGAGACCCTGATGTCTAAGCGTTACCAGTTTCCTAACTAAGGCACCTGGTGTTTGGCAGATCCCGAGACATGTGACTCTGACTTTGGGCCACTTGAGCTTTCTCTGTGTGAAGAGAGAAGGTACCATTCATGGGCTCAACATTCTCTCTTGATACTCTATCTCCAACTCCTCTCGGAAACAAATCACAGCACAACAGAACCAAGACACCAACCAAACAACGTCAAGCAAAACCAAATCAAATCCCCCCTTTAAAAGAGGAAACCCCAAACATCATTCTCACCAGTCAGCCCAGGGGAAGCCAACTCTCTGTCTTCCAGAAAATGAGAGAAACGTGGTCTTCAGAGAGCATGCCACACATGAATCATGTAGCCTCCCACGGCTTCATCTGCACGAAAATAGACACTTCATCTGCTTCCGTTTCGCGTTTTCTGCTGCCCAGAAGTCGTTATCCTTTGGTGACTTCACATCCAGTGGCTGCAGTGGTGGCTGGTGAGGGCAGTGGGCAGGACCAACTGGTTAGGGGACCAGGGTGTCCCAGGACTGAAACGTCCCAGGACAGCGAGAGGCAGCGAGCTGGCTGGGATGTGGGAGGGAGGCCGGCTTGGAGATGACTGCGTTGAGTTCTCATGTGTGTGCTTTCTGTTAGAGTCCAGGGAGGGGGATCGGCCACCCAGGTTGTCCGGTGATGGGGTATAGAAGTGGGACAGACATGGTGTGTGTCATGCTCCGGCGTTCCCTCCAGAGGGGACAACAGGTGGGTCCCAGGCTGCCACCCTTGCAGCAGAGGCACTTGGTGTTCAAGGGAGGGGGGTGCAGAGGACCCCTCTGTCTGTGGGCACAGAGCACAACAGAGTCACACGTGTGGACCCCCATCTTATGCTGCCCTGAGTCATGGCTCAGGAAGGGCTGAGACCAGGCCAGGGATTGGCCGACTGTGGCTCCACAGGCTCCATCTAGCCTGTGGCCTGTTTTTTGTGAACTAAGAATGGCTTTTATATGTTTAAATAATTGAAAAAAAAATTTAAGACCAACATTTTTCTTTTTTAAAATTATTTTTGACTGTGCTGGGTCTTTGTTGCTGCAAGTAGGCTTTCTCTAGTTGCAACGAGCAGGGGCCACTCTCTAGTTGTGGTACACTGGTTTTTCATTCTACTGGCTTCTCTTGTTGTGGGGCACTGGGCTCTAGGGCGCACGGGCTTCAGTAGTTGCAGTGGATGGGTTTCTTTGCTCCACGGCATGTGGAGTCGTCTCAGACCAGGGATGGAACCCGTGTCCCCTGCATTGGCAGGTCAATTCTCAACCACTGGGCTCCCAGGGGAAGTCCAAGAACACAATTTTATTGATACGTGAAAATTATCTGGAATTCAAAATTAGGTGTCCATAACCAGACACAGGACATAGCCATGTCCATTCCTTTATGTATTGTCTGTGCATGCTCTGGTATTTCAGTGCTGGGTGAGGGGTTGTGACAGAGCCACATGTGGCCTGCGAAGTCCAGGGTGTTCACTGTCTGGCCTTTCGTGGGAAAGTTTGCCAGTCCCTGGACCAGACGACTCTGGAGGACCCTTGTGGCTCTCACATTCTAGACAGGGCGCTGCCTTCACGTTTGAGCTCTTCTCACCTCCCCATCGGCACCAGTTCTCCCTGTGAATTCTCCATCTGGCCCTTCCCTGTCCTGATTGGATGGGTTCAGCCAAGGGAAGCGTAATTCAAGGAGTATGTTGCTGGAAACCCGGGGCTCTCAAGAGAGGTACCTTGGTGGGGCCAGGGAAAGTGAGAGGATGGTGACATAGGACATGGGGCATAAAACCATTCCTGTTAGCCAGCCTATTAAGAAAAAGTAAGTATAGTTGATTTGCAATGTTGTGTTAGTGTCTGATGTTAAGCAGAGTGACTCAATTATACATGTACATATTCTTTTCTGGTCTGGTTTCTTGTTGTTCAGTTGCTAAATCATGTCTGACTCTCTGCGACTCTATGAACTACAGCACACCAGGCTTCCCTGTCCTCTGTGTCCCAGATTATGGTTTATTGTAGGATATTGAATATAGTACCCTGTGCTATGCAGTAGGACCTCATTGTTTATCCATCCTATATATAATAGTTTGTATCCGCTAATCACAAACTCCTAATTTATCCCTTCCCTACCCCCTTTCCACTTTGGTAATCCTAAATTTGTTTTCTATGTCTGCAAGTCTGTTTCTGTTTTTTCAAATAAGTTCATTTGTGTCCTATTTTAGATTCCATATATAAGCCTCGTATGGTATTTGTCTTACTCTGTCTGACTTACTTCAGTTAGTATGATAAGCTCTAGTTATACCCATGTTGCCGCAAATGGCATTATTTCATTCTTTTTAATGGCTGAGTAATATTCCATTGTGTATGTGTACCACATCTTCTTTATCCATTCATCTGTCAGTGGACACTCAGGTTGTTTCCTGTCTTGGCTATCGTAAATAGTGCTGCTGTGAGCATTTGGGTGCACTTATCTTTTCACATTAGAGCAGAAAACCATTTCTTAGTCATCACAATTACATATGGATCAACAAGTGGAGCCAATGGTTTTGCAGTCACTTTCATGTTCCTGAAAACCCAGACTCACGCCAGATTTTCTTGTGGGTTTGGGACAAGGATCAACCTTTGGGAAGGATCTCAGTAGACTTCTAGCTGGGGAAAGGCCATTTTCTCCTAAGTTCCCTCTCCGGCTCTTGGCTTTTGGGTGTTAGACCAGATCAAGAGTTTATGTCCACAACCTGGAGTGGAGCACTGGATTAGAAGCTGGCCCTGTGGGTAGGGGGTCCTGCGGCCCAACTTCTCCCACCCTGGTGCCTAGGTCTCTGACTTGGACCCCAGCCTTGCCCCTTGGTGCCCACTGTCCTGAGACTGTGATCTGTGCCTGTTTACTGCAGGGTGAGCTGCTCCGCCTGGGGCTGTTTCTTTAACCATAGAAGCCAAGCAGCTGTGAAAAATGATTCCATCTACAGCTTGTGGGCAGTTCTTCTAAATGGCTGCTGCTTAGTATTCACACTCCAAGGAAGACAAACCCCTCACATAGCTTCTGAGAAGCAGCAGCATGTAAGATATGGGGATGAAGGGATGGTGTGAACATGTGGAATGGATGCAAAGTACTGTCTCCACCCCACAAGGAGCAGGTAGTCCAACCCACACAGATTTTAGAGTGACTTGGACCAGCTTTCTACCCACCCAGGGGTCTCCTCTCCACCTTCCCTGACAGGTGACGTTGAGTCACAGTACTTCCCTCCTCTCTTTGGTTGCTGCTATCATCTTCTCATTACCCACCCAGCCCGGCATGTATGCCAAGGTGTCTCCCTGCTGAGATCTCATTGGTCATGGTATCCAGACCCTCCACACTCAGCTCGCCCTTTTGGGGACCTCCTCCACAGGGCATCTTGGTGAAGCAGAAGAAACAGGCCGTGCTAGGGGTTTAATCCTGGGCTTTTAGCTGTGTTGCTTTGGAGAAATTACTTCAACTTGATAAGTCTCCATTTCCTCAGACATAAAAGGAATATAATAATTACTTTACACCATAATTGTGGTGAGTAAATGATGTGAATGTGTAATATGCTGGGACAAAGTTGGCCTCCCAAATGTTATTTATATCTCAGCCCTGCCACACTGGCTTTCCTTTCTTCTTTCTTTGATGGCATTTACAGAACTTAATACCGAATTGCTGATATGACTTGAACAATGAAGAGTGCAATAGGGCCATTTCATCCTTACTTAGGACAGTCACCTTCTTTGTAAAAAAAATTTTTATTCTTTTTAATTGGAGGATAATTGCTTTGCAATATTGTGTTGGGTTTCTGCCATACATCAACATGAATCAGCCATAGGTGTATATATGTCTGCTCCCTCTTGGACGTCCCTCCCACCTCCCACGCGATCTCACCCCTCTAGGTTGCCATGGAGGACTGAATTGAGCTCCCTGTGTCATATAGCAAATTTCTATTGGCTATCTATTTTACATATGCTAATATATATGTTTCAGTCCTACTCTGTCAATTTGTTCTACCCTGTCCTTCCCTCCCTATGTCCATAAGTCTTTTCTCTACATCTGCATCTCCATTGCTTCCCTTCAAATAGGCTCATCAGTACTGTCTTTCTAGATTCCATATATATGAGGTAATATATGATATTTATTTTTCTGACTTACTTCACTCTGTATAATAGGCTGTAGGTTCATCAGCCTCATTGAAACTGACTCAAATGCATTCCTTTTTATGGCTGAGTAATATTCCATTGTTATATATGTACCACAACTTCTTTATTCACTCATCTTTCAGTGGATATCTAGGTTGCTTCCATGTCCTGACTATTGTAAATAGTGCTGCAATGAACATTGGGAAACATGTGTCCTTTTCAATGATGGTTTCCTTAGGTTATATGCCCAGTAGTGGGATTGTTGGGTCATATAGTACTTTTATTCCTAGTTTTTTAAGGAACCTCCATACTATTCTCCATAGTGGCTATATCAATTAACATTCCTACCAACTGTACAAGAAGGTTCCCTCTTCTCCACACCCTTTCCAGCATTTATTGTTTGTAGATTTTTTGATGATGGCCATGCTGATGAACTATGGATGGAGGTTCATGACATTGTACAGGAGACAGGGATCAAGACCCCAGGAAAAAGAAATGTAAAAAAGCAAAATGGCTTTCTGAAGAGGCCATACAAATAGCTGTGAAAAAAAGGGAATTGAAAAGCAAAGGAGAAAAGGAAAAATATATCCATTTGAATACAGCATTCCAAAGAATAGCAAGGTAAGAAAGCCTTCCTCACTGATCAGTGCAAAGAAATAGAGGAAAACAATAGAATGGGAAAGACTAGAGATCTCTTCAAGAAAATTAGAGATACCAAGGGAACATTTCCTGCAGAGATGGGTTCAATAAAGGACAGAAATGGTATGGACCTAACAGAAACAGAAGATATTAAGAAGAGGTGGCAAGAATACACAGAGGAACTGTACAAAAAAGATCTTCATGACCCAGATAATCATGATGGTGTGAACACTTACCTAGAGCCAGACATCCTGGAATGTGAAGTCAAGTGGGCCTTAGGAAGCATCACTATGAACAAATCTAGTGGAGGTGATGGAATTCCAGTTGAGCAATTTCAAATCCTGAAAGATAATGCTGTGACAGTGCTGCACTCAATATGCCAGCAAATTTAGAAAACTCATCCATGGCCACAGGACTGGAAAAGGTCAGTTTTCATTCCAATCCCAAAGAAAGGCAATGCCAAAGAATGTTCAAACTACAGCACAATTGCCCTCATCTCACATGCTAGTAAAGTAATGCTCAAAATTCTCCAAGCCAGGCTTCAACAGTACGTGAACCATGAACTTCCAGATATTCCAGCAGGTTTTAGAAAAGTCAGAGGAAGTAGAGATCAAATTGCCAACATTTGCTGGATCATCGAAAAAGCAGGAGAGTTCCAGAAAAACATCTATTTCTGCTTTATTGACTATGCCAAAGCCTTTGACTGGGTGGATCACAGTAAACTGTGGGAAATTCTGAAAGAGGTGGGAATACCAGACCACCTGACCTGCCTCTTGAGAAATCTGTATGCAGGTCAGGAATCAACAGTTAGAACTGGACATGGAACAACAGACTGGTTCCAAATAGGAAAAAGAGTACGTCAAGGCTGTATATTGTTACCCTGCTTATTTAACTTATATGCAGAGTCCATCATGAGAAATGCTGGGCTGGAGGAAGCACAAGCTGGAATCAAGATTGCCAGGAGAAATATCAATAACCTTAGATATGCAGATGACACCATGTTTATGGCAGAAAGTGAAGAACTAAAGAGCCTCTTGATGAAAGTGAAAGAGAAGAGTGAAAAAGTTGGCCTAAAGTTCAACATTCAGAAAACTAAGATCATGGCATTTGGTCCCATCACTTCATGGAAAATAGATGGGGAAACAGTGGAAACAGTGGCTGACTTTATTTTTTGGGCTCCAAAATCATTGCAGATGGTGACTGCAGCCATGAACTTAAAAGACACTTACTCCTTGGAAGGAAGGTTATGACCAACCTAGACAGCATATTAAAAAGCAGAGACATTACTTTGCCAACAAAGGTCCATCTAGTCAAGGCTATGGTTTGTCCAGCAGTCATGTATGGATGTGAGAGTTGGACTGTAAGGAAAATTCAGCTCCAAAGAATTGATGCTTTTGAAGTGTGGTGTTGGAGAAGACTCTTGAGTCCCTTGGATTGCAAGGAGATCCATCCTAAAGGAAATCAGTCCTGAATGTTCATTGGAAGGACTGATGTTGAAGCTGAAACTCCAATACTTTGGCCACTTGATGTGAAGAACTGACTCATTTGAAAAGACCCAAATGCTGGGAAAGATTGAAGGCGGGAGGAGATGGGGACGACAGAGAATGAGATGGTTGGGTGGCATCACTGACTCAATGGGCTTGAGTTTGAGGAAGCTCTGGGAGTTGGTGATGGACAGGGAGGCCTGGCGTGCTGCAGTCCATGGGGTTGCAAAGAGTTGGACACGAATGAGCAACTGAACTGACTAACTGAACTGTTCTGATTGGTATGAGGTGATACCTTATTGTAGTTTTAATTTTGTATCTCTCTAATCATGGGTGATGTTGAGTTTCTTTTCATGTGTTTATCAGCCATCTGTATATCTCTTTTGGAGAAAGGACTGTTTAGGTCCTCTGCCCACTTTTACATTGGGAGGACACCACCTTCTTATGCTGCCTAACGACCTTGACTTGTGTTATTGCTCTTTGGGACACACCACTGGGAGAGTGGTACTGGGTGGGAGTCAGGGCATCTGGGTTCTTCTCCTGCTCTTTCATTCATCTTCCCCAAAAGTGTTTACTCCCACCTGTACTGTGCACAGGGGTCACCTGTGAGCAGAACAGACAGTGGACCTCTAGCGAGGGGGCGGGTTATGAACAAATGGGCAAATGGAGAGTATAATGCCAGAGAGGGACACAAGCAATAAAAACTAAAAGCAAGCAAATGTAAAGCTGGGTGAAGGATTGAAGGAGTTCTGACACTAGCTAGCTGTGTAGAATTTACCAAGACTCCACCTTTGAGCAAACAGATGATTCCAATCAGTTGTTTCAAACAGTGCTCAGCGGAGCCTAGAATCTTGGGTAGATGCCTTAGGGAGCCTTCCTAAGGTGGGAGCAAGAGGTGATGGCCTACTTGTCTATGCCTCCTCAGAGCAGTACCTTTGAAACAACTCTTTCCTTGGCCTCTGTGTGAAATTCTAATTGATGACAATGTTCTGTTGCTTAGAAAAAAACTTGAGAGTCTTCATATTGGAGAGTTGCTGGGTTCTTTCCTTGCTCAAAGGCTGTGAGAATTGCTAGAAGTTTTTCATCTGAGCTGCTGCTAAACCAGATCTGTGTCATCGACTAGTGGATAAGGTCACTACGGGGGCGGGTACTGTTTACATTTATTCCTGTGAGTTTTTATCTTCTTAGTTTGGGCCTATTGATCAAAGCTGAGATAATTTTGCAACATTATTCTAACATCCTATGTATTAGTGGTCCCTCACAGCAGTTAGTTAGTTTTTCTGCTAATCTGTTTCAAATGCTCTTTATACCTTCATCCAGGGTATTTATGAAACAATTGGTTAGGATGCCGCTGAAGGTAGGGAGAGACCTTTGGTCTCCGCTAGAGACTTACCAGGTTGATCTAACCATGATCAAGAGCCTTTGAATTTTATCTTTGCAAGTGGCTAGACCCATCTAAGTATACAAAACCCCCAGATGATATTTTCCTTTCTTAACTCTGACCATCTCATTTTCTGTTCTTATTTAATGGCTATAATCTATCAAGGTCTGGGATTGATTCTGGGGAAACAAGATAAATAAGACACCAGGGGTTCACAGCTGGTAGATGTGATGGCAATATAGTCTCAGTAATCTCAGCAATGTGATGAGGGTTCAAGGGCAATATGAATTCACCAGCATGCTGGGGGGAACGGCTTGTCTTTGCCTGGAAATGTCAGGGAGATATTCTGTGGAGAAGACATCGCAGGTGATTTCATTTAGAAAGTCGCCGGTGAGAAATGTCCAAAGTCGTATGAAATCCAGAGAATGACATCCATGGCATCATTCCTGATCTAGGTACTGAATAATGTTTCTCGAATTTAATTTTAATAAAAAGGGGGAGAGCTTCCCTGGTGGCTCAGTGGTCAAGAATCTGCCTGCCAATGCAGGAAACACGGATTTGATCCTGGGTCTGGGAAGGTCCCACATGCTGTGGGACAGCTAAGCCCATGAACCACAACTGTTAAGCCTGTGCTCTAGAGCCAGTGAGACACAACGCCTGAACCCTCACCCCCTAGAGCCCGTGCTCCATAGCAAGAGACGCCTCTGCAATGAGAAACTCCTTTTTGCGATGAAAGATAGCCTGCGAGTAGCAAAGAGGACCTAGAACAGTCTACACCCTCAAAAACAGGTGAAGTGCAGTGGAAAAAAAAATTGGCAAAGAGGAAGAAGTAGAACAGGTCAGGGAGTGAGTGGATGGAATGGAGCTTGAGGGAGATGGAAGCAGTAACCAAGGGACCCTGGAAGCTGAGCTCAGGTAGCAGCAGCCAGAGAGAGAAGGTGGGAGAAAAATCAGGGCTTGTTGAAAGCCTGGGGTGGGGGGACTACGGGGGGGCAGGACAGAGGTCAGCTGAGGAGACAGTGCTCTGAGTTTTGTATCTTTCTCGGGGGTGAGGGTGCTTTCACCCAAGATTATGAAAAGGAAAATGGGTTTGAGTTTCATCGACTTCCAAGAACTTTGGTGGAATATATTTTCCTCCAGAATCTTTTCCCTTCCAGTTCTTTATAATTTTAATGTAATAATATATATTATCAATATATAATTTAAAAGCAAACATTATTTATGGCTGTGCTGTGTCTTCATTGCTGTGAGCAGGCATTGTCTAGTCGTGGTGCTCGGGCTTCTCATTGCCATGGCTTCTCTTCTTGCAGAGCACAGGTTCTAGGCACTTGGGCCTCAGTAGTTGTGATGTATGGGCTTAACTGGCATGTAGGATCTTTCTGAACTGGGGATCAAACCTGTGTCCCCTGCATTGGCAGGCAGACTCTTAACCGATGAACCAGGAGGGAAGCCCAACATATAATGTTTACTTTAAAAAATACATATACTCTTCTATTTTGTTTTTATTTACTTATTTTTTGCTGTGCTGATTCTTCATTGCTGTGTGTAGGCTTTCTCTTGTTGCAGAGAGTGGACTTCTCATTGTGGTGGCTTCTCTTATTGTGGAGCACAGGCTCTAGGGTGTTTGGGCTTCAGTAGTTGCAGGCTCCAGGCTCTGGAACACAATCTCAATAGTTATGGTACACAGGCACAGTTGCCCCAATGACATGTGGGATCTTCCTGGATCAGGGACCGAACCTGTGTTCCCTGCATTGCAAGGCAGATTCTTAACAGCTGTACCACCAGGGAAGCCCTCCCTCCCAATTCTGACTTTGATTTCAGATTTCCACGAGTAACTGCTTAATGTGCTGGGGGTGGTGGGGAACAGTGAGACGTCATTTTCCCCAAGGAACTCTTATACCGCCATGACATCCCTTTTTCATTTGACCCGGCTGGATCCTGTTCTAAATGTTCAGTTTCAGCTTAAAAGCAGCATGTCTATTTGCCTGTCACACACTGTCCCAGGTGGAACTAGTGGTAAAGAACCTGCATGCCAGTACAGGAGACATGAAAAACCTGGGTTTAATCCCTGTGTCAGGAGGACCCCCTGGAGGAGGGCATGGCAACCCACTCCAGTATTCTTGCCTGGAGAATCCCATGGACAGAGGAGCCTGGCAGGCTATGGCCTAGAGGGTCTCAAAGAGTCTCAGGACTGAATCAACTTAGCACGCATGCATGTACACTTCTCTTGGAGCAACTCATTCAGATTTGCCAGGGACTTTCCTAGTTTTAAAAACAAAAGCCCCGCCTCCTCTGAGTCCCTTTAGTCCCAGGCAGAGCTGGACTGTTGGTCCCCCCAGATGGACATGAAGCCCTGGCGTTGCGTGGTGTGTGCGCAGAACTTTCTAGAGGGCATTGGGGGAGGAAATGCTTTTGCTGGAGCAAAGTGAGCTCTTTAGTGTGTTCTGCCCAGACTGAGAGGGGTGCCTGGGGGGCAGCAGGGAGGAGCCCAGGAGGGCTTTGTGTGTTGTCCCCATGGAGGTCACTCCAGGGCAGACAGTGCCCAGCAGAGTAGAGGGGCTTGGAGCAAAGTTGTGAGTCATCTATGTCTTCTTGGGGCCAAGCCAAACCTCCCCTGCTGGACTTACCAAGCACTTAATTCATTGAATGGAGAAACCATGCTCAGTCTGTCCCACTCTTTGCGACCCCATGGACTATAGCCCACCAGGCTTCTTTGCCCATGGGATTTTCCAGGCAATAATACTGGAGTGGGTTGCCATGCCCTCCTCCAGGGGATCTTCCCGAACCAGAGATCTAACCCACAAATGGAGAAGATGATGGAGAAATCCAAGAAGACACAGCACGGAATCAAGCTGGGCTCTCTATCCTTAAGACCAGAGCTGCTCATGTGCAGAGGTGTCTTGGGAGTACCTCTCTCTCGGGATGCTGCGATGCTTCCTTGTCACTGGATGATGCTGCAGGAAGCTGGGGGAAAAAGTAACCAGAGCCGCAGTCCTCCACAAAAACATTGGGTGCATAAAACCAAACGACCACGGATGTCCTGAGAGAGAGGTGGGCGCTGAATGCTCGTGGAAGACTGTTCCTCCTGTCTTCTCCCACTTTCCCTGCACACACACTCACTCTCTGGGGAGGAACGCAGGATGGTGAAATCATGCCTCCATCTACTTCCTGTCTGTAACACGAGGAAGCCTTTGGCCAATCTAATCCGAAGTTTATTGCTCAGGCCAAATCCAGCAACCCGTTCCTGTCCCCCACTCCCCTCCCACCTACCAGAAAGGTTAAATAGTTCCCACAGGGTGCAAGAAAGGGTTATTGAAAACAGCAGGGTTGTTTTCTTTTTTTTTTTTTCCTTAACTTCAGCACTTCTGGTAAATCTCTGATCCAGCATCTCGTGGTTAACCACTGATACAGGAAATGACATTTAACGTTTTTATCACTGAGCCAGAAATGGAAGAACAAGGCGAGTCTGTGTTTAGGGAAGATGGGTGGCTACCCACCACCTTCATCTTAAAGGAGCACCATCTCTATTTTCTGACTGCCAAGGTGGTCAGTGGCTCAAGGACCCCTCAATCCACTCGTTTCCCTGCCGACTGTGAACAGAAGTGGCACAGAATGTTCGGGGCCTGGCTGCTCATGGAAGGATTCTGGATGGCCCTTGGTTCCGCTTTTGCAGGAGCCGTTGCGTGTGGGGACAGGCAGGCAGGAAATGTGTGGATGCCTGCCCAAGGTCCCAGGCGCTCTGAGCCACAGCATCAGCTGGGGGTGGCCAATCCCGGGGCCACCTGGTCAGAGTGGGACTTTGAAGGGAGCCCGGATGGTCCTTGGAAGGTCATTGACCTCCTCCCTGATGATCAACAGAGGAAGAGCATTCAACACCACAAACCACAGCGAGACGCTGTGTTTGGTTTCACTTGCAGCTTTGCTGGGTCACTGGTTCTTCTCCATTTTTGTAGTTTGTTGTTGCCCTTTTGGGATGAGGGACTTTCAGTGCAGCTGCAAAGTGGCTTCCTTGTAAAAACAAAAATAACAGTGATGACAATAATAAAGCCTGACATTGTTAAGAGGTAAACAGTCCAGACTCATGATCTTTACTTGCTCAGGGTCAAGAGCTGCTTAGGGTCAGAGCCAGGCAGGATTTGAGTTCAGGATTTGTGTCCTTGCTGAAGCCATCCTGTCCCACGGGCATCTAGTTGTCTACACAGCAAGTTGCCTGCTTCTCCGGCCTCAGTCACAGCCATTAGGCAGGGACGGGAGCCCCAGGATTCTAACTGTGAACCCCCCCAGGGGAGTGGTGTGGGGGAGGCCAGTCAGTGTGATTAGGCCAGTTAACAGACATCTATCTTCCAGTATTAATTAGGACCATGTGTGCGAGCTAAGTTGCTTCCGTCATGCCCGACTCTTTGCGACGCCATGGACTGTAGTCCGCCAGGCTCCTCTGTCCATGGGATTCTCCAGGCAAGAATATTGGAATGGGTTGTCATGCCTTCCTCCAGGGGATCTTCCTGACCCAGGGATCGAGCCCACATCTCTTACATCTTCTGCATTGGCAGGCAGATTCTTTACCATTGGTGCCACCTGGGAAGTTAATAGGACCACAGGTTCCCTGATGAAATCTCCAGCTACCTCCCTTAGGAGGAACTAACATCCTGTTTTTATTAAGAGTCGCTTAGGTGCGAACTCCTCTTCCTCATCTGGCTCTCTGCCGCCTTCCTGGGTAGATTCCTGCCCTGCAGGTGTGTCTCCATCAACACTGGGAGGCAGGATGGCACAGTGGGCAAGCCCTGCTCTGGGAGGCAGGAAAGTGGGGGTCTGTCCCCTGCTGTGATGCTGAGGGTTCCTGGTGAGTCATCTGTGGGTTTGTGCTCTGTGCTGTGCTAGAGAGGGTGGCAGTGTGGGCCACTCATGGAGCTTCATTTCACCCATCCGTCTGCCTTCTCTGGAGAGGCAGTGACCTCTGAAGAGCTCTGAAAAGTAAACTCGTCCTTCCAAGAGTACCGTCTCCTCCGTGCAGGGAACTATGTTGCACGGGGTCAAACTTGACCTCAAAGCTTTCCTAATAGGACAGACTTGTATATGAGTGTGATTTTGTACCAGAACAAGCTGAAGAGACTGATTTCCACCCCAACTCACTTGATCTTGAAGGGGAAGGATCTCCTCCAAGACCTACCTCTTCTTCTCCACACCAGCTCAGCAGAGCTTCCACCCTGCAGACCCAAGTGGAGTGATCAAAGATTTGTTTGGGTGACAAACACTGAGAGTTGTCTCCTCTGCTGGGCGCTGGGGAGCAGGTACTGATCTGGCATGTTCTCTGAGAGCAAAGAATTATGGTTCACTCAACGGTGCCTAGCTAACAATGTCTGAGTGTGACATTCTGGTGGGTGCTACCCATTAGGATTATTTGGAGAAACTTACAAAATACCCTGGATGTTCATTGGAAGGACAGATTCTGAAGGGCCAGTACTTTGGCCACCTGATGCAAAGAGCCAACTCATTGGAAAATATTCTGTTGCTGGGAAAGATTGAGGACAGGAGGAGAAGGGGGTGACAGAGGATGAGAGGGTTGGATGCCATCGCCAACTCAATAGACGTGTTTGAGCACTCTGGGAGATAGTGAAAGGCAAGGAAGCCTGGTGTGCTATAGTCCATGGGGTTGCAAAGAGTCGGACATGACTTAGCGACTCTACAACAAAAACAAAACACCTATGTCCAGACCCACCTTAAGAATTTCTTGTTTAACTGGCATTCATGTTTTTTTTTAATTAAGGTCTCTAGGTGATTTTAATATGTAGAGAGTCACTGATCTAGATAGAGATACAGATAAGCTTAAAAAAAAACAAAAATCTGACAACATAGAGCATCATATGCTCTGATTTTGGCAAATACAAGTTGCTATGGGAGCACATAGACAGGGCAACTTAATCCAGAGAGAGTTGGGGCAATTTTGTAAAATGGAGACAATCACAGCTGAGATGTCAAGAGTAGGAATTGACCAGGTAGAATCAGGATGGAGTGAAGGTGAGGTTAAGAGGATTTCCAGGGAAAGCAAGAAACATTTTCCGAGTCCAGGAGTGAAAAATAGCAAGACTCCTGGGTGGGATTCAGGTAGTTCGGTCTGGCTGCAAAAGCCAGGTGAGGGGCCCAGTCCTGGAGGCGGGACCAGAGGCCAGCTCACCAGGGGTATTGAAGACATGCTAGGAACTTTGGACTTTATCCTGAGGGTCAAAGGGAGCTCACAAAGAGTAGTCAGAGGCGGGACTGTGAGCAGTTTTGAAGCATGAGAAACAGATGGGAATGGAGCCAAGTGGATGATGGGAGGAAGTTTGAACCTGCTTCAAGGCTGGTTTCTTGAACTGTGTTAAGGTTGTGGGCATAGCTAGAGGTGGGTAGATTTGAGAGATGTAAGAGCATCGAATCAATCTGACATGGGGAGGAAAGTGAGAGAAAAGTCAAGGAGAACATCCAGGTGTTTGCCAGGGGCTGGAAGGTTGTACTGTTCCCTGGGTTGGCCACACTGGAGGCTCTCCACTGGGGGAGTAGGGTTGCCTCCATGCCAGCCAGGATCACGGGGACCCTCTATTGGCAGCTCGGGCTCCAAGGTCTCCTCAAGCCTCCCACAAGTGGCTCAGAGCTCCTGGGAGCATCAGGGGGCGGCGTGTATCTCAGTGAAATGAGTAGGGCGTTTACTGTCTACTTCACAGCTTGCCAGCCTGTTCAGATCCTGTTGTGTCCTCTACCTTTATTCTCACCTACACACTCTCAGGTTGCTCATTTCCCCAACTACCCATCCCCAGAAAGGCAAACAGTAATAACTAATTCCCATTTTCTGTGACCTTTTACCTTATCTCTAGAATTTTACAATTCTAAGTAAAACCTTCCAACTCCCATCCACCCATATAAGAAATCTTTTAATGGCATGCACATCTGAAACTATGGGCTTCCCTGGTGGCTCAGTAGTAAAGAATCTGCCCACCAATGCAGGAGACCCTGATTCAATCCCTGGGTTGGGAAGATCCCCTGGAGAAGGAAATGACAATCCATTCCAGTATTCTTGCCTGGGAAATCCCATGGACAGAGGAGCCTGGCGGGCTACAGTCCATGGGGTCACAAAGAGTCGTACATGAATGAGTGACTAAACACCACCACCACCACCTAAAACTATCTTTTGTGTTCCTGTTGACAAGTTCTTGTCCCTATAAACTCCCTATAGGCTTTATGCCTTTCCTACCTCAGGGACTTGCCCCTCTAAGACTTGTCCCTTTAATAAGATACCCATTCATTTCTTATCCCACACAGTTTGTCTCCACTCCCTACAACTCACTGATGTCAACTTCAAAGATCACCGCCCCCTCTTCCCTACTTTGTGGGCTGTCTTAGTTCAGGCTGCTATAACCAATTATTGTAGACCAGGCGGCTTAAACAATGAACACTCATTTCTCACAGTTTTGGAGAGCCCAAGGTCATGTTGCCAGCTTGATTGGGTTCCAGTGAGAGCGTGGTTCTGAGTTCCAGACTGTGTGTTTTTCTCTGTGCTCTCAAAGGGCAGATAGAAGGCAAGAGAGCTCTCTGTGGGGAGGGGCATCTCTCTTGCAAGGGCATTAACCTCATTCATGAGGGGCCACCCTCATGAGCTAATCATCTCCCAAAGACTTCACTTTCTAATATTTTCACGTTGGAAGCTAGGATTTTGACCTAAGGATTTAGAGGGGACACAAGCAGTCAACTGCATGGACCACCCCCGCATGATTATAGGTTATATCCTGTCCCCTTTTGATTCTTTGTTCTCTGATCTTCCTCCCTGTGTCTCTGCTGTCTACTCTTCTTGCCTTTGGTGGGGGAAGGGGGCTCTTTTCTGCCTCACCTGTCATACAGTTATTACACAAATATAGCCAAAGATTATCCCATAAAGATATCAAAGTCAGAGCCTATGATTTTAATCTTGATTATTAGGGTTGTTTAGTGTAAAATATTAGAGAAGGCAATGGCAACCCACTCCAGTACTCTTGCCTGGAAAATCCCATGGATGGAGGAGCCTGGTAGGCTGCAGTCCATCGGGTCACTACGAGTCGGACACGACTGAGCGACTTCACTTTCACTTTCCACTTTCACACATTGGAGAAGGAAATGGCAACCCACTCCAGTGTTCTTGCCTTGAGAATCCCAGAAATGGGGGAGCCTGGTGGGCTGCCATCTATGGGGTTGCACAGAGTCGGACATGACTGAAGCGACTTAGCAGCAGGAGCAGCAGTGTAAAATATAGCAGCATAAGAGAATATGCTTTGTAAGTGGTAAATTATCAAGTAAATGTTAGATAATGACAGTGACAGGCTTTGGAGATCTCTTTGTTTAAAGAATTAGATATAAACTATACCTGGAGACAGAAGTTGCAAAATGATGCGATTAAATCCTTAAGCTCTCCTGGAAATTCAGTGTCTGCTGAGTTGATTGTTCAGAATTCAGATACTAAACTGAGATGAAAACAATGGAGGATTTATGAAAACTTTGGTTTGTATCCCTTGCTATTCTTTTCATTCAAAAAGAGTTTTTCCTGCAGGCTGTACACCTCTTTTTTTTTTTTCTTTACTGTTGTCCCCTCTGCTTAGAATTCTTCAATCCAGCCCACATACATTGAATGTCTCATTATATTCACTCATTCACTTATTCACTCACCCTGTATTTGTTGAGTCCTATCATGTGACAGACAATATACCAAAAGTGCTAGAGATCCAGTGGTGGGCAAAATCAGTCAAGGTTCCTGCCTTTGTGGACTTGTATCGTCAGGTCAAGAGTGGATGAAACACAGTAAAATGGTCAAACAAATATCTGTGAAATACTAGCTACACCAAGTGCTGTGATGGGAAAGTTCACAGTACCATGAGATCTTATAATGGGGACAAGGGGGGGATTTGGTCTAGGCTGGGGGTGGGTGGCAGGAAGACTTACCTGAGGAAGCCATGCTTCTGCTCATCTGAAGGATGAGGTAGGATTAATTAGACAAGGCTGGGGATGGGGAAACAAGGGGATTTCAGGTAGAGGCAAAGGTGTGGGGTTTGAAGGCTGGAGGTGGCTAGATTTTGTGGGCTTTGTAGATGTGTTAAGGATTTTATTTTTTGTTTTTAATCTTAAGTAATAGAAGTCCTTGGAAATATTTTAATAAAAATAATAGATTTGCATAAAGATAAAAAAATCATCTTTTTATGATCTTTTAGAAGGTAGGTTATCTCCATCTTCTCTGCTCGGGAGATCTTGGTTTATGGAAGACCTTAAGTTATGAGTCGGTATGAAACAATGTGTTCATTGCCTTGATAGACCTATATACAGAGTACTAGGGAAGCATAAAGAAGAGAGAGATTTTTCTGGGTAAGGGGGTTAGAAAAAGCATTAAAAAAAAAAGGTGATATTTGGGCTGGGTGTTGAAAAATAGTAGGAATTTCCCAGGTAGTAAGAGGTATGGGAGAGGTGAAGAAATCAGAAGCAGCAGCATGTTCTGGGAAAAAGAAATTGCAAATCCAGACACACAGACCTGAGAGAGTTTAGCAAGTTTGCATGAAGACCAGTCATCTCCTGCAAATGGAGACCAATGTGCTCTGGTGGTCATTGGGTGGACTTACTGATAGTAATAGCCCAACTCTTGATCCTTCTGGGGATGTGGTTTGCAGCTTTGCACTTTCCTCCAGGCCCAGATGGATGCTGCACCCGGTGGGTGTGTGTGACAGCTAAGGAACCTCAAGCTTGGGAAACCCAAGTCTTTTATAATGGACAATAACCAACCTGCCCAAACTTTGTCCTGAAAGGACATACTGTCTTTTTTTGTTTGTTTTTTGAATGGAATATAGTTGCTTTATGATGTTGTGTTAGTTTCTGCTGTACAATGAAGTGAATCAGCTATATGTGTACATATATCCCCTTCCTCTTGGGCCTCCCTCCCACCCCCATTGGTCATCACAGAGCACCGGGCTGAGCTCCCTGTTATATGGCAGCTTCCCACCAGCTATCTGTCGCACACATGGTCATGTGTATATGTCAGCGCTACTCTCCCAATTCGTCCCATCCTCTCTCCCCACGCCCCACCCCTCCCACGAACCCCACCTGTGTCCACATGTCTGTTCTCTATGTCTGCATGTCTTCTCTTGCCCTGGAAATAGGTTTATCTATATCATTTTTCTAATTCCACATAAATGCATTAATGTATTTGCTGCTCTCTTTCTGACTTACTTCACTCTTTATGACAGACTCTAATTTCATTCCTTTTTTTATGGCTGAGTAATATTTCATTGTATTTGTGCACCTCATCTTCTTCATTCATCTGGAGATATTATCTTTACTGGAAAGCAAGCAGACTTTCCCTCCACTCTGGGAAGAATCACTGTCGCTGTTTTCCAAGGTTGCTCACTTTACAAACATTCTTGAAGAGATACTCTGGGACAACATGTGTGAATGCCTCCATTTGCAGAAAATATAGAAACGTGGAAAACCTGTGGAGAACTGTCTTCAACAATATCTGTGAATAAGTGGAAAAAATGGGTGATGGAAGGCATTTAGAGCCTGATTAGGGAGGATTTCATAGGCCATGTCAGGAGACCAGACTATCTGGTAGGCAGTGGGGAGCCATTGATAGTTCTAGGATGTGGTAGAGAGTATAGAGGATAGACTGGGATAGAGGATAGAAGAGGAATACTAGAGTTGGAAGAAAGGTTAGGGTTAAATACTTGGGCTTGGGAATTTGAACATCTGAAGGGAGCTGAAACCACTGCATTTCATCTCTATTTGGATAAATTCTATAACCTTGAAAGCTCAGATCAAAGGGCATCTTGTTTTAGTAGTTTTAAAAAATTACTTTTCAAAAGACAAGCATTTTGTCAGAGAAGTCTAACACAGACTTCCAACCCAGAAACCAGATGGAAGGAGATATACTTGGATTGAAGCAACAGTGGGCGCTGGGTGCCCTGCCCCCCAGCACCCTGCTGTCCCAGAAAACACCCAGAGACTGCTCCCTGGAGCTCTTGAAAGCCACCAACCTCACTCCGAATCTACTTTTCTTTTCCCAGTTGGCCCAGGCAGGATTAATTGCTCCTTCCTCTGTTCTCTCAACATTTTGATCTTATCACCAAAGCAGCATTTATCACCTTAACTCATATTAATCTTCATCTTTGTATTCATTAGGGCCCAGCACACTGGAAGGCTCTCCACCAGTGTTTGCAGGCTTGAATTAGATTGATGTGGAAAAACACCTCAATGAAATAATTATAAAATTACATTCCTTGGTAAAGCTTTGCATTTTTATGTTAATGAAATAGTTCCTGAGACATAACCACAAGCAAAGAACAATCAAGGAAATAATGAAATAAAAGGATAACTCTTTCTATAGTGCCACAGTCTTAGCTTGAGTTTGTTTTGGTTTGTCTAATGTATCAACACATGCTTATTCAAGACACAAAGAGCTTTTTCTTAGAAAGGAGACCTCAGTCCAAATAAATAATATTCTTGAAATTAGAGTGAGAAGGTTGCCAGGTCTTCTTCAAATATGTAAATCCATTCGGTCACCTGTGTTTTCATCAGGCAGGGAAGGAAAAACCTGTGTTTACTAACTTATGCCAGGGAAATATTTGCTTTTGAAAAACAAAATAGCTTAAAAAAATGGTTTTGGTTTTCCTTTCTAGCTATTATCTGTGTGGAGTTCATAGGTGATTTGGTGAAAACAATAGTCCTGGAATTTTGAGTAACAGTTTTCTGAATTTTCTTTTTCCTTTCTTTTTCTCAAAAACTACTTAATTTTTTTTAAAACTTATTTTGTGTTGGAATATAGCTGATTAGCAATGTTGTGATAATTTCAGGTGGACAGCAAAGGGACTCAGCCATCCATATATATACATGTATCCATTCTCCCTCAAATTACTCTCCCATCCAGCCTGCCATATAACATTAAGCAGTTTCCTGTGCTATGCAGTAGGTCCTTGTTGGTTATTGCATTTTCAGGAGGCTTTCTGCTTGTTCGTAGATGAATTTGTCTGACGTTTAAAAGAAAATTAATTATTTACTTTAATTGGAGGCTAATTATTTCACAATATTGTGGTGGTTTTTGCCATACATCAACATGAATCAGCCATGAGTGTACATGTGTCCTGCATCCTGAAGTCCCCTCCCACCACCCTCCTCACCCCATCCCTCTGGGTTTTCCCAGAGCATGGGCTTTGTGTGCCCTGCTTCATGCATGGAACTTGCTCTGGTCATCTATTTTACATATACATGTTACATAATATACATGTTTCAATGTTATTCTCTCAAATCATCCCACCCTCACCTTCTCCCACATAGTCCAAAAGCCTCTTCTTTACATCTATGTCTTTCTTGCTGTCTTGCATATAGGGTTGTGATTACTGTCTTTCTAAGTTGCATATATATGTGTTAACATACTGTATTGACTTACTTCACTCTGTATAATAGTCTTCTGTTTCATCCACCTCAGTAGAACTGACTCAAATGTACTCTTTTTTTTTTATAGCTGAGTAATATTCCATTGTGTATATGTACCACTGCTTTCTTATCCATTCGTCTGCTGATGGGCATCTAGGTTGCTTCCATGTCCTGACTATTGTAAACAGTGCTGCGATGAACATTGGGGTACATGTGTCTCTTTCAGTTCTGGTTTCCTCAGTGTGTATGCCCAGCAGCAGGATTCCTGGGTCATACGGCAGTTCTGTTTCCAGGTTTTTAAGGAATCTCCACATTGTTCTCCACAGTGGCTGTACTAGTTTGCATTCCCACCAACAGTGTAAGAGGGTTCCCTTTTCTCCACACCCTCTCCAGCATTTATTGCTTGTAGACTTTTGGATAGCAGCCATCCTGACTGGCGTGTAATGGTACCTCGCTGTGGTTTTGATTTGCATTTCTCTGATAATGAGTGATGTTGAGCATCTTTTCAAGTGCTTGTTAACCATCTATATGTCTTCTTTGGAGAAATGTCTGTTTAGATTTTTGGCCCACTTTTTGACGGGTCATTTGTTTTTCTGGTATCGAGCTGCATGAGCTGCTTGTATATTTTTGAGATGAATTCTTTGTCAGTTGCTTCATTTGCAATTATTTCCTCCCATCCTGAAGGCTGCCTTTTCACCTTGCTTATAGTTTCTTTCATTGTTCAAAAGCTTTTAAGTTTAATTAGGTCTCATTTGTTTATTTTTGTTTTTATTTCCATTACTCTGGGATGTGGGTCATAGAGGATCTTGCTGTCATTTATGACAGAGAGTGTTCTGCCTATGTTTTCCTCTAGGAGTTTTATAGTTTCTGGTCTTACATTTAGATCTTTAATCCATTTTGAGTTTATTTTTGTATATGGTGTTAGAAAGTGTTCTAGTTTCATTCTTTTACAAGTGGTTGACCAGTTTTCCCAGCACCACTTGTTAAAGAGATCATCTTTTCTCTATTGTATATTCTTTCCTCCTTAGTCAAAGATAAGGTGTCCATAGGTGCATGGATTTATCTCTGGGCTTTCTATTTTGTTCCATTGATCTATGTTTCTGTCTTTGTGCCAGTACCATACTGTCTTGATGACTGTTGCTTTGTAGTATAGCCTGAAGGCAGGCAGGTTGATTCCTCCAGTTCCATTCTTTTCTCTCAAGATAGCTTTGGCTCTTTGAGTTTTTTTGTGTTTCCATACAAATTGTGAAATTATTTGCTCTAGTTCTGTGAAAAATATCGTTGGTAGCTTGATAGGGATTGCATTGAATCTATAGATTGCTTTGGGTAGTATACTCATTTTCACTATATTGATTCTTCCAACCCAAGCACTTGGTATATGTCTCCATCTATTTGTGTCATCTTTGATTTCTTCCATCAGTGTTTTATAGTTTGGTCTTTTGTTTCTCTAGGTAGATTTATTCCTAAGCATTTTATTGTTTTTGTTGCAATGGTGAATGAGACTGTTTCCTTAACTTCTCTTTCTGTTTTCTCATTGTTAGTGTATAGGAATGCAAGGGATTTTATATCCTGCAACTTTACTATATTCATTGATTAGCTCTAGTCATTTTCTGCTGGTGTCTTTAAGGTTTCCTATGTAGAGGATCATGTCATCTGCACACAGTGAGAGTTTTACTTCTTTTTGAATCTGGATTCCTTTTATTTCTTTTTCTTCTCTGACTGCTGTGGCTAAAACTTCCAAAACTATGTTGAATAGTATTGGTGAGAGTGGGCACCCTTGTCTTGTTCCTGATTTTAGAGGAAATGCTTTCAATTTTTCTCCATTGAGGATAATGTTTGCTGTGGGTTTGTCATATATGGCTTTTATTATGTTGAGGTATGTTCCTTTTATGCCTGTGTTTTTGGAGGTTGGGTGTTGAATTCTGTCAAAGGTTTTCTCTGAATCTATTGAGATAACCATATGGTTTTTATCTTTCAATTTATTAATATGGTGTATCACATTGATTTGCAAATATTGAAGAATCCTCGCATCCCTGGGATAAAGTCCATTTGGTCATGATGTATGATCTTTTTAATACCTTGCTGGATTCTGTTGGCTAGAATTTTGATGAGAATTTTTACATCTATGTTGATCAGTGATATTGGCTTGTAGTTTTCTTTTTTTGTTGCATCTTTGTCTGGTTTTGGTATTAGGGTAATGTTGGCCTCATAGAATGAGTTTGGCAGTTTACCTTCCTCTGCAATTTTCTGGAAGAATTTGAGTAGAATAGGTGTTAGCTCTTCTCTAAATTTTTGGTAGAATTCACCTGTGAAGCCATCTGGTCCTGGGCTTTTGTTTGTTGGAAGATTTTTGGTTACAGTTTCGATTTATGTGCTTGTGATGGGTCTGTTAAGATTTTCTGTTTCTTCCTGGTTCAGTTTTGGAAGGTTATACTTTTCTTAGAATTTGTACATTTCTTCCAAGTTGTCCACTTTATTGGCATATAATTGCTCATAGTAGTCTCTTATGATCTTTTGTATTTTGGGGTTGTCTGTTGTGATTTCTCCATTTTCATCTCTAATTTTATTGATTTGATTCTTCTCCTTTTTTTCTTGACAAGTCTGGCTAATGGTTTGTCTATTTTACTTATCTTCTCAAAGAACCAACTTTTAGTTTTGTTAATTTTTGCCATAGTCTTCTTCATTTTTGTCCCCGTTTGTTTCTGCTTTGATTTTTACAATTTTTTTTCCTTCTACTAATTTTTGGATTCTTTTTTTCTTTTTTCTAGTTGCTCAGGTGTAAAGTTAGGTTGTTTATTTGGTGTTAAAGCCTCTTGATAAAAGTGAAAGAGGAGAGTGAAAAAGTTGGCTTAAAGCTCAACATTCAGAAAACTAAGACCATGGCATCTGGTCCCATCACTTCATGGCATATAGATGGGAAACAGTGGAAACAGTGTCAGACTTTATTTCTTTGGGTTCCAAAATCACTGCAGATGGTGACTGCAGCCATGAAATTAAAAGACGCTTACTCCTTGGAAGGAAAGTTATGACCAAGCTAGACAGCATATTAAAAAGCAGAGACATTACTTTGCCAACAAAGATCTGTCTAGTCAAGGCTATGGTTTTTCCAGTGGTCATGTATGGATGTGAGAGTTGGACTGTGAAGAAATCTGAGTGCCGAAGAATTGATGCTTTTGAACTGTGTTGTTGGAGAAGACTCTTTAGAGTCCCTTAGACTGCAAGGAGATCCAACCAGTCCATCCTGAAGGAGATCAGTCCTGGGTGTTCATTGGAAGGACTGCTGCTGAAGCTGAAACTCCAATACTTTGGCCACCTCATGTGAAGAGTTGACTCATTGGAAAAGACCCTGATACTGGGAAAGATTGAAGGCAGGAGGAGAAGGGGATGACAGAAGATGGATGGCATCACTGACTCGATGGACATGAGTTTGGGTGGACTCTGGGAGTTGGTGATGGACAGGGAGGCCTGGCATTCTGCGATTCATGGGGTTGCAAAGAGTTGGACATGACTGAGTGACTGAGCTGAACTGAACTTGTTTCTTGAGGTAGGCTTGTATTGCTATGAACCTCCCTCTTAGCACTGCTTTTACTGAATCCCATAGGTTTTGGGTTGTCATGTTTTCATTTGTTTCTATGCATATTTTGATTTCCTTTTTGATTTCTTCTGTGATCTGTTGTTTATTCAGAAGTGTGTTGTTTAGCCTCCATATTTTGATATTTTTGATGGTTTTTTTCCCCTGTAGTTGACATCTAATCTTAATGCATTTTGATCAGAAAAAATGCTTGAAATGATTTAAATTTTTTAAAATTTACCAACACTAGATTTATGGCCCAGGATGTGATCTATCCTGGAAAATGTTCTTTGTGCACTTCATAAAAAGGTGAAATCCAATGTTTTTGGGTGAAATGCCCCATAGATATCAATTAGGTCTAACTGGTCCATTGTATCACTTAAAGCTTGTGTTTCCTTGCTAATTTTCTGTTTGGTTGATCTATCCATAGGTGTGAGTGGGGCATTAAAGTCCTTCACTGTTATTGTGTTACTGTTAATTTCCCCTTTCATACTTGTCAGTATTTGTCTTACATGTTGAGATGCTCCTATGTTGGGTGCATACATTCTTGAAATTGTTATATCTTCTTCTTTGATTGATCCTTTGATCATTATGTAGTGTCCTTCTTTGTTTCTTATCACTGTCTTTATTTCAAAGTCTATTTTATCTGATATGAGTATTGCTACTCCTGCTTTCTTTTGGTCTCCATTTGCATGAAATATCTTTTTCCAGCTTCACTTTCAGTCTGTATATGTCCCTGGGTTTGAAGTGGGACTCTTGTAGAAAGCATATATAAGGGTGTTGTTTTTGTAACCATTTTGCCAGTCTTTGTCTTTTGGTTGGAGCATTTAACCTATTTGCATTTAAGGTAATTATTGATAAGTATGATTCTGTTACCATTTACTTTGTTGTTGAATTTGTCTGACTTTTAAGGGGAACTCAGCTGGTAGCATTTTGGTTCGTCCTGATTTGGTTCTGTCATAGCCACTGTCTGTTTGGAAGAAGGTCAGCCCTGAGTTATACTGAGGAGGGTTGTTGTTCCGTCATTCAGTTGTGTCCAACTCTCTGTGACCCCATGGGCTGCAGTACGCCAGGCCTCCCTGTCCCTCACCATCTCCCAGAGCTTGCTCAAACTCATGACTCATGGGTTGATGATGCCATCCAACCATCTCATGTTGCCCTCTCCTTCTTCTGCTCTCAGTCTTTCCCAGCATCAGGGTCTTTTTCCAGGGTTGGCTGTTCCCAGAAGGTGGCCAAAGTATTGGAGCTTCAGCTCAGCATCAGCATCAGTCCCTCCAATGAATATTCAGGGTTAATTTCCTTTAGGATTGACTGGTTTGATCTCTTTGCTGTCCAAGGGACTCTCAAGAGCCTTCTTCAATGAAGAGGGAGGAAGGAGCAAATCTAAGATCTCATTGTGAGGATGAATCCAGGGTTTATAGAGCTGAAACTCTGACAATTTTTGAAGCCCTCTTTGAAAGAATGCAAAGTTATATGTGATAATTGAATGTTTATAATGAGAACAGAAATTGCGATAATATTTTTGTCAACTAAGTACCAAAGACAGTTTTATAACATTGTTTTAAAAGTTATTTTAGCAATGTACTTTTTGATTGTGGTTTTATCTGACAGTAGTTTTGTGACATTTTCTGTAGGAAAAAATAGATTATCCAGTTATTTACCTAGTATAGTTAATGAAATATTTATGTTTATTGTGGAGAGCTTAGAAAAGTTTTTCCAGCTTCATGAGCAGTATTGCCAAGAAAATGTTTAGAATTGTCAAACCTAAGCAAACCACTACCATGTTTCCTTCCTAGAAGAGCTGTAAGATTTCAGGACATTTGAGGTTTTAGTCTGATTTTCTATCTTAAATGCTCTTTGAATTGATCACACTGATGTCCTCATTTTCCTAGTACGTTATGAATTTTATGTTATCTTCATACACAGCAGTATTTTCTGTCAAATCAGCAAGAAATTTACATACTTCCTCTATTCTTATGATTCACTTCTCATTAATTGGATTATCAAATGATCTAAGAGCTTATTACTTACTGTCACTTCTATCTGAAATGTATCCTTCTCTTCCTCTTAAGGAATTAATTACTGCTTTTGGTGTGATCTTATTTTATTTTATATTTGTTATACTTTGTTTTGTGATGGTAGGATGATATCTATTATTTTATTACTCATCTTTACTGTTTTTTTATTTTTTCATTTAAAATATTTTTATTTTATTTTCATCTGAGTGTTCTCATAAAATTAAACAGTTCTCTAAAAATTAAACTGTCATCAGAAGGCTGTAATTTCTCATTTGTTTTATTAAAACATTCTAAAATATGCTTAACTGTTGGAGGGAGGGAAGAAGAAAACTGGTTGAGTTATGACTTTATCCAAGCTCCCAGGCTGAGCCAGGGTATACCTTGGGAAGGTCAGAGTTTGGTGGATATTGCTGATGGATTGAAGATTTGATGGAGGTAGAGGCAGCTAGTTTGGGTTAGTTTGAGAGTATCAGGGTAGGAAATCCAACATAAGGAAGACCAAGCCACAACAGGAACAAGGTGGATTTTCCTGAATTAGAGAGTAACAAAGATGCTTTGGGAAAGGGGCAGATGCCATGGAAAAGGCCAGTTGGTTGGGAACTCATGGAAGAGTGCAGGGACCATATGCAGAGGATTAGGCTTATGGGCATATACGTATTCAAGGTGGTGACAAGACCAGGATTCCTCCCACAGCTGCACATGGGGCTGATAGCACTGCAGGCAGTGTGGTCTTGGTGATGGTTTGTGACGTCCTTCCTGAAGAGTCCCAAGAAGGAGAAGACTTCTTCCTTCTTCAGGAGACTGTCAGTGACAGGGCTGCGTTTTTCTCAAGCAGATTAGAATGTTTTGAAAAGAGGCAGCATTGTCTAACTGACCATGAATTTTGGAGTAAGAAAGACATGGGTTTGAACTGGCCATGCAACCTCTTATCCCCAGTTTTCCTCTCAACAAAAATGGGGATGGTAGTACACGTCTTTTGGATAGCTATTACATAAATCTTATAATACGATGACAGAAGTGAAAGTGTTAGTTGCTCAGTCATGTCCAACTCTTTGGGACCCCGTGGACTGTAGCTCATCAGGTTCCTCTGTCCATGGAATTCTCCAGGCAAGAATACGGGAGTGGGTTGCCATTTCCTTCTCCAAGGAATCTTCCTGACCCAGGGATAGAACCCAGATCTCCTACATTGCAGGCAGATTCTTTACCATCTAAGCCACCAGGGAAGCACCTAATATGATGAAGAGCATGGTAAATTTTATGAGTGTGAAATCCAGAATATTTGTGATTGTTAATAATGTTATGATTTTCATACTTGTGATAGGTTTTCATACTTTTGCTGTGTTTGTTAATTTAATTATTATTTTCCAAAGAAGAAAAAAATGACATAAGATTCCTTTGTCTCAGACTGATTTCAGAGTTCTCAATTTCCACCTTAGCCTGTTTGCTTGTACAGCAAGTGTTGTATGTGTTATACACACACTTTGAGAGACATCACCAAGAAATAGAGCCAGAGTCCTTGAATTGATTACAGAGTTTAAAGAGACTCAGTTCAGTTCAGTTGCTCAGTCGTGTTCGACTCTTTGAAACTCCATGAACTGCAGCACGCCAGGCCTTCCTGTCCATCACCAACTCCACCCAAACCCACGTCCATTGAGTCGGTGATGCCATCCAACCATCTCATCCTCTGTTGTCCCCTTTTCCTTCTGCCCTCAATCTTTCCCAGCATCAGGGTCTTTTCTAATGAGTCAGTTCTTCACATCAGGTGGCCAAAGTATTGGAGTTTCAGCTTCAACATCAGTCCTTCCAATGAACACCCAGGACAGACTATCTTAGTTCTAACCCCCTTAATTTTTGTTTTTTAATGAGAAAAATATATTTCACTTGGGCTTCCCTGGTGCTCAGATGGTAAAGAATTTACCTGCAATGCAAGAAACCTGGGTTTGATTCCTGGGTTGGGAAGATCCCCTGGAGAAGGGTATAGCAACCCACTCCAGTATTCTTGCCTGGAGAATTCCATGGATAGAGGAGCCTGGGGGGTTACATGTTCATGGAGCCACAAAGAGTCAGACACAACTGAGTGACTAACACTTTTCACTTTACTTCTTGTTTTGCTGATAGAATCTGTCCGAGTTTGGAAAGGAGTTTGTTTTAATTTTCTGTATATTGATGCTCACTGGCTTTAATTTCTTAGATTTTTTTGTTAGTATTTCTTTATTTTCCTTTGTATTGTTTTTTGGATTCATTCTTTTGATGTGCTGTCCTGGACGGTAACAGGTTCAGCTGCAAGTCATCAGAGGTTCCATTTCCTCCTGGTGAAGAGGGGAGCTGGACCCATTAGAGCATGTCCTTCTGGAGTTGAAGCTGGTGGGACACACTGGGACCAGGTGAGGAAGAACCTGGTGTCTCTTTCCTTCATCCCATTGGGCATCCTTACCATCCATCCTGCAGTGTCTGTGAGATCTCGTTAAGCTCTTGTGATGATCTTCCCTTGAGAAGGGCAGGAGAATGGAATACATGTATCAG
Organism: Odocoileus virginianus; assembly: GCF_023699985.2. Classification (NCBI taxonomy): domain Eukaryota; kingdom Metazoa; phylum Chordata; class Mammalia; order Artiodactyla; family Cervidae; genus Odocoileus; species Odocoileus virginianus. Next base: position 17,793,817 of record NC_069696.1, on the reverse strand, counting down.
TTTGGGAGGGTTTAGATATGTGAGATCTGAAATTTCCTGCAGAATATTGTGGTTAGACTTTTGCTGTTGGAGAAAGGTGAAGAAAAAGCCACCTTGATTGTGTTTGGTGTCAATAGGAAGTATGATCTGATTTGACATTAATGGCAACTCGCTTAGCAGTTAATTTATCCTATTTACTGAGACCCTACTCCTCCAAAAATCCTTTTCCTGGAGGTAAAAGAACCTTGGCACAATAAACCAGTGCGGCCAATCACTGTTAGTTCTCAGTTCCTCTGACTGGATCTTAAGAAGAAACCAGCCAATGAAAGGTCAGGAGAGAGGGGGCCCTTTTAGAAGCCGGCCATGTCTCAGCCAATAGGATGGGATGGGAGTTACTGTGAGCCCTGGTCAGGTGAATGCTTAGGGACACATCTTGTTTGATTGGATGATCTTCAAAACCCAACTTGATGTTTATAACTTTACCCATAAAAAGGCAGGCAATCGAGGGAAAAAAAAAAAAAGAATAGAGTCTGTCAATAGCCAAGTGTAACTTGAGAGGCATTATTAACAACTTCATGCCTCATTTATCCTAATCGAACAACACCAGTTTGGAACAATATCCTGCCTTGGGGCCTGGAGCAAGAGAATAGAGTGCTACTTTCTGTATTTCCCCTTTTTTTTTGTTTATAATTCTCAATATCCTGTCTTCTAAACATGGCTCCTGTAGAGTGGCCAATTTAATTAAACCACACAGGAGGACTGGGGAGGATTTGGATAAGTGTAGTGCATGGTGTGTCATTGTCACCATGGGCCTGTGGGAGAATGTGGGTGACTCACAGCAAAATGCTTTACAACTGGGGAGTGCAAACCTCCTGCTGGGGCTGGACCAACAGAATGATGGCTGAACATTGAGAGATGCGTCATAATTACTCTAATAAGAATAAAATTAAAGTGACAGTAAACAACGCTTTTGACTTCCCACCAGGATATCTTGTTCAGGAAAATAAATGTCTTCTAGGGCAGGTTTAACCAGAGTGGAAGAAGCCCATCCCCAGGTGAGAATGTCATACCTTCCTCAGGTGTGTGAATAGTGAGCACAATGCATGGAAAAAAATGGAACAAATGGAACAAAAGGGTCACGTGGCTGTCCTCATGTTGACCCAGGCTTTCTGCCACCTCATGTCTTGTGAACCAGGATGCATCTTTTGCAAGATACAAAGACAGCTGTACCCCAAATAGCTTAAGCAAAAAGGGGATTTATTACTGATGTGACCATGCCTGGCTTCAGGGGCATCTTGTTGCACTAATGTCATTACACCCCCTTTCTCTCTGTGTGCACCCTGATTCTACCCAGCTTCATCAGAGGTTCTCCATACTCAGAGGTTCTCACTTCAGGGACATATTGGCCTCGCAGCTCCGGACCTCCCATCTTCTTGCCCTCAAATCTCAGGGGGAAAGGCCCCTTTTCCAGAATCCCAGCAAGAGTCCCATTTCATCTCATGGGTGCTGTGGGATATTATGCTTGCTATGGCCAGAGAATGCAGTGCTTTAATTGACTAAGAGTGAAGGAGAGGTGAGTCCCCAGACAAAAACTGGGGCCTGTTGGCAGAAGGGGAAATGAATGTCAAGGACACAAACCAGATTGTTTACTCTATATGTGAACCCAGCTCTAGAACCCCACTTTTTTGTTTAAGGTCAGAAAACATGGGGTAGGAGGAGGTGTGCGGGGCTGTTTCTGGAGGCTGGTTGATACCAGGGCTGACTCCACACTCCTGCTCCTCTCTTCAGAAAACACTACCCAGAGGAGAGAGTTGGTATAAACAGCAATTTCATAGGTGCTGCTGAAGCTTGGTGGGGTATTCCCCAATGATCTTCTCCTCCTCTAGGGGGGTCTTCCTGACCCAGGGATTGAACCCAGGTCTCCTGCATTGTAGGCAGATTCTTTACCATCTGAGCCATCAGGGAAGGTCAGTCTTCCCAAACTATCAGGCATATAAGAATGATTAGTGTATGGATGATCTTTGCCTCCCAGCAGGGTCTTGGTAGCCTATCAGAGGCCCATATTTTAGCACCTGGTCATTGTGAGACCAGTAAAGGTCTGTTCCTTTTCTCTTCTCGATCTCTGTCCCCACATGGAAAGCATGGGAGTCACAGCATGGTGTCTGGTGATGACTCCATCACCTAGAAATCTGGCAGTGGTCCTCTTCCTGGTTTGCTATCAGAATGTCTCAGGCCATTTGATTTGCTTATGACTGAAAGGCAGAGGAGAGTAATTTTTGTTCCTTACTCCTAGGAAAGGAACAAGTAGAAGAATATCACTGTTTTTCCACAGGATTCTATAGTTTTGAGAGAGACTTGACCACTGTTAAGCCCACATGTTTTGTTTTGTTTTTGACATAAAGGCTGGACAGATAGCAATTAGAGTTTCTCTTCATTGATTATCTCTTTTTTTTCTGGAATTTTAAAAAATTGAAGTGTAATTGATTTACAATATTGTGTTAATTTCTGCCATACAGCAAAGTAATTCAGTTATATACATATATACATTCTTTTTTATATTATTTTATGATTTATCACAGGATATTGCATTTAGTTCCCTGTAGGACCCTGTTGTTTATCCATTCTATATGTTATAGTTTACATCCTGCTAATCCCAACCTCCCAATCCATCCCTCCCCCTACCTCTTCCCCTCTGGCAGCCACAAGTCTGTTCTCTGTGGCTATGAGTCTGTTTTTGTTTCTTGAATAAATTCATTTGTGTAATGTATTAGATTCCACATCTGAAGGATATCATATGGTATTTGTCTTTCTCTACCTGATTTATTTAGTTCATTTAGTATGATAATCTCTAGTTGCATTCATGTTGCTGCAAATGACATTATTTTATTCCTATTTATGGCCAAGTATTAATGTATTCTATTGTGTGTACACACATACACACACACACCACATCTTCTTTATCCATTCATCTGTCAATGGACATTTAGGTTGCTTCCACGCTTTTGCTATTGTGAATAGTACTGCTGTGAGCATAGGGGTGCATTTATCTTTTTGAATTATAGTTTTATCTGGATATATTCCCGGGAGTGGGATTGCTGGATGGATTGATTATCTCTTAATTAGGTTCTTGATGCCAAGTTCCACTGGATGGTTGTGACAGCTGTCAGGGCCTTTCTCATTGATGGGTATATGGCAGTGGTTGGCATCTTCAAAAGAGCTATGGGGCAGCACAGCCAGCAAACACGCTGACACTTTAAATCCTTATCGGTGGCACAGCTGTTTGATTTGACTAGACTGCGGCAGTGGCTCATGTAAATGGGAGAGTGGGGCTGGGATGAGAGGAACCCAAAGATCCTGTTTGAATGGTTGTCAGATCTCAGTCTTGTGTTCACTTGTGTTCAGTCTTGTGTTCAGAAACACCCCTCACTTCTTGCCGTGGATTCCTTCTCACAAAACCACAGAACAACACCCTTCCTGGAATTACTGGGATGCATGTGATGGGGGGGTGTGATTTAGACAGAGATGCGGTGTCCATTTAGCCTCATGATGGAGTGACTACACCATTATTTTTTTCAATAAATAAAAGTGTAAAACTTCATGCATCAAAAGATCAATCAGAGAACCAGGTTACCTCAGGAGACTCACTGACTGTGATCATCTGGGCAGAGGAAGAATTCATTCTGTCACTTGGAGGGAGACCTAATCTTGTCGTTTCAGAGTGATAAGAATGCATGACGCACATTCTTCACTTTTAAAAATCTCTCATTAAATTCCATTTCTAAAAATAGAGAATTCACATATGTTCTCTATAACAAGTGAAATAATATGAAGAAAGAAGGCAAAAAGTTAAACATCTTTCTCATGATTCCTGCATTCCCATTCCCACCTCTTGCTCCTCTAAGGTAAACAAGGATAAGGACCTATTGTGTATCTTTTCACATCTTTCCCAAGTCAATGCAAGTAGATATGATTTTGACTCCTGAAAATTGGACGCACCCTGTATACAGTTTTGTGCAAACTCTTTTTCTCACATAATAATTTTCTATGGATATCTCTCTAGATTAATATAGTTAAGTCCTTCATATTAATAGCTTTATAGTAATCCATGGTATAGATGGACAAAAATCTATTTAATGTCCACTTGATAGATATTCAGAAAGTTTCCAGGTTTTCACCTTTAGGAATGATACAGCAGTAAATATTCTTTAAATATATCATTATGAACTAGTACTCCCCCCAATAGGACCTATCCCTTGAAATGGGGTCACTGGGTCAAAGGTTATGTGTATTTGAATTTTCAGTAGCTATTGCCAGCTTGCATTCCAAAAAGTATAGCAATTTTCATTCCAATAGCAGCATGTGAGAGTGGTTGCTAGCACAGAATGCTATATGTTTTGAGTTTAAAAATGTTAAAAAAAAATGTCCTTCTGTCAATCTGAGGGGTAGGAAAAAATGGCATCTCCTTATTGCTTGTTTAAGAAACAATTATTTATTTATTTATTTGACTTGCTGGGTCTTAGTTGCAGTATGTGGGATCTTTAGCTGTAGCATGCAAATTCTTAGTTGTGGCATGTGGGATCTGTTTCCCTGACCAGGGATTGAACCCCGGGCCCCCTGCACTGGGAGTGCAGAGGCTTAGCCGCTGAACTACCAGGGAAGTCCCTCCTTATTGTTTTAATTTGCTTTTCCTTACCTGCCAGTGAGGACAAGCATCTTTTCATATGTTCATTGGCCATTTGGATTTCCTCTTGTGGGAATGGTCAGTTCTGTTGTATTCAGTTGGATATTACGTATTGTATGTTGCAGACATTTTTTCCCCAGCTATCATTTGACTTTGGCTTTGTTTACCTTTGTTGTTGTTCAGTTGCTAAGTCATATCTGCCTCTTTGCAACCCCATGAACTGCAGCATGCCAGGCTTCCTTGTCCTTCACTGTCTCCCAGAGTTTGCTCAAACTCATGTCCGTTGAATCAATGATGCCATCCAACCATCTCATCCTCTTTCACCCCCTTTTCCTTCTGCCCTCAATCTTTCCCAGAATCAGTGTCTTTTCCATTGAGTCAAAAGATTGTTTAAAAAAAATGTACCAGATAATTTAAAAACTACCCAGGTAATATTAGTTTTTTATAGACAATTGTTAAATACAATAAGCCAAAAGAAGACTACAAAAATCACTCATTTTCACACCACTCATAGATAACCACCCACAGATAACTATATTTTGGGGTATATGCCTCCCAACTGTCTTCTACACACATTTTACTCTTTGTTTTAAAATATTACCTCTAAAGGAGAGAAATCTAAATGTGTATACTGATCAGAAGAGAAAGGGAAATTCAAGTGCAGGATCCTTTTCATAGCTACTTGAAACATATAGAAAGATGCTTATAACAGATGAGGGCAGATGGGTAGTACTGATCAGGAGGGAAATTTATTGTTCATATTGTAATGATTCTAAAATGCACATTTGATTTGCTCATCTTAACCTCCCTGAAATCAGCAAGTGTTTCGTAAGCAATGATGTCTCATAAACACTGCCAGGCAGCGATCAGAACATAGTCATTGTTGTCTACATGTGTGAGCTTGTTCACAGTTTTTCACGATATTTGCACTTCACTTGGGTTATGCTTACTCAGGAGTATAAATGTTAAATTTAATTGCTATTTGAAATATCTTCAGTAAGATTTATACTATGACTACATTATTACACACTAAACACAGCCTAAGGCAGGAGAAATGGGCAAATTGTAGATTTTGAAATAACAAGAGGCTGTGTGAATGTGACTGTTCTTAATACATTAGTAGATGTTATGGTACTAAGATAATGGTGCATCTTATAATTGATTTGGTGTCTTAAATTTGATGTATGTGGTATTAAATTGTTTGGTTAGGTAATATATGTGGGAAATAACTTTTTCAAGAGATTCAACAGTGTGGCAATACTCATTTGGGAATATTTCACATATTATGCTTTTGGCACAAATAAAATAAATGAGTGAAATTAGGCAAACATGACCTGATTAGCAATAATATTCAACAAGATGCTTGGAGAGATAGATGTGATTAAAAAAAAAAAGTTAAAGATCTTGTAGTGTTGACTTGTTTGTGACTCTAGAGAAAGGGAAGCTCTGGATGGACTTTGGGAGGAATTTCGTATTGAAGTCAGTGATGTGGATTGCGTGGGAACGTGTTCAAGTTATGGCTAAAAGGAGATGTTACATTGATCTTGCAAACTCAACGGCTTCTTGGATGTGGCCTGTGTGGTTATGTCTCCTGTTACTGTGGGTGAAGCAGCATAAATAATCCCTAAATCCATGTTGCTCCATCTGTCCTGCCTGGCAGCATGGCAGCTTGGAAGCAGTCCTGAACTAGGAGATGACAGTCGTCATTCTCCTGAGGGTTTTGCTCAGTCACTGGCTTTTATGCATGGAGGCCTGTTGCTTTGCTTGCTTTTAGTGTTAGTTGCTCAGTCGTGTCCGACCCTTTGCGACCCCATGGACGATAGCCCACCAGGCTCCTCTGTCTATGGGAGTCTCCAGGTAAGAATCCTGGCGTGGGTAGCCATCCCCTTCTCCAGGGGATCTTCCCCACCCAGGGATTGAACCCAGCTCTCCTGCATTGAAGGCAGATTCTCTACCATCAGAGTTACCAGGGAAGGCCTTGCTTGCTCTTCCTACCCCTTAATTCAACCGGAGAGGAGTAAACCTGCCCAGACTGGATGGGTGTAGTTTGGTAGTGGGAAGAGAAGAATAAGGAGTTAATGTGCACAGTCCTCCTTTGTGATCTAATCTAGCATCTAAAAACATGATTCCTGGCCAGCGAGTGGGATTTGAAAATTTCCTTAAGAAAAACAAGACATGAACATGAATATCCTAACATAAAATATTTCCAGGACTTCCTTGGCAGTCCAGTTGTTAAGGCTTCACACTTCCAATGCAGGGGGCTCAGGTTTGATTCCTGGTCAGGGAACTAACATCCCATATGCCACACAGCATAATAAAAATAAACCAAACATTTAAAATAAATTTCCAATAATTTTTACTTCTGTCTATAGTTTACTGTAAGACTCTTGTTTTTTTCTGACTTCATTAAGAACTTGGCAGAGCAAATATTTCTTAAGTGGCTGATTGAGTTAGGGATACACCTTAGCACTTTCCTCAGCTTCAGTTTGCCAGAAAAAAAAAGAATGGAGGCAAAGCATTTATAAACATTTCCTTTCTGGAAGACCCAAGTCAGTTTTATGCATTGCTGCCTTAGCAGCACATTCTTTCCATTTGAGCAATACTGGAATTATTTTTAAGACCAGTGAGTGAATTCTTAATTTCAGATATTAATATTTGTTTACTTATTTCTAGCCTTTCCACTTGGGTCTTCAAAAAAATTTTTCATCTCTCTGCTGAAATTCCCTAGCTGTTCACTTTTGTTGCCCAACATTTCTGCAGTATCCTTTAATATCTCTGTAATAATTCTTTTGATGTTCGTGTCTGACCGTTCCAACATCTGGAAATCCATCTTAGGGTCTGTTTCTATTCACCCTTTCCTCTCTTAACCAAGGTTCACATTTTCTGGTTTCCTCACATGTCTTATAAATCTTAATTGTATGCTAGACTTTGTGTAACAAAGAGCAGTGGATAAAAATTAATAATATTTACCTCCAGAAAAATATACACTCTTTTTTTGGGGGGGTTGGCAGGGGTGGCAGGTCACACTACTAAAGGAGCTGAGTTGCTCTGCTCTGTAGCTGAAGTTGGGTTGGTCTTGGTTGTAGTTTTAATTACTTTGTCTTAATTTAAGTTAGACTCAGTTCACCATTACCTTCAGAGTCAAAGCAGGAGCAGGCCTTCCTTTCAGAGATGCTTGGACCTAAACACTGGTAGACTCTTATTATATTTCACAGCCAGCTGCCAGCTTTTCTGCATGTCTGGGACTTTTCTTTGCTCTCTCTTCCTCTGGCGTTCAGTTTCTAAGGAAATCTCTTTCTACCTGGCCCCAGTCCCCTCAGCAGTGTAGGCCGTGAAGTCTCAAAGTATTTTGCAGGGGTTCCTCTCAGCTCTCCCATTCTTTCCCAGCCTCTGGAAGGCTGCTGAGGTATAGTTGGTAAAGACTCAGGTGCCTCTGAGCTATTTCTTTCTGCTGTCCTGCCATCCTCATCATTGAGGGACTCTGCCTTACAATCAGCGAAGGTCTGGAGGAATTGGGAGGGGTCTCTTCCCACTCGCTAGCCTCACCTCCAGCCTTGGGAATGTAGCTGCCCTCAGGGTTCTTAGCAGAGTGCCTCAGGGGCCTCCCCTTGGCTCTCCAACCCCTCTCTAGGCCTTCAGCAGGTGCTGCCTTGCAGTAGGAAAGTGCTTTGTGCATCTTGGTGGGGTAGGAGCTGGGGGTGGTGTCTCACCTCCAGCCTTTTGCCTGCTGTCCTTTGCTCATTGAAGGCCTGCGAAGAACAGGTAGGTGGTGTCAACTTGCTCTGTGGCCGGAGCTCACTGGGATTCTAATCTGTCATGCTTGTCCACACAGAGCTAGAAGTTTGTGAAGTTTGACTGGTTTCAAACAGTCTGTCTGTCTGTTCCTCATTTTCACTCTGCCAGGGATGAAGACAGCCACAGTCTCTCCTAAGAAGTGTTTATCACTTTCTATAATTGTTTATCATTTACTTTAGATTTCCTTGTGTCCTCAGCATTCAGATGAATTTTAAAATTATGATTAGTAGCTTCTCTAGCTTGTTGTTAATATTAGTAGGCAACAGTGATCTCTTGTGAATTTCTGCATTCTAAATGGAAGCATAAGAGCTGGGAATATTTTAAAATTTGGAACTGTCATAATTTGCATCTTGCTGATACTTTGACCATTGTTATGGTTTTGTAATAAAAGTGTAGTTTTAGCAAGAAATACCAGATAACTGGTGTTAAGTCAGGAAATGGCACATGGAAGCCGAAACTCCAGGCTTTGGGAGCCCATCAAGTCACCTCTGCCCACGAAGATGGGGCATCTTCTAAGATGACATTGGCTCCAGTCTTAGCCACACCTGGCAGTATGGCTCTCCTACTGCTCATTTTCTCACTGGTTTCCATGTGAGCATCTCTCTCTCTCTCTCTTTTTAATGTAGACTATTTTGTAAAGTCTTTATTGAATTTGTTACAATATTGCTTCTGTTTTATGTTCTGGCTTTTGGCAACAAGGCATGTGGGGTCTTGGTTTCCCAAGCAGGGACTGGACCCTCACCGCCTGTACTGGATGGTAAAGTCTTAACCACTGGGCTACCAGGTAAGTCCCCCTGGCAGCATCTGTCTGGAGGCTGTCTTGTTGACTCAGTAATTTTTGAAATCAACCATTAGATAGCAAAACTTTGGAAGGAGAAGAGGAAAAATAGTATATCCTCTTTTGCTTAATCCTCTTAAGCATAAATATCATCTATGCTTTCTTCATATGCTTGCACCTCTTCCTTTCTTTTACTTTGCATTTTTTTTTTTTAAACTGGGCAGAGAGTCAGCTCTCAGAACCTCTTTCCAATCAAGCCATAGAGAGCATGTCATACCCTACGTGTCCCTACCTACCATCACCCGTGGAAGTAACAAGTGCTGGGAGAGTCCTCAGCTTGCAAGATCAAGTCTAATTATACTATGTTCTGGTTCATTAACAAGACTACTTGAATAAGATTGAAGACAAAGCAACAGACTATCTGTTAGGATTTGGCTGTGTGTGACCAAGAAAAAAAAACAACCCAAAAAACATAACAACCCAGAGTAACAGTGGTCTAAGTACAATAGCTGTTTATTTCTCTTTCAGACACAGGACATTCCTAGATGTCAGGGATCTGGGATCTCTTTACCTTATTTCTCAGCCATGTGTGATCTTGGGCTCATAGTCTTGGTGGCATTCACATTCTAGGAAGAGGAAAAAAAGGAAAAGGAAAAAAAGAAATGTAAAGAAACAAAGGGTACAGGTGTATACCACCTCTTACGGAAGGCCCTTAAAGGTTGTCCAGTACATTCCTACTCACTCCACTGACAAGAACTTTTTCATGTGGTAATACTTAGCAGCACAAGAGGCTGAGGAACAGAGCCTTTATTGTAGGCAACTGTTTGTCCAGCTGAAAATCAGGGGTTCTACTGCCATAGGAAAAAAGAAAAAGTGAAGTTGCTCAGTCGTGTCTGACTCTTTGCGACTGCATGGACTGTAGCCTACCATGCTCCTCTGTCCATGGGATTTTCCAGGCAGGAGTACTGGAGTGGGTGCCATTTCCTGCTCCAGAGGATCTTCCTTACCCAGGAATTGAACTTAGGTCTCATGCATTGTAGGCGGACGCTTTACTGTCTGAGCTACCAGGGAAGTCCCTACTGCCATAGAGAAAGAGGAGAATGTGTTATATATTGAGGGTTAACCAGCAGTTTTGGTCACCAGTCAGCTCTCTCGGGAAGAATATTACAGAGTTCCAGCCTAGTCCTGGACCTTGAAATCATCTTTGAGGGGAGAGCATTTAATATGTCAATAACCTCTATTCTGATAACTGCTCCCCGTCCCTGGTAGCTCTGTGGGTCTGTAGAACCAGAGCAGTGATAGGATAGTAGTAGTAGCAGTGTAGTTGCTCAGTCATGTTCAACTCTTTGTGACCCCATGGACGGTAGCCCGCCAGGCTCCTCTGTCCATGGTATTCTCCAGGCAAGAATACTGGAGTGGGTTGCTATGCCCTTCTTCAGGGGATCTTCCTGACCCAGGGATAGAACCCAGATCTCCTACATTGCAGGCAGATTCTTTACCAACTGAGCCACTAGATAACAAAGGATCTAAAATATGATGTCACATGGGGAACTGCTGAAGAAACAGGATCTTTAGCTTAGAGGAAAAAAGAGTTGGTAATGACCCTTGTCTTCACATATTTGAAGTGGTGTCTTGTGAAGTCTGGATGGATGAGAAGAGCAGAATCCAGGCAGTGAGTGGAAGATACAGGGAGAGTAATACAAGTTCAATGTACAGAGGAAAACCCTAGTAGTAAGAGCTGTCAAAAAGAGGTAGTGAGCACATATTTACTGCTGTCATCCTGCCATTGATAGGTGTTGAGGACAAAATAGTCAGCAAGAAGGTCTGATTCCTGCCAGGATGGCAGCTATGCTCTAGCGAGGAAGTCAGAAGTTGATCAGATAATCAAACACATGTGACTGCAGATCATCAAATATAACAACTAGATCTTAGAACATTGATAGTGGTTGAAGTAAGGGACAGGCACCCATTTTTAGACCTTCTAGAGGATGTGCGCTTCTGTCAGGTCTAAACTTATGGTCTCTCCTGCTCATTTCTAGTGTTCTAGGTAGTGCTGCAGTGGATAGAAGGAAGAAATTTGCCTTGGAGGGCAAAATGAATTCCAAATTTGTGGGACTTCTATTGATAAAATGGACTTTTTAAAGTTTCACAGTGGTGCACCATCACTAAACCAGGTTGTGCTAACCTCTCACCTGGATAGAGAATGTTGGTTGATCACATGTGAATTCAACAACTTGAAGTCTTGAAAGACTTGAACTAGTTGGTTTGGAAGAACTAAAAGATCCTCTAAAATCTGTAAATATTCTAAAAAGTTTCTGAAAATTCTGAAAAGTTTTCCCACTGAGGACTTAAAAAAAACAACCAAAAAACCCATAACTCCCTTTTGCCCAAGAAAATAACCAAGAAAGAAATGATAAAAACCCTTTTTTTCAGTTCTCTCAGTCTAAATATATCAATATACAAAAACATGGTAATTTTATGAGTGAAACAAGTTATACATAATGCATTTTTATGTTCCTAAACGAACAGCATGACTTTATATCTGTAAAGGGCACTAAAAATAAGCTTTGCATGTATTTCAGTCCCCTGCCCCCAAATTTTCTTTGAAGAAAAAATTTTTTTGTTCTTCCGTAGCTTAAAATTTCTGAAAAATCTCTGTATCTGGTCTGTTCCTTTTGTTCTTTCTGCCTTGTAGCTTGGGTTCTATTTCTGTAAAGTGGATAAGTGTGAAATTAGCTGTTCTTTTAGTCTAACTGATAGATGAGATTTAACTCTCTGTCATCTACCTGCTGGGTGTCTAGAGAGCTTGGGCTCTGGGGTGAGTGTTCTGTCCATGGTTTTTGCCAAGGTGGGCTTCATTTCTTCCCAGCTTTAGTTCCCACTAGGGCCCACCAGGCGCACTGACACGCAGTGTTTATCCAAAGAATTCAAGAGCTGTACAGCCAGAGAGTAATTTGTCTTCATGACACACCTGGGAGGCATTCGGGCAAAGAGGCTGTTACGATGGTGGGGTGTTGGCAAGAGCATCAGTTTGGAGTCTGGACAGAGTGCTTGGGGGCTGAGACTCTTGGGCTCTGCCACCAGCTTTGTAGGATCGTGGGAAGATCTTTTCCCCTCTCTGAGACCTTTATTGCTCACCAAAAGGATGAGGGTATTGGATAAAAGCTCTGTGGACCTCATATGCTCCAATGTTCTACACATGTATTATTTTGAGCCCACATTTCAAAATAAGAAGGTCGCAGCATTGATCTAAGATTATAAAATAGACTAATGAGGAAATTCCCTGATGGTCCAGTGGTTAGGACTTGGCACTTTGACTGCCAAGGGCCCAGGTTCAGTCCGTGATCAGGGAACTAAGATCCCACAAGCCATGCAGTATAGCCAAAAAAAAAAAAAAAAAAAGAAAGAAAAAATCCCAAAAAATGACTAACGGGAGAGTTGCTCTTTTTTGCTTCTGAATGGCACTGCAGTTTTTTGAACAAACACGTTTGTCCACATTAACATGCTGGACAATCTTGGTTTACCATGGCAAAGAGTAAAAATAAACTCTAGGGGAAAGCAGGGTGGAAGGAAGAGAATAAATCCTCCTGCTGTCTGAAACTCTGTGGCATAGCGGTAATAATCTCAATACCCACTTTAGGCTGTGTCACCTTGCTAGCTCTTGGGGAGGAGAGCTGGAAAAGAAATGCTCCCTTAGTCTCTGGTGCTGTTTCATTGGCTTATTTCCTTCCAAAGCTGTCCCTTGAATGCCTGAGCTTGCTTATAGTCAGCCAGCTTGATACTGGCTTTGAGCTATTCCTGACCAATGCAGTAATGACCGGCCTACCCTGCCTGCTGTGGTGATGGAGCTGGGCTCAGGAGCTGGGTGGTGTTTCTGTCTCCGTGGCACGAGAGACTGTGGGACTCCTTTGCCCTTCCAGAAGTGACTCCAAGGGAAGGATTGCCAGGAGGCAGACAGGGAGGCTGCCCTTGTTTTGTTTCCAGCTGGTTGGCAGACCCAAGAGGCTCAAATGAACATCTGAATTTAAGAGTGCTTAACGTTGATTCAAATCTTAAGCTGTCTTCTAAACTTTTGAGTGGATTGGAGTCAATATGTGAAATACACATACATGCTCTTTCAAAAATGACTAATCTCACTCAACCACGCTGTTTCCTTTCTTTCTGCCCACATTCTAACACCCCCAAGGGTGGTTTCTATTTATTGTCAATAAAAGCACTTCTTAGATTGCTTAGATATGAAAATGAAAATAAATGCCTTAGTTTATATATGAAATGATGTGGGTTAAAATACATGCAGAAAGTAATTCTGAAAAATTGGAAATAACCTAAATTTCCTTCAATGGAGATTTGACAATTGATAGTAATTCACACATGAAATATAAGGCAGCATTTAAAACCATAATGGAAAAGAATATATAAAAGAATGTGTACATAGGTATCATTTTGCTCAATAACAGATATTAACACAACATTGTAAATCAACTATGCTTCAATAAAAATAAAATGATGATATAGATACATCTATGTTGATATGAAAAAGTATTCTGATATGTGAAACAGGTTAAAACTATATGTATTAGATGATTCTGGTTTGCAAAGACAAAAGTATATATGCATATACTATAAGCCTTAAAAAATTCTGTAAGAGAGGACTCACCTAGGCATGTGTATTTGGGGGCTGAAAAGAGGTTCTGGTGTCCATGTGGTCTGGACCTAAGGCCTTAATATTTTCATCACACTGTTTCAGCATTGTCACTTTGGTTTCCAATCCTCTGTACTTCATGTTAAAAAAAAAATTGAGCAGTGGACAACTCTGGTGATAGAAATATGGATGATGTGTTTTCTCCTTGGCAAGCTGATTTTTTTCTACAGTGAACATTTATTGCCTCTCTGACAAAATAGCAAAAATTAGAGAAAGGCGTCCAGGAGACCTTCCTTTGCTTGGGATGTCTTGGTTGAGATTAATTTGAGCTTCATTTCTAGTTCAGATTGCTGAATCTTCTTTTTCCCCTTACTCTTTTTTGGCTCTGAGTGCTTTCTACTCTGTTATTTTGCGTATCTGTGTCCCTTTCCAGTCATGAAGATAGCTTGACACGTGGCAGATTGGGTGGAACCGTCCAAAAGAAAAGTTGGTCCTCCTCCATTTGGGTGGATCATACTGACCTCTTGGCAATTTGGCTCACCTGTTGGCAGGGGTGCAGACATTGCCTGGAAAACTAGAGAAAACCAGCAGTAGGCAGAGGACGAAGAAGTAGTTGATATGAGGAGATTTAATCACTGCGGTGGAAAATCAAATTACTGTTCTCAATTCTTCACAGCATTCAAAGAGCGTATTCATCAATGCCCTTGCTATGGCCTCATAGCAAGGGTGGTTGCAGTATACGTTCTGCCCCTTAACTTTGGGTTTGGCCAAAGAGAATATTAGTGGATGAGGGATTACAGAGGCTTGAAGAGCTGCAATTTTTGTATATCCGTGACCCACCATGAGAACTTCCTCCAGGCAGCTGTTGCCCCATCAGCCTGGGCTCCAGAGTAAATATAATGCCTTCAACCCAACCTGTAGTTTGGAGCCAAGTGCTGCTGAACGGCCGCCTGAAGCGAGTTCCCCCAGCCCAGCCCAGCCTGGACTAGCCAAACCATAATCAGCCTTTCAGACTCGTGAGTAGGAGACTAAATCCTAGCTGTTTGAAACCACTGGGTTTCGGGGTGGTTTATTGTGTAGATTCCCTGAGGCTGTAACTGGTTAATACACTGGTCTAGGTCTGTTAAACAGACCCACCAGAGTCCTTGCTGGCTGAAAAGAGATTTCTGCCTGCTTGTGTGTGATAAATATGCAAAAACCATCCAAAAATGTGATGATAATAACCTGGAAAGAAAAGAATATGGTCTGCCTGACTTCGCATCCAGGGCAAATATAACTTTCCCTCGATTATAAATGAATTCCAGCATTTCAATTAAGGAACTGAATACATTAAGGAATACATTACTAGTATTCTAACCCTAGGTCCAGGGAAATTCAGTTTGCGGTCAATGCCTGAAAAGTTAATGAGTCATTAGGAACAGTGTATAAGCCAGGAAGCCCCAACTGTACCATTGACTCTGGACTTTCTGTCAACCTTATTGTTTTTCAGAGGAACTCCTTCCTCTCGTTTTAGCTTTGCTCTAACCTCCAGGAGACTGCTGAACAAGTCTGAGGTCATTGGAGGGATTGGTATTAGAAAATTCACAGACACAGTGGCAGCGCTATTGGGTATATTTCGCTTTCTGTCCAAGCTGAGAGGTTTCCTTGAAGCCAGGATCATGTTTAGATTCCCAAGTGCACGTGTTACCCTAAGGTTCTTTCTCCTTCTGTGCTTGGCAGGAAATGTGGAACTCGCTTGGATGCTTGCCTTGTGTGCAATCAATTCTTAATGCCTGTTAGATGGCTGCAGCACAGTCCTGGGTGGGGGGCACGCTCAAGGACACAGACTTGGGGACAGAGCACGTGGAGGTCATCAGATTGCTCCCTATAACAGCAAGGAAGTGAGGCCTCAACACATAGCACACCCTGCAAGCAGTAGGGCTGGAACTGAGCTAGAAACCAGAGCAGCAAGACCTTTCCCCCCTGACTTTGAATGGTTGCTGTTTAGTTGCCACGTCATGTCCAACTCTTCTGTGACCCCATCGACTGTAGCCCGCCGGCCTCCTCTGTCCATGGGATTTCCTAGGCAAGAACACTGGAGTGGGTTGCCATTTCCTTCTCTGGGGGGTCTTCCTGATCCAGAGATCAAACCTGTGTCTCCTGCGTTGGTAGTTAGATTCTTTAACCTTGAGCCACCTGGGAAGCCCAACTTTCAATGATACCCATAGATTTTTGGCCCTTCTTACCTTTTCTCTGCAGGATACAGACTGAATGGGAATTTACTTATGAGGCTAGTATTTTTTTTTATTTATTTTTTATTTAAAAAATTTTTTTTATATTGAAGTGGGTTTTGTCATACATTGACATGAATCAGCCATGGAGTTACATGTATTCCCCATCCCGATCCCCGCTCCCACCTCTCTCTCCACCCGATTTGAGGCTAGTATTTTAAAGTGATGAACTTTAAAGTGTGGCCCACATTGTCAGTTTAGGTAGTTGGAAAATACAGAAAGGTGCAAACAGAAAACAAAGTCACCTGTGATCCCACAGACCAGATGTAGGCACTGCTGGTGTGCTTTTTTGTTACCTGAACTCACCAGCAATTTGGCATTTGTCATACATGTCATTTCATGTAAAAATTTTTGTAGGGATCACTTTGCTTTGCTGTTTGATATTCTTCGAAAATACCAGGTTTTAATTGAAAAATAACCCATCATGATCTATTGAGCTTTTCTACTCTTGATGGGTATTTATTATTCATCCAGTGTTCATTATCACCAATAATGCTGTGATGAGAATTCTTTCCCAGAAAGGGAATGGGAGTTACTTTTAGAAGTCCTCATGCTATGTGATGGGCTTGTCAACACACTACTGTTTATAGATTAGTTTATGTTACACTTTTGATAAATACTGCAAGAGTCACTAAGCAGTTTCCTACCTTTTGACTATAAAATTATTTATATTCCAGAAAATAATTTGAAATATGACCCAAACCTATGCTCAAAATTTCTTTTGCTTCATTTTGTTTTTAATGATAGTAAAAGATTGAAACGAGAAATTCCCCATATTAGGAAATTAATTAAATAAATGACAGCTTATTCTTCTGATTGAAAGTGATACTTATACGAGTTTTAAATAATGGAAATATTGATTGTTGTTTAATTTCTAGGTTGTATCTGACTCTTGTGACCCCATGGACTGTAGCCTGCTGGGCTCCTCTGTCCATGGGATTCTCCAGGCAAGAATACTAGAGTGGGTTGCCATTTCCTTCTCCAGGGGATCTTCCTGCCCCAGGGTTCAAACCTGTGTCTTCTGCATTGACAGGCAGATTCTTTTACCACTGATACATCAGGGAAGCCTAGAAATGTTGATAGTAAATGTAAAATAAGAATATAACATTGTATGTATTGTATGAGCTTGACTCCGAAGCAACATGCACAGGAAAGAACTCTACTAAATGCCAGTATAGGAGGAGACTCTTTGGGACCCCACAGCCTGCCAGGCTCCTCTGTCCATGGGATTTTCCAGGCAAGAATACTGGAGTGGGTTGTCATGCCCTTCTCCAGGGGATCTTCCTGACCCAGGGATCAAACCCAGGTCTCCCACATTGTAGGTAAATTCTTTACCATCTGAGCCACCAGGGAAGCCCAGTATAGGATCAAATGATCTTTTTCTTCTCTCTGTACTTTTTCTGGTATCTTAAATACATTACTTTTACTATCAGGAAAGAGTGTGTTGTTATTCTTTATAGTCATATATTACAGATGAGGTCATTTCCTGGGAAGGAAGGCATGACTGTGTGGGTTCCGTTTCCTTCCTAACGAGAGGCATTCAGAGCTTGGTCAAAGCCGTGTCCCTGTGCTCTCAGCCCTTTAAACAAGATCAGTATCTTCTTTGGTTCAACTTAACATTTAATCTGAACTCTGGTTTCATTTTCCTGAGGATATTTTTCCCTAATTCAGTTTTTATAGCTTTCAGATATTTTGATGCTTTTTCCAGAGTGAGTAAAATCCCATATGTTGTGTCAAACCTGTCTATTTTTCTCCTAAATTTTTATTTTGTTTCAAATCTAGGTAAAGCAGTTTTTCCAGTTGGGTGTGTCTATATATCTTTAGCTCACTCCACCCTAGGAAACCCACTAATCTTTCTGTCTCTGTATACTTGCCTACTCTGGACATTTCATATAAATCAACTCATATTAATAACAATGTGGAGCTTTTGTGACTGGCTTCTTTGAATCAGTGTGTTTTCAAGTTTCCTCTGTGTTTAGCAGGTGTCATTATTTCAGTCTTTTTATTTCTGCATAAGACTCTGTTGTATAGACTTAATACATTTTATTTATTCATCAGTTGATGGATATTTGGATTGTTCCCACTTTTTGGCTAGTATAACTAATGCTGCTGTGAACATTGTATACACATGTTTGTGTGAAAGTGTGTTTTCATTTTCTTGGGTAGGAGTGAAATTGCTTGGAGTAAAACTGCTGGTTCATATGATAACTCTATGTTTAACCTTTTGAGGAACTGCTGGACAGTTTTCTAAAGTAATTGCACCATTTTATATCCCTGCCAGGCATGTATGAAGGTTCTGATTTCTCTACATGGTTGCTAACACTTGTTATTATCCATCTTTCTGATTTTAGTGATCCTAGGGTGTGAAATGGTATCTCATAGTGGTTTTGATTTGCATTTTCCTAATGTTTTATGATGAGGAACAATTTTTACCTGGTTTTTGGCTATTTTTGCATTCTTCTTTGGAGAAATGTCTATTTAGATCCTTTGACTATGTTTTAATCGGGCTATTTGCCTTCTCATTATTGAGTTGTGAGAGCTTATATCTTCTAGATACAAGTCACTTATCAGATAAATGATTTGCAAATGTCTGTCATTTTGTGGGGTGTTCTTCCACTTTTTTTGATGGTGTCCATTGCTCAAAAGTTTTTAATTTTTATGGAATCCAATGTATCTTTTTTTTTTTTCCTGTCACTTGTCCTTTTGGTGTCATTTCTAAATTTTTTTTATAAGTTGAGGTCATAAAGATTTATTCCCATATTTTCTTCTGAAAGTTTTATAGTTTTGCTTTTACATTTAGGTCTCTGATCTATTTTGAATTCATTTTTTGTGTACAGTGTGAGGAAGGGATTGCAATGGGCTGAATTGTGTCTACCTCCTAATTCATATGTTGAAGCTGTAACCCCCAATCTGGAGACAGGGTCTTTAAGAGGTAATTAAGGATATGAAGTTATAAGGGTGGGGCCTTACTCCAGTAGGATTGTAGCTTTATAAGAAGAGGGAGAGAGAGATCTTTCTTTCCTCTCTTTACTCACTATGTGAGGACACAGTGAGAAAGCAGCCTTCTTCAGGTCAGGAAAAGAGCTCTCACCAGAATTTGACCATGATGGCACCCTGATCTTGGACTCTTTGCCTCCAGAACAGAAAATACATTTCTATTGTTCAAGCCACCCAGTCTTGGTATTCTGTCCTGGTGGCCAGAGTTGACTAATATAGGGTCCAACTTCATTCTTTTGCATGTGGACATCCAGTTGTCCCAGTGCCATTTGGCTAAAAGACTTTCACACTGAATTGTCTTCGCACCAGTTACTCAAACTAGCTCAGAGCTGAGAGTAGAATCTACCCACATTGTCTGTGAGCAGAGAAGAAACAGTGAACTGAACAACTCCATTTCCTTCCTCAGTTCATAAGTAGATCAGGACATTATAGAATTTTGATGTGGAGCTTTGTTCATGTTTGATGTGAACTTTTGAATCTCCCTTTCTTTGCCAGCATTTGAAAGAACCTCAGTAACCTTGCATCTGTTTCTGTTGGCAAGATGATCAAGCTACATCAGGCACGTAATACTTTAGCACCTTAATAAAGGGTATTCTAGGGTCCTAGAGCTTGGCTGGTGCATCTGTGAGGAATAAGGGGAGGGAACCAGGAAGGAGGGTTGAAAGAGTACATGTGTATAAGTGAATACATATTTAGTAATCATTTTAGTTATAAACCTATAGATTTTAACAGAAATCCAAATCTCAACGAAAGAAAGAGAAGCTTTGTCTCTCTAGTTCTTTTTCCTCATAGCCCATGGCCAAGTTTAATTCCTGCTCCAAACCAACGCTGAAAGAGAGGAGGAAAAAAAAGCAACAACAAAAAACCCTTTGGCTCCTGAGACACACAATGGAGTCATTGATCCAAGAACAAGTTGGTTCAATTGCTTGCTTTACCTTGCTGCTGGGAGAAAAACAAAACCTCCTATAAAAACATGGCTTGTGGGAAAAGGTGGGATTATCCTAAAAGCTTTCCTTTGTTTCTGAAGACACTCTGCTCTACAGAGCTTAAGTTGTGTAGCGATCAGGACGTGGAGAAAAGTCAGGCCTTGCAAATTGTTCCTGGCTAAGCCTCTGATCCAGCCTGTGGCTCAGGCATACCCGCAAGGCCTCTCGTGTTACTCCCAGGAAAATGGAGACAGCTCAGGGATGCCTTTATAAGGTCACACTCGTAGATTTCTGGTGTCAGCTTTCAGGGGTACCATTGTGATCCCCCAGCAGACGCAGGAGGAATCCTCCCTCTACTCCACTCTCTGCTCTTTGGATTGGACAGAAGTCTGAGAACTGAACCAGTGAGGCTGACACCTCTGTGCATGTCTCAGTTAGCAATGTGGCCACCTCTCCCCAGGTACAGGGGTAGTGTTAAGGCAGATTTTCTGTTCACCCATTCAAAGCTGAGACAGAATTTGCACAGACCCTTTATTCCAGATATGGAACGCCAGAGGCCTGCTTTAGGTTTTCAGATTCTACATGCACTGGCATCTTCAAGAAGTACTGGGTTGGCCAAAAAGTTCATTCGGGTGTTTCTGTTCTGATGTTATGGCCAAACCTGAACAAACTTTCGGGGCAAAACTCAATAATTGAGGACAGTGACTGAAGCCCTGATGGAATCTGTCTCCTCTTCTTGGTGGTGGGGACCCTGCACTTGCTCTGCTCCTTCCCTGGATTGTCCATATTGCATTTCTGGCAGCTGACCTGGCTTTGGGCCACAGCCTGCTACAAGAATCACCTTCTTTGTAGAGTTTAGGAGGCCTGGGTGGTGTATTTTTTCCCCTCATGTCTTTATTAAATCAGACGTAACTAGATGTTAAATTCAACACTTCTTGTTGCTTAGGAGATGGGCAGAGTCCCTGAAGTCTGAGAATATTACAATAGGTGCTAAGCAACACCATGTTATGAAAGAATATGAAGTTGGATCACTATTCAAGACATGCTGAGAAATGGTAAAACCAGATCTGACAGCATTGATAGTCACCCACTGGCAGCCTTTATAAAAAGAGCAGAAATGAAGAGCCTGGCCTGAGGGTTCCTCTGGGGCAGCTGTTGAAGTGCTGGGCCCACTCCCACCACAGCGGTGAGAAATAGGGGCTCGCTTGTCACTTCAGGGCAGAGTGGGAAGGGGGCAGGGTGGTTCTGGACAGTCTCCAGAGTAGGAGGAGTGGAAGATGTAGGGAAAAAGATAGTCCTGAGAAGGGAGAGAAATGACAACAGACCAAGGGGACTGTGGTCCTTGTGACCTGCGTTTCTTAGGCCAATTGATAAAGGGGATCCATTTCAGTGGACACCAGACGTGGGCCCTGTGGATGGTGAGCCTGCCTGGAGGTTTCTTGAGAGGACCTCATCCACGGGGACTCACTGGAAGGATGCAGTGACCAGTAGAGTGGACTGTTGGGAGCCTGTGGGTCAGGGGGAAGTTGAAATGTGATCATCCATGTTAAGTTGGATGATTATTTAGCTAATCATTGAAATGGGGCCACTTTTTTTTTCATTTTGATTATTATTATTTTTTTTACAATTTACAGATTTATTTTTTCCTTTTTTTTTTTAAACAAGCTTTTTCTTTTATATTGGGATATAGCTGTTTAACAGACAATGTAGTGATAGTTCCAGGTGAACAGCAAAGGGACTCAGCCGTACATATACATGTATCCATTCTCTGCCAAACTCCCCTCCCATCCAGGCTGTCACATAACACAGAGCAGAGTTCCATGTGCTATACAGTAGGTCCTTGTGGATTATCAAAATTGGGCCACTTTTGAGAAAGAAAGAAAGAAAGGGGATGCTATTAACAGGTATGCTGGGGCAACTGGTTTAAACTGGAACTGTCTATGTACACAGGCCATATGGTCACCATAGTGTTAAGGTACCTGAGTGGGAGGTTCCCATAGCCACCTGTATCCCCTCACACACGGGGGTCAACTCCCCAAGTGTTCCAGGCCCCATGGCTCTGACTCCAGGTCTTCCTAGTCCCAGCCATACAAGACAGATGCTCTTTTTCTCTAAATCCCACCCTTCTTGATTCTGACCGGAAGGGATCAGAAGTAGCAGCTGGTGAGTGGGAGAGGGTCCCAGGAAGAAGGGTTAAGACAGGGAGAAAGATGTCCCCACAGCCCTCCCCGTCTGTAGGCAAACCCTGCTGCTGCTGCCAAGTCGCTTCAGTCGTGTCCGACTCTGTGCGACCCTATAGACGGCAGGCCACCAGGCTCTGCTGCCCCTGGGATTCTCCAGGAAGAACACTGGAGTGGGTTGCCATTTCCTTCTCCAGTGCATGAAAGTGAAAAGTGAAAGTGAAGTCGCTCAGTTGTGTCCGACTCTTTGTGACCCCACGGACTGCAGCCTACCAGGCTCCTCCGTCCATGGGATTTTCCAGGCAAGGGTACTGGAGTGGGTTGCCATTGCCTTCTCCGAGGCAAACCCTAAGTGCCCTGAAATACTGCCCTGCCTGAAAGAGAGAAGCCCTCATTTAGATAAAAGTTCAGAATTGTGATTACTACCATACTACATTTGAAATACTGAAATGAGGCGATTTTGTGACTGAAAATGACCCATGTGCCTTGGAAGGACAGGAGAGCTCTTAGATCTGTCTGAAATCTCAGCTAATGCCACAGAAAAAACACTTACAGAGGACAGTGGGAGAAAAAAGAAAGCTGCTTTATGATTGTAACCTTCTGAACCTCTTTCATTCATTAACTTGTGACTAAAAGAGGACGGACATGACAGCCTCATCTGTATGGGGCTCAGCAACTATTACTAGTGTGAGGTGTTGAGTAGTTTCGCAAGATGCTGAACAGAACCATTTTTCATGCCCTGAAGTGTAGCAGGTATAAAACTCACCCCCCCCTCCCCCCGCCAAACACACATTTAATTCAATTCAGAGGGCATGTATAGTATCTAGGTTCCATCAGAGAGGAACCCAGGCAAGCCCTTCCCGCATTCCTGACCCACCAACGTGCAAGAGCCTAATAGGCTCTGAGGGCTCCTGGATTCATCAGAAAGAAGAGATTTCAGTTCCTTCCTGAAACAGAAATGAGAATTGAATCCTCTGCCTTCTGGAATGTGAAACCATGGAGGGTTTTTGCAGAAGACCGTTCTCTTGCAAGACAGAAGCAATATGGATCCATGTGTTGTTAATCGGAAGAGAATGATCTAGAAAACTGCCTATCCAGAGACATCCATGTTGGGTTTTGTTATGAACAATAAACACGTATTGTATTAAGCCCCTGAAAAAAAATGCCTGACCCTGAGAAGCATCAAGGAATATGAGCTAGTGTAATGATTTACTGGGCATCTACTGTGCCACCTACCATCTACATCTACTGTGCCAGAGACATGCCTTATTCCTGTTGTTGTTCAGTCACTCAGTCATGTCCAACTCTTTGTGACCCAATGGACTGCAGCATGCCAGACTTCCCTGTCCTTCACCATCTCCTGGAGCTTGTTCAACTTATGTCCATTGAGTCGGTGATGCCATCCAACCATCTCATCCTCTGTCGCTCCCTTCTCCTCCTGCCCTCAATCTTTCCCAGCATCAGGGTCTTTTCCAATGAGTCAGCTCTTTCCAATGAGTCAGTTGCCCAAAGTATTGGAGCTTCAGCTTCAGTCCTTCCAATGAATATTCAGGGTTGATTTCATTTTGGATTGACTGGTTTGACATGCCTAATCTCATTTAATACTTCAAATAACCCTATAAGGTTCAAGATCCAAGGTCCAGTTGTAGAGTTAGGATTCCAACCCAGGTTTTTTCTGCTATAGCTTTTTGGCATTTCAGGAGTGGCCTGCATTCTTCTCAAAAGAGAGAAGATGATAAACTTCCCTAACTTTGTGGACTCCTTTGCTGTCAAGTGTGGTGGTCAAGAGTAGGGACCTTGGAAACAGATGGTCTGCATTCACATCTGCTTCTGAGCCTTGCATACTGTGAACTTGAGAGACATAGTCAACCTTTCTGTGTCTTATAAAGGGGAATGACAATAATGATATCTATTTCATGCCAGGTTTAAATGAGTTAATACATGCAAAAGGCTTAAGAAGTTTTGAGTATATGTTTAAAAACGTTGACTGTTATTACTATGCCTTGATCTCATTTCCTAGATACTTGGAGCCAGAACTCTCTCTAGCCCATGGGTTGAGTAAACACTATCATGATACCACAGGACGTTAATCTGCACTTGCAGGCCTGACTCTGTACTGTCCTCTCTGGTTGGCCAGGACACCTCATGGCCCCTCTCGGAGCTCAGGCTCATCCTGTCTTGAGCCCTGGCTCTTGTTGCCCTGTTCCTGCCCACCCCAACCCTTCTGCCTGCCTCTCCCACCTCCCCCCTCTCTGTGTATTTAAATCTAGATTCTTTCCAGCATATTTTATCCCAGAGATTAGATCTGTATCTGTGATGACCGATCTTTTGTCTATGTCGCTTCTCTCCCTTTTCATGTTATTTGCTTTTCTTAACAAAGGAAACTCGCAACTTCAGTTCAGATTTCCTTCTGCAGAATTTTCCCCAAAGATAAAGTCCTTCTCGGGAGGCTACTTGGAACAGGACTCTGGAAGCTTCCTTTTTCCTTTTGTTTGTGGGCAGAGTTTCCTGTTGCCTGTAAGGTTGAGCTGGCCTATCCCCTAATCATGCTGGGAGGAAAGGACCCTCCAGGGGGCCTCTACCCAACTTTGTTGGTTTACTGGGCATCTACAGTGAACTCTCAGTGGGCAATTCTGAGAAGTCGCGATCCCCTCTGCACCATCCCCCCCCCACTTTTTTGGGGAGCATTTCAGTTTCTGTCACCAGATCCATATTGGTTCCACTGTATATGTGTGTGCGCTAAGTTGTGTCTGATTCTTTGCGACCCCATGGACTGTAGCCCATCAGGCTCCTCTCTTCATGGAATTTTCCAGACAAGAGTACTGGAGTGGGTTGCCATTTCCTCCTCCAGGGGAATCTTCTCAACCCAGGGATTGAACCCTTGTCTCTTGTGTCTCCTGCACTGGCAGGCAGGATCTTTACCACTGTGCCCTCCTGGGAAGCATTGGTTCCACCACCAGGCTAGAAATCACAGGCAGAGAAACAGCCTCTTCCCAGAGTCTCATCTGTCTTCACAGTGCACCCCACTCTGTGGTAGACAACGTCTATATTAAGGGTGCTAAATGTGACAGTGGCTTCAAGAGAGCTGGCTTCAGAGTGGGCCAAGAGTTTCTTGTGAGGCAGCCAGACAACAGGCGACAATGTTTGAAGTTGTACCAAGTGTCTGGTCAAAGCAGAGATGGTACGATAAGAAAAAAAATTGCCTTAGAAACTGGGAACTGGCAGAAGCTAGCATGTATGCCATGCTGAGCAGCACATAGAGGGGATTAAGCTGGTCTGAAGGAAGGCAAAGTGAGTGACCAGGGGGTGAAAGCCTGGTGAGCAGGAAGCAGGTCCAGATGGAGTGTCACTCAGGTGGGGAGGGGATGATGAAAGGCAGCTGGGAAAGTGGTGCCAGAGAAGAATCTGGTTGAGCCGGAAACTGGATCCCATGGCTGTAAAGAGGACTTGAAACTTGAAACGTAGAGGTTATGCCTGAAGCAAACCAAAGAAGAGGATTTGTTTTAGAAACGCAGTACTGCATGGGGGACAAAAATTGGGTTTGAACTGCTGTCTATAAAATGCATAACCAACAAGCACGTACTTTAGCGTGCAGGGAGCTCTGCTCAGTGCAATAAGGCAGCCTGGATGGGAGGGGAGTGTGGGGGAGAATGGATACACATATATGTATGGCTGAGTTCCTTTGCTGTTCACTTGAAACTATCACAACATTGTTAATCAGCTGTGTTGTTGTTCAGTCGCCCAGTTGTGTCCAACTTCATGATGCCATGGACTGCAGCATGCCAGGCCTTCCTGTCCATCACCAACTCTTGGAGTTTGCCCAAGTTCATGTTCATTGCATTGGTGAGGCCGTCCAGCCATCTCATCCTCTGACTCCCTCTTCTCCTTCTGCCCTTGATCTTTCCCAGCATTGGGACTTTTCTGATGAGTTGACTATTTGCATCAGATGACCAAAATACTGGAACTTCAGCTTCAGCATCAGTCCTTCCAGTGAATATCAGGGTTGATCTCCTTTAAGATCGACTGGTTTGATCTCCTTGCTGTCCAAGAGACTTTTAGTAGTCTAGATTATATAGTCTATATAATCAGCTATACCCCAATATAAAACAAAAAAGTTTAACAAAAAACTGAGTTTGAGTCTCAGTGTAACAATTTGTTAGCTGGCAGTGACTCAGCAGCAGCAGCAGTCTTCTTAAGATTACTTAATCTTTCTGTGTCTTTGTTTCTTCATTTTTGAAATGGGGCTAATAGTATCTGCATCTTAGGCTGTTGTAAGAATTAATTGACATAACGCATCTCAAGTGCTAGCCTAGCAAGGATCCTCACCCAGAGGCATACTCAATCAGTAAATATTGACTGGGGGCAGTTGGAGCAGCATCTCTGGGGTGGTGCGTAGAATGAGCTGCTAGTCTCCAGAGGGTTGGGTTGTGCCAGTAAAGGAAACTTGACACCAGGTTGGATTCAGTAGCTATGCTGAGATGCTAGTGTCCTGGAATTCCTTACAGGATGGGAACACAGATTTCCACCCTAAACAGTTGACTGATTGTTCTGAAAAGTAATCTGGGATAGCTAACTGAGAACGGTGTTTGAGTTTAGAGTGCAGTATGCAAGCTGAGTCACCAAGTTGTGTCCAACTCTTTCCGACCCTATGGACTGTAGCCTGCCAGGCTCAGTCCATGGAATTTTCCAGGCAAGGATACTGGAGTGGGTTGCCTTTTCCTCCTCCAGGGGATCTTCCAGACCCAGGGATCAAACATGCTTCTCCTGCATTTTCAGGCAGATTCTTTACCACTCAGCCACCTGGGAAGCCCCTAGAGTGAAGTGTAACCTTTTAATTCCCTGGAAGCATCAAGATGGAGAAGTGAAAATGATCTATTTCTCTAGATGACTCCCCTATGGTGGTTTTTTGCATTTGGATAGTAGGAACGTAGGAATGCACAATGGGATAAGAGTATACACTTTAAGCAAAGGTTCTCAGTCATTAGTGTTATTAGCATCACCTCATGGTCTTGGTGGAACACAGACTGCTAGGCCTCACCTCCAATGCCATTTCTGATTCAGTAGGTCTGCGAGGAGTTCCCAGGAGGGCAGCTGGCCCAGGGCCCACACTTTGAGAACCACAGCTATATAGTCAGATGGACTTGGTTTTAAATTTCCAACAGCAGCCACTTTTATAACCTTAGGCAAGTCAGCTTGAATCTTGTGAGCTTCAGTCTTCCCATTTGTAAAAGACTAATAATTCTTCTTGGACTTGCTTTGAATATCGGTTTAAAAATATATTTAAGTGCCCAGCATTTTAAAGGGGTAACTTTATGAGTAGATGTTAGGGATGCAGCAGGAATAGGCAGCTTAAAGATCTGGAAACACTATAATCATAAAGGGGATGAAAAGCAGAGCGGAGAAGCTAAGCCGTTTTCCCTTCTGGCTCCTCTCTGCCTAGGCTATCAGTCATGAACTTGGGAAGGGGTGGGGGCTTGTGAGGGATGGAGGCACCAAAGCAGCTTTGGAGATGCTGTTGAAGGGAGGGGGGTTGGCTATTTTTATCAGAATAGTTATTTCTGGATGTTTTATCAGGTAAGTCACTCCAGGAAAAAATCACCTCTCAGAAGGGTTTTGAAGGCAGAGAGGAGCCCTCCACTGAGGTGTTAGCCCTTCCCACTCAGAGCTCCTAGGACTGGGACTTGGCTTCTCAGAAGACCACTGTGTGTCCAGGTCTCTCTGAACTGGCGCTGAAGCCATCTCCTCCGCTCAGAATGTTCTTCTTCTTCTCTGATCCCATTTGAAGAATTTGAAATCATCTTTAAGTTTTTTCATTTTTGTAAAGCTAATGGCCTTTCCACAGGCTGATTTTATTTTGAACTTGTTTTTGTCTTGAGACTTTGAATACCTCAAAACTATGACCAATAACTTACCTTTATATACCTTTTGTTCTGTCCAGCCAAGGTCCGACTCAATAAATGTTTGATAAATTATGGAGAAAGGAAGAGAGGGAGGGAGGATGGAAGGATAGACCTGCATTTTAAAATGAAGTTTCTGGAAAGCAGGATGGATATACTACTCTTTAACTGTATCTTCTGCGCTTAGCTCAGCACCATGAATACATCAGGCAATCAGTAAATATTTCTCAAAACCTTTCCATCAGGATTTGCATCATCTGAGTATGGAGTTAAAGAGGGTTGCTGTTAAGTAATTATGTCCGACTCTTTGGACTGTAGCCCATCAAACTCCTCTGTTCTCCACTGTCTCCTGGAGTTTGCTCAAATTCATGTCTGTTGAGTTGGTGATGCTATCCAACCATCTCATTCTCTGCCATCCCCTTCTCCTTTTTCCTTCAATCTTTCCCAGCATCAGAGTCTTTTCCGGTGAGTCAATTCTTTATAAGTGGTGGCCAAAGTATTGGAGCTTCAGCTTCAGCAACAGTCCTGAATGTGAATATTCAGGGTTGATTTCCATTAGGATTGACTAGTTTGATCTCCTTGCTGTCCAAGGGACTCTCAAGAATTTTCTCCAACACCACAGTTCAAAAGCATCAGTTCTTCAGCTCTCAGGCTTCTTTATGGTCCAACTCTCACATGCATACATGATTACTGGAAATACCATGTGTGTGCTAAGTCACTTCAGTCGTGTCTGACTCTCTGAGACCCGATGGACTGTAGCCTTCCAGGCTCCTCTGTCCATGGGATTCTCCAGGCAAGAATACTGAGTGGGTTGTCATGCCCTTCTACAGGCAGTCTTTCCAATCCAGGGATTGAACCCACATCTCTTAAGTCTCCTGCATTGGTGAGCAGGTTCTTTACCACTAGTGCCACCTGGGAAACACCATAACTTTGACTATATCGACCTTTGTTGGCAAAGTGAATGTTTCTGCTTTTTAATACACTGTCTAATCGGAATGGGGAACACATGTAAATCCATGGCTGATTCATGTCAATGTATGGCAAAAATCACTACAATATTGTAAAGTAATTAGCCTCCAACAAATAAAAATAAATTGAAAATAAATAAATAAAAAATACACTGCCTAGATTAGTCATAGCTTTCCTTCCAAGGAGCATCTTTTTATTTTTTTATTTTTTTTCCCATTTATTTTTATTAGTTGGAGGCTAATTACTTTACATCATTACAGTAGTTTTTGTCATACATTGAAATGAATTAGCCATGGATTTACATGTATTCCCCATCCCAGTCCCCCCTCCCATCTCCCTCTCCACCCGATCCCTCTGGGTCTTCCCAGTGCACCAGGCCCGAGCACTTGTCTCATGTACCCAACCTGGGCTGGTTATCTGTTTCACCCTAGATAATATACATGTTTCAATGCTGTTCTCTTGAAACATCCCACCCTCGCCTTCTCCCAGAGTCCACAAGTCTGTTCTATACATCTGAGTCTCTTTTTCTGTTTTGCATATAGGGTTATCGTTACCATCTTTCTAAATTCCATATATATGTGTTAGTATACTGTAATGGTCTTTATCTTTCTGGCTTACTTCGCTCTGTATAATGGGCTCCAGTTTCATCCATCTCATTAGAACTGATTCAAATGAATTCTTTTTAATGGCTGAGTAATATTCCATGGTGTATATGTACCACAGCTTCCTCATCCATTCGTCTGCTGATGGGCATCTGGGTTGCTTCCATGTCCTGGCTATTATAAACAGTGCTGCGATGAACATTGGGGTGCACGTGTCTCTTTCAGATCTGGTTTCCTTGGTGTGTATGCCCAGAAGTGGGATTGCTGGGTCATATGGCAGTTCTATTTCCAGCTTTTTAAGAAATCTCCACACTGTTTTCCATAGTGGCTGTACTAATTTGCATTCCCACCAACAGTGTAAGAGGGTTCCCTTTTCTCCACACCCTCTCCAGCATTTATTGCTTGTAGACTTTTGGATAGCAGCCATCCTGACTGGCGTATAATGGTACCTCATTGTGGTTTTGATTTGCATTTCTCTGATAATGAGTGATGTTGAGCATCTTTTCATGTGTTTGTTAGCCATCTGTATGTCTTCCTTGGAGAAATGTCTATTGAGTTCTTTGGCCCATTTTTTGATTGGGTCATTTATTTTTCTGGAGTTGAGCTGGAGGAGTTGCTTGTATATTTTTGAGATTAATCCTTTGTCTGTTGCTTCATTTGCTATTATTTTCTCCCAATCTGAGGGCTGTCTTTTCACCTTGCTTATAGTTTCCTTTGTTGTGCAAAAGCTTTTAAATTTCATTAGGTCCCATTTGTTTATTTTTGCTTTTATTTCTAAAATTCTGGGATGTGGGTCATAGAGGATCCTGCTGTGATTTATGTCGGAGAGTGTTTTGCCTATGTTCTCCTCTAGGAGTTTGATAGTTTCTGGTCTTACATTTAGATCTTTAATCCATTTTGAGTTTATTTTTGTGTATGGTGTTAGAAAGTGTTCTAGTTTCATTCTTTTACAGGTGGTTGACCAGTTTTCCCAGCACCACTTGTTAAAGAGGTTATCTTTTTTCCATTGTATATCCTTGCCTCCTTTGTCGAAGATAAGGTGACCATAGGTTCGTGGATTTATCTCTGGGCTTTCTATTCTGTTCCATTGATCTATATTTCTGTCTTTGTGCCAGTACCATACTGTCTTGATGACTGTGGCTTTGTAGTATATTCTGAAGTCAGGCAGATTGATTCCTCCAGTTCTATTCTTCTTTCTCAGGATTACTTTGGCTATTCGAAGTTTTCTGTATTTCCATACAAATTGTGAAATTATTTGTTCTAGATCTGTGAAAAATACTGTTGGTAGTTTGATAGGGATTGCATTGAATCTATAGATTGCTTTGGGTAGTATAGCCATTTTGACAATATTGATTCTTCCAATCCATGAACACGGTATATTTCTCCATCTGTTTGTGTCCTGTTTCATTTCTTTCATCAGTGTTTTATAGTTTTCTATGTATAGGTCTTTTGTTTCTTTAGGTAGATATACTCCTAAGTATTTTATTCTTTTTGTTGCAATGGTGAATGGTATTGTTTCCTTAATTTCTCTTTCTGTTTTCTCATTGTTAGTGTATAGGAATCAAGGAGCATCTTTTAATTTCATGGCTGCAGTCACTGACAATGGTGATTTTGGAGCCCAAGAAAATAAATCTATCACTGCTTCTACATCTTTTCCTTCTAAGAGTACTTAACTTCTAACTGAATGTTTTCTTTCTTTATATTTCACCTGTTCAAGGCTTTCTTTCACTTTCTTCTTTTCCAAGAATAAATAAACATATCGAGCACATAGCTTAGGGGCATACTAACTTTCTATTTAAATTTTGCTTTATTCTCCATTCTTACATTTTATAATCACAACACTGAGTTATTTTAACTCTGCCTCCAGTGGGGAACTCTTCTCTCCCCGTGTTCTGTCTCCACCCATAAAGGAAAAAGCTCCCACTGACAATATCACTCTCTTTGGGACCTGCTCTGCTGTGTGTATCTGTCAGCTCCAGCTGCTGTAACAAAATATTGCAGACTGAGAGGCTTAAGCAACAGAAATTAATTTTGTCATACTTCTGGAGGTTAGAAGTCCTTGATCAAGGTATGGGCTGCTTGGGTTCTAGGGGGAGCTCTCTTCTTAGCTTGCAGATGGCTGCCCTCTTGTTGGGGCCTTTTCTTTGCAATGTATGGGGGAGGGCATGCAGGGACAGGGCAGAGAACTCTTGTGTCTCTCCTTTTCTTATAAGGACAACATTTCAATTGGATAGCCTCCCCCACTTCCCCAGTGACCTCATTTACCCACCTCCATCTCCAAGTACAGTCACACTGTCATACTGGCAGTAGGAGCTTCACTGTGAATGTTAGGGGGACACAATCCCATCCATAGCACCTAGGTCACACCTCACTTCCAGAGGAGTTAACTGAATGACTGAGAGCCTGACACACCCATCAGGCTGATTTTTAGGGGCCAAGGTGTGGTGCAAATATGAAGGCCTATGCCCCGCCTCCTGCTCCTCTGCTCCTCTCCTCCGAAGCTGGCATTGTGCAGCCTCACACTGGAAGCAGGACAGCAAGGAGACTTAGGCTGCCCCAGCTGGACTCTGCTCCATCCCTTCCTGCTATCAGCTGCGGCAGGGTGGGTAAATCAGGCCAGTGTTGTGCTCTGATGTCCATCTGCAGCTCCCAGGAGGAGCAGGATATCCCCCTCAACTCTGATCCAAGCTGTGTCCTCCAATCAGATATGAGAAAGCTCAGTCTGTTGAGCTCTGGAGCTACCTGACCACACATTTATTTATTTATTGGAGTATAATTGCTTTCACAATGTTGTGTTAGCTTCTCCTGCACCACAGCATGTATCTGCTCCATGTACCCATATATCCCCTCTCTCTTACCCCTCTATCCCACCCCTGTAGGTCATCACAGAGCATCAACCTGAGCTCCCTGTGCTATGCAGAAGCTTCCTACTAGCTATCCATGAAGAGCACTTGGCAACCCACTCCAGTATTCCTGCCTGGAGAATCCCATGGACAGAGGAGCCTGGCGGGCTACAGTCCATGGGGTTGCAAAGAGTTGGACACAAAGTGAAGCAGCTTAGCACAGCACAGTGTATGTATGCCTGACCACATATTTTAAATTTCATCTCTGCCATCCCCACCCATCCTCGATTTTCCCATCTCTTTTACTTTGTCTGCTGTTTCACTTTTTTTCTCCGTGGCACTTTTCGCCTTCAACCATTTCTCTAGTTCATCCGTAAGGATCTTTTAATACACTTTCAAGTGGCTTTCTGATAAAGAGACCTTAACTGAAGCATCTGAATGTTGCCTTGTTGAGGAAGGTGGAGGTATATTTAACTGAGGAGAAGTGCCTTTTTAGGCACAGTTGGGGTTAAGAACTGTTACCAAATATCTAAAACGTGGTTTTGGAGCAGAGATGTCAAGGCGGACTCTGGAACGTTAGCTGGTGGAAACTCTTTGGGAGATGGTGCTGGTGACGATGGTGCACATTTACTGATTCCTTCAATGTGTCAAGCAGAATGTGAAGTGATTTACATGCATTTTCACTTCTAAGTATCCCTGTGGGGTAGCCAACACCATTCACCCTATTTTACAGCTGAGGAAAATGAGGCCCAGTGAGGTTAAGTGACCCATTCCGAAGCCCAGCTCAGGTCTGCGTCATTCCCAGGCCTTCGAGCATGTTGCTCGGCTTAAGATAAGAACATCCTAACATTTTGAGCTGGCCGGCGATGGGACGGCAGCGTTTACCATGTGGTGTCTGCTCTGAGCCTGCTCCAGGCAAGGCTGGATGACCATCTGTCAGGCCTGGTGCAGAAGAAAGATACATTTAGACAACTTCTGAGTCTCCTTCCAGCTGTAAGATCTTATGAAAACTTCACCCAGTGGTGAATAGATACTCCTCGGGGTCCCAGGGCAGAGCTGTTGGAAGCAAAATTTTGTGTCATCTCTGATAAAGAAATGATTTGAACTTTATAGTTATCCACAGAAATATGCTTGTTTGTTTGGAAAGCCTTTTAAATTAGAAAATCTTTTAAAATATTGACATTCAAGGTCAAGTCTAAAATCCAACTCCCCCTTACTCTTCCTACTAAGTCTTTGTTTCAATTTGGTTCATTAGGAAAACATGAGTTTATGTTTCCAACCCATCACCAAGTATCTGGGGAGAACGTTTATCTTAGTATGAGAAGCAAGGCAGTAGTATAGACCAATGGAGAGGGGAGTTCTCTGGGGGTCCAGCGGTTAGGACTCAGAGCTTTTTCTGCTGTGTTGTTCAGTTGCAAAGTCATGTTGGACTCTCGGTGACCCCATGGACTGCAGCACAACAGCCTTCCCTGCCCTTCACTATCTCCCAGATTTTCTCAAACCCATGTCCACCAAGTCGGTGATGCCATCCAACCATCTCATCCTCTGTTGTCCCCTTCTCCTCCTGCCCTCAGTCTTTCCCAGCATCAGGGTCTTTTCTAATGAGTCAGCTCTTGCACCAGGTGACCAAAGTATGGGAGTTTCAGCATCAGTCCTTCCAATGAATATTCAGGGTTGATTTCCTTTACGATTGACTAGTTTGATCTCCTTGCTGTCCAAAGGACTCTCAAGAGTCTTCTCCAGCTCCACAGTTCAAAAGCATCAATTCTTCAGTACTCAGCTTTCTTTATGGTCCCTCACATCTGTACATGACTACTGGTAAAACCATAGCTTTGACTATACTGACCTTTGTCCTCAAAGTGATAGCTCTGCTTTTTTGCTGCTGTGGGCCCTGGCTCAATCCCTGGTCAGGGAATTAAGATCTCACAAGCTAAAGAAAAAAAAAAAAAAAGACCATCTAGGAGAAGTTAGAGAGAGGCAGATCCGTGTTACTCCAATGACAGAGGAATCTTTCTAAGAGGTGCTGTTTCCAGCAGTCGAAGGGACCCTCTAAAGAAGTAGTAGGGGGACTTCCCTGTGGTCCAGTGGCTAAGAATCCTCCGTGCAACACCGGGGACATGGGTGTGATCCCTGGTCGGGGAAGTAGGGGCAACTGATGCCGCAGGGCAGCTCAGCCCTTGAGCCACAACTAGAGAGTCCATGCGCCACAACAAAAATCCTGTGTGCCCCCAACTAAGACCTGACACAGCCAAATAAACAAATATTAAAAAGAAGAAGCAGCAAGTAAGCAGCCACTGAGAAGTTTCCCAAGCATAGATGGGTCATGGGCCTGGGAAAGACAGGTGGAAGCCAGGCTCCCCGCCACTGGAAGAAGGCTAGAAGAGAAGCCATTTTCAGAATAATAACA
Source organism: Odocoileus virginianus (assembly GCF_023699985.2). Taxonomy (NCBI): domain Eukaryota; kingdom Metazoa; phylum Chordata; class Mammalia; order Artiodactyla; family Cervidae; genus Odocoileus; species Odocoileus virginianus. The sequence goes on along the minus strand of NC_069696.1, from coordinate 17,758,851 downwards.
CCTAACACCATCCTCACTGTTTGTCAGGCCTGCTTCCCACAGCTTTAATGAGCCCTCCAGACCTTAAAGTGATCCGGATTATCATCCGTCTACTTTCTAGATAAGGAAATAGCTGCTGCTTCAGTCGTGTCCGACTCTGTGTGACCCCATAGACGGCAGCTCACAATGCTCCCCTGTCCCTGAGATTCTCCAGGCAAGAACACTGGAGTGGGTTGCCATTTCAGATAAGGAAATAGAGGCACAGGGAAATGAAGTAAATGGGCCCAATGTCTCACTCACAGCCGCTAAGAAGCAGAGCTGGAATGTTGGAGCCCAGACTGTTGGAGTTCATGCTAGAACTGGCTCTCTGGGTGCCTTCCCTGCCTTTTCTGCTGCCCACCCCCCCACCTGCCCCATCTCCACCCCGTGATACCATTCCTGGGTTCCCGGCTCTGACCTCAAAGGGGTTTTGTCAGAGGAAGGAGGGCTGGTGGTGAGTGGTCAGGACACCTGGACTCTGGTCCCCACTCTGCCGCTAACCAGGTGACCTTGGCAGGACCACTTACCTTTCCTGGTTTTTCACATGCTAATCCATTATTTCTGAGGCTGCCACGGAGGCCATTGTTTTTTCTTTTTCCTTTTAATAATTTAACTGGTTGTTTTATTTGTGGCTGTGCTGGGTCTTCATTGCTGCGTGGGCTTTTCTCTAATTGCGGTGAGTGGACTTCTCATTGCGGTGGCTTCTCTTGTTGCGAAGCATGGGCTCTAGGGTGTGTGGGCTTCAGCAGTTGCGGTTCCCAGGCTCTAGAGCACAGGCTCAGTAGTTGTGGTGCCCGGGCGTAGTTGTTCTGCAGCATGTGGGATCTTTTGGGACCAGGGATGAGACCCATGTCTCCTGCCCTGGCAGTCAGATTCTTCACCACTGAGCTATCAGGGAAGCTCTGAAGCCATTGTTTTAACCTATCTTTTACTAAAAGGGAAACTGTGCCCCTCAGTGTAAGTCCTACTCTGCTACCAGTAGAACTGAATTATAGTAAAATAGTCAACAACCCAAAAAAAGGCAAAAAATATACTGGGAAATTCATCTCTCTCTCTCCTTTGGGTTACTTTTCTAGTCAATAGCTAGAAAAGTCCTTTCACCCAGGACCCTGGACTGTGTAGACAGTGCGTCTTTCTCTAGATCAGGGAACGTCCATCATGGGCACTCTTCATGCATCCGGGCACCAACACTATGATAAGATTTTACTGGACTCCTCCTACTCACTGTATCTTTACAACCTCACAAAGTATGGATAGATTGCATTCAGATGGCCATCAGGTTTCCAGTTTAAGTGGCTATGTGACATGGTGATCTGGGACAGTGGCTTCAGCTGTGGATCATTTCTGGGTTCCCAACAGCTGTAGTGAGATAGGAATCTCCAGGGTCTCCCAGGAAACCTCTCAGGTTGCCCCTCATAGGATGGAGCCACGCTGACCACTGAGAGCTTGATCTTGTCATAGTCCGGAGTGGGTAAGGCATGTACTGTGTAGTTCTTTTCAGGGTGCTTTTTTAAGCCACCAGAGGATCTCACAGCGGGGAATTGGGCCCTCGGTGGCATCTTACCTCTCATCTCCATTTCCTCTTCAGAAGAGACTCACCCTGACTTGACAATCAAATGCAGGCTTGGGGTTTTCAATCTGGAACATTTGCTTGAGTGATCTGAGGGTCTTATATACTTTGGTTTTGAAGGTGACAAGAGAAGAAAGCATTGATTGTGTGTCCCTGGAAGTTCTTCCAAGTGGCCTAGAAAGACTGGAATGGCTCAGAAGAAATAGCCTGCTCACCCAGTCATTCTATTAGCATGTCTAAGTATTTACTGATTGGAGATACATTGATTAATATATATAGTTATCTGTCTGCCTACCTTCCTGTCTCTCTTTTGATCTGTCTTTATCATCTATTTTTCATCTGTCAGTCTGTCTCTAGGGCTTCCCTGGTGGCTTAGATGGTAAAGAGTCTGCCTGCAATGCAGGAGATCCCAGTTCAATCCCTGCGTGTGAAGATCCCCTGGAGAAGGGAATGGCAGCCCACTGCAGTATTCTTGCTGAGAATATTCTATGGACAGAGGAGCCTGGTAGGCTGTAGTCCATGGGGTTGCAAAGAGTTGGGTGTGACTGAGCAACTAACACAGCAATCTGTCTCTATCATCTATGTATCTGTCTGTCTGTCTATCAATCTTGATCTATTGGGTTGGTCAAAAAGTTTGTTTGGGTTTTTCCATAAGATATTATGGACAAATGCAAAGGAAATTTTTGGCCAACCCAATATATAGTGATCTACTGCTCACAATTTGGGTGAGAAGCATATTTCAGAGACAGAACTTGGCAATACAAAGAGACAAGTGCAGTGTCAGAGGTGGGTTCCTGGACCCTTGGAGAGAGGTCGGGTCATCTTGGGTCCGATGGCAGGAGGAGAAGGGCATTCCAGGGAAAGAGCACAAAGGAGGTAAGGACAGAGCACCACTACAGAGCTGTCATCACCGAGGCCTGGGAAGAAGTGTGCGGTCAGCACGGAGGGTCTTTACAGAGCGAGGGAAGTATCTGTGGCTGGAAAGGTAGATTGGGAAAGATTGTGAAGGAGTTTGTCAGCCTGGCTCAAAGAGATGGGAATGAAAGCAGTGACGAGGTGGGAGGCTGAAGGTAGACGGAGTGGATGAGGGGTCAAGGGAGGTTTAAAACGGGAGGAAATGAGTACTGAGAAATTTATGAAGGGAATATTAATACTATTACCAGTGATATGAGCTGAATTCATTTGATGTGCCAGGCAGGGTGCTTCATTCAGTATAATACTCATAGCTACTTAAAAAGATGGGTGCTGTAATTACCCTTTTTTTTTTTTTTAAAGTCTTTATTGAATTTGTTAGAATACTGCTTCTGTTTTATGTTTTGGTTTTTGGCTGCAAGGCATGTGAGATCTTAGCACCCCATCCAGGGATGGAACCTGTACCCTCTGTATTGGAAGGTGAAGGCTTAACCACTGGATCACTAGAGAAGTCCCTGTAATTATCTTTTATTTTACAGATAATGAGGCTGAATCTTAAAGAAGTAAAAATAAATCACCCAAGGTCACAGATAGTATGTGAGAGAGCCAAGACTCAAACCCTGGCTGTCTTACCCAGGGGAGAAATAACTCAAGACAAGAGATATCCAGAAAGGAGAAGAAAGCCAATTTACCTGTCTTGAGTTACTTCTCTGATTATTTAATTAAATAGGACCCACTTTTAAATGTTCTATTTGTCCTCAACAACCCTTCTTTCCAAAATCTTTGGTTCAGATTTGTCTCTTTGTCTCTACCTCTTGTTATTTTCCTCTCTCTGCAGTCCTTATGACATTTACATGGTTCACTGTGAAAATCTTTTTAGGATGCATTTTATGAAAAGCATAATGCAAAACAAAAATCAGTCTAGGAAATATATTGAGAGGATAAGCAGCATCTATTTGCAGTTTTCTCTGCACAGGTAGTTTGTTTCTCAGTGCTGGGCTATGGAGAGAATATTTACAGTGTCTGTTTTATTTTTCTACAGCATTTCCTGAGCAGGACACTGGGACTTTTGGAACTCAGGCGTATCTACCCATATCTCAGTATAAATTGAGATGCAAAGCAATTGAACAGAACAAAAGAAAAAGAAACTGCCTTGTCAGCACCATGAATCTGGCTAGTGCATCTAGGCAATTTATCAGTACAGTTAGGCTTCCTGGTATACAGTGTTAGTCACTCAGTTGTGTCCGACTCTTTGAGAACTCATGGACTGTAGCCGGCCATGCTCCTTTGTCCATGGAATTCGCCAGGCAAGAATTCTGGAGTGGGTTGCCATTCCTTTCTCCAGGAGACCTTCCTGATCCATGCCTCAAATCTGGGTCTCCTGAATTGCAGGCAGATTCTTTACCATCTGAGCCACCAGGGAAGCCTTTCCTGGTATATGACTCCATCTTTCTCCATGAGTGGGGTGCACAGATAAGGTCCGGGTAGCATCTGCATGGATGAGAAAGGTGTCATTTCACGGTTGAGATTCTCTGAAAATGGTTCATCCTTGCTGCTTCTCGAGCTCCAAGTCCTCTCCCTGATGGGGATCTAAGCCCACATTCATAGACCCTTAGTGCAAACTGTGACGAAATATGTTTTCAGGAATGGGCTGGAAAATCTTGGCCCACCTGTGGGCCTCTAGCCTTCTAGATGCTAGGGGCTTTGCTGGCTGGCTAAGTGGAAGCCAAGGGCCACTGAGGGTAGGAGGTCCTGGAGAGACGCTCTTTGTCCATCTTCCAGGGGGCAGTGTCCACAAAGGAGGGGAAAACTCAATGTAATGTTTCTGCAAGTCCTTGGAAGATATCACAGTGGACTTCTAGACTGGGCATCTTCATTTGTGCATTGTTCTTAGGACAATCACACAGCTGCAGAGGCAGCCCAACTGCAATGATGATCTCTTGAGGTGAGCCAGCCTGCAGAGGTGTGTGGCCCCAGGTCCGAAAGTTCCAGACAGAGAAGCCAAGAGAGTCCCTCTAAAGCTGTGGGGCCACCAGCAAGAGCTGAGATGAGAGGCTTCTTGTTGGCCACTCATGAAGCAGGGTAGCCACTCTTGAGAGAAGGATTTTTAGCTGTCAACACCAGGGTCTCTTGCTAGGGGAGTTGAGGGCCTGACTACAATGGAGTGAAAGGGTTCGAGAGAAAACTTAAGAGTCAGTGAGAGTAGACAACACTTTCAAGGGATTTTATTGCCAAAACGGTAAAGAGAGCAAAGGACAGGGAAGCAAGTGGCTGGCAAAGTCAATGAAAATTTTATTTTTAAAGATAGAAATAATAGCAGTTGGGATATGTGGCTCAGAGTTGCATGGACCATTATGGATACATTTCAAAAGCATAATGTGCAGTGAAAAAAGCAAGTAGAGAATAGTACATACAGAATGATATAATTTTACTAAAAATGTAAAATATCCACCCCCAATCCCATCATTTCTTTTTAAAATTTATTTTTAAAAAAAATTTTTGGCTACACTGACTGTTGCTTCACGGGCTTTCTCTAGTTGTGGTCGGCGAGAAGGGGCTACTCTTTAGTTGCAATGGACAGGCTTCTCACTGTAGTGACTTCCCTTGTTGGGAAGCATGGGCTCTTGGTTGCACAGGCTTCAGTAGTTGTCACACAGGGGCTTAGTTGCTCCTCAAAATGTGGGATCTTCCGAACCAGGAATTGAACCAGTGTCCCCTCCATTGCAAGGTGTATTCCCAACCACTGGATCACCAGGGAAGCCCCTGATCATTTCCATATGTGTATATATGTAGTAACTATTTTGTAAAGGTCTTTATAGGACTGATACCATTCGCCTCAGACCAATGATTACCTACTAGAGTGGAAGGAAATGCATGGGATCAGGGAAGAACATTCACAGGGCATTACATGTACCTAGATGCTTTCTTCTTTTACAAAAAGAAGAGAAAAAGCCTGAAAAATATGTGGTAACTTGCTAATAATGTGAAAGCTAGGTGTTGGATACACAGATACTTGATTTCTTACAGTCTGTACTTTGCTCTCCACATTGAAATACTGGATAACATAAAATGAGCCAAAAATATCATCAACATCAACAATAAAGGAATCCTTTCCCACTTGAAAGGTATTACAGAGCTTCCAGAATATATGGATACGGGTTATGATATTCATAAGATCTTTTTTCTCAGCTGCTTAATGCTCTGAAAACAAAAGATTCGTTCCATGCAAATATGTGGAGTGAAAGGGTTTTTTTATGTGGACCATTTTTAAAAAAGTCTTTATTACAATGTTGCTTCTGTTTCATGTTTTGGTTTTTTGGCCACCAGGCATATGGGATCTTAGCTTCCCAACCAGGGTTTGAACCTGCATCCCTTGCTTTGGAAGGCAAAGTTTTAACCATGGGACCACCAGGGAAGTCCCCAGGATTATTAACTAGTTACTCTTTGGCTTTCTACCATCTCCTTTCTCACTGTGAGGGAGTGTTCTGGCAGATGGAGATAACTGTGAGAAGAGGGGGTGATTTTTTTTTCTGATGATGGTTCAGGTCCATAGAGTATACCCCTATCATTTAGAGCAGCATTTGACATGTTTGCAGATGCTGGGAAAGATTGAAGGCAGGAGGAGAAGGAGATGACAGAGGATGAGATGGTTGGATGGCATCACTGACTCGTTGGACATGAGTTTGAGCAAGCTCGGGGAGTTGGTGATGGACAGGGAAGCCTGGTGTGCTGTAGTCCATGGGGTTGCACGGAGTTAATACGACTGAGTGGCTGAATTGAACTGATTTGACATGTTTGCAGAAATAGTTTTGGAGAGAAGTTAAAGGTAGAAGCCATTGCTGGATTGAACCATGTGACCTCACTACTGGGAAATGGAAAGTTTATCATTGTGGGTTTTATTTTGTCTCTAATAAGCATTGAGAAGCAGCAACAACCGTCTTTCTGATGTTCACAGTCACTTATGTTGGGCTCTGCCTCGAATGCTCTAGTGTCCATGGGCTGGACGTTGCAGTGACTAGAGGGTTACGTGATTTCCAGGGAGACAGATGAGGGGCCCAGGAAAAGCAGTGCCCTGAGAGGAAAGTCTTTTATAACTGATCAAGATGTGAGTCGGAGGACCTGACTTTTCAAAACAAGTCAAGAAAGAAGTTAAAACGCCTCTGTGGGGATGGATTAGCAGGAGGATCTGCAAGGGAGCATCGAGGCCCCCGTTCCTCTTCTTTAGGCCACTTATATTTTCTGAAGGTCTGATATAAATGTGGTATATCTAGTAGACCAATGAAAGAAAGTACTAGAGAAGCTGGTTTCATGTCAATATAAGGAAGTTTGTTTTAAATAATTGGATGCCTATGAAGTCATGGTGTTGCTTCACGTAGTGGTCACCAGGAGGCTTCTTGTGATGATGTCCTAGGTGGTTTCAGGTTTGCTGTTTGGAGGAGGTTGTGTGAGCAGGTCTAGCTCCAGGGATGGACAGATTCTCTGAATGGAAGGGACCCTCTCCCCTGTTCTCACAGCCCCATCTCCTCTCCCTTCTTCCCACTGGCATCAGGATGGGGACTGAGATCACGAGTATCACATTCTCCCACTGTGATGCTGTAGGGACAACGTGCATGAGATGTTGTTCAGTCGTTGAGTTGTGTCAGACTCTTTTGTGACCTCATGGACTGTAGCCCTCCAGGCTCCTCTGTCCATGGGATTTCCCAGGCAAGAATACTGCAGTGGGTTGCCATTTCCTAGTCCAGGGGATCCTCCTGACCCAGGGATTGAAGTTGTGTCTCCTGCATTGCAGGTTGATTCTTTACCACTGAGCCACTGGGGAAGCCCAGGCATGGATGAGCCAACTGCAAATGTTTTTGAATTTCAGAAGAAGACTGCAAATTCAGTAAAATGGTAGTGGACATTCATCCGGGTTCATCCCTGGAGACCTGTGGGCAGATTGCCTAGTTCCCCATTCACATAGCTTGAGGCAGTTAAGAAGGACAGAACAAGGACATCGAAGGCCATGTTTACATAACACCCCAAGTTCACCTTTTAGGATTGGTTTCTATTTCTTTCTGATGAAGTACAGGAGTTGAGAGCTGCGCAAATCAATTGGACTGCTTGTCTGTCACATCTGATCTCGTTGTTAGAAGGACTGAGCTACCAGCCAACTCTTCATGACCTGTGTCGAGCGGACCTTATCGGCTGGTGGTCAACCGTTGAGCATGCAGCCCTGGCCTGAGTCCACGTGGCAGCTTGGAGTACTTCGCTTGAGGGTTGCTCAGGATGGGGCCCTTCGGAGCGACATGGGCCAGATGTCCAGGCCCATCTGGATGGTGGGAGGGCAGCTGGTCTGTTGTTCTGTGAGATGAGGCAGCATTTCTGAGCCATGGAGCTCAGTGGTTAGGGCTCAGTCACAGGAGGGCAGCTCCTGGCGTCTAGGAAGTTCCAGTGTAACTAAATACTTCAGCATATCATTTTTTTTTAAGTGAAAAATAGTTGATTTATAATGTTGTATTAATTTCTGCTGTAAAATGACTCAGTTACACATATATATATGCTTTCTTTGTATTTTTTTTTGTTCTTTCTTCCTTTTGCACTTGTTTATAGTTTATAATTGGAGGATAATTGCTTTACAGTGTTGTGTTAGTTTCTGCCATACAAAACTGTGAATGAGCCGTAAATCTACATATGCCCCCTCCCTCTCGAGCCTCCTTCCCCCCTCCCCCATCCCACCCCTCTAGGTCATCTCAGAGCACCAGACTGAGCTCCCTGTGTTATACAGCAGCTTCCCCACTAGCTATTCTTTTTATTCTTTATTTTATTTTTCTTTTCCATTATGGTTCACCATAGGGTATTGAATACAGTTCTCTATGCTGTACAGTGGGACCTTTCTGTGTATCCATTCCATGTCTAATAGCTTACATCTGCTAACTCCAACCTCCTACTCCGTCCCTCCCTCAGCCCCCGTCCCCTTGGCAACAACAAGTCTGATGTCTGTGTCCATGAGTCTGAACCTATCTACAAAACAGAAACACTTGTGTCATATTTTAGATTCCATGCATAAGTGATATCACATGGTATTTGTCTTTCCTTTCCTGACTTACTTCCCTTAATGTGATCACATCTGTTTGCATTCATGTTGCTGCAGATGACATAGTTTCCTTCTTTTTATGGCTGAGTAGTATTCCATTGTATATACCTCAGCATTTCTATCAAAAGTTTTAGAAATTCCTCCTCTTGCCATTTGACCCTTTGTTAATTGCAGCTACCCAGACTTCCAGCATGTGTTACGTAGATCTGTGCCCAAGAAGAGGTGGAAGGAAGGAGCTGGCCTGAAAAGATGCCTCATTTTTCTGGTCCTTCACTTTCTGCAACCACTCCTTATGGAGTAGACACTCCTCCTGATACATAGGAGCAGTTTGGAATATTCGAAGTTTGTATTTGATGGAGCCCCACAGATGGCTAAGAACCAACTATCCTGAGTTTGATTAACAGAAACATAAAGGGATAATGGGTGGTGGTGGTTTAGTCACTAAGTCACGTCTGGCTCTTGCAGCCCTGTAGACTGTAGCCCACCAGGCTCCTCTGTCCATGGGGTTTCCCAGGCAAGAATACTGGAGTGGGTTGCCAGTGAATACAAGTGAACTTTTAGTATTATTGTTCAAGTCCTCTTGTACTATGTCTTATCAGCCCCTCTCTAGTCAACAATATCCTCATTTACAAACAAGGAAACTGGTACAGTAGATGAGGGGTGGAGAGAAAGTTACAGGCCCACTAATGGTGAAGCCAGAACAGGACTTCAGATCCCTGCTCTGTTCATTTTCATGCTGGTCTGCCCGCTGTCAGCCAGCTTCTGGATGCTCGTCTGGTGGGGAGTCCTGGGGGGTGGGGTAGCTGCATCCATGGACACCTAATAGCAAGAATGTAAGTGTTCAACACCAAGGGGCTTTCAGAATCTCCAGCACTGGGTCTATACCACACACTTGGCCCTCACCTCATAGCTACTCCCAAGAACAGGGTTTCATCTCTTTCCTTTATCAGTGGATCCCCACAACTTTGAATAAAGGAACTTAATAAATACTTGCTGAATTCATCTGTTGCACTGTCATCTCTCCTAGGAGATTATAAGGGAAAGGGACCATATGATGGTAAATGGTGCCTCTCCACCTGAATTATGAAGAATAGTATAGTGAATGTTTTGATGGCTTTTAAGAGATGAATAAACTTCTAATTGTGGGTCTAGGCATTGGTAACCTTGGGATCTTGATCTTGTTACCTGAGCTCCTCTGAGCCTGAGTTTCATTCTGCGTTATGAGTATTAAAGGAGATCAGGTATGGTCAGAGTTCAGTTTTTATACATTTAACAAAAATAGTCCCTCCTGCCCATGGTTACTTCCCACTGTCTGAATATATTGGTGGATGTATGAATTCTGTAGGCACTGTTCCATAAAAATAATTAACATCTAGTTGTCCCTCTTTAAGTGTTCTCTCCTCTTGACAAACTAGAGAAAGATGAAATGCTGTTTAACAACTAGAGGGATTTATTTACCTTTTTCAATGCATTTAAGTTGAACCCTATAGAATTTGGCAGTAATTTCATATCTATTCCAAATACTACAGATCTTCTTTTCCACTACTTCTGAATCCTGATTCACCCAGCCTATCACAACTCAAGCTGATTGGACCCAGTTGCCTTTAAATTCTAATTTGTAAGCTATAATTACTTGCATTCACTGTCTTTAGAATCACCAAATACTCTCATTAATACTACTTTGTTAAGCCCTCAGGATATCACAAGGACAGAGTAGTATTATCCCCATTTTATAGGTTCAAAAAAGGGAGGTCTTCCTTTGGAGTTGAGTTTGCCCAAGGCCACAGGTGAGAAGTAGGCAAGCTGTTGAACTTGGGTGTTCTGACCCCTGAGGTCAGTCCGACTCCCATTATACACCAGCTGTGCCCTCTTTACTATCATCAGCATCCTTATCATTGGTTATGACACAAGGATATTTGTCTGGCTAATGGTTACTACCTATTTCTCTTTATCTCTTGCCTCCTGGTTTCACTTCTAGCTACTTCAGCCATTTGCATGCCCAAGTTCTGCTCAAACTGATTTATCTTATTAGATCCTGAAAAGAAGTGTAAAGGAAGAGAGTGTTTGGGTCTGCTTAACCCCTAACTTTTCTGAAGACCCCAACCATCTTAAACACAATGATGACTGTGACTTCAGAACCTGGAAGGTACTCTTTCATTACCTGTGTTTCCCCTGGCACAGCCCACAGACCCATCCATGTGGGCAGAGTGCTTCTCAATTGTAATAAAAATATTAATTATTCATCAGCACAGTCGCTGTTAGACAAAGGCCCAATTATTATTCATCTATAGCTAAGTAGCCTCCTGCTCTTTTTTTGGAGTTGTGACAAGCCCAACCCTTGCAGAGCTGGCAGAGGGCTCAGATCAGAGAGCATTTCGGAGCTCGCCTCAACCAGGCGAGGAAGAGCCAGCCAGAGCTCCCTGCTGGAGCCTGGGCCCCCTCCCTCGCCTGCTGCCCGTGTAGCTCTGGCCGGAGAGCCTGCCCGGAGCTGGAAGTGCTGGGATGGGGAGCGACATTCTGTAGCCTTCAGGCTGGCAGTGGGGAGGCATCATGCAGTTTACCTGGCAGAGCCTCTCTGGGTGGAACAGCTGCACAGGGGACCTTTTGCCAAAGGAGCAGCCGAATTGCAAATGTAGTTCTGGAGGCTTGGTTCTTGATCAGATCCACGCTGGCTTTGTCGCCTCTACAATCTGTGGCCTCCTCCCTGCGAGTCCTCAGCAGGCCTGGGTCATCGGGAGGGTAAAGCCGGGAGGAGGAAGTATCCCAGGTTGCAGCCTTTCACTTCCCTTTTCCCTTCCTGGCTCAGCATCTCTCTCCCCAAAGCTCTTCCTCATCAGTCATCACAGGGTGAGGACTTTCCTAGGCTGGACAGCTTTCCAGGTTTCCTTTATTTCTGCTTCCCACCTCCCCACATTTACCACAAGAGAGATGTTGGCCAGACAGTCTCTTGACCTTTTGCAATCCAGAGCACCATGCTGCACTTTTGGGAGGTGTCCCCGCCTCTCACATCCCCCCAGATGTCCTGAAGCCATGTAGGAACTTCTGGTGGCTTCCATGATCTACCACAGCCTTTGCCCAGAACCCGGCTCCACAGGACAGTCCGTTCTGCCCTCTCCCCGCAGACCCTGGGCATCTCCTCACCCCTTTAACCCAGGATCCCCCAGGCATCCTCCCGCTTCTATCTTCCCCACCTCTGAGTCCACAGGGCCCTGTGAGCCCTCACCTCTGTGTTCTCAGCCTCCTCAATCCACTCTCCGCTTCCCCCCGACCCTGCCTGCTTCCTTGCAACACCACATGTGTGACTTTTCTCCACTGTAGAGTTTCCATTCTCCAGTTTCTGGGTCGTGTCATTTTCCTCTCCATTGACCTGTGGTGGCTTTCACCTCACTCAGAGGAAAAGCTGAAGGCCTTACATGTCCCTCTGTGGCTTGCCCCGGTTATACTCCCACTACAGTAAACCCTACCACTGTCCTCTTTTCCTCTCTCTTTGCTCCATTTTCTCAAGTCAAACCTGGTCCTGTCTCAGGACTTTTGCACTTGATACCCTTCCGCCATATATTTCATGCCCTACTCCCTTCTTCTGTATCTGCTCTGTACACCATAATACCCTGGCTTCCCCTCTCCCCACCAAACTAACTTTCTTATAGCACTGGTGACCCTAACATTATATATATATATATATATATATTTAAAATTTCATTTTAGAAAATTTATCTCTTTTAATTGGAGGATAATTTCTTTACAATATTGTGGTGGTTTTTCCATACATTGACATGAATCAGCCATGGGTGTACATGTGCCCCAACATCCTGGACCTACCTCCCCACCCCATCCCTCTGGGTTGTCCCAGAGCATGGGCTTTGTGTACCCTGCTTCATGCATCGAACTTGCACTGGTCATCTGTTTTATATATGGCAATATACAAGTTTCAATGCTATTCTCTCAAATCATCCCACCCTCACCTTCTCCCACAGAGTCCAAAAGTCTGTTCTTTACATCTGTGCCTCTCTTGCTGTCTTGCATATAGGGTCATCATCACTGTCTTTCTAAATTCTATATATATATATACATTAATACACTGTATTTGTGTTTCTCTTTCTGACTTACTTCACTCTGTATAATAGGCTCCAGTTTCATCTACCTCATTAGAACCGACCTAAATGTGTTCTTTTTTATAGCTGAGTTATAGTCCATTGTGTATATGTACCACTGCTTTCTTATTCATTCGTCTGCTGATGGGCATCTAGGTTGCTTCCATGTCCTGGCTATTATAAACAGGGCTGCAGTGAACACTGGGGTGCACGTGTCTCTTTCAATTCCGGTTTCCTCGGTGTGTATGCCCAGCAGTGGGATTGCTGGGTCGTATGGCAGTTATTTTCCCAGTTTTTTTGGCTGTTGTTGTTTATTGTCTGCCTCCCTGCATAAGTAAACTCCGTGAGAATATGGACTTTGTTTACAGACAGTGGAGTGGAATTTGTGACCCTTACAAATTTATATTGTTTCTTTAGTCACTAACTCATGTCTGACTCTTCTACGACCCCATGGTTTATAGCCCACCAGTCTCCTCTGTCCATGGACTTCTCCAGGCAAAAATACTGGAGTGGGGTGCACTTCCTTCTCCAGGGGATCTTCCTGACCTAAGGACTGAACCCTCATCTCCTCCGTTGGCGGGCAGATTCTTTACCACTCAGCCACCAGGGCGGACCACAGATTCATATTCTGAAATCCTAACCCCCAATACAGTGATATTAGGAGGTGGGGCTTTGGGTGGTAATCAGGGTTAAATGAGGCCAGGAGGGCGAGGCTCTTGCCAGGGGATTAGCATCCTCATAAGAAGAAACACCTGAGAACCTGCTGCCCTCCCTCCACAGGGATGTGGGGCAGAGGCAGGAAAGAGAGCGCTTTCCTCTCCAGAACCTGGCCAGGCCAGTCCTGTCCATCTTCTAGGACCTGCAGCCAGACTTCCAGAACTGTAAGTGATCAATTTCTGTTGAAGCCACCCCATCTGTGATGTTTTGTTATGGCTGCCGGAGCTAAGACTTGGAAGTTTGATAAGTATTTGCTTAAATGAAGGCCTAAGAGGGTGAGGAGAGGAAAGCTGGGATGTTGTGGTGGTTTGTCTGCTCCTTGCTGCAACGTCCGTCCTTGCACGAAGCCTCTCCTGTTTTGAGGTGACTGCTGGCTGCCATCAGCCCATCTCCCTCTCGCTTTCTCACAGAGACTGTGGAATCCGACCCCCCTATTCTTCCTTCAAGCTGGTTTTTAACATCCACAGAGATGCTGTGTCTCTCCAACAGCTTCCTTGAGGTCAAGGCTTCCTCGACTCCCGTGCACTTCACCCACCTCCAACAGGGACTTATTGTTCCCATACTAAATACCCCCCGCTTCTGTGTTTTGTGCTGTGACCATGATACCCCCTGCTCTACCCACCTCCCCCTGCCTCAGCCCATGGTCTCTTTCCCATCGCACATGTACTCTTGACTTTGTGGAGGCTCACTTTTGACTCCTGGATCAGTAAGCCCTAGAAAGGGTGTATCCTTTCTGTTCTGCATGGAATCTGCCACCTGAAGAGGTAGGGGTGAAGGGTGGACTGAAGCCCAGTCTACACGTTGCTCTGGAAGCCATACACAGGGGCAGGCCCATGTCCCCTGGAAGAAGGAGCACCTCTGTCTTCTTAGAAAGGACAGACCTTGCCAGTCCTGTGTGCAATACACAGTTAAGTCCTCAATCTCCCTTGCTTCCTGGTGCAGAGACTTGGTTTAGTCCCACCAACCTAATGTGTCTGTAAGAGACTTTGACTCAAAACTGAGTTATATTAACACAGAGAGGGCTGAGTAGGGGCCTCTGTTTTCCTTGGAACAGCTGTTGGGGGCATTTAGTTCTATAGCCTGCAGCTGTGGTGAGTACCTTGGAGCTAAAGTTTAATGATTAGGGTTGGAGTCTCAGCCTATCTGATGGACCAGGCCAATGGTGTGTTGGGGAGAGTCGCTCCTGGACACCAACTAGAGGTTATTTCTTGACAACACTTGGTGATTTTTTTTGAGCTGTGTATATCCCTCTCTGTTTAAATCAGCAGAAGTGGATTCTAACTAGAACACCCTATAGGTACCCTCTGTGCCTCTTTCCCTTCCCTTTTCATGCCCTGTGGTCATCTGAGCTTCTCTTCTCCACTTCCTTGCCTCCTGCACCCACCCAACAAAATACCTGCCCCCCCCCCCCCCCTTCTCTCTGCCTCTGAGCAGCTCAGCACTTTGTGGGAGGAAATCACAGAGCCAGGCAAACTGTTATTTGTGTCTCAACCTCAGCTGGGTCACTGTGGATACCCGGGAATCTTTTTCTTTCTCATGTCATGTCCATCTCCCATTCTTTTCAACAATTTAAAACTTTTACAATCCCTTACGTATGTGGTCTCTTCATTCTTAGCAGACAGCCCTTTAACTTTTTTAAAAAACTTCTTATTTTATATCAGAGTATAGGCTGGAAAATCCATGGACAGAGGAGCCTGGCGGGCTACAGTCCATAGGGTTGCAAAGAGTTTGAAAGGACTGAAGTGACTTAGCACACATTGCTGATTAATAATGTGATAATTTCAAGTGAACAGCGAAGGAACTCAACTATACTTATAAATGTATACATTCTCCCCCAAACACCCCTCCCGTTCAGGCTGCCAAATAACATTGAGCAAAGTTCCCTGTGGTATACAGTAGGACCTTGTTGGTCATCCATTTTAAATATAGCAGTGTATACATGTCTGTCCTAAACTCCTTAACCATCCCTTTCCCCTATCCTTCCACCCGGCAACCATAATTTGGTTCTTTAAGTCTGTGAGTCTCTCTATTTTGTAACATTTGTATCATTTCTTTTTAGATTCCACATATAAGGAATGTCATAGGGTATTTCTTCTTCAGTTCAGTTCAGTTGCTCAGTCGTGTCTGACTCTTTGCGACCCCATGTATTGCAGCATGCCAGGCCTCCCTGTCCATCCCCAACTCCCAGAGTTTACTCAAACTCATGCCCATTGAGTCGGTGATGCCATCCAGCCGTTTCATCCTCTCTCATCCCCTTCTCCTCCTGCCCCCAATCCCTCCCAGCATCAGGGTCTTTTCCAATGAATCAGCTCTTCGCATGAGGTGGCCAAAGTACTGGAGTTTCAGCTTCAGCATCAGTCCTTCCAATGAACACCCAGGACTGATCTCCTTTAGGATGGACTGGTTGGATATCCTTGCAGTCCCAGGGACTCTCAAGAGTCTTCTCCGACACCATAGTTCAAAAGCATCAATTTTTTGGCACTCAGCTTTCTTCACAGTCCAACTCTCTCATCCATACATGACCACTGGAAAAACCATAGCCTTGGCTAGATGGACCTTTGTTGGCAAAGTAATGTCTCTGCTTTTTAATATGCTATCTAGGTTGGTCATAACTTTCCTTCCAAGGAGTAAGCATCTTTTCATTTCATGGCTGCAGGCACGTGATTTGGGAGCCCAAAAAAATAAAGTTTGCACTGTTCCCACTGTTTCCCCATCCACTTGCCATGAAGTGATAGAACCAGATGCCATGGTCTTAGTTTTCTGAATGTTGAGCTTTAAGCCAACTTTTTCACTCTCCTCTTTCACTTTCATCAAGTGGCTCTAGTTTTTCTGCCATCAGGGTGGTGTCATCTGCATATTTGAGGTTATTGATATTTCTTCCGGCAATCTTTTTTTAAAAAATTAATTTATTTTAATTGGAGGCTAATTGCTTTACAATATTATGGTGGTTTTGCCATACATTGATATGAATCAGCCACAGGAGTACATGTGTCATCCATCCCGAACCCCCCTCTCTTTTCCCTCCCTGTCCCATCCCTCTGGGTTGTCTCAGTGCACCGTCTTTGAGTGCCCTGTCTCATGCATCGAACTTGGACTGGTGATCTATTTCACATATGGTAATATACATGTTTCAATGCTACTCTCTCAAATCATCCCACCCTCACCTTCTCCCACAGAGTCCAAAAGTCTGTTCTTTATGTCTGTGTCTCTTTTGCTGTCTCACATATAGGAACATTGTTACCATCTTTCTAAATTCCATATATATGCATTATTATACTATATTGGTGTTTTTCTTTCTGACTTACTTCACTCTGTATAATAGGCTCCAGTTTCATCCATCTCATTAGAACTTATTCAAGTATCTTCTTTGTAATAGCTGAGTAATGTTCCATTGTGTATATGTACCACAACGTTCTTATCCATTTGTCTGCCAATGGACAACGAGGTTGCTTCCATGTCCTAGCTATTGTAAACAGTGCTCTGATGAACACTGTCTCCTGGCAGTCTTGATTCCAGCTTGTGCTTCATCCAGCCCAGCGTTTCTCATGATGTGCACTGCATATAAGTTAAATAAGCAGGGTGACAATATATAGCCTTGACGTACTCCTTTTCCTATTTGGAAACAGTCTGTTTTCCCATGTCCAGTTCTAAATTTTGCTTCCTGATGTGCATACAGGTTTCTCAAGAGGCAGGTCAGGTGGTCTGGTATTCCCATCTCTTTCAGAAATTTCCACAGTTTGTTGTGATCCACATAGTCAAAGGCTTTGGCATAGTCAATAAAGCAGAAATAGATGTTTTTCTGGAAATTTTGTGCTTTTTTGGTGATCCAGCAGATGTTGAAAATTTGATCTCTGCTTCCTCTGCCTTTTCTAAAACCAGTTTGAACATCTGAAAGTTCATGGTTCACGTACTGTTGAAGACTGGCTTGGAGAATTTTGAGCATTTACTTTGCTAGCGTGTGAGATATGTGCAATTGTGTGGTAGTTTGAACATTCTAGTTTGAATGGCATTGCCTTTCTTTGGGATTGGAATGAAAACTGACCTTTTCCAGTCCTGTGGCCACTGCTGAATTTTCCAAATTTGCTGCCATATTGAGTGC
The DNA here is from genome assembly GCF_023699985.2 of Odocoileus virginianus. Classification (NCBI taxonomy): domain Eukaryota; kingdom Metazoa; phylum Chordata; class Mammalia; order Artiodactyla; family Cervidae; genus Odocoileus; species Odocoileus virginianus. The sequence continues at coordinate 17,741,371 of NC_069696.1, read as the reverse complement.
AGCACTTTCACAGTATCATCTTTCAGGATTTGAAATAGCTCAACTGGAATTCCATCACCTCCACTAGATTTGCTCATAGTGATGCTTCCTAAGGCCCACTTGACTTCACATTCCAGGATGTCTGGCTCTAGGTGAGTGTGAGTGATCACACCATCATGATTATCTGGGTTGTGAAGATCTTTTTTGTACAGTTCTTCTGTGTCTTCTTGCCACCTCTTCTTAATAACTTCTGTTTCTGTTAGGTCCATACCATTTCTGTCCTTTATTGAGCCCATCTTTGCATGAAATGTTCCATTGGTGCCTCTAATTTTCTTGAAGAGATCTCTAGTCTTTCCCATTCTATTGTTTTCCTCTATTTTTTTGCACTGATCACTGAGGAAGGCTTTCTTATCTCTCCTTGCTATTCTTTGGAACTCTGCATTCAAATGGGTATATCTTTCCTTTTCTCCTTTGTTTTTTGCTTCTCTTCTTTTCACAGCTATTTGTAAGGCCTCCTCAGACAGCCATTTTGGTTTTTTTGCATTTCTTTTTCTTGGGGATGGTCTTGATCCCTGTCTCCTGTACAATGTCACGAACCTCCGTCCACACTTCATCAGGCACTCTGTCTATCAGATCTAGTCCCTTAAATCTATATCCCACTCCCACTGTATAATCGTAAGGGATTTGATTTATATCATACCTGAATGGTCTAGTGGTTTTCCCTACTTTCTTAATTTAAGTCTGAATTTGGCAATAAGGAGTTCATGATCTGAGCCACAGTCAGCTCCCAGTCTTGTTTTTGCTGACTGTATAAAGCTTCTCCATCTTTGGATGCAAAGAATATAATCAATCTGATTTCAGTGTTGGCCATCTAGTGATGTCCATGTGTAGAGTCTTCTCTTTTGTTTTTGGAAGAGGGTGTTTGCTATGACCAGTGTGTTCCCTTGGCAAAACTCTATTAGCCTTTGCCCTGCTTCATTCTGTACTCCACGGCCAAATTTGCCTGTTACTCCAGGTGTTTCTTGACTTACTACTTTTGCATTCTAGTCCCCTATAATGAAAAGGACATCTTTTTTGGGTGTTAGTTCTAGAAGGTCTTGTAGGTCTTCATAGAACCGGTCACCTTCAGCTTCTTCAGCATTACTGGTCGAGGCATAGACTTGGATTACCATGATATTGAATGGTTTGCCTTGGAAACGAACAGAGATCATTCTGTTGTTTTTGAGATTGCATCCAAGTGCTGCATTTCAGACACTGTTGTTGACTATGATGGCTAATCCATTTCTTCTAAGGAATTTTTGCTCACAGTAGTAGATGTAATGGTCATCTGAGTTAAATTCACCCATTCCAGTCCATTTTAGTTCACTGATTCCTAAAATGTTGACATCCACTCTTGCTGTCTCCTGTTTGACCACTTCCAATTTGCCTTGATTCATGGACCTAACATTCCAGGCTCCTATGCAGTATTGCTCTTTACAGCATTGGACCTTGCTTCCATCACCAGTCACATCCACAACTGGGTGTTGTTTTTTTGCTTTGCCTCCATCTCTTCATTCTTTCAGGAGTTATTTCTCCACTGATCTCCAGTAGCATATTGGGCACCTACCAACCTGGGGAGTTCAACTTTCAGTGTCCTATCTTTTGTCTTTTCATACTGTTCATGGGATTCTCAAGGCATGGATACTGAAGCGGTTTGCCATTCCCTTCTCCAGTGGACCACATTTCTGTCAGACCTCTCCACCATGACCTGTTCTAGCTATTGTAAACAGTGCTACAGTGAACAATGGGATACATGTGTCTTTTTCAATTTTGGTTTTCTCAGGGCATATGCCTAGGAGTGGAATTGCTGGGTCATAAGGTGGTTTTATTCCTAGTTTTTAAAGCAATCTCCATACTGTCTTCCATAGTGGTTGGATCAGTTTACATTCCCACCAGTAGGACAAGAGGGTTCCCTTTTCTCACACCAGCATTTATTTTTTGTAGATTTTCTGTAGATGGCCATTCAGACTGGTGTGAGGTGATATGTCATTGTAGTTTTGATTTTCCTTTCTCTAATAATGAGCGATGTTGAGCATCTTTTCACATGTTTGTTAGCCATCTGTATGTCATCTTTGGAGAAATATCTGTCTAGGTCTTTTCCCCACTTTTTGATTGGGTTGTTTGTTTTTCTGGTATTGAGTTGTATGACCTGCCTATATATTTTGGAAATTAATCCTTTGTCAGTTGTTCCATTTGCTGTTATTTTCTCCCATTCTGAGGGTTGTCTTTTCACCTTGCTTATGGTTTCCTTTGCTGTGCAAAAGCTTTTAAATTTAATCAGGTCCCACTTGCATACTTTTGTTTTTATTTCTGTTACTCTAGGAGGTAGGTCATAGAGCATCTTGCTTTGATTTATGTCATCGAGTGTTCTGCCTATGTTTTCCTTAAAGAGTTTTATAGTTTCTGGTCTTACATTTAGGTCTTTAATCCATTTTGAGTTTATCTTTGTGTATGATGTTAGGAGGTGTTCTAATTTCATTCTTTTCCATGGAGCAGTCCAGTTTTCCCAGCACCATTTATTGAAGAGGCTGTCTTTGCTCTGTTGTATATTCTTGCCTTCTTTGTAAAAAATAAGTTACCCATAGGTGCATGGGTTTATTTCTGGGCTTTCTATTTTGTTCCATTGGTCTGTATTTCTGTTTTTGTGCCAGTACCATACTGTCCTGATGACTGTAACTTTGTAGTATAATCTGAAGTCAGGAAGGTTGAGTCTCCAGCTCCTTTCTTTCTCAAGACTGCTTTGTCTAATCTGGGTCTTTTGTATTTCCATAAGAATTGTGAAAATTTTTGTTCTAGTTCTGTGAAAAAATGCCATTGGTAATTTGACAGGGATCCCATTGAATCTGTAGATTGTGTTTGGTAGTATAGTCATTTTCACAATATTGATTCTTCCTATGCAGGAACATGAATATCTTTCCATCTGTTTGTGTCATCTTTATTTCATCCGTGTCTTATAATTGTCTGTGTACAGTTCTTTTGTCTCCTTAGGTAAGTTTATTCCTAGATATTTTATTTTTTTTGTTGCAATGGTGAATAGGATTGATTCCTTAATTTCTTTTTCTGATTTTTCATTGTTAGTTTATAGAAATGTAAGTGATTACTGTGTATTGATTTTGTATCTTGCAACTTCGCTAAATTCACTGATTTAGTTCAATTCAGTTCAGTCGCTCAGTTGTGTCTGACTCTTTGAGACCACATGAACTGCAGCATGCCAGGCCTCCCTGTCCATCACCAACTCCCAGAGCCTACCCAAGCTCATGTCCATTGAGTTGGTGATGCCATCCAATCATCTTATCCTCTGTTGTCCCCTTCTCCTCCTGCCCTCAACGTTTCCCAGCATCAGGGTCTTTTCAAATGAGCCAGCTCTTTGCATCAGGTAGCCAAAGTATTGGAGCTTCAGCTTCAATATCAGTCCTTCCAATGAACACTTAGGACTGATCTCATTTAGGATGGACTGGTTGGATCTTCTTGCAGTCAAGGGACTCTAAAGAGTCTTCTCCAACACCACAATTCAAAATCATCAATTCTTCAGTGCTCAGCTTTCTTTATAGTCCAACTCTCACATCCATACATGACTACTGGAAAAACCATAGCCAACTAGATGGACCTTTGTTGGCAAAGTAATGTCTCTGCTTTTTAATATGCTATCTAGGTTGGTCATAACTTTCCTTCCAAGGAGTAAGCATCTTTTACTTTCATGGCTGTAATCACCATCTGCAGTGATTTTGGAGCCCAAAAAATTAAAGTCAGCCACTGTTTCCCGATCTATTTGACATGAAGTGATGGGACCAGATGTTGAAGCTGAAACTCCAATAATTTGGCCACCTGATAAGAAGAGCTGACTCATTTGAAAAGACCCTGCTGTTGGGAAAGATTGAGGGCAGGAGGAGAACAGGGCGACAGAGGATGAGATGATTGGATGGCATCACTCACTCAGTGGACATGGGTTTGGGTAGACTCCAGCAGTTGGTGATGGACAGGGAGGCCTGGTGTGTCGTGGTTCATGGGGTTACAAAGATTTGGACATGACTGAGTGACTGAATTGAACTGAACTGAACTGATGGGACCAGATGCCATGATCTTGGTTTTCTGAATGTTGAGCTTCAAGCCAGCTTTTTCACTCTCCTCTTTCACATTCATCAGGAGGCTTTTTAGTTCCTCTTCACTTTCTGCCGTAAATGTGGTGTCATCTGCATATCTGAGGTTATTGATATTTCTCCCGGCAATCTTGATTCCAGCTTGTGCTTCATCTAGCCCAGTGTTTCTCATGATGTACCCTGCATATAAGTTAAATAAGCAGGGTGACAATATACAGCCTTGACGTACTACTTTTCCTATTTGGAACCAGTCTTTTGTTCCATGTCCAGTCCGAAGTGTTGCTTCCTGATCTGCATACAGGTTTCTCAAGAGGCAGGTCAGGTGGTCTGGTATTCCCATCTCTCTCAGAATTTTCCAGTTTATTGTGATTCACACAGTCAAAGACTTTGGCATAGTCAAATTCACTGATTAGCTCTAGTAATTTTCTGATACTATCTTTAGGGTTTTCTATGTACAGTATCATGTCATCTCAGTGAGAGCTTTACTTCTTCTTTTCTTATCTGGATTCATTTTGTTTCTTTTTCTACTCTGATTGCTGTAGCTAGGACTTCCAAAACTATGTTGAATAATAGTGGTGAAAGTGGTGAAACTTGTCTTGTTCCTGATTTTAGGAGGAATGCTTCCAGTTTTTCACCATTGAGAACAGTGTTGCTATAAGCTCATTATATATGGCCTTTACTATGCTGAAGTAGGTTCCTTCTATGCCCATTTTTTTTTGAAGAGTTTTAATCATAAATGGGTGCTGAACTTTGTCAAAGGCTTTTTTTGCATCTATTGAGATTATCATATGGTTTTTATCTTTCAATTTGTTAATATGGTGTATCACATTGATTGATTTGGATATATTGAAGAATCCTTGAATCCCTGGAATAAACCCAACTTGATCATGGTGTATGGGCTTTTTGATTTGTTGTTGAATTCTGTTTGCTAAAGTTTTGTTGAGGATTTTTGCATCTATGTTCATCACTGATATTTAGCTATCATTTTCTTTTTTTGTGTTTTCTTTGTCTGGTGTTGGTATCAGGGTGATAGTGACCTCATAGAATGAGTTTAGAAATGTTCTTTCCTCTGCCATTTTTTGAAAGAGTTTTAGAAGGATAGGCATTAGCTCTTCTTGAAATGTTTTATAGAATTCTCCTGTGAAGCCATCTAGTCCTGGGCTTTTGTTTTTTGGGAGATTTTTGATCACAGCTTCAACTTCAGTGCTTGTAATTGGGTTGTTCATAATTTCTATTTCTTCCTGGTTCAGTCTTGGAAGAATGAACTTTTCTAAGAATCTGTCCATTTCTTCTAGGTTATCCATTTTTATTGCCCTATAGTTGTTCATAATAGTCTCGTATAATCCTTTGTATTTCTGCATTGTCCACTGTGACCTCTCCTTTTTTGATTTCTAATTTTGTTGATTTGATTCTTACGTCTTTTTTTCTTGATAAGTCAGGCTAAAGGTTTGTCAATTTTGTTTATCTTCTCAAAGAAACAGCTTTTAGTTTTATTAATCTTTACTATTGCTTCTTTCATTTCTTTTTCATTTATTTCTGCTCTGATATTTATGATTTCTTTCCTTCCACTAACTTTTTTTGTTGTTGTTCTTTTGCCAGTTGTTTTAGGTGTAAAGTTAGGTTGTCTATTCGATATTTTTCTTGTTTCGTGAGGCAGGATTGTATTGCTATAAACTTCTCTCTTCCAGCTGCTTTGGCTGCATCCCATAGCTTTTGAGTCGTCATGTTTTCATTGTCATTTGTTTCTGGAGATTTTTTGATTTCCCTTTTGATTTCTTCAGTAACCTGTTGATTATTTAGAAATGTATTGTTTAATCTCCATGTGTTTGTGTTTTTTACAGTTTCTTTCTTGTGATTGATATCTAGTCTTATAGCATTGTGGTTGGAGAATTTACTTGATATGATTTCAATTTTCTTAAATTTACTGAGGTTTGATTTGTGACCCAAGATGTGGGTAGACCTATCTTGGAGAATATTCCATGTGCTCTTGAGAAGAAGGTGTATTCTTCAGCATTTGGATGGAATGTCCTGAAGATATTGATTAGATCCATCTCATCTAATGTATCATTTAAGACTTGTGTTTCCTTATTAATTTTCTGTTTTGATGATTTGTCCATTGGTGTCAGTTGGGTGTTAACATCTCCTACTATTATTGTGTTGCTGTCAATTTCTCCTTTTATGACTGTTAGTGTTTATCTTGTGCATTGAGGTGCTCCTTTGTTTGGTGCTTAGATATTTGCAATTGTTATGTCTTCCTCTTGGACTGATCCCTTGATCATTGTGTAGTGTTCTTCCTTGTCTCTTGTAATCTTTATTTTAAGGTTGATTTTGTCTGATATAAGGATTGCTACTCTAGCTTTCTTTTGCTTCCCATTTGCATGGAATATATTCTTCCATCCTCTCACTTTCAGTCTATTTGTGTTTTTAGGTGTAAAGTGGGTTTCTTGTAGACAGCATATATATGGGTCTTGTTTTTGTACCCATTCAGCCAGTCTGTGTCTTTCGTTGGAACATTTACATTTACATTTAAGGTAATTATTGATATACATGTATGTTCCTATTGCCATTTTCTTAATTGTTTGGGGTTGATTTTGTAGATCTTTTTCTTCTCTTGTATTTCTTGACTATATAAGTCCCTTTATAATTTGTTGTAAAGCTGGTTTGGTGGTACTGAATTCTCTTAACTTTTGCTTGTCTGAAAAGCTTTTTATTTCCCCATCAATTTTGAATGAGATCCTTGCTGGGTACAGTAATCTTGGTCGTAGATTTTTCCCTTTCAGTACTTGAAATACATCCTGCCATTCCCTTCTGGCTTGCAGAGTTTCTGTTGAAAGATCAGCTGTTAAATATATGGGTTTTCCCTTGTATATTACTTGTTGCTTTTCCCTTTTTGATTTTAATATTCTTTCTTTGTGTCTAGTCTATGTTTGATTAGTATGTGTCTTGGCCTGTTTCTCCTTGGGTTTATCTTGTATGGGACTCTTTATGCCTCTTGGACTTGATTGACTATTTCCTTTTCCATGTTGGGGAAATTTTCAACTATAATCTCTTCAAAAATTTTCTCATACCTTTTTAAAAATTCTTTTCTGGGAATCCTTTAATTCAAATGTTGGTGCATTTGATATTGCCCCAGAAGTCTGAGACTATCCTCAGTTCTTTTCATTCTTTTTACTTTATTCTGCTCTTCAGAAGTTATTTCCACCAGTGTATCTTCCAGCTCACTGATTCATTCTTCTGCTTCAGATATTGTGTTATTGATTCCTGCTAGAGTATTTTTATTTTCAGTAATTGTGTTGTTTGTCTCTGTATGTGTATTCTTTAATTCTTCTAGGTCTTTGTTAACTGATCTTGCATTTTCTCCATTCTGTTTTCAAGGTTTTTGATCATCTTTACTGTCAATATTCTGAGTTGTTTTTCAGGTAGTTTCCCTACTGCCTGTTCATTTATTTGGACTTCTGTGTTTCTAGTTTGTTTCTTCTCTTGTGTAGTATTTCTCTGCCCTTTCATTACTTTTTTTTAAACTTACTGTGTTTGAAGTCTCCTTTTCCCAGGCTTCAAGTTCGAATTCTCTCTTCCTTTTGACGTCTGCCTTCCTCAGGTTGGTCCAGTGGTTTGTGGAAGCTTAGTATAGGCTGAGATTTGTGCTGAGTTTTTTTTTCTCTCCCCTCTGATGAACAAGACTGAGTGAGGTGCTAGTCCTGTCTGCTGATGACTGGGTTTGTATTTTTGTTTTGTTTGTTGTTTAGATGAGATGTTCTGCACAGGGTGCTACTGGTGGTTGGGTGATGCCAGGTCTTGTATTCACGTGGTTTCCTTTGTGTGAGTTCTCACTGTTTGATGCTCCCTAGGGTTGGTTCTCTGGTAGTCTAGAGTCTTGGAATCAGTGTTCTCACTCCAAAGGCTCAGGGCTTGATCTCTGTTTCCTGTTCAAGATGTTCATTTGTCTGAAGAGACATTGCTAATGGCCTGAATGAACCTTTGGGCCAAACCAATAGTTTATCCTTTTCTGTGAAAATGCCAGAGAAATTTTCCTTAGATTTTGATATGATACAGGTTCCGCATCTCCTGTAGTTTCTTTGCTCATACAAATCTTTCCAAGACCAGCTCAAATCTCACCTCAATTGAGCCTTTCCAACCACTCCAGAAGAACTGTGCTTCCTGTTCCATTGAGCTTCTCAGAAAAAGGAAGGATTCCCTCACCCTAGTAATTTATCTATAATTTTGCTTTCTATGTGTCAGTTTTTGTTTTGTAAATAAGTTCATTTGTATTATCTTTTAGATTCCTCATATAAGTGATCATATGATATTTATCTTTGCGTTCACTTACTGTAATAATCTCTAGGTCCACCCATGTTGCTGCAAAAGGCCTTATTTCATTCCTTTTTATGGTTGAGCAATATTCCTGTGTGTGTATATATACACCACACTTTTCCAATTGTTCATCTGTCAGTGGGCATTTAGGTTGCTTCCATGGCTTGCCTATTGTAAGTAGTGCTGCTGTCAACATTGGGGTACATGTATCTTTTTGGATTAGAGTTTTAATATTTTCTGAATGTATGCTGAAACATATGGTAGTTTACTGGATCATGTAGTCATCTAGTTTTTTAAAGATCCTCCATACTGTTCTCCATAGTGGCTTCACCAGTTTACATCCCCATCTACGTGTAGAATGGGTTCTACAGGATAGAAGGGTTCTGTGAGAGTCATTTTTCACTTGATTTCTTCTTGGATTTTCCTGCTACTCCTGACCCTTTGAGCCTCTCAGGATACGTGGAGACTGAAGTCCTGGTTCTTGATGTAGGTCCATGATCACATCGTGTTCATGGGCTCATCTTCACATCACACTCTTAAGTGTTCATATCCTTGGAGTTTTTATTGGCCAGTTCTCTTTGCTCTGGATCCGCTTTTGTTTATACAGCTAATGACTATGTGCTGGTGACTTTCAAACCTACTGAGTACTGCTAGAAAATTATATGGAAGAAAATTATAGTCGAGGGGGAAGGGAGATGATTTGTCTTATCCTAAGACAGAAATGCTAAACTTTACTGAACTCCTGCCACTTATTACTCACCTTTCATCTTAAACCTCTTTCTCCAAACTGTTCTTCCTTTCCTGGGGCAGAGACTTCAAAGTGAAGGTGGAGAGTAGCCATCTTTGGATCCACTTTGTTCATCTGTTGTCCTTTGAGTTCCTCTGCAAATACTGACACTCGTTAGGCCCGTTGTAGTCACAGGGCATGTCCTCTGTCCCTGGAGAGCTGCCATCACTCGGATGGGAGTTCAGCCTTGGGAATGGCAGCCACGTCTTCTGTCACTAATCTCCTGGCCCAGTCAGGCCACCCACATAGCTGTGTGTCTACTGCGGCATAATCAGGGTGCCCCATTGTGCAGCATCAGATAAAGAGACTCTTTGAGGAGTGCTTGTTGCAGTTTATGATTTTTTTTAAACTGAAATTTGTCTGAGAGCAACTGCCAGACTCCATGGAGGCAGTTCGAGGGACCTGATGCCTTAAGAAGGGCATCTCCACCCCATGGTACCATGACCACCTCCAAGCTCTCCTCTGCCAGCGCAGATGAGCTCTTCCACATGTTTGGGCATTCAGTCACCCTTGGTGTGGCATTTTCGTGTCCCCCACCATCTTGTGTGCATGACTTTCCCCTTGAAGGTAGAGGCCGTGGGGATTACACCCAACATATATGACACATTGCTATAGTGGAAAGATCCAAGAGAGAGTCCAGACCACTAAACAGAGCATGCGCTCTGAGTCAGACCAACCTTTGTGAGTTCTCCTCAGTTGTTCACAGACTATGTGACCTTTAGGGAGTAATATTTGAGACCACGTGCATGTGTTTAGTCTGTCATGTCCGACTCTGCGACCGTATGGACTGGAGCCCATCAGGCTCCTCTGTCTCTGGGATTCTCCAGGCAAGAATCCTGGAGTGGGTTGCCATTCCCTTCTCCAGAGGGTCTTCCTAACCCAGGGATTGACCTGGGTCTCCTGCTTTGCAGGCGGATACTTGACCACCTGAGTCATCAGGGAAGCCCCCCATTTGAGACCATACTTGTTTGCTTATCACAGAGGATAAGCACCACCATCACATGACAGTGGCAAAGTTAAATGAGGGAGCACAGATAAAGCAGTTGGCATTTATTAAATGCCCCCAGATTGTAGCTGTTAATAGTATAATTAGCGCATGTTTGCTCAGTCACTCTCATGTCTAACTCTTTGTGACCCCATGGACTGTAGCCTGCCAGGCTCCTGTGTCCATGTATTTTATCAGGCAGGAATACTGAAGAGGAGTGCCATTTCTTTCTCCAGGGGATCTTTCCAATCCAGGGACTGAACCCACGTCTCCTGTGGATTCTTTACCACTGAGCCACCAGGGAAGCCCTATCGTTAGTAGATAGACGCTGAATATGTACTTCTTGTTCCTCTTGCTTTCTTCTTTCTCCCTGAAGAATTCCCTGAGTCCTGTGATTCACCTGTCACCCCTGCACAGGGAATATCTCCTCTGCTTTCTACTTACTGGCTGCATCACGCACTTGGCGTCTTGTTGAACACTGATGCATGTATTTCCGTTTTTGGATTGAACTCTAAGCCCTGAAGTAGGAATCCTATTTTATAGCTTTGAGTCCCTCCTGGCCTGTACAGCATCCCAAGCATACTAAATACTCAGTAAATATCTGGTGACACAGAGAACTAATATGTCACCTTAGACTATGGTCAGACAAATGTTGGGGTAAAAATACCCCCTCACCCTTCCCTCTATATTCCTCTCCTGCTCCTGCTCTTGATGTTCCCTTATAAAGCCCTCACTTCACCCAAACTGGGGCCGACTACGGTAGCCTAGGCTGGAACAGATTGCTGTGCAAATACTTGGCAAAGTAATAATCTATTTGTGGATAAGCAGAAATTGGCTGTATTCTCAGAGTTATGAACTGTCACTATTAACACCCATGAGTCACTAACATCATGGTGGGCTGAGTGATTTTTCTGCGGGCCTATAGGGCATGTTATACTAAAAATGCCACCGTCCATCTGTCTAATTAGTGTCTGTTCCATTGATGTCACAGATATTCAAATGAGCTTTTTCCTTTATGCCAACACACGCAGGGGCTTTATGTAATCCCCAGATCCCTCATTGTGGGTGAGGTTGACGTATCCAATAGTGGTGTTTTTTTTTTTTTTTTCTTTTCATGGCTTTTAGGACAAGCTGTGGTATGATGAGAGAAGTTAAGGAGGAAAACTCTCGACATTTCTTTGACTATGCCACTTGACGTCCATCTTCTAAATCACTGACAGTTTCTCTTGTGGCCAGCCCTATTCCAGGACATATAGGAAGGGAATTCTGAGAGATGGGACTCCAGCTTAGCTAAACTGATGCAATACAAATACAAATACCACAGATAATAATCTTGGTTAGCATCCTAGAGAAAGAAAGCCCTAGAGGAGAGAAAGAAAATATCAATTATACCTTCAATTGCAAAAGTACCTCTCCCTTCATAATTGTTAAGCAATTGTTAAGCAATCATAATTATTAAGCAATGATAATGCTTTGGGATGATGTGTATAAGCTGGTAGTTTCAGCATTTAGCAATTTCTGTTAATCCCTGTCCTTATAAAGATTACATTTAGTAAGAAAGTGCTAAATTATCTTCCAAAGTGTTTGTACCATTTTTCATTCCCACCACCAGTGAATGGATGTTCCTACTGCTCTGCATCCTTGCCAGTGTTTGATATTATCAGTGTTTTGGACTTTGACTTTTCTAATATGTGTGTACTGGTATCTCATCATTTTAATATGCAGTTCCCTCATGATATATGATGTTGAACATCTTTTCATATACTTGCTTGCCATCTGTATATCTTCTTTGGTGAGGTGTCTGTTCAGAGCTTTTGTCTATTTTAAAATCAAGTTGTTTTCCTATTGAATTTTTTAAAAGCTCTTTGTATGTTTTTGATAACTGTCTTTTTTTAAAAATATGTCTTTTGCAAATATTTTTCTCCCTGTCTGTGACTTATCTTCTCATTCTCTTGACATTCTTTCCCAGAGCATAATTTTTTTTAATATTAATGAAGTTCAGCTTATTCATTTTTTCATGGATCATGACTTTGGTGCTGTGTCTAAAAAGTCATCATCAAACCTAAGGCCATCCAGTTTTTCTCCTATAGTATCTCTTAAGAGTTTTATAGTTTTGCATTATTTTACATTTCCATCTGTGAACTATTTTGAGTTTCATGAAGGGTGTAAGGTTTATGTGTAGATTTTCTTTTCCCCCCATGTGGATGTTCAGTTGTTCCAGCAGCATTTGTTAAACAATAATAGTTTTCCAACAACAGTAAAATGACATGACTCAAATGAAAAAGTAGATACTATAACCAATACCAAAACAGTCGTAAAAGAATACCATTGACAGTTATATTTTAACAAATTGGACAGATTTTCCTTTGCTTTTTGTAAAGATCAATTGGCTATGTTAATGTGGGTCAGTTTCTGGGCTCTCTATTCTATTCCATTGATCTAAATAAGATTTCTTTTTTGGAGGGTGTTACTATAAATGGTAATGCATCTTAATATAAAATTCCACTTGTTCATTGCTTTTATGTAGAAAAGTGATTGACTTTTTCATGTTAACCTGTATCCCACAATCTTGCTATAATCATTTGTTAGTTCCAGAAGTTTTCTGTTGATTCTTTTGTATTTTCTGTATAGGTGACCTTGTTATCTGTGAACAAAGACAGTTTACTTTCTTTCTTTCAAATATGTCATCTCTTCTTTGCTTGTCTTATTGCTTTAGCTAGAATATCCAGAAAGATGATGAAAAACAGTGGCGAGAGGAACATTCTTTCCTTGTTCCTAAGGTTACTTTTTTACATTTGCATTCAATTTTAGATTTTACTTAAAAAAAACACAAAAAACAACTCTGTGTCTATCACTCTTTTTCTTATCCTTTCTATTTCATTCTCATCCACTCTTTCTTAGTAACCATTTGCATTTGTTTCTGATTCATATTTGTGTTTTTTCTTGTAAAAATAAGCAAATATGTATACTCATTTTTATTTTCCCTTTATTCTTAAAATGTGGCATACTTGGTCTGTTTTCCCATAGCCTCACCAACTGAGTGTGTTCTCAAATATTTGAATTTTTGCCATCTTGATAGATGAGAAATTATACTCATTGTGAGTTAGTTTCAAGTTATAGAAGTTTGAATTTCATTATGTGAAGTTGAGCATATTGTCACATGCTAAAGCAGGCCCTTTTTTCTTTTAAAAAAAATTGAAGCATAGTTGATTTATAATGTTAAGTTAATTTCAGGTGTATACCATAGTGATTCAATATTTTTATAGATTATACTCCATTTAAAGTTATTATAATATATGGGCTATATTCCCTGTGCTGTACAATATATTGTCACTTGTTTATTTTACACAAATAAATTGTTTGTATCTCTTAATTCCCTCCCCCATTTTGCTCCTCCCTTTCCCTCTCCCCGGTGGTAACTACTGGTTTGTTCTCTATATTTGTGAGTCTGTTTTTGTTACATTCATTCATTTTATTTTTTAGATTCCACATATAAGTCATAATGTACAGTATTTATCTTTCTCTGACTTATTCTGCTGAGCATAATGCCCTCTGGGTCCATCCATGTGGTTGCAAATGGCAAAATTACATTCTTTCTAATGACTGAGTAATATTTCATTTTGTGTGTATGTATGTGTTTGTATGTATGGGCTTCCCTTTTGGCTCAGCTGGTAAAGAATCCGCCTGCAGTGCGGGAGACCTGGATTCAATCCCTGGGTTGGGAAGATTCCCTGCAGAAGCGAATGGCTACCCACTCCAGTATGTTGGCCTGGAGAATTTCATGTACTGTATAGTCCATGGGGTTGCAAAGAGTCAGACGTGACTGAGCAACTTTCACTTTGACCTTCATGTATTTGTATGTATCTACATTTATATGTAAGTATGAATAAATGTATATCAATATATGTTTATATATTGATATCTCACATCTTCTTTATCCTCTCATTTGTTAATCGACACTTAGGTTGCTTCCATATCTAGTCTATTTTTACATAATGCTGGTATGAATATTGGGGTGCATGTATCTTTTCAAATTGGTGTTTTTCATTTTCTTTGGGTGTATACCCTGGGTGAAATTGTTGGATTATATGGTAGTTCTATTTTTATTTTTTTGAGAAAACTGTTTTCCGTAGTGAAAGAGTTAGTAACTCAGTTGTGTCTGACTTTTTGCAACCCCAATGCACTGTATCCTGCCAGGCTCCTCTATCCATGGACTTCTTCAGCAAGAATAATGGAGTGGTATAAATAGTATCTGAATTTACCAGTGATATTGGCCTGTATAGTTTCTTTCTTTCTTTCTTTCTTTTCCTTTCTTTTTCTTTAAATAGTGTTGTTTGGTTTTAGTATCCAGACAAAGGGTAATAGCAACCTTGTAGAATGAATATGTAAGTGCTCCCTCTTCAGTTTTTTGGAATAGTGTGATAAGGACAGATAATAGCTCTTCCTTTTCTGTCTGTTAGAATTCCATCATGACATCATCCAGTCCAGGGTTTTTTGTTTGCTGGGAGTTTTTTTATTATTAATTCAATTTCAGTACTAGTGCTTGGTCTGTTCAAACTGTTTATTTCTCTTCCTGATTCACTCTTGAAACACTGTATGTTTTTAGAAACTTATCTGTTTCTTCTAGGTTGTCCAGTTTGTTGAAATATAACTGTTCATAGTATTATGATTTTTTTGTATTGATTGTAATTCCTCCTCTTTCATTTCTTAGTTTGGTTATGTCCTCTCCCATTTTTTCTTAATGAGCCTGTCTAAAGACATATCAATTTCATTTATTTTTTCAAAAAATTGACTCTTGGTTTCATTGATCTTTTCTATTATTTTCTTGGTCTTTATTTTTTCCTCTCTGATAATTATTATTTCTTTCTTCATTGATATTGGGATTTATTTGTTCTTCCTTTTTTAATTCCTTAGATGGTAGGTTAGATTGCTTATTTGAGATTTTCTTTTTTCTTAAGGAAGGCCTGTATTGTTGCATACTTCCCTCTTAGAACTGCTTTCAGGGCATCCCATAGTTTTTGAAAAACTATTTTGTTATTTTCATTTATCTCAAGGTATTTTCTAATTTCCTCTTTGATTTATTCATTGACCCATTGTTTTCTTTTTAGTATCATGTTGTTTAGTCTGCATGTGTGTGTTCTTTTCCTGTTTATTCTGTAGTTGATTTCTAGTTTCATACTATTATGATTGGAAAAATGCTTGATATAATTTCTAATTTTCTTAATTTGTTGAGGCTTGTTTAGCATATAATCTATCCTGAAGAGTGTTCCATGTAAACTTGAAATGAATGTGTATTCTGCTGTTTATGGATGGACTGTTCTATAGACATGTATTAAGTCCAGCTTTCTTAACATGTCATTTAAGACTACTTATTGATTTTGTCTGGATGATCTGTCCACAGATGCAAGTGAGGTGTTAAAGTCCCCTACTATTATTGTATCATTGTCAGTTTCTCTCTGTTTATAGGGAAAAAATGCAATCTTTTAGTGTGACATGCAAACTCCTTGATGATCTGTTCCATGTTTCGATTGATTTTAGTCTCTCATCCCTATATATTCCCTGCTTTACTCATTCCAGATAGTTCCTTTTTCTTTTCCTATCCTTCTGTTTCTGGCCTCTAAGTTTTTGTTCTCAATTCCTTCCTTTTGGAATCTCTTTCCCTTCATCGTGAGAAAACTTCTACTCATCCTTCAAAGCCCAGCTCAAATAGCATCTCCTTGATAAAGTCTTCTCTTTCTCAACAGAGCTACTCATTACTCTGGGTTCTTATAAAATTTTGCAGCTCTGACTCCAACAATAGCATTTGCCTGATTGTGCTACAATTGCATATTTTTGAGTCTATCTCTACTCATCTCTGAGCATAGCAACTTAAAAAAAACTGTATCTGTCCCTTATTTCAAGCCCTGTGCCAGTTATATTGTTGTTGTTCAGTCAGTCATGTCCAACCCTTTGTGACCCCATGGACTGCAGCACACTAGTCTTTCCTGTCTTTCACCATCTCCCAGAGCTTGCTCAAACTCATGTCCATTGAGTTGGTGATGCCATCCAACCATCTGATCTTCTGTCATCCCCTTCTCTTCTGCCTTCAATCTTTCCCAGCATCAGAGTCTTTTCTGAAGAGTCAGGTCTTTGCATCAAGTGGCCAAAGTATTGGAGCTTCAGCTTCAGCATCAGTCCTTCCAATGAATATTCAGGACTGACTTCCTTTAGGATGGACTGGTTGGATCTCCTTTCAGTCCAAGGGATTCTCAAGAGTCTTCTCCAACCACATTTCAAAAGCATCAGGTTTTTGGTTCTCAGCCTTCTTTATGGTCCAACTTTCACATCCATACATGACTACTGGATAAACCATAGCCTTGACTAGACGGACCTTTGTTGGCAAAGTAATGTCCCTGCTTTTTAATATGCTATCTAGGTTTGTCATAGCTTTCCTTCCAAGGAGCAAGTGTCTTTTAATTTCATGGCTGCAGTCACCATCTGCAGTGATTCTGGAGTCCAGGAAAATAAAAAGTCTGTCACTGTTTCCATTGTTTCCCCATCTATTTGCCATGAAGTGATGGGGCTGATATGCCAGTTATATAGTGAATGCTAAGTGAATTTTTACCTAATAAACAGGTAGAATTTCATTTCTGCTGATATAAAATTTGATATTTGCTCTTCTGGCTTTCCCTTTTTCTAGGGTACTAAATGTATAGATTTAGTAGCTCAGTAAGTATGACTGGGTTTATGAGAGTTTCACAGCTTACCACAACCCAATTTTCTAAGCTAGTTTCCTTCAGCAAATCATGAACCATACAGTTATGGAATCTTAGTGCTGGAAGGAATGTTGAGGAATCATTTGATCCTTTTTTTCCCCTCAAGATAGGACTTCAGCTTTTTCCCCATAGTAAGTAGGAGAGAAGATTGTGTGATTTCAAATTTCAGCATCAGCTGAGTACACACTTCTCTATTCAAGTATGTATTCAATAGTGCCTGAAATAAGTCATTGTGATTTTTGGCAGGATGGGTTATAGGGATGATGTGGATTGAACTTTAAGGTAACAAAGTAGATATTTCTTTCCAAGTCAGACAAAGTACAAACATTTTGTCTCCAGCAATGTCCAATATACAGGTCTTTTTAAATGAAGATATGGTTTAGACATAACTAAGAATGTCAAAGAGCACAGTTGAGGGTTTCTCACCTGTCTATCCCTTTTCATCATCTGGGTTCCTGCTCTCCTAATAAATAATAAAATCACATTATTATAATAGTCATCATGATGATTAAATACTAAACCATTATGTCACCCATACTAATACGATTCAAATGAAAATTGACATTTGATGCCCACTCCCCAAAACCCTTCAAGATAAGATTTCTTCCCTATTATCTAAGAAAGATTTATTGAACCGTTAAAAAAGTAGTACTCTCCCTACCCCCTGAATTAATTTATATGTATGTTTTCTTCTGTTCTCTGCTTCCTTCAATATAGATAGGGAACTGTCTTAGCAGTTTGGAGTGGGGATGACGCTCACACAGTGGGAACATCTGTTAACTCCTTTAACCTTTAACTAAGTTGGTTGTACTCACTCTGAAGAGCAGCACAACCTGGAAAACTGCCTGGAGAGATGCACATTGAGATTTTCATTCAGTTCAGGCTGTAATTGATTCAAACAGCTGCTGGAGCAGATACTAGAGGTAGGGCATGGTTCATGCCTTCATGGAGATAATTTTCTACTGGGGGAGCAGAAGATAAAGCAAATGGATAGATAAAAAATAAAAACAATTTTATTTTAAAGTGTCATGAAGGAAGCAATAAGAGGATGACTGGGAGAATAGCATAGGTGACACTAATTTTTGAGAGTTTGGTCAGAGAAGGCCTCCCTAGGGAGGTGATATTTATACTGAGATGTGAAGGACAGGAAGGGAGCAGCCAGCTAAAGAGTAGGACAGAAACTCTCCAAGGACATGAAAGAGAAGATCCAAAGACTATGATAGCAGTGATTTTGGCTTTTTAAAAGGTATTGAAGAAAAGGAAAATAGTGAGACTGAAGCCTAATGACCAAGGAAGAGAGTGGAACAAAGCCAGCTGTGGTTGAAGAGGCAGACAGGGTTCAGATCAAGCAGACTTGGGGTTACTGTTGCAGTCTGTATTCCATTCTGAGGGTAGGGTTTTATGTGACCCTAGTGACCTTTTAAGAAGATCACTTTTGGGAACTTCCCTAGTGGTCCAGGGGTTGGGACTTTGCTTTCCAATGCAGGGGGTGCAGTTTCCATCCCTGGTTGGGGAGCTGAGATCCCACATGCCCCTTAGTCAAAAAACCAAAACAGCAAACAGAAACAATATTGTAACAAACTTAATAAAGACTTTTAAAAAAATATCACTTTTAATGTCCTAAAGGAGAATAAATTGGGGGCAGGATTGGAAAGGAGACCAGTAGGGACTATGTGTAACTGGGGACAGGTCCTGGGAGCTTGTTTGAGGATCATGGTGGCAAAGATGGATCAAGAACTACTTAGGATGTGAAAGTAGTTGGGTCTTAGAATAGATATTATGGGAGGAGAAAAAGAGAGGAATCAGAGATAGTTTCTAGATTTATCCACTCTTGAACAGCTTGGTAGATGATGGTCCTCCTTTTAAAAAATTATTGTTATTAAAATACACATATATACATATTTTTAAAAATCAAGCAATACTAAAAAAAATAAGTATGACTGTAAGTGCCAGTCCCCTCCCCACAGTGTTGTCCACCAGAAGACACCATCTTTAATTAGCCATTTTCTCGGTGTTTTTCTCTGAGTTTCTAGATAATATCAGTGATCACTGTTTTCCTTTAATTCCTGTTGACCCTTGGCTGTTTGTTGACATTCAAGAGAGAGAGAGACCCTAGTGCATGGATTAAAGCTCTATGTGCCTGGCTGGCTTTGTTCTTGGAAACTGGGAGGCCCCTCAGGAGAGGAAATGGACAGTGAGCTGGTCCTGTATCAATGTCTGAAGATTGTTTCTGTGGGGCCGCTCAGTTTCTCTAGGGAAGAAAATTCCAGTCTCTTGTCTGGAAACTCACCTTTGACTCTTATTGTTCTGGGAGCATGGTGGGGGGAAGGGGCTGGGTCTGCTTCCTGCCACAGCACATGCAGATTTTCTCTTAATTACCTTATTTTTAGGACTTCCCTGGTGGTCCAGGGGTTAGGCCTCTGTGCTTGCAATGCAGGGGGCATGGGTTCAATCTCTGGTTGGGAGAACTAAGATTCCGCACACTGCACAGTGCAAGCCAAAAAAATTGCCTGATTTTCAGATCTGAATCTTACACTTGCCCTCCTCTGTGACTGGTGTCCAGAGGTGACAAGCTTCAGTTTCTCCAAAGGCTAAACCTCTAGTCTCCTGGCTGATTGAAGAAAGGGTTCTCTGATTGCTTTTATTCTGAGGATGGAGGGGTGAGGAAAAGTTAAGAAATCTGGTTTTGAATACATGATGAGATATGCATGAAGAGAGCTGTGAGGTGTGAAGGTGGGTGGAAGTTTGGGGGCTCTTTGAGAAGTTCTGTTTGGACGGATATGCCTGAAGCCATCAGCACTAGAGGGTATTTGAGACCATGAAAATAGATGCTGTCATTTGGGAGAGTATAGAAAAAGGTGACAGGTGGGTATAGGACCCAGTCCTGAGGTGCCTGAGCAGGGAGCTTGTGGGCCAGGAATGAAAAATCTGGGGAGGGAGGGAATCCTCACTTTGTTTGGGAAAAAATTGATAGCTGAGAACCCAGGTCCACTAAGACATGAATGGATAAACCAAATACTGTATGTACGAAGAATGGAATACTGGGGAGCCTTGAGAAGGAATTCTGACATTTCTTGAAAAGGAATTCTGATGTTCTGATGAGTGGTACAACATGTATCAACTTTGAAGACGTGATTATGTTACATGAAACAAATGAGACACAAATAGAACAATTACTATATGATTCTACTTATATGAAATATCTAGTGTAGTCAAATTTATGGATACTTAAAGTAGAAAGGGAAGTTGCCAGGGGCAGGGAGTGAGGTATGGGGAATTCATTTCTAATGGGTGTATAGTTTCATTTTTAGATGATGAAAAAGTTCCAGAGATGATGTTGGTGATGGTTGTATAACCATTGAATATACTTAATTCCACTGAACTATACACTTCAAAATGGCTAAAACGGTATATTTCATGTTATGTATATTTTACCACAATTAAAAAAAATAAAAAAGAAAATTAGGAAGTGTCAGTTAAGAGCACCAATGAAATAAAGCAGTGATAAAAAAAAACCCACCCATATTTTAGATTCCACATATAAGTGATATCATACGGTATTTGTCTTTCTCTTTCTGACTTCACTTAGTATGATAATCTCTAGTTGTGTTCATGTTGCTGCGAATGACATTATTTTATTAAATGAACCTATCTACAAGACAGAAACAGACTCATAGATACAGAGCAGACTTTTATTTGGTAGGTGGGAGCAGGGGAGGGAAAGGCATGGATTGAGAATTTGGGGTTAGTAGATGTAAACTATTGCATTTAGAATGAATAAACAACAAGGTCCTAATATATATCACAGGGAACTATATCCAATCTCCTGGGAGAAACCATAATGGAAAACAATATAAAAAAATGTATATGAACTTCCCTGGTGGTCCAGTGGTTGAGAGTCTGCCTGCCAGTGCAAGGGATATGTATTTAATCCCCAATACGGGAAGATTCCACATGCCGAGGGACAACCAAGCCCGTGTGCTGCAACTTCTGAGCCTATTCTCCCCAACAAGAGAAGGCACCACAATGAGAAACCTGTGCGCCACAAGGAAGAATAACCCCCGCTTGCCGCAATTAGAGAAAGCCCATGTGCAGCCTCAAAGACACAGCACAGCCAAAAATGAAATAATTTAAAAATGTGTATATATGTATGACTGAATCACTTCGCTGTGAGCCGAAGGTAGCACAGAGTGTAAATCAGCTGTATTTCCCTTAAAAAAATTACCCAAACAGGTACTGAGAGGAGGTTTCAGAGCCCTGTAAACCTGTTTTGTTGATTGAGGCTCTCTTCCTCTTTCCCCTCCCCTGCCTTGCCCACCCTTATCTGGGGTCTTTGTTTGAAGGTGGGTGTGGTGTGGGAAGAAAGGAGAGAGTAGACAGGGCTGGGGAGGACATAGGTTAAAGAATAAACGTCTGGGGAAGGTGCATGTGTGGAGAAAGAAAGAAAGAAGAAATGTAGGAGAGACAGAGACAGAAAAACTGCTTCTAGAGGTGTGACAGGCAGTCAAGAGGGCACAGGCAGGCCAGTCCCTCGTTGTCCTGGGCCTGCTTCACGCCCACGTGACAAGGAGTCAGGATGTAGGTGGTACAGAGCGCAGCCCCACAGCTGGATATGGCCCAGGTAAAGTCCATGGAAACAGTGTCTGTGCCTGTAGAACCTGATTCTGTAAATGAATCAAATGCTACAAATGAATAAAATATATTCACTCCTGTGAGGGCGTATGCAACCATAATGTCTCTTTAAAACTTTTTTTCAATTGGAATATAATTGCTTTACAATGCGATGTTAGTTTCTGCTATACAACCAAGTGAATCAGCCGTATGTATGGATGTGAGAATTGGATGGTAAAGAAAGCTGAGCACCGAAGAACTGATGCTTTCAAGCTGTGGTGCTGGAGAAGACTCTTGAGAGTCCCTTGGACAGCAAGGAGATCAAAACAGTCAATTCTAAAGTAAATCAACCCTGACTATTCATTGGAAGGACTGATGCTGAAGCTCCAATAATTTGGCCATCTAATGCAAAGAGCTAATTCATTGGAAAAGACCCTGTGCTGGGAAAAATAGAGGGCAGGAGAAGAAGGGGATGACAGAGGAGGAGATGGTTGGCTGGCATCACCGATTGAATGGACATGAATTTGAGCAAACTCCAGGAGACTGTGAAGGACAGGGAAGCCTGGCGCGTTGCAGTCTGCAAAGAGTCAGACACGACTGAGCAACTGAACAACAACAAATACACATATCTCCTCCCTCTTGCCTCACCCCACATCCTACCTCTCTAGGTCAGTGCAGAGCCCCGAGCTGAGTGCCCTGTGCTATGCAGCAGCTTCCCGCTAGCTGTCTACCCACGGCAGTGTATTCATGTCAATGCTCCTTTCCCAATTCATTCCACCTTCACCTTCTTCCTCTGTGTCCACCTGTCCATTCTCTACATCTGTGGCTCTGTTTTTGCCTTACAAAGAAGTTCATCTGTACCATTTTTCTAGATTCCACATGTATGAATTAATATACAATATTTGTTTTTCTCTTTCTGACTTACTTCACTCTGTATGACAGACTCTAGTCCATCCACATCTCTAAAAATGACCCAGTTTTGTTCCCTTTTATGGCTGAGAAGTATGCCATTGTATATATGTCCTGTATCTTCTTTATCCATTCATTTGTTGATGGACATGTAAGTGGTTTCAGTGTTCTGGCTGTTATAAATAATGCTTCTTAGATGATGCATCTTTGTGTACAAAGAATATGTATGGAGGTATCTCTAAACTGTGCCACTACTTCAAACTCGCAAGGAAAATGCAAGGGAAATATAGTTTTGCTATACGGCACACAAGAAACACTTAAAATAGATCCATAATTTTTCTAAACCACTTATAATACCTTATAACAGGTGATTATTTAGAGAAATTAGGAAATAAAGGTAGGCAGCAAGAAGAAAGGGGCTTCCAAGGTGGGGTAGTGATAACCTGCTTGCCCATGCAGGAGACGTGGATTCAATCCCTGGGTCAGGAAGATCCCTTGGGGAAGGAAATGGCAACCCACTCCAGTGTTCTTGCCTGGGAAAGAGCATGGACAGAGGAGCCTGGTGGACTACATTCCATGGGGTCTAAAAGAATCAGGCACAACTTAATAAACAGTTGAATACATTACATCCCTAGTATTTATTTCTCTTAAACTGTTTTTTTGCCTCTGTAGACCACCTTCATCCAATTCCCTTTTCCCCACCCCATGCTTCTGGTAACCATTCATCTGTTCTCTGTGTCTATGGGTTGGTTTATTTTATTGTTTTGGAAGTATAATTGATCTACAACACTATGTTAGTTCCTATACACAGTTTGTAATTTGGTGTTTCCATACTTTTCAAAATTATTACCATAGTTAGTCTAGTATAGGTCTAGTTATGATATGTCACCATACAAAATATTACACAGTTTTTGACTATAGTCCCCAAACTGTACATTTCTTACCCATAGCTCATTTATTTTGCTACTGGAACTTTGTATCTCGTAATCTCTCTCACCTGTCCCCCCACCCTGCCACCTGCCTCCCCTCTGGCAACCAACTATTTGTTCTCTGTAACTATAACTCTGTGACTGTTCTATTTGCTCAATTGTTTTGTTTCTAGATTCCACATGTAAGTGAAATCTTAATGATATTTATCTTAGACGTATTTCACTTCGCATAATACACTTTATGTTCTTGTATGTTGTCACAAATGGCAGGATTTCATCTTTATGGCTGAGTAATATTTGTGTTGTGTGTGTGATGCACACATACATCTTATTTATCCATTCATCTTTTGATGGGCATTTGGGTTGCTCTCATATCATGGCTATTGTAAATAATGCTGCAGTGAACACAGGGGTACATATATCTTTTCTAATTAGTGTTTTGTTTTCTTTGGATTAAAAACCCCATATGCTGGATCATATGTTAGTTTAATTTAAAATTTTTGAGGAACCTCCATACCATTTTCCATAGTTGCTGCACCAATTTACATTCCCAGAGTGTGTCAGTGTTCCTTTTTCTCCAGACCCTCACCAACACTCGCTGTTTGTCTTTTTGAGAATATCCATTCTGACAGGTGTGAGGTATTTATCTCATTGTGGTTTTGATTTGCATTTCCCTGATGATTAGTGATATTAAACATCTTTTCATGTGCCCATTGGCCATCTGTATGTCTTCTTTGGAAAAATATCTATTCAATGTTGTCAAATTGTTCAGGCTTGACTTTAAGGTTTCTGAGCTCCATGATACTCTTAGCATGTCAGTTAGGATTGCAAATATCACACAACTGCAAGAAATGGAAGCAAGTAACTAGGATAAGTGTGTGTGGAGGGGTGTGTGTATGTGTGTCTCATGGTGGGAAGTCTAGAGATAGGTGGCTGTTAGTACTGGTTCTACTGTTCAGCCATTTCAGGCCCAATGTCTCTTATTTTACTTTCTTGATCTTTCCCTTCTGTTCCCAAGAGGATTTCTTTAGGACTAGCCTTTCAAAGGACATATGTACTGGCATGTTTTATAATATTTTTATTGGAAAAGTTAGAATTTTCCCCAGCAGATTTCCATTAAAGTCTTAGCGGTTGAGACCAAGTCACACAACCACCACAGCTGTTAAGGGGGGCTAGGAAAGTGGAGAACAGGACTGTCATCATGACCCATCTTTGCAGACTGAGCCTCTTGCCATCCTGAGAAGAATTAGGGTCTTATCTACCTGGGAAAAAATGGGGGAGTGGATAATGGACATAATGTACAAATATTTGGTGCATTAGAAAGGACTTTTCCTCACTTCAAGATTATGGAAACAATTTCCTCCTGTTTCCTTCTAATGCTTTTAAAGCTTAACTTGTTACATTTTGATCTTTGAGTCACTTGTTTTTTATTTTACTAATTTTGGAATACAAGTCTAATTTTTTATGAGATGACAGCTCAGTTTTCTTTTCTTTCTTTTTTGTTTTTTGGTTGTTAACACTATTGACTAATTTCTCTTCACAGATTTAAAATTCTACCTTTATCTTATACAAAATTCTCATATGAATTTGAGTCGATTTCTTGATTTTCTAAGCTATTCTGTTCATGTATTTATGTACCAGTCCCACAATGTTTTAATTAGCTAAAAATTGGTAGAATAGATTTCTTTCACTATTTTCCACCCTAGAATTATCCTGACAGTCCTTGTCTGTTTACTCCCCATATGAACATTAGAATCACTTTGCCTACTTCAAAAAAAAATTCTGTTGATATTTGAGGATGACATATATTTTAGATTAATTTAGGAAGAATTGACATTTTTATGATACTGAGTTTTCCTGTCTGAGAACACACATTATTTTTATGTATTTGGAATTTGGGGGGATTCCCTTAGCAGCATCCTTGGAAAAAAAGTTATGACCAACCTAGACAGAATCTTAAAATGCAGAGACATTACTTTGCCAACAAAGTCCGTTTAGTCAAAGCTATGGTTTTTCCAGTGGTCATGTATGGATGTGAGAGTTGGACTATAAAGAAAGCTGAGCATTGAAGAATTGATGCTTTTGAACTGTGGTGTTGGAGAAGACTCTTGAGAATCCCTTGGACTGCAAGGAGATCCAACCAGTCCATCCTAAAAGAAATCAGTCCTGAATATTCATTGGAAGGACTGATGCTGAAGCTGAAGTTCCAATACTTCGATCACCTGAAGCGAAGAACTGACTCATTGGAAAAGGCGAGAGAAGGGGACGACAGAGGATGAGATAGTTGGATGGCATCACCGACTCAATGGACATGAGTTTGGGTAGACTCCAGGAGTTGGTGTTGGACAGGGAGGCCCTGCATGCTGTAGTCCATGTGGTTGCAAAGAGTCGGACACGACTGAGCGACTGAACTGAACTGAACTGAAATTTTTTAGAATTATTCCTAGGTATTTTATCTTTTGTTCCTATTGTAAGTAGAATCTATTCTTCCATGATAAATTCTGAGCAGATGTTGTTTATATACAGACTTTGCTTTTTAAATTTTAATTTTGTATGTAGAAAACTTTAATTTCTTATTGTTATAATTTTAGTGAATTTTTGTGCATTCTCCAAGAAAATATAGTATTACCAAAGGATACACTTGTTATTTTTTTCTTTCTGTTGAAATCATTTGAATAATACAGAGTGATGTTAAACAAATAGTGATACTTGACAGCCTTGTCTTATTTATTTATGAATTTATCAGAGACTGTGTCAGCCACCCAAGTGTAAAAGCACAACCTGGGGAGTTTTAACATGAACTTGATCTCTTTCCAAATACGAGATCAACAGCAGTACACATTGAAAATATATAAACATAAATATTTATGTATATAATGTGTTTACATTTGTTCTATATATATGTAATGCTTGTGTATATATATATTAATATGTAATGTCTAGGGAGTATCCATCTATTTCTATTATAAGAATTAAAAAAATTTTTTTAATTGGAGGCTAATTACTTTATAATATTGTAGTGGTTTTTGCCATACATTCACATGAATCAGCCATGGGTGTACATGTGTTCCCCATCCTGACCCTCCCCCCCATCCCATCCCTCAGGGTCATCCCAGTGCACCAGCCCTGAGCACCCTGCCTCTTGCATCAAAACTGGACTGGCAATTATTTCACATATGATAATAAACATGTTTCAATGCTATTCTCTCAAATCATCCCACCCTCGCCTTCTCCTACAGAGTCCAACAGTCTGTTCTTTACATCTGTGTCCCTTTTGCTGTCTCACATATAGGGTCATCATTACCGTCTTTCTAAATTCCATATATATGCGTTAATATACTGTATTGGTGTTTTTCTTTCTGACTTACTTCGCTCTGTATAATAGGCTCCAGTTTCATCCACCTCATTAGAACTGATTCAAATGCATTCTTTTTAATAGCTGAGTAATATTCCACTGTGTATATGTACTACAACTTTATTATCCATTCGTCTGCTGATGTACATCTAGGTTGCTTCCATATCCTAGCTATTGTAAACATTGCTGTGATGAACATTGGGGTACACATGTCTCTCTTAATTCTGGTTTCCTCGGTGTGTATGCCCAGCAGTGGGATTGCTGGGTTGTATGGCAGTTCTATTTCCAGGTTTTAAGGAATTTCCACATTGTTCTTCATAGTGGCTGTGCTAGTTGGCATTCCCACTGACAGTGTAAGAGGGTTCCTTTTTCTCCACACCCTCTCCAGCATTTATTGTTTATAGGCTTTTTGATAGCAGCCATTCTGACTGGTGTGAGATGGTACCTTATTGTGGTTTTGATTTGCATTTCTCTGATAATGAGTGACGTTGAGCATCTTTTCTTGTGTTTGTTAGTCATTTGTGTGTCTTCTTTGGAGAAATGTCTGTTTAGTTCTTTGGCCCCTTTTTTAATTGGGTCACTTATTTTTCTGGAATTGAGCTGTAGGAGTTGCTTGTATATTTTTGAGATTAATTCTTTGTCAGTTGCTTCATTTGCTATTATTTTCCCATTCTGAAGGTTGTCTTTGCACCTTGCTTATAGTTCCCTTCATTGTTCAAAAGCTTTTAAGTTTAATTATGTCCCATTTGTTTATTTTTTCTTTTATTTCTATTATTCTGGGAGGTGGGTCATAGAGAATCCTGCTATGATTTATGTAGGAGAGTGTTCTGCCTATGTTTTCCTCTAGGAGTTTTATAGTTTCTGGTCTTACATTTAGATCTTTAATCCATTTTGAGTTTATTTTTGTGTATGGTGTTAAAGTGTTCTAGTTTCATTCTTTTACAAGTGGTTGACCAGTTTTCCCAGCACCGCTTGTTAAAGAGATTGTCTTTTCTCCATTGTATATTCTTGCCTCCTTTGTCAAGGATAAGGTGTCCATAGATGTGTGGATTTATCTCTGGGCTTTCTATTTTGTTCCATTGATCTATGTTTCTGTCTTTGTGCCAGTACCATACTGTCTTGATGACTTGCTTTGTAGTAGAGACTGAAGTCAGTCAGGTTGATTCCTCCAGTTCCATTCTTCTTTCTCAAGATTGCTTTGGCTATTATAAGAATTTTTGATGGATGCATTTTTAGAAACTTTATTTTAGAAAATTAAGATTTAAGTCCCTGAATTTTAGATATATTGACCAGATGTGAGATATTCCAAGTGGTATGGGGGAAAAGTTAGGAAAAAAAATCCTATCTAGACAGTAGTGTGATTATCAGGTTTATAAGAGGGTCAGGAGAATGTTTTCAGAATGGAGCCTGTTGAAGTAAAAGGTGTTTTATTTACTGGTGATTGGGATCTATTGCTGTGTTGTTCTGGTACTTAATTGTCACACTGGATTGGTGCTCATAATTAACAATTAAATCCAATGTGCTACATTTTGAAATAACTCCATATTCTTCCACTACCTGCACTGTTCAGATCTTCCTGGAAAGGAATACATTTTTTTTTCTAAAGTAATGTTTCCATTCCTGTTTGCTTTTTCTGTTAATATCCTTTAATTCTAATGAGATGGATGAAATCTGTAGAAACTTTTTTAAAGCCTCCTTTTTGATATGAAAAATAATAAAACTCCTGACTTGAAGTTAATGAAGGAAAAGAATGTAGAGAATCTAGAGGGAAAAAAGTTAGTGTTTTTGCTTCTGGGGAAAGTTAAAAATAGGGACAGTAATGTTGACTGAAGACCAAGGGTTCTTGTAATGGTTTTAAAAAAGTTTGCAGAATCAATGTGTACTGCTGTTGATCTGGTATTTGCAAAGAGATCAAGTTCATGTTAACTGCCCCCCCCCCCCCCCCCCGACCCCAGGTTGTGCTTTGAAACTTGGGAGGCTGACACAGGGTTTTTATGTTATTTTCTACTTCCTAGAATCAGCTTTCTAATGGGCTTGAAATAAAAAGCAGCAGCAATGAATGAATGGCTGAACCAAGTTGAGTGGCTGTGCCCAGGTGACAAAGATGGGAGAGGAGGACCCAAGAGAGTTAGTGTTGATAAGGATCCCACATGCTTTACTATTGCTTACGTTCTCCAGGGAGTTCACAGGATGTGACAATATGGTCTGATTACCTCCCCAGCAACTCTGGACAAATAGGTAATAAGTAGAAAGGAAGCTCTCATCTTTGGCAGTTCAGTGCTGGAAGAGGAACAATGAGCGCCCTGTTCCTCTAGTGGTTCCCCAACCCTGTACAATGGAAGCCCCAGTCTTCCCTGGAGTTTCTCTCCAGGTGAGGTGACACTGGCTGGGACTCCTCTTGCCCTCCTCTCAGTTGAGTCAGCTTTGGTTTCCTCCTTGTGTTAGGGAACGTGAATCCTACACTTCTTTTAATCACAATGGACAATACTGGCTTTGTGGATTCAGCTGTCTCTCCAGTGCGCCTGCTCGTGATGAAGGGTGAAAAGTGATAAGTTAGAAATTGGAAGCATTGAACTGGCTTGGCTACAACTCAATGACCCCAGGCAAACTAGTCTTATCCACTTTCATTAGATCAATTCTAATCCCTGAACTGTGTAATTCTTCCCAAGCTACAGTCCTCCCCATATCTCTTGATGCAAAGAAACATTTGAAAGGTAACCTGCAGCTGTCTGGATGGAGGATTTGGGGAGGAATGTATCACTGACAGGCACAGGTTATGAGGACTGTTGATAGTGGCATCTGTTATATAATTTTAAAGTTTCTGAGAGAGGTTAAGTTGCTTATTTTAATAAAAAGTGAAGTGAGGGAAAGGGGAAGGGATAAGGAAAAATTCCCAGAATTGAGTTTTTGCGAAAGAAAGATGGAGTTCGTATTTACCCGCTAATTGTGGTTGTCATTATTATAGTTGTATCAGAGTAGTGACTCACATCCTGAGATAAGGATCTGGGGTGCTGAGGCAGCCCAGATCAGGCTTCCAAATTTAAAGCTTCTGCAGCCGACTACTCCACAGAAGGAACACAAGCTTCCTCTCTGCACCTTTCAGACCATTCATCTTAAACTTGAGTGTAAAAGTTTCCCCAGTTCCTATGGAAACTTCAATTTATTCCTACAAAATTAGATGGTACTGGGGTATGAAGGAGAAAGGCTGGATGGGAACTGAAGGGATGAGAAGCAGAGGAGAGGTTATGAAAACAGCACAATCACCAAAGTATAATGTAATCTGGAGTCTTCTTGTGTGTGGGTGGAAGAATAACACACATGTTCCTGGGTCAGCAAAAAATCAAAATACATAAATGTTTAATAAACTGAGGAACTATTACAGTGGTAAAGCTTCCATCCCCCCCAAAAGACTTTAATAAATGTAAAAAGTCAGCCAGACAACACAATGTTGAAGAGGAAAGTTGGAGGACCAACACTACCCAACTTTAAGACTTACTGTAAAGCTATGGTAATCAAGACAATGTGGTACTGGCAAAAGAACAAATAGGCCAGTAGGTCAGAACAGAGAGCCCAGAAGAGACCTACACAAATATAGTTGACTGATTATTACAAAGGAGCAAAGGCAATGTAATAGAGCAAAGATATTTTTAACAAATTGTGCTGGAAGCTTCATGTAAAAAAAAAAGCATCGAAACCTAGACCTTACATGCTTCACAAAAATTAACTCAAAATGGATCACATATCTAAATGTTAGATGCAAAACTATAAAACTTCTAGAAGGTGACACAGGAGGAAATCTAACACAGAATGACCTTGGGTTTGGTGATGAGTTTTTAGACACAACACCAAAAGCACAGTCCATGAAAGGAGGCATTGATCAGTTGGATTACTCAAAATTAAATTCTGTTCTGCAAAAGACTCTGTCAACAGAACAAAAAGACAATCCACAGAGCAGGAGAAAACATTTGCAAAAGATACATCTGAAGGACTGTTCCCCCAAATATGCAAATAGCTATTAAAACTCAACAATAAGAAAATAACTCCATTAAAAAATGAGTCAGCTTCAGTGGTTAGGACTCCACACTTTCACTGCCAAGAGCCTGGGTTCAATACCTGGTCAGGGAACTGAAATTCCACAAACTGCTTGGTGCAGCCAAAACACACAAACAGAACCTCACCAAAGAACATATGCAGATGATAAACATGTGAAAAGATGCTCCACAGCATAAGTCATTAGGGAATTAAGACAATAATGAAGTACCACTACACACCCTTTACAATGGCCAAAATTCAGATCACTAACAACACAATGTTGACAAGGACTTGGAACAATAGGAACTCATTAATTGCTAAGGAACGTGGGCATACAAAATGGCACAGCTACTTCGAATAGTCTTACCATGTGATCCAGCAATCATGCTCCATGGTATTTACCCAAATGAATTGAAAACTTATGTCCACACGAAAATGTTCATACAGATGTTTATAGCAGCTTTATTTATAATTGGAAAAGCTTGAAAGCCACCAAGATATTCTCCAGTAGGTAAATGGATAAAAACTTTTCATCCAGGCAATGGAATATTATTCAGCAGTGAAAATGATTTATCAAGCCATGAAAAGGCATGAAGGAAAAGTATTAGTCACTCAGTCCTGTCCAACTCTTTGTAGCCCTGTGGACTATAGCCTGCCAGGCTCCTCTGTCCATGAAATTCAAGGACATAATGCATATTGCCAAGTGAAAAGGCTGGGTACTATATGATTCCAACTATATATTCAATAAAATTGTGGGAAAGACAAAACTATGGAGACAGTAAAAAGGTCAGTGGTTGCCAGGGGTTGAGGGGAGGAAAGGATGAATAGCCAGAGCACAGAGAATTTTAGGGCAGTGAAACTATTCTGTGTGATATTATAATGGCGGCAACATGTTCTGATGTATCTGTCCAAAATCATAAAATATACACCAAGAGTTAATCATAATGTAAACTATGAACTTTGGGTGATAATGAAGTGTCAGTATAAATTCATCAGTTGTGACAGATATACCACTCTGGTGGGGGATAGTGATAATGGGGAGGCTGTGGATGTGTAGAGGCAGGGGGTTTATGAGAAATTTATCCTTTGTTAAGTTTTGCTGTGAACCTAAAATGGCCCTTAAAAAATAAAGTATATTAAAATAAAGATGAAAATATGTTACTCAGGACTTAAAATAGTAATTTCAGTTTTCTGAAACTTTTTTTTTCTACACTTTATATCAACAGTATGCCTGACAAATGAATTATTTGTTAGGTTTTTTTAAAATTCTAAAAATATTGAAGATAGGATAAGTTTGGGGATTTTGATAAAAATTCTAGTTTGGGGTTTCACTAGGGCTACAGCAAATCCAGTAGGGAATTTTACAAATATGAGTTTGGGAAGAGAGTAAGAATATTCTCCTTGAGTTATTTTCCTGTTTGACCCAGGGAATATATGTTTCTAGAAGAAAGCACATTCTCTGACCTTCTACTTCCTAGAAATCCCTCTGTTACAGATTTATATTTAGGTAAATGTGAGAATGGGCTGGCTACCCTGACAGCTAAGCTTTAATCGGTGGTTTGTGCAAAGGAGCAAAGAACTTGCCTACCTATTGGAAGATGAAATTACTGCAGAGAACTTCATGGGGGTTGCATTTAGATATGGCTCCTTTTATCTTTGTTTGTTTTTATTGCCTGGGGAGTGTTGGATGGAATCTGCAATAAGTCTGTATACAGTTGGGGGCTGGGAATTTTGCCCCATTGGCAAGGGTAAAGTTTGGCAGAGGCTGGGGGTTACCCCAAAGAAAGGTGCAAGGAATCAGACTCCCGGAGCAAGTAGAGCAGCAAGGAGAAAGGAGATCTCAGTGGAAGCCCTGAGATAGTGCAAGCCCTAGGTCCATTTCAGAGAGACTGACCATACCATGCACACGTTGTTTCCTCAAAACTGGATAGCTTTTTGCCACTTGAACTGGATTCCATACCTGTTACTCCAGCTCTGTTTTTCAAGGGGGCTGAAAGGATACAGTTTATGACAGGAAGAAACAAAGATGGCTGTGGGGATATATGTTCTACCAAGCCAGCAGGACTGACTCCAGTCCTGACTAAACCATTCAGTCTAATGAGTGGCTGGGCAGCTTGCCTGGATGGGATACAACCAGGAGGTCAGAATTACTTAGAAGGCATTGTCAACTCTCTGGCTTCTCTTAGGTAACACACAGGTGAATCTTGCCAATGGAAAGCCCAAGGAACTCTTAGATGGATCAAGAAATGACAAAAGTATCTTTAAAAGCAGAGTGTTTACATTTGATCTTTTCAGTCTCTTTATTGTTCAATCCACTTACTGTCAATCTATTTATTGTTTCATTAAGAGATGTCTTGGGTCTAATGGGATCTCTTTACTTTTGGGAGTTGATTTTATTTTCCCATTTCCTCAAACTGCTGGCCATTCCCTTCCTCCAACCAGACAGGACTGGCTTAGAAATAGGATCACAGCTTTTCCGGTAAGCGGCCTGAGCTGACCCTTGAAAATGGTGCGCTATCCACTCGACCCAGAAAACCGCACAAAATCATGCAAATCAAGAGGTTCAAATCTTCGTGTTCACTTTAAGAACACTCGTGAGACTGCCCAGGCCATAAAGGGTATGCATATCCGAAAAGCCACCAAGTATCTGAAGGATGTCACTTTAAAGAAGCAATGTGTGCCATTCTGTCGTTACAATGGTGGAGTTGGTAGGTGTGCACAGGCCAAACAGTGGGGCTGGACGCAGGGTCGGTGGCCCAAAAAGAACGCTGAATTTTTACTACATATGCTCAAAAATGCAGAGAGTAATGCTGAACTTAAGGGCTTAGATGTAGATTCTCTGGTCATTGAGCACATCCAAGTGAACAAAGCCCCCAAGATGCGGCGCAGGACTTACAGAGCTCACGGTCGGATCAACCCCTACATGAGCTCTCCCTGCCACATTGAGATGATCCTTACTGAAAAAGAACAGACTGTTCCTAAACCAGAAGAGGAGGTTGCACAGAAGAAAAAGATATCCCAGGAGAAACTGAAAAAACAAAAACTTATGGCCCGGGAATAAATGCCGCAGAAAATAAATGCAAATAAAAGTAAAAAAAAAAAAAAAAAAAAAGAAAGAAATAGGATCACAGTAGTATAGTAATCTGTGGTGGTTGGAAGAGCCTGAACCTTTTAGGAACCCCACTCCACTTTCCCATCTTGAGTCGCTTCCCCTCTCCCTAACTCCCTCAATCCCAGTTCTTGGCTGTTGATTTGCCTGGTTCAGATCCCAGCTTGCCACTCCCCTCTTGGACTTCTTTTTTTGGATGACCAGAACAGCCTTTCTGCCCCAGTTCCTTCTTCAGAACTCCCACAGGGACAGTTAGGTCTTGGTTGTTCTTTCCTGAGAATATTTCTGATACCAGAGCAATAAAGCATAGATAACATGAGTCAATTATGGTCCCGCCTTCCTGGAGCTTAAGAAATTTGGAGTGGGGTGAGCAGCAGCAAAGATATGAATAAATAATTATACAAGTCATAATAAAAAAATTCTTTATTGGAAACCAGTATAGTTTAAGTAGTCAGTCAGCCAATCACTATCAAAGCTAATTTTGGGCTAGCTGTGGTTTGGAATCTAGTTTCTGGATGCTTTTTAAAAAGGATAGTCTCTTTCTGACTGATGCAGTTTTAGAGTGCCCAATATAGTGAAAAGAGCTGTAAGAAGAGATGGGGTGATAGCTTTCTCAGAGGTGATACATACCTTGTCCCAGTAATGGACTTGCATGATGAATGCCTTAGCTATTGCCAGATGCTTCTAAATCATTCCATTATTTCCCCCTCACTATAGAAGTGAACAGAAAGAACTAGGCATGGAGGGTTCACAAAGTGTCAGTGAGCTTTATTTAGTCATAAAACAGACTGAGCTCCTCCTTTTGATTCTTCTTTTGGATGTTACCTGACTCTGAACTTTGAATTCCCAGTATGTTAAGTGTTAGATGGCTTTGGTGTGGACTTAATGATACTCACTTAGGTGGACCAACGATTGGCAGAGATGTACTTTAATAGCAATGTGCTTATTACATTTGATACATTTAATCTAGTACATTTTACTGTCATTAAGAGAAGGGATTTAATGAGATCACTTGTTGGGGACTAAGTTTTATTAAAGAGAATGTATATAAGTGAGAAAAAAACTGACCAAAGGCAACTCAAACTGAGAAAAAATTAAGCTCTTAACTGATACTTTACCCTCATAGTATGATTTGTAATCTGGTTGACTTATTGCTCTTTGTGTCACTCATTGAAATTTTTTAAAGTTTTAAAAAATTATTTTATTTTTTGCTGTGCTGGGTCTTCATTGCTGTCCACAGGCTTTCTGCAGTTGCAGTGAGTCTGCACTACTCTCTAGTTACAGTAGCTTCTCTTATTGCAGAGCATGGGCTCTAAAGTATGGGCTCAGTAGTTGTGGCACATGGGCTTAGTTGCCCCATGGCCTGTGGAGTCTTCCTGGATGGGATTGAACTGTGTCCTCCGCATTGGCAGGTGGATTCTTAAACACTGGATCACCACCCTCATTGAGATTTTACACCAGGAGCACTATTTCCATTATCCCTCTCTGTGCTCCTGAAAATTCAGCAATCCTAGAACATAGGGCAAAAACCTTCATTCTTCAGATAGAACAAAAAGGCTGAATTCCTGCTCTTTCCCAAATGCTCTAATGGACATCTCCCATGCATTATTTTGGGCTTCCCAGGTGGCACTAGTGTTAAAGAACCTGCCTGCCCATGCAAGAGGTGTAAGAGATGTGTTTCAGTCCCTGGGTCAGGAAGATCTCCTGGAAGGAGGGCATGGCAAACCCACTTCAGTATTCTTGCCTGGAGCATCCCCTGGACAAACGAGCCCGGTGGGCTACAGCCCGTAGGGTTGTAAACCAACTGGATATGATTGAAGCATCTTAGCACATGCATTGTTTCTTTTAGTTATATCACAGCAGCCAAAGGAACTGAGTATTACCATGATTTTATAGAGAATTTTTACAGCTAGTGAATAGCTTACCCCAAAGCCTTTACTGATAGAGAAAGGTAGGATCATTCAAGGTGACCTCATGGGCTAAGGGATAGGAAAAGAGCTATGGTTCCAAAGGCAAAATCTACCTATTTGCATCGAGCCAGTTCTCTCTTGCAGTATAAATCTGAAAGCTGGGTGTCTTTGGGACCATAAGTCCTGCATATTATAAATTTGCTTACGTCTCAGTCAGATGTCAGTATTTCAGTATCATGAAGAGCAACTGTGAATTGTTTTGTCCCTGTTCAAAGTGTAATGCTTTGGGCTGTTTCATAATACCTTCTAGGGCCTATCTAAGTGTTATTATTTTGCTGGATTTGAGATTTTTAAAAACATATTTATTATTTATTTGGTCGTGTCAGATCTTAGTAGCAGCATGCGGGACCTTCATGGCTTCTTGTGGGATCTTTCATTGCGGCACATGGACTCTCCAGTTGTCGGAGGGAGGTTTCTAGAGAGCCTGGACTCAGTAGTTGGACTTAGTTGTTCTGTAGCATGTAGGATCTTAATTCCTGGACCAGGGATTCAACTCACATCCCCTGCATTGCAAGGTGGATTCTTAGCCACTGGACCACCAAGAAGGTCCCTGGGTTTAGAATTTTTAGTACCTATTTGATGAGTGAGAGTGTTCCATGATTTCCATTTTTGTGTCATCCTTATTTTTTTTTCTTATGTGATTTTAATATCAAGGTTATGTTGGTCTTTTGAGTTAGGAAGGTATTACTTCTTTTTTACTTTGTGGCTACTTTTATGTAAGATTTGTCCTTAAAGATTTGGTAGAACTCTCCCATAAGATTTATTCCCTAACTCCCTTTTTCAAGGCTCTAGTCACTCTGACTCAGTTCCTTAAAATCTCTGAAGTCCTTTCCTGCCTGAATGCCTTTGCACCCCACTGTGCAGGCTTTTTCTCAATGTCAACCCCCTTTGAAGCCCTTCTCTGATCAACCTATCTTAAGCAGGTTTTCTCTCTTATCTGTTGTTCTCTATATCAGCATCATAAGTATTTTCTTGATAACAATGATCACAACTTATAGCTGCTTTAGTGACTTGTTGGTTTATCTGCTTTACCAACATGAGGGCAGGGACTGTGTTTATGCCCTTCATCCAATGCTTAGCCCAGTGTCTGGCACATGGCAGGAACTTAACAAAACATTTGTTTAATGGATATATATTCTTCTTCATTCATTTAAATTGTACCTAAGGCTGGAGGGCCTACCCAGCTCAGTATTTCCTGAGTTTATTTGCTAATTAAAGTCTTTCATTTTTCATAGTGAGAACTCAGGAAATTGAGTGTGCTTGAATCATGTTGTCTTAAATTATTTTCAAGATAAACTAGAGGCAATTTTATGCTTCTCAGGTGGTGCTAGTGGTAAAGAATACACCTGCAAATGCAGGCAGCATAGGAGACATGGGTTCAATCACTGGGCCAGGATGATTCCCTGGAGAAGGGCATAGCAACCCACTTCAGTATTCTTGTGTGGAGAATCCAATGGACTGAGGAGCTTGGGGGGCTATGGTCCATGGGGTTGCAAAGAGTTGGACACGACTGAAGCAACTTAGCAGAGGCAATTAGGGGAAATGCTGTACATACTGTATCTTGTCCTCCCTTTAACTTTTTTTTTCCTTCACTCTTGAGGTTCTATAGTCAGCCAACTAATGTCTATTTCCAGAGGCTCTGATTTTATCACCAGTAATAGTCTACTTTTTCTTCTATTAACATAGCCACTTCTGTCTTCCTATGCTTGCTGCTTGTATAGCGTATATTTTTATGCATTTAAAAAAATTGGTGTGTAGTTGATTTATAATACTGGGCTAGTTTCTGCTATATAGTGAAGTGAATCAGCTATGTGTATAAATATATCCCCTCTGTCTTGGGCCTCCCTCCCATCTTCCGCATTCCACTCATCTAGGTCATCACAGAACACCAATATGAACTCCATATACTATACAGCAGGTTTTACACATGGTACTGTATATATGTCAATCCCCATCTTCCAATTCATTCCACCCCACCTTCCATTCCCCTGTCCACACATCTGTTCTCTATGTCTGCATCTCTATTAGCGCCCTGCATACAAGTTAATCTGTACCATTTTTCTAGGTCCCACATATGTGCATTAATATGATATTTGTTTTTTCTCTTTCTGACTTCATTGTGTATCTAGGTCCATCCACGTCTCTACTCAATTTCACTCCTTTTAATGGCTGAGTAATATTCCATTGTGTATATGTGCCACATCTTCTTGATCCATTCATCCATTGACAGACATTTATGTTGCTTCCATATCTTGGCTGTTGTAAATAGTACTGTAATGAACATTAGGGTGCATGTTCATGAATTATGATTTTCTCAGGGTATATGACCAGTAGTGGAATTGCTGTATCATATGGTAGTTTTGCTTTTAATTTTTTAAGGAACCTCCATATTGTTCTCCATTCTAGCTGTATCAATTTACATTCCCACCAACAGCACACCCTTTTCTCCACACCCTCTGTGATGTTTATTGTTTGTAGATTTTCTGATGATGGCCTTTCTGGTCAGTGTGGGGTGATACCACATTGTAATTTTTTTTTTGTAGACATATTGTAGTTTTAATTTGCATTTCTCTAATAATTAGTGATGTTGAGCATCTTTCACGTGCCTCTTGACCATCTATATGTCTTCCTTGGAGAAATGTCTGTTTAGATCTTCCATCCATTTTTTGATTGGCTTCTTTGTTTTTTTTATATTGAGTTACATGAGTTCTTTGCATATTTTGGAGATTAGTTCCTTTTAAGTTGCTTCATTTGTAAATATTTTCTCCCATTCTGAGCATGGTCTTTTCATCTCGTTTGTGGTTTTCTTTGGAGAAGGAAATGGCAACCCACTCCAGTACTCTTGCCTAGAAAATCCCATAGACAGAGGAGCCTGGTGAGCTACAGTCCAAGGGGTCACAAAGAGTCAGACATGATTGAGCGACTTCACGTTCATGGTTTTCTTTGCTCTGCAAAAGGGTTTTTTTTTTTTTTTCAATTTTTATTTTTAATTTTAATTAATTATTTTAATTGGAGGATAATTACCTTAGAATATTGTGATGGTTTTTGCCATACAAAAGGTTTGAAGTTTAATTTGGTCCCATTTGTTTCTTTTTGTTTTTATTTTCATTGCTGTAGGAGGTGGGTCAAGAAAAGATATTGCTGTGATTTATGTCAAAGAGTATTCTACCTATGTTTTCCTCTAAAAGTTTTGTAGTGTCTGGTCTTACATTTAGATTGTTAATCCATTTTGAGTTTATTTTTGTGTATGGTGTTAGGGAATGTTCTAACTTCATTCTTTTACATGTAGCTGTTGTGTTTTTCCAGTACCACTTATTGAAGAGACTGTCTTTTCTCCATTGTATATTCTTGCCTCCTTTGTCATAGAGTAGGTGACCATAGGTGTGTGAGCTTATCTCTAGGCTTTCTATCCTATTCCATTGATCTATATTTCTATTTTTGTGCCAATACTTACTGTCTTGATTACTGTAGCTTTATAGTATAGCCTGCAGTCAGAGAGTGGGATTCCTCCAGCTCCAGTTTTCTTAAGGTTGCTTTGATTGTTCAGGGTCTTTTGTGTTTCCATACAAATTGTAAAAATTGTTGTTCTAATTCTATGAAAAGTGTCACTGGTAATTTGATAGAGGTTGCACTGAATCTGTAGATTGCTTTGGGTAATATAGTTATTTTCACAATATTGATTCTTCCAATCCAAGAACATGGTATACCTCTCCATCTGTTTGTATCGTCTTTGATTTCTTTCATCAGGATCTTATAATTTTCTAAGTACAGATCTTTTGCTTCCTTAGGTAGGTTTATTCCTAGGTATTTTGTTCTTTTTGTTGCAATGGTAAATGAGATTGTTTCCTTAATTTCTCTTTCTGATTTTTCATTGTTAGTGTATGGGAATGCAAGAGATTTCTGTGCATTAATATTGTATCCTGCAGCTTTACAAATTCATTGATTAACCCCAGTAGTTTTCTGGTGGTGTCTTTAGGGTTATCTATGTATAGTATCATGTCATCTGTGAACAGTGACAGTTTTACTTCTTTTACAATTTTGATTTCTTTTGTTTCTTTTTCTTCTCTGATTGCTGTGGCTAGGACTTTAAAAACTATCTTGAATAAAAATGGCAAAAGTGGACATCCTTCTTTTCCTGATCTAAGTGGAAATGTTTTCAGTTTTTTTTTTTTTTTTTTAACCATTGAGAGAGATGTTTGCTGTGGGTTTGTCATATATAACCTTTATTA
The DNA here is from genome assembly GCF_023699985.2 of Odocoileus virginianus. Classification (NCBI taxonomy): domain Eukaryota; kingdom Metazoa; phylum Chordata; class Mammalia; order Artiodactyla; family Cervidae; genus Odocoileus; species Odocoileus virginianus. The sequence continues at coordinate 17,701,274 of NC_069696.1, read as the reverse complement.
TGTTGAAGTAAGTTCCCTCTGGGCTTCCCTGATGGCTCAGTGGTAAAGAACCTGCCTGCCAATACAGAAGATGCAGATTTTATCCTTGGGTCAGGAAGATCCACTCGAGAAGTAACTGGCAAGTCACTCCCGTATTCTTGCCTTAGAAATCCCATGGACTTAGGAACCTGCCATGCTACAGTCCATGGGGTCACAAAAGAGTCGGGCACAACTTAGCAACTAAACAAAACCAACAATAGGTTCTCTCTATGTCCTCTTTCTGGAGTTTTTATCATAAATGGGTGTTGAATTTTGTCAGAAGCTTTTCCTGCATCTATTGAAATGATCATCTGGTTTTTATTCTTCAGTTTGTTAATATGATGTATCACATTGATTGATTTGCATATATTGAATCAGAGTCCTTGAATCCTTGGAATAAATCCCACTTGTTCATGACATGTGAGCCTTTTTATCATCCTTTTTATGTATTGTTGGATTCTGTTTGTTAGTATTTTGTTGAGGATTTTGGTGTCTTATGTTCATCAATGATACTGCTCTGTAATTTTCTTTTTGTGTGATATCTTTTCTGATTTTCATACCAAGGTGATGGTGGTTTCATAGTATGAGCTTGTAAGTGTTCCTTCCTCTGCAATTTTTGGAAGAATTTGAGAAGCCTTAGTGTTACTCTTCTCTAAATGTTTGGTAGAATTCACCTGTGAAGCCATCTGGTCCTGGATTTTTGTTTGTGGGAAGATTTTTAATCACTGTTTCAATTTCAATATTTGTGATTTGTTTATATTTTTGATTTCTTCCTGGTTCAGTCTTGGAAGGTTGTATCTTTTTAAGAATTTGTCAGTTTCTTCCAGGTTGTCCATTCTATTGGCAAATAGTGGCTTATAGTAGTCTCTTATGATCCTTTGTATTTCTGTAGTGTCTGTTTTCATTTCTAATTTTATTGATTTGAATCCTCTTTTTTCTCTTGATAAGTTCAGTTAAAGGTTTATCAATTTTGTTTTACCTTCTCAAAGAACCAGCTTTTAGTTTCATTGATTTTTTTTCCTATTGTTTGTTTCATTTCTATTTCACTTATTTCTGCTCTGCTTTTTATGATTTCTTTCCTTCTATTAACTTTGGGTTTTGCTTTCTCTTCTTTCTCTAGTTACTTTAAATGTAAGGTTAGGTTGTTTTAGATTTTTATTATTTCTTGAGGTAGGGTTTTATTGCTATAAATCCCCCTTAGAACCGCTTTTGCTGCATCCCATAGGTTTTAGGTCATCGTGTTTTCATTGTCATTTGTTTGTATGTGTTTTTTGATTTGCTCTTTGATTTCTTCAGTAATCTCTTTGTTATTTAATAGTGTAGTGTTTAGCCTCCATACATTTGTGTTTTTTAATAGTTTTTTTTTTCCTGTAATTGATTTCTAATCTCATAGCATTGTGGTCAGAAAATATACTTGATATGATTTCAATTTTTAAAAATTTGCTGAGGCTTAATTTGTGATCCAAGATGTGATCTTTCCTTGAGAATGTTCCTTATGCACTTGAGAAGAAAGTATATTCTGCTTTTGGATGGGATGTCCTATAAATATGAATTAAGTCTATCTGTTCTATTGTATCATTTAAAGCTTGTGTTTCCTTATTTTCTGTCTGGATGATCATTGTGTAAGTGGAATGTTAAAGTCCCCCACTTATCCGCTTATTTTTAGTCTACCTTTGTCCTTATATTTAAAGTGTGTTTCCTATAGGCATCATATACTTGGATTTTGCCTTTTTTAGCCATTCTAACAATCTCTTTTATCTGGAGTGTTTAGTCTTTTCACATTTATTGTGTTTATTAATTTGATTGTCCACATTCTATTCTTTGTTTTCTATTTGTCTCATCTGTTCTATTGTTTCTCTCCTGGTTTCTTTTGGGTTAAATGTATACTTTTAACAATTTCATTTTAATTAATCTACCTATTTTCATTTTTGAAATGATTGTTTAGATGTTATAATATTCCTAACTGTTTAGAATCCCAAAGTTATTGTTATATTGCTTCATGTAAAATATAAGAACCTGGTAACCATATAGATCCATTTATCACCTTCCTTGCCATCATTCTTGCCATATTTGTCATATGTATTACATTTCTGTATGTTTCCCTACACTACGATACTATAACTTTTGTTCCAGCTTCCATTCATTCAAAGTGCTGAGATTTTAGGCACTAGTCTACCTAATCATTTCTGGGACAAGAGTGAAAACCAAGGTCTAATTTATAGCTTCAGTAGACTTCTTTTTTTCTGAAACTTTCCAGATATATTTATAAATTGCTGAGAAGCCTGCAGGAAGCCACTTTATTGGAACACCCAATTGCGAGCTTTCAGCTAATAAACTTGGTTTATTCATCCTCTTTTTAAATTTAAACCACAGATAAAACCTCTTTCCTCCCACAAAAACCAGTTGCTTGTATTTCATCATGCAAAATCAAATATTTATGGCATGCACTTTATTATAACACTTTGGCATCAAACTGTCCATAAACTTAATATTTTTATTTTTTTTACATTTCCTTCTGAACTGTATCTTATGCCTTTTCTGCTTTCAGGATCTGTTTTTCTTAAGACTAAGTTGTTTTCGTAAGTATGGGACTTTTCATCTCTGTGTGACTTTTCATATCATGTGTGCTTTTCAGAATATTTTCCTCTTTTCTTTTGCCTTTGCGTTTGTGCTGTTGGTTGGTAACTCTTGAAGACTGTTTTCTTTATTTTTTGCCTTTGATTCCTTGCCGAGGTGTTTTCCCTATTCTTTGTGCCAAAGCCAGTGAACCATACAGAAGCATGCTAGCTATGCCACTGGGTAGCTGTGTGGCTTCAGGTCAGTCATTAATTCCTTTGAGCTCCAATTTACATGAAATGATGTAAGATTCCTTCTAGTTCTAATGTTCTGTATGCCTATGACTCAAACTGCACTTTTAGTGACATAAACACTGCCCAGTGTGTGTGGGGTGGTGGGGGTTGAAACTGCTATAGCAATATAACCACTTGTTCACACACACACACACACACACACACACACACACACACACACACCCCTCCTCTCTTATTACCTCCTGACACTTATGGTTTTGATCATCCTCACTCTTAGAAGCTGCTTCTGTGTATATCCTCGTTCTCACCCCAGATCCAGCTTGCTATTCCTGGCTCTTCAAATACCCTCAATGCTTATATTCTTGATTTGGGCTTTGACCCTTTTCACCTACCCTGATAATGCACACAGCTCTGCTCCTGGCTATATTCCACCTCTGCCTGTTGAGTTCACCTGAATTTTCCTCCTCAATCCCTTCACCACACCCTCTCCTTCCCAAGAAAAGGCCATGGGAAAAAAACTGAAGTCTGTGAAGTCAGGATAGTACCAAAGAGAGCTGAGGCTGGCCCAGGGTGAAATGAAGACTGACAGGAAGTTTATTTCCAGTATTCTCCCATGTTCCTTTCAGATGTGTTTCCTTTCTCTGTTGCCTCACATCCAGCGCTCTCATACTACTCCTTGCTGCCTTAGTGAACGCCAGAGGCACCTTCACTTAGATCTCAGGACTCCAAATTCTACATCATGGCCATGCCCAACTCTTCCCACCAGCTTGACTGACTTGTCCTGTGTTCACTCCTTTAAGAGTTCTCTTCTGTAATAGCCAGATCAAGAGGGATCTGTGACAAAGGCTGACAGTGGTTTGAAGAGTTTCCTGTCCTGGATAACATGATAGAACATGAGAAAAAAAGGAAAGCAGAATTGGAAGGTCTTGGTTTGAAACTGAGCTCTCCTGCTTCTATCTATGTGAACTTTACCAAGTAACTTCACCCCTTCTTGTGTCTCTTTCCTTTTCCTTAAAGTGAGAGGGAAATTATTTTTCATGGTTTTAAAATATATATTTATTTATTTGGCTGTGCCAGGTATTCATTGTAGCATGTGGGATCTCCAGTTTTCCTTGTGGCATGCAGGATCTTTAGTGGCAGCATGCAAACTCTTAGTTGCAGCATGTGGGATCTAGTTCCCTGACCAGGGATCAAACCTGGGGCCCCTGTGCTGGGAGCGCAGAGCCTTCACCTCTAGACCACTAGGGAAGTTCCTTTCATGGGGGTTTTAATGAGGATTTATAGTATGTGCAAGCACTCCTTGTAAGTCTTGTGTAAGTATGAAGTTTTTACTTGGGAATCAAGAATGCTTCTCAGCCCCACCATATATTAATACATTGTTTATCGGGAAAGAGTTCAGTTCATTTGGAAAAAGATAGATCTAGAACAGCCTCCACACTGAAGTTGTTTCTTAGAATTTTTTTCCCTTTGACTAATGAATAGAAAAAAGAATAAAATGTGAAGAGAGATGCTAGGTAAGATTTGATGAATGGAAGATAAGGCCTTTGGATAGAAGATCCCATATCTACCTATCCATCCATTTTCTGGAGAGAGGATCCATGAAGAATTGCATCATTTGTTGAATACCTGTAATGTGCCAAGCATTTACATACATTTTCTCCACTTTTCAAAGAATCCCTTCAGAACTGTAGGAAAGGAAGTGGCTACTCAAAGGGAATGAGTAGTTTTTGCGAGGTCACATTGGTGGTTCAGATGATTAAGAGTCTGCCTGCAATGCGGGACACCTGGGTTAGATCCCTGCGTGGGGAAGATCCCTTGAAGAAGGAAATGCCTATTCACCCCAGTATTCTTGCCTGGACAATCCTGTGGACAGAGGAGCCTGATGTGCTACAGTCCATGGGGTCACAGAAGAGTCAGACATGACTTAGTGACTAATGCCTTATTGCTACAGGGGTGGGTAGAGCTGGTTCCAAACTCAGCTCTGGCTAATCCCAAGTCTGTGTTCCTTTCACCAGACCACCCTCCTCTTACTTAATTTGAAGAGGCTTACTGATCTATCTCAGAAGCTACATATCACCTGGAGCACCTGGAGCTCCTTCAAAAAAAATGTTCAAAAAACAAAGGACAGGAATGTTTCAAAATAATTTGAGGTTGACTGGCCTGGGGCTATTGGCTGGACCTGTTAGAACTGTGCTGTGGCCTGAGCAGTCTCCCCAAAACAGGGTTCCTCTGTGGAGCTCCTAGTAGGGGATATGCTTTGGCAAGTTGGAGCCACCCAAAAGTTGGCACCTTGGAACCCAGAATTATAAAGGGAGGGAGACTAAAGGAGCTGCTGCATCATGTCACCATATAATTATTTAATATTGGTGTAATTCCTGCTTGACGACTGGTTAAGCCACCTTAGTGTCTGAGATGGAAGAAGTCTTTGTAGGTGAGCGTAGAACTGAACTGGGTATTCTTTTGTCTCCCTTTTTAAATTATTATTTTTTTCTTTTCCATTATGGTTTATTGTGGGATATATAACACAGTTCCCTGTGCTACACATTAGGACCATGTTGTTTATCTGTTCTATATGTAATAGTCTATATGTAATATAGACTAAAATATCTGTTCTATATGTAATACCTGCTAATCCCAGACTCCCAGTCTATCCTTCTCTATCCTCTCTTGACCACTACAAGCTGTTCTCAATGTCTGTGAATCTGTTTCTGTTTCATAGATAAGTTCATTTGTGTCATATTTTAGATTCCACATGTAAGTGATATCATATGGTATTTGTTTTTCCTTTCTGACTTAATTTGCTTGGCATGATAATCTCTAATTCTATCCATATTGTTGTAAATGGCATTATTTTATTCTTTTTTATGGCTGAGTAATATTCCATCATATATATATGTGTGTGTGTGTACACATATATCATATCTTTATCCATTCAACTGTTGATGGACATTTAGGGTGTTTCCATTGAACTGGGTGTTCTTCATGGCAAGTGTCTTAGCCAAGAGGCAGGACGAAGGTGCAGGAGTCCCTAAAGTCGCATATCTTCCTATACTTATGTTGGATGAGTCAGTCCACACTCTTCATGGGAAAGGACTCCATGGTCCTCAAGGATGGTCAGGTGCCCATGGGTACCCAAGCGATATTTAATGATGACCATGGTGTTCATACTGGCAGTAGAGGGAGAGAATTAAGCATCTCCCAGCAAGGGAGCTATATCTGAGCATCTAAAACCCTGATTATACCTAAACCAAAACCCAATTTCCCTTTCAATAGAAAACCTTTCTGTTGGTGGGGGTGGATTTGGAGAAAGCCCTCACTGGAGTTTTCCCTTTCTCCTGGGTTTTCCTCAGGAGGGAACTGGATTAGTGGCTATTAGAGAAAGAAAAGAACTCCGAGCTGAATTGCCCAAAGCAGGTTTCAAATTCCTTGGAGGGTTTGTGTTCATTTGCTGATTTGACTAACCAGTTCCAAGTGGATGCAAATGGCTTTTACCTGGAGGAAGAGGCTCAGGGAGGGGATGAGCTTGCAAATTTCTAGTCCTGGGGGAGGCCCCTCCTTTAGGACTCCCCAGGTTGTATTGCAAGGTAACTACCTCATTTTGGTCAAGGTTTTGACTAAAGGCCATGTGTGCCTTGAGAAGGAGACATGACAATTCAGTTGCCTAGAAACTAAAGGTCTAATATCCCTCAGGGATTGTCATTGGCTGATTTTCCCTTGTGGAGTTCTATAAATTCAGAACTAAGGAAATGTAATGCTGGCAGTTATTGTTCCGTCACTAAGTTGTGTTTGACTTTTTGTGACCCCATGGGCTGTAGCCTGCCTGGCTTCCCTATCCATGGGATTTCCCAAGCAAGAATACTGGAGTAGGTTGCCATTTTCTTCTCCAGGGGATCGTCCCAAACCAGGGATTGAACCCATGACTCCTGCATTGGCAGGCAGATTCTGAACTGCTGAGCCTCTGAGGTGCTGGCCGGGCAGTGTGTATATACATTGAGGTGGGGTGGAGTTTGGCAGGTAGGAAAGAGCGAAAAGAACTAATGTGGATGTGCCAGATTGTTACACATGTTCTTCATTGACCATTTCAGTGGTTCATTGAGGAAAACAGTTCTCCAGGAAACAAAGGCTCAAGCCTTCAGTGAATTGCTTGAGATAGTGGTTAGATGGGATTAGAAGCCAGTACAGCAGCTGTTCCTCCTGCTTCCCCACACATCTCTGGAAAGAGGAGATTCTCCCCTGGTCATGTGCATGGACTCCAGAAAAGCAGGAGGCCAAGCATGGCCAAAGATGGTCAGGGTGTCTCACAGCCGGACCTCCCGGTTTCCCAAACGTCCAGACTTCTAGGGCTTCCCCGTGTCCTCGGCTCTTTTCAGGGGCCTCATTCTCATTTCCCAGTGCCCAGACCGAACCCAAATAACATTGTTTTGTGCACTGGGCTGAGCTGGGACTTCCTTAGCAAGAAGGAGAAAACAAAACCAAAGAACCTCACAAAGCAATTTAAAATAGAACAAAACCTACACATTTCCTAAAGCTATCGACCTGGGACAAAACCAGATCAAAACACCTTCAGGAAAGCTGAATTGAGGCAATTGTTACCCTTGAGTCCAGAGCAACAGATTAATTTCATTGACTGCTCAGGGGCTCCTTGAGACTGAAAATGTGGTCCAGGTGCATCCTGGGCTGGGGACCCTGGCTCAGACACCCCCAGGGTGTGGGTAGCTTAGGCTGCCCCTCACCTGGCCGAGCTCTGACCCCTCATCTGTAGAGCAATGGGGTCATCCTTGGTACATGGCATCCAAACTCAAGCTAAATAAAATGAAACCAGTGGAAACTTTTTCAGAAGTTTATCTGTTTGGCGATTCCTAACGTGTAGAACTGATAAAAGCAGAGCTGACATCTGAAGACATGGAGGCAGAGAGAGGTTAAGCCAACTGTCTGAGGTCAGGGAGCAATACAGAGGAAGTGTGGGACTGGAGGCAGGTGTTTGACCGCTCTTGTCTAAACACTCTGTGACTGCCGTGTTGGGAACCAGTCTGTGTAAGGGCATCCCCAGTGGTTCAGTGGTAAAGAATCATCTGCAATGCAGAAGACCCTGGTTCGATTCCTGAGTTGGGAAGATCTGCTGGAGAAGGGAATGGCTACCCACGCCAGTATTCTTGGGTTTCCCTTGTGGCTAAGCTGGTAAAGAGTCCACCTGCAATGTGGGAGACCTGGCTTTGATCCCTGGGTTAGAAAGACACCCTGGAGAAGGGAACGGTTACCCACTCTGGTATTCTGGCCTGGAGAATTCTATGGACTGTATAGCCATGGGGTCACAAAGAGTCAGACACGACTGAGTGACTTTCACTTTCACTATGTAAGGGATACAGAATGAGAAACTTGGCACCAATGAATCCAGGTCTGTACCTGGGATCCCTGATGTGACTGGCAGGATAAAGGTTGGACATTGATGCCCAAGCTGACAGGATCCTCAGGCGGACAAAATCAGCATCCTTGCTGGTCCTGCGCTGTCTCTAACATTGTTCTGCTCCTGACACAGCAGATCATTCCTTGATGATTTTGCAGTCTGTTCTTCCAGCCCAGAGGTCCCCTGTCTGGATATACCTCTTTGCCTGTAATTGCAATAGGTTGAGTTCTGAGACCAAAGAGTCAGCCAGTAATGCTGTTCATCAGGATTGAGGGATTTCTTTTATTAACTGATTTAAAAACCCTTTAATATGCTTCCCAGGAGGCTGCCTACTTCAGAGATTTGCAAAAGGAAAGGGAAGAGGGAATGTGAATTACTGAACAGTGCAAAGTATTTTGCCAACATGACAGACAGAAGAAATCATTTTAAAACACATTTGAAGGATGGTTTCATTTCAGTAGACATGTAATATATCTCTGTCTTTTCTGTGTGAGTGACTAACACTACCTGTTATGAGTGGAAAGATAACTGTCTTACAGGGTAGCTTTAGATAAAGTAAAAATATCAATATGTTCAGTGCATGTGATTAATTTATTTTGTACCTAAAAGAGACATGTTTTCTCCCAGTCTGTAGCTTGTCTTTTCATTTAACGGTGACTTTTGAAGAGCAAATTTTAATTTTGATAAAGTCCAATTTGTCAACAATTTAAAAAAATTATACTTAATTTTTAAAGTGATAATTTAAATTGTAATTGTCTTAAGGGAAATATTAATGGATTATAATTTATTTTTAAAATTATAATTTAAATGATAGTTATCTTAATGGAAATGTTAATCTTTTTTGAAAAATCATTTATTTGGCTGTGCCAGGACGTAGTTGCATTGTGCAGGATCTTCACTGCCGTGTGTGGGCTCTTTAATTTGCAATAGGCATGCAAGATCTTTAGCTGTGGCATGTGGGATCTAGGCCCGACCAGGGAACAAACTGGGTCCCTGGCATTTTTTTCTTTTATGGATTGTGTTTTTGGCGTCATATCTAAGAAATCTTTGTCTAACTCAAGTGAACTTTTACTCTGCCATCATTCAAAGCATTTATTCAGAAGCACACGTGCCAGGCAGCACATGAGGGGCTGGTCATATGAAAGTGCGTAAAACATTCTCTTCCCCTCAGAGCCCTAGTAAGGACAGGGTGGTGAGCAGTCCATGGTAGACAGGCATCTAGTTGCACTCAGAGTGCTTGCCACTGGTGTTTAGTGCTCCCTGGAAGCAGAGACCAACTCAAGTAATCTGACATGGAATCTTATGGCCAAAACTCTGGTTGAAGGGACAGGCATGGAGGCTCTCGGAGGATTCATGAAGAGTGTTGCTAAGAGGGTTTGGGGAGAGAGAGAGAGGTCGTCTACTACCTTGAAAGATATTTGGCAGAATTTATGCAGTGGTTTTTACTAGCAGAGATCTACCTCATCAATCCAGCAGGAATGAGGTCCTTAAAAAAGATGAATCTGTAAGAGGCAACACTGAGGACACTGCCTGGGATTGTCTGCTGTTAATGCCATAGAAGATCTGTCATCTGTCCTGTTGTCTTTGGAACAAGAATGGCTTCCTCAGCTTTCTATCTGCTCACACTACTCAGGATTAGTCTTTCTAAGTTGTCAACATTAGAGATAGTTGGGTGAAGAATGTACATGAACTCTCTACTATTTTTTAGTGGTTGTTTTATAATTGGAGGAAAATTGCTTTACAGTATTGTACTGGTAACTCTATTATTATTTTTGGAAAAAAAAAATTGATCTTTCTAGAGACTAAAAGAGAGGCAGTGATGCCAGGAATTCGCTCCCTCCCTGCCATGATGCTGACCATGAATCATCTTGTTGTGAATGTCTGTGTGAAGGTCCAGGATGTGAGTAGTTGTTCCTTTACTCAGCAGAGATGTTTGATCACCGTGTTTACTCTTGTTGCTGCTCTAAAAGGAGAGCAAGCAAACTTTCTTGAAGAGCAGGACTGGCCCTGGGAACAATTCTAGAGAAGGAATTGGCAACAGGATACACCAGAGAGAGAGAGAGAGGCGAGCTTAATGTGGCTTGCAGGTCAGAATCTCAGGGCTTGACGGGAGATCACTGGCCTCGTGCTACTCAAAGTGTGGTTCAAGAATCAGCCTCATCAGAATCACTGGGGATCTTTTGTTGAAAATGCTGTATCTCCAGCCTCACCCATAGAGTAGGGGAGCAGAGTAGATCTTCTGCCCCTGCTTCCAAAGATGGTGATGTTACTGACAAAATCTGCTTTTTTATCCAGATCCCCAGGTGATTTGAAGCACTTTTAGGTTTGAAAGCGCTGATCTGGTCCAGTGGTTCTGGAGTCTCTTGCAAAAAACCCCAGGCTAAGTGCTCACCTGGGCTCTGCTTAACAATTCCAGAGACAGCCAGCCAAGGGCAGTCAGTACATGAGAACGATTCTTTTCTTTTTAGACTAGGCTAGTTAGGCAGATAGTGGATAGAAGGGGATGAATCGCTGTGCTCTAATTTGCAAGTGGAGGTCAGCAGTTAGAGTCACCCTTTGAAACAGCTAATCTTTATAGCACACAGATGGCCTAAAAGGTTTGGAGGAAGCAGGAAGAGGACTTTGGTCCATTTAGCCTCCTTCCACAGTATATATAGTATTGGGAAAAAAACTAGCATTATCGTGAGAACGATTCATGTCAATTAGTTGTCACCAATAAATGTGTGTATTTACTTTAATTGGCCACATGCTCTTTTTCATACTATGGTGAATAGATTGATGCTAGCAGTGGCTCTCAGACTTAAGCGTGCATCAGATCACACAGACAGCTTGGTAAACAAGATTTCTAAGCCCTATTCCCAAAGTTTTTGATTCAATTGATGGGACAGGAACCATCATTTCCATTTCTAGCAGTTCTCAGGGGACATGATACTGGTTATAGAAGTAGTAGCTTCAGATGCATTGTTACCACCTTAGGAAATACATAGACCCTTATTATTGTATTTTTAAAATACAATTTATTTGGCTGCCCTGGGTCTTAGTTGTGGTATGCATGCATGCTAAGTAGCTTCAGTTGAGTCTGACTCTTTGTGATCTACCAGGCTCCTCTGTCCATGGGGTTTCTCCAGGCAAGAATATTGGAGTGGGTTGCCATGCCCTCCTCCAGGGGATCATTCCCTTTCCAGGGATGGAACCCATGTCCCTTAAGTCTCCTGCGTTGGCAAGTGGGTTCTTTACCACTAGCGCCACCTGAGAAGACCTCCAGGTCATGGGTCATAGAATAACCTAGGACAAGTTAAAATACAAAAATAACCTCACAACATTCTCTGAGTGTTGTTTTCAAACATTGATTCTAAATTTCTGCTTCTGCAACCTACATCCAAGTTGCTTATAAGCAATGTAAATTGCTTTCATTGCTTTGTTTTCCGTCCTTTTACTTTCTACCCACCGCTGATGGATGGCAGGTAGATAGTTCTGATCCACTGCAGGATGTCTGATGTTGGGGTCATAATTGGCTACTGGTGGGCAGGTGGCTCCACTGGTCAGTGTGGTGGAGACCTTCTGAGTGTGGGGGTGGCTCTGAATTGTGTGATGGTTGGGCTTCCAGGTCTTTATTGCCCTGGGTATAGTCACAGGTTCTACCCTACATTCCTGACCCCATCACCTATACTCGCATGCCCGTGATTTCAGTAGAATTGAGGGAGCACTTCTACTGTGGGAGGACCCAGGGATCTTTAACTCCTGGAGTCAAGTCAGTCTGCAGCAAACTGACAAATCTTTGGCGCAGCATAGCACCCAGGCATCTCCGATTGGGGTTCCTTCTGGAAGATTTCTCCACATGTGGCAGCTGCTCAGACTTGAACCATGTGCTCTGACCTTTCTGTGGCCTCTTGTTCAAAGATTGCCTGCAGACTTCTCTGTGATGGAGGCTTCCTGCCAGTGAGAAACCAGGACCACACTTTCCACCATAACTGAGTGTAGACAGGATGCACCTCACTGAACCACGTGGCCTGTCTGACTCCATATTATTAAAAACAGAGACGCAGATTTTTTTTTATAAAAAATTTATTGAGATGATGCAATTATAGGCTTTTCTTTAAAAATTATTTGCAACTCACTGGCCCTGAGAAAAGGCATTTTTTTTTTGTTTTTCTTTTTTTTTTGTTACATTCATTTGATTCAGTCCCTTATAAACCCCACACCTCATAAAACAACAAGATTAGAAATTAAAAAAAAAATTCTAGATTCAGTCTGGTTTGCAGGTGGTTGCAGTCACAGAGAGAAATGGTGAAGTGTCCACTTGGCATGTGCGAAAGATTCAGGGAGTTGTTTAGTGTTGATGCAGATGAGGCCAAAAGAGCATCAGGTTCGTCTTCTGTGGTTTGCAGGGAGCACTGTACCACGCCACCCCAGCTCACCCCCAAGGCCCTTGGGTCACCCCATTACTGCTCAGAGGAGGAAGGGGCTGAGTGGGTGATAACTAGCACCGAATGCTTGGGCGAAGAAACTGCCCTTTGATCTTTGTGTGTTTCCCCAAATTTTTATCTTCAGCTTCCTGGATGGGAATGGGTCAGATGGGGGGATAACCGGGGCTGGATCCCAGTCCTAATTCTGACCCTGGTGTGCCGTCTGCTCCTGGGACAAGTCACATGGCCTGATACTCAGATTTCCGTTCTTCAGAAGGAGAGCTAACGTTTCAAACACGTGGGATCCTAGGCAGTGAATGGTGGAAGTGGTGGTTACCTAGGCATTTAGGTACATGCTGTCATGGCCTTTAAGTTTCAGCTAAATCTACATTCTCATCTGGACAAAGTATCAGTGTAGGAAGATAATGGAGCAGAGGGTTCTAAACATACTGTTGAAAGGATAAGTAGAGTAATCCATCAGTTGTTACTCCTCATTGCTCATGGGGACACGCCCACCCGCCAAAGGATTCGGAATATCTGTGATGTTACCTCAGGCAAGACAATGTCATCTGGGGACAGAAAGATCTTAGAGATAACATTACTCCCCTGGAGCCAGTCCAGCCACTTGCCACTGCTTTCTTCTGATGGAAAGGAGACACCCTGGCCGCCTCAAGGTGTAGGGAAGAGAAGATGCTAGAGAATTTCAAGATCCAAGCGACAGTGTCCGCCTTGGACACCGCTGGTGGGTAAGGTTACTCCCTTGCAGCACTGTTCTGCCTCTTCCTTTCCCAGTTTCTCATGTTGCAAGCCAAGAGCTCCCATGACGGCAGCAGGAAAAGGCCAAGTATTCCGACCAGGAACGTGCCCTTAATTTGGTCCCAGGTGAGATTTTTGTCACCCCTAGTGTTGAAGTGAGACATTTCATGCTGGATAGATTCTGCAGGAAGAAGGTGAGCTCTCAGAGGGCAAGGATGGTGCCTGGCTCTTGGGGCTGTGTTGAGCAGGTGCCCCACCCAAGTTGGCTAAGCTGAACCTGCAATCTTTCGGGTCTGCCGTGGACATGATGTATCCCTACTGTCAGCATCACTCAAAGATTCCCTCAAAGAACCAATGAGAACCTCTGCCATTAAGGGAATGAACAGAAAACCAGTAACGGTAATATCTGGATGGACAATAAAGACTGGATTGGAGTTGACACCTTCTATTTCTCCAAGTGGCTGATGGTGCCAGCCTATGCCTTACAGATTCTTAGAGGATATTGCTTTAAATACAGAAACCCTGGGGGCAAAGGGGAATTTCCTCTGCACAATTCAACTGTTAGGATTCTTTGGACCACAAGAGGCTGAGTCCTTACACCTGGGTGAACAGAGATTCTCTGATGTCACATCGCACAAAAAGCCTCAGTGATGATCCACCCTTTCTTTGCAGCCCTTCAACTCAGTGACTTCCCAGGTATTTGGCTTAATCTCCCCATTTGAGAGCCAACATCAGTCACCTTCCAGGCTGGAAGGTTATCCCCGTGTGCTGCTGACACTCTTGAAAGACATCTGTAGCACGCTGGGTCTCATCCCCATTGGAGCAGACTGAGCCCAAACCCTTCCTTCATTAGGGGACCCTTGAGCCCACACTAGAGGTCCCTGACCTCACTTCAGGCCCAGCATTCTAGAAGGTGGACTGGGGGTGGGGGTGTGCGATGGTGGGAGGAGGCCGGCCACCTCCATGCATCTCTCTGTGGTCGCCTAAGAGGCAGGAACGTTTCCAGTGTCCTTGAATGACAGTCAGTCTGTCCCCTTCCACTCCCTGCTGGCTGGTGTCCTTGTCAGTAGGGCTGGGGAGTGGGGGAGGGGACGGGAGAATTTCTCCTGCCTGTGTGCCCACAACCCGGGCCTGCCTGACTCCATCAGAAATGGCTGGAGGACATGCCTGGAGGTCTGCTGGCTTCATCTGCAAGCGCTGCTGACAGTGCAGACACGTACCCTGGGGAGCTATGAGATGCTCGCCCAACAAAGAAGCAGCGGAGAGAAACCAGGAGGCGGTGCTGTGTAAGGCAGGTCTAACCTTTCTGAGTAAAAAAAGACTACTCCTAAAGTTGGATTCCGAGTCTGTATTGGAAGAGTTGATTTAAGTGGCTAGAAAAAAAAATCTAACAAGAGCTTTCTAAAAATATGTTATCATCAAACGTACTAAGAGGTGGCACCTTCCTCATAAGATGTGACTGATCTTACTTTGAGGTGAAAAAGAGCCACGCATGAGTCCATTTTGAAACACAGCAAGGGAAGAAGGAAAAAGGGAAAAAGTGAGGAATCTGAGGAATTTCCCGTCTGCCCAGGCTTGGCAAACACTGCTGACAACTGAGACGACACACTCCTGGATCCTCCTTCTCAAATGCCCTGTGTCACCAGGAAACTTTAAAAAAAATGCTAGGAATTGAGGGGGGAAAAAAAAAGGATATGAAACTGACTGCAAGCTGGCCTTTGGGATAGAGCTGAGAAGACCCTCTGTAACCTGCTCTGGGATAATCCACAACGCCACCAAAGACTTGTCATCTAGTTTCTGGACCATAAGGCTTGTGTTGTCTTTTTTTTTTTTTTTTGCTCTGTAGCACTTCAAACTAACCCCATGATGCTGGGGCTTCCAGATTATCTGGACAGCCTTATGCTCTGGGGAACCACCAAGCCTCACGGTCCTCACAGCCGATCGGGGTGGCCTGTTGGACTCACATGTATCTTTCCGGAGGACAGCAGCATCTCTGGGGCCTTTGGCCTCCCTCTGGCAGGGAGCCAGATGCTGGGATGTGGGTTTGATTTTTGTGGTGCCAGCTGCAAAGCACCCAGACCACGTATTCCAATGTACAGGTGTGGAAAATTCCCAAGACTCTCCAAGAGGCTGAACTCTGCTGAAAGGGCATCTGAAGTTCAACAGCCAGTGAGGAGGGAGGAGCGGGGGCCAGGAAGGAAAGGGAGCCAGACAAAGAAGAGAGCTCTCCTTTTCACTTCATCTTTTGTAAGAGCATCTTTTTTTTTTTTTTTTTTCCTTTTTCCAGCCAAGACCCAACAGCAACAGGAACAAACCTGATCCACGTGGCAGGGTCAAGAGGGAACCTGAACCCTTTTGCAAATATTCTCTCTCCTGACCAGCTGGGCTTCTGCACTTTGTGAGATTTGCAAAAAATAGATATATATATATATATAATAGATATGTATTTCCATAGGAAAACAGCCTCAGATGTCTTCCCCTATATGAATGATGAAAAGTCAAACTGCATGGTCTTTTTTTAAAAAAAGAACAAAAACACCATGAAACTAACAATAGGTGGAGGGGGAGGGGGAGGGATCACAGACAAGAGATTCTGATCGAGAAGGAACCATGAACGCGAGTCCCAGGCTGGTGCCCTCGGCCAGAACTCCAGCGCCGCCTTTGCTGAGTGGTTTGTCTAAGGTGCTCCGAAGGGTCCCTCGCGCTGGGCGAGAGGAGTGTTACTGCCACATCCGTGTCTCTTCCTTTCTGCTCCATTGCCCCATCCATCCTGGGGAGGGTGGGGTGCCCTTGGCTGCTGGCCCACTAAGCCGGGAACCACTTCCTCAACACTCGTCTTCTTGGTATATTTGTTCATCCAGCTCCTGGGACTCGAGGTGCTCCAGACGGTCTGTTCGGCCACTCATGATTTCATCTGGGGTCTTCATAAACCTTTGGAAGAGGAAACGGTGGCATGAAGAGGTTACAGTTCCTTAAAGCTGTCTTCACCTTGAGCTCTTTAAAAAGAGGGGCCCGTCACCTTCACGTAGCTGGAGGTCTACTGACCCTTATCGTTAATCCTAACCTAGCGTTTTCTTAGAAAAAGATACCCTGGGCTCTCACTGCTTGAAAGCTGGCAAAACAACTATAAAAAAGGCTGGGAGGATGGTGAAGATGGAGCAGGCAGTGCATTCCTGCACGACCATCTGAGAGGACCCTGAGAGATACATACCCATCTCCATCCCAGACTATAAGCCCAAGTGATGGTATTCAAAACTTGAATCTAACTTGGAGGATACAATTAAATGCTGGATGGAAAGCTTGGGTAACAGGGCTAGACAGTGGGGCTTTTGGAAATTAGCAAGGCCAAGAGAAAGACATTTTTCAGCATTATCACTGATGCACCCTGAATGCTAGCCATTCACTCCCTTTATTCTGTCTTCCTTGCCAGCTGGGTGCCTACAGCAAGCCTCATCTCAGTTGCTGGGTTCATTTGGAAGTAACGTCAGTGGCACATTCTGACCATGACCATGGTTCAGGAAGGGAGCCAGGGTGCAAACGTTCCATCCTTATGGTAAGAAGGCCCTTTCCACAGCCTATACACCATTCCCTTCCCCTATACTCTGCCTGGTACCATATGATCTGTCTTAGAACAGGCATTTTCCGTCCTCACTCCACATTCAAAAGCCTAGGACGACTTGTCAAGGGTTCACGCTTTGGCCTGCTCCTTGGGCCTCTCTGTCATCTCAACCCAGGAAACTCCCGTGTTCCACCGTTTATGAGTGTGAACTCTATTCCAGTCCAGCCAGTCTTTTTTTTCTGATGCAAGTCACAGCTCATTGCCGACCTCCAAACCTTTAGCTTTGCCTTTGTCTGGAACCCTCTTGACTCCTTCCCCTGTCTGAGACCGACTCATTCTCTGAGCTGGGTCTCACCATCAAAGAGCTGAAAATCTTCAAGCGTCCCTACAATTTAACACTTTACTCAATTACATACCTGGTTCCATACCGACAAGCCTTGGTTTTGGGGCGAGTCTGGTTCTTGACATTCATTTCCTCAAAAATGACTAATCCCTTGTCACAAATAGCGCTCTTCTTTCCTTCTGTCTTACTGAAATCACTACTGGAAACCTGTGAGCCTTCCACCTCTGACTACTTTTCTTTTCTGCCCATTATTGCTCATCTTTTCAAGCAGGGTGATCTGTAGTATCCACAGCCTGTCTTCCACTTTTATCCTGTAGCTAAAACTTCTCCCTGACATCTTAAGTCACTAATCATCCCCTCAAGGCTGAGTCCTCAGATATGCTGTGTCTGACCCTATCTTTGGATGGCTCTTCTATATTAAGTTTCTGATACTTCCCACCAGCCTTGTCCAAAAATATTATCGAAAGCTTCCTGAGGTTATATAAAACTGATATAAAATGTAACCCTCTACCTTCTAGAAGCTTATGACCTATTTGTGGGGAGGAGTTCACATGTACAGCTATTAAAAATGTAAATCACGGTGTGGCATGGGGCCAAGGGATCCCAAGAGATGATGGAAGAAGATATTTGGGTGTGTTTGAGCCACGGAAGATGGACTCATAAAGATAATTAGACTTGAGGTAGATTTGGTGGTTTATGTTTAAAATGTTAAAGTGATTTACATTTCTGACATAAGGAACCACTTTAGTGTTGGAGGGCAGCTGGCAATGTGTATTAAGAATCTAGGTGGCAGGGGAATGGACCAGAGGTAGAGATTGCTGAATCTAGGTGTCAATTATGTCTAGACACTGCCCGGGAAGCAATAATAATGGGTCTGCCTTGCTTTCATCTTCCAGGTCACATGGGAATACTTGCCATTGGTAGATTCTAACCTGGAACCTGGTGGTAAGAAATCTCAGGAAATGAGGTTTCCAGTCTTCTAGCCCCTGCAACACAGACTGGAGTAGGAACGGAGCCAGTGGACAGTCCAGCACAGGGGTGACTGGGATGTAGGAAGGCTCAAAGATAACTCTGGTGTAAAGGTTGGTTGCTTAAACAATGGTGATGCCACTGCTGATGTAATAGGAATTCTTAGGGTAGGCGGATGTCCAGTATGGGAAGAAGGCTGGTCTTGAACATTTCACGTCTGAGATACTAATGTGATATTTAAGCAGATATCTCTTCCAAGAAGCTCTTGAACATTAACCACTTACTGACCAGAGACCTACACATCTTTTGTTACCCGAATGTTATTGATTGGAATGTTTCAGTATTTCAATTCCATAATAAATTCAGTTCTGCAAAAATCCCCTAGTCAATAATGTGTTAAGATTTGGAATTCCAGGGAGATTTTATAGCTGCATGTAGAGACTTGACAGCCCCGTCATGGAGGTGATAACTAAGCTGTGTCATGGGATCCATTCATGCAGGAAACTAGTATAAAGTGGGAGGAACAGAAGCCAAGGACTGAGTTTAGGGTGAAGGATGAAGGGAAGGCATCAGCAGAGCTAGAGAAAGGAGGGTTCTCTTTGCATTTTTTCTGTTTACAGTTCTTAAAAAGCCTTCTCTGTTTCTTTTGAAGATCACAATTGTTTTTTACTGCCCCTAAGTTACCATGCCTTCCCAGCACTAACACCCAGGTTCTCTGCTCTTTCGGATAAGTAATTATTCCCAGTGAGCTCATGTGCTCATACACAGTGTCTTTCAGTCTCTTTCTACCCCCAACCCACATCTCAAGCCCCATCTGTAACTCTCTTCCGTACCTGCCAAAACCCAGAACCTAAGGTCTGGGGCCCAGCTTCTCCTCAGCTTCCCGTGGTCTCAACACATCAATTACCACCAGGGTCAGAGGGCTCTGTCTACCTCTCCTGATTGGTCCCTTAGAGACCTTCTTTTTCCTCTTCTAACTGTATGTGATTCCCTGGGAATCACAACCTATGGCGGTAGGTTAAGTGGTTAGAACTTGTAAGCTGGGAGGAATTCTGGGAAGAGGAATGTCTAGTTCAGTGGCTTTCAGACATTTGCAATGCACTGTCATAAATATATCTTACAGTATGACTCATCACACACGTGCTCACACACACACCCGACTACCCCAGAAACACAATTTTCATGAAGCCACACTCTTAATTCACATGACACAGTCTGATATTTCCAACTCTATCCTTTCCTATTCAGTTCTGTTCTATTTCATTAAAATAAAAAAACAACAACCAACCTGATTCATTAAATCTGTTTCATGACTCACTAACAGGTCATGACAAACACCAGCCCAGTGTTGGCAACCTGGACGTCTACGTTTCTTTAGTCCCTTTCTTTGCCATTAGCTCCTCTGATTGCTCCCTTTAACTATACTGGATATAAATGCCAGATAATACTGTTTGATCACTGCATTATTTTAAAGGTGAGTCAGACTGTGTTGATTTACTTTTGGCTTTCTTCTAGGACAGACATAAGCAAACAGAAAGTTTTTCTCCCTTAAATTCTAACCAACCAGCAACCTGGTCTCCAGTGAGTAGCAGTGATGGCTTTGAGGATCAGACAAGCAGGTAGAGACATCAACCGTCTCCCTCCTCCATCTTATTTCAAGAAAACAATATCCTCCCAGAAGAAGGAAAGGAGAAAAAGGAAGTGCTACCTGAACAAAAGCCTTTGTCCCGGCTCCTTCCTGATAATGTTTAGTTTGTAGTAGTGGCGCAGGGCTCTGGACATTTTCTCATAGGTCATGTTTGTTCTGTTCTGTTTGTTCAGAGGAGGAAGAGAGAGAGAAAAAAAAGCACAAAGACACAATGAAATGAACCTCAGAACCAGGCGCTGGAGGAGTTCCTCACACCCAGCTCCACAGGGTGCTCCCGTGGCCCTGCCAGGCCCACCCCGGGCTCTGTCCCCCGTGCCCTTGGCCGAGGTCTCTCCTCAGGTGAGTCCAGCCAACAGAGCACATCCCGCCTAGGCCTCCCCGACTTCCTCTCCCAGGACCGCGCTCTGTTGTGCCCCAAGAATTTCCTGCGGGTCCCCCTATCTGGGGTCATCCTTCACCTTCTGACCCACAGAGAACTTCCCTTCCTTTTGCCCTTTCTAAAAAAGAAAAAACAACACACAAAAAAGTGACCTTTCTCAAACTTGTGTTTCTCGTTTGTCATTTTAAGGAAGGGATTTTTTTTGTTTAAATTCCTGTTGTGGAAGCAAGAATACAGTGGTTCCGAGCCCTGGGGCAAGGGCACCCTGTGGGAGCTGTGGAGCGATTTTTCTCAGTGACTCACGGGATGGAGGGTGTCCATGGGGCCTGGCCATATTTGGTCATGGCCTCTGGCAGGTTCTCCTTAGCCGGCCCAGAGCACGGGCTGCCTGCCGTCCGGGAAACCGCAGCTGGGGCACAGCTCGGCAGGGCCTCCCCGGGCCCTCCCTTTGGGCTGATCTGGAGTGGGGCCTTCATGGTGTCTTGTCAGCTCTGTCCCATGTCTATCTGCCTATGGCCAGGCCTGGATCTTGGTGACTTTTTAAGTAGGAATACTGATTTATCTCAATTCTTTTTTTTTAAACAGGGGAACTCTTTATTTTATTTTACTGTGATAAGAACACCAAACGTGAGATCTATCCTCTTAAAGTTTTAAGTGGGTAAGACAGCACTTAATACAGTGTTAATTGTAGGTACACTATTGTACAGCAGGCTCTAGAACTTGCTCATCTTGATTAATGCAAGCTTTCTGTCCAATGGTTGGTAACTCTCCATTTTTCCCCCCTCTTCCCAACCCCTGGCAACACCAGTCCACTCCCGGCCTCGGTGGAATTTGTCTGCTTTAGATCTAACTTCATTTAAGTGAAATCAGGCAGTATTTGTCTTTCTGTGACTGGCTTATTTCACTCAGCATCCTGTCCTCAAGGTTCATCTATGTTGCCACATGCAGCCGAATCTTTTTTAAAAGCCTAATACTACTCCATTGTGCGTATATAGCTCGATTTTGCTATCCATTCATCTATCCATGATGTTGAGGTTGTTTTACCCACCTTTTATATCTGTGCACTTTAATGATTTTTTCTAACTATAAAAGACTAAATCTTTTAAATTCGATTCCCTCTTCCCAAGCTGGAAAAACGGTGGGGCAGTCAGAATTCTTGCAGGGTTTGCTTTTCAGGGAGATGTTTTACAGTCAAGAGGATAAGCATTTTCTCTGTAGAACTGGGCTTTTGTGACCATCGGAGTGTCTAACAGAGTGGAACAGAAGCGACACCTCCCAAAGGCCCCTTGTGAGTTATAAAGTGCTACACTGCATCCCTGGTCCCCAGTTCTTAACGCTGGCGTGGGCAGCAGCGGAGCCAGGCCGCGGTGGGGGAGTGATGGTTACTCGTCACGAGGCCCATCAGACCAGGAGATGCTGAGTTAACTGCAGCCTGGCACGAGGAACACATGGAAAGGGGCATCTTTAATTACTTCCTTCCCCTTGCAACTGTCTTAATTGTTTGTCCGGTGAGGAATAAACTGAATAATTACAGGCCGACTTAGGAAGCAGAAGACAATTACCCTCCAACCCAGGCACAAAAACTGGATTTGGGCCCTAGTTTATGGAACAAATGTCTGATGCCCTTTTTACCTTATGGTTTCCCCACAGTCGAGCCAGTCCATTGGGATCCACTATCCGGAATATTTTGGATTCTTTGTCCTCCCATCGGATGAAGTTTTCGTACCGGCTGTCAGAAAGCAACTGATAGACGTAATCCCAAAGCAGTCTACAGTCTACAGAGGAAAAGGGCAAGAAAACACCATTGACAAGGCTGCTTGTAAGTATGAAGAGCAAGAATCAAGAAAATAATTGAGGAACCGCTTTTGCCTTCTTCGGATTGAGTCCAGCCTCCTTGTTTTAGGAACTCCTTGGCAGTCCAGTGGTTAGGACTCTGTGCTTTCCCTGCCAAGGGCCAGGGTTCAATCCCGCAAGCCAAAACAAAAACAACAAAACTTTTACAGTGATGAGACCAAGGCACAGAGAGACCTGGGAGATGGCGACCTTTGACCTGTGGAGGACTTCGAGACCATCCTGGCCCAGACCCCCACTCCCCGCGAGCTCAGATGAGGACACAGCAACCCAGAAAGAGGAAAGGACTGGTCTACGGTCATGACCCATGATTTGAACTTGACTAGAGCCCACAGGAGGGACAGAACAAGCTCTAACGGGAAATGAATCGGTTCTGAAAAGGGGCTGAAGACAGGATGGCAGGTAAAGGGCAGAGAGTGCCCTCGTGTTCTGGAGAGGGCAGTGTGGTGTCAGTGATGGGGTGGAAGGTCCTTTGGTGGGGGGACAGTGAACAGATGGAGATGTGATGACTAAGGTTGGCTGTGGGAAAGGAAGACCCATGTGGTTTAAGAAAACAGCCACCTTAGAGCTACTTTGGAGGTTTTTAAAATAGTTTTATTATAATGGAATCAGGGTAGAAAGGAACCCAGGGCAAAAAAAAAAAAAAAAAATCTGTTTCTCCATGTGCAGAACAGATGTTGGATTGCTTGGTCAGGCAACACATCTTCCTTAGCACAGGCCAGGTGCTGGGCTAGGCCCTGCCTTTTGGCTACGGGTTGGCAAATTCCACGAGAAGAGGCAGACTGCACCTTGACCTTGCTCCAGTGCTTACTGGATTAGTGCTAGACGGGATGTGGCCTGCTCCCCTGGCACAGCCTTGACAGGGGGATGGGGACAGATGTGGACTTTTCGACTCTAGTTGGTGCAGGACCAGCCTCGGGATGAGAGTCAGAGACTCACCTTCCCAGGTGTGCGCTGATGTTTTGGGGAGCACTGGCCAGCACGGCTGGTCGTAAATGAGTAAGGATTGGACACCGTGTGTGTGTTCTGCACGTTACCATGTTATTTCTGACCCTCACTTGGCGCGCCACCTCCTTCCTAATCCTCTTGTGCCCCCCAGGTCAGCGGGATCTGAACTCTGGGGCTTCTGTATGGCCAGGAGGACTGTCTAATCTTGACTTGGGCTATCTCAACGCCAACACATTCACCGCCCAGACCACAAAACGCACCCTCCTCGGGCACACGTTTACAGGAGGAATCGAGTCAGGTTGCATTGGGCAAGTTTTTTCAATCTCCCTGATGTTCCTCCGTTATGAAAGGGGAATAACAACAGTGACTCTTTCTGAGACTACTGTATGAGTGATGATGCGAGTGAAGAAGACAGTAAGGAGTGTCCCGATGATGGTGCGTGCTGGGTGCTGCTTGCAGGCATGGGGCCATGCGTGCCTCCAGCCACTTGCTTCTGACCCTCAGGACACCCGGTGCAGCCAGCACTGCTGCTATTCCTACTTCATGGCTGAGGAAGCTGAGGCTTAGAGGGTTTGGTCATTGGCTCAAAGGCACAGCTTATGACACAGGTCAGAGTCTGTGCCACACATCCTGCTGAGAACTCTGTTCTCAGAGAAGTTGGTTCACAGGTGTCTATTAGTCAAGCTTTAGGACTTTTCCAAGCAAGATGAGTGTGTCCAGCCTTCCCTCTGAACAGCAGAAGGAACTGGCACACAAGCTCAGCATCTTCCAGGAGGGGAAAGTGTGAAAGTGTTAGTCGCTTGGTTGTGTCCGACTCTGTGACCCCCATGGACTGTAGCCCACCAGGCCCCTATGTCCATGGTGGTTCTCCAGGCAAGAATACTGGAGGGGTTGTCATTGCATTCTCCAGGGGATCTTCCCCACCCATGGATTGAACTGGGTTTCCTGAATTGCAGGCGGATTCTTTACCATCTGAGCCACCAGGGAAGTATCTTTTAGGCAGCAACCGTGAAACTTAAATTGGACATCCATTAAAATTAAAATGACCAGATGTCTTTTTTTAAAATCTATTTTTTCTTCAGTTACTTATGCTTTAAATGTCATATCTAAGAAATAGTTGCCTAAGCCATGATCACAAATACTTCTGCCTATGTTTTCTTCTAAGAGTTTTACATTTTCAGTTATCTTTTTTGTTTTTTAAATTTGGGTGCACGGAGAGGCGTGCGGAACTTCCCTGACCAGGGATCCAACATGAGCCCCCTGAGTGGAAGCATGGAGTCTTAACCACTGGACCGCCAAGAAGTCTGACCATACATCTTTAGTATCCCTTACTGTATCCTTTTTTCCCCCGATTGACCTATGTCTAAAATTTAATGTGGTGACTTCTCTGGCAGTCCAGTGGTTAAGACCCAGCCCCCTTCCACTGCAGGGAATGCAGGTTCATTCCCTGATCAGGGAAGCTAAGATCCCACAGGGCTTGCAGCCAGAAACTCAAAACATAATACAGGAGCAATACCTTGCAACAAATCCAATAAAGATTAAAAAAAAAATGGTGCACATTAAAAAAAAAGTTGACATGTGGTTTCTTGTGTTTCACCAAAGGACCCGTGGTGTCCTTAGAGAATTTCTGGCGTTTGAACCCCACGCTTACGAAAGCTGGCCAGCGATTCTCTTACCAACCCTGCCTGACACTGTGCTCGTGGTTGCCAGAGGGGGGTGCTAAGGAGCAATGAGACAGCAAGGGGACCAGTCCCAGCAAGAGGAAGGACCTTGGGAGGTGAGTGCCACTGTCCCAGACTGAGAATAACCGAGCTCATTTTTAAGACACTTGTAAGAGGGCAACTCCAGGCAAAGTGGCGAAGCAGGCAGTGTCATTCTCCCTCTCTGCCACCTCCTCATCTTATATCATTTTTATCATAGATGAAAAAACAGAGAACTGAAGTGAAAGAGTGAAGTTGCTCAGTCGTGTCCGACTCTTTATGACCCCATGGACTGTCGACTACCAGGCTCCTCCATTCATGGGATTCTCCAGGCAAGAGTACTGGAGTAGGTTGCCATTTCCTTCTCCAATAGAGAACTGAATTGCAGTTTAATTGTCCAGTTTGTGTCTTACCGTCAAACAGCAGATGGGTTTTAATTTCCGACAACCTCTTCCAAGTGGAAGCTATCTGACAGGACCAAATATTATCACATAAAATGCCCTTCCACTAGGAGGAACAAAGGTGGTTTGTGAAGAGCTTCTTGTCCATGTTTCTTGACAGGGTTACAATCTTTTTTACCACTTAGAGGCTTGATGACACCTTTTGGATGCTTGTGGATGGGGAATAAGATTCTCTATATTTAAATCATTTTATTAATAATTTAAAAAAAGACTGATTTGGTCATCTTTAGCAGTTTGATAGCAAGAACTTTTTTTTGCCCACATGAAGGTAAGCGATGCATGGGTAGTCCTCTCAACCTTGAGAACTTCCTGGAGCTAAAATGTAAGATGAGTGTTGTCTTGACACCATCTGCTCAAGGATTTTCACTTTCATTGTTTCTGTTGCTTCTCTTTTACTGCCTTGTACATTCTATTTCTCATAAAATGGTGACGTGAGAACCAGACCATTTCTCAAAGTAAGGGTTTAAACCAATTCTGGGTACCTACCACGCTGGGTTCTTGAGAGGCATCAAACTGGGAACTTCACATTGTAGATCATTTACTGAAAAAGGTCTAGAATGTGATCTGTGTTTGGTTGGTACCTGGAAGGCAGGGTTTCCCAGAGCACGGACTTTACCTCTTGAGTTGTAAGACCATTTGTAGCCTGCAAACTTTTCCCTTTCATAAATGTGAAAAGAGCCCCAAACAAGCTGCCGATTGATCATTTTAAATGACATTTAATCCAGCAAAGTCAACTTTAGCCGAGTAATAAAAACATGTTGACATTCAAGACACTGAATTACTCGGTCACTAACAGAGGTAGCAAAAGGAATTTTGTGGCACAAAGCAGTTGTTCAAGCTCACAGTATAAGTGGCTTTTATAACACTATTGATTCTTTTGTTGCTTTAGTTAAAAATTATGCCAGATGATAAAAATAACTACCTGACCACACAACAGATTTAAAAAAAAAACAACAAACAATTGAAATTCAAAGCCCAATGAGTTATTTTTAAGACTTTAGTTAAATAAAAAGGCAGATTCTTTTCAGTTCCCTGGGTCCTCTGAAGGCTGCTCCCATGGCCCACCAGCTGGTTTTCAGTTTTGTTAAAATCCACCCATGTCTGCACAGATACAATGTTCTTTGGTCATTAATAAAAACGCTTAATACTACTATACAATAAAAAGCATCAGGCTTTAAAAACAAAGGTTCATCACATTACAAAACACTTGACTATGCATGTGAAAAATAATCTTATATCACAGAGTTCATTACTTTTAGGTGCATGTCTCTTAAACTAAAGGCCTTCCTTCTCAAGGCACGTGGGAATTTTAAACAAATGTGCATGATTTTGATTCTCTCTTCCACGGGAGGAAGCTTATAAAAGGGCTTAGCAGAGTGAAGTGTTATTTTCTAATAGCAGAAAGAGAGTTCTCTTTCCTGCTGGGTGAGGTACCCTGGGTATCCACAGTTAAAAGGCATTGTCAAAAAGAAAAAAAAAAAAGAAAAACCTTTTCTGTGGTTAGGGAGAAATATTTTCCCTCCCACGCCTGTCTCTTACCAGAGACTCGTTGTACAAGCTTATTGAGCAGACACTGTGAAAAGATGGGCAGGTCACACATAACCAACATGGTTTCCAAAAAAAAAAAAAAAACCAAAAACCATGCTAGACAAAACTGATGTTTAAAAAATCTGAGTGGGCAAGTCATTGACCAGGGAATGTTTAATGATGGTGGTTAATTTAAATTTCAGGAAAGCATCTAAGAAAGCAATTTTAGGTTGTCTTAACTGCCCAAATGGAATTTTAAATGAAGGTCTGTAAACTGGAGTTCTGTGGGTATAATCACCAACAAGGAGGGAGGGGCCTAGCGCCCCTGTCTCACTGCTTTCAAATCATTATGAAAAGCTAACCAATTTATTTCAGGTTCAGCAATAGGTAGGTAACATGCAAAACAAAAAGTTGCTTCTCTGCTTTATAGCTATGGTTCTGAACTAGGGGCAATCTTGCCTGCTGTGAGGGGGCGGTGGGGGAGGCATTTGACAATGTCTGGGGACAATTTTGGTCATTATATCTGGGGCGGAGGATGCTGTGACAGAGGCCTGGGATGCTGCTAAAGATCTTATACAATATATAGCAAGTCCCCTATATACAAACGAGTTCCATTCCAAGAGTGTGCATTCATTTAAGTCCAACTCGTTCACAAGTCCAACAAAGTCTAGGTACCCAATTAACACAATCGGCTGTATAGTACTGTACTGTAATAGGTTGATAATACTTTATACACAAATAGTACATAAAAAATATGAAAAACATTTTTAATATTACAGTATAGTACCTTGAAGGCTTCCCTGGTGGTGCAATGGTAAAGAATCTGCCTGCCAATGCAGGAGACATGGGTTTTGATCCCTGGGTGAGGAAGATCCCCTGGAGAGGGAAATGGCAACCCACTCCAGTATTCTTGCCTGAGAAATCCCAGGGACAGAAGAGCCTGGTGGACTATATAGTCCATGGGGTCACAGGAGAGTCAGACATGACTGAGTGACTCAGTACTCACACATAGTATCTTGAAAAGTACAGTAGTACCAGCTACATCACCGCTGCTTTTATGCTTGCTTTTGGACAGCCCGGGCTTGAATAAAGATAGAGACTACTGCTGTACGAAGTACACAAGGGCACAACCACTTTAGAGAATACACGCCAGACATGTGAACTAACTTAAGGGATTAGACATGGGATCCCACGTTTGCATCTTTGAAAGCTTGCAACTTGGAAGGTTTGTATGTAGGGGACTTATTGTAATGCACAAAAGAATTCCATCCCCCCCCCCCGCCAACAAAGGATTATTTAGCCGAAATATCGAGAGTGCCCAGCTTGAGAAACCCTGCTTACAGAAGCATGGGTTTTACACCATTGCAGGGGGGTGGCTGTCTGCCGCTATTTTTTTTTTTTTTTTCTGCCTTGATTCTAGATGGGCTATTCCCTAGAAGCAGAAAGCTGATAAATCCAGTGCAGCCAACCCTGTGCTGATACGCAGAGGTGTGTTTACAGCCGGCAACTGCTTGTGGCGTAGGAAAACAGAAGCCTTATGTGCACAGCAGTCAGCCGGGAGGGGGAGAAGCTGAGGCAGAGAACAGAAATCTGTGCTTCCTGGCTCCACCGGAGTGGAGGGACCGCAGCTGCAAACGCCGCTAAACCTTCTCACCTTTGGTGGCTGGAGGTGTGGAGTGAGGCTGGGAGAGGCAGGAATCTGCAATCACGCCTTACAGCTGAGATCAAGCCCCCAGACAGATCCCAGTAAGACCAGCCCCCTCTCCCTCAAATGTGGTGGCAGCCGGGGAATTTGCATCCAGGCACCACCGGGACTAGTGATGCTGTTCCAGAAACACACGCCCTTAAAACAAACTCGACCTCCAGTCTCCTCAAGCCCCTTCTCTTATTTCCTACCCTGTTACTGTGCTGGTACTGTGTTATCTTTTTAAAAAGGTCATCCTGAAACTTCCTTCTCTTTTAGGGCTGATTTCTTAGAGGTCCCAGTGAAAAGAAAGCGCAGTGACTCAGCTAGAGTATGTGAAGCCAGGCCACTTGGGAGCCTCCTGTTGGGGTGGAGTCTGCCAAAGTCTCCAAGGGTCTCCTCAAAATACAGTGGGCAAAGCCTCGGGGGAGGTGAGCAGGAGGGAAGAAGTTAGTCTCCAAGGAATGTAGGGTTCTTTGAAGGTCTGCACGTCAGAGGCCAGCATCACTTGGAACAAACGTCCAGACACAAGGCTTTGTTTGGGTCAAGGCCCCCATACTCACTCCGGTGGGCAGTGGTGCTGGCCATACCCATTCCCCTCCCCTTGCTCAACCCTTGAGCAGAGCAGGGACATGAACACGTAGAAATTAACCCATTTATGCTAATAATTGGGTATTAGTATCTGCATTATTATGGATAAGGCAATTGGGCTTCAGCAATCTTAAGTACCTCAGCCTGGGAGCCAAAGGCTAGATTCTAATCGTGTTGATTCCAGACGTTATGCCCTTCCCCAGGAGCCCTCCGAGCAGCCGTGGATGAAGGCCCTGGGCCTGCAGAGGGTTACCTGCTTGAGACAGTGCGGGAGGACATGGCTCTCCAAGCCGGTACTAAATCCCCAAGTCCCCTTGGCTTACGGAGATAGCCCACGACCTTGTCCTTTTTTCCAAACACAGTATCTACAAAAGCGTGTGTGCATACTGTCACACCTTACCACAAAGGCTGCCCTCATCACTTTGATACAATCCATTAAGACTGGCCTTTTAGGAGGTCTTTCTCTCTTCAGGGCTGCTCCTGAAGCAATACAAGTCCATGTGCATCGTGACCCCTCCATCCAGCCCTGAGGATGAGGCTCCAGGGTTGAACGTCTGTGCTCACAGAGCTCATCCAGTCAATAAAACCAGATCAAAAGAGGACGGTGCTCTGTGACAAGTAAGCAATATGGGAGATTCGATATCTCCTTGATGAGAAACCTTTTGTTTCTGTTAAAAATACAACCTTGAGAGAGAATACATATATTCTCAGATCCTTTGAGGATCTCAGGTTGCCAGGCCAGTATTATCAGAGGGTTGGAAGTAAAGTGCACAGGGCCTGGGGGTGGCATGGGGAAAATTCTGTTTTATCTGCAGTAGAATCAACTCACCAGTGAGATCCTCATAAACCATGAAGAAGCTCACTTTTGCAGAGGAAAGCGAGAGATGTCATCACTGACTCAATGAACATGTGTCTGAGCAAACTCAGGGAGATGGTGAAGAACAGGGAAGTCTGGCGGGCTACAGCCCATGGGGTCGCAGAGTTAGACACTACTGAACAACAGCAGCAAAAGTTGTGAGGTAAGCATACGACACTATATTCTCTATTTGGATGGTCCACGGACTTTGAACAACCAGCTCTGTACAGACTTCTATAGCCCCCACTTTTGTGGAGCAGATGAATGACTTTGAATGGATTATCAACCACATTGCCAATGAATCTCACTTCCTTAGCTGACTTTTTGGATTAAGGCCAAGGAAGGGATAAGCAGACAGGAAGTCTGGTAACTCAGGTTTTAGTGGAATTGTAGAAGTTTAAGAAAGCCAAAATGACTTCAATTTTTTCTTTTAAAACTGAGGTGTCTATGGTTAAAACCAAAGCGGGGAGCTAAGCTTGTTTGATGGCATAAAGTAAGAAGCACATTGCCTTCTGCCAGAGAAGACACAACATTTGGCATTTAGAGAAGCTTCACCCTATCACCGAGCAAAATGCCTGGCACACAGAGAGACATGAGAATTTTGGAATGAGTGAATGATCGAACTACACAGTTCAAGTAGGCAGCCCGACACTTTATTTTCTTCAGCTGTATTTTACGTTAATGATGTTATTGTAAGTACTCTGGGCGGCTCAGCAATCAGCCTGCCATCAGGACTTATCTCCCTCCTTACATCACTTGCCATTGTTCCCTCCACATGTCTTAGGCATGCCTCATTCTTTGAGGTGTGATTCCTGGAGAGCAATGATGGCATTTTCTGCCCCCTGAATCCTCCGTTATACCTTTGATTTCAAAGCAGACAGTGCCACAGAAAAGGGAGCGGCGGACTCTTTCTGTAAAAGGCCCATCAGTAAATACAATATTTCAGGCTTTGCGGGCCGTCCTGTGTCAGCTCTACCTCAACCCTGCCAAAGCAGCCACAGACAATGCTAAGTGAATGGGTGTGGCCGTGTGCCAATAAAACTTGACTTACAAAAACAGGCGGTGGCTGACTTGGCCCATAGGCCAGCGTTTCCAGTCCCTGGGCCTAAGGAAACAAATGCGCTGGAAGAACACTGGCTGAAGCTCGAGGCTGAATGCTTGACATGCCTGAAGCTCAGTTTCCCCATCTGTAAAAGATGCTTCTAGCTTTGAAGTCAATGAGTTGTAAGAATGATTTCCAATATTATACTGAAAACACAGCATCACCCTTGCTACCGTTCTTCAATTTATGGTGCTCACTGCCAGTACCAGTCTTTGGCTATGAAACACATCATTGAGACGCAGGCCAGTAAAACTTTGGTGGGTAAGAAAATGCTAGAAGGTGACAGATGCTCTCATCTCCCCCAAGTAATCCTTTCCTGAAGATAATAGAAAACAGCACAGAAAGAAGCAACTTGCTCAGCATGGCACATATCACAGGCTCTTCAGTTTGAAAACAAAAACAAAAACAAAAAAACCCAGGAGGGAGAGATATATGTGTACTTATAGCTGATTTACATTATTGTATGGCAGAAACCAAAGCAACATTGTAAAGCAATTAACCCCTAATTAAAGATAAATTAAAAAATAGAATCCAGGAATCGTCTCATTCTGTCCTTTGTTAAACTCAGTAACAGTCCTTCTTATTCTTTGAAAAATAAACACCACCTTTCAAAAAAAGCTACATGATCTACTTCAATTGATCTAATTTGTGGTTTGTATTTAAACTGCCAACTACCTCCTAGATGAATATTTACTGAATATTTTAGTTTTTCCACCAGGTAAATACCTAAGTAAACTATCATGACTTGTATGCAATCTCTTAAGTGTATGATGTGTCCCAATTTTTGAGAGATTAAAACACGAAAAAAACTGAATTGAAAAATCCATTTTAAACAAACCTGGATTCTGGAGTTTACATTTCTATGTGAAACCTAGAACAAACATACTGGGGCTTATCTTGCTTTGGAGTTTTCTCCATCTGGAATGACCTCTTTTTCCTCTAATCTCTACTTGTTCATATTCTAAGCATTCATCCTAGCCCAGCCAAAAGCCAGCTCCCCCATGAAGGCCTCCTGACACCCCTACTCTGACATCTTACAGCACTTAATTGGAGTCCCTGGAAGGTACCATGAGCCGCAGTTGTAGTCAACTGTCTTCAGCTCTTTCACAACAAAGATCGTGTCTTACAATCTCAAACACCCAACCGCCATGAATGCAGAACAGCTCCATAAACACAGGTGTCCAGAGGCATATCCCCAGGACTATCTGAGTGGACAAGACCTTTTCATCCACAGTCACAAGTACTATTCTTACCCATACCCTCCAGCTACAGTCTCTGTCGGCATGACAGTAGCACCTTCAGTGCCCTCTAGGCTCAGATGGCCAGTGCAAGATCGATGCATGAAGCAGGGCGCCCAAAGCTGGTGCTCTGGGACAACCCAGAGGGATGGGGTGGGGAGGGAGGTGTGTGTGGGGGGTTCAGGACGGGGGGCCAATTCATGTGGATGTATGGCAAAACCCATCACAATATTGTAAAGTGATTATCTTCTAATTAAAATAAATAAATATTAAAAAAAAAGCATAAGGAGCTAAGTTTTCTCACCTAAAAGCTGCTTTATAGACATCTGAAGGGCTTTTATGACTGTTCAGTAATGAAAGGACTTTACAGTGTACATAAGAATCACCCAATGAATTCGACTGCCAATAAAAGAATAAATTCCACAAGGATCTGAGTTGTCTGAGAAGATACCAAAATGGGGTGGAGAGATAGGGAGATCCCAGATGAAACAAAGGAGCCTGGAATTGTGATGGGTTCTATTCAGAGGGTCACAGGATTAAGACGAAATATTTGATCATAGATTTCCCTCTTGTTTCACCCTTCAGAAACACTGCCTTTTGATTATATTAGCTAATCCTGGATTTGGTCAAATGACTGAACACGGACATATGGAGATTATGAAATCTGGGAATATACCAACAGTAGAACAATTTTTAAGACAGCCATATTAAAAAATTTCTAGACCTACTAAACAAGGGAAAAACAGCTCTAAGTCTAAACAGTTTAACTTGACACATGGGGCTCATCTCGGATTCTTAAGAGGTCTGTGGCGAAGACGGCATTTCAGGAGGGGGTGACAAGACAGATGGTGATTAGGAAGTGGGGGGGTGGTGCTAGCAAGGGCTGTCCTGTAGCCACATCATCCAGCCGCTACGTGGCCTCTGCTTCTCTGCACTCAGTTTCCTCTATGGTTTCCCCTGTAAATGATCCCTTCCATATAAAATGAAAACAGCAATGATTAGCTCCTTTTGCAGAGCTGTCCTGAGGATTATAAACAAGTAGCAAGTACCCGCAGAATGTTCAGAACTGTTGTACAGACCATGCAAGAAACAAGACAAACACGGAAGATACAGACAAGAAGGGAATGCCTGGAAAGCTCAAAACAGGTCATTTATATTATTCCCAGGAATACACTGACCCCATCCTCTTCCTCCAACTATCTGGGAAGCACACATGCTTTGCAGAATAAGCAAAGCTACGTTAACCCCTGTTCTTTCTTTTCACAGTTTTTTTTTTTCCTCTCCATCATTAAAAAAACTTTACGTAAAGGTTGACAGAACAATAACGTAAATCTTTGTGGACCCAATATCCAGCCATATAGCCCTCGGGTCATAACTAACCTCATTTTACCCACAGAAGGAAATGGCAACCCACTCCAGTATTCCTGCCTGGGAAATCCCATAGACAGGAGCCTGGTGGGCTATGGTCCATGGGATCGCAAAGAGTTGGACATGACTTAGCGAATGGACCACCACAACTATGCATTCCTCACTCCCAGTCCTGTGGGATGCTTTTGAATCACATTCCAAGCATAGACCATATCACTTTTCATAGTTTTTTTTTTTTGAAACATGTAAGTCATAGCTCTTTGATTTTCTTGATTCAACATTCCTGATGTAAGTTATTTATAATGGTAAAATTGAGGTGATATCAGAGGTGCCCTTGGGGCCAGAGGAAAATTTAGAAATGAATGACTTCAATAAAAAAGAGACAGTGAGTCAAGACAGAGGTAAAGTAGCCTTAGGACCTGTGTTATCATGATGTTGTGAGTTCTGCTTTATCCTGTGGTTCAGCTGGATCTCAGTCCTACAGCATCAGCTGGAGGAGGAAGGAGAATGTCTCATGATTCCCTGAACAGTCTGACCTCTCTCCTGCCTCCACATCTCTCTTGCATTGTTGTTCTCTGATTGCTACGTTGTGTC
The DNA here is from genome assembly GCF_023699985.2 of Odocoileus virginianus. Classification (NCBI taxonomy): domain Eukaryota; kingdom Metazoa; phylum Chordata; class Mammalia; order Artiodactyla; family Cervidae; genus Odocoileus; species Odocoileus virginianus. The sequence goes on along the minus strand of NC_069696.1, from coordinate 17,667,062 downwards.
TGACTCTCTGGGACCCCCTGGACTGTAGCCCACCAGGCTCCTCTGTCCACAGGATTTCCCACACAAGAATACTGGAGTGGGTTGCCATTTTCTCCTCCCCGGGAATCTTCCTGACCTAGGGATCAAACCCACATTTCCTGTGTCTCCAGCACTGTCAGGCAGATTCTTTACCACTGAGCCACCAGGGAAGCTGGTCCTCTTGTTACTGGACCCGTAACCACTGTCAACTTCGAGCTATCTTCCTTCCTCAATTCCTCCAGTCAAAATGCTCCTTATTGGGACTTTTCTGGAGGTCCAGTGGCTAAGATTCCACACTCCCAATGCTGGGGGCCTGGGTTCCATCCCTGGTGGGGAGAACTAGATCCCACATGCCACAACTAAGAGTTTGCATGCCACAACTAAGATCCGGTGCAGTCAAATAAATAAAATATTAAAAACCTTTCTCTCTGCATTGCGTCCACACCACACAATAGGTACTCAATAAATGCTTGTGCTTTGACTGAATGGGGCAGAGGGCTTATCTCCTTCTGTCTTATACCTTAGTGGTTTTCACACCTCTCCTAGTACATTTTAAATCCCTGAGGAAGTAATTGTGTTTAATCAGCTCTGTGTCCCCTATGTCCTCATGAGTTTATCTGCACACAGTAGGTGCTCAAAAAGTGTCTCATGACCAGAGAGAAGCTCTGGGAAAAGTCCTAACTTTGCCAAGAGGTCAGAGAATTATAAAAGCTTCTGGAGAATGACTTCATGTAAATTACGGGCACATGAGCAAAAATACAACATGGTGATCTTTTTCACTGGTTTCTCATCTTAGGGAAGCAAATTTGGGCTTGTCATCATCAAAGGAAAAGAATTCGGGCATAGCTTCCTCTGTCCAAATGACTGAACAACACCCTAATCCTACTTTTCCTCCTGCCTCTTCTCAAGGTGAAGGCTACATGGAATTATTGCACAGAGGATGGAAATCCAGGCCTGAGTCTGAGACAGAGGTCCTCTGTGCTGTGCCTGCTCATTAATTAGTCACTGGAAACTCCGGGACAGGGCCATTAACATGCTCATAAACCTTTGATTTTAAATGTTTTCGCTTAGCCACAATCCTAATGTGACTCTCCTTGTAAGCTGGTCGGAGGACATTTGTTTCTTCACATTTCTGAGGCTCATTAACTCCGGCAGCCCAGCGCCTCATTAACTAGCCCATTTAGGGAATTTCGTCTCCTGCCGGCAAAGCCTCCATCCCCTGGCCTCCCAGAGCCTCTGGAGGGCACCTAATTGGGACAGCGTGGGGGCTCCCGGGAGGGCGGGGGGCTCATCCACCTGCTGTCAAAGCCTCCTCCCTCCCCCTGGCCTCCCAGGGTCTCTGGAGGGCACCTAGTTGGGATGGCATGGGGGTTCCCGGGAGGGCGGGGGGCTTGTCCACCTGCTATCAAAGCCTGCTCCCTCCCCCTGGCCTCCCAGAGCCTCTGGAGGGCACCTAACTGGGATGGCACGGGGGCTCCCGGGAGGGTGGGGCTCATCCCACCTGCTGTCAAAGCCTGCTCCCTCCCCCTGGCCTCCCAGGGTCTCCGGAGGGCACCTAACTGGGACAGCGTGGGGGCTCCCGAGAGGGCGGGGGCTCACCCACCTGCTATCCTCCCGATGGGCACGGCGTGCTCCTCAGGCGGCGAGACGGAAACCATGATATGGTTCATGTATGCCAGGTCCTCCCGATGCGAGAGGTTGATGGGCTTCCCCTCCCGGTGCAGCCCATCCTCAGAGAGCCGCGGCTGCTTGAAATCCACGGAGTGTCGGGGGTTCAGGATCAGCGGGTGCATGATCGGGCTGGGCATCAGCTGGATGACCCGCGTGCCCTCCTGCCGGGGGCTGGCGGGCCTCGGGTGGGGCTCGGATGACGGCGGGCAGTGGTTGTTCTCCATGGGAGACACTGACAGCGGGTAGGGCTCCTGGTGGTTGTTCTCCTGGTGGAGCCTCGGTCCCTGGGCCCTCTCAGCTGGGGAGAGGCGGCGGATCATGTTGTCCAGGGGGGACCGGAGGGGCCGCTGCTCGGGGTCGGGAGAAGGCCGGTGGTTTGTTGTGATGGGTGACCTGGAACGGTGCAACAGTTCAATGGTGGGAGGGTTCTGGTGTACGTTCTCGGCCGATGGCCTTGAGGTCCTCTGGACACCATTATCTGTGGGGCAGAGGGAAGGATAGTCAGTGACCCCGATGGATGCTCAGGGTAGGGAACCCCACAGCAATCCTAAAGGTGACAAGCATGGAGCATGTGCAGCTGTAGGAAGACCCTTTTCCCCCATATGTGCAATCTTTTTCCCCACTTAAAAAAAAATTAAATTGCACATACTTGAAATTCTTTTCCTGCCCCTGGAGAAGCTGTCTACAAGTATTCCATTTATCACCTATTAGTGGCTTATAAACACAAGGAAGCCACACACTCATTCTTTATTCATTCTTTATCTTTTTGTTACTTGACTCTTCAGTGTGGTTTTTCAGGGCCCTTGAGGGTCTCTCTCGAGAGGCTTTCACTGACTTGCATGTTCATAACCCAATTTTCATATTCTCTGCTTCCAGGAGTTGTTGCTATTAATGATAAAGATGATGAAAATAATAAAGCAATTACTGTCTATTCTATGGATTGGATTATATTGTTTAAAATTTACAATATACCCTGGTGGCTCAGATGGTAAAGAATCTGCCTGCAATGCAAGAGATCCCAGGTTTGACCCCTGGGTCAAGAAGATTCCCTATAAGAGGGAATGGCAACCCACTCCAGTATTATTTCCTGGAGAATTCCATGGTCAGAGGAGCCTGGGGGACTACAGTCCACGGAGTCACAACGCATTGGACACAACTGAAGCCCCTAATGCTTTCACACAAGTAGAAGATGTTACCGTTACTCCTGTTTATGACATGAGAGAAAAATGGAGGCATAAAGAAGTTAAGCAGGGACTTCCCTGGTAGTCCAGTGGTTAAGAATCTGCGTTGCAATGAAGGGGAGAGGGGTTCAATCCCTGTCAGGGAACTACGATTCCACATATCACCAGGCAACTAAGCCTGCACAGTCTATAGCCCATGGGCCACAAGTTGAGAGCCCGAGAGCCCCATGGCAAAAGATCCCACATGATGCAATGAAGATCTTGTGCAACTAAGACTGACACAGTCAAATAAACAAATATTCTTAAAAAAAGTTAAGCAACTTGCCAGAGGTCACCCAGACAGATAGACTCCAGTCAGATTCTATAGCCTTATATGCCCATTAGAGCATCTACCTCTTTGCTATATACAAACTGGGGGCAGCAGGGGGAGGCAGGGGGAGAGGGGAGTCACATCAAACCCTGCTCTGAGCAGGCACAGTGGGCCTGATTTACAGAATGACAATCTTGCACTTTAAAGAACATTTAGTAGCATGTTGTTTCTGAATTTACAGTCCCTACAAATGGTCAGACAGGTAGAGTTAAGAAGGAAGAGTGGACCCCTGACAATAAATGCCTCTTCCCCATCCCACCTTAACTCTCCAGCTGAAGACATTTGAGCAAAGACAACATCAGGAGTGTACACAGCTCAGTGGCAGAAGTAGCTCCATGGGCTGGGATGAGGGAGGGACCAGCAAACACATGGCTTTAGGAGGCCCTGTTCTTAATAGGGTCAGAAGTGCAGAAATCTGCCTACAGACACAGAGCTTTCTCCAGGGTCCCCTACTCATCTCAGTGAGGTTTCTCTGGCCACATCTATTCCCAGAGCTGTTTCACCAAAAGCATGCATATACCTGCAGGTCCTTTTTCTGGTCAAAGACTTGTCCATGGCTCTAAGTAAAGCAAGACAAAGTCATCTCCTTTCACCATGACGTCAGTATCTATATGAAGAACATATAAAGGGGATCTGGGAATCTGATAAAGTTAGCACACAAGAGTCAAAGGTGGTTGTTTCTTAAAGTTTAACACAGGGACAACAGGAAAATGGGGACTCCACTAGATCTCACCAATCATATGAGATGGTGAACAAAAGGAACATTGTTCATGATCATCTGCCTGAAAGCAAAGGGCTTACTTTGTAATCACTATATAACATGCTGCTATGAATTTAAAAGTGCTTAATCATTGGATTGGCTTCCCAGGTGGTTCAGTGGTGGTTCAGCCTGCAACACAGGAGATGCCAGAAATGCAGGTTTGATCCCTGGGTCAGGATAATCCCTTGGAGGAGGAAATGGCAACCCACTCCAATATTCTTCCCTGGAGAATCCAATGGGCAGAGAAGCCTGGCAGGCTACAATCCATAAAGTCACAAAGAGTTGGACATGACTAAGCATGCACACAATCATTGGAATAGCTACCAATAGAAGACTGATTTAACAAGTGAGAGTCTCTGTCTAAATGATGAAGGATACACAGCTATAAAATGGAATAAGGAGTACCTTAATATTGTGCTAAGGACCAGTTTCCAGGCTCTATGGTTAGATAAGTAAAGTAAGGTGAAATACTATGGTATGCTATCATTTTTCTCCTCATAAAGAGGATTCCAGTTTCAATAATGGCAGAATGACTTGTAGCAGACTAATTTTCCTGTGTGTCTGGATAAAATGTATTTATAAAAGTTATTGAGGGACTTCATTGGTGGTTCAGTGGTTAAGACTCTGTGCTTCCAATGCAGGGGGTATGCATTCAATCCCTGGTCAGAGAACTAAGATCCCACATGCTTTGAGGTATGGTCAAAAAAAAAAGTTATTGAGGGGATTTTAGTCTTGCAAGAAAGGAACTGTCCAGAGTGAGATCCAAATTTATACAGCTTTCACCCAGACAGTAAAGAAGCTGCCTGCAATGTGGGAGACCTGGGTTTGATCCCTGGGTTGGGAAGATCCCCTGAAGAAGGGAATAGCTACCCACTCAGCAGTATTCTGGCCTGGAGAATTCCATGGACAGAGGAGCCTGGTGGGCTACAGTCTATGGGTCGCAAAGAATCAGCCAAGACTCAGTGACTTTCTTTTTCACCCAGAGGGACCTCCCCAGTCCATGTAGTCTGGAGCAGCTAGAAAAAGAACAGAAAGGTGCTTGAGATGCCAGGGAGTAGAGGATGAAGCTGCCAGAAGGGGGGAAAAAAAACCCACAAAAAAACTGAGAAAATTTCCATAAAGGGAGCCTCAGAAGGAATAGCCACTAACGGGCACATAAAATTCCCCCAAATCCTTAACATGTGCTCCTGACCAGCAGTGCACAGGGGAAACTCCAAGGAGCTCAATAAAAGGGAACAGCTGTATGGTTTAAAGACATGAGCAGAAATCTCAGCTGCTGGTCACAGTACTGCTAGCAAGAGTTCAGAGCTGGAGAGCTATCAAGGAAGACTCTGAAAACACCTCAGGCTATTTATTACCCCAGAATGGTCATACTTTTGGAATAAGGACTAGTGCTCTAGGACAAAGGGATCTGCCTGAGCACTAAAGGTAAAACTGAAATAGATGTTCCCTAGCCAAATATAAGATCTAGCCTCCACAAATTCAAATTGATCAGCCAGTTATTTAACTGCCTGCTAGCAGAAAAATCAACACTCTTCAGGGGAATATAACATAATCCAGAGTCTCTATAACATACATTTATAATATTAAGTATCCACTAAAGATTTCCTAGACATGTAAAGAAACATAAAAATATGACCCATATTCAAGATGGAAGGCAGGCAATAGAAACAGATTCAGATAATCTAGATACTGGAAGGAGCAAATAAGAACTTTAAAGTAGGTATTATAAATAAGTTCAAGTACTTAAAGATAATGGTGGTAATGACTGATAACAGATGAAGATGATCAGAAGAGAAAAGGAAACTATCAAAAAAGGTTTTTGAACTGAAAAATACAGTGCTTGAAATACTGGACTGGACAGACTTAGCAGATGGGAGATGATAAAAGAAAGGGTTAGCAAATATGAAAACAGATCAACAAAGATTAAAGACAAAGAAATAGATCTTCAGTGACCTGTGGGGACAATATGAAATGGTCTAAAAGAGATCAACTGGAGTTCAAGAAAGTGAGAATTTTTTTTTTTTAAATGGAGGAGGATTTTTACCTCCCATCAACACATTCTTAAAAAATATATTATTTTAAAGCAAATTAGGGATTCTGATGGTGGTAGTTTAGTTGCTAAGTTGTGTCTAACTCTTCTGACTCTGTGGACTGTAGTCTGCCAGGCTCCTTTGTCCATGGGATTTTCCAGGCAAGAATACTGGAGTGGATTGCTATTTCTTTCTCCAGGGGATCTTCCCAACCTAGGTATTGAACCCATATCTCTGGCATTGGCAGGCAGATTCTTTACCACTGAGCTACCAGGGAAGCCCCAGAAATTCTGATATCCTATCCTAAATACTTATGTGTTCATCTAAGAAAATACGATGATTTTCCTGCACAGTCATTGTAACATTGTCAAACAAGAAAAAACAGAAAGAATGAGGCAAAAAAAAAAAAGAAGAAATAATGGCTAAACTGTCCTCAATTTGTTAACAACAGCAGCAATATACAAACTTAAAGATCCACGAAGCTCAGCAAATTCCAAATAGGATAAATACAAAGAAAGCCACATCCAGGCACACAGTCAAACTGCTGAAAACCAAAAATAAACAGAAAATCTTGAAAGCAACCAGAAAGAAAATATACAGGGGGAAAGTTATACTAATTATGGCTAACTTCTTTTTTAAACACCTAGAAAGACAGTGTGCAAGCATGTGCACAAGAAAAATAAGGACAGACTTACCTGGTGGTGTAGTAGCTAAGACTCTGCTCCCAATGCAGGGGGCCTGAATTTGATCCCTGGTCAGGGAACTAGACCCCACATGCTGCAACTAAAGAGTGTGCATGTCTCAGCTAAGACCCAGTGCTGCCAAATAAATAAATAATTAAAAATAAAATATCAAAAAAGAAAAGATATGGATGGAGACCTATAGATTGAAAGAGACTCAAGAAACACGCCAGCTGTTTGCAATGAACAAACAGATCCTTGCTTAGATTGTGATTCAAACCAACTGTAAAAACATTTATGCAATAGCTGGGAAAATGTGACATTAAGAAAATAGCTGATGATATTGAGGAACTATTAATTTTCAGGTGATATGGCTCAGTGGTTATGATTTTATAAGGGAATTAAAGTGCTTAATCAACCTTGCAAGGGTATAGGTTGGGATGACAAGTCCTAACTTCCTCACTTTAATCTCAATGCAGACAAAAGCTTGCAGGACACTGATTAGCCCAGGGAGTTAACTTTAATGGCTGAAATTATTAGTATGACAGAAATGATCTGCAATCATCTGGAGATGAGGCAAATTTTTCTTTTCATAGCTAATATGGATGTCAGTTCTGCATCCACAAAAATGAATTTCTCCTTTGTCCACATCACAGAATATGATCACTGTAAGCAATATTTAAGACAGTTGCATTTTGAAGTTTCATATATTTTCTTCTAAATGCCATTTATAGATTGTCTCCCTTTCCTTAAAAGCTTATTAAGGTTTAAAAATACTTAAGGATGATGGAGACCATGTACTGAGAAATCCTATTTCCTGAATCCATTTCCTGTCTTACAGATTTCATAAATGGACACAGGCTTTGGCCAGCAGCCTGGTTACCTGCAGGTTTTCTTTGATGTCCCAGGCGTCAAGGCTCAGTGGATGGGTGTGCACTTGGGGCAAGCCTTAGGAAGTCTGTGAGGACTATGAGAGGAAGAACTTTTCATGCCAAGGGTAAAAGAGGAACTGATGTAATGTCCTGGAGAGATTTCACTCTCTGTTCCTGCCCAGATTTTGGGAACAATGAGGGAGGGAGACAGTACTCTGGCTTATCCAACTCTGATGTTACTTTTGACTCAGGATCTGGGCAGAAACAGGACTTGGATGGGCTTGATTTATTTATTTCTCTGCAGACACCACTGAAAGAGGAAGTACTTGATGAAGTTGATAACATTAACTGTGGAGAACTGGAACAGAGGGTATTTAATTCCAGGCTCCTGGTGGTCTGGGCACAACCACTGTCAAGGCTGAAAGGTCTGCAATGAGCCCTTCCAAGCTTTGTTGCAGTTTGCAAAAAGCACGCGCCCACGTATGGAGATGGCTCTGATGTTGCTACCCTGCTGCCTCTGTTATTATAAGTTGGCAGCAGGGTATGGAAACTTATGAGACCAGAGCCGCCAGGCAGAGAAGCTCCGGACACAGGAAATGCACTAAGCGGACAGTGGGTGCATTAAATCCCCTAGATGTAGGAGTCTTCTGTCTAAAACAAGAAGATGTTTTTTTGGTCTGGCCTTGATGTCTGGGTTTGTTCTTGGTGAACTGCCCAGCTGGAAAACTGGGAAATTATCCACATTGCCCTTGGTCTGAAGGTCTTGATATGGTAGGGAAACATACAAGGAAGAGAGAGGAAAGGCCACATACAATTGGTCACTTGGGATTTAGAAAGGGGGTGGGGTGCGGTGGGGCAGGGAATGTAGCTGGGACTGGTAGGGGACCTCCTTCTGGTGGAAAGCACTTTCTGACCCCAACCCTTTCTCCTTGTAGACCTCTTCTAGACACAAGTAACCCCTTCTTCTCACTACCAAAAAGCCCCCAATAAGGTAGGACCTTAAATGTGAAGGTCACAAAAAGAGGTCTGATTTCTTTTCTCATCCTCTTTCATTTATTAGTGAAGTTTCTCTACTTAAAATTCATCAAAATCAACCCCATATAATCACACTGGGCTTCCCTGGTTGCTCAGATGGTAAAGAATCTGCCTGCAAAGCAGGAGACCCAGGTTTGATCCCTGGGTTGAGAAGATCCTCTGGAGAAGGAAACGCTTACCCACTCTGGTATTCTTGCCTGGAGAACTGCACGGACAGTCCATGCAGTCCCAAAGAGTCCGATGTGACTGAGTGACTAACACTTTACACTTATTCACATGATGTAATGAATAACTAGTAGACCTTAAGAACAAAGCAAAACTGCCTTTGGTTAAACTCTTGGTTTTTGACTAGGAAATTTCCAGTGTAGAGCAGAGGCTAAGGTCAAGTTTACGTCTCCCGCACCAGGATCGCATTTCCCTGTTGTGTTATCCCTAAGGCTATGGATGATAAAAAGAGCCACTGGTCAGGGAGATACAAATCAACAGGCCCAGCAGGTAACTCGCACTCATCATCCTCAGTACACTGGGATCCAGATTTTTTTCTCCCTGAAAACACCATTTCCCAGTAGTTCTGTAAAAGAGTAGCAGAAGCCATGGGTGACATAAAGACCTACACAAAAATTAAAGACTCTAGGTCTTGAGATGGAATTGAAAATAGATTTCATACATATACTCAGGTTCTGTAACCTGTTATGAGTTGATTTGTGCTCCCCCATCCCCCAAATTCATGTGTTGAAGTCACCACCCCCTAGTACTCCAGAAAGAGATCTTATTTGGGAAAAGGGTCATTGCAGATGTATTTAGGTAAGAGGAGGTCATACTGGAGTCGGGGGCCCCTGTTCTGACATGACTGCTGCCCCCCTGAATGGGGGAGGCTGGACACAGACATGCACGACTGGAGAGGTATGTTTTATCACAGTCCTTACAATACAAACTGAAGCAAAGACCCTTCGGCGATGCCAACCATATGTGTGGTAGTCTTTCAGATGCACAGTATATGAAGAGTAAGGAAACGAGGTTCTGGCTCTCAGGGGTATCATAGTCTCATGGAGAAGGCAGATGTGGCAAAATGACAACAGAAGCCTACAGGTGCTAAATGAAGAGTCAAGGGACACAGGAGGTAAGCCACGCAAGACCCATAAGCCAAGGATCTCCAAAAATCACTGGCAAACCACCAGATGCTGGGAGAGATATAGCACAGATATCCCCCCAGCTTCAGAAGGAACCCATCCTGCTGAGACCTTGCTCTTGGACTTCCGGCCTCTAGGACTCTGAGGCAATGCACTTCCGTTGTTCAAGCCACCCAGTGTGTGGCAGCCCTAGAAACTACCCCTGCTATCGCCTTTCCAAGATGTTCAGCTAAGACTTCCCACCGACCCTCTGCCTGCCCATTTCAGAGTTCCCATCTCACTCAACTCCCCCATCACATTCAGCGGTCACTGAATTCCCCTGTAGGCCCCGAGAAGAAAACTGCCCTAGCTTGGAGTGTAGGATTCACATAGGTCCGAGGTCAAACACAGTAAATCCTCTGGAAGTGTCTAGAATTTTATTGTGAAAGAAACTAAACATGGGAATTCCCTGGCTGTCCAGGGGTTAGGACTCTGCACTCTCACTGCTGAGGGCCCAGGTTCGATCCCTGGTTGGGGAACTAAGATCACACAAGCTGTGTAGTGTGACCAAAAACTAAAAAAGAAACAAAACAGGGGACGTGTAGGGCTCTGAGGCTCAATCTTCATCACTGTGTGCGGGACGGCCTCCAAAGGGCCACCCCTGTTGCTGGTTCAGTGAAGACAGTGTGGGCAAGTCCATATCAGCCACAGAGGAGGCTTTGTGCTCCTGGCTGGACGCTGGCTCTGCTCTTCGCAGGGGGTGCAGAGGAGTTTCCCTCTGTCTCAAGAAAGCCCCGCAAGAGAAGTGAATGGAGAAATCAAGGGATGAGGCTGCAGATGAGCCAAGTGGCCATTTGGAGGTAAACACTGTGAGCCATTTACAGGGAGGGGGTAAGGGAGCATGAGGGTCAGAGGGGAAAGAGCAAGATGATGTCATCAGAGGACTTCCTTTTCCGAGGTGGAAGTGAAGGTGGACTGGAGGTGAACCCAGTCCCCCGCTAGCCCCCCTTGTGTGCGTGCCTGCTAAGTTGCTTCAGTTGTGTCCAACTCTTTGCGACCCCATGGACTGTAGCCCACCAGGCTCCTCTGTCCATGGGACTCTCCAGGCAAGAACACTGGAGTGGACTGCCATGCCCTCCTCCTGGGGACTTTCCCGACTCAGGGACTGAACCCCTGTCTCTTACCTCTCCTGCACTGGCAGGCAGTTTCTTTACCACTAGTGCCACCTGGGAAGCCGTCTGAGCCCTTATCTCAAAGAAATCAGGTGGCGTTTCCCAAGGGGTAAGAGGAAGGACTGATGTTGAAGCTGAAACTCCAATACTTTGGCCATCTGATGCAAAGAGCTGACTCACTGGAAAAGACCCTGATGCTGGGAAAGACTGAGGGCAGGAGGAGAAGGGGACGACAGAGGATGAGATGGTTGGATGGCATCACCGACTTGATGGACATGATTTTGAGTAAACTCTGGGAGTTGGTGATGGACAGGTAGGCCTGGTGTGCTGCGGTCCATGGGGTCGCAAAGAGTTGGACACAACTGCGTGACCAAACTGAACTCACATCTCCTGCACTGGCAGGCAGGTTCTTTACCTCTGAGCTGCCAGGGAAGCCCCACATAGCTATCTAACTTACACCTAACTCATCTCATGCAGATAAAATGGGTCACCAACCAAAGAAAAGCAATCTATTTAAAATGAGGTTTTCACCATGAAACAAGTGAATGACGCTAATCTTGGTTTGACTACTAAGAGGGGTAATATTATCAAAAGTTCTTGATGAGATAAACGAGAACTGATGCTCAACATTTCTGAGCATCACCAGACAGGACATTGCTCTGTTTTTCTGGATTTTAGTCGCCCACGACACTGAAGGTAGAGAATGTGTCTTATTCATCTTCATATCACCCAGGGAGACTCAGTCCTTAGGACCTGAGAGTTCTAAGATCTGAGACCATTTGGTTGAATTTCCCGTCTTGTAACTGGGGTGACTAAGGGAGAGAGAAATGAGAATCTGAGCCCTTATGACAGTTACAGCAGGAGAGAGGATAAGAACCTGGTTTCCTGATGGCCAGGTCCCATTCTTTAAAACATTATTTCTAAGCTGACCATGTGTCTAGAGTGCCATTGCACTGGCATAAGTGTCTGGGTACAGATTATCTTAGTTATATAATAGTGCCTTCCTCACCCCTTCCATGACTATGTGAAAATTTTCACTAAGAGTGAAAATGTTAGTCCCTCAATCATGCCTGGACTCATTGTGACCCCCCATGAACTGTAGCCCACCAGTCTCCTCTGTCTATGGGATTCTCCAGGCAAGAATACTGGAGTCCTTCCCTTCTCCATGGGACCTTCCCAACCCAGGGATCGAACCAGGGTCTCCCACACTGCAGGCCGATTCTTTGCCACTGAGCCACCAGGAAAGCTCAGTAACTAAGTAAGGGAAGAGAAGAATGCGGGTTCTCCTAGACGAAGGTGGTAATCTGAGTACTGCTTAGGCCCAAGTTATGGCACAGTTGTAGAACAGTGTATATCGCAGAGATCATGAATGTTTACAAAAGGAGGGATCTGAATTCATGGGTCACCCTCCTCTCCCATCAGAGCCTCTGAGCTAACAGTGACTTGGTACTGCCATGTGGATGCTAGCACAGAAGGCAAGACGGCGGTGTGATGTCCTCACATGGGGTATTTGCAAGGAACTGTTGCTGGGATAAACAAGATGCGCTTGTCCTGTGATATAAATTCCCACTGTGAAATCATGAAAGTCTGAATTGGTCAAGTCGATGGCAGTGATGAGGGGAAGACATGGGGGGAGGTGGGGTGGAGGGGTGAATGCGCCTTTGTTTCCAGGTCACTCTGCACGCCTCATGGTGCCAGCCTGTTGAGGGGCTGAGTCTCTGGAGTGTCCTGTTCCTTCATTCTCAACTCCGTGTCAAGTCAACAGCAACACACTTTTACACTGTTCTGCATCCCCAATTACGTAACACAAAGCATTGGGCATGTAATATTGGATGCTTATAATTTCACTTTACAAACTTTCTCCCCCCCAAGATCAGATCTTTCTGTATGTTAACAAATGCCTGCATTAACGTGTTACCAGGTTTCCCTGGTGGCTCAGACGGTAAAGTGTCTGCCTGCAATGCGGGAGACCCGGGTTCGATGCCTGGGTCGGGAAGATCCCCTGGAGAAGGAAATGGCAACCCACTCCAGTACTCTTGCCTGGAAAATTCCATGGACAGAGAAGCCTTGTAGACTACAGTCCATGGGGTTACAAAGAGTCAGACACAACTAAGCAACTTCACTTCCACTTCACTTCATTCATGATAGAAGGGTTTCTCTGGTAGCTCAGATGGTAAACAATCTGCCTGCAATTCGGGAGACTCAGGTTCGATCCCTGGTTGGGAAGATCCCCTGGAGAAGGGAATGGAAACCCACTCCAGTAGTCTTGCCCGGAGAATTCTTTGAACAGAGGAGCCTGGGGGGCTATAGTCCATGGGGTCGCAATGAGTCAGACACCACTGAGCAACTAACAGTTTTTCTTTCATTCATGATATAACAGTATTGGTCCTAGGGCCAACTCATGTTAAGCTGGATATATTTTCTTTTTGATGGAAAAGAAAGGAGAAGTGGTTGGAAGTAGGGACCTTGTACACATCCCTTCACCTCTCCAGTTGGTCCCTTTTTGTCACCAATTCCACCCATACATCTGGAGTTTGGGGCCGGCAGGCTCCTCATGTCACCTTGTGCCTGATACAGCTCTTCTCACGTGATCCCATCTGACAGAGACCTATGCTCGTTTCTATGTGTCCACCTGCTTATGTGAGAGCAAGTGAAGGAGCAGGGCGGGTAGCACGGTCATGATTCCCGGCCATCAGCTTGAAGGAACTGTCTCTGAGAAGGGGCTACTTTTATGGGCAGGTCTAAAGCAGAGCTATGTGGTCCACAGGGCGATTGATCAGCCCTTGACCTTGGCCTCCTTAGCTCCATCCTTTTACCTACTGAGCTCACTACTGCCAACAGCACAGCACTTGAGGGCATATCACTAGGGCGTTTTGGGTCGTGCATTTGTATTTTCTTGGTGGGAGACGGGCTCTGAGAGGGGCTGGTGTTCCCTACTGAGTGGCTCCTGCCAATGAGAACAACAAACAACACCTGCTCAGGAGTCAGATTAGGGTGAGGGGAGGAGGGAGTTGTCATGAGGTGAGGCTATCGGCCACCAATCACAGCTGAGGATAAAAAGGGGAAGAGAAATTCCAAATAGGAGTTTTCCTTTTTATAAATAATGAGAAAAAGAGAAAACAGACAAAAGGACATAGAGAAAACAAATAAAAGACAACCCCACTCCCAACTGGATTTCCCAGGTGGCACTGATGGTAAAGAACCTGCCTGCAATGCAGGAGGTGTAAGAGATGCGGGTTCGATCCCTGGGTTGGGAAGATCCCCTGGAGAAGGGAATGGCAACCCACTCCAGTATTCTTGCCTGGAGAATCCCAGACAGAGGAGCCTGCTGGGCTATAGTCCATGGGGTTGCAAAGAATTGGTCACAACTGAAGTGACTTAGCACGCACGCACCACCCCCAACAAGCCATCACACACATTTTGTATCTGAAGATGCAGCCTACATACTCTGCTTCTAATATCAAGCTTCAGTAAACTCACCTCCTGCTCGCTGGAGTAGCTATTGGCTACTATGCAAATGTATAGGGCAGGAAGGGTAAAAAAGCAGAGAAACCAAACCGGGGCTGAGAGGCAGCAGCTAAATTCAGCAAAGGTAACACTGGGGGAAGACAGGCTGAGAGGCACAGACAGGGAGCCTGCAAGAAGCACAGGTTTATTCTCCATCACGGAGGCGAGGGGACCCGCTGTGAAATGCTTGGCACATGAAAGAGATGCCGGTCAGGTCGCCTGGAGCCAGGCTGTGTTCTGTGAAGTGTTAATTAAGAAAACACATAACTTCTCATTTTTTAATTTGCCAACAATGAAACAAAAATAGTGCTGCTCTGGGGGATGCTCCATCAGTTTAAGGAAATGCCTCTAGAAAAACAAACAAACAAAAACACAGGGTTTTAGGCCCCTCATAATCTGGTCCTAAGGATACATTTAAAAGAATTACTTTGGTTCCCAATTCGGGCAGAAAGATGTGGAGGAAATGCTCCCAGGAGGCCTGATACATTGCAGTTCAACAGAACAGGGAGCAGAGGAAGATTTTTTACACCCTATTTCTGTCCCCAAACACCTGCTGTGGAGCTCTGTCCAGGGCCACAATTCAATTCTGGTCTTCTGTTCTGTTTTCTACCAGTAATTTGATAAGAACCATGTAACTGGCCAGAGCCGAGTGGTGCCTGGAACGTCTGAACTAAGTCTTCCCACTGAACACATGGCAAGACGCCGCCTCCAGAGCACGAGGATGAGGCCCCCTGGACCCCCATCGAGTTCACAGGGTTTGGGTCTCTTTTCTTCCCCCAGCACATGTGACCCTCTGCTCAAAATCTTCAATGCCTCCCCATTACTTTGCTCCACAGCCCAGAAATCAAAGTCCTCCATTCCTGCTTCTAATCTTACCTCCTTGGACTGGTTCTACAGCAGCGAAATGTGGATCACTGTGGAGACAGGGGGACAGCTCCCAGGGCTCCAGTTAGTTTATTCTCCCTATTTGGGGTCTGTTTGAAATCTTTCATCATCAAAGGTAGGGGGAAAAGAAAGATAAGCTCTGTAACCCCAGTCACGTGATTGCTCTCTATTCCAAGGATGTAACTCCATCTTGGGTCCTCCTGGAATGTTCCCCCACTTCATTCCTGCTTATCAGAACTTCAAGGAGACCTGCAGGCCGCCTCCTTTGTGACGCTGAACCTGATGCCTGCACTGGCTGTCATCTCCCCTTCCACCTTCTCTTTATGGTGCCTGTTACAGCTATTCTTTGTTATTGATGTGCATATCTATCTCATCTCCTCCCCGAGACTGGGAGTTGCCGAGAACCAAAGAGAGATCTTATTCACCTTGGCATTTCCCTTAGGGTCTCAAACACAGTCAGTACTCAGTAAATGTTGGTCAAATGAAAAATGAATCACGTGAATAAGAACAGAGAGACAGCAGAAGCTCTGGGGTTAGGCTACATCTCGGACGAGAGAATCGCCTCCCGGGTACCTTCTTCATGGTTCTGGTGAAGAATGACTTCCTGCTGCGTGTGTATCGAGTTCCCTGGGTGGAAGAACGGTGAGAAAAGAATCCGGGGTTTCCTCTGCTTCAGAATATGCTGAAGGAGTTCATAGAGCACATCACCTGGGGAGAAAAAGCAGAGAGAAACAGGGAAATGGGAGTGTTCCGTTCAACAACTATTTGCTGAGCTCTAACTCTGTGCCTGCCACTGTCCTAAAGACATGATGTTGAGGAAGGCAGGTCTGTCCATGGGGAGCTTACAGGGGATAGGATGTGGCACTAAAACTCAGAAGGTCAGAGCCATATGCGACTTTTTAAAAACTTTTTTGATTATGAAAGTCACATACAAAAAAGGAATAGGAAGGTAGAAAGAAAACAGAAGTCATCTATAATCCTACTCCTAAGAAACAAGAACCCTGTTAATACTATACACAGTATGTTTTTGCTGAAGAATTGATGCTTTCAAATGGTGGTGCTGGAGAAGACTCTTGAGAGTCCCTTAGACAGCAAGGAGATCAAACCAATCAATCTTAAAGGAAATCAAACCTGAATATTCACTGGAGGGACTGGTGCTGAAGCTGAAACTCCAATGCTTTGGCCACCTGATGCAAAGAACTAACTCACTGGAAAAGACCCTGATGCTGGGAAAGTTTGAGGGCAGGAGGAGAAGGGGGTGACAGAAGATGAGATGGCTGGATGGCATCACTGACTCAGTGGACATGAGTTTGATTTGAGCAAACTCTGGAAGATGGTGAAGGATGGGGAAGCCTGGTGTGCTGTAGTTCATGGGGTCCCTAAGAGTTGGACACAACTGAGCGACTGAACAACAACAGTATATGATATAGTTATAGAATTAGAATCAAGCTTATCATAGTTGAGTATCTTTTTCCCTCCACATCATTCAACTGCTTTAGTAACTGCAATATAACAGCCTGTCATAGGGATGTACAAGACTTTATTAGAAACTTAAATTGTCTCAACTTATTGCTATTCCTTTTATTAAAAAAATAAATGTTTTATTTGCATTTTAGATTATTCAAAGAAGATAAAGTCATTAAGGATGAAAAGTTTTAATGTTTCACTGACAATTCATGGATTCTTCATAGAAATCTTCCCAACAGAAAAAAAAAAAGTGCCTTTTTCTAATCCACCCCAATCCCAGGCAGGAAAAGAATAAATATGAAAAAAAAAATTTACAAGTCTAATCAGAGGTGCTAACTATTAATATTAAAGATACCCTATAATGAACTAGCATATTCTGGGAAGCTCAAACTTATGCTTCCTTCTAAAAATACATACAGGCATTGCTCCCAGGTTCCACCATCCCAAAAAATCATTTTTGGATGTCAGCTCTCGCAGAGGATGGGAGGGGCTGGTTTGAACTGGGGGCCTTCTGTGCTGATATATTTTGTATTTGAAGTGTCCACTGAGTAGTCAGTTAGCAAAAAAAGAAAAAGAAAGAAAGAAAGAAAAGCTGTCCCGGTCTTGTCCCTCCCCTTTGACTTAGCTCCAAGTTCAAAAACGCAGGTGGGTGCCTCAACACCCCTTCGACGTGGGTGATTAATCTTAAAAATACCGCAGGCTTTTCTGACTGTCCCCCTACGCCCTTCCACACACAGATACGCAGTCAACAATTGTACCAAACAATGGGCTTTTTGTCTCTAATTTTAGCCATTTTTAACAGATACTTTAATTAACAACTTAATTTAACTGCATATTTTGGGCTATGGCTAAATTTTTGCTTTTTCCCCTTCAACTCAGCCTGAACCTGAGAAACACTTCAAATGAATTCCTTTGTTTCCGCAAACTTCTGCACCTTTTCTATCTGTACCAAATAAAGTTCCACGATACCCCGTCCAAAGTGATTCCTGAGATACCCTTGGGTTTCACTTTTATTTCTTCCTCTATCTTCGAATTTTGGTCATTATATTAATATAACTTACTGCCACTATTAGGGAATGGCAACCCCCTCTAGTACTCTTGCCTGGAGAATCCCATGGACAGAGAAGCCTGGTGGGCTACAGTCCAAGGGGTCAAGAAGAGTCGGACACAACTGAACAACTAACACTTTTACTGCCACTATTTATGACTGTGATCAAACAGAGCAAAAAGCCTTTAAGAACTGAAGACCTCATGTCGTTGGGTCTTTCCTCTCATTGACACGGGCGAGGAGCTCCAGAGGTGTTCTGAACCAGACTTGAGAACGTTTGTGTGTATAAGGGAGAGCGGTATAAGGCACAACTGCGTGTGGCTGGGAAGGCTCTGGAGCTCATCTAATTCAGACCCAGTAGTCATGGTGACGCTGTTGCTGACGAGATGAGGATACAGAGCCCGAAATACCGTCCTATTTTAATGATTCATATTTTAATCGCTCACAAAAATAAGTCTCTAATCAACACTTTGTTTCTTGGGGTTTAGCGTAAATGTCTTCCTGAACTTTTCCCATTTACACGGCCTCACATAGCTGGTGTTCTATCCTGTGGGTTTGAGCAAAGCTTTATTTCAGTAGTAGCCTGAGAAAACGAAAACCCTGGGAAAAAAAGAAAAAAGTGTTCCAGATGATTACTAAGAAAAATGGGCAGTAATTAATGTGCCCATTTAGAAAGGGGAGGCCAGGAAATGCAGATGGAGTGTGTGAAGGTGGCGGACTCTGCTGGCTTGGAGGCAGGCTGGTGTGCGGGGAGGGCCCTGGGGCCTAGGCTGTGGGATGAGCCTCCCCCAGGCGACCTTGAGCAGGTCCCTGACTTTCTGGGAAATGCACATGTCCCCCTCAGAAGAGGATGTGGAGCAGCAGGGTCTGGGTGCATGTGACACCTGGCCCCTCCTTGGAGGTCACTCCAATGGCTCTGAGTGGTGAGCGGGCATCACTTTCTTTTCCATTTCTCTGTAGGTACAGAGAAAGTGAGTCTACAAAGCGGATGTCCTTTAAGTTCTCCAGGCATCAGTTCCTCATCTGTAAAACGGCAGTATTAGCAGCATCTGGGCTTCCCTGATAGCTCAGCTGGTAAAGAATCCACCTCCAATGCAGGAGACCCTGGTTCAATTCCTGGGTTGGGAAGATCCCCTGAAAAAGGGATAGGCTACCCACTCCAGTATTCTTGGGCTTCCCTGGTGGGTCAGACAATAAAGAATCTGCCCGCAATGCGGGAAACCTGGGTTCGATTCCTGGGTTGGGAAGATCCCCTGGAGAAGGGAATAGCAACCCACTCCAATATTCTTGCCCGGACAATTCCATGGACAGAGGAGCTTGGGGGGTGGGGGGGCTACAGTCCATGGGGCCACAAAGAGTCGGACACAAATGAGTGACTAAGCACAACACAGCACAGTAGCATCTTCCTCCCAGGAGGGCTTCCCAGGTGGCTCAGTGATAGAAAACTTGCCTGCCGAGGCAGGAGATGTGGGTTTGAGCCCTGGGTGGGGAAGATCCCCTGGAGAAGGAAATGGCAACCCACTCCAGTGTTCTTGCCTGAGAAATCCCATGGACAGAGGAACCTGGCAGGCTCCTGGGGTCACAAAGAGTTGGACACGACTGAGCAGCTAAACAACAATAACGACAACAACCACCACGTTTCAGGGGGCCTATGAGGAGCCAATGAGGTAATCAGGTAATGCACTCATCACAGCATCTGACAAACAGTGAGAACCCAGCAAACACCAGCTGCTGTGTGACCGCCGCTATCTCCACTATTATTACAGATATTATTAGAGTGGTTTAGGACAGACCTGTGGACTCTGAGGGAGAACAAAGCAGGAGTGTCTGGGTCAGGTCACAGTTATGTTCCCCTTTTAGAAAAGGCAAGGCGCACTGAGGCCATTCCCCCATCTTGGTCTCTCGGGACGCCTCACCCTGGCTTGATGGGCTAAGCGGGGCTGACCTGTGCTCTGCCCGGTACTTCCCCAAGCACTTGTGCTGCCTCTCTACAGCCTTTCATCCCAAAATTGGCAAAGGGAGACAGGCAGAGAAGGCTCCTCTTTGAGTGAGTTGGGGAGAGGAGGTCAGGCAAAGCTCAGCCAGTTCCATACTTAAGTTTCAAGAACTAGTAAGAAAGCATTTGGAAGTGACACCTGTGACAGCTAGCTAAAGGGTGGGAGCCTGGGCCCAGGGTCCCAGGTTAGGGAAAAACATGATTCTAAGACCGTAGAGTACTGAACCAGTTCATCCACAGATATGTTTCCTTGGCGCAGGAGCTCAGTTGGGGATCGTGGCTGGCTTAGCACAAACATCACTACTCTGGGGCAAAACTAACCCACTGTGTGTGCTGCTGTGTGTGCCTGGCAGGAATATTTTGTGCCCGATAATGACTTGGAATCTTAAAATTCTACAAGTTTCTTAGATGGAGTCGAACCTGTGTTCAGCAAAAGCCCCCTGCCAAGAAGTAGCTTTGGCTGAGTACTTCCATGATGGGCAGCGGGCCACAGCATAAGCAAACCAGTTTTGGACAGCTCTAGTCGCTAGAAGGTTCCTCTGTTGGGCTGGAAGCTGGCCTCTGTAATCTTATGTACCTCGGTTCCTAGTTTTTGGCTTTTGGAGCAGCACAGCATGTGTGTCCCATCTGCAACAGTTTCCTAAATAAATAAAGGTGCCCCCCCATCCTTTTCCATCTTCACTGGCCCCCAGTTCCTCCAGCACCCAGTATGCTTTCTGGCTACATTCTGAAAATCTTCATATACATAGGAGATGACATCTCAAAAGTGATATTAACAAAAAGATCGCT
Organism: Odocoileus virginianus; assembly: GCF_023699985.2. Lineage (NCBI taxonomy): Eukaryota > Metazoa > Chordata > Mammalia > Artiodactyla > Cervidae > Odocoileus > Odocoileus virginianus. The sequence goes on along the minus strand of NC_069696.1, from coordinate 17,646,469 downwards.
GGAATAAAGAAGATATTTAAAAAGAAGTTATATTTATTTGCCTGCTGTATAAAGAGCATGAGCCATATATTTAACAAAGCAAATGACCACTGGCCTGAATTCAAGGCACTTGTTCAAGAAACTCTTGGCCTATTCAGTCCTTGATAAATCTTCTCTGTCTTCCCAGAAAAGAAATAAATAGCACTAACCCTAAAAGATGCATCCATTGTACTAAGCAATGAAACCAAGGCTATTGTTTAAGGGACAATAGCTTTTGTGGGTTTCTCCCTCAATCTTCAAGCATACACACATAGTTCATGTATCCACATGCACAAGTGGGTTTGCTGTGAAGCTAGTGAGTTTCAGGGGCCTTCATTTGCATAGTCCCATGAAAGGAAACCAAGGGGACTTTCCTACCAGGCTCAGTGGTTAAGGATCCGCCTGCCAATGCAGGGGTCATGGGTTTGATCCCTGGTCCAGGCAACGAAGGCCCTCCCCTACAACTACTAAAGCCCACAGTCTGTGTTCTGCAACAAAAGAAGCCACCACAATGAGAAGCCTGCACACTACAACTAGAGTAGCCCCTACTTGTCTCAACTAGAGGAAGTCCGTGCACAGCAACAGAGAACCAGCACACCATAAATAAATAAATAAAATTTAAAAAAAGAAACAAAAGGAAACCTAGAACTGTGTGTCTTCAAATTATAACTTCAGGTCCTATAAACCCTAGATATACTGCTAGATACATGCATACACACACACACAGAAACCCACAAACTAAACACATATATACAATTTTGTATACACTGTATACAAAGTATACAAGGTATCAGTGACCTTGATGTTAAAACCTAGGCATCTACTTCGAGAATCCTAAATTCTATTGTTTTATTTGAAATTTGTTTGAAATGAGCAGTAGAGTGAACAAAACTGCTGCAAGTTGCCTTAGCAAGTTTACTAGTGTCTGAAGACCAAGAACATAAAGATGCTGTTTAAAGGGTTAAACTTACCTAAGTTTCTTTACTTTTAGAAGAAAGAGCTTGGGGTCTGGAGCAAGGGAGTCCCAGGTTTGAATCCCGGTTCTTCTATTCATTAGCTGCATGTCCTGAGGCAAACTACCTTTTCTCTTTGAGCCTTAGTTCAAGGCTTAAATATTATTTTGTATCAGATGAGAACAATGCCTAGACTTGGCAGGGCTGTTATGAGGATTAAATGAGATGATGTGAATAAGCGTCAGCCCCAGGTCTGCTCTTCTATGTGCTCAGGAGATGGTACCCCTTGTGACTAGGATAATCATTAACTGATGTGTCTCCAAAAAAATCTGGGAACTATTTGCTCTGCTTTAAAACTTTTTGTCTTTCAAGGACACACATAAGTTTCATAAAGTCACATTCATAAGAATGGAATTTTTTTTCCAGCTGACATAATTTCATACACATATTTCTAGTTCACCGTCTTTTTCCCTGTCCTAGTGCACAGGGTATCTTCAACTTCTTCCTGTGGGTTTCTTCCCTTTAGCATTTAAGCAGCTCCAAGTGTTTTCTGTCTTCTACACACACAGACACACACGTGTGCGCACACACAAACCCTACTCTGTCCTCATCTTCCCCTCCAGGTGCTGTCCCTGTTTCTCTTCCCATCGCAGCCAAACTTTCCGAGGAGCTGTCCAACTCTGTTATCACTACGCCCGCCTCCGTGCGCTCCTCTGGGCCCTCTGGTCTCCACTTCAATCCTCTCCAAAGTGCTCTTTTTATTTTTTTAAATTGAGGTATAGTTGCTTTACAATGTTGTGTTGCTCTCTGCTGTACAATGAGGTGAATCAGCTAACCCTGGATGTATATCCCCTCCCTATTTGCAGGAATCGAGATGCAGAAGTAGGGAATGGACACGCGGACACGGGGTGGGGAAGGGATGAGCTGGGAGACTGGGATTGATGGACGCGCGCTGCCACATGTAACAGAGCTAGCTAGTGGAAACCTGTCGTCCAGCTCAGGAAGCTCAGCTTGGTGCTCTGTGACGACCCAGAAGGGTGGGATGGGGGAAGGTGGGAGGAAGGTACAAGGGTGCTCTTCCAAGGTCACCTCGAGCTCATCGAAAGCCAAAGGGCGATGTGCTTGCCTCTCAGCTACATCACCACCACTAGTCACTGTCTCTGCCTTGCTTAGAACACCACACAGCTTCAGACACGGCTCATCTCCTGGTTTTCTGCTCTCCCTGCTTCCTCAACCTTTAAGGCTCCCAGGCCTCTCATCGCCTTCCTCCTGGGTAACCTCAGCCCCTCCACTCCCGTCAGACACGCCGCCTCACCTTCAGAGCCTTCGGTTACCTCCTACACACGTCCTCCTGCCCGTCACCCGGGCACCGCACGTCTTCTGTGTTTGACATAAACGCCTCTACAACCCTCGGTGCTTCCTACTGCAGTAAATCCCCAGCTGACTGGGTCAGAAGCCAGGATTCATCCTTGACTCTCTCCTCCTCACTCAACACCACCAAGACTTACAGACTCTGCCTTCTAAATATTCCTTGAATCACCCGCTTTTCCTTGCTGGATGTCTTAGTTTCAGTCACTGCCTTGCATCTACCGACTGCCCTACATCCCACTTCTCAGTTCTGTGTTTCATCAAGCCAGTCTCTGCTTCAGACCGTGAATGGCTTCCACCTGTCTTTATAATAACATTTAAAGTTCTGAACATGACCCATAAGGCCTGTACGATTTACTAAAGTGTCTCAATGAGTGGCTATAAAGCTATGGTGTATTTCTCTATATTTATATTTTCCATATTTTTTTAAAGCCAGTCAGTCCCCTACAGGGGGTGGTATGGGCATTTCCAGTTTTCACCGTCATGAATAGAATTACTAAGGGTATCTTTTTTGACTCCCTATTGGATTGCCTCTATGGGAATTTTCTTTTCCTAAAACGGTGTTATCAGTGAAAGGGTATGATTAGTTTTAAAGTTCTTATTATACACTGTTTATTCTCCAGAAGAATGGGACCAATGCAGACTGTCATTGACAGGGCTACCCAGAGCCCCTCCCCATGGGGTTTCACAATGTTTACCTTCTTGTGTTCAGTAGGTTTAAAGCGGAATCTTCACATTATTAAAAACTGGCATTTTTCAGAGGTGACAATTTACTATGTACACATCCTCCCATGAAGATTATCAGAAGTAACACATTCTTACATTTGCAAAGCATTCTCTTTTCTTTTTCTCTCCTGTTTTTATTCAGAGATTTTAGTTTCCCTCTGACCAATTACAAAAAAAATAACAGCATATATGGTGTGGGAGGGACACTATTCAGATTTGTCAGAAAACTCTCTGCTGCTCTTTTCCGCCTGTGACAGGTTCAAAATGACGTCTAGGGCCTCAGTCCCTTCAGTTTCATAATAAATTCAACAGTGAAAATACCAACTCAGACACAGGCCTGGGAGATCCCACTGGTGGTCTAAGAACATTCCCATCATGGGACTGCTTGGCATTCCAGCTCTGCTCTGTCTTCGTTTCCAAGCATTCCACTCAATCCATTTTTATAGCCTGATTGAATTACAAATCTTTTAATTTAATACAGAGTGCTTTCTGTGACCATAAAAATAAATTCCTCTTTCACTTAGGAACAAATATTTGAAATTTATTTGATATCTATGTCTTGGACAGAGATCCTGGGAAAAAAAAGGGAGCAGGTTGTGGAAAATTGGGATATTATATATATGTAATATATATCTAACATAAATATTATATATATATTTAAATATTTACTTATCTATTTATTTGGCTGAGCCAGGTCTTAGTTGTAGCATGCTGGATTTTTAGTTGTGGCATGTGAACTCTTAATTAGTTGCAGCATGTGGGATCTAGTTCCTGGCCAAGGGTTGAACCTAGGCCCCCCTGCATTGGAAGCATGGAGTCTTAGCCAGTGAACCACCAGGGAAGTCTCTGAATATGATATTTAAGAGGAAACTCACTCAGTTAGGAAGACATCTAGAAAGACAACTGCCTTTACCTGCATACAGAAGATAAGGTAAGGTAAACTAAAGAATAAGTTTGTGAGAAAATCTAAATATTGTGACATAAGTATGCACTGTCAACTACAGGAAGTACTGTATGTTTCACATGTTAAAATATGACTCTGCATAGCAGAGCGATCAGTCAGTCACCACCAATATTTACCAATGGGATAAGCGAAATGCTAACAAATTCCGTGAGCTTCCTGTAATTGAGTTATCTGGGCATTTTGCTGATGGGTAATACACATATCTTTGGCTTGTTTTGCTCAAAGACACAGGAAGAGAAGAGAGAGGCAACTCTGGGTATCTTCAGTCAAGGGTCCTGTTTGTTGGAACTCCCACACTTCAGGGCTAAAATTCCTCTCTGTGACCCATGCCCTCAGACTCTGTGACTTGAGACTAAAGCAGCCAGTGGACTCAAGCCAGCAAACCACCTACCACTGCTTAATAGAGATTAATAGGCAGGTTGGTTTCCCAGGAAACACATGTAGATATAGACCTTTTTAACCTTTAAAAGAAATTTTACTATCTCTGAAAGTCACAAGCAAAGCACATTTCCAAAGAAAAAGATTCTGGTGGGCTGGAAAGGAAGAAACACTTTGTAACATCATACTCCAGTATGTTAAAAACTCATTTACTTAGTAAAACCCCAATACAATTTTTTGCTGAATTAAACTGAAGGAACTTTGAACGTTTCTTGTTTTTTAAAAGGCATTGATTAAAAAGTCTAATATGAATTAAATTAATAACACTTGTTGTTCATTTAATAAGGGATACATAAATACATCCCACCTGAGTATCTTGCAATGGATAACTCTAAGTGAGAGTATTAATATCAATGCTAACTTGTCTGTTCCTTCTGATTAATGTGTTTTCTCAGTGTCTCAAAGAGGTCAAGTCACAATTGGAGTTATTCATTTCAAGGCACTCAATAAATTCATAAAATTCAATGAAATTCCTTTGAATTAAATCATCTCAGACCATTTAATGTGATAACTATCCAGTCGCCCAAGGACTAGGTAAAATAATCCTGTCTGGGTGAGGTTTTATAAAATAGAGATTCCTTTACACTCTTCCCTTAACTTTGTGAACATTGTAAATTTGTCATCCTGCTATATCCTGATTAGGAGATTATTTCAAAGAAAAGCTACCATTTATATTCAACTTTGACATCTTCTGTTGGAGATGATATCTTAATATATTCTCAATGTTCCCTTTTTAGTTTAGTGGTTGAAAAGGGAGGACCTTTGTCCTGAAAGTGGACAGCATAAATGTAGTTTGTTTAATTGGTTGGAGAATGTGGGGTTCAAGGAGGCTACTGTATTTGACTGAAGGTATCTTAATAGTTCAACTAATTATAACTCATCCAACTCTTGTTCTCTCCTGTCTACATATGGGATGAGTTGTGTCAAGGAATGTTATTTCTATGCACAGAGAACATAACTCTGGGTGAAGCCAGGCAGGAAACATGGCTGGGAGGAAGCTGTAAACATCCATTCATGGTGATGGGCCATCAGATCCTTTTGTTTCATTCTAGCAACCCTATGATTAGTGAGAAGCTGCTGCTGCTTTGTCTTATGCAGCAAAAAAGATTAAGGAAAGACAGGAAAAAACTGGGTAAAGTCTAGGTTTTTTCAAGGTATACAGTCATGAAGGAGACCAAAGTATCTATTTACTGCCTATAGGTGGGAAGTCATAATGCTTACTCAAAGCTTAACACCTTCAGTGTTTGAAGTTGGGTTGAACTATAGAGAGAGTTTGGGATCCCCAGGTTGAATATTCTATTTTATGGACAAGGAAGGTAAGAGCAAATGAGGTGATGGCATGTGTGGAAGAGACATGTATAGAATCTGGACCTTGTGACATCTACTACATTGAAGGCCAAGAGCAAATTGGAGGTCAATAGAAGCATGCCAAATGTTTCATATGAGAGAGAAACAAGGTTTTCTATTTATACATTGTCTCTATCTAAGGAGAAGGTGAGCAGGTATATCACGCCCTCATCACCTTGCTGGCCGGCTACCTACCTCATGGGAAGGCTCATCTCATCTCCTTCTTATTTCTGTCTTCCAATTCCTCTGACAATACTCCTGTTCTGTGGCAAGTTTTCTGATAGCCCCTACTGGTAGGTATCACCTTGATATTCTGTCCATGGCTTGCTGGTTGCTGCCTTAAAATAAAATTACCTACAGCATAGATTTATCTTTATTGTCAGCTCGATGTAATAGGGGATGCTCTGAAATCTATTATTCCCAGCTTGGCCTGGCTTCTATCTTAGACTTCTGCAGAAAAGGGCACATCTTCCTGAATGTTTTGGCGTCACTTGGCCAAAATGCCAGGATAACCATTTCATGCCTAAAGCATATTATTTTGATGTCAATGATTCCGTTCTGGACTTCAGTGTCTCAAATTAGCACTGTAGCAGTAGCACTGAACCTAGCTTTCTGGCTTTTAATGACCCAGTGAAGCTACCCTATGCACTGATGGCAAGCGTCTATAGAGCAAGTCCCCTACACACAAACCTTCAAGTTGCAAACTTTCAAAGATGTGAATGTGCTTGCCCTCCATCTCTTACCTCCGATGGTCCTTTAGCTCCACCATCCACTCCCTCCTCCAGTCAGTAACTCTTCTTGCCTGGTCACTGGATGCCAGCCCCTGTATGCCAGCTCTTGGACTACACTACTATATTTTTCAAGGTACTATAGTGTAAGATAAAAAATGCTTTATTTATTGTTTTTTAAAATGTATTATTTGTGTGAAAAGTATTATAAACCTACTACAGTACAGTACTAAATAGCAGATTGTGTTAGTTGGGTACTGAGGCTAACTATGTTGAACTTATGCAAAACCTGGACTTAACAAATATGCTCTCAGAATAGAACTAATTCGTATGTAGGGGACTGACTGTACCAAAGGGAGAGCTTCAGTCATATCCTTCTCCTGATCAGAACCTTTCAGTGGTTTCTTATTATTTGCAAAATAACATCCAAACTGCTTAACTGGCTGTAAGATACTCTTGGGTTGGGTCATAATTCAGCTAATATTTATTGAGTGCCAACCAGATGTCATGCCCTGTGCTAGACACCGGAGACATAGCAGCTGAACAGGACGCAGCCTGAACTTTCTACTCTGAGAGAGGATATGGAATAGAAAACAATCTCATGTATCACAGTGTGAACCCTGGGTGTGTGTGTCAGGGGCCATGACAGAATTAGGAAATGCTCTGAGATAAAACAAACTGTGGAAAATTCTTAAAGAGATGGGAATACCAGACCACCTTACCTGCCTCCTAAGAAACTTGTATGCAGGTCAAGAAGCAACAGTTAGAATCAGACATGGAACAACAGACTGGTTCCAAACTGGGAAAGGAGTTATGTCAAGGCTGTATATTGTCACCCTGTTTACTTAACTTATACACAGAGTACATCATGCCAGATGCCAGACTGGATGAAGCACAAGCTGGAATCAAGATTGCCGGGAGAAACTATCAATAACCTCAGATATGCAGATGATAGCACCCTCATGGCAGAAAGCAAAGAGGAACTAAAGAGCCTCCTGATGAAAGTTAAAGAGGAGAATAAAAAAGCTGGCTTAAAACTCAACATTCAAAAAACTAAGATCATGGCATCTGGTCCCATCACTTCATGGCAAATAGGGAAACAGTGGAAATAGTTTATTTTCTTGGGCTTCAAAATCACTGCAGATGGTGATTACAGCCATGATATCAAAAGACGCTTGCTCCTTGGAAGAAAAGCTATGACAAACCTAGATAGCATATTAAAAAGCAGAGACATTACTTTACTGACAAAGGTCCATCTAGTCAAACTTATGGTTTTTCCAGTAGTCATGCATGTGAGAATTGGACCATAAAGAAAGTTGAGTGCCAAAGAATTGATGCTTTTGAATTCTGATGCTGGAGAAGACTCTTGAGAGTCCCGGGGACTGCAAGGAGATCCAACCAGTTCATCCTAAAGGAAATCAGTCCTGAATATTCACTGGAAGGACTGATGCTAAAGCTCCAATACTTTGGCCACCTGATGCAAAGAACTGACTCATTAGAAAAGACCCTGATGCTGGGAAAGATTGAAGGCAGGAGGAGAAGGGGATGACAGAGATGGCTGGATGGCATCACCAACTCGAAGGACATGAGTTTGAGCAAGCTCCAGGAGATGGTGAAGGACAGGGATGCCTGGCGTGCTGCAGTCCATGGGATCACAAAGAGTCGGACACAACTGAGCGACTGAACAGAAAAGGGGATCAACAGGACTTCCCTGGTGATCCAGCTGTTAAGACTCAGTGCTTCCAATGCAGGAGGAACAGGTTCACTCTCTCAGGGAAGTAAAATCCCCCATGTGGTGCAGCCAAAAGGAAAAGACATGAGGACCAGCACCTCACCCAGACTGAGGCGGGGAGATGTGGAGGAAAGGAAGGCGGAGTGGAACCGGGGATATGGGGATGGGAGAGTCAGGGAAAGTGTTCCTGGAGAAAGCAGCAGAACTTGAAGCGGCAAGCAGACGAGGGTGAGGGGTGATGAGTAATGATGAACAGTGTCTCAAAAGAAAACTCTTCTCCAAGGTGCTCCTTCACATGAACTGGTCTCACCTCCTCCTCAGCACCGTTCCCTCCTGGCCTCTTGCTCACCTTTCAGAGCTTTCAAAATCTGGCTCAGCTAGCACACAACCGAGCCTCGTCTGACAACGCGGCCGGAAATCACTTCTCTCTCCCTTAACTCCCTCAGCCAGCTCTCTTGTCCTCTGGCATGGAGCTGCTCAGGGAACACTCACAGAATAAATTTCTGCTGCTCCCTTCGAACCGAGGCTATGGCAGCCACGTCCCGACTAATGCACCTGCCTAACTCTGCCTCTTCCAGCTCCAGGCAGGCTTCCTCACGGCCACCCAAACCCAAGTTAACGCTGCTCCAATGACCCGTCACGCAGTTCCATCCTGCACGTTCCAGAGCAGCCCCCCTCCTTTTCTGAGGCCCATTCGTTCTGCTCTCTCCTTCCCCAGCTGCCCCTGCCTTCAGGTTCGGTGTGATCCTGCCCTCAGTGGGGCGGCGGGCTCCCTTCCGGCCTTCACACGGCTCTCCCTGCAAACACCCGACAAACTGGCAAGGATGTACTGACAGGTTTGGTATGTCTCTGCTCCCAGCTTTAAGGAAAGTTGAGAAGTCACTGGAGAAATAAAAAATCAGCAACAAAAAGAAGCTCCTGACAATGTTTCTATGGCAGCCTGGATAAGAAGGGAGTTTGGAGGAGACTGGACATATGTATATGTATGACTAAGCCCCTTAGCTGTCCACCTGAAACTATTACATCACTGTTAATCGGCTATATTCCAGCACAAAACAGAAAGTTAAAAAAAAAAAAGGGCGTACCTGAGATATGAGGGGAGGGACAGGCAGATTTGCAAAGAGGAAAGCATGCCCAAGGTCTAAATCAAGTCAACTTAAAACACATCACTGTATTTTCCTGTGTTTGCCAGACATGAATGACTTCTCCTGAACACTGACGAGCTAGTGTACTTTTCCCTCCAGGTGGGTAACTTTGCCCCTTTGAGTCTAATCTCTGAGTTTCCACTGGAACAGAAAAGGGAAGTGTTTTTGCATTAAATTAAAAGGAACTCTCGAGGTTCCTTTCAGGTTGGTTTTATTTATTTATATCGTTGTTTTACAGTTTTCTTATCCTGAGGCTACAGAAAGAACCAATAATGGAAGATGAAATGTTTCAAGAATGTCTGTGTCCCTGCTGAAACCTTCACAGTGCCCTGGTTTTCAGCTGTAGAAGTTTTCAAGTTTCCATGAACATCTGTACTTCTGGGGGAAACTTCCCCTTTATCATTTCCTCCTCTAAACGGTTCTGCTGCAACTAGGAAAAGCTGGGGCAACACTACAGTTCTATACACATCCTTATCTTGCCCTGTGTGACAGGCTGTTTCCTCAGGACGGTTAGCTAGTTTATTAACTCCTGGCCGGTCTCCAGGAGTAAATAAGGGTGAACGTAGTTGGGGAAAAAGCCAAGACCTTGTGCGGGATCTTTGCCCTTAAGTCAAGGAAGAAAGGGTCTCTGCCAGACAAGTGACATCAAAGTGGGGGCAGCAAGGAGACTTGACAGAGGCAGGACCCGTGGGTCCTTGAATAACTGTCCTCAAGAGGCAGAAGCCCGAGACCAGGGTTCCCCTTGGACACACAGAGTTCCCAAATCTCTTCTAAAAATCCACAAAGGGGACTTCCTCGGTGGTTCAGTGGTTAAGACTTCACCTTCCAACACAAGGGGAGCGGGTTCAATCCCTGGTCGGGGACCTGAGATCCCACATGCCTTACAGCCAAAACATAAAACAGAGGCAATATTGTAACAAATTCAATAAAGACTTTGGAAATGGTCCACATCACAAAAAATTTAAGGAAAAAATATTCATCAAGTGTGAGAAGTGAAATTAGAAAGTCTGTTTGAGTTCTTATCCATATCAGCAATACATTTTGCAGGTACCAAAGCTTCTTACTGAAGGAAACTTTTCCATGTGGTTTTAGGAGCCCTTATTTAGATAAATCTTTCTTGTTAGATGAGCCAGAGGAAACTGTCACTTGTATCCTTCAAGAGTTGTACAAACTATTCTTGGGTTTCCCTGGTGGCTCATATGGTAAAGAATGTGCCAGTAATGCAGGAGACCTAGGTTTGATCCCTGGGTTGGGAAGATCCCCTGGAGAAGGGAATGGCAACCCACTCTAGTATTCTTGCCTGGAGAATCCCATGGACAGATGAGCCTGATGGGCTATGGTCCATGTGGTTGCAAAGAGTTGGATACGACTGAATGACTAATACCAACACACAAACTATTCAATATAAGATTCATTACTTCAAAAAATTCACAACTTCCAAAAGAAATCACCTAAAGCCCTTTGAATTTAGGTCTCAAATTGCCTGGGCAGAAGGATCTCTACCTTCCCCAGCCCTTCTCACCCATTCGCTTGTTTCTCCTTCCCCTTCTACTCCTCCTGCCTCAGTAGCACTCATTCCCTGCCCTCTCCTGTCTGTTTTTAAATAAGCAGTTTGCATTCTACACTCACTCTCAAGCATCTCTTCTGAAACACTTCAGAATCAGAAGCAAGGTGGAGAGAAAGAGCAAGAACGGATTTTCTTCCTTATATGGTGGTACACTTGGATCCCTTAAGTTCCAGGGTCTATAGGTCTGAGCTAGGTCACTTCTCCTGAAAGTTTCACCCTTCCTCTTCTCCCCTCACACTGGCCCACGTCAGCAGGATCCGCCCTCCACTAAGCAGGGTCACTGCCCCTGTGTTCACGGCGACCTGACGTGGAGATCTCCTGAGAGGGTGAGTAGTGACAAAGGCCAGCGCCGGAGACCAGACTTCCCAGGCTGAGACCAGGTCTGGAGTCCAGACTCTCACCTGAATGAGGAGACCGGTAGCGAAAGTCCTCTTTGGTCAGGAGTAGGAGAGCCTTGCCGTTCATCTCAAACGTGTTGCTGTCAATCGGCCTTAGAGAAAACTCGTTTTCAGCCCACTTGAGCCACTGGGCTACGTCATCTCTGCTCCAGAACATTGGCTGCAAGCCTGTTGGAGAGAGAGCAAGGCAGAAAGGAAAGAGAGAAAAAAGATCTCATCAGTTAGACAGCTGAAATAAAGGGAAAAGATTTCTGAATGGTTAACAAAACCCAGTCTCCATGTCTGAAGAGCCCTTAAGGTTCAACTCTGAATCTCAGGTAGAACTCCAGGTTCATGAGTGTCAAAGTGTGGTATCAAGTGAATTTTTTTATTTAGAGGCAAAATGTGTGTGGGGGGAGAGAATTGCTTTTCATGTCTTTAAGGAGCCATAGGTCTCCCAGCCCTGTTCTTCCTTGCCCAGCTCCAGTTCCAGGGGTGTGTGGGTTCCCAGTCTGTCCTGAAGGTGCAGCTCTATGGTGGCCTGAAGCACCTGAGGGATGCAGAGTCATAATAATGTCAGTGGGCTTTGGCGGCAAGTGTAGAATCACAGGGCTTCCCCGGTGGCTCAGAGGTAAAGAATCTGCCTGCAATGCAGGAGACCCGGGTGTGATCCCTGGGTCGGGAAGATCCCATGGAGTATGACATGACAACCCACTCCAGTATTCTTCCCTGGAGAATTCCACGCACAGAACTGATCTGATGGCAGCCCCGTGTCCTTTTAAAGTGAGAATGTTTCAGAGTGGGGCTGGACCTGCCAGAGATGTCAAATAATATAGTGTTCCCTGCAACTTCTTCCAGAAAGAGCAACTCACTTGTCTCGGGGACACTATCAGCCTGGCCTCTGGGAGTGAGAGGGCAAGGTAAGGATAACAGGTGCTTGTTCATGTTAGAACTGCCTGGTGGGGGTGGCACGTGCACTCTGAGTAGGACCAGGACTGGGTTGCAGAGAGGGCGGCCCCTGAGGCCAAGAGGATGGCTCAGGCTGGATCTCTGTCTGGAAGCTTGACTGTGAGTCTGTGTTTTCATTTTATTCTGTGGTTGGGGAAAACCTTTGACATATCATACAAGTGGTTTAGAGAACAGTGATTCTCAAAGTGTGATCCAGGCACCCTTCCAGGTTCCCAAGACCTTCTCAGGGTGTCTAAGAAGTCAAAACTCTTTGTAACACTATGAAGAGATTATTTGTTTTTTCTGCTGTTGTTGTTCTATTCTCAATCTTTCATTAGCATACAGTGGAATTTCCTAGCAGCTACACAGCATGTGATATTAAAGCAGACACAAGAATCCAGCCTTTTTTAAAATGAAGCCAGACATGAAAAAGACTTGCAAAATGTAAGTCAATGCCACTCTTTCCCTTATTTTTTTTTTGGTATTGAAAAACATATTCATAAATACATATTTATGTTAACATATACTTGACTTATTATTTTTCAGCAAGTTAACACATATTTTGATATATATGACAACAAATAGTAAAAATTTTTGGTTTTAATTTCCAATATAGCACACATAGATAGATAAAAGCCACATGAGCAAAGCTCTTTGGGGTCTTCAATAATTTTAAAAGATCGAAAGAAATCCTGAAACGAAGTGTTTGAGAACTGATGGGTTAAAAGCCAGATGCTCAAGAGTGCTTTATTCTCTAAAATATTGTATGAACTAACAGCTCAACTAGAACAGAATCAATGTTTGCTAAGAGGAACTTCAGCCTGTTATTTACTGGTGGTTACTTAAACTTGCTAAGGGGACTCTGAGTGTGCTCTGACAGTGTCCTTTAGTCTGACCCTGGAAAGAAGGGCCTTTCACCTGTCAAACATCACAAAGAACTGGTCTATTTGGATGGGCTACTTTTCCTCCTGGGTGCATGAGGAAATGGAATAGCTCAGTGCCCTTGAGAAGATCCAGGGTGTCTGGGCAGGACCAGTGGCTCTGTCTTCCAGGCGGCTCCTTTGCAAAGTCTAGTTTTGCGGAATGGCAGCTGGTTTACCTGAGCTCTGGGGGAGTCCCTCTGAAACTGGTCCACTGTGTTGGGCATGAAATAAAGAACTATGGGCACTGAAATTAGAGATGAGCTTCCCTGGTGGCTCAGATGATAGAGAATCTGCCTGCTTTGCAGAAGACCCAGGTTCGATCCCTGGGTGGGAAAGATCCCTTGCAAAAGGGAATGGCTACCCGTTCCAGTATTCTTGCCTGGAGAATTCCATGGACAGAGGAGCCTGGTGGGCTACAGTCCATGGGGTCACAAAGAGTCGGACATGGCTGAGTGACTAATACAGCAACATAGAGTTTTTTTCTTGGTTTTTAAGTTTCATATTTTTTTTTTCACATGGGGAATAAAGGGGTACTGTAAAATAATTCCATGCAATATGTTACTGCTCTATGATCTTTAGAATACACATAGCCACTAAAGAATTCAGGGTTTTTTTTTTTTGTTTTGGACTCTTGACTGGGCCAAGAAGCAATGCTTATGAAAAATGGTCCTTGAACATGGATGGACTTGGAGGGCCTTAGGCTAAGTGAAATAAATTGGAGGAAGACAAATTGCAGCCAATATTTGGTGATAACTGTAATCTTTAAGAACTGTATTCTTTAAGAACTGTATTCTTAAAAGTTTTAAAAAATGGTTCCTGGACACAGGAGGTACCCCAACTCTTTCCAATGACCTTAAAGATGCATACCTGGGACCTAGGGAGGTAGGGATGGGCATGAAAACGGCTCAGCAAGATCTCAACTTCTGAACCAGTGAAGAAACCTTAAGAGTTGGCCTCCGCAGTCAATGCTGTCACCTCTGAAGAGGAACAGCGGGGTGACTAGTTATTGGGGACTTTTCTTCTCCTTCACATGAGCAGCGAGAGCACAGTCAGCCCTTCGGGGACAAATACGAGGACCGGCCAAGCGTGGCTGAAGGAAGTGCCTGGCGGTGAGAGGACCACAGAGCAGAAGATGCTCAGTCAGAAACAGGAAAAAGGATGGGGTTGCTTATTGGAAGTGCGAGTGCCAAGGCAAATACAGAACCGAATCCCACTCGGGAGGGGAAACGAGAGTAAAATGCTGAAGTTTCTGCAGAGGAGACACGGAAACAAGAGAGGCGGGTGAGAAGGGGGTGGGGGACGCAAGTAGTAATTTGAGGTTCTTTATATTCTATGGAAGAAAATACTCATGAGTAATCTTTTCCCTAAATACAAGAAGAGTCACACACTCCAAACAGACCTGCCGGTTGAGAACAACTGTTTCTCTTTTCACTTCCCATTAATCTCTCCTACAGCCCAGCCCCCGAAGCAAGCAAAACCATAACGCGGAAACCCCCTTGCCAGGGGACCCACTTTAAGGCTCTGGGCTTGTGGGCTCATGGGACCGGGTGAGTCCCAGTCAGTTCAGGAAACACCATGGCGTTTCCAGCAGTTTTACAAAAGTGACCCCGACAGACCAAGCTACCTGCTGGAGGCCAGGCTACAAATCTATCAGAATCGCCACTGCTCTTCCAAGGAGAGAATGTGGACACATTCACTGAGCTAGAAAGAGGCTTGATAATAAACTCTGGTGTTCGGGACTTCCCTGGTGGTCAGGGGTCAAGAATTCTGCCCGCCAATGCAGGGGGAAACGGGTTCAGTCCCTGGGCTGGGAAGATTCCACAGTGCCACAGGACAACTAAGCCCATGTACAAGTGCTGAAGCCCGAACACCCTAGAGCCCATGCTCTGCAACGAGAAGCCACTGCAATGAGAGGCCCGTGCACCACAATTGGAGAGTAGCCCCTGCTCCCAGCAACTAGAGAAAGCCTCTGTGCAGCAGTGAAGACCCAGCACAGCCAAAAAGAAATACATTTCAAATAAAACAAACGAACTCTGGTGTTCACAGTCAAGTCCCCCTGCTATTTATTTCCTTAAAAAGTCCTGACGTAGGATGTGCTTTGCTACTCTAATTGAGGAAAAATAAGCCCCCTTTGCTCAAACCTCAAGACCCTAAGGCCTGCGCGTTACAGCCTTGGACCCAGAGTCATCTTTTAAACATTTTGACCATCCAGCACTATTTTGAGCACTTTATAAGTATCAGTTGATTTGACTGCATGCTCACAGCAACCCTATGAGATAAGGTTTCAGGGTGAGGAAACTGAGGCCCAGTGCACTTAAGGGACCTGCCCAAAGGCATGCGACCAGAGTCACAAAAGGAGCTGGGATTCGAAACCAGGCCGTTTTGGTTTCTGAGTCTGTGCTCCTCCGCACCACATTCTCTGACCCATGGACTTCCCATTCAGATTCATTTTCAACATCGATTAGGGATTCAGAAAAGACTGAGTGAACTGAATCTTCCCTATTCAAGATTTTGATCCTGGGAGGTTTCTCAAGTTATCAACGAACTAAAAATAGAGAAAAAAAAAAAAATCCTGTAGATCCCTGGAGAAATACATTTATACAAGGGAAGAGTAAGGAGGTGGAGGCGAGACTCTGCTGTTAATGCATCCAGGAAGGCTTTGCATTGCCAGCTACTTGCTCACAGGCACTCGCTGCGTAGACGGCTGATCCTGTGTAGACAGCTGCTAGTGTAACAGCACACAGGGCAAGACCAGGGAGGAATGTGTCACCTGTAACTTGTTTCACACTTACCTCTTGCAACATTAACTCAACAAAGGGACTTCCCTGATGGTCAAGTGGCTGACTCCAAGCCCCCAATGCAGGGGGCCTGGGTTTGATCCCTGGTCAGGGAATTAGATCCAGCATGCCACAACCAAACCCCGGCAAAGCCAAATAAATAAATAAATGTTTTTAAAAAACAATAAAGTTGGAGAATATATATGTGAATGATCATTAGTGAAAAGAAAAAAGAGACCATTATTATACCGTACTTACATCACATTGCTCCCTGTGCACATAACAAGCCTGTGAAAGCCACCCTAAGACCTGCATTTGGAATGTCATTTAATTTCAGAGGGTAGCTGAGAATGATTTTATACAGAAGAAATGAACTTCTATGCTTAAGAAAATTACTAAGCATTCCACTGCACTTTTTTTTTCCCCCCAAGTGGGTCAAGTCAAGTTCATGGGGATGTACCCTTTAATGACATACCCAGACCCTTAAACTTCCTTCTGATAGTTCTCCAATTCCACGTTCAAAGGATCAACCACGTTCATCAGTACACGCTCAGCCTCATTTCAGACTTTCTGAGTTGTGTTTAAACTAATGATGGAAAGCATGCTGGGAGGCAGGGACCTGGATCTTACTCCCAGGTCTGCCATTAAATAACATGTGTTTCTGGGCCAGTCACTCAGTTTCTCTGTGGTTCAGTGGTTTCATCTGTTAAATGAGGGGCTTAGAGTATGTGATCTCTATTCCCTTCTGGGTTTAATATGGTCAACATGCTTCCACTTAATGTGAATCCTAAAATCCAAAGAACTTAAGCAGCCAGGACGTTTTTCTACAGAGCAACTCTATGCTCACAACCATGACCCAGAGACTATAACTTCCTGAAGGCTCCTCTGAATCACGGAAAACAGATTAAGTTACTTTAAATAGATGTTGGTGCTTATGAGTGTTTTTATTATATTCTAATTCTTGAAAATTTATAACCCGGTAATGGGTTATAATTACCCAATAATAAACAACATTTTAAGAAGGTGCTTTCACATGGACGACCTCAGGTTATTCTCCAAAAAGCCCTGTGAAACCCATTGCAGTCTCACTTCAAGTTGACAGATGAGGAAATAGGGGCTCAGAGTCATTAGAGGATTTTGCTGGTTTGCATAATACTCAGTTCAAGCTCTTTTGCTGTAGTAAACATTCATCAGAAGGAGCCTTTATCCGAAACGTTCTGTAGACACAGAAATTGGCTGCAGGTTCAGTGGCTTAGAGGACAGAAGCAGAAGAGATAGAAGACAACCCCTACCCATCTGACTCATGAGGGAACTGAAGCTGGGAAAAGTTGAGTTTGAACCCTCACCAAGCTGCCCCAGGTTCCCTGACTCTTTCCAACCTCCCATGGGGTCTCATAACTTGATCCAATGACAAAGAACCATTCTGTCACCCTTGACATAGTGAGGAGAGCTATCACTTCCTTGCTTAGTCATCTTGCCTTTGGATTAAACATCCTTCACTGGTCCAAACAGAAGTTCGGTACTGCCTTTTTTCAGAACCTCACCAGCCTGCCTGCCTTCTCCTGAGATTCTCTGTGGCTCCCATTCCTAAATGTAGTACTGGAGGCAGGATTAGAACCTTTCTATCTCTGGACAATGTTTTTATTCATAATAATAGAGGATGCTGAGCATTTACACAAGTCTTCACTACAATGATGATTCTTCTCATTTTATAGAGGAGAAAAATGCAGTACACAATAAATGGAATTGGTGGGGCTGGGACTGAAAATCAGACCCACTCAGCACCCCTCCATATGGATTCTCAAGTAGCCCCTTACACTGAGGTTCCACATTCAACCATCCTCGGATCAAAAATATTCAGAATAAAAAAATTTCGGAAAGCTCCCAAAGGCATAACTTGAATTTGCTGTGTGCTGGCAACTATTCACACTGTGTTTACATTGTAGTCACAACAGATTACATAGCATTTACATTGTGTGAGGAATTATAAAGGTATCTAGAGATGACTTAAAGTACATGGGAAGGTATGTGTAGGTTATATGCAAATACTATGTGATTTTATGTAAGGGGCTTGAGCATCTGTGGATTTTAGTATCTTGCGGGGGGTGGGTCCTAGAATCACACTGCCACGTGGATACCCAGGGATGTCTGGAACAGCAAACACTTAGAAGCGTTTATTGTGTGCCAGGCGCTGCTCTAAATGTCTTCTGTTTGTAACTCATGTAATCCCCACAGGGATGCTATACAATAGAAACATTCACCATCCTTATTTACAGAGGAGAAAACTGGAACACTAGGAAGTTAAGCGACTTGGCCAAAGTCACACACCCAGCAGAAGAGCCAACATTTGAACCCAGTCGGTCTAGCCCAAAGTTCCTACTTATTAATTCCTTGCCTCTGTCTAAGCTTATTTTGGTGTTTTGGCAGGACATTAAATTAAATTCAGGATTAAAAAAAAGAAAGAGAGAGAGACAGAGAAGTTTCAGGGATTGTGTGAACTTTCACAGTGTTTAAGCAAGTGGGCATAGAGCACCAGCTTGGAAACTCTGTGTCCCTGCTGTGTGATCTCGGCCAAGATTCTTAACCTCTCTGTGTCTCACTTGCCTCAACTGGAGAATGAGGACAACTCTCAACTTGACAAGCGAGTGCCACTGAATCACAGATTATATGTTTGACAAATGTGCAGATGACATAAAGCTAGTATACAGTAAGATGATACAATGATGATAGGAGATACAAAGGACAGCATTTGGCATACAGCGAGCATTTTATAGTTACTACCATGGTCATTTTTATAATCTCCCTATCCTGCACATATATAGCTGCTGTTTGTAACCCACCTGTGAAGAAGTATATTAACCAGCATTAGATTTTTACCTTGCTATTTTCCATCATCATTCCAGCCTGCAGCAGTCCCTCCAGACTGAGACCTATATCTAGTATCATCTATACTTCACAGCTTCATGTCAACTTTGCCTTTGATAAGCATCTGTTACCTCAACAGGTTACTAACAAAGTGCTGATTAGCTGAGGGCTGAGAAGAGAGCCTTCTGGTGACAAACCAGCCACCTCCTTTTAGATGGATATTGATCAAGTAATTGGCTCCATTTGGGGGCTGTGTGTGCACACACTCAGTCGCATCTGAGTCTTTGCAACCCCGTGAACTGTAGCCCACTAGGCTCCTCTGACCATGGAATTCTCCAGGCAAAAATACTGGAATGAGTAGCTATTTCCTTCTCCAGGGGATCTTAATGACCCAGGGATATAACCCACATCTCCTGCTTGGCAGGTGGATTCTTTACCACTGTGCCACCTGGGGAGCCCTGGCCCCATTTGCATACAGGTGTTCAATTATCAACCCACCTAACTACTCCGGTATTTAGACTACATCTTTCTAGTTCAGCCATAAAAGGAACCATCCAAAATTCAAATAAAATGCTTTTTTGATGTCCAGAAATACAATAACTACAAAATTTACAGCATCTTTATTGAATAAGATGAAAAAAAGGAGCAGGTGATTGGGTCCTAAGAAATAAATTTTTCCTAAGTGTTCATAACATACATGTTTGAAAATCTCTCCTGAATTTCATCTGTACGTTGTATCAGGTCAGCTATTTTTAGTCTGTACATACTCCCTTTTCTCCTTTTCTGAGTGAAGGGTAAACAGTGGTTTGTATTCTCTCTTTTAGGACCTCTTCCATTTCCTGCAAACCTTACAGATCACTATCAGTGACCTTTCACCCTTGTAAATTCTCTATTCTGGGATGTCATCTGTCTGGGCCAAGAGCCTTGAATCTATTTAGAACAACTTAGATTCGTTTCTATCGTCAACTCATCCGCCTTGGGCTTCAATTCCCTTACGGCAGTTTGTACTACCTGTTTCAGTCTGACAATCACCCTCCTTGATGCAAGAGGGGGAGGAAAGAGAGAAGTTGTCCAGTTTTGTTTTCTCTTTGCCACCAACTCAATCTATGTGCTGAGACCACGCTTGTTCTCTTACTGCCCCTCCAAACACACGATTTTCTTATGTATCGCCCATTGTTTTTAGCTCACTTAGCTTTAACAGTCTAGATCTAAAAAAATCTCTCCTTTATGAGAAATATCGTATGACACCCCTTATATATGGAATCTGAAAAGAAAGGATACAAATTAACTTACAAAACAGGAAGACTCACAGACCTGGAAAACACTTATGGTTGCCGGAGGGGGCGGGAGAAGGGATAGGGAGTTTGGGATGGACATGTACACACTGCTGTATTTAAAATGGATAGCCAACCAAGGACCTACTGTATGACACATGGGACTCTGCCACACATGTGGCAGGCTGGATAGGAGGGGAGTTTGGGGGAGAATGGATACATGTATACATATGGCTGAGTCCCTTCACCGTTCACTTGAAACTATCACAACATTGCTAATCAGCCATACTCAAATACAAAATAAAGTTTTTAAAAAATAAAAATCTCTCAATTATATATTCAATTTTTTTTGTTGACGTATAGTTGATGTCGGATATTATATAACTGTACAGTAATTCACAATCTTTAAAGATTATGCTCCACATATAGTTATAAAATATTGGCCATATTCTCTGTGTTGTATAATATATCCTTATAGCTTATTTTACACTTAGTAGTTTGTACTTCTTGTTTCCTTCCTCCTATCTTTCTCCTCCCTCCCCATCCTCTCCACTGGTGACCACTAATTTCTTCTCTACACCTGTGAGTCTATTGCTTTTTTGTTATATTCACTAGTAGGTTGTACTTTTTAGATTCTACATTTAAGTGATATTACACAGTATTTGTCTTTCTTTTTCTGATTTATTTCACTTAGCAAAATACCTGCTGGGTATATCCATATAGTTGCAGATGGCAAAATTTCATTTTTTGTATTTAAAAAAAATTTTTTTTTTTTTCAGTAAGTTGTTCTTTCATCCTCTTAAAAACTCTGAGCTCATTAGACTGGTATACAGAAAATAGTGGGAAGATAAATTGGCATGATCTTTCTGGTAAATAATGTGGTGATAGTTCAAGGGCCCTATAAATGTTAACTTTGGGGAATTTACCTTAAGAAAATAATTTCAGACAAAGAGAAACTGTTCATGCACAAAGATGTTCACTGCAGTATTATTTTCAATAGTTTAAAAAACTGGGAACATCCATAAGGAAATAGTTAAGGAATCTATAAACATCATCTCTGGTAGGAAATGATGCAGCCAATAACATGATATTTATAAAAAGTATCTATTCATATGGAAAAATCACCAAATAACATGTGGACATATATAATCTCAAACAATTTATGGAAAAATATTATAATGCAACATAAAAATATTAACAGCAACCGTCACTCATCCAAATGACAGGTGATATTTACTCTCTGCTTTTCATTCTTTATTTCCCAATTCTCTCTATTAAGCATGTGTTACTTTTATGTTTAAAAAGATCTATTTAAAACTGGAGCTCATCAGAGAAATGTCCCCTCAACAGCTTCATCAGATTCTTTCATTGTCTTCTTCCTTCTCATGCCCCGAGTAGTTGATACGCCAGAATTTCATTTTCAAGAGCACCCTGATTCTTTAGACTTGGTTTTGACTCCTTTCAGATCACGGATCCTTAGGTACTTTTTCCCCTCAACTGAAATCATTTGTCTTTTTCTAGTCAAGAAAACACATCTGCTCATGCCTTTCAATTCCCTTCCTCAATTCCAAGATGATGTTTCATTCTCACCGAAATTTCCCATCATTTCTACTTGGCCAACCAATTCCTCATTTGTCAGACTTGAGTCCAAACTACCAGTGCCCCTCACTGCTGCTTCTACCTTCTGGGAAATCAAATCACTAACCGTGTAGCTGAAGGCAACTGCTCAGTGACACTCACGTCATGCTTGGCACACAGTGGTCCCCCAGTAATGCCAGATTGTATGACCAAGAACCCCAATACTAGTAAGCGACTCGTGGGACAGCACTGCAGCCTGTCACTGCCACCCTCTCCTACCACCCTGCTCACCAGGTAAGACACTTCTGATCAGTGCAGTTCACTGCCACTACTAGATGCTTCTGAGACAGGTTGGGATCTGGGGCTCATTGCTGCAGTGCTTAGACCCGGACAAATCTCCGTGAGCAACGGAATACAAGGAATAAGGGATTAAAAATAATGGTGTGCATGCGTGGTTGGGGCAAATTAAGGACAACAAGATACAAAAAGACCAAAAACCCAACTTCAGCCACTTATGAAAAGCTGGAGCAAAAACAGGGTTTTGGGAGAAAAAACAGGATACTGCATATAACCCCTGCCTTCACCACCACCAAAGGGATGGGCAGACCACTTAAGCCACCGCTCTGGCCTGACCCCTGGACACACCCTCACCCTCACCCCATATAAGGAACCAGCTCGCCCTTCCTTGGCGAGCACGCAAAGGAAACATATTTGTTCTCGCTCCCCTCTGCTGCAGCAGGGACCCCGATAAAGGCTCGCCTGAATTTCTTATCTGGCCCCTGATCAATTTCTATTGATTAAGGAGGCCAAGAACCCAGGTGGGTAACACTTCCACACCTATGCCATCCTAGCAACTATTCAGTGAAAGAGCTCAGGTTGGCACAACTGCATCTGCAGAAGACACAGAAGCTCAGAGAGGCTGAGTGAGTTCCCCAAGGTCACAACGGGCCCCAGAACCAGAATTGTCCCGGTCTTCTCTATCTGCCTGGCGAACTTCCTCTCCATCAAAGGACATAAGGGATACAAAAGCCCCGTGCATTCTAATGCACACTAAAATGCACTGCAAAAATGCAAGGGGATTACGAATAATTAACCATAAACTCAGCTCCTGGAAGGTCTGGCTTAGGTGCAGATCCAGAACTCTGAGCCCTTTCTGACCTCTGCAAAGGGGGTACGGGGGGGGGGGGCAGGGTTTCCCTCAGGATAAATAAACCCTCCAAAATAAAACAACTATCATCAGATCCTGTTAAGCTGCTGCTTCCCAGAGCATTTCCCAGGGGTCTTTTCTGATGCCTTTCTCCTCCCTGCATGCTGAGTTCTGAACCCCACCCTAGTCCTGGATGGACTCTGATAAACTTTAGTGTTCTCATTCCTCTGGGTCTGCCCCTAACCTTGGATGGACGGCTATCTGTTCATCACTGCTCTCAGCACAGAGGTTCAATCATTAGGAGATGGGACGTTCTCAAACATTTCCTATATTTGTCCTCAGGGTCACCCTATATCTCAGGACTCAGTTTCCAAGTGGAGGTTGGAAGATTATAATAGTGTCTTTTCAGCCAAACCCCCCAAGTGCAAGAATACTACATGTTCATGTTTTGATCCAAAGTCCCACTATAGTCCCTGGAAAAAATTTTCCTAATAAACTTCATTTTGTGGATTTTTTTCTGGCTTTCATTCAGTTTTAGCCACAAAGGGGTTTTTTATCAGCAAACCTGTTGACAGCAAAACTGGCCCAGGGCCTGCTATTCATTCTTACAGACATGAGTTCAACGATTCCCCCACATTTCTGTCTTTGGGCAACAAGCCCAATGTGGTGAGAGGCATGGAATATTTTAGATAAAAACTTGGGTTTTGGAGTCAGATAGTTCAAAGACTGTTTCTGCCACCTGCTCAATAGCCTTGGATGAGTTACATCTCTGGATCTCAATTTCCTCAGCAGTAAAATGAGGCCAAGAACAGTATTTACCTCCTTGGGCAAAATTAAATATGAAGTAAGATAACGTATACAAAGGCTCTGCACTGGACTTCCCCTGAAGGTCCGGTGGTGAAGAATCCACCTGAAATGCAGGGGACATGGGTTCGATCCCTGGCCTGGGAAGATTCCACACACTGTAGCCTGTGAGCCGCAACCACAGAGCCCGCAGACCTGGAGACCATGCTCTGCAACAAGAGAAGCCACCGCAATGAGAAGCCCGAGCACTATAGCTGGAGAGTAGCCTCTGCTCACTGCAACTAGAGAAACTCTGCATGCTGCAACGAACACCCAGCACAGCCAAAAATAAAACAGATAAATATTTTTTACAAAGGACTCTGCACTATACCTGGTCCATAGGAAGTGCTCAATGCATTCTGGGGAGCTGGGTAGGGCAGAGACGCCAAAGAAAACCTGTTGCACTTTGTCATCTGTTCAGGAGACTGAAAGGTGTTTTCTAAAGCTCACTGGAGCCTCAGAAGCTGAAGCAAGGGTTCTTGTGAGCCGTGTGAAGGGTTTGGTGGGAGCTACGAGCCCAGCATGGGGTTTTAAGGAGGGGTGGGCATCATCTGTGTGCAGGCCAGGAAGACAGCTCAGGAGGAGATGTAGAGACAGGCGGGGAACAGGTGAGAGGCTGGAGGCAAAAAGGTCAGGTTGAGAGTCCACTCAGGTTTGTGATTAGGGTGAGGTAAGTGAGGCACTCACTTTGGGTGCAGAATTGAAGGCAGTGCCAGAAAGCTCAGGAATCACAAATAACAATGGTAGTTTTAATACATTATTTTAAAATCAAACTACTGTGCTGACCAAAAAGTTCTTTTGGGTTTTTCTGTACAATGTTATGGGAAAAAACCCAAAGGAATTTTTTGACCTGGCCAATAAATGCAAAAAAAATTCGTAACGAACAAAATATCAACATTTTAACTAAAGTTACATTGAAAAGAGAGATAATGGGGATGGTGCTGTGAGGAAGAAGAGGAGAGACTAGCTGCTAAGTCACTTCAGTCATGTTCGACTCAGTGCGACCCCATCCCTGGGATTCTCCAGGCAAGAACACTGGAGTGGGTTGCCATTTCCTTCTCCGACTAGAGTGATCCTTAAATTCGGGAGATAATGGACCCCTTTGAGAATTCAGTGAGAGCCACTGACCCTTTCTGGGCTTCCCCAGTGGCTCAGCGGTCAAGAATCTGCCTGAATGCAGAAGATGTTATGTTTGATCCCTGGGTTGGGAAGATCCTCTGGAGGAGGAAAATGGCAACCCACTCCAGTATTCTTGCCTGGAGAATCCCATGGACAGAGGAGCCTGGTGGGCTACAGTCTATAGGGTCGCAAAGAGTCAGACACGACTGAGTGACTGAATGACAACAACTGATCTTTGAAAATGCATAGACCCATGCATACCAATATTCCCCTGCAATTTCAAAGTTTGTGGACTAGCTCCAGTTTTCCTATGGACACTTGGGCAATCAGTTGAGAACTTTTTAGCCTTGTACATGCAAAGAGATCTGATGATATGTACTAGGGTTATAATGCAAAAACCAAGTGAGGTTTGAGGAGGGAAACACACATTTCTCCTGATATTTTGGGGGAGGAGAAGAGAAGAGAGAGGCTGGCAGGCTGCCCTCCTCTCACCCTGCAAAGGATGGGAGGGCGGGTGGGGGCAGGCAACGAAATGATGAAAGCCAACTTGGACGTCATTTCCTTGTTAAATGCACATATCTGACCTTAAATATGGGATGACCCGTCTTCAGGTATTTTAGAACTCATTGCTAACATATTGCAAGTTTTTATTCATAGTGTTGAAGGTTAATCACTGCAAATTATCTTACTTTATGAACGCTGAAGCAACTGGGCTGGTATAGAAAGAGACCACTGAAAGATGAGTTTCTAAAGGAAGGAGGCGATGAAGGGCAGAATTTCTCATATTGCTGGGTGGAGAGACACATTTTTATTTTCAACTCTACTGATATTTATGCACACACACACAAAGCCCAATTTTAAGAAGAAATAAATATGTAGGGAAATAGACATGAAGGGAGTTGAAACGTTCCTCAAATAGATTTAGCAAGCAAATCAAAATGGGTTGGGAAAGCTGGTGCAAGGTTTTTCACTCCTCTGTGGAAATGGATGGGGCACAGAGGACCTAAAGATCTCGCTGGATCTGCAAGAGCCACGGGACACAGATGATCTTCTCTGCGTGTCTGGATAAAGAAGAATGAATATTCTTTCTGTGCCCTTACTTTTAAAGAAATTTACTGGGGTATACTTGCTTTACAGCATTGTGTTCGTTTCTGCTGTACAATGAAGCAAATTAACTCTATGTACGTACATATATATCCCTCCGCCTTGGATCTCCCCCCTCCCCCGCCATCATGCCATCACACCCTCTAGGTCATCACAGAGCACCAAGCTGAGCTCCCCGTGTTATATAGCAGGTTCCCAGCAACCACCATTTTACACATGGTCATATATATATATGCCACTGCTACCTTCCCAATTTATCCCATCTCTCCTCCCCACCTCTCCATATCCACATGTCTGTTCTCTATGTCTGTGTCTCTATTCAGTTCAGTTCAGCTCAGTCGTGTCCGACTCTTTGCGACCCCATGAATCACAGCACGCCAGGCCTCCCTGTCCATCACCAACTCCCGGAGTTTACTCAAACTCACGTCCATTCAGTCAGTGATGCCATCCAGCCATCTCATCCTCTGTCGTCCCCTTCTCCTCCTGCCCCCAATCCCTCCCAGCATCAGGGTCTTTTCCAATGAGTCAACTCTTTGCATGAGGTGACCGTGTCTATTACTGCCCTGCAAACAGGCTCTCTGTACCATTTTTTCTAGATTCCACATGTATGCAACAATATACGGTATTAGTGTTTCTCTTTCTGACTTACTTCACTCTGTGTGACAGTCTCTAAGTCCATCCACGTCTCTACAAATGCTCCAACTTCGTTCATTTTCATGGCTGAGTAATATTTCATTGCACCACATCTTCTTTATCTGTTCCGCTTTCTTCTCTTAAACCATGCAGGATCATCTTGTGTGCCTGCTGGTCTGCAGAACATTCCTTTGCAAAGTGTAACCAGAGCAGAACTC
This sequence comes from Odocoileus virginianus, assembly GCF_023699985.2. Taxonomy (NCBI): domain Eukaryota; kingdom Metazoa; phylum Chordata; class Mammalia; order Artiodactyla; family Cervidae; genus Odocoileus; species Odocoileus virginianus. Next base: position 17,619,677 of record NC_069696.1, on the reverse strand, counting down.
CTTCTCCCTCTGGACGGGCTGATGAGCCCTGTCACTGGCAGCTGGGGTCTCTCCTGTGTGTGGTTCAGCTATGACTGGTCCCTTCTCTCCGGGATTTTAAAGCAGGCTGCCTTGTGCCCAGGAGAGGGGATATTCAGCCATACATATATATATCCATGTATCCATTTGGGAGAGAATGGATACATGGATATGTGTGTCTGAATTCCTTCACTGTTCACCTGAAACTATCACAACATTGTTAATAGGCTATCAGTTCAGTTCAGTTCAGTCGCTGAGTCGTGTCTGACTCTTTGTGATCCCATGAATCGCAGCACGCCAGGCCTCCCTGTCCATCACCAACTCCCGGAGTTTACTCAAACCCATGTCCATTGAGTCAGTGATGCCATCCAGCCATCTCATCCTCTGTCGTCCCCTTCTCCTCTTGCCCCCAATCCCTCCCAGCATCAGGGTCTTTTCCAATGAGTCAACTCTTCACATCAGGTGGCCAAAGTACTGGAGTTTCAGCTTCAGCATCAGTCCTTCCAGTGAACACCCAGGACTGATCTCCTTTAGGATGGACTGGTTGGATCTCCTTGCAGTCTAAGGGACTCTCAAGAGTCTTCTCCAACACCACAGTTCAAAAGCATCCATTTTTCGGCACTCAGCTTTCTTCACAGTCCAACTCTCACATCCATACATGACCACTGGAAAAACCATAGCCTTGACCAGACGAACCTTTGTTAGTAAAGTAATGTCTCTGCTTTTTAATATGCTGTCTAGGTTGGTCATAACTTTCCTTCCAAGGAGTAAGCGTCTTTTAATTTCATGGCTGCAATCACCATTTGCAGTGATTTTGGAGCCCAAAAAATAAAGTCTGCCACTGTTTCCACTGTCTCCCCATCTATGTCCCAACCCCAATACAAAATAAAAAGTTAAAAAAATAAAAAAAAGAGGCTGCCTTTTTCAGGATGCCTTTCTCAAAGTCAGTATGGTCACTGCATCCTCTGAGGATAGAGCGAAGACTGGGAGTGGAGGGGAAGACTCTAGGAAGCCTTTACCCTTCACAATGCTAACTTCACAGTCCTCAGCAAACACATCCAGGGTCCAAAAGGCAGATGGCACTAGGGGTTCAAGAAACCTAACACACTTGGCAAAACCATGCTTCACTGGAAAATGTCTTTTTTGATGGAGAATTTCACACTCCCCCGTCCCTGTCTTCTTTCTCCTCTTCCTGACTCTCCCTGGGGAGGCATTCCAATGTTTTCCGAGGCTGCCCAAGCAGATGCTGACTCAGCAAGATGAGGGGCAGGCGGACTGAACACAGGCAGGATGAAGTCACTTTAAGGGTTTCTGTGGAGGCCTCCCAAAACAAAAAAACCCATCAAACCCGGAGAGGCAACCTCTGTTTAAAAGATAATTGTGTGTGTGAGTGTGCACGTCCGTGTGTTTTGAGATTTCACGCCACTCCTCATCCCATTGGTCCTTCATTTCCTTGAGGATGTGTGGGGAAATGTGAATCTATTTTCACAGATGTAATCACTTAAGATGTTGTAATACACAAACTTGGAGGAGCAATGACACATATACTCCAGCATGTGTCAAATGGATAGCTAGGGGGAAGCTGCTGTGTAGCACAGGGAACTCAGCTTGGCGCTCAGTGATGACCCAGAGGGGTGGGATGAGGGGTGGGACGGAGGCCCCGAAGGGAGGGGATCTACATGTACTTATAGCTGATTCATGTTGTTGCATGGCAGAAACTAATACAATCTTGTAAAACACTTTTATATTTCAATGAAAAAATTTTCCCAGAAAAAAAAATAGTTGTAGTCTTTTTTTCTTATCAGCTGTATGCCCTAGTGTCAGAGCTGTGAAGGTTACTAATCCTCTGATTTCCAGGCTTAAGACAGAGTCAGAAAAATTTAAAAACCAAACCAAGTCCTAACCTCCTTCAACAGAGCTGCAGACACGCAACTGGAGACAGCGACACATGCCTTTTTCTATACACCTGGCCTGGGGCTGGGCTGAGACTTGAGATGCTGGGAGGTGGGGTGGCTGGGCAGGCCTGGAAGCCAACGTGGACCCTCTCTGGCCAGCTCATGGCACAATGGGGCACCGAGGGACTCTCCCTGGCCACAAAATATCTTTCTCTTTGGTTCTGTCATCCCAGCTTAAGCTGTTTATTATTCACCCCTTTGGATGAAAGCACAGAGCCTTCTGTGGAGGGGGTCACAGGCAAAAAGTGAAAGGTGAAAGTGGCTCAGTCGTGTCCAACTCTTTGCGACCCCATGACTATACAGTCCATTGCATTTTCCAGGCCAGGATACTGGGGTGGGTAACCTTTCCCTTCTCCAGGGGATCTTCCCCAACCCAGGGATTGAACTCAGGTCTCCCGCATTGCAGGTGGATTCTTTACCAGCTGAGCCACAACGGAAGCCAAAGAAGACTGGCGTGGGTAGCCTATCCCTTCTCCAGTGGATCTTCTTGACCCAGGAATCGAACGGGGGTCTCCTGCATTGCAGGCGGATTCTTAACCAACTGAGCGATCAGGGAAGCAAAAGAAACACATCAAATCAATATAATCATTCACACCTTAGCTTTGTGAGGTAGTTGGATAAAAGAGTCAGAGGGGAAGCGTGAGTAACCCCGAGTTTTAGGGCTGGTGGGGGTTGCTGCAGCCCGCAGGAAGTAAGATGCGAGAGGATCTGCGAGGAAGACTTGCACGCTGATTTGGTTCTGGCTTCTGACTCTTTGGGAGCTTCCCTGACAGCTCAGTGGGTAAAGAATCCACCTGCAAGGCAGGAGACCCTGGTTTGATTCCTGGGGCAGGAAGATCCCCTGGAGAAGGGATAGGCTACCCACTCCAGTATTCTTGGGCTTCCCTTGTGGTTCAGCTGGGAAAAATTCCACCTGCAATGCAGGAGACCTGGGTTTGATTACTGGGCTGGGAAGATCACCTGGAGAAGGGGAAAGCCACCTACTCCAGTATTCTTGCCTGGAGAATTCCATGGACAGAGAAGCCTGGTGGAGTACAGTCCATGGGGGGTCACAAAGAGTTGACCATGACTGAGTGACTAACACACTAAATGCAAGGACAAGGGTCCTCATGAGGGAACACGGAGGAGAGACAAGGAAGAAGACACAGCTACGTGAGTGCAGGGGCAGAGATGGGAGTGGTGTAGACCCAAGACCACTGCTTTCCTTCCTCACAGGTTCCTATTACCCATGTATTGAAATGCCTTTGTCCCTCTTCAACATATGTCACTTTCTCTTGAAATTTACCTTTTTTTTTAAAGATTTTTTTTTTTAATGTGGTCCATTTTAAAAATCTTTATTGAATTTGTTACAATATTGCTTCCACTTTACCTTTTGGTTTTTTGGCGGCAAGGCATGTGGGGTCTTAGCACCCTAACCAGGGATTGAACCCATGCCCCTGCTTTGGAAGGTGAAGTCTTAACCTCTGGACTGCCAGGGAAATCCCTTTTTTTTTTTTTTTACTTTAAAAATGTTCCAGTTTTTCTCTTAAAAATTACCTTTTGTATATATTCATCTTGTAGTCTTAATAGTTTACTTGTCATTTTTTTTCATTTAAAATTCTTTCCTGATCTCTGTCATCTAATTTCTAAGTTTTCATAATTCTGATTTATGTTGGTTCCTCCCTCCCCCATGTTTTATATCATTTCTTAATGCCTTTCAGCTCATTTGGACCTGGGTCACAGTTCTGAATTGTTCCAAAGCCATGTCTTTTTGGCATGCTTTCTTTAGAAATGTAGCCTGCTCCTTATTTTCTTTTTATATAAAAACTTTGTACGGGATTTGACTTCACTGCTTTGCAACTGCTTGTTTCTATGAAATTCATTTTCCTGAACTTTTAGAACACAGTGTCGTTCTAACTTTACAAAGCTCCTAGAGAAGGGAAGGGCAACTCACTCTAGTATTCTTACCTGGAGAATTCCATGGACAAAGGAGCCTGGCAGGCTATACAGTCCATGGGATTTCAAAGAGTCGGATATGACTGAGTGACTAACACTTTCATTTTCACTTCTCTGCCACTACATTCATGTTGTGTTCAAATATATAACTGCTGAAATTTCCAGGTTCTGTTCCCTTATGGGATTTTTTTCTCCCCTAAGTCTCTGTCGTCCCTATCCTGTCCAGTTTGATTTCACTTCAGGCAGCTCCTCACTACATGGTCATCCTAGAGGAGGACCTGATTGGGTTAGTTCCAGAGTTCACAGTGGCTGGAAGGCTCTAGATCCTTTAGACCAGGGATCCCGAACCCCTGGGCCACGGACCAGCATCGTCTATGGCCTGTTAGGAACTGGGCCGCACAGCAAGAAGTGAGCAGCTGGTGAGTGAGTGGAGCTTCATCTGTATTTACAGCTGTTCCCCATCACTTGCATCCTCCCACCAAGATCCATGGAAAAATTGTCTTCCATGAAACTGGTCCCAGGTGCCAAAAGAATTGGGAACTGCTGCTTTAGACTTCCCTTGCAGGCTGTGAAAGTGAAAGTTGCTCAGTCATATCCGACTCTTTGCAACCCCATGAACTATACAGTCCATGGAATTCTTCAGGCCAGAATACTGGAGTGGGTAGCCGTTGCCTTCTCCAGGGGATCTTCCCAACCCAGGGACTGAATCCAGGTCTCCTGCATTGTGAACGGATTCTTTGCCAGCTGAGCCACCAGGGAAGCCCAAGAATACTGGAGTGGGGAGCCCATCCCTTTCCAGCAGGTCTTCCCAACCCAGGGGTCTCCTGCATTGCAGGTGGATTGATTCTGTACCAGCTGAGCTATCAGGGAAGCCCCCTCCCTGCAGGCTACTTGTAGTCATCACTCCTGAAATCAGTAAAAGGATGCCCACTTTCAGCCCTTCCTCTCATACTGACCCTCTATGCTTTTCAGCATTCACTATTTGGGGTGCTTTTCCTCTTCGAACGTCCAAAAGCCCCACTGCTCCTTGGGGATATCTTGTCACCTCGTTTTGTCACTGCTCATGGGTGTTAAGTTTTGCTAGTAAGTTGCTCTGCTCTTTCCCGGGGGTTCCAAGAGATTGAAAACCATGCTGCTGCCTGTGCTGTCTCCCCAGATTCTCTCTCAGAACACTTCCTATTGGCAAGGCCAGCGTCCCTCTGGGGTCTCATAAAAAAAGAGCACCAACCTTTGTGTGTCTCTTGGTGAAGCGTTGCTGGGTTTTGCGGCAGTGAGCGGAAGTGTGACAATCTAAGGGTCTCTCACACAAATGGCTAAAAAGCACAGAAAAAACGCTCAACTAATTATTAGAGAAATGCAAGTCAAAACTATCAATACAATGAGGTATCATGTCACACCGGTCAGAATGGCCATCATCAAAAAATCTGCCAGCATCAAAACATCTACAAAGAATAAATGCTGGAGAGGATACAGAGAAAAGGGAACCCTCCTATGCTGCTGGTGGAAATGTAAATTGGTACTGCCACTATGGAGAACAGTATGAAGGTTCTTTAAAAAACTAGTAATACAGCTACCATATAATACAACTGTTCATTCCTGGGCATTTATCTGGAGAAAACCATAATTCAAAAAGATACATGTACCCCAATGTTCATCACAGCACTATTTACAACAGCCAGGACACAGAAGCAACCTAAATGCCCATCAACAGAAGAGCAGATAAAGAAGATATGGTACATATACACAGTGGAATATTACTCAGCCATAAAAAAGGATGAACTAATGCCATTTACATCACCATGGATGAACCTAGAGATTGTCATACTGGGTGAAATAAGTCAGACTGAGAAAGACAGATATATGATATTGCTTATATGTGGAATCTAAAACAAAGGGGTATAAATGAACATATTTATAAAACAGAAATAGAGTTACAGATGTAGAAAACAAACTTATGGCTACTGGGAGTAAGGAACAGGGGAGGGATAAATTGGGAGACTAGGATTGACATATACACACTGCTATGTATAAAATAGGTAACTAATAAGGACCTGCTCTATAGCACAGGGAACTCTATTCAATACTCTGTAATGACCTATATGGGAATAGAATCTAAAAAAGAGTGGTGATATATATATATCTATGTGTGTATATATATATATATCTCTCTATATATATAACTGATTCACTTTGCTGAATGGCAGAAACTAACACAACACTGTAACCAACTATAATCCAATAAGAATTAAAAATGTGAGGGGTCTCTGATCACACCAGAGGGGGTGACGGCCCCAAGTGCAGGAAGCACAGACACAACACCTGGGCGGCAGACACAATATCAAATGTCTCTGAGCTTCGGTGGGCACTGGATCTCACGGCAGGGGACACCCGGCTTCTCTTATCGAGAAGACTATGGAACCACTCCAGTGAAGATAACACTTCCGAAGGGAAGGACTTTCTAATGGGGATGAAAACAATAGCCTTGATGACCACAATACAGACAGCTGACCTCTTCACTGTCTTTCTACACCTCCTCTCACGAGAAAGTCAAGACTGCCAGATGTCAAAAAACTGCAGAATTTTTAAAAATTCACCAAGTTGTGAGTGACTCCACCTATAAGCCAGACATGTCAGAAGCCCTAGATCATGGTGATGATCTCTCCGAGTGAGTCTTTCCTCTGCTCAGTGACCAATTCCAGCTCCAAGAAAGATGGAGCTGGCTATGTATTAGTCACATATTTCCCACAGAAGCCTGGGGAGAAGTGACTCAGTTGCTTGTCTGAGAAGGAGCCCCACGAAGCAGCCAGGTGTGGCTGTCAGAGCCCTTTCAAGTGTGGCCCATTGCTGTCAGCTCTAAACTTCGCTTTCCTTTTTCAAAAGCCTCCTTTCTCATTACGGTCTGGTGGCTTTGGAAGACCTGACCCAACCCTGACTGGCTGGTCTCATCAGAGCCTGCCGCCATAGAATGATCTTTCTTTTTTTTTTTTTTAAAAAATGGCTTTTTTAATGCAGTCCCTGGAAACTTTGCAAGCAATGTATCGATTTGCGATCCTTGCGCTGAGTTATTGAGCTCCGGCAAAGGGAAATAAATCTTTCCCATTCTCCACGCCTGTTGCCAAGTGCCGCTTCCAGGAAGCGATGACTGTCCTTTTTGGAAATGAAATGAAGCTCAAAACGATCTAACCTCCTTCCCTTCCCTTCCCGCCCCCCTGCTATCCCCCCCACTTGCAAGTCACGGACAAAAGCACCTTGCAGCCATTGCTCATTTGCCTGAATGGGCACCTGAATTAGTGATGCCCAAATTAGTAATGGCTGGCCGAGGCAGCTTCCCAAAGAATGAGGACCTGTTATTTTTTAGCAGAGCAGAGGGGGCTCGGGGAAGCAGGCTCACATCCTGTCGTTTAAGTTAAACACTCTTACGGTTTCATAAAGAAATCTACCCCACAGACATGGATGTGTAAACTACAGGGTGTATGTTCACTGAGGCTTGTGATCAATAAAATCAGGGGCCAGGATGGGGGCAGGAGGATAGGGAGAGTGTGGGAAAGAGGGACCCACACTGGAGTGTTCTAGCACAGACGGCAGGATGAACACAGAAACTTCCTGACACCTGCTGTTTCTTTCATTTCAGTCTGGGGCGATCATGTCACCTGGCACTGCTCCAGGGGAATTCCCATCATTACCATCAAAACATGGTTGGTCTAACTGTGCTGAGGGCTCTTCTATCCATCTGTCTACCTACTCTCCCACTCACCCAGACATCCAACCAATGCACCGCATCCTGTGTTGGGGCAGGGTACACCCAGGTGAATGCCACATGGATGCTGGTAGGAAGAAAGGGATGTAGAGAGACATTGACAAGTCCATGCATTAGTGCAGGATGGGGGAATGTTTTGTGAACCGAAGGAAGGGGTGACTGCTTTCCTGGCAGAGGAAAAGGTGGATACAAGAATCTGGACATGTGAAAGAGCAAGGCCAGTTTAGGAACCACTGAGTAGTTCAGTGGGACAAAACACGAGATGTACATGGAATGTGTGTTTAAATGAGGAGAGGGCAGGGGTTCCCTAGTGGTCCAGTGGCTAAGACTCCATGCTCTCAATGCAGGGGCCCCAGGGTTCAATCCCTGGTTGGGGAACTATATCCCACATGCTACAAAGATGATAGAAGACCTGGCGCAGTCAAATAAATTAATAAAAAAGATATTTAACAAAACAGGGATTTCCCTGGTGGTCCAGTGGTTAAGACTGAGTTCCCAAAGCAGGGGCTGTGGGTTCAATCCCTGGTTGAGGAACTAAGATCCCACAGCACGGCCATATTAATAAGGATAGTAATAATAAGTAAAAATTTAAAAGCAATACATTTAAAAAAATAAATAAATGAGGAGAGAGACTGACAGAGCAACTCTGTGTTGATGCCTAAGAGGCATGCTAGGCTTAGGGCATCCCAAAGTGCCCTCCTGCTGTCCCCAGCCTCTCCCACTTCCGAGAATGCCAAGTCCACTCTTCCCACTGCCAGCGCCCCACACCTTGCAGTCATTCAATCAGCAGCAAGTGCTGTTGGCTGTGCCTTCAAAATGCATCCAGAATCTGACCACTCCTGTCACCTCTGCTCTGCCATCACCTCTCACCTGGCATTACTGCTGCTGGTCCTGAACTGGTCCCCCAGCTTCCACCCTTGTTCCCCTGCAGTCTAGTCTCAATATATCGGCCAGAAGGATCCATGAAAAACTTGTCACTTCTCTGCTGGAAATCCCCCAGGGGCCTCCCTCTCACTCTGTCAAGGTCAAAGTCCTTACAATGACCTTTGGGGCCCACACGATCTAACCTCTGTCCAAACCTGCTTCCTCCTACCTGTCCCTTCCCTCATTCTGCTCCAGCCACCTGACCCCTTTGTCTCCCCTCACACACCAGGCACATTTCTACCTCAGGGCCTTTGTACACGCTGTGCTTTAGCTGGAGTATTCTGATCTCAGACATCCTCACTTTCTCCAGGTCCTTCCCAGACATTCCATATAAAACTACAAATCTCTGTCCTCTGACGCCTCCTTATTCTTCTTCCTGCTTTATTTTTTTCCTTAGCATTTATCACAATCAAATCCATATATTTTACTACTTATCTTGTTTACTATTCATTTTATTCACTGGATGTAAACAATTTTTATCTTCTGCTTTATTATTTATCTTTTCGGTGTTCAATGGATTGAAGACTATGCACATCTTAAAATCCTTTAAATATAATTATATACTCTGCAAACTATCTAAATGAAGCAAATATTACTATCATTAAAGTTACTTCATCCTGACATCCAGCCTCTGAATATGCTTGCAAAATGCCTAGTACAAGTCCAAGGCAGACCCCTGATTAAGCATCTTTTGACTTCCCTGGTGGCCCAGATGGTAAAGCATCTGCCCACAATGTGGGAGACCTGGGTTCGATCCCTGGGTCGGGAAGATCCCCTGGAGAAGGAAATGGCAACCCACTCCAGTACTCCTGCCTGGAAAATCCCGTGGATGGAGGATCCTGGTAGGCTACAGTTTATGGGGTCTCAAAGAGTCGGACACGACTGAGCGACTTCACTTTCACTTTCGTAATTAGTTACACAAATCTAGGATAGCAGAGAGGAGGGTTCCCCGATGGCTCAGTGGTAAAGAATCTGCCTGCCAATGCAGGAGACACAGGTTCCATCCCCGGTCTGGGAAGATCCCAGGCACCATGGGGCAGCTATGCCAGTGGGCCACAACTTCTGAGCCTGTGCTCTAGAGTCTGTGAGCGACAGCTACTGAAGTTCACATGCCCTAGAGTCCATGCTTTGCAACAAGAGAAACCACTGCAACAAGAAGCCCATGGACTGCAACAGAGTAGCCCCCGTTTACCGCAACTAGAGAAAGTCTGCACAGTTAACAAAGACCCAGCATAACCAAAAATAAAGAAACAAATAAAAATTTAAGTGGGGATCGGGATGGGGAGTACATGTATATCCATGGCTGATTCATGTCAATGTATGACAAAAACCACTACAATATTGTAAAGTAATTAGCCTCCAATAAAAAAAAAAAATTTAAGTTGGCAGTGAAAGAACTGTTCTGATTCTGACTATATCTGTGATGCATCAAGCAGTTTCTGGCACATTGTAGTCACTCTGTAAGTATTTTTGAATGAATGAGAAGCTATGCCCTGTGAAGAAAAGACGGCGTATCACTGTGTGGATTTAAGTCTTGGCTCCCCACCTTACTGTAAGACCACACAGTTTCCACAACTGTAACACTGGGACAGTGACAGAAGACACACTGGGGCGTTGTGAGCACTCAGGATGCTGAGAGTGTCATGCTCTTAGAACACAGGCCTGGCAATGATGAGGCACTTGATAAATGTTAGCCATTATTAGGAAGGGCCTGTCTGTTGTACTAAGGAGTTTAGACTTTATCCTAAGGCTACTTGGAGTCATTGAAGGATTTTAAACAAGGGAGTAACACAATCAGATCTTGTTTTCCAATGGTCACTCCAGCTGCAAGTGGAGGATGAATTAGAACAGGGCCAGACTGGTACCAGATCAGTCTGAGGGCTGCTGGAGACGTGGAGATGACAGATATCATTAGCCTGAACCAAAGCAGAAGGAATGGAGAAAGAACAGGCTTAAGACGTCATGGAGGCAGAACTGTCAGAACTTGAAGAGGAACTCAATGTGGAGGAAGCCGGCAATGACAAAATCCAGGCTTCTGATTCCTGCCACCGAACAATGGGGCCCGGCCACCCCAGTCCTCAGAGGACTAATGGGGAGAAAGCATACATCATTTTGTTTCATGGGAGGTGACTGTAGGCTGGCAAGGTGGAGGTGGGGAGGTTGAGAACCACACAGCTGTGCACATGCTCCCGTTGTGTGTGTGTGGTCAGTTGTGTCCGAATCTTTGTGACCCCATGGACCACAGCCCACCAGGCTCCTCTGTTCATGGAATTTCCCAGGCAAGAAGACTGGAATGGGTTGCCATTTTCTATTCCAGGGGGTCTTCCCGACCCAGCGATCAAACCCACGTCTCTTATGTCTCCTGCATTGGTAGGTGGATTCTCTAGCACTGAGCCACCTAGGAAGCCAGGTGATATACATCTGATACTTAAGAGAAAAATCTCGGTGAGATACAAAAGATATTTGGGAGTCACCATCACACTGGTGATTCTTGAAGCTACTGGAGGAGATGAGTTTTAAACAAAACATTTAAGGAGCAAATGGTTTAAAAAACGTATACCCGGGACTTTGCTGGCCATCCAGTGGCTAAGAATCTGCCCTGCCATGCAGGAGATGTGGGTTCAATCCCTGGTCAGGGAACTAGGAGCCCACATGCCGTGCTAGAACTAGAGCCATGGTGCAACTAGAGAGTCCTCGAGCCACAGTGAAAAATCCCGTGTGATGCAATGAAGATTCCACACGTTGTGACTAAGACCTGACATAGCCCAATTAAAAAAAAAAAAGTGTATTCTTGAAGGAATGGAAGGGATAGCAGGAGACAAACCAGGGGAGGGTGGTACCCTGCAGACCAAGACAGAGGGAATCTCAGGAGGCAGTGAGACTCACTAAGAGGCAAGATAAGAAGGGCCAAGGCCCGTCCTGTGAATTTAGCATCTGGGGATTCTAACCAGAGCAGAGGTGTTGTGGGGATGGAAACCAGCTCACGGAGGGTGGAGGCATTCACAGGAGGTGAGGAAATGGGAAGCATGTGTGAAGAATTCTTTTAAAAAACTTGGCTGGGAGGAGAGAAAAAGAGCCGGGGTGGTACTGAAGAGCGATGCTGAGTCCAGGCAGGTTTCTTTCAAGATGGAAGGGAATGAGATGAAAATGAGAAAGAGGGCTGAGAGCAGAGAAGGGAGAGGATAACCAGCTGGGGAGGCTGGGGTACAGGAGCTGGGCTCAGGGGAAAAGGGTGCTGTGTGCAGCCAGCGGAGACCTGCTGCACGGTGACTGGAGGGAGCAGTGAGCTGGGCCTGAGTGCAGACAAGCTGGGGGGAGGAGGGAGGGGGAGGACAAGGAGAGAGAGGAAGAAGGGGAATGGGGGAAGGGCAGGAGGAAGAGAGGAGGGGGAAGAGGAGGAGGGGAGGGGAGGAGGGGGAGGACAAGGAGAGAGGGGAGGAGGGGGAACAGGGGAGAGGAAGGAGGGAGAGGGGAGGAGGAAGAGGCAAGGGGAGGAGAGGGAGGACAAGGAGACGGGGGAGGAGGGGGAACAGGGGGAAAGGGAGGAGGGAGGGGGGAGGAGGGGGAGGACAAGAAGAGAGAGGAGGAAGGGGAGGAGGGAGAGGGGAGGAGGAAGAAGGGAAGAGGAGGAGGGGAAGAGGGGAGGATGGGGGAGGACAAGGAGAGAGAGGAAGAAGGGGAATGGGGGAAGGGCAGGAGGAAGAGAGGAGGGGGAAGAGGAGGAGGGGAGGGGGGGAGGAGGGGGAACAGGGGAGAGGGAGGAGGGAGAGGGGAGGAGGAAGAGGGGAAGAGGAGGAGGCAAGGGGAGGAGAGGGAGGACAACGAGAGGGGGAGGAGGGGGAACTGGGGGAAAGGGAGGAGGGAGGGGGGAGGAGGGGGAGGACAAGAAGAGAGAGGAGGAAGGGGAACAGGGGGAAAGGCAGGAGGAAGAGAGGAGGAGGAAGAGGGGAAGAGGAGGAGGGGAGGGAGGAGGGGGAGGACAAGGAGAGGGGGAGGAGGGGGAACAGGGGGAAAGGGAGGAGGGAGAGGGGAAGAGAAAAGAGAGGGGGAGGGGAGGAGGGGAGGAGGGAGGGAATTGTAGGCCTGACTGCATATCAACTGCATATCAGAGAGGAGGGCGCTGACGGGGGATAGTGGAGGAAACACAAAACCCAGTCTCTTCTGGAAACGCAGACTGAAGGCTCACAGACACGGAGCTCCAGACTGCAACCGGTATAAAAGCAAAACACAACAAGTACACAGTGAGACCCATAGTGTTCCCAGAGAAACCTCCTCAAGTACTGTCCCCACTGCTCCTCTGATGAAACCCCTTCAAGCCTCTGCACTGAATACGTAACAGAATAAGACCACTCTCTTGACAGGGGCGTTGAGCACTAACGCAGACCCTATGCAAGACCTTTCACCTGACTTTCCCTCCTGCCTGCCTTGGTCCAGCCACTCCCCCTCTGCTCATCATGACCTTTGCTTCTGACTGGACCCCAGTCTCCCTCCAGCACTGCCTTCTGGAACTCACCCCTCTTTTAAGGCCGGGCACTAAAATCACTCTTTCCCTGAAATCTTCTTCCAAAAATGTCTCTCCCGCCTTTCTGCTTCCAGAATGCTCTGAAGATGTATACAGGACTCACAGAAGCTGTGATAAATTAAGAGTTATCCACATCTGTGCCTTCTTCCCCACTATGCAATAAGCTCTAAACGCAAGCCTACTCGTGCTGGAGGTGGTCCCTCCACCCCCTCCATGGAACCCACCCTGGTTGTGTTCACACACTTAAATTCGCATGGGGCCAGGCTTGACGTGTGCTTTTTGCGTCCATGGAAAGAACAAGAAGGCTTTTTGACCAGTAATAATGATTTATGCATTAAATTGAATATACCCTATGAGGTCTGTCTCTCTGGCTAGAAAAGCTTACTATAGGTTGGGTAGGCAATGCGCTGGAGATGAGATCTTGGGACCATAATATTAGGTCAGTCTATAGGGCATTTTGGACCCTAATCAATAGATTTATTCATTGGCTCTTCTTCCTACGTTTTCCTTGCTTGGCATATTAAGAAACATTTTCCTTTCTGAAGTAGTTCATCACGAATTCCTACTTCTTCAGCTTCCGTAAAGCAATGCAGCAGAAGTACCAGCACCACACACACGCAGGCTCTCTTCTTTTTGTTTCTAAGAGATTAATTACTGAAAACTTCCAATGTGAAAAGGCAAAACATAAACTGAGATTTTACTGTATACCTGGTGCTTTGGAGACTCTATCTGTTGGATCCTTCCTGCAGCACTCGGAGGTGAATGCTACTGTTCTCATTTATTTTTCCGATGAGAAAATGCTAACACAGGCAGAGGGGCTCAATGACTTACAGAGATCCTGTGTCCACTGAGTGCTGAGACCAGGACTCACAGCCCAGACTGCCTGACTCCAGAGTTCATATTCCCACCTCCCCCGTTTCACAGCACATCACCAGGCGCTTCTACAGCCTGGAGAGTATACCCCTCACCCTCTCCCACAATGGCACACGCTCTCTGTGGCTTGGGACTTTGAACACCTGAGTTCTGGGTGGGCTGTGAGTCCAGTGGAAGGATGGAAGGAAGTTGGTGTCTGACTGAAGTTTCCATTTGCTTCCGAGAAACACCAAGGAAATGCAGGAGATGGCTGAATCGGAGTGACTTAAAGCTAGCAAGTTATCAACTGCAGTGTGGACCCTTCGGTCAGCTCCTTCCTACCCTTTCTTAGTGAGCTCCAGGCTCCCCGCCACCCACCATCCTTTGACCTCAATGGACAAGGATGGCTGAGGGTGGGCTCCTGGAGGGAGGGGCCAGGCAGGACCTCAGACTCCCCACCCCTTTGGTCTCCACACACCTTGAGATCTGCCCTCCATCCAATAAAACTTAGCTGAGCAGTGAGTCTCAGGCAGTGTCTCTGTCAGACATGGAGCTGTGTTCCTGCTTTGCTTAAATGTTTTCAGAAGCTTCCCAGGGCCGCCTCAGTGCCTGCCTAACTCACCATGTCGCCCTCTGGCTGACCCAGATCCAGCCGCGTGGACAGGCTTGCAGTTCCCAGAGGCGCTGCATTCTCTGGCCTTTGCGCACACCACCCGCTCTGGCGGGACAGGCTGCTTCTGTTGTCAGCCCAGTGAACTAGGCATGCTTCAAAATGTACTAAGATCTCTCAAGGCTCACCTTCTTGGTGAGGTCTTTCATAAATTACCACCCTGGAAGGATTAGACACGTGCCATGTCATCCTCAGAGGTGGTGAGCAGAACAAACAAAAACTGGGACGGAACTGCCTTTTGCATCATTTTTGAGTTTCGAATCCCACAATGACTGAGGGTTCCAGGCATTTCTACCACACCCAGCATATGGTTCTCCACGCTTGTGCTAAGTCACTTCAGACGTGTACGACTCTTTGTGACCCCGCAGACTGTAGCCCTCCAGGCTCCTGTGTCCATGGGATCCTCCAGGCAAGAATACTGGAGTGGGTAGCCATGCCCTCCTCCAGCGGACCTTCTGGAACCCGTGTCTCTTGTGCCTCCTGCACTGGCAGGCGAGTTCTTTACTTGCCCCCGGTCAAACGAAACTGTTGTATCCTGTTCAAAAAGATTCTCAAATCTAAGTCACCACACCCTATACCTGGATGCCCTTTTCCTCTGACCTGAATCATGGGAAATGGAGACGTGAGTTTATATCTGGGAACAAAGGGCTTTCAAAAGTTGCAGCTTTCACAACAGCCAGAGGGGTCAGTGGTACAGACATTACTGTTCTTATTTCCAGCTGAGTACCCAGGAGGGAGGGAGGTAACTGGCTGCTTGCTCAAAGCTGCCCAACTAGTTCGAAGCAGGGCTAGGATTAGAAGTAAGGTCTCTGGCTCTCAGTCCAGGATTTGTCTAATATTCTGAACTCTGAAATCAGAGGTGGTCCCCTGCATCAGTGTCCTCAAAGGTACTCTCCACATGTATCCACCTGTTTATAACCAGGCCCTGGGGGACCAGTCACCTGAAAGGGTGACCCTACTCAATCAGGAGATTGTGGATAAGGAATCGAAAGCCTTGTGTTTTGGTCCTGGCTGTCACCTGCCTTGTTTGATAAGGGCTGAACTAAGGCATCACTGTCTTTGAGGCTGTTTCCTTCTCTGTAACATAGGAGTCACTCTTTCTATCAAGCCTGCCTCCCAGGGCTGTTGTGAGATCACACGAGACAATGTACAAGAAGGTTCTTCAACGTTACAATAGGCAGCATTCAAGAACTGTCTGCCTGCCAATGCAGGAGACATAAAGAGACATGGGTTTGATTCCTGGGTTGGGAAGACCCCCTGGAGGAACCCAGTATTCTTGTCTGGAGAATCCCATGGATAGAGGAGCCTGGCTGGCTTAGGTCCAAAGAGTCGGACATGACTGAAGTGACTTAGCACGCACGCAATGATAAGCACATACCCTATTCACGGTATGCTGTGACTTCTCCAGCCAAGTGCGTGAACTGCTGGCCCTCAGGAGAGCTGGGCATGTCCTTTTCTGTTGCTTTAGGGCCTCTGTTTCCTTGTCCCTTTGCTCTGGCTGGGCGCCAGCTCTCGGTTTCCTGAGCTGAGCCTGCAGAAGCAGCACCACGGTCCCCTGCCTCGTACCAGGACTACCCTGGTGGCAGCTGGCATCACGCTGGAGGCAAGGCAGAGGCAGTGTGCTCACATCTCTTTCTTCTCAGGTGTCTTTTGTCATTATTAACCCCCTTCTAAGACGTTGGTAGAATTCTAATTTCCTAAGGTCTCCACATTGTTTTTTGCATTCGTCTTTCCATATAAGGTTTCCTTCAAGGGAAAGGATACAAACCACATCTCACAATGAAGCCTGAGAGAGAGGTGTAAAGCTGGAGAAGGAAGGCCATGGATCTGAGCTATTGTGACGTGGATATTGTGATGTGGATGCTAAACTATTGTCAGCCTGAGTGTCAAACCCTGGCATGACTCAGAACACTGAGCAGAGATGGGCTAAGATCTCAGAGAGGAACTGTGGGCAGTGTTTACGATGACCTGTCCACACGGTGGTGAGATATACCTGCTCTAAGAAAGAAATTTTGTCTCCTGGTCAGATCTGAGTGATCATCATCTGTAGTTTGGATCCAACATATTGGAATCTCTCTCTCTCTCTCTTTTTTAAACAAGGTTTGGTTTACAAAGCCAGGAAAGGATAAAATATTTAAAATTGGAGTGGAATCTAGAGAAATGATATAGATGATCTTTTTTGCGAAACAGAAATAGAGACACAGACATAGATAACAAACATATGGACACCAAGGGGCGTGGGATGAATTGGGAGATTGGGATTGACATATATACGCTACTGATACTATGTATAAAGTAGAGAACTCATGAGAACCACTGTATAGCACAGGGCTCTGCTTGATCTAAAAGGGAAGGAAATCCAAAAAAGAGGGGATATATGTGTATGTATAGCTGATTGATTCTGTTGTACAGTAGGAACTAACAACACTGTAAAGCAACTGTATTTCATTAAAAATTATTTAAAAAAAATTGGTACTACTCTGGGAAGTCATGATAGACCTGAATTTCCTTTAAAAAAAAGATTTAAATAAAATAAAATAGATACAACAAAACAAACTCTAGTGAATGTAATTTCATTTTTCTTTGATTCCTGAGTGGATAATGCAGGATATTACAGAAGTTCAAGGTCACTATTAAAAACATCAGTTGTCGTTGCACTGGTGAAATATATAATGTGCCAGTTAATAATAGCTTTACAAAGTCACAGAAGATCAGACAATAGAGGTTTTACTGTAACTGGGTTCATGATGGTTGAAAGAAATCAATGCTTTTTCCAAAAAGGACTAAATCACTTCTAGGAAATAACTCATGCTCTGTGAGAATAGGGCAGGGTTTACAAGGAAGTGCTTGGTACTCCCTGGAAGAAAGGTGCTGTATAATTGTAAATTGTTCATCCTGCGCCTGAGGTCCTATCCACCACGCATCCAGCCTCTCCTTAAATGGAGTGGAAGATTTCTCCAGCCTTTCCTACATTCAAGGAACAACATGCAACTTGGATTCTTAAAAGAAGAACTCTTTTAAGGTCATGTTCAGAAGGACCCTTTGCTTACAGGAATTTGGGCTGGAGTTAGAGTTCTCAGCTCTGACTTGAAGAAAGAGAGGGAGGAGGCGATGAAAGGAGGGAGGGAGGGAGAAGAGAGAGAGACAGGATCAGAGCCATACCACACACCACTCAGCCACCAAGGACAGAGTTTCCACGCCATTTCATTAGAACATGAAACCTCTGCTGCTGGCTACGAGTCCACTATGAGCCGAAAAGAAGTCAGTTCCCTTCCTTAGCATCTGGGGTCCCATCATTCTGAGTCATGGCCACATTAACTCTGCTACTGGAAAAGAGCCTGGCAGCACAGCCAAATCCACGGTCACAATGCGTAGCATCCCAGGGCAGGGGAGGTTCCTGCAAATGCAGGATTGTGGGGTGGGGTGACCTGGGGGTGGGCTGCGGAGAGAAGCAGGGAAGAGAGGAGGCTTTCTTTTTCAATACTGGCCACTTTCTCCGTAGAATTCAATTCTCCCCAATTGGGGGAGGATAGAGATTTCTGATTTCCTGAGTCTCTTCTAAAACAATGCATCCTGCCCTCCCGGGAGGGCAGCTTAGCTGTGGCTGTGGGCTCTGGCTGGACAGACCTGGCCTGGCTGGGGAGCCGCTCAGCAAACGGAGGAGATTCACATGGGGCTTCCTGGGGCCTCGTGTCAGGGAGCTCTGCCGCTCAATCGCGTGGCAGGAAATCGCTAAGCTCTGAGGATAAAGACCAGCTGGGGTCCCTGGGCAGCTTTAGGACTCATTTCTATCTCTCCTCGTGCTGGAGAAGCAGATTCCAAACTGCATTCAGACACGATACGGTCTGCAGCAAGGAAGAAATGAAACTCTTTAAATCTTCAGCCCTTCTCGTGGTACCCTCCCCTGCTGCTCTTGGGCTCACAGATGCCTTTTGTTATAGTCCTAGGGATGTGTACTTAAAAGAGAAACCGTGGTTTTCTAGCTGCCATGAAAGGATGCTGAGGTGGGTGGAAGAGACCTGCCTCCCAAAGTCTGATGGTGGCCTATGTTAGGGAAACAGGGAAATTCACCAGAGACCATATCCCCACCCTAAAGCTCTCCCCAAAAGTGCCTAAGAGAAGGGCCAGAAAGAACCCCAGACAAGCACTGGATGTCCTTGATTGAGTGTGGAAAGAGGAGGGGAGTTAAAAGAGCTTGGCTGCATTGCTGGCTGTGACTGATGAGGGAGGTACCTAAGAATCATTTCCATATCCTTCCTCAGGGGATCAGTGTAGAAAACTGGCAGTCTGCTTACTGTGATCAAGTCTGACAGCACACAGCCAAAATACTGCAAGAAATTAGAGGCTGAGGGGACCTCAGAGGGGATCATCACCAGCCTGCCGGTAATCAGGCAAGATCTGTGCCAGTTCACACGAGGAGTATGAATACTGTCCATTTCTCCAATGGGGGGACCAACTATGAGAATGAACAAGGAAGTGATAAAAAGCATCCTGATCATGTGGAGAAAGGTTCTTGATGAACAAATACCTCACTCCAAATAAAACACTTTACAGTGGTACATAAATTTCAGGTAAAGCCAAGGCATGTGGACATTTTTACTGCCACGTGTATCTGATTTCACAGGGATGCTGTTAGACAAGGTCAGCCTTATGCAAAATTTGGAAGGAGGCAAACTCCATCTCACCTCCCCAGATCTCTGCCCTTTTCCTTTTGATGACAGCACAAGGTATTAATATCATGGAATAAGAAGTAGCACAGGCTTTAGATCATGCAGCTCTGGTTTAAGTCCCAGCCCTGTCCCTGACTAGCCCATGACCTGAGCAGGACACTTTGTCTTGCTGCCGATGCAAAGAGCCAGCTCATTGGAAAATACACTGATGCTGGGAGAGATTGAAGGCAAAAGGAGAAAAGGGCAACAGAAGATGAGATGGTTAGGTAGCATCACCGACTCAATGGACATGAACTTCAGCAAATTCAGGGAGATAGGGAGCTTCCATGGTGGCTCAGATGGTAAAGAATCTGCCTGCAATGCAGGATACCCAGGTTCGATCCTGGAGTCAGGAAGATCCCCTGGAGAAGGGAATGGCAACCGACTCCAGTATTCTTGTGTGGGAAATCCCTTGAACAGGGGAGCCTGGTGGGCTACAGCCCACGGGGTGGCAAAAGAATTGGACACAACTTAGTAACTGAACAACAATAACAAAAAGAATTCAACTCACAGGGACTGTTGGGAAAATTACAGGTGTGAAAGTGCTTGGTCCCCAACAGGCCCTCAGAAATGGTGTCTTTCTTTTCTTCTTTCCTCCCTTCCCCAAATGTGTGTCTAATGATCTACACATTTCCTATCCATTAAAACATGCTTCCAGGAAGAGACCTAAAAATAATTAATGTTCTTGTGAAATGACCCCCAGCGCTTAATGAGCCATCTCCCCAGTCTATGGGCTTTTTAAAACAAAAATTCATGTTCAAGCGGTAAAATACTAAGTGTAGAAATTTAGGCACTAAAGGGAGGGGCAGAAAGTATTCTGAAGGCAGCAAGTCTTTTCTGGAAACTCCAAAACCAGACAGATAAGCTGATAACTCCAGGGGCAGGGTCACCATGGAATGTTCAAAAAGACACTGCTTCTTGGAATTGTCATAAGTCTTTGCTAAACCATTTTTCCTTCTTCTATTGACTGCCAAGTGTTATATTTATGGTAACAGAGGATTTCTCATTCTTTAGTTAGATTTTAAATGAATCTCATAATCTAGATACCACCAGAGAGTGAAGTAAAAGCAGAAAAAGATCAGTTGAGGTTGAGATCCTGTTAAAAACAATATCTGGGCGATGATCAGAGTTGGCGAAGAAAAAAAACAACACATGAGGACCAATTATTTGCTGTACTACTCATGTAATACATGAGATTTTGTGTTAACAAATGTCACATGACAAAGAGTTTAAAGAACTTTCTGACAGATGGTAACGTTTCAAAATGACAAGGCTGCCTGTGGGACATCCCACCCTCTGAAGTCTCTAGGCAGTAAAGCTACAGGTGGGGAAAAAAAACCTGGCAGGGGTAGACCAGATGACCAGGAATGTCCATCTAAGCCTAGGAATCCTACTCTTCAAGTCATAAAGCCATTGGAAAAGAAAATAGGAAGTTTGAGTCTTCCAGAAGGTATAGGTTTTTTATTAAAGATGGACCCAATCCAGGATTAATTTGGAGGTTAATCCTAATCAGAAAGAGTAAAATCTGACACATGGATTTTGCTAATGGTGACAGTCATCATGTTTTAGATTGGCTCTTGCCAGCTAGAACCTCAAGACACAACAGGTATTTTTGGTCAAGAGTGGCTAAGTCTTATACTAACACTTAAATTTTTAAAGAAACCATGGATCATGGCACACAGGTACTTGGTTGTGAGCTGCAGGGCCTCTGACAGAGATAGATATTCATGCCTGCACTCCCTTACCACCCCCCCGCGCATCTATGCTCAGCTCTTTCTAGGTCTTCACAGATGCACTTGAAAGATGAGTCTTCTGGGCTCTTTCTGGAATAAAGAAGTGTTTTTCCTCCTGGGTTTACATTCAGGGGTTTTCCATTTGAAACATGGTGCTCTAGTGGCCCTCTCAACCCTTCTGTGAAGTCTCACTTTGGAACATCACAGTCCTGAAGGACTCAGGAGAAAAGGGGATTGGGGTTCACAGCCAGGCTCAGGGTCAGCTCATGGACATCTTGAAGTCAATCGCTCTAACCACCCCTAACCCATCCCAAGCAGCCACCAAGATTAGGGCTTTTTGGAGGGTGGGTGGGTGGGAATCTGGCTTCTTCATAGAATAACGGCTGTCTGTAGATATTGATCCCTCCCAACCCAAATGAGGATGCAGGAAGGAACTAAATTGAAGATAAGGAGCTGGTGCTACTCCATCAGCTATGCATCTGTGGCTTCTCTGTTTTATTAAAAAAAATTAAAAACAAAACAATGAAATTATAAAGATGCACACTAGGTCAAAATATATTGATGGCTTGGAAAGGACCCATTATTTTGGATTATCTGTATCATTCTCCTCTTCTTAGAATAGAAAATCAATAGTTGAGTATACACTTCTCCCATTTTACTTGTTTATTTTCATTCCTCCCCTCTTACATCTTTTCTCCTTGTCTTTCATGTCTCTCTGCGTTCTTTCTTATATTCGTTTTATGTTTTTCCTTCCCATTTCACAGCTTTTTTCCTCCTCTTTATACTTTTCTTCCTCCTTGCTGAACATTACATACCCCATCATCCCTTTACCTCCAGCCCCCCTTCCTCCCACTTCTGTCATTACAAATAGGTCACCCAGGTATCCATGATTCCCTAACATCGCATTCCTCTACCCATCCTTCCTCTTCCAAGGGCTCATTTATATTTCCTAGGTAGCCTCTTGGGTTCCCTGATCCAATTCTAATGTATGGGGTTCTTCATGGGGAGGGCAGGGCCACTTACCACATAAAATCAAACAATGCTTGGGACACCAGCATGGTGTCCTAGGATTCAACAAGTCTGATACTATCTACCCAGAGAGAACATCAGGTTTCACAGGTTGAGGGCTCAGTCTTACAGGACTGTGCCTCCCCCACAACTTAAGCCGCCGGTCACAAGTCCAGATTGTCAGCTGTGCTTCTAACCAATAAAGTATAAATCAGAAAGTCCTACCACCTTCTCCTTCCTAGGGTTTGATTAACGTGCCATAGTGGCTCACAGAACTCAACAAAAATTTTGCACGGTAGATCACTGGTTTAGTATAAAAGGATGTAACTCAGAAAAGCCAGATGGAAGAGGTGAAGAGAGCAAGGTCTGGGCAAAGGGCAGGAGCTCCACGCCCCCTCCCAGCACCTCCACATGGTCACCATCCCAGAACCCTCTCTGAACCCAGTCCTCTTGGATTTTTATGGAGGCTTCCTTAAATAGGCATGATTGATTAAATCATTGGCCATGGATTACTGATTCAACCTTCAGCCCCTCTACAGAAAATACCCTCTATAATCACTGGACTGGTTCCCCTGGCAGTCAACCTGAATCTTCAAGTGTCTCCAAAAGCTGCCTCATTAACATAACAAAAGACACCTGTACCACGCTCAGTTCTTAGGAAATTCCAAGGGTTTTAGGAACCCTGTGCCAGAAATAGGGACCAAATACTTATTGCTTATTATAAATTACAACATCACATCTACTCTCAGCTACCGTTTTCATCTTAATGCTTTGTTGCCTGCTATTATCCCCTTCAATGTATTTCTCTAGGAATGATGACAGGTACTTTTTCCTTCTTATTGCATCCCATGGGGGAAACGGGGGGGTGGGGGGGTGGATGGATAGAGGTGGTGTGAACACAACTGTGGTGAAAAATATAAAATTCATGTTAAAGTGAGAGTTGCTTACATAGTAACGGGTTTGTGGGGCCCAATCCCATAGTTGAGATTTTTGGACTGAACTACATATGCCACTCTTGCTAACAAATGTTTGAAAACAATGAACTTTGCTGACCAAAAAAAAAAAAAAAAGGGTTTAGTCTGAAAATTCTAGAAAAGGCTTAGAGCTGTTCTTTTTCAAGTGAATTTCATGTTCCCCTTTCATAATCCTTTCCTTGATTTATGGGTGGGTGTATTGTTGATGATCATCAGGAAAGGCCACTACAGGCTTGGAAAGAGAAAAATGCTCCTATTACTGGGTTGACCAAAAAGTTCATAAGATGTTACAGAAAAACTCAAACTTAAAAAAAAAAAAGAAAATATTTATTTGGCTGTACCAGGTCTTTGTTGTGACATGTGGGATCTAGTTCCCTGACCAGGGATTGAACCCAGGCCCCTTGCATTGGGAACATGGAGTCTGAACCACTGGACCACCAGAGAAGTCCCTCAAGTGAATTTTTTGGCTGATCCAATACGTCAGAATGTGCTAAGGTACCTCTGGTTCAGAAGTAACTCCTACTTTTACAAAACTTCTTGGGGGCAAGAGTAACAGTGATTGGATATACCTGCCATTCTTCTGTTCCAAAAAGAAAATAAAGTCCAATCAAACAGCCATTACCCTAGTAACAAAAACACCCCTGGCCAGGTGCATCGTGGTTCCCTGGAAAGGTGGTTAGTTTACATAGATACATGGAGGTAAAGCCTCCCCCTCTTTAAATATGTGTTCCTGCCTGGCAGTGACTAAAACCTGAAGTGGGTTATTTGGTTAGTCTTTACATATGATTTTATTATGTGACTACTTTTTTTCTCTCTCATCCACCTTTCAACAGGCTCAGAAATGAAAAAAAAACTTTCATTTCTGAGGTTTCACGGCACAGCTGTCACCCTAATAGCTTGGGGCCCCACCTGCTCATAACTAATGAGCCCTGCACACTCAGAGATCCTTGCCAGAGCCACCGCTTCCTAAGCGGAAGCCTGGCCACAGAAGCCTGGCCTCGCACGTGTTCATTGAAAGCCACTATGAATCTAGATTTTTCTTCACTCTACCAATTCTCCCTGCTACTACCCATTTCCGCAGGTGCTTCATAAAAACTGATGCACGGAATGCGATCTCAAAATCCACCTACTCTCCAGCGTGCATTTATTTTCTTTGAAATTCTTTAAGATCAAAATTAAGTAGATGCCTGTTTCTACTATAATTTACAACTGCAAGTAATTTGTACTGAGCTGTAAAAAGCCACACAGTTACAGCAGTTGCAAGAGAACCAGACTATTTAAAGACAAGTTTACAGCCTAAGCTTACCTGGAGATTTGCTGTTGGTGGGCCTCAGACTCTGCCTGCATCTTTAAAACCCAGAAAGAATTCTAAGCGACTAAGACCATTCATCCGTGTGACAATTCCGTGTGTTGACTTGACTGGGAAGGGACACTACCAAGGGACTATAAAAGTCACTGTTGTCTTCTAAGAATATTTAGCATACTCAGAAATGTCAGGTCTTGGGACTTCCCTGGTGGTCTGGTGGTTAAGCCTTCACCTTCCAGTGCAGGTGGTTGTGGGTTCGATCCCTGGTCAGGGAGCTAAGATCCCATATGCCTCACAGCCAGAAACCAAAAAACCATAAAACAGAAACAATATTGTAACAAATTCAATAAAGGCTTTAAAAATGGCCCACATCAAAAAATAAAAAAATCTAAAAAAGAAAAAAAAAAAAAGAAATGTCAGGTTTTGAGTGAAGGCTGATTCCCCTGCTCAAATGAAGAGGTGACAGAGTTGAGCTCATCAGCTTCTTTGGTGCTGGCAGGATGAACACCCTGTATGTGCACCGTGAAGTTCAGAGAACCAAAACTTGTCAATTTATCCCTGTGTTGATAGTGCAGCTCAATGACCAATTCTTTAAAGGGGCAAATATATTACAATTCAAATAAAAATACACTAAAGCGTAAAAGCTCCCGGAGCTCTCCTCTTTAATATTTTACTGTCTATTGTCTACAGTATTTAGCACCTTGTCATGAAACTTTTTTACATGGAAACCTAGAATGGCTGCTTCATTATCAAATGACACTGATTACACAGGACAAAGGAATAAAGAGCTACCCATCTTTCTTTGGTGTCTGCTTCCTCATCGTTTCCAACTACCAGCTGATAACATTCTATGTTAAAACATTTATTTTATTGAGATATAGCTGATTTACAATGTTTCTGCTATGAAGCAAAGTGATTCAGTTATACATATGTATATGTTATTTTCCATTATGGATTATCATAGGATATTGAATATTGTTCCCCGTGCTATACAGTAAGACCTTGTTTATTCATCCTGTATATAATAGTTTGTATCTGCTAATCCAAAGCTCCCAATCCATCCCTCTCCTACCCCTTCCCTTCGGCAACCACAATTCTGTTCTCTATGTCTCCAAGTCTGTTTCTGTTTTGTAGATAAGTTCATTTGTGATATTAGTTTAGATACCACCTATAGGTGATATCATATGGTATTTGCCTTTCTCTTTAATTGGTAAGCTGCTTAATCTTCCTGCAGCATGTTCTGCAATATGACTGAATACTGGAATACTATCAAACCTTTAACCTTTCCACCATCTTCCAAGTCTACTTTCATCTGAGGGGTGGACAACAAAAACTTCCTTCCATTATACTTTTTGGTCCCAGAACCATGACTTTAGATTATTTCTTCATACCTCTCACTTACTTGACTGCAAAGACTGCTTCCCAACTTGACATCTTGATTATACTGTTCTGCTGAGGGGCTCCAGTGCCTTGTCCCAAAAGATCATTGCAGCCCCTTAGCAGAACAGCAAATATTAATACACAATATCATTTCATGCTCATAACTCTATGAGGTAGAGTGTCTTGTTTACAAAGAAGAACTGAGATTTTGTGAGGTCCAAGGTTACTCCGGAAACAGTCATGGCTGCTCATTGCTTTTAGGACAAAGACCAATACCCTTAATGTGACTTTGCCTCATTCTCCCTCACCATCTTTGCCCCTTGCAGTTCTATAAATGTTGCTCTGGTCTCCTGCAGCAAATTCACCAAATGTCAGTTGGCTGATTTTCTATTCCTCAAAGACCATATCTTCTTCTGGGCTCAGAGTTTTCACGCACCTTGTTCTCCTTTCCAGAAATAATCTTGCCTCCTCTTGACCCAATTAACTCCTGCTAAGCTTTGAAATCTCTTCAATGTATGTAAGAGACTAGGCCAAGTTTGCACGTTTTGTGCTTTAGAAGCCGCCTGGAGGGCCGCATGGATACACTTCCCCTGGAGCGTAACTCTGTCCCAGTCACATCTGTGTCTCTCCCTGCCCCTGGTCCAGGTCTCACTAAACCATAGCAGAGGAATAAAAAAGGTACAAACCCATGAAGAAACAGAATGGGAGATGCAGCGATGGCAATTAAGAGGGGTACACAAGATTTTAGAGAGTGAAAAACAGATGGACAATTGGTATCTCCTGGAGTAGGAAATGGCAATCCACTCCAGTATTCTTGCCTGGACAATCCCAAGGACAGAGGAGTCTGGTGGGCTACAGTCCATGGGGTCACAAAGAGTCAGATGCAACTGACTGACTGAGCATAATTGGTATCTGACTCAGTGGAGTGAGACAGTTGAACCCTACCTGCCTGCGGAGGGATATGACAGCAAGTAACAAGCTGGTTTTCCTGCCAGAACCCCCCAAACCTCGGACACTAGAGGTTCTAGGTGCTTCTGAAGACAGGAGGGCAAGGGGAGGCACTGGGGATGTCTGCACTCCATTGCCCCACCCCCAGTCCAGAAGCTGCTCCTTTGGGGAGATGACAGAACATTTGCTGGCTGGAATCAGGTTGAGTCAGAGGATGAGAAGGTCCAGGAGAGAGGACAGGTTAAGAACACAGGGGATTTTAGTGAGAATCGACATAATGACTGATAAAAGCTCAAGCCCCTCCCCAGCCAGGCTCCTTACAAGCCAGAGACCACAGGACTTCACTGGGGACAAACTCACTTGCCCCCAAAACTTCTGGAGCCTCCTCTGAGACAGCCAGATTCCCATCCAACTGGACCCCAGTTGATCCCAAGCCCAATCTGTGCACAATGAATTGCCAATCACCTTTTTGAATAGACACCTAAGAGTCACCACCCAATTGAAAAAAAAAAAAAGACAAGTCAAGTGGTGAAAAATGCTACAAAGGAAAACAGTACAGAGTAAAGAGGGCAGGGTGTGAAGGCAGATACCATTTTGGATAAAGCTGTCAGAGAAGCTTCTCTAGGAGTTGATATTTGAGCAAAGACTATGCCATGGGAATAACTGGAGGAACAGCCTTATAGGCAGACAGATGTCAAGGGCAAAGGCCCTGAGGTGGGAGCAAGGGCAAGGTGGTTTAGGAAAAGCAAGACTAGTAAGGCTGGAGAGGACTGAGCAGAACAAAAGATGATACAGGAGAGGTGAGCCTGGAGAGCTTCATAGGGTTTATTGGGTCCAGATCACACAGGGCCAGGTGGTTCATACTCAGAGTGTTTCTAGACGTAACTGGAAGCCAGTGGAGGTTTTGTAGCAGTGAAATGACACTATTTGGTTTCTATTTTACAGCAGATTACTCTGCAGAAAATGGACTACGGGGCTGGTGTTCATTCTTGGGGAAGCCTGACTCTCCCTCACTACACACTGTTACGAGGAATATGAAGGAAGGGGCCATATTTCTCTAGGTCACCGATACACATCTAGCACCTCATAGGAGACGGCACTCACCCAGTAAATTTTCTGTTGAAAGGATGACAGAACAGCAAAAGTAGAACTAAAATTAGTTCTGAGAATCCCAAGCTTGTGGTCCCTCTAACACACTAACTGGACTTCCAGAAAATATAAGGCTACCTAGCAGACAGTCCTATGGTACTTTAAAACAATTTTGATGAAGCCCATGACATAATAATAATATCTTAGTCTGGTCTATAGCTATAATGACATCACTGCGATCTATTTTAAGGTAAGGGTACTTTGAAAATGGCAATTATTCTTCTGTAGACAAATTGTGCTAATTAGTGTTTATAATGACAGCCTCTATTTATAACCTGTTCCAGTTAATCCCAGTCTACAATATGAACTCAAACATAAAACCAACAGTAAGTTATATTGCAAACAGGCCTTCTTTTTTCCCCAAGCGGGCTGGACTAATTTGCTATTTTGCATTTCCATATTTAAAACTTATTCTGAGGCATTTAAAAAAAAATGTTTTTCCTTGCCTTTTGAGTATATGCAGTATCATTCATCAATGATAATTTACCACTTTGAAAATCAATACTCAATTCATGAGGACAGCTGATCCTTACAAATAAGGTGAAAACATCCACAACTTTTATGCATTTTACACTAAGTCCAAAACCTTGCTCCTTTTTTACCTTTATGATTCATTTATTCAGCAAACATGTACTGAGGCTATATGCCAAGAATGGAAAAATATCATGTATACAAAGATAAACAATGGTCTCTGTCTTCTAGGAATCTAACAGGCAGACTTCTTATCAGCCAACAAATTTCTTCCTGGTTAATTGTAATTTTTTTTCATGCTTCCCTAATTTGCAAGAATGTAACCACAAAACCCCACCTATAAATAGTCCAGCTCTTTGATTTATTCTGATGCTGGAATGATCATTTCCTATCAAGAAAGCAAGAAAGACCCCCAGCTTGTGGCAGATGTTTGGGGAGGTGGGACTCAGAAGCTTCCACTGAATCTAGGACACTTTGGAAAGGAAGGCCACCATAGCCCTTAATCAGGAAATAACACCTATTAAGAAACTTGTAGAGAAATGAACTTGGCTTGGGGCAAGTCAAGTCATTAAGAGACATTCTTCCAGTAACTGTCTAAGCAAATGGGAATAGCTAGAAAGAGGATGGGGGGGTCAATTATTTTTATTATATGACAAGGGCAGGGCAAGTGGTAATGAGGCTACAGGTCATCAGGGCAAATTCAGCCTAATTAGGAGACCAAGCTTTTAAACTATGAGCTGGGCTATGACAGTTACCTACAGAAACCTACAGAATTCTCAACACTGGAGATATTCAGAGTTCAGTTTCACTCCAAGGGATGAGTTAGAAATAATTAACTTTGCCCAAATGATAACAAACAACAAATAAAGCACCAGAGGTCCAGAGCAGGTCAAATGAACATACAGCCTACTGGAGAAATTGGTGTTCAAGGCTGGTTGTCCTGCAGTACATACAGAAGACAATTTACACTTGGTGTTAAGAAAACCATGTCCATTCATAGTCAACTGTGTCTACCAATGACAAGGGTTAATTAAAATTCCCTGTCCATGTGTGATGGCTGAAGTGTCTGTAGTACTCATGAACCCATAACATTGAAGAATCACAGGGATGTATTTTAACATGATGAGAAAGAACCAGATTTAATATGATTAGAAAGAACCTTAAGACATGTTTCAGAGCCTCCTCAATGCTTCCAGACAGAAGGTCCCTGCAGACACCCGTCTCTTTAGAAATCTAGTCAGGGGACTTTCCTGGTGGTCCAGTGGCTAAGACTCTGTGCTCTGAATGCAGGGGGCCCAGGGTTCCATCCCTGGTTGGGAAATTCCACATGCTGCAACTAGGACCCAGTGCATCCAAATATACATATATACATACATATATATATATATATATTTTTTTTTTTTAAGAAATCTAAGCAGTCTGTTTAACTGTGAGGGCTGATCTTCTAGGACAACTTGCTGATCACAAGTTTTTGCGTCGAGAAAATGCTGCCCGAGTGAGACTCTTGAGGCTTCTGTACACTTGTACTTTCTTGCCCTCTCAGTCTCTGAGAAAGCAGGGATGGACCTTCCCAGCCTCCTGGGCAGCTGAAGTTTGGAGGTTGAAGTGGTTTGTGTTATCAGACTTCTGCAGTGTCCTCACCAACAGGAAGTTTCCGCAGAGTTTCCATCACCGGAAATTTCCTGTGAGGAAGCCCTTACTGCACAAACAAAGAGCTCCTCAGCACCCCTACCCGCCCTCCACCAGGACCTGCAGACGCGGCTAAGGCAGAGTGGGCAGACAGGGGTGGGTGTGGACAGGAGCTGAGGGGCAGGGGCAGACAGCATGGGAAGAAATGAAGGGGAACAAAGAAGCCCTTTTACTTCCTTTGGCCTGGAGTTTGTCAGAACATTGCTTACTAACTGGTGCATATTCACTTTCACCTCTTGGCCTGACCACACTGAACTTGGAGAGAAAAGACCTAAGGACAGTGAAAGGTCTGCTGGTCAACCTCCACCCTTAACCTCCAAGTCTGTTTCCCCCAACTGTACAACAAGGGAGGATTGTGATGATTAGATGATATAGTTTAATCCATACATTAACACTGGTGAACTATAGGTAGTTCATGCTTGCGTGTTAAGTTGCTTCAGTCGTGTTTGACTCTCTGCACCTTATGGACTGTTTCTCATCAGGCTCTTCTGTCCATGGGATTCTCCAGCCAAGGATATTAGAGTGGGTTGCGGTGCCCTCCTCCAAGGGATCCTCCTGACCAGAGACTGAACCCACATCTCTTACATCTACCTACAGTGGCAGGCAGGTTCTTTACTACTAGCGCCACCTGGGAAGCCATAGGAGGTTCAGTGGTAAAGAATCTGCCTGCAATGCAGGAGACTCAGGCAGGATGCAGGGGTTTGATTCCTGGGTTGGGAAGATACCCTAGGGAAAGAAAATGGCAACACACTCCAATATTCTTGCCTGGAAAATCCCAATCCATGGGGTCACAAAACAGCCAAACAAAACTGGGCGACTAAACAAGAACAACAGTATCATATAAATGTAAAATAGGACTAGCCTTGTGGCTCAGCTGGTAAAGAATCTGCCTGCAGCGTGGGATACCTGGGTTCGACCCCTGGGTTGATAAGATCCCCTGGAGAAGGGAACAGCTACGCACTCCAGTATTCTGGCCTGGAGAATTCCATGGATTCTATAGTCCATGTAGTTGCAAAGAGTCGGACACGACTGAGTGATTTTCACTTAACTTCTTCACTTTATCATAACAGTATCTTCACTACAGCAAATGCCAGGATGACAGTGTGTTACCTGAAGAATAGCTTGGTCTCTCCTTGGGATGACCGTTCTGTTTCCCAGTCTCTGTCAAGACCCTTGGAATGAATCAGAGCACCAGCTACAGGAAGGGAGCACTTTGTCTACACACCTGGGTGTGTGCGGGGAGGCATCAAGAGGTCTTAAACAAGCTTTTATTTTCCCAACTGTAAGGAACATCTTCAAAATGGAGGAAACTGGCCTGAATGCTCTGGGCCATAGTCAGAGAGCAGCCTCCTGAACGAAGTCAGATAACTTTTGGGAAAAAAAAAAATTGCCTTTTTTCTTCTAAAGGCCAAGGTCAGAGTTTTAAAAAGAAAGCTCAGTTGAGAGGTCTATTTTGCTCTCTTCCAGTGAATTCGTGTTTCTCTGTTCATATATTTGCCATTCTCATGTGGGGAGTCTCCTCAGAATAATGTAAAACAAAATCACTTGTCCCCCATGATGAGGACAACTTTTTAGTGAACACAGCTCATTCTTTTTCTCATCTGGATTTTTAACTTTTATTTTTAAAACCATGATATATTGATACTTGTGGGCTTCCCTGGTGGCGCAGTGATAAAAAAACCTGCCTGCCAATGCATGAGATGTAAGAGACATGGGTTCGATCTTTGGGGTGGGAAGATCCCCTGGAGGAGGGCATGGCAACCCACTCCAGTACTCTTGCCTAGAGAATCCCATGGACAGAGGAGCCTGGTGGGCTACAGCCAGGGGGTTACAAAGAGTTGGACATGACTGAGCACATATTGATACTTATACTACTTGAAGGGGTAGACCCCACACTCAGACAATGTTTGCCACACAATACTCTGGCTTTTTATCATTCTTTCTGGTGAACCTCTGGCCACAAAACCTTCAAGAAAATTTAAAGACTGGAACCTCACGTTTCAAGATAATTCTGCAGGTTCATTCTCTCAAGGGTCAATACCATTGTCTTTTGTTTACTGACCTGTTGCAAAAACAGGCCTGCATTTCAAGTTTCTAGACTACAAAGAGGGGAATCCCCCCACCCAAGAGAGAGAGAGAGAAAAAAAGAAAATGCAACTTTTGAAGAAAGGAGGCCATGAAAACAGAGACTAAACTTGTGACAGTGGAACCTGTAGGTCAAATAACAAAAAAGAATACAGTCCGTCACCAGAGCACACAGACACATATTTTTAATAAAAACAGATGATGTTCAGCCTGATTGGTATGGGACTGTATGATATTATCATGAGTGTCTTTTGCTTCAGCCCCATCATGAAGGCCTCCCTGGAGCCTCCCCTTAAAATCAAGTGGGTTCCACTTCACAAGCCTTTACTGAGCACCAACCATGAGGCAGATGTGGCCCGTGTCCCTCAGGAAGTCACTTTCCAGCAGGTGATGTGGACACGGCGCTGAGTAGCATACAGCAGTGATTCCTCTCCAGGGACCAGCCCTGGAGAGGACAGGGGCTCTGCCCATCAGGAGAGAGGGAGAGGGATGGATGGCGAGGCAGATGATGCACAAAAGGCCAAGGTCCTGCTACGTGACCCAGAACATGGCATGGACCAGTCGGCAGTCCTGAGCTGCTCACTCCCCTCCCCCAGCCCAGCTCAAACTCCCCAAGGACATAAGCCGCCACCAGGCTCTGACTGGTTCTGAAACCCAAACAGTCCTGCAGGTTCAGAGATGGACTCCCCACAGCGGTGAGCGGAGGCTGTAAAGAAATAACAGGTACTTGGATGCAAAGCAGAAGCTCTAGGACAAACTTCCTTCAATGCAAATCACCGGAGCTGAGCCTCAAAGCCTTCCCTCTGACTCAGGCCAGAACCACACCTCAGTGACTTCCAATTTGTACCGACGAGAAACTTGCGGGAAAGATCCATCTAACTCTCTCAGCCTCTGCCTTGGGTTCGGCACTTTTCTGTCCATGACTTAATTCTCACCCCAATTTTGAGAGGGGACTTTTTTTTTTTTTTTAAATTCCCCAGGTTAGACAAAGAAACTGCCAAGAAGAGAGATAAAGTGACTTTCCCTTTTAGGACTTTTCCTTCCTAAGTTGGGGCTTAGAAAGCTAGTCATGGCCCTACTGGCCTTGACAAGGCCTGCCACCGACCTCCTAGCCAAAGGCGCCCCAGAAGTTTCCCAGCCAGGCAGCGCGGGGGCAGGGGGTGATGTCCAGCTCTATTGGGCAGACCACTTAGGGGCTGAGAAGTGTAGCTATGAGGCATTCCTCAGAACTTCATACTTGACTGAACCGACCAAAATGCAGGGTTCTCCTGTTGGTTTTGGTCACGCTTATCAACTGGATTTATCACTCTTGTCTTTCATTATAATCAGTAACAGCTCATGTTTTCTGAGTCAAATAGAAATAAATCAAACACCCAAATGTCTACTCTCTTTTGTATCTGGGAAGAACAAGCACCACCCGCTCCAAGGCTTGGATACCAGTAGCCGTGAGGGAGCCCTGAGGCTGATGAGGGGATTCCAACTCGTTGGGGGTGTTCAAGAGGAGGTAGGCACTTCATGCAGGCTCACCAGGCATGGGGTGGGGGACAGAAGGACACACATGGACAATGGAACACTGCTTGTTTGGGAAAACCCTAAGGAAGTGTCTGGAATGCTGTGAAAGATGGGAGGCAATGAAGCAGTTCTCTTGGCAAGTTTTAAAGCTGTATTAGCCCATTCTCTCCTCAACCTACATGGATAAAAATGTCTGTGGGTAGCTGTCTCCTCTTCTTCCTCTCCCTTCCCCCTCCTGCCTTTAGTTAATTGCAGCTGTGGTCAAGGGCCTGCAGCCAAAAGTCCCACAATGCACTCCTCCACAGGAAGTTCCCAAGATCTCTTCCTGAACAGGAAATTTCCTGTGGTCCAACAGACATTCCTCTCAGCGTTTATCACTCACATACATTTGTTTTGGCAGATACTGGGTCTTGGGTAAGAACAACAAGAAACGGTTGGAGGGAAAGCTACCTCGACCAAAAAAAAAAAAAAATTGAAAAAAAAAAGCAGTTATTGTCAGGAGAAGAAAGTGTGACTGAATTAACTCCCATCTCAAAGGAAAATAAATAACTTGCAAAATGGATTCAAGAGATCTGAAATGTGTGAGAATGTAAATACCACTCCCATGGCTATGTAACATGTGAATTTTAATTTGTAACTCACAGTGAAGACAGACTGGCTTTCTGGGGGTGGTGGTGGCGGGGGGGCGCAGTGGCAGGGACCAACTTTAAAGCACTTTGAAAAATTTCACTTGGGGAAAATTTTGGTCCTGATAATTAGCATGGCTACAAAGTGATTTAGATTTCAAACACTTTTACAGCTTCCTT
Organism: Odocoileus virginianus; assembly: GCF_023699985.2. NCBI lineage: Eukaryota > Metazoa > Chordata > Mammalia > Artiodactyla > Cervidae > Odocoileus > Odocoileus virginianus. The sequence continues at coordinate 17,585,274 of NC_069696.1, read as the reverse complement.
ACTTACATGCCCTGTGCCTGCTCAGTCACTCCAGTCATGTCCAACTCTTAGTGACGCTATGGACTGTAGCCCACCAGGCTCCTCTGTTCATGGGATTCTCCAGGCAAGAATACTGGAGTAGGTTGCCATGTCCTCCTACAGGGGATCTTCCCAACAAAGGGATTGAACCCATGTCTCCTGCATCTCCTGACTTGCAGGCAGGTTCTTTACCCACTGAGCCACCTGGGAAGCCCTACCAATTATGCCCTAATAGAATGTATTTCCTCATTTCAGAATCCTTCCTATTTCCCGCCACTTCTAAGGCCTCAGTCTACACTTTTCTGAGTGTCTCACAAACCAGTTATTTCATCTGTCTTTCTTCTCTGTAGCTGAGTCCACAGTTTGGGAAGCTACAATAGGCAGTAAGAGAAAAATGTGAGTACTTATGAATTACCAGCATCATTTTCCCTCCTAACTGGTGTTTCTGACTCCTGTCTTACCATACATCATTCTTCACATAATTCCCAAGGTATTTTTTCTAAATACAAAAAAGGAGCATGTCACTTCCTTTACTAAAGTCCTTCAAGGACACCCACAGGTTTGGGGGTAAAATTTGATTCCTCCACTAAGCATGCCAGGCCCTTTCAGCCTACTTTCCCAGTCTTATTTTACTAGCATGCATCATTTCTTTTTATCTTCCTCAGACCCATCTTGACCTTGACGTTCCTTCATTTGTTGCTGTTATTCAGTTGCTAAGTTGTGCCTGACTGCGAACCCATGGACTGCAGCATGCAGTCCTCCTCTGTCCTTCACTATCTCACGGAGTTTGTTCAAACTCATGTCTGTAGAGTCGGTGATGCCATCCTTTGCCATCTCATCCTCCGCTGCCCCCTTCTCCTGCCTTCAATCCTTCCCAGCATGAGGGTCTTTTCCAGTGAGTCAGTTCTTCACATCAGGTGGTCAAAGTACTGGAGCTTTAGCTTCAGCATCAGCCCTTCCAATGAATATTCAGGACTGATTTCCTTTAGGATTGACTGGTTTGATCTCCTTGTAGTCCAAGGGACTCTCAAGAGTCTTCTTCAGCACCACAGTTCAAAAGCATCAATTCTTCAGCGTTCAAGCATCTTTATCATCCAACTCACATCTGAACATGACTACTGGAGAAACCAGTCCTTCATGATCCCACCTTAAACACTTTCTCCTTCCCTAAGGCACTTGCTTCTTCTCTGTGAATCAATGACACAAACTGCATCCCTGATCACCCTATATTCTAATTTGCTGGTTAGCTATCTGTCTTCCACAGAGGCAAGGTCTTTGAGGGCAAGAACCATCTTATTTGCTTTTGGGATCACAGTACAAAGGACTGTGCCTAACACATAATAGTTGATAGGTATTTGTTAGAAAGATAGTCTGAAGGGCAAAGATACTCTTTTGTGTGGTAAGAAAAGCCAGGGGAATATTCTTTTGTTTCTACTATAAATAAACAAATGAACAGACCACACAAAGCTATCTTGCTGCCGGTGCTGCTAAGTCACTTCAGTCATGTCCGACTCTGTGTGACCTCATAGATGGCAGCCCACCAGGCTTCTCTTCCCTGGGATTCTTCAGACAAGAATACTGGAGTGGGCTGCCATTTCCTTCTTCAATGTATGCATGCATGTTAAGTTGCTTCAGTCGTGTCTGACTCTGTGCGACCCCATGGACAGCAGCCCACCAGGCTCCTCTGTCCACAGAATTCTCTAGGCAAGAGTACTGGAGTGGGTTGCCATTTCCTTCTCCAAAGCTATCTTGTGTCGTAAGCATTCAAGCAATCTTGTATTTTAGTCGATGAAACCCACAGAACTGAAATCCTTTCCCTCAGGTCATGCAGTCTTGGGATGTCCATTTTCTCCTGTATGTAACATCAGCCCTATTTGTTTTACTTGGGTTTTAGCTATAGTGGGATGCCTGGTGGTCTGCCCTTATGACCCTCTAACCTTTCCGGCTGGGCTTACTTAACCCCTTTCTCTATGAGTTCAGCCTCACCCAGATTCTAGGCCCAAACCTGTCCTTTATCAAAAACAAACAAAAAAACACCTTCTAGGGGGTCAGGGTAATATAAGGGTAGCAGTATACTATTAGGTACAAAATAAGCTCCAAGGATATAATATACAATGTGAGGGATACACATTAATTGCTATCTGCTTCTGGAGCCATGTTTCCAAAGTTAACGCTAGACCCCAGATTCCAACTACACCAACAGCTGGCTTGCCTACCACGCTCACTAATGACAGTCCCCTCTCCTCCCATGGTCTGATACTGAAGCTTTCCCAATTTCCCTGACTGTGGGCACAGCTGAGGTCTGGAAACTGAATTTCTGAAACAGAACAATCTTTCATTTCTACATTTCCAGTGCCTAGACTAGTGCTAGGCATTTGTATGACTAAAAATACTAGTATCTGAAAGAATGAACCGGCTCTCAAAAACAGCCCGGTGTATGGCATGAGTTGGATTTGCTGGAAACATCACAGTGGAAGACCAACGAATGATGTCCAGGTTCTTACAGGAGAGAGAGGATCTTCCACTGAAGAAAGGACGTCTAAAGGCATCTCAAGAAGAAGGAGGAGGGACTTCCCTGGTGGTCCAGTGGATAAGCATTCACCTTACAATGCAGGGGACGTGGATTTGATCCCTGGTTGGGAAATTAAGATCCCACATGCCGTGGAGCAACTAAGCCTGCACGCTGCAACTACTGAGGCTTTGCACCACAACTAGAGTCCATGCATCACAGTGAAAGAATCCACATGATGCTATGAAGATCTTGCGTGCCACAACTAAGAGCCAATGTAGACAAATAAATAAATATCTTATAAAAAGAAGGAGATAAAGCCCTCCTTTAAGGAATTATCCCACAGTGCTGTTCAATTCCTTAAAACGAAAGAGATAAAAGAAGCCTATAGAGAGAAAACCTGTCAATGTACAGCCTCAGTGTCCTTGGTGGGCTCCAGGCATGGACAATACACAGCTAGTGCTCTGTTTCAGTGCTAAGTGATGCAACTCTGTGAACACACGAAAAGCCACTGAACTCTAAATAGGTGAACTGTATGGTCTGTTGATAAAGTGGTTATAACAGAGTAAGCCCAGCACATGTGTCTAACTGCAGGTCTCCAGCCCCATCAGCCTTGACTGTGGACATCTCCACCATGTCTTACACATGGTGCATCTCAGTTATCCCACATTAGGGATCAAATCCAAGGGCAAATAGTTTTTCTTAATCTAATGGTTATTTATGGGATCCCTATTGGATTCATTAGTGAAAGTCGCTCAGTTGTGTCCAACTCTTTGTGACCCCATGGACTATACAGCCCCTGGAATTCTCCAGGCCAGAATACTGGAGTGGGTAGCCATTCCCTCCTCCAGGGGATCTTCCCAACCCAGGATCAAACCCAGGTCTCCCGCATTGGAAGCAGATTCTTTACCAGCTGAGCCACCCGGGAAGCCCTTCATTAGGGGATGTACCAAAACTGGCGTTTACTGAGTCAGACAAATTAATAAACTGGGCCTGACTTTACTCTCTTATTAAACAGGGAAAAAAACAGTAAGTGATGGATAAGAATTGGTGCACCTTTAAGACAGTCTGAACCTTTACTGCCTGTGGTCACTCTGGGAGAGCTACAACAGCTGTTTCCACTCTTTTATTCCTACCCTACCAGGCAGGGAATCAGAAGATATGGGTTGAGATTCTCACTCTGCTACTTACTAGCTCGAAGACCCCAGACGAGTCATCTATCCTGTTCACCAAGACTCAGTTTCCCCATCTGTAGGCTATGGGTAACACCAACCAGCTTCTGGGTTGTTGTGAGGGCTAAGGAAAATCACAAATGTCATGGGGCTGGTACGTAACACTGTGAAGATGAACCGTAACAGGTGAATGTGAATCTTGGCCAAAGAGGAGAAGATGATTTATCCAATGTGCTTTTCTCCTTTCCTTCATGCTCTGGGCAGAAAAGCCTCAAACTCAATCTACCCTCTTGCCTCCAATGTAGCACAAGTAGTCCTTTTCATATGAGTTTCATTTGCAACGTCTTCCTTCTATACAGGTCAGCAGCTGAACTGGAGGCTGGGATGTCTGCATTTTATTTGTGTAAAGAGGAGTCTTCATTCAGAGATAAAGGGGAAAGAAATCTGAAGAATGTGGTCAAGGTCATCTGAGCATCCCCAGTTGAAAGGATGGATTTGCTGTGGACGCTCAGATCAAGTTCACTGTGTTATCTTCCTAGGCTTTCTGAATTTGAGCTAACAGATAAGGGTGGGGGCCTCTTTGCCTCTTGGCCAGCAATCACTGGGTCCTCACTATAGGCCAGGCACGGTATTCAGTGAATGTCTTTAGGAAGTCAACTCTGTATAACCTGCAGTGGCTCTCAACTGTAACTCAAGATGTTCCACTTTGGCTCCAAGACTTCCCATGTGGTGGCCTGATTTCCCTGGAGAGCGTCCCTCCTCCATGAGTCACTACCAAGGCCAGAACAGCTGGTGTTCTGCTGCTAACAGGGCTCCAGTTCCAAGGACGGGGAATTGCAGGCAAGAAGTTTCGTAAGGCAGGCCATGCCCTGGGGCACCCTGTCCACCAGTGGACAGACAGAGCTCTTGGACATCAACTTCAGGGTCCCCTCCAATTTTATCCATGTTTAAATTTTTCTTTTAAATATATTCTGCTTTAATTGCTCTTGCTTTGTTTTTACAAGTATTACACTCTGAGGTTCAATTTGAAGGAAGCAGTCGTAGAGATTAAAGAAAAAAATAGCATCAATGCAACTTGCATCCAATGACACACACACATGCACGCACGCTAATTTACTCTAGACAACTCATGAACACAGAACCTCGAACAATGGAAGTTTAGGCAAATAACATAGTGTTTATGCCATTTTCTAGAGGAGTGCCATGAACACTAATGAAAGATTGCCTTGGTCCATTCAATGGTCACACAACACGTTAAGATGTGTAAGATGATTAATTAAGTTTTGTGGGTAGTTACAATGAACATAGATAGTGTGGTTCTTTCCTTTGAAGTATTTACTCCCAAATGGGAGAGAGAAAACAAACAAATGCAAGCATCAATGGCCAATACCACTGACAGCTGCATGGGGAGATAACAAGGTACCATTTGTCTCTGGGAACCACCAAGGAAAATAATGGCTCTCTCCTGCCAACATCCAGACTCCTAATGAAACTGATGCCCACAAATCTGAGATGACTGTTTTATTCTGCATAGCCCCAACAAAGGGGCAACAGTTTTACATAAGGCTAAAATGATCTCAAGAGATTAAACACATAGGTGCAATGAAATCCACAGGTATGAGAGTCAGGTGCCATGAGCAACGCTGACCTCTCTGCTCACTGAGTATCTCTCCTTCGATTCCACAGCTAGCACTGGGAGGCTATTTTTAATCTCTGAGGCTTTAGACAGCTGAGTCTGGTTAGAATAAGATATCTAAGCATGCAGGCATCAGCGACACACCAAACACCCAGAGCTCACACTATAAAACTTGCTTGTACCCACGCAGCAGAGAAAAGAAAGTGCTCCCGGAGTCCCTGGACCAGAATGGTCAAAATTGTCCTGAGGGTCAGACAGGGGCTGGCTTTATAGGCAGCATCTCCCCTGTCTTTGAGCTCAGCCAGCATGTAGGTCCCACAGCTATTTTAAGTGCACCTTGGAGCTACTTCTACCAGCACACCCACACTGAGGTCTAGGATGGAGAGAGAGACAAAGAGGGGCGGAGGGAGGGAAGGAGGCTGACTGATTGACTGGGCTTTACTGCTCCTTCCCCGGACTTCCGTGGACTCCCATTGTGCTTCTAAGAAAGCAGGATTCAGCGGGCGTCAGTGCTGTGGGCTATATTTATCCCCATCCAGCTGCCCAGTTGCTGAGCTTTTCACAATTACAAACAGCGGGAGAATAAGACGCCTTCCAGAGGGACCGTTTTCTCATGGTATTTATTCTAGATCTCTCTGGGATGATCTCAGCAGTCATATCTTTTTGATAAAAGGAAAAAAAGAAAAGGGGAGAAGGAAGAATCCAGAGGTAGTGGGCACAGTTCTCTGGTGCAGAAGAGGGTTATTTCTTCTAGACACGAAAGGAGGACGGTACCTTCCTTGCTGGGCTTTCTTTACCATGCAGCCAGGTTGATTCCTGGGAAATCGACCAAAGTGTCACACAGCACTGCACAAGGTAACTGCAAGTTGAAGTAGCTACGCATCCCTGGCTTTTTTCCCCACTTTCCAAGAGGCAAACCGGAGCAGAAGGTATTAACAGAGGCAGAGAGGTATGCTGCTGGCTTTGGAATCCGACTTGGACTGAATCCTGGCTGCCACTGTCCATCTGTGTGACCTTGAGTAATGTCCTCGAGTTTTCTGAGGTCACCTGTTCTAAGAGTCCCTTAAGAGAGTAACTGTTGGTTTTTATGAGATGACATACAGAAGGAAGAGTGCGCATCCAGTGGCTTCCTTTGAGTTTTTCTAAAACAGTTTCTATAGCCCTGCCCAGCCCAGTCTGGAGCATAATGTCCTCTGGACCAGGCACCTGAATTGAGCAGCCCAAGGAAGTCCAGCAAACTAGGTCTAATGGACCTAGAGGTTGTTATTCTGAGTGAAGTAAGTCAAACAGAGGAGGAGAAATATCGTATGACATCTCTTATACATGGAATCTAAAAATGAAATGATACTAATGAACTTATTTACAAAAAGAAAGAGACTTACAGACTTGAGAACTAACTTATGGTTGCCAGGGGGGAAGGATGAGGGGAAGGGATAGTTAGGGAGTTTGGGATGGACATGTACACACTGCTGTATTTAAAATGGATAACCAACAAGGACCTTCTGTATAGAAGGTCTGTATAGAACTCTGCTCTATGTTATGTGACAGCTTGGATGGGAGGGGAGTCTGGGGAAGAATGGATACATGTACATATATGGCTGAGTCCCTTTTTTGTTCACCTGAAGCTATCATAACATTGTTAATCAGTTAAACACCAATAGAAAATTACAAGCTTAAAAAAATTCAATAAATTAAAGGTTCCAACAAGTGAGTGGATGTACAATGCTCAGGGCAATGCCTGGCACATAGCCAGCATGGAGTGTTTGCTATTATTATTTCACCCACCAAAAGCTCTGATATTATTCTCTGATATTATTCTCTACTGTTCCAAGGCTAGAATATAGAATTTCAAACTACTTAAAAAATAATAGATTTTAAAGGATCATTCCTTAAGAGTCAAACGTTAAAATTTTTACAGCCTAAAGTATTAGCAGATGTGAACTTCTTTTATATTGCATGCCCCCACCCCACCAACTAGGATTTCTACCAATTATACTATAATCATATAACATACAATTCTATCATTCTATTTCCTATTCTATAAATTATTCTTCCAACACTGACTGCTTTTGTTAAACAAAGGGTCACTATTAATTCTCAAATAAAATAACTGTTTAGAGCTTTCTGAGTCACTTAGATGGAAATTAAACCTAATGCTTTTTAATTTCCTTCCTATTCTCTCCCTTTGCTGCATAAGGGTTATCGGGTCTTACAGTAGATGAATGAAAATTGAACCCCATTAGCAGATGAGACCTGAATCTGAACAAGGATTAATTTAAATGTAATCCATCAGAATCACATGGCTCCCATTCAGGAGTGTGGATTGTCTAAAGTAAGTGCTTAGCTGACTCTGGCCAACACTTCAAGAATATCTGCCACTGTGCGAGCAGGAATAAAGATGTGCCTATCCACATGAACCTCCTCTAACTCTCTCCAGGTAAAACCTGATTTGAACAAAGGGACAAAACAGCATAAAGAAAGACAGCAACGCATTATCTAAATGTTCTGTACTGGGGCTTCCCTGGTGGTCCAGTGGTTAACACTGCACTTCCACTGAAGGGGGTGCCTGTTCAATCCCTGGTAGGGGAACTAAGATCCCTCATGCAACATAGAGCAGTCACCCCCCCAAAAAAATCCAATAAAAATAAATAAATGCTCTGAACAGAAAGAGGGCCAAGCACAATCTTCGGTTTCCAAGCTCTGTGTGCATGTATTTACTATGTGTTGTCTATATATGTGTGTGTGTGTGTGTATGTATATAAATATATAAAATATATAAAAATATATAAATATAGAGTACATTTATTTGTTTTGTATATATACTTTTTTCCTCATCTCAGCTCTCAGAACTGACTCCTTTGCTATCTTCTTGAACTACCCTCCACATGATAAGTGCCATCAATGATGCACTGACGTCTTCTTTCCTCCAAAGGGATCCGTGAAATGTCTTACTTATCTCTTCCCCTCAAAGTCGGAGTTCTAACTTGTTATGTGCTTGGAATCCACACCCGAAGATTCTAATCAAGTAGGTCAGAGGTGGAAAATGGAATCTTTTGAAAAAGATCATCAGGTGACTCTGTTGTGCACCTGGACCTGAGCACCCTTGGTTTAAGTACTGGGAAATGTAGAAGTATGAATAAGTATGAAAATAACAGTAGAACTTAACACTGACATGGTGTTAGGTCGTAGTCATGGTACTAAGGGCTTTACAGAAGCTAACTAGTCTGTTATTAATTTGTGTATTGATTTCTTTATTGAATTAAAAGGCGCTGGTGTAAAAACAGAACAAAAAAATTGAACTAACTGGGTTTTTTCTAAATTATTCCTTTGAACTGTAGACCCAAAACAACTAGAAAAAGAAGAACAAAAAACACCCAAAGTTAGTAGAAGGAAAGAAATCGTAAAGGTGAGAGAAGAAATAAACGAAAAAGAAATGAAGGAAACAATAGTAAAGATTAATGAAATTAAAAGCTGGTTCTTTTAGAAAATAAACAAAATTGACAAACCATTAGCCAGACTCATCAAGGGAAAAAGGAAGAAGAATCAAATCGCCAAAACTAGAAATGAAGAAGGAGAGGTTACAATCGACAACACAGAAATACAAAGGATCATGGGAGACTGTTATGAACAACTATGTGCCAATAAAATGGACAACCTGGAAGAGATGGACGGAGTCTCAGATTATTCCTTTGATTTCTTATAACAAAGGAGATGAAACAACTTGTTTCCGTTCACTGGACACAGGAACACAAAGAGACAACTACCTGCCCCTTGTGGAACAACTTACAAAAAATATACACAAGCAACATTTGTGATCCAAGGTGAACTTGTCAAGGCTTAAAAAAAATTATTGATAGTAATAATAATTTCAACTGACAGTGAAGTTTCTTCCTGAGAAGGTGTAGGTTGACATATATAAGAAAACATATATTTTAGATAATCTCCCTATGGCAGAGAGATTGTCAGAGTTTATCAGAGTTTGAAGAAGTTAATTTTAGCTCTACTCTCTTTCCCCAGACTCCTCTAAAACAACGGCAAAGAGATTTTTAAGAAAGCACAAAGACAAAGACATCAGGAAGAGGAGATGAGAGGAAGAAATTATGGGGGAAAGGGTGGAGAATAGAACAGAAAAACAAGCCAGAAACTTGAAAGCAGATGAACCAATGGTAATTTACTTGGAAGAGCCGAGAAGGCAGAATTATACACTCATAGAAGGGAAAGCTGTGAAATAGTTCGATGTAGAGGGCAGCATCCTGGAGCTAGTGGTGTGGGTTACGTCTGAAACCCTGGACCATCATATTACGCACCTCCCCTACCCTGGCAGGAGATTACAAGTTCATGCACTAGAGTCAGTAAAGTACAATACATCCCAAAGAGTTGACACTAAAATGACTAAGTGGAATTAACTGAACATTTATACATGGAGGAGTAAAAGAATGTGTGTACACTGACCATTAAGACCTCCCGACCCCTTCTCCACTGCACTCCCAGGATGTTGGCAGCTGGACTTACATGGTCTCTAGGATGGTTACTGAAGCATCATTCATCTCTGGGGAATCTGAGCAGCCAAAGACAAAAAACCTGGAGATATTCACACTATAGGTATCTCAAGGAAACGCCCAGGCTGGTTACTCTTATGGACAAGCCCAACCATGGATGTAGAATTTCCAATCAGCATGCCGCCAGCTGAGCAGGCAAGCAGACAACATGAGCAAGCAAGCTGAGATCACCAGAAGTTTCAGCATAAAAGACAGATAGCAAAACAAAACCAACTAGCCAACAAACAGAAAAAGGCAATATGGAGAAAACAGAGACAATGTAGGGAAGATGGAAAAAAGCAGAATAATTATGTTTTGATAAGAGAATATATTGTAACTCTGAAACAAAGACAAAATGCTATAATAAGGAACATGTCCAGAACAACGACAAAAAAAAAATGCAGTTGTATATTAAAGATAAGATGTCAGGAATAAAAATTCAATAGAAGTAGTAGGAAATAAAAGTGGAGCGATCTCTCAAAGAAGATCTCAAAATATAAGTAGGTGGAAAACAAAAAAGATGAGACAATTACAGGACCAATTCCCTAATAATGGGAGTCCCAGGGAAAGAAAACAGAAGAGGAAATTTCCCAGAACTGAAAGAAATGAACAGGCTGATTGAAATGACATGAAACAATTAACACAGACCCAACACCATGGGACATGACAGGGAAATCCTACAACCTGAAGAATAAAAATTTTCCCGGAGGACAAACAGGCAAACAAAAATAGTTTCACACAAAGGACTAAGAGTCAGAATGGCATGCTCATCTCAACAGTAGTGCCACTGGACCATACGTGATGGAGAGAAGCCTTCAAAATTCTGGGGGAAGAATTACTTCCTGCCTGGAATTGTATACTCAAATCATCAAGGATAGGGAAAAAAAGATATTTTCAGACAGTCAAGGTCTCAAAAAATTTACTGGCTACCTTCTCCCTTCTGGAAGCTATTGGAAATGGTTCTCTATTAAAATAGGGAATAAACTAAAGCAGAGAAAAGCATGGCATTCAGGAAACTGAATCAGACTCAAAGAAAAGATAAAGGGAAGAAAGGTCCAGATGGCAGTTGGGCACCAAGTTAAGCCAAGATCAGAGCAGGTGGAAGGCTCTGAGAGGCTCTGTTTCAGGATTTGTGACACCTACTGCATCCGAATGACCAAGACGGAGGTGAGGCAGAGTCTGAATTAGCAACAAGCTCATGAAAAACTAAGTACTATGTGCATTAAAATGCTAAGTACATCATAGTTATTAACCCCAGCAGAAACAAAGTTACAGGAAAAGTCATCTTAAGAGAGTATATGAAAGTGAAAGTGTCAGTCGCTCAGCTGTGTCCTGTCTGACTCTTTGAGACCCCATGGACTATATAGCCTGCCAGGTTCCTCTGTCCATGGGATTCTCCAGGCAAGAACACTGGAGTTGGTAGCCATTCCCTTCTCCAGTGGATCTTCCCAACCCAGGGATTGAACCTGGGTCTCCTAGCATTGCAGGCAGATCCCTCACTGTCTGAGCCACCAGAGTATGTGAATCAGATGCAAATAACTTTATCTAATCACAGGATGTAAACACTAAATACTGATCTATCCAAAATCATGATTATTGGGATGCTTCCATCGTAGGGGCTGCAGTGAAGGACAAAAGGATAAACAGTCATCTTCCATGATGGGATAACATGAGATAATGTCTAGAGGTGAAAAATAAAAAAATAGCAACACTGGCAGCTGGTTCAAGAATTGGAGGTAAATGACAAAAGAACCAGTTCAAATATTTACAAGTGTTTGCCTCCAATGAGCAGGAAATCAAGAGTGGGAACAAAAGAGTAGGGGCACGGAAGGTTTTTGTAACTAACGTTGTAGAATTGTTACCTGTTTAAACTCTATGTATAACAATATTGATAACCAGAAGAATCAACATTATCAGAGGAGAAGTGACGATGCCTTTGGGGAGAAGGGACGCAGGGCCAACCACACAAAATGCTATAAGCTTCCTTTCATCCAATGACAATCCACAAGTGCCCATGTCGTTGCTACACTTCATAGATCACTTTTTACAATTTTTTTAAAATGATAGAATTATTGGGTTTGGTTACACACCATGGAGGGGAAAAAAGACCCTATTTGTGGGCAAGATATTACTAAGATTATTAGCCACATTAAAGTCTTATTAGTTCAATATTTTTAGAAATATATTTAAAAGCTTTTCAGAGTAACATGATGTAGAATTAACATAGCTTCATGCTAAACACATACCGTTGGGGGCCCTAATTCTGAGAAAATGAGGTCAAGTGAGCTGCCTAGGGACCGAAACATTTTATTCCTGGTCAGCCTTAATCTCTTAATGGCTATTTGTTGAAACAACTCTTGCTGTGTTGAAGGGGAAAGCATGATGAATGAAAGCTGGACTCCTGGTCAGTGTTTTCTTACTGCGGTTTTCTTCAGTAATTAATGTTCCATTTCAGGATGCTGGTGTGAAAGAAATCTACTCAAGAAGGAAAACTGGGATTTCTCCCTGGGTCCTTTAAGAGCAAGCTTTTCTCTTTTCTTTTTTTTCTCTTTAATTTGTTTTTGGTTGGATTTGATACTGGAGGACAGAAGTGAGGGTTCGTGCTTTGGAAAACTGCTAGCAATCTATATACAAGAGTCTTGGCTTTTACTCAAAGCAGCCATTTTACCAGTAAAACAAATCACTGTGATCCTTGAGGCTGTTTTGGGTAACAGAAAATATACTGGCTTAATCCTAGCTTAGCTCCCAATTTGCTGTGTGATCTTGAGCAAATGGTCTAACGTCTCTGATCTTAACTTTGTTTGTGGGCAGAATGAACCCGTCCCAACCTTTTCACCACCCAGAAATCTCTCACTGTTGACAGGCACTTTTGATAAAAATGTAACATGAACCAGATAATGTAATTTTCATTGTTTTAGTCCCCATGGTAAAAAGAATAAGAAACAGTTGAAATTACCTTTAATAAAATATTTCATTTAACCCAATCTATATGTAAAATAGGCTTCCCAGGTAGCTCCGTGGTAAAGAATCTGCCTGCTAATTCAGGAGATGTGGGTTCAACCCCTTGGCTTGAGAAGATCCCTTGGCGAAGGAATGACAACCGACTCTAGTATTTTTGCTTGGTAAACTCCATGGACAGAGGAGTCTGATGGGCTACAGTTCATGGTGTCTCAAAGAGTTAGATGCGACTGAGCAATTGAACAACAACATGTAAAATCCTATCATTTAAACATGTAACCAGCATGAAGACTAGTGAGATCTGTAAGGTTTTATACTGAGTTGCTGAAGCCTGGAGTACATTTATACTCAGAGCAGCGCTCAAGAAGGATTAGCAGTGTTTTAAGCGCTCAACGGCCACATGTGGCCGGTGGCTAACTGTACTGCACAATGTAGCTCCAGGGACTGTTTTTGAAAGATTTTTCTTCCCCAAGAACACTTACAAGGAATAACTGATTTACTCTCACGTCTGTAACTCCAGCCAAAAGCAAGCAATCTTGGGCTTCCCTAGCTTAACCAACCTTACAATATTGTCCTCAAATATAGAATTACCATGGGGCACGTGGAATATTAAATTTGACTCATGGACATACTCCCCCTTACACTTTTCAGACTCTTTGGGGTCTGGGGGTCACAGTTGGACTTAAGGTCTCCTCCAGCAACCTCCGCTGGTAATTTCAGCATCTGAGTACCGGTGACAGTATCAGTTATGCAGGTGCTTATTAGTGACGTAAATATTCAGGTGGTGGTCCAGTGGTTAAGAATCTGCCTTGCAATGCAGGGGACGTGGGTTTGATCCCTGGTCGGGGAACTAAGATTCCACATGTTACAGAGCAACTAAGCCCGTGTGCTGCAACTACCAAGCCCCAGCTCTGGAGCATGTGTGCCGCAACGAGAGAGTCCGTGCACCACAATGAAAGAACCCAAATGATGCAACGAAGACCTGATGCAGCCAAATAAACAAATAAATATTTTTTTAGAGAAATAAAACCAAAACAAACAACCATAAAAATCTCTCCCTTAGAAATGAGCTGAGGGTTCTCAAGAAACAGCATGTTTGTGCATTCAAAAATATAGAAATCCCTCTGTTTAAGGAAAGCATCCTAGGAACTTATCTGCGAAACATGATTTTCAGAAAATGTGTTAATCATTTCATCTCTAGACTCAGCTTCCAGCCTCTGGTTCTGATCTCTAGCTCCTGGCCCGTAGCCGCAACACCCAACTAGATTTCCAGCCTCCTGCCCACCCTGTTTACTTCAGACTGGCCCCCACAACCCCAACTGGCACGAGCCAATTTCTTATCATCTCTCCTGATGCCACTGTTCATCCTGCCAACCAGGAATCCAGTGGTTTCTGTATACTGACAGACTTCTTAGTCTGTCTCGAGTCTGAAGTCAAGGGGAGATTCTGTCAGCAACCAAGGGCTCTCATTTCAGTCCTGAATGGGTTTCTTCTCAATTGCTTTCTTGTCCCTATGGTTTCTTTGTGCCACTAAATGTGTAAAAGGATACAGAGTTATACCATCCCTTAGATTATCTAATTGTTTAACATATTGTGCCATGTTCAATACAGTGCTCCTTTAAAGTTGTCCATTTATCTTTACTTCAAATATATGAACACAAGGCCAGCATATACTTATACTCAGTATTTAAAGGTGAAATTTAAATGAAAGTAAAATTAATCATGAAATAGTACCTCCCCTATATGTGTGTGTGTGTGTGTGTGTGTGTGTATGTATACATCTGACATGTATTTATGTCAGAAATCCTATTATTGATGCACAATGAGAATATAAGGACTGAATCTGAAAACTGTTTGTTTTATTTTAGAATGGTGTCAATTACATGTGCTATTTTCAGTTATCTCATATTTATCAGACGTTCTGAATAGCAGTTTATATAGCATGTGTTTAATTAGGGAAAAGTGGGAAAACAAATTAAGTTGTACTTAATTGATACAGATTTTGTAGGAGAGAAACTATTGCAAAACATGGGATTCAGGCACAAAAGATATAATAAAAACGGAGACTTTGTAGAAAGGACCATGAATAACAGCATCACACCATACTCCCCAAAGGAAGTGATGGTTGATGTGTAAGATCTGGAATAATCCCAAGAGTGTTGGATATGCAGGTACATTTAAAAAAAACAAGAATCCGAGCACATCCTCTGAATCCCAAGACCAGCTTCTATCCTGTGCTTCCAAATCCTCCTTTTCCCCTGGATATGTGGTCACTTTTTGTAGCCAATGGCTGAATTATGCAATCAAACCTGCTAAAACAAGTGCCAAAATTAGATGCCAAGCACATAAGGCATGCTATTGGCAGTATCCTTCATCTGGTTCTCAAGTTCCCAGCTAACTCCAATGTCCAGAGTTACTCAAGAGTTTAAGCTGGAAGATTGTGAAGAGTGTGAGCGACGGGGCTAAAAAAAGATGCAAAGACTGGCGCCAGCCGAATGCAAGGCTGTTTGCTACATGAAGAGCCAAGAAACCAGCCCCACGGTTTCATGGCATTCTTCTACTCTGCAGAGGAAGGTATGTGAAGCTTGATGTACCACACCTTTCCAAAATGGGAGCTACAGTAAGGAAAACTAGCATTAGTGTTGCCATTAGCCTTGAATTACAATGGTGGAGGTGGTATTGGGTATGTGGGTTGAAGGGGTAAGGGCTGCTATGAAGACTTCACATTTAAGCATTCATCTGAAGGAGGGGAAGGTGTGGACCATGGGATTATGGGGGAGAAGAGCAGCCCAGACACAGAGAACAGAAAGTGCAAAGGCCCTGAGGTAGAACATGCTTGGTCTGACCTTCCATCATGTCTTTCCAGACTTAATGTTCCCCAGCTCCTAAGGGGCCTCTCTGCTTTCAACACTCCGCCTATCTTCCTCTTATCCCCACAGCAGCTAGAATCACCCTTTAAAAGTCTAAGTCAGAATACGGGAGGTGGGAGGGGGGATAGGGATGGGGAACACATGTAACTCCATGGCCCATTCATGTCAATGAATGACAAAACCCACTACAGTATTGTAAAGTAATTAGCCTCCAACTAATAAAAATAAACGGAAAAAAGAAGAAAAAAAAAAGTCTAAGTCAGAATACAATAAGTCCCCTACATATGAGCTCCGGTTCTTTGTTCTCCTAGCAACATGCTTCCTGCTGTATTTTACTAACCTCACAGTGCGCTTGTGTGAATGAATGACACGCCCTGCATGCAGCAGGTGAGGGGCCCTGCTCTGCGGTTCCACAGTGACCTCACACGGCTTACGGCAGAAACCCTGTCGGAGGTCTATACCTCCAATGGACTTCCCTGGTGGCTTAGACGATAAAGTGTCTGCCTCCAATGCGGGAGACCTGGGTTCAATCCCTGGGTCGGGAAGGTCACCTGGAGAAGGAAATGGCAACCCACTCCAGTATTCTTGCCTGGGAAATCCCATGGGCGGAGGAACTTGGTAGGCTACAGTCCATGGGGTCGCAAAGAATCAGACACGACTGGGTGACTTCACTTTTCTTTCCTACATATGAATGAGTTCCAATTCCGAGAACATGTTCATAAGTTCAACAAAGTTAGCTTTGGTCCCCAACTAACATAATCGGTTGTATAGTACTGTACTGTAATAGGTTTACAATACTTTTCACACAAATAATACATAGAAAACAAACAAAAAATAAAGAAAACATTTTCAGTACCTTGAGAAGTTACATCACTGCTGCTTTTATTCTTGCTTCCAGATATCCTGGACTTGAAATAAGGATACTTCGCTACTGAACTTCCCTGGTGGTCCAGTGGTTAAGAATCCGCCTGTCAATGCAGGGGACACAGGTTCGGTCCCTGGTCCAGGAAGACCCCATATACCAAAGGGCAGCTAAGCCCACATGCCACAACTACTGAAGCTCGTGCACCCTAGAGCTCCTGCCCTGCTACCACAATGAGAAGCTTGCACATAGCAACTAGAGAGGAGCCCCTGCTCACTGCAACTAGAGAAAGCCTGCACAGCAACGAAGACCCAGCACAGCCAAAAATGAAATTAATTTTAAAAAGATACTGTACTGTACTCTATTCAGTCCTGTATGGTACACAAAAGCACACTCGTGTACCATAGAGGATCCACTTGTAGAGGATGCACACACGTGACGATGCACCCCAGACACGTGAACTAATTGACAGGACTGGACATGAGAGTGTATGTTCCCATCTTCGAAAGTTCGTATCTTTGAAGGTTGGTACGTAGGGGACTTGTCAGTCCTCTGCGTAAAATTCTCATTGGCAAAGTAAAAGCCAAACCCATTATACAGGACCAGAGGGTCCTCCCATACCCTCTTCCTCCCAGCCTGCCCTCCAAACTCCCGTCCCTCACCTGCCACACATCACCTCAGATACACCTGCTTCCTTGCTCTCCTTTTAATACACCAAACGTATTCCCTCCTCAAGGCCTTTGCTGCTCTCTGCACTTGGAAGGCATTTACCTGGGAATGCACATGGCTCGCTTCCTCACTTCTCTGGATTTTAAGTGCTGCCTCCCCTGTGGCTGCTGCTCTGAATTTACTGACAGCCTGGGTCTCACCATGTCCTGCCTCCCCTCCGACACCATGCTGTTGAACAACACTGGGAAGACCACACAGACAGACAGACCGGCGCCAATACAAAGCCATGGTCTCCCACTGGGACTCAGTGCCAGGACCCTGAACCATCAGCCACTCTCCCATTTCCTTCACCACCAGCCCCTCCATCCAATCTTCTCAGAAAAAAAAAAAAAAGGAATTTTTGTGGGGAATTCCCATCAATTATTAAGCCTGCTCTCATTCAAACAATTATCCTATATTTATACCCGCTTTTCTTCTAGTTCCAGTGGAATGAATAGCTATTCCGCCTATTGAACACTAAAGAATACCTACCTCCATTTTTAATTTGTAACTTGCCCTTTCTCCCACTTCTGCAAGACCCAGTTCCGTAAATCACCTCCTATTTCTCCCATATTTTCAGCTCTCACCAACAATTCTTCACGGCCAAATATCTTCTATTACACAAAGAAAACATTAAGGAAACCCTCCTACACCTTTGGTAGGACCATAAACTGGTACAGCTGCTATGGAAAATAGCACAGAGGTTCTTTAAAAAACTAATAATAGAACAACAATATGATCCACAATCCCATTCCTGGGCATACATCTAGAGAAAACTGTGATTCGAAAAGATACACGCACCCCCGGGTTCACTGCAGCACTATTTACAATAGCCAGGACATGGAAACCTATCCATCAAGAGATTAAAAAGATGGGCTACATAGATATATACAAAGCCATAAAAAAGAACAAAATAATATCATCTGCAGCAGCATGGATAGGCCTAGAGATTATCATACTGAGTGAAGTAAGTCAGACAGAGAAAGACAAATATCACATGATATCACTTATATGTGGAATCTAAAATGAAATGTTACAAATGAACTTATCTACAAAACAGAAATAGTGTTACAGATGCAGAAGACAAATGTAGGGATCCCGGGGGAAGAGGGATAAATTAGAAGATTGCGGCTGACATATACACACTAGTATACATAAAATAGACAACTAATGAGAACCTATGGCACCGCACAGGGACCTCTGCTGGGTACTCTGTCATGACTTACATGGGGACAGAGTCTAAAAAAGAGTGCAGATATACGTAAAAACGGAGTCACCTTGATGTACACCTGAAACTAACAGAACCGTGTAAATCAACTATACTCCCCCTATAGACTTTTTTTTTTTAAGAAAAAAATCAAAACACTCTTTTCAACCACTGTTGCCCTCTGGCTTCTCTCTTATGGATTCCAACTCATAGTCTATCAAAGAGACACCTATAATCACTTTTATCCACATTAACCACAGAAATAAGGTTTCTACCCACCTCTCCTCACCTCAACAATTGTTTTTTCCTGGGTCCCTGATGACTTCCTTGCTTGTAAAAGCCAAGGGCATCTTCAGTCCTTTCACCACACTTCCCCATAGCACATGGCTCTGTGGGATCATTCTTTCCCTCCTGAAATTCTCTCGCATGGGTCTGTGATTTCCCTCCCACTTCTTGCGGAGCCCCTCCTGGCAACATCTTCCTTCACATCTTGTCACCCAAGATAATGGGCTCCCCAAGAGCATCTTTTCAGCTTCTTTCCCTTACCCTCCTCATCTGATCTGTCTCCAAACCTGCCTCACTGAACACACAATATCACTTGAGTATTTCCCATTCACAACATCCCCCCTTCCCGATGTTATTTCAGTTTGGACTTGCATTTTTTCCCATCTAAACCTTTTTTTTTTTTTTTGCACTTTATTTCTTTAAACTTTGTTTTTAATTGGAGGATAATTGCTTTACAACACTGTGTTGGTTTCTGCCACACAACAAGATGAATCAGCCATTAGTATACATATATCCCCCTCTCTCTTAAACCTCCCCCCCACCTCCCACCCCTTACTCCATCCCACCCCTCTAGGTAATCAGAGCACAGAGCTGAGCTCCCTGCGTTATACGGCAACTTTCCTCTAGCAATCTATTTTTATGTATGGTAGTGTATATGCTTCATTGTTACTCTCTCAATGTGTCCCACCCTTCCCCTGTTCTGTCCCAAAGTCTGTTCTCTACGTCTGTGTCTCTATTCCTGCCCTGCAAATAGGTTCATCAGCATCATTATTCTAGATTCCATACATATACATTAATATACAATATTTTCTCTTTCTGACTTACTTTACTCTGTACAGTAGGTTCTAGGTTCATCTGCCTCACTAGAACTGACTCAAACTCATTTCATATACATAGCTTCTTATCTCATTCCATCCTCTGGTTATGCCTATGAAAGCTTTTAAACATGAATCTGGCCATTCCTTTATTGTAATCTTTATTCTGCAATGTGAGGTATGTGGGATCTTAGTTCCCCAACCAGGGATTGAACCTGTGCCCCTGCATTGGAAGCACAGAGTCTTAACTACTGGACTGCCAAGGGAGTCTCTCTCTCCTCTTTAAATTTCCTGGCTTTCAGGGTTAAATCTAAACTCCTTAGAATGACATACCCTTAGCTTCTTAAAAACTAGTTCCTACCTCCTTCTTCAATGAGTCAATAGATTTGCAGTTTTTATTTTACACATATGTACACTTCCATATTTTTCTTACACACTGGAAATACTTTAATTCCATTTCTTGTATCAGTACGCCTGAGGTTATCCTATATATCATTTTATACACATACAAGCCAAGGTGGCATTTGTTTTTTGTTCTTCCAACAGATATTTAGTCATTCTATATGAAAATAATTTAAAACAATGCTGAAAGTGCTTCTATTTGAATTTGCTTTACAACTTAAAATATAGTTCTGTAAGTGTCATTTGAATCAACTCTGTGGGATAAAAATTCCTGCTTAAGACAAAGAGGCAAAGCTGAGTTGGACAAATATCACAGAGCTAATTCTCTGAAGAGTCAGGATTAAAATTCAGGTTTTCTGCTTCCTGCTCTTTTGTTCTTCCTGTTAGATCACAGATATGGCCATCTACTCCTGCGAGTTCCTACTTTTGCCCTGTCAAATGCATGGCCTTGGGCCACTCAGTGCCAATGCCTCTCTTGGGGCTGAGGGTGAGCCATCCCATAATATGTCTCGGTAGGATATTGATGATTTTTTTAAAAATTTTATTGGAGTATAGTTGTTCTACAATGTTGTATTAGTTTCTGCTTCACAGCACAGTGAACCAGTTATATGTATACATATATCCTCCCCTTTTTTGACTTCTTTCCTATTTAGGTCACCACAGAGCACTTGAGTAGAGTTCCCTGAGCTATACAGTAAGGGGACATGTTCTTTTGATATCATAGTCACAAGTTAATTTTTGGAGAATGTTCTGAAAAGAGAGAAACAGCACATTAAGCAAGAAACGCTGTCTCCTCCTGAACCTGTTACCATAAACATCTACATAATGAATTGCTTCCAAGCCTTTCCCAGTGATCCTCAAGTCCATTTTTTCATGACATTACTGAACATTCCACAGAGTCAATTTTAAGGTGAAAAATAAAATATAAAACCCTACAAGTTTTCAATGGGGTAGAAAACACAAATATACACAGTCATGAGTAAAACAGTACAAGACGCTTTCAGTGGATTTCAGATAGGTTCTAGATGTTTTTCCAGCTTAAAAACTCTGCTCACACAAAACTACAATTCTTCTTTTTCTCTGCTGAAAGCACAGAGAATATATAAATTGACTAGCCATCTGATTATTATCTCTGACCCAAGATTTTTTTCTGTAAGCCTAACTATAAGGTTTTAGGTTCACCATGAGAGTAGCAAAGCAAAAAGGGGGTACTTGGGAAAGATTTTTCAGAAGCGCCAAAAAAGTACATTTTGATTTCAGCAAATACAGTTTGTCTTGACAGTTTGTCTTGACATTTTCTTATGGGTTAAACTGAAATGTAGTACCACTGTTCATACTGGCAAAAATGACAATGTGTCATTTATGGCAAAGAGATGTATATGCCATAAAACACTACATAACCACAATATGCTTGTTAATGATAAAGGTCATCAGTGCCTACCTGGAAGGCAGTCTCCAGCGGCATGCCACAGGGTTCTTTCACTGATCCTGTCCCATTCAATCTTTTTTGCTTCCAAACAATTAACATAAAGACCTACTGGGAATACTCATCTAAAGCAAAAAAGAAGCAATTCTAGACAGGGATGAAGACATAAGATCAAAGTTACCTCAGCCAATTTAAATCAAATTTAATAGGATTACAAGTAAAAGCAAATATTTAATTAAAAAAGAAAAAGACCCACAAAAGCTTAAAAGAGGAGAATTCTGACTTTGGCTATAGCCAAATCAAAATGATCAATGTGAGTATAACATAGATACTAAAGTGCTAACATAACTTTATATCACATTGATAAAATAATTGCATGTTTATTCATTCAACAATTAGTTTGCACCTACTGGGAGAACAGGGACTGAAGGGAGCTTGGGAGGAAGATGAGAATGGCAGGTTACTTGGGAGGGTTCATTTCAAATGAAAAGAGGTTTAACACAGAAAACAGGCCTGAGGGGTCAAGGGAATCATCTTCAAATGTATGACCAATAATAAGGAGCATGCTAAGGATCTATCAAAGATCTGCTGAAGGCCAGGCACAGGGTAAGGTCCTTTCTATTCTATTTTAATCCCTGCAAAAGTAGGTATTAATTTTCTCATTTTACCAATGAGGAAAGAACATTTCAAAAAAGATTACATTCTTATTTTGTGTACGGTGTTAGAGAGTGTTCTCATTTAATTCTTTTGCATGTAGCTATCCAGTTTTCCCAGCACCACTTATTGAAGAGACTGTATGGAAAACATTATGGAAGTTCCTTAAAAAACTAAAACAGAGCTACCGATCCCACTCCTGGGCATATATCCAGAGAAAGCCATAATTCAAAAAGATACATGTGCTCCAATGTTCACTGCAGCACTACTTACAATAGCCAGGACATGGAAGCAAACTACATGTCAATCAACAGAGGAGTGGATAAAGAAGATGTGATACGTATACAGAATGGAGTATTACTCAGCCATAAAAAGGAACAAAATAATGCCATCTGCAGCAACATGGCAGACCTCACTTCGCCATACTAAGTGAAGCAAGTCAGAGAAAGGCAAATAATATCACTCATGGTGGAATCTAATTCTTTTAAAAAGATATAAATCAACTTATTTACAAAACAGAAACAGGCTCACAGATTTTGAAAACAAGCTTTTGGTTTCCAAAGGGGAAATGTGCTGAGGGGTATAAATTAGGATCTTGGGGTTAACATACACACACTACTATACATGAAGTAGAAAACAAACAAGGACCTACTCTATAGCACAGTGAATGCTACGCAATATTCTGTAATAACCTATAAGAAAAACACAATCTGAAAAAGAATGACTACCTGGATATGTATAACTGACTCACTTTGCTGTACCCCTGGAACTAACACAACACTGTGAGTCAACTATACGTCAATAACATTTTTAAAAGAAAAAAAAATCAGATTACATATTTGCCTAAAATTTACCCAGCTGGTAAATGGCAAAAAGGGGAATCCACACCTGATTCTAAAATTTTGTCTGTTTCTAAAATTAATGTAGACGGAACATGCCCCCGTTTGGTCCTACATGACGAAAGACTACAAGACTAGCAAGACTAGCAACAAAGACTAGCAAAGGCTAGCATCTACAAGACTAGCACCAAAGAGTGATGGGACAGTGAATTCCAGGGAATTTCACAGGGAATTTCAGAAAAGCTTTATCCCACCTAGAGATCTCCAAGAACAGGATGGAAAAGAGCGGGGGAATGTGCACCTCGCTGAACATATCCAAGTAGAAGGCAAAAGACTTGCTCTACTTGGGATACTGGAGACACATCTGTGACTTTGGTGATAAGGTGAAAAAATGTCATCTCTGAAGTCCTTCACAGCTCCAGACTCACTGGTATGGATCAGAAATTATTAAAGGCCATTTTTTAAAGAGTATAATAAACACTTCCACAGAGTTGCCTGTGTTAAACCACCAGGCCCATCTTTTTCTTTTTCTTAATTTTTCTTGGAGTAGAGTTGCTTTACAATGGTGTGTTGGTTTCTGCTGTAGAGTGAAGTGATCAGCTGGATGTATACACACATCTCCTCTTTTTTGGATTTCCTCCCCATTTAGGTCGCCACAGAGCATGGAGTCGAGTTCCCCGTGCTAGACAGTAGGTTCTCGCTGGTTAACTATTTCATACATAGCATAAATGTAAGTGTATATATGTCAATCCCAATTTCCCAGTTCACCCCACCTCCGCTTCCTCCCTAGGTGTCCACATGTTTGTTCTCTATGTCTGTGTCTCTATTTATGTCTTGCAGTCAGGCTTTGCCTTTGTTTTCTGGTAGAAGCCAGCTTCTCGGCACACCAGGGAACACGGAAACAAAAGCTCGCTGGGATCTGTCTAATTTGCTAACGCCTCATGCATGAGAGTGGAGGAACCCCAACAGAGAAGACAATCTACTGACAGTCTGTATGCTGAGCCGGGAAAGACAGATGTGAACCCCCTTAACTCTGCTGCGAATAGAGTCCACAGGACATAAAACATAACAAAGCCCACAGCTTTGCAATACTTTACAATCTTAAACTAGAATCCTTTTGTCTGCTCAACATCCACAAACCCCTTCTGCTTGGGGAAATCCCAACACTGGCAGAGCTTTTTCACCTGTTCCCTGAAACATAGCCTGGGCCAATCAGAAGTACTCGCCCGGGTGTTTGAATCTGAAGAGAGTGACGGATTCCCCAGGACGGTGAGCCAGTATTCATGGAGGTACCATCAGCCTCGGAAATTCTCATGTCCAGTGGCAGCTATGCCACAGTGGCATTCTAAGAGGACTGTCCCCAGGGTATGATTCTGGCTGAGATCCTGGCCGCACAGCCTGCCTCAGACTCTGCCACGTTTTCTTTCTTTCTTTCTTTCTCCAGTTGAGCCAATTATTTGCCTCCTATCTTTCCAATACATTTTTCTGATTAAGTTATACATAACATCTGTTGTTGTTGCTCTTCGCTTCTAACAGTGAAATCATAGAATGAGTTTGGCTGTATACTTACTTTTGTCCCAGTATGGTTTAAAAAAAAATAAAAAGGGTACAGGTTACTAAATCTAAAAACTACCTAAGACATAAACCCAGATGTTCCTTCTTCTCAAAAGCTGGCATCCTGGTGACAGAGAAAAATCCCAAGTTAAAAAACAAAATCCTATTAAATTATAGGAGATAACAATTACTTTTCCATTAATCGACTGTGTGATAAATGATGACTCACTGATTGGCTCATTCATCAGGCACATATTTACTGAAAGCCTTCTCTGTGCCAGGAAGAGAGATAAGGGGTGATTCCTAATGAACCCTTTTGTTTTGAGGCATCTATGAGCCGAGAAGGTTGAAGGCAGAACATTTGTAATGTTATAAACACAGAAAAAAGTCACATAGGCAAAACCTTTCAAAAAATCATATCTTTTGTTTGATATTGCATAAGACTTTACTTCGTATAGACTTTATCTACTCATTTAATTATCCAGCACACTAGGCAAACACAAGAGGATAACCGGTCACCCTCCACAATGCTCTTTATACATTTTACCTCCATGAAGGATTCTTATAATGTGCTGAACTGTAACAGTGAGAACTGCTATGCAATCAGTTTTTTTAAAAATTCATTTATTTAGCTATCTCAGTCTTAGTTGTAGCACTCGAGTTTAGTTGCCCTGCAGCATGTGGGATCTTAGTTCTCCAACCAGGGATTGAACCTGCATCCCTTGCATTGGAAAAAGTGAAAGTTGCTCGGTCATGTCTGACTTTTGTGGCCCCACGGACTATACAGTCCATGGAATTCTCTCAGCCAGAAAACTGGAGTGGGTAGCCTTTCCCTTCTCCAGGGGATCTTCCCAACCCAGGGATTGAACCCAGGTCTCCCACATTGCAGGTGGATTCTTTACCACCTGAGCCACAAGGGAAGACCCCCTGCATTGAAAGGCAGACTCTTAACCATGGACCACCAGGGCAATCCTGCAACCAGGTTTTGAGTAAAAACCTGGCTCTCTGGAAAATCTGAAACATGAACCATGCTAAGGCTCCAAGTTTTCAGGGTATCATAGTAATAAGCACGCAAGGTTATCTCAGTGCTTATTTTACCAACTCTGGGGAAATTCTTCAATATGACATTATATGCTTTTCTACTGGCAGAAAAGAGAAAAACAGCAGGCGGCCAAATAGTTGCATCACTTGAACTATGCCATTTCCAGCCTGGAAAGGTCTCTGTCTTGGTTCCCCAGGTAGAAAAGAAAGTGGGCCTTTGTGGAAGAACTATTTTTAGCACTCGATTTCTTTTCTGAGAAATTCACTTCTTTCTTGATGTGAGTGATTACCAAGACTAGCTTTCAAGTACAGTTTTAGAACTGAAATGAGCACACATCACGGGAAAAGTCAAAGGAATTTTAAGGTTTTGAGATGGGAACTCAGCAAATTTGGCCCTGAGTTCTGGGGAAGGGCCTGTGTGCCGCGTTTCTGTTGCAATGATCCTCCGAGAACCAGAAAAAGTACAAGCTGTGAAATAGCAAATTAATGCTTGGGTGATAAAAAATTGAGTTTTGAAGGAGGACTTCTTCAGGAAAACATGCATGGACCAACCCAGAGATGTGTGTGTACAGATACACAGAGAGGAGGCAACAGTCCTGTTTCTTGATTTGCTGAAAGCATAAATCTGTGAAAACACAGAGCAAAATACTGGATCCAGTTCTGAACTATTTGGGGCCCAGCTACAGGAAGGATGAAAACCACACTAATATCTACTTCCGACATAAATCTGGTTCTGGCTGTCTGGGAGATAAACCAACTATACCAGCCCTGGTCTGACGGTTTGGCAATGGTCAGGAAACTATGATAAGTGACAGCCCTAGGGCTGCACAGCTTGAAAAATCAGTTTTATAAAAGAAGGATGTGTCTGAGCCTCTAAGACCTTTTACCTGAAATGAACCACACTGAGGGCTCCGATCTCAGAGATAGAGCTTGGCTTTTATATCGTGCAATTCAAACCCGGTGGCCACAACAGGGCTGGTTGAACAGTGTTTGAAAGAGTGATTTTCAGAAAGGATAAAATAAGAGCTCTTGGGTCCCGAAGGGGAGATCTCCTTCTCCTCTTTGAAGCCAGCATCAAGCAGCTGCAGGCTGAGTGAGGGGTGATTTGTATGCATGAAAAGGTGGCAGGTGGACATGTAGGTATCACTCAGAGCTTCAGTCTGGTTCTGTCAATTCAGCCCAAATACACATGGACAGGCTCCCCAAGTGGCTCAGCGGTAAAGGATCTGCCTGCCAGGCAGGAGACCTGGGTTTGATCCCTGGATCAGAAGATCCCCTGGAGAAGGAAATGGCAACCCACTGCAGTATTCTTGCCTGGAGAATCCCATGAACAGAAGAGCCTGGTGGGCTACAGTCCACGGGGTTGCAAAGAGTCAGACAATGACTTAGCAACTGAATACCACATGGGAAACTGTGTTGCACCCCAGAAACCTAACCTGGCCTTAGGGTTCAGGAGGAACACTGACCAGACCTCATTTTTGGTGGGGGGGGGAGTTTCTTTTGGGGAAACCTCTCAAGTGACTTCCAATAGACAAGGTCATATCAAAAAGAGTGGTGTGCCAAGCCTGCTGCTCAGGAAACAGGATCACTTACTGAGTGCCTGACATGCACTAGACAGTGACTCCGGTAAGCTCACAAGGCCTGCAAACGACAGGCATGAGATCCTCCTCTTAGGGGTGAGGAAAATGCAACCCTGTGACATTCTGGTCTGCAGGGCTCCAAGGCTTCTGTCTATACTGGGCATGGCTCCTCCTGAGAAAAGACGACCCAGCCCAGCCACAGGATATCCAGTCACTCATCAGTACTCAGGAAGCATCTCTGGGAGCTGAGGCCTTGTTGTGTTGTGGGAAGGTCGTGGTAACCCAGGCGGCGTAGTCCCAGCCCTCGTGGACCTTGTGTGGTTCAGGGAGGACAGACTGGGCACCCATGTTCTAAGCAGGGAAGCTGAGAGATGCTGAAAGCACAGTGGGGGTGCTGGTGAGTCCTCGGGGAAGCCCAGCCTTAGTAAGTGACTTAAGCTGAGGCCTAAAGCAGTGGTCCCCAACCTTTCTGCCACCAGGGGCTGGTTTTGTGGAAGACAGTTTTTTTCACAGACCAGGATGGTGGGGAGGGATGGTTTGGTGATGAATTAAGTACAGTAGGGTTCTACTGCATCAGTAACTCCACTGCGGATCTGACAGGAGGTGGAGCTGACAGAGTAACTCGAGTGATGGGGAGCAGGTATAAAGCTGTGCTCAGTTATCCGCCGCTTATCTCCTGCTGTGCAGCCCAGCTTCTAACAGGCCGCGGATGGGACTGGGGGGTTGGGAACCCCGGCCTACAGGACCTGCTGGAATGATACTGAACTTATCTTGCTGAGTTAGGGGTAGGCGGTGGCACAGGGTAAGGGCTCTGTGTAGAGAGGGGCCGTCAGAGGAAGAAGAGAGAGAATGTGATCCATACAGGAAATGGGAAAAGGCCTCATTTGGCGGGGGAGTGGGGCCCAGAGCCCGCAGGCTGCTGCATTCATGCCGCATGCAGCAGGACAGTCCTGAGAAGGATGCTGAAGGACACAGGCCCAGATCTGCATTTCAACACAATCTTGGTGCAAAGCTAGAGTCAGAAGTGACCACTATTTCACACGTCCCCATGGACAGCAATGCTAGAAAAAAATTATAATATAAAGGAGAAAAAAATTACTTCCACAATCCTTTCACTTAGAGATAACCACCTGGAGTAACTATTTCCCTGCATTTCCTTCTGGTCTACTTTTATAGATTAAAAATGAGGGGAGAGAAGAGATTATTTTCAGGAGAGAGATCTGTATCCTGCCTTTTCAAATACATTACACAAGCATTTAAAAAACCTGATTTTTAACTGTGTGTAATTTTCCAGCTTCAAGGCCCACCCCAACTTCCTTAAGTAATCCAGTGTTGTTGGCTCCTGCTGCGTTGCTCATCCACATGTAAGAATTTTTTGTCAGCATCTGATATTGTTTCCCAGTGACGGGTTTTTGGAAAAGAATTTCTGAGCCAATGAATAAAGCTGTTTGAAGGTTCTCTCTGCATATGACCGAAGTGTTTCTACAAAGGTTATGCTCCCTGAGGCATATTTTTGTTCTCATGACACTGCTAGTGTTTTTCTTCCACGTGTATATGGAGGTCTCTTGTGTGTGAGCTGCTGCAAGTCTAGAGTAATCAGCTGTGTCAGGTACAAGTAACATCTCTTGTCTCCCCCACAAATGAACATGAAAATGAAAGTCGCTCAGTTGTGTCTGAGTCTTTGCAACCCCATGGACTATACAATTCATGGAATTCTCTAGGGCAGTATACTGGAGTGAGTAATCTTTCGCTTCTCCGGTGTCTCTTCCCAACCCAGGAATTGAATTGTGGTCTTCTGCATTGCAGGTGGATTCCTTACCAACTGAGCTATCAGGGAAGCCCCCTCTCCATCTAAATTGAGAATTAACATTTAAAAAAAATCCTGCTAGTTAAAAAAAATACAAATTTGTATTTTGGCATTTTATTATTTCTAGTATATATATTATTTAATGCCTATAAATAAATATTACACACTAGAAATAATATAAGTATTTGTTCATAGGTATTAAATTGTGTACATATATAGGTATTTGTTTTTGGTGATTTATTTAATCTTAGTGCTCAATCATGTAAAAAGATGCTCAACATCGTTAATCATCAGAGAATTGTAAACTCAAACAAGAAGATATCATCTCATACTTCAGAATGGCTATCATCAAAAAGAACACAAGTAACAAATACTGGTGACGATGTGGAGAAAAGGGAAACATATACGCTGCTGGTGGGAATGTAAATTGGTGCAGGCACCATGGAAAACAGTATGGAGGTTTTCCAAAAACAACTAAAAAGAGAACAACCATATGACCCAGCAATTCTACTCCTGGATATATATTTGAAAAAAAATGAAAACAGATATGTGCACCACAATGTTCCCAGCAGCACTATTTACGACTGCTAAGGTATGGAAGCAAAGTAAGTGTCCATCAACAGATGAATGTATTAAGAAGATGTGATACACACACACACACACACACACACACACACACACACACACATAAGAATACTATGCAGCCATAAAGAAGAATGAAATTTTGCTATTCACAATAACAGAGATGAACTTAAATGGTATTATGCTAAGTGAAAAAAGTCAAAGACAGAAATTGTATGGTATTACTTATATGTGGAGTCAAAAAAGTGAAACTAGTGAATATAACAAGAAAAGAAATACACTCATAGACATAAAGAGAATAAATTAGTCGTTACCAGTAGGGAGAAAGAAAAGTGAGAAGGGCAAGATAGGGGTAAGGAATTAGGAGGTAAAGACTACTATGTATAAAATAATGGATGCATGTATATAAATGGCTGAGTCCCTTCACCGTTCACCTGAAACTATCACAATATTCTTAATTGGTTATACCCCAATAAAAAATAAAAAGTTTAAATTAAAAAGGAAAAAAAAGCTACAAGGAAATAATGTACAGTATGTGAAATAATAGCCAATGTTTTTAAACTATAAATGGAATATAAATTTTAAAAGTTGTCTATCACTATGTTAAACACCTGAAACTTTGATAATATTGTATATCAACTATACCTCAATAAAAAAGTTTACAATAAATGGGCTTAAACAGTTAGAAAAAAATTTTAATGCTCAACCTAAGGTAGAAGTCAGGTCCTCATACTGTGACTTGCTCAGTCGGTAAAGAATCTGCCTGCGATGCAGGAGACCCGGGTTCAATCCTTGGGTCAGGAAGATCTAGAGGAGAAAATGGCAACCCCACTCCAGAATTCTTGCCTGGAGAATCCCATGGACAGAGGAACCTGGTGGGCTACAGCCCATGGGGTGGCAAAGAGTCGAACATGACTTAGTGACTAAAGCACCACCATGGAAGGACTTAGTTCTGGCAGGGCCGTCTCCACCTTACTGGAGATTCACTTTCAAAGAAGAGATCAATTTCCATCACTCCATAACTACCTCTTGGGTGTGGTCCTGAGCTCCCTCTTTGGAAACACTCTGAGCTCTAACAACATCATTGGTAAACGGCCGGCAGACCCAGTACTGCTTCAGCATCCCCATCAAGCACAGGTGGCAGGCCTGGAGCCCTGAGTTTAATCCAGAAAGTGGATTAAACAGTTCCCCAAACCCTAGAAACGTCAGAGAGGGTGAGATGTATGGGAAGAGTAACATGGAAACTTACATTACCATATGTAAATTAGATAGCCAACGGGAATTTGCTGTATGGCTCAGGAAACTCAAACAGGGGCTCTGTATCAACCTAGTGGGGTGGAATAGGGAAGGAGATGGGAGGGAGGTTCAAAAGGGAAGGAATATGTGTATACATATGGCTGATTCATGTTGAGGTTGGACAGAAAACAATAAAATTCTGTAAAGCAATTATCCTTCAATGAAAAAATAAATTAATTAAAAACAAACAAACAAACAGATCATATTAGGGCTTTCCTAATGGCTCAGGGGTAGAGTCTGCCAGTCAATGCAAGTAACATGGGTTCGATCCCTGGTCCAAGAAGCCCACATGCCGTGGAGCAACTAAGCCCATGAGCCACAACGACTGAGTCCACACACTGCAACTATGGAAGTCCTCATGCCCTAGAGCCCATGTTCCACAACAGGAGCCACTGCATTGCGAAGCCCACACACGGCAACTAGAGATTAGTCCCAGCTCACCCAACTAGGGAAAGGTTCGAGCAGCAATGAAGACCCAGCATGGCCAAAAATAAATAAATAAATAGATAGATAGATAAATCAATTTTCTAAGACATTACTTTGCCGACAAAGGTCTGTCTAGTCAAAGCTATGTTTTTTCCAGTAGTCATGTATGGATGTGACAGTTGGACTCTAAAGAAAGCTGACTGCCGAAGAATTGATGCTTTTGAACTGTGGTGCTGGAGAAGACTCTTGAGAGAGTCCCTTGAACTGAAAGGAGATCCAACAAGTCAATTCTAAAGAAAATCAGTCCTGAATGTTCATTGGAAGGACTGATGCTGAAGCTGCAACTCCAATACTTTGGCCACCTGATGCGAGGAACTGACTCACTGGAAAAGACCCCGATGCTGGGAAAGATTGAAGGCCGGAGAAGGGGAAGACAGAGGATCAGATGGTTGGACGGCATCACCGACTCTATGGGCATGAGTTTGAGCAAGCTCCGGTAGTTGGTGATGGATGGAGAAGCCTGGCGTGCTGCAGTCCATGGGGTTGCAAAGAGTCGGACACGACTCAGTGACTGAACTGAACATTTCTAAAAAATTGAATTGATTAAAACAAACAAACAGATTATAGTAGCTCAGACAGACCTGAAGAACTATAAGAAACAGATCAGCACAATGAAGCACTCAATATCACATGGACATGATAAGACCACAATGCTCAGTGCAGGGGACTCCTGCCACAAGTGGCTCCCTGACCATTTCTTAAATGTGACGCTTGTGTGGCGCTTTTTCAGGTGCCTTGGGCTCTTCAGTGGCTCCCACAACAGAAATGTGTATAAACGCAGAAAGACAACACTGGGCGTTGAGAGTGTCTTATTTTGGCATCTGGTAGGGTGGGTGTCTTCCCTCTATAAGTTCTGTGAATTAACAGGGAAAACCATCTGCTCTCATTCACCATGCTTTCCACAGTGCTGGCACGTGAGGTGCTCACTTAATACTTGTGAACACAAACTTTCTGAAAGACATTTTCATAAGTAATAAAGAGAGGGGTGTCTGTATTTTATTCGCAGGATAACCTCAGCCCTCGTCATGGGGACTGGGGTTTGTTTGTTTATTTATTTGTTCTTTTGAGGGGAAGAAGTTTGCTCTCATTATAAATACATGCTCTGTTTTACTCAACTGCCCTCTTTTTACTATGAGAACCTTTTCTTCTGAAAGCCCTAGCAGCCAGAGCTTATGAAAGGTGCTTTGAATATCAGCTGGACAGATCCATGTAGAAAATCTCCTTTAAATGGATCATGACTCTCAATTATCTCTGAGCACAACCAAAACTATGAACTAGCAGATATCAATAAAACAATGCATATTTACGTATGAACAGAGACAGCTAATGTTCTAGAATAGGAATGGTATAATAAATTATGCTCTGAAAGTCTAACTCTCCATCTTGTTCATTCTGACACCACTTCAAGAATTTTTCTATTTTTGAATATTACCCAGTCATAAGAAAGAATGAAATAATGTAATTTGCAGCAACATGGGATGCAATGAGAGATTATCATATGTGAAGTAAGTCAGAAAAAGACAAATACTATATGATATCACTTATATGTGGATCTAAAATATGACACAAATGAATCTATGAAACAGAAACATAAGAGAACAGACTTACTGCCAAGGTGAAGTAGGGGTGAGGAAGGGATGGATTGGGGATTTGGGGTTGGCAGATGCAAACTAGTTCGTTTAGCATGGATAAACAAGAAGATCCTACTGTATAGCACAGGGAACTATATCCAATCTCCTAGGGTAAACCATAATGGAAAAGAATATTTTAAAAAGAATACATATAAGTGTAAAAAAAATTCTTCCATTTTCAACAGACCATAATCAAGCTGATACTCAGGCCAAAAAAAAAAAATCTTTACTTACATACAAACATATATACATATTCATGCATATACATACATAAACACACACATATACATATATCTTCCCTGATAGCTCAGTTGGTAAAGAATCCACCTGCAATGCAGGAGACCCCAGTTCAATTCCTGGGTTAGGAAGATCCGCTGGAGATGGGATAGGCTACCCACTCCAGTATTCTTGGGCTTCCCTGTGCCTCAGCTGGTAAAGAATCCACCTGCAATGCGAGAGACCTGGGTTTGATCCCTGGGTTGGGAAAATCCCCTGGAGAAGGGAAAAGCTACCCACTCCAGTATCCTGGCCTGGAGAATTCCATGGAGTGTATAGTCCATGGGGTTGCACAGAGTCGGACACGACTGAGCGACTTTCACTTCACTTCACACACACATGGCTCTTTTAGCACTTGCTGAACTAAAATTATGTCAACAAAATAAAGACAAAGAAGTGACTAGCTAAATTATTTAGATGAAGATTTTTGTACTTAAATCCTGACCATGGACCTTCCTAAAAACAATCCTGGAAGCAGAGTTATAATGTAGGTAATCAACAAAACTTCCAACGATATGAATCTAAAATACTTTATACTTTTGTTGGTTAAAGATAGACCAGAAAGAATGACAGGACATGTTTAAACTGAGCACTGCCATCATTAGTTGGCTCTTTGTAACCTTACAAAGTGCGGGTAAAGAACTATTCTGACTATGGTGGTAAAGGGAGCTGCCAGTTTACTTTGGTTAATATCAAGTTCATTAGCTGCCTTATAAAGGAAATATGCTCTCGCTTCCTTGATTCACAATGGATTTAATTTCCCCATAGTCCCAGGAATAAATTCCTTAGAAAAGAAATTTCTCTTTGGGGGAAAAACTAGTTCCCTTTAAGTGTATACAGCAGACACCATCACCCAATCTCTCTGTGGTCTTGGTCACAAAGAAGCTCACATCAGAGCAGACCCAAGTCCAACCACGGGAACAGACCTGACCACGGAAAACTATCTTTGTTGCTCTGACACCTCTGAAGGCCCCAGGGAAGATGCTCTTGAATTCACTGAACAACATAACTATTCTTCTGAATTCACAAGTGTAAGGGTTCTCTTGTGGTTTAAGATAAGTGTGTGATTGCTGATTCTTTCTTCAAATGAACTGCTGGGAAAGATTGAGGGCAGGAGGGCAAGGGGGAAAATAGAGGATGAGATGGTTGGATGGCATCACTGACTCAGTGGACACGAATTTGAGCAAACTCCAGGAGACAGGGAAGGACAGGGAAGCCTGGCAAGCTACAGTCCACGGGGTCACAAAGAGCTGGACACAACTTAGCGACAGAACCACTGCCACCACCAAGGTTCCAGAAAAACAAACTCTTCTGGGGGCCACTCAGCCTGCAGATTGCAGTTGTTAGTTTCAGAGATGAGTCTTTAATAGAGATGAATCCCACCTTCTACTTCTTGGTGATTCTAAGTTTCCAGGCACATCTTCACAGCTTTGATGGTGGCGGGGATGATACACTAGATTACATTAACCAGCTTTTTTGACTGCCCGTGTATCCTTCAAGGGGTTTTCAGTACAGTTGGATGATTAGAACTAGTGGGAATCCAAGAACCTAAAAAGTAAGGACCTGCAGGTCAAGTCAGCCGGGTCTGGAAACCTGGCTTCCCAACTCCAGGTCATACTCTCGTTCCAAGGCAACATAATTCTTTGCTAAGTAAGAAAGCCTGTTTAAACCTCAAGCAAGTTTAGTTGGAATTCGAGAGAACACCATGCATTCTATTAAGAATATTCGCTTTCTCAGAGGAACCCAAGTGGCTAAATAGGATGTGTCAGTGGTTATTTGAACTGAAACTGCATGTTCAGAATTCTGCAAGGAAGGGGAGCGTGCACCCCTAATTTCTTGATTTCTTCCCCTCTATCTGCTGTGAGGATCCACTTTCTCATGGGAACCTTAAGCTCTGAGTATAGAGCTGTCACTGGCTCCATGTTGATCTGTTACCACGGAGATCACTGTGGTAACATACAAACCTGCCACCAGTCCAGACACACAAGTGTCTCATTTTGACTCCCAGAAGGATTACTCTATCCTCCTCTCTAGTCCCACCAGTTTAAAGTTTGTCTCTGCTAGGATTTAGCTCTAAAGTTTTTTGAAGACTGACTTTTAAATGTCATTAGAAGTCTAAAGAGTCAGAGACAAGAAAAGAGGGAAGGAAAAGATGTCTCAAGATTTTAACACAACAAAGTTCACACATAGCAACTGCTCCCTAGGTTGTAGTGATTGACTCAGTTATTACATTACTTCACAAAGAACCAGAGTAAAACGTGGAGGGTGGTAACACTTATTGATCATCGGCAACATATTGTTGACACACCAGTTCATTACTGTGAGCTGTGGACTGTTAAAGCACTACTGGGAGTTAATCTCTACATTTCAGAAACTGGAGTTCTTTCCTAGATGGGGCAGGTCAATGGCAATATTTTCACAATCAGTCTCTAATGTGAAGACAGACTTGACATTGGTCATCAGTTTGAGCCTGCCAGAATTGCTCTGGGTCCCATGCAAATGCCCTGGCCCAACCAGGAAGGTGGAACCAAGCTGTTATTTATTTTTTATTCAGAGAAGTCAAAAAGGTTTTCTTTCAGTAGTGGTGAAAAAGGCTACATTTGTGTGAGACCTCCATCTTTCTAAAAGAAAGTCTATTTTAATTTCCCCTAAATCTTAAGGTTTCTGGCAGGCAGGCTGTGGACTATCTGGTTGACAGTAGCTAGATGTGATCTCCCTGTTATGATCCTCTAACAGAGGTCCCGGAAGGGAGGGAGGCTGGGACTGCCAGGCTCATGTTCAGGAGCTCAGGCTTCAAGCTGGGCCTGGACCACATAAGAACACAAAGTTCTCTGGTTTCCTTTATGATGAGCGGAGGCAACTCCAGCTGGATGAGAAGAGCAAAGGAGGCAGAGCTTTTGCAAACCCAGAGTTGAACCTAGGCCACTGCCTCGGCCCTTGGGGCCTTGATGGTCAGTGAAATGGTTAAGCAAGTGGTTGCTAAAGTGTTAGTCCCTCAGTTGTGTCTGACTCTTTGTGATTCCATGGACTGTTGCCTGCCAGGCTCCTCTGTCCATGGAATTCTCCAGGCAAGAATACGGGAGTGGGTGGCATTCCCTTCTCCAGGGGATCTTCCTGATCTAGGGATCAAACCTGGGTCTCCAGAACTGCAGGCAGAGTCTTTACCATCAGAGCCACCAGTCAGACACTATCAACTGCCAACATCCAAGGCCTGGCAGTCCACTTAGGGATCTCAAGACCCAGCGAATTTAGTTCTTCCTCCCCACAGCTGCTCACTGACATTCTGCTGATCTGAAAAGCAAGAAGCATTAAACAGAAGCTATGTGGCATTGTTGTTTAATCGCTCAGTTTTGTCTGACTTTTTTGCGACCCCACGGACTGTAGCCTGCTAGGCTCCTCTGTCCATGGGATTCTCCAGACAAGGATACTGGAGTGGGTAGCCATTTCCTCCTCCAAGGGATCTTCCCAACCCCGGGATCTAACCCATGTCTCCTGCATTGACAGGCAGATTCTTTTACCACTGAGCTACCAAGGAAGCCCCAAATGACAGCTATAACTCAAACTCATTAATTAGCAACTTCCTTTTTGTAAAAAAAACTTTGAACAGAAAGGATGTTGAGTTTCATCCACCTGTCAGTCATCTTGCTCCCCGTTCCACCTCTTCAGCTCCTGCAGCTCCTCCATTAATATGTTCTTCCTCCTAATGGATTCTCCCCTTTTAATGCTGCCAGGTAAGAAAAGCATCCAAGGAATCAGCCCATCCATGGGACTAGGATGCAGAAGAGTGCACACCAGCTCTTATTCTAAACCAGCCCTGACTCCCTGCTCCAAACAGAATAAATAATCATCCATCTCTTCCATTTCCCTCCTACTTCCTCCACCAGAAGAGCACAGGAGCCCATTAAAGTGTAGATTGGGTCAGAGGATTGCAACAGTATTCTTGCTTAGAAAATCCCATGGCAGAGGAGTCTGGCGGGCTACAGTCCATGGGATTGCAAAGAGTTGGACACAATTGAGTAGGCACGATTGAGTATGCACGCGTTTCAACAGTACTTTCTTTTTTTCTACCTTAAGACCAAATGGGGAATAATGAAGTAATGAAGAAAAGGATTTAAAGAAAAAGAAAAAAAAAAAACAAAAACAAAAACAAATAGACACCATGGCAGCTAGAAGGCAAATGAAACAACATGAGTGATTACATTTCTCTGCAGAAGTGATACCAGGTCTACCCTTAATACAAACTCAAAATGACATACACGTGGTATTTTGCTACATTTGCCAAAGAACAGCTTAGTACTGTCTTTTTATTATTAGATACTGTCAAAATCATATGTTTCTCTCAGATTTTTTCCAGGATGTTATCTGTGTTTTAAATAGATGTGACTTTTTAAAAATATTGTGGTCTTTATTGAAAAATTGTTTTGAAAGTCTATATTCTTGGGGGAAGAAAAGTGAGATTAACAATGAGAGTGAGGAGGAGAAAGTCCAAAGCTATTTTCACAACAGTCAAATAAGTAAAAATAGTAATAATAAAATGGGCTTAAACAATAGAGCGCACATTAAAAGCTTACTTGCAGAGGAAAGTTAATAAAATCAAACAGGATCAAGACAAAAAAAAGTTCTTTCTGTAGAGATTTAAAACACATCTTTGGATTGAAGTTTTTTAGATATTTATTTGTCTCTTATAATTACCATTTACTGGCACAGTAGGAGCTCAGTAATTACTGGTTTTGTTGAATCATTATCCAAGTCTTTGCTCCCTTAGACCAAGTTCCTACCTTGCTTATCTTTGTATTCCTAGAACTGAGCATAGTGTTTGTTCAAATCGATGTTTCTTGAACAGAACCAGATTTTAATTTTCTTCCGAACAATCCCAGAGAGCCACAAACAATATATCCAAGGAATTTCACAAGGAAAAGGATGCAGTCTGTCACTGGGCATTGTTCTTAACCACCTGAAACATGGCCAGCAGATTTCTGATCTATTTTTCAAGGTGTGACTGGAACTGGCCAATGAGGTTCAAGACCAGTGTGGCCCTAGACCAGTGTGGCCCTGTGATGAACTCAAACAGGTTCTCTTCCAGAGTCGAGGGGCAGGGCTCTGTTTGCTTGGTTCACGCCCAGGTATATGATTTTCCACCACTGGAAAGCTGCAGGCTTTTCTGCCCTTTCAGGAGCAGGTTGACTATGAGGTTCATTTTGTTTCATTTCAGGTACCTGATACAGTTTTTGACTCCACTTCTGGGCACTGAGGTCAATTTCATAACAACGGACAACACAGATGGGAGGCATGGAAGAACACAGGTTCAAGAGCACACAGACCTGCATTCAAATCCTGACTCTACCACCAAGCAGTTCTGTATCCTGGAGCCAGTTACTACGGTTTCAAAGCCCTAGTTTCTGAATCTATAAAGTGAACATATTATCAACCACCTGTCCAGCTTGTTGGCAGAATAGCAGGAATGAGACGATTTATTAAAGCTCCAGAAACACACAGTACACATCCAATAAACATCAGCTCTTTTGACTCAAGGCTCAACTTGTCACCATTTTACAACTGTCATCTTCTACGTGGTATCCAGTTTTTCTAGCACTTTGGTTTTGTCAAATCAAAAATGGGTGCTGACCCCAATGCTCACTGCAGCACTGTTTACAAAAGCCAAGACATGGAAGTAACCCAAGTGTCCACTGACAGAGGAAAGGATAAAAAAATGTGCTACATATATGCGATGGAATATTAGTCACAAAAAAGAATAAAATAATGCCATTTGTAGCAACACACATGGAACCTAGAGATTGTCATAATGAGTAAAGTTAAGTCAGATAGAGAAGGAGAAATTTCCTACTACATCCCTTATATGCAGAATCTAAAAAGAAATCATACAAATGAACTTAGAGGACAAACCTATGATTGCCAGAGGGGAAGGATGTAGAGAAAGGAAAGTTAGAGAGTTTGGAACGGACATGTACATACCACTGTATTTAAAATGGATAACCAGCAAG
The DNA here is from genome assembly GCF_023699985.2 of Odocoileus virginianus. Taxonomy (NCBI): domain Eukaryota; kingdom Metazoa; phylum Chordata; class Mammalia; order Artiodactyla; family Cervidae; genus Odocoileus; species Odocoileus virginianus. The sequence goes on along the minus strand of NC_069696.1, from coordinate 17,546,120 downwards.
GACCTACTGTATAGCACAGGGAACTCTGCTCAATGTTATGTGGCAGCCTGGATGGGAGGAGAGTTTAGGGGAGAATGAATACCTGTATGTGTGTGGCTGAGTTCCTTTGCTGTCCACCCGAAACTATCACAACATTGTGAACTGGCAATACTCCCAACAGAAAATAAAAAGTTAAAAAAAAAAAAGGGGGTATTGAAAAGACGGTTTTGAGGCAAAATCAGTAATAATCCTTCACTCATACAAATGTAAGATGAGAGGAAGAATAACGTGGCAGCCCTGAAATGAATACATATCAGCACATAATAAAACCTAATTGGCAGGACTGGTCAGCATCACACCCTCTATCCTGGAAGCCTCTTTGGACAAGGATATCCACAATGGGAACGGCTTAAACAAACAACCATTTGGAAACAAGCCGAATATCCCCCAGAGCAGCTGGGAGAAGGTAAACCAAAATCCTGGGACAAGTTCTCTTAAGGAAACAGCCACCTTCAACCCACAACCCTAGTCATTTTCAAGTCAGTATTCACTCAGAAACACTGCCCCCCACCCACATACACACAAACGAATCGCTACTGCTGACATATCTGGCAAGCCCCAGTTTTTTTTTGTTTTTGTTTACATCAGATACACTAATTATCTAGCTTCTTGAGCAAGTTTCTTCATCAGTTATACAGGGAGTATTTCTTCCTTCCTCTTCGGAATAAATTCTATCAGCAAAAGGCAGGGGCCTCTTAAAATTGATCAGACAATGTCAGAGCTGAACAGAACTTATTAAAGTCATAGAGTTTGAGTTCCCCTAAGTTTAGAGATGAGCAACGGAGGCTCGTAAAGGTTAAACAGCTCACCCTGAGCCACCGAGCTCTGGGTGGCAGCCAGGATTGAACCCTGGCCTCCTGATCCCAAGTTCAAGATTCTTTCTGCTACACCACACGACCGCTCTAAACTTCACACTTGTGGATTCCTCCCCACAGAGCCCAAGCATGCTGCACACACAGAAAACCTCTAATAAACATCTGCCAAACTGACACACAAATTCTACAGTTTTGCTGTTTCAATCCAATATTGTATTTCAATCCCCGAAGATCCCAACAGCAACTGAAGAATAAGTGCTATTAATATTTGGCCAATGCTTCAGAGAAATGTATGAAGTGTTTTCGAAATCATTCCTCATTTCTTCACAACAGGCTTCCTTGGTGGCTCAGATGGTAAAGAATCTGCCTGCAATGTGGGAGACTGGGGTTTGATCCCCAGGTCGGGAAGATACCCTGGAGAAGGGCATGGCAACCCACTCCAGTATTCTTGTCTGGAGAATTCCATGGACAGAGGAGCCTGGTGGGCTACAGTCCAGTCCATGGGGTCACAAAGAGTTGGACACAACTGAGCGACTAACTCAATTTCTTCACAACAAGGTGAAACAGGTGTTGCTGTACCCACTTCAGAGATAAGGAAACTGAGGCCGGGAAGTTAAATGGACTCATCCCAACTGCTAGTTGTCTCTTGTCAGAGCTGGTGCTTGAACTTTGACATCTGATTCCAAAATCTGCACCTTTTCTACTTCATGAGCTTAAGCCTAATTAATAATGACTTATGCCATTATAATAATGCCATTATTCCTTTTCCTAGTCTGTTCCACCAAAGAAGAAACTTAATTCATAAGGCATATTCAAGTCAATTAAAAAAAATGCTGGCTGACTACACAAAATTATACATAAACATATATATACATATACATAAAATTATACAATTTTACTACACAAAATTATAAGTTCAGGTTATAAGAACATTATCTGCCCAACACAGACCCTAATTTTCTTCAACAAACAAGACTTGAGACCCAGCTCCAAGGACCAGAAGAGCACTTACATTTACTGCCTACAAGATTGTAAAGGCCAGCCTGAGGAAATGGTTGTATTTTTTTTTTTTAACCCCATGGCTGAAGACACTTTCAATTATCGCTTTGTGTCAAAGCGGGAAGGAAAGGGGTCATTTCTTGGCAGCCTGGGGCTCTCACAGAACGCATAAGGCCTCCGTGTTGGTCAGGATTGGGTGAAGCCACAAAGAAGGGCGGCTAGCGACGCTCCCAGCCTCCCGGCTGGCTGCTCAGAGCCTGTTAAAGATAGAGACTAATGGCGGGGGCGGGAGGAAGGGAGATGCCGCGGGCTGTGAGGGAAGGTGTGGGGGGACGGATATAATCCAGCATACAGAAACCTGTCAGGATGGGATTTATTTTTGTTCTGTGAGGGAGTATAATAGGGCTTTGCCTGCGCTCTCAATAGCTGTTTTGAAGTGAACCCGGCTGGTATGTCTTTAATTTGTCATTTCATTATGAAACTGTTTCCCTTCCAAGAAGCCTTCAAGTCAGGAAGCTCTGTCTGCCCACACAGGAAATTCCTTTGCTTCAACTTCCCCAAAAAGGAAATTTCCCTCAGAAGTGAGCCCAGCATATGCCTTTGAGCAGAGCTGCTTCAAGAAGTTTTGGCAGCTGAGTCCTGAAAACACCCCTGGCTGGCTGGCGGCGGCTGGGCTGCTGGGATAAACAGTGTGGCTCTCCCCCCTGGGGTGGGGACCCCATTGAAACGAGCCCTGGCACCCCCCTTCCTCCCTCTTCTGAGCCCTTGTAACCCCCACCACTCCGTGTCACCCTCAGCTTCAATTCTCCAAGAGGGAATCGTGGCTGTGACTTTCATCAAGAAATAGGCATCTCTCATTATTTTTCACCGTAAGCTTTACAGAATTAGTTAAACTCTGCACATGCACAATTTTGATTTAAATTAATGGAAGGAGATAATCTGAAAAGGGAAGGGAATTTGCACTGTTTGCACAGGATTATTTAAAGTAGAATTTGATGTAACCATGTATTTAATCCGCTTCTTCCAAAAAGTGCAAACTCCAAAAAAAAAAAAAAGAAAACCATCTATGAAGATGTACCTACATCACACAAAAGACTTCAACACAAAGCACCCATTCTTGTCCTCAAGCCCACACACATTTGAGACTTCTGGTAGAAAGATGGCAGTATTTCAAAACAAGAGGGTGCACAAAAATAAAACAGCCAATTACCGTTCCTAAAGCACGTATATTGCCAAATGACCTTTTATCAAGGGTGGTAGGTGTTGTTTTTTTTTTTCCTACACAAACTTTCCCGGTGAGGACTTAAAGTAAAACACGGAAGGGAGAAAAGATCCCAAACCACAGCCTTATAAAAATTAATCTCTCAGACATACTGTGAATGACTCAGTGGGTAAGCACCCAGAGCAGCTGGGCTGAAGTGAAGAATAATATATAATATTTTATGAAGCTTCTTAGTACAGAGGCATTAGCAGAAAACTGCCAGACTCACAGTTAAGTTTTTAATTTTCCATTTCGAATTATTTCATTAAAAAAAAAAAAAGCTGTGAAGAGGAAAACGACACAGAGACCTAAAGAACAAAACAAGGGAGTGACGATGAACTTCAAACTGTATCACAAGAGACAGGACAAAGAGAGACAGAGACAGATGAGGAACTAAGGCAATCCTGGATTTTCACTCTGTACTTAAGACTGAACTTGAATGGCAGTCATAGGATCTGATCTGGTTACGCTATTCATGTGCCAGGAATTGGTAAGGGATATTATTTACCAGGAAACAGAGAGATATTTAAGGGACTAGCAAGACTCCTATAGCCCACTGAAATCTGAATATATTAACCCTGAGGTTTGAGGTTGTGGTGGATGTTTTCTGAGGAGTGAATTTACGATTCTAGTTTAGTGAGTTATTCTGTTTTTCTAAAATTTATGAGGTTTTAACCGCAGTTGGATCACAGAGGGGGATCCAACACTATTTTTCAAGTTCTTTAAGAGAATGGTCTAGGGACTCAGTCTTTGGCTCAGACTGAGAGGAGAGATGTAAAGAGAAGGGTCTGACCCGCTTGGCCACCTACCGGCTCTGTGACTTTGGCCAAGTTCCGTAACCTCTTTAAACCTGACCTTTCATCAGTAAAGTGAGGGCAATAAAACTCAGTTCATAGGTCTGTTGTGAGGATTAAATAATATAATACATGTGAAAAGTGCCTACCGTAAGCACTCAATAAATGAAATTACTGCTCCATATGGAATGCTCTGAAGACTTTCTCCCAAAGCCACATGCCCACTCCTCATAGAAGCCACCCAGCTCAGCCAGTTGCTTCAATTTCCACACAAGCCAAGGTGTTCCTGGCCCCTTCAACTTGAGCCTTGGATTAACAGCTCCCTTATATGTAGGCAATCAATGATTTAGTCATCCCCGAGTAGAGACACTTTGGTAAGAATGGTTGAAAGGCTTAAGGATTTAGACTTACACCTCCAAGGTCACTACTCCTCTCAAGAAAATGCAGATGACTTACACCTTCTCATGCTGACAGTGAGCTAGAGAGGTCCAATACTGTTCAGCTAATAAAGATTCAGGCAATGTCTTGAGACCAACAGCTAGACATAAGAAGGATCAGATGATTCATCTTGGTCTCACAGATCCAGGTTCACAATGTTTTGTCTAAATCTAGGGGTCTGGATTTTCCATCTAATCTTATTTAGTCTCCTCCATGGGGAAAGCCAGCCCCCAGTGAAATCATGGGGCTTATTTCCAACTCAGATCCCTCGCTTAACCTTCTGTGCTGACCATGGATCTGACCATGGATTGTCTAACTTAAAAGATTCAAGAGATTCGTTAAACTAATTTTCATTAAGACATCAAGGATATCAGGTATTAACTACCTAGATCCAATGTATCACCTGCTATCAATTATTCACTTTCAAAAGTGGAGCTATGTTGGGACTTCCCTGGTGGTCCAGTGGTTAGGAATCCACCTTGCGATGTGGGGGACTTGGATTTGATCCTTGGTCAGGGAACTAAGATCCCACATGCCGGGGAACAACTAAGCCCGTGGTCCACAGCTAGAGAGTCCATGCGCCACAACAAAAGATCTAACATGATACAACTTAGACCCAACATAGCCAAATAAATGAAAAAAAAAAAGTGGAGCTAGGTGGAAAAAATGCTTGATCCAAAGGAATATATCTTAGAAGAATTTCAGGTACCACAGGAGTTCATCTTGGGAGATATTCAAGTTCGAGGCACTCTTATCCCACTGCAGCTGGTGATCACACTTTCTAAAGCATAACATGGACCCTGTTCACGAACAATGATAAGCCCTCAGTTCTGGAGTCAGAGTAGTGCTGTCTGGACAATACAAATGCAGAAGGCAGCCTCTTTCTGAATCTCAATACTCCTTCAGCAAACAAAGGAGCAGCAGATGAGAGATGGCTACCCAGCTGAATGTACAATGCCAACACGACAATGTCCAGTTGTACTTCTTCAACTTCATTCCCTGGATCACTTTGAGTGGTAGGAGTTATCACAGAAGCTCCAAGCAGCAGATGTCTGGAGTATTAGCTTTGAGACAGTTCCCAACCAAACTCCCCCATCCCTAGTCACTTCAGTCATGTCCGACTCTTTGTAACTCAGTGGACTGTAGCCTGTCAGGCTCCTCTGCCTATGAGATTCTCCAGGCAAGAATACCGGAGTGGGTTGCCGTGCCCATCTCCAGGGTATCTTCCCAACCCAGGGATTGAACCTGTGTCTCTTATGTCTCCTGCATTGGCGGGCAAGTACTTTACCACAAGCGCCACCTGGGAAGCCCCCCACCCACCCCTATACACACTCAAACACACATACACACTCATTTGGATTTATCTGAAGTGAAATTCTTCTTTGTCGAGGAATCAAAAGATAAAAAAATTCTTCTTTTATAAAGTCCAAACACATTTCACACCTGTTCAGATTTCTGTGGGCCTCTGAAGTTCCTCTTAGCACCATCAGAGAACACGAGGAAAGATTAACCCATTACTCTCAAAGTGGGGTGTCTCTCCCTCTCTCTCTCAGGGAATTTCTAGTTTCGTGTTCCTAAAAGTAAACCCCAAATAGCTGGGTGAATCGTTGAATCACAGCCAGACTGTAAGATCAGCAAGTGGCCCACACCACACGGGGTGGAACTGCAAACAGGAACACAAGCTTGCTGTCTGTCCGGGTGGGGATTTCGCGAGCCAACCTCACGGCCACTTCACAGGAGAAGTGAAAAGAGTAAGTGTGAGAGTTCAGAGCTGTGAGAACAGCACTGTGTAAGGAATCAGAGTGAAAAAAGAAAGAGAAGCGATTTCTCCCCTTCCCCTTGGTTGTCATCTACCAGGAAAACACGCCCAAGACAGATGAACCCTCCAGCTTGTCATCAGAGTAACAGGTTTGCGAACCTGCCTGGCCACACAGTTGCTTCCTCAAGTCAGGCTCGTGAGGAGAAAGAGTCATTTCATGTCCCCAAGAAGGTTGGCAGCAGATCATCGGCTCATATTTGTTTCCCTGCAAAGAGCTCTCAATGTTGGTGACTCGAGAGCTACTTAGGGAAGCAAAATAAAACCCCTCGTCAGCTTTGTTCACGAATCAGCACTGCTGATTCTTTCCTCCCTCATCCTACACCCCCTTTTCACAGCCTGTGGCAATGAGCAGAGGACTCGAGTAACTGGTACAGGGGCTCCATTTAGAAATAGTTTCTTGGGTGTGAGCTTTCATGCTCAGGGGACGGTCTAAGTGTCACGCATTCTCTCTGCTGGGCTGTGAAAGTAGAAATATACATTAAAGCTCAGCATGAAAGCTTTCACTGGAGAAGCTGAAAGCCTCCATTCCCTGGTCAACTGGGCTTCCCCACCCCACCCCCAACATTAATGTGGAATTAATTGTGCATGTGCTGTGGGACCAGCAGAAGGAGGGGAGTGTGGCCAATCTGGAAAGCCTGAAACCCAATGGATGCCACCGAGAGAGGGAGCACAGTGATCGTTTGTGCAGGTTACAGGAAAGGCAGACGTGCGCCGAGCTGCAGAGGGGATTCCCACAAATCATGCAATTGGGGTCAAGGAGGTAATTACCAGAAGTCACACCTGTGTGTAATGCACTGGGCCAAGAGCCAGGCTCACAGCCGAGTCTCAGGCCAGAACAGGGGGGCTTGGAGGACGGGGGAGTGGGCCCATAGTTCTACTCTGAGGTCCTGGGAACCGGGGGAAGATGCGAGTGGCTAAGGCACCCTTCAGGACACCTGCAAAGCCCACGAGCTGGCTCGGGTTCCCAACCCACAAAAGCATCAACTGATCTCAGCATGGGCAGCGTGGGGAAGCACCCTTCGGCGTCGGGGAGTTGAATTTCCAAATTTCTTTGCAGGAGAACATCCTTACAAAACCATCACAGCCAAAGCCGAAGACAATTTCCTGCGTCATTAAAATACCACCATCTGCACTAAAATATGATGTTGAGCACATGAAATCAAGTGAATAATCATGAGCATTTTATAGATAATGCTCCACTGCTGATATGCCTTGTATTTCTCTTCTGGAATTAAAGAACAACAACAAAAAAAGTGGCTGAGCTGGGAAGAACCCACGGACATTACATGCTCAGGGTGAGGAAATGATGACCCAGGGAGGAAGAGTGAAGTGTTAGAGATGACCCCACCTACTACTGACCACACTTGGCCAACAATGGGAGGGCTGACCCGTCAAGGGCGTCCTTTGCTCTGTGATTCTACAATAGAGCTTCCTGGAATGCAGGTCATGAGGGTAAAAACCAAGGCATCAACAGGTCAGACAACTTCTCTGAAGAAGCATGTGAGATTAACAAAAGGCATTAGGAAGTGAAATGTTTTCATTCGTGAGCCCATCAACTTTTCTACTGTTGAATAATAATCTGCGAGGCAGATTATCACTTTTAAAAAGATGGAAAATTGTGGACAACAGAAACCTCTTTTCACTTCATTTTGTTTTTAACACCCCAGCCTTTATCGACACCTGAAAATAAGTTACAGATACCAGTCTACAAAGAGGCTTGAATTTGAAAGTTTATCTTCTTCTAAGTTCAAAAGATAATTTAGTATCTGTCTCTGATTTTATCCCTTTGGCATTTCTTGTTGGCAATTTATATAAGTTTTGCCTAAATTAGAAAAAAAATTAACCTATAAGTCTGGATTTTCTCTTTCTAACTAACAGCTAGAGGGAAACAATTTTCAACAGTTCCTAGTACTTTTATGAAGCAACTTGGTGAAGTGAATACAAGCCTGGGTTTTGGAATTAAATCTGCATTCAAATTGTGGCTCCTCTGCTTTCTTTGTGTGAACTCTAGCAAGTGCTGCACCACTCAGACACAAACCAGACAAAACATCTACCATGCAGTACTAGTGATTATTCAGAATAATACAGATGAAGTTCCTGGCATTGAGAAAGTGTTCAGTAAGCAGTAGTGACAACCATTTCTTATTCCACACTCTACTGCAACAGATTCCCAAGGTGCTATCTCATACACAATCGACCTCAGAATGGCTCCTAGGAAAAGCAAAGCATCTATAAACTGTAAGGTGGGGGGTGATAACAAAAAAAGAAACTGATTTGCAAAGGTAAGCCACTCCTGGAAAACGAATGGATAAACCCTAACCCTGTTACTTCTAAAGTGGAACTACAGGGACTTCCCTGGTGGTCCAGTGGTTAAGAATCCACCTTCCAATGCAGGGGACGCAGGTTTGATCTCTGGTCAGGGAACTAAGATGCCACAGGCCAAGGGGCCACTGAAAAGCCCAAATGCCAGAACTACTGAGCCCACGTGCTCCAGAGAGAGCACACAACTAGAGAAGCCCCGTGACATGATGAAGATCTTGAGTGCCACAACCAAGACCCGACACAGCCAAATAAGTAAATAAACAAATGAAATAAAATAAAGTAGAGCTACGTAAATACCTGATAGCCCTCTGATATTTTTTAAGAGCATGCTATTTGCCAACACTTACCTATGTATCTTTTTTTTTAAAAAGTGACTGTTATCTATCCCCTTGCAAACATTCCCCTTCTTGTTTGAAGTGAACCACTTTAGTGAAAGCTCCCACCCCAGCTCAGAGAATCTAGCCCCCGCAGAAACTGATCAAATGACATGTTCTCTGCACAGTCCTGCATGGGTGAGGATTTTCCTTGCAGGCATCCTATCTGTACCCACCAAATACCCAGAGCTCTTCATCCAGGATCCACACATGTGGTCTGCATTTCTAGTGCCCCATTTGAGGCTATTTCTATGCATGATCTTGAAAGGACTGAAGCTGAGGCTCCAATACTGTGGCCAGCTGATGCAAAGAGCCAACTCATTGGAAAAGACTCTGATGCTGGGAAAGACTGAAGGCAAAAGGAGAAGGGGGTGGTAGAGGATGAGATGGTTGGATGGCATCACCAATTCAATGAACATGAACTTGAGCAAACGCCAGGATATAGTGAAGGACAGAGAAGTCTGATGTGCTGCAGTCCATAGGGTTGCAAACAGTCAGACACAACTTAGTGACTGAACAACAACTATTCATGATCTAGAGGAAACAAAGACTAATTTCAGAAGAATGGGGTTTAGTCCAGTTACCCAAGACGGGAGCAGTAAATATTGGGGTGGGGTGACTAATTATTCTTGGGAATTTACAGTCAGCATGTGGTCAGAAACAGGGATTGCTTAAATCTCTCAAATCTTACCCTACCTTCCTTCAGAAGAGACCAGAAAAATCAGCCCCCTGCCCCCCAAAAAACACATATGGATGCTTCAGGCTACCAAACCAGAATCTTCTGATGGTAACGAGTGAAATCAGCAACACTCAACGGTCCTTGGTAACACTGACCTCTGGAAATACAGAAAGATAAATCACACAAAGTCAGGTCAGAAACTCCAAGCATGAGCTTACCTAGTGGCTCAGTAGTAAAGAATCTGCCTGCCAATGCAGGAGACACAGATTTGATCCCTGGTGCGAGAAGATACTGAAGGCTGTGCCCCTAGAGCCCATGCTCTGCAACAGGAGAAGCCCGTGCACCACAACAAAGACCCAGCACAGCCAAACACAAAGAAAGAAAGAAACTCCAAGAGTCTGAGCTACTGTGAACTCAGGCATGAAGCAAATGGGGAAAAAAAGAAACCTGTTACTTGATGATGGAAACTTGCTCACATTTGTACAGACTTGGCCCAATCAATACACTTTGTGATAACACAGGGGAGGTAGGGAGGAACCTAGACCGAGCACATCTGAGCCAACAGGACAGTGAATCTGTATCAGACTAGCCATCAAGTGTTAGGTAGACAGACATGAGGATGATGGACAGGGAGCCCTCAATCTGCAGAACCCCAAAAAACACCAAGAGAAAGATCACAGTGGTACTGATAGTGGGGAAGATCCAAGGGGAGATAGGAGAAGGGACACAGAAGAAATGGAAATAACATTTCTTATTTCCTGTTGTTCAAGTCTATTCATAGAACAGACTGGTTCCCATTGGCTTTGCTTTTTAGACGGCTCGCTCACTTAATCTGTCATAAGCGTTCAACACTGGGTGTAGAATGGAGCCAGGTATCTCTGTATCTCTCTCATGGTAAATAATCCACAGCACCAGGTAAGGACAACCCACAGTCAGAGCCTTCTGATGTCTACTTCAAAATTTCAAGGAAAGTGAGAGCCTTTCCCCCATTCCTTGCAGGACCAGAGTCACTGTGTTAGAGTGTTTGCCAGAGGAACTGCCTTAAATGTACACGAAGCACACGGCATGAAATGTGAAGCGAAAGAAAAGGTCAATAGACCTCTGGTTATATATTTTTTTTCTTTTTTTTAAAAAAAGACATCTATAAATAGCTGCATTTATTGAAGTTGCTTCCTTATCAGGAAGCATGGAGCTAGGAATTAATGTCTGCCTGCATCGGAAATTCTTGCAGACAGCAAACCCAAAAAGGAAATTTCCCTTCCAAAAGCATCCTGGCTGTTCTGTTGCGGCCTGTTTTTTCTCTTCGAGCTCTTTGAAGTAGCTACCCAGGACCCCATGAGGCTGGAAAAGCAGAAAGCCTTCAAGTATCTGAAACTAGAAAGTGAAGGCCCCCAAAGAAGGCTTGCGGGAAACACAACAGAAAATGCTGGTGGCTGGTCATCATTGTTAGAAGTCACGACTGCTTTGTCGAGATACTGAGAAGGAAATCCTTCTCCGTGTCCTTGCCTCAACTCTGCCAGTGACGTCACAGCACACCACAGGCATCTGGGGAGCCCTGACATTTGGCTGAGGACAGGGAGGATCTGCTGGGTCGGGGGAGGAGGGGAGAGAAGGTTGAAGAAAAAGATGACAGATCCAGGCAAGGAAAGAAAGCAGTTTCAGACAGAAGTACAGTTGCGGTGTGGGAATGGTCAAGGCCCTGGGGTGGAGGGCCCAGAGCAGGATCAAGCTCCCAGGAATCACTGAGTTAGAAAATCGAATTCATTTCCATTTGTGACTTTGGGAAATAGCCTCAGAACATGCAGGCAGAACTCCAGGCCCTTTCTTTAATGAAACAAGTAAACACATCCATGTTCCTCTCCGCCCTTGAAAGTGAGGACACCCCTCCTAGACGATTCACTAGCCGTGAAAACTGAAACAGAGCTCTCAGTGAGTTTGTGGTCACTGTTGGCCAGGCACCGTGCTAGGTGCTATACACAGACTACCTCCGAAACGTATAGGAAACACTCATCAACTCTATTTCAATTTAAAAAAAAATTTTTAACCCTTGAAAAACAAAAGTTGCTAAGAGAGCAGATCTTAAAAGTTCTCATCACAAGAGAAACTACATGTGGTAACAGATCTTAACTAGATTTATTATAGGCTTCGCTGGTGGCTCAGTGGTAAAGAGTGTCTGCAATGCAGGAGCCCTAGATTCGATCCCTGGGTCAGGAAGATCCCCTGGAGGAGGGCATGGCAACCCACTCCAGTATTCTTGCCTGGAGAATCCCATGGACAGAGGAGCCTGATGGCTTACAGTCCATGGGGTCACAAAGAGTCGGACATGACTGAGCAATTAGCACTTTCCCTTTTCAGATTATTATGATCATTTCACAATATCTACATATATGGAATTACTGTACATCTGAAATTAATATATTTCAAAAATTTTTCTGGATTTTGATAATCATACTGTGATTATGTAAGAGAATACCCTTGTTCTTAGAAAAATACACAGAAGTATTTAGGGATAAAGACTTAAAAAGAAACCCTCATCAGTAGGTGTGTTATGCAATTTGAGTCTTGGAGAGGGGAACTCATCTAACAGAGGCAGCCCTGGGAGGCCAGTCTCTTACGTCTGTCCCAACCCAAGTCTTTTCTATTACTGTGCTTTTTCACTCGGAAACTCAGAAAGAGCAGTGAGCCCCGATCCCAGGAGGTAACTCCTGATGAAATGCCAAGGGAGTTGTGGACTTGGGTGAGTCCTCTGTGGCCAGCGCTGTTCTTCTAGTGGCAAGAGAGATACTGGTCTTTAACCTCAGCTCACAGGACAGTAAAGAGGGAGGAGTAGGAGAAACGGGTGAGCAAAACCAAAATGATTATCCATCAAGACAGGCGCTTGTTCCTGCCAGAAGCCAGCCTGCTGGAGGGTCAGCACAAATGAAGGGGCGAGTGCATTCCTAGAGCCCTCGCTGCCCCAAGTCCCCGCACCCACAGCCGCCCAGACACCAACAGCCAGCATTGCCTCTGCTTCCCAGTCTGTGACACTCTGCCATCATGTTTTCTCCCAAAAAGGCTAAGTGGTGACTTTGGGAACACAGAAATCACATCAGATTCTTCACCTGCCGTATTCAGTGAAACTATCGGAGCCCCGGTAATCTCATCAATAAAATAGGGTTAGTAACACCTAGGATGGCTGCATGATTGAATGAGACCATATATACAAACACGTTTTGTTACTTACAATAATGTAAAATGCTAACTATGATTATACGTAATTCCCATTTTTTGCCCCTTCTTTGGGACAGGGAAGAGCTTGAAAGTATATAAAATTGTTGGCTGCTCCGCTCAGGAGCCGAAAGACACAGCGTCTCCTTTCACTGCCTGGCTCTAACCGGGCACTGCATGTCACGTGACTCTCTTACACTCCAACACTCTGCTGAGAGTGCAAAATCGCCAAAGAGGGTGAGCAACCAGGGAACATTTCCATAGGAAGGCATTAAATTAAATTATTAAACACACGCAAGTAGGAGCTGTAATGTAAGATTTCTGAAAGATTCACAAGCAAAGGGAGGAGAGAGCAAAGGGTCTATTTCTGGTGTTCTGATGCTAGAAAACTCTGAGCAGCTATTACGGCTATTTATTAACCTGAAACATCATACACCGTAACCCGATTCAATGTGATGAATGAGCCCTGGGTTCTGATTTTTAAGTATCAACCACAGGAATTTTACAAGAGCAAATTGGCACCACGGAAGGCAGAGACTCCAGGCAGATGGCATCACCTCAGCCTGTGATTAGAGGTGATCATGTCGACTAAATGCAAGATGATTATGTGAAAAGGAATTTAATAAAGAAAAGGCATTTAGTGATTTCAATTCTGCCCCGTAGATCTGAAATATATGCTTTGTGACCACTTGGGTGGCCCTGGACATCGTGATTTGAGGCTGAGTATGTCACAGGGCTGGCATCAGCCCATAAGGTATCTCTGCTGTCCTCCTCGCCACCCAACACCCATGAATTTAGAAAAAAAAGTGACCCCTGGGCAGACAAACTAGAAAGAATCTTCATACCGTGAAGGTCCAATGAGGCCCTTCACTGCTCAGAGAATCAAAACTGGCCTTATCCAGCCACTCTCAGGGGCACCACAGTCCTATGAGTTTTTTTCAAGGTATCATGAAAGGTTTGGGGACTTCCCAGGTGGTGCTAATGGTAAAGAATCCACCTGCAGTGCAGGAGATGTTAGAGACTCGGGTTCAATCCCTGGGTTGGAAAGATCCCCTGGAGAAGGAAATGGCAACCCATTCCAGTATTCTTGCCTGGAGAATTCCATGGACAGAGGAGCCTGGCAGGTTACAGTCCATGGGACTGCAAAGAGTTGGACATGACTGAAGGGACTTAGCACACATGCATGAAAGGATTACGTCCCCTTTAAAGAACAGAACTTTTCATTTTCACCTACCTGATGTAATTGTCACACTTCAGATCCTCTAGCCTCAAGGTTAAAAAAAAGTTTTTTTTTTTTTAATACCCTAGACGGAAGGAAGGGGAAAAAAATACCTTTCTGTCTTTTCAATAAACATACTTGTGTTTGCTTCCTGGTGCAGCAGGGAAGTTCCAAGAAGCTGCTGGAGGACTCCTGCAAGGGAGTGGGGGGTGGGGGTCAGGAGGCCAGACCAGGATGGCAGGCAAGCCCTTCTCTGGGCTCCTCTCCTCTCCTGGGACCAGACTGCCCTGCCTGCCCCTATCAAGTTCTCTAGAATCACCATTTAACAGGTTGCCCTATTTATCACTGTCTGTGTTTTTTTGTTTTCTTTTTTAATCACAGGCAAGTAAGAGGAAAAGGCATTACTTTCTACTTCTTAACAGCTTCCTAATTTGTCACACTGTGTCTTCCATTTGGCCCTGTGTTTGGAGAACAAAATGGTGAGAAACCCATCATACAAGAACCTTAAATATTACGATCCTTGCCTTCCCCTTTAACCAGGAAAGGCTAGATATTGATTTCAGAAAGGAAGAAAAGGAAGGGTTAAGAGAGAGAGGGTTTATCTGGAGATCAATGAGGATAACGGGAGAAAGGAAGCCACTGGAGGCATACCAGGCTGGTGAGTGTCTCTTTAAAACAAGCAGCTAAAAACGCTTTCGAACTAGCAATACCATAAATGTCCTGCTGCTGTCTTGGCTCTCGGATTCTTCCCCGTACTTTCCATGAGCATTCCACTGGGAATTGTCTGGAATCCCAGATTCGAACAGCAATAACCAAATTCCCTTGTCAGAAGATTTATTTTCTTTTCGGCTTGGAAACCCAGCTGGGAGGCATCTTCAAGTGTACAGCTCAGCCGCAACCAACCTAGAGGCTCCAGGAGACGTTTCTCAAACAGCACAACGGGCAGCTGAGTTTTGGAACCCGAGAGAGAGGCGGGCAGCTCAGCCTCCCGTGGAAAGTCCCAGCTGAGGACAGATGGCAAGAGCCTGGGAACCGGAGGGTTCGTTCCAGATGTGGGAACCGGTGGTGTTAGGAGAGGACCAGTGCAGATGCCAAGGAGGGCCCCGACGTCAGGCTGCCCAGAGAGCAGCACTCAGGCAAAACTATCACCATGAAACCTAAGTCCATCACCTAACAACTGACCATGTTTTAAGGCCACCAGTGCCCTGCTACAGTTCTATATCGGATAATTCTCTACGTGGGTATCCATCCAACCATCCATCTGCTCATCCATCCATTACCTAAGGGAGAAATGCAAACTATTCAACAACTGATCCACCAGTTAGAACAGATTCTAGCCAGAAACCAGCCTTCTGGCCACATCAGTGAATACTGGCTAAGTGTCAACCCTGAATTCATCCATCCATCCAAAACATACATATTAAATATACTTACATCGTGGCAGGATAGATAAGAGCCCAGGTGGCACAATGGTAAAGAATCTGCCTGCTGATGCGACAGACTCAGGAAACGTGGGTTCAATTCCTGGGTCAGGAGAATCCCCTGGAGAAGGAAATGGCAACCCACTCCAGGATTCTTGCCTGGAGAGCCCCATGGACAGAATCCCATGAACAGAGGAGTCTGGCCAGCTATGGCCCATGGTTTCTGGACATGCCTGAGCACACACACAGACACACAGGCTCTGGAGTCAGACAGAACTGAGTCTGAACCCTGACTCTATCTCCCACTGACTGGGTGACCTTGGCAGTTTACTTACATTCTCTTAAATGCTAAATTCCTGATGTGTGACATGGATATTGAAAGAATATCTACAAGTACTGCTGTGAGAATAAATAAAATAATTTCCATCAAGGACTTCACACAGTGCCTGCTACAAAGTCATCCCAATAAATAAATACTAGCTATGATGCTTATGTGCTAGGCACTTGGCAGGGCCTGGCCAGCAGTGACCAGCACAGCTGTGACTCAATGAGGAAACTGTCTACTCAAGAAAAAACGTTACAATGTCTGTATGGAAGAAACAGTTCCAAGTAGGGAAAATGATGTCTTAGGTGAGGTCATAATATTTTCAAGGTAGGGCTGTTAAATATTCTCCTGTCCAAACACCACCTTGCACAGTAGGAAAACTGAGTGTTATGATGACTGCCTCACAGTCAAACAGCTCATCTAACAGTAGAACTAGTTAAGGGATTAAGATCTCCTGAGCGTCAGTTCATTGTGTTTGTTAGTGCATTTTATCATGATAACTTTTTATGGAGAGGCAGCGTTAGGGTAAAAGAGCCTCCATATGTGAAAGTCATCCAGCAGCAAACCAAGAGTTAGGGCTTTCTTGGGATGGGGGGAGGTCGGGGGAGTGAATGTGTCATCGTACAGAATTCAAAAGCCGTGAAAGAAACCTCAGCCTATTTGGAACAGGAGTTCATCGTTTCCTTTTCTCTCTTTATGGAGACTCCAAGCTCCACAGGGGCAAGGAGTTGGGTCTACTCTATTCATTTCAAAGTGTCTGGCATAGTGCAGGTAATCAGTAACTGCTTGTGGAATGAATAAATGAATGAGATTAGTAGCAGGCATGCTTTGTCTGCATGGCCTGAGTCTGTTCCATCCTGAAGTGAATGTCCTAGTCATAGAACAGCTTCTGGAGAAAAAAAGGCTCACACCTGGCTGTGGTCTCTTTCCTAGTCTGTCTGCTCACAACACTCGCTGGTACCACAATGCTCCAGTTTACTGCAGATGACCATGCCCACAGTCATGACCCTGACACCCTCACAGTCCTAATCTCTTTAAAGTTCATTGTGGAGAAGATGGTAGACTGAGGCTGGAAGGTGCTGACCACAGTATACCAGCTTTGTAAACACTGATAGATGTGGCAGGCTGACTGAAGGAGGTGAAGGATGCCTTCAGCCCCCAACACCCCTTGAAGTTTTACAGCTACCATACTCACTGTGAAAGAGAAGGAATATGCCAGTAACACCCCCCAGTACTCCCAGCATCATAGTCATCTGATCTGCTGAATAGGCACAGACAGAGGAAACAGACGCCTGCATCTTCTCCTCTCGCTCCCCACTCTTAGCAGGCAGCCTTGGGCTTTCTCAGGAGGGATAAACCACAAAGAGCAGAATAACCCAGGGAGCACGATTGTGGCAGAAAGACATGGCAGGTACAACCAGACCACCATTCAAGTCATGAGAAATCAACTAGGGAAGGGCCAAGGTGACTCCCCCCGCCTGCCGTGTCCTCCATAACCTGAACCTGCGTCCCAAGGGTAATAGTCAAGCCAGAGAATCTGGCATTTTCTTGGACATCGCAGCCAGGTTGGAAATCAGTTGATCCATTCTCCCCTGCTACACCCAGCACCCTGGATCATCGCGGCTGAGTGGCAGCTCAGAAGAGAGACAAAAAGGGAAGGGACAGGTGTCAGGTGCTTCGGAGCCTGGCCCCAGCAGCCCAAGTGTGGGGTCCCTGATGCTCTGCCCAGCTGCAGCTGAGGATTCAGGCAGGGGAAGTGGAAGAGGAAGGGGCAGAGGAAACTCAGAAGAGAAAGGTAGAACTATTACAAAATAATGGGAGTTGTCAGGTGGCTCAGCGGTAAAGAATCTGCCTGCCAATGCAAGAGATGCGGGTTCCATCCCTGGGTCCGGAAGATCCCTGGGAGAAGGAAATGGCAGCCCACTCCAGTACTCTTGCCTAGAGAATCCCATGGACAGAGGAGCCTGGAGAGCTACAGTCCATGGGGTCACAATGAGTGGGACACGTCTGAGCGACTGAGTACCCACAATGGGAGCCGTGGAGGCAATGAAGGTACAAAAGAGAGGTAGAGAAGACAGGAGGGGAGGGAGAAAGGCCCTGTGTTGGCATAAGAGGAAGGAACAGAGCGACAATCATGGAAGAGGAGGGGACAGCCCTGCAAATAAAGCTCAAGTACACAGCAAAAAGCCAAAGAGGAGGGAGTCTGGCCAGAAGCTGTGCAAAATTTAGGGGCAGTGAAGACACGGAAGGGGAAGAAGTGTGAACTTTAGGAAGACAGACTCTCCCCTAAGAGTTCACCTTGCTTCTTGGGAGATTCAGTGGAACCTGTAGTACCCCTGTCATAGTCAGAGTTGAGATCAACGCACAGAGAAACAACGGAACACCCAGGAATCTCGGAATCTCACGGTTTTCAAAGCCATTTTGGGGGATGGGGCGGCGGGAGGCCAAGGATGCCAAGAGTTTCTGGAAACTGTAGGAAAACCATCTCAGAGCGTGCCCCCTGCCCGGGCTTGCAGCCCTAGCTCCCTCAGCCCATGCGGTTGACCCTTCTGATTGACAGTCTGTCCGTCCACCCATTCCATCCATCCCCCATCCATCCAGGACGCACGAACACTCACGCAGGTGCGCGGGCAGGCGGATCGAGTCTTCCTCCATCCTGAGCGCTCTGGGCACTGGCACATGAAGCGGCGTCGAGGAAGCGTAACTGGGCACCGGGCTCTCGGGGGGTGTGTATGAAATTCGTTCCTGCTGTTAAAAAGAAGGGCAGAGAGAGGGGAAGGGGAAAAAAGACAATGAAAGCCTGGAACTGAGGGGCGACAGCCGCGAGGGGGTGGGTGGGGGAGTCTGGGTGTGGGTCACCTCTCCAGAAGATACCTCTCTCTGTGCAGTTGTCTTTCAGATCGCCAGCACTCGGGATTTATAACAAAATGCTGAAAAGCTTTAAGATAGGGCTTTTCCTGCGTGCTGGGGTCAATACGTATTCTTTTTTTTTTTCCTCTTTGTATTAGTGGTTTGTTCCAGTAAAGAGGGGAGGAAAGATGAAGGGGATGAAACAATATATCCCAAGAGAATGTCATTAAAGACTCCTCTCTCAAAAATTACTCTTCCCGGTCACATAATTTATGTCACCAATACATTAAAAACCATTTTTCTCTTCTCTGGCAATATCTCCAGCTTCTGATCAAAGTAAGATTCCATACTTAGACCCAATGAGAGGTGAGCCCAAAGTGAGAGCTTATAAGTTTGAGGTTTCAGTTAATAAATCTATAAGCAGTATTTGTCTATCACCTACCTATCCCTTTATACAACCATCACCACCAAAAATTTCCAGGGTTTCATTTTTCCCTTCATAGCTGCGAATTATCTGCCACATCAACCAGTTATCTCCGTGCTCCCCTCGTGCTCCATCTTAGAATCAATATTTCCTTTCCTTCTGAAGCATTTCAAGAGCTCATTCAAAGAATCCTCTGCATTTAAGGAAGTACGGTTTAATTGACGGTACTTACTCAACAGACAAGGAAAGGGGGAGGGGAAAGTCAGCACCTCCACTGTTTAAATTCAAAAGGGCAGTGTTTGTTAGACTGATTAAAACAATGTGATGGGATGGGAAGTATTAGTTTTAAGTTAAAATGTGGCAAATAATGGCAAGAAACTGACTATGCTGTTCATCGGGAGAGTAGTGCAATTTGCATCTCAGATCTGTACCAACTGGTTTGACTTGCAGTCCATACATAAACACAACTTCCGTTAGTTTCTGTGGTTTAACTGGGCAAAGTAAAGTGGGACACACACAGTCCAAAAATAGGTTGGGGGTGGGGATAGGGGAGATCGGTAAGATGCCATTGTGAAAACAAAAATCAAGAGCAAAAGAAAAATTATGGATTAAAATAAAGCCAAGGGGGGTGTTTAGGTTTTACAAAGCATTCTCTAACATCTTATACTCCATCAAATATGCAAAGGGAAGCAGGGGCGTCCCCCAGCCCTGTAACCAAATTAAAACTTCTTATAACCTGGAAAGTTAGGTGGTTGTGGTAGGAAGTTTTGATTTTAAATGAATATATACATATTTTTGTAATTTCCGAATGGAATCACTATACCTTCCCCGAGGCATCCTCAACTGGCAACGAGGGCCTTTGGAATATTTCTGCTTAAACACACATCCTAAAGTTTCTTGGTGAATTTCTTAATTCAGGGAAGACACATACACCTTAGATTTCATTTCTGGATTGATCGAGGTGTCCTGTGAAAGGTCACCCAGAGGCAAAACCTTCAACTTCACTTTTCTTGAACTTTACCAAACATCACACATATTCTGAGCAATTCTAACTTAGGGATGAGTTGTATTTTCGGGGCTTGGTTTGGGGTTTTGGAGGTGAAAAAGGCAAAGACATAAAACACACATATGGGAAACATACGAAATCTGTTGAGGGGTTTTTCAAGGTGAGATAGGTTTTTAAAATATTTTAAATGGGGTCTGTTTTTTCTAGTTTAAATTCTTCATACACTTCAACCTTTCAATAACCCCTCACCCCACCCCAGTCCCAACATACGCCTCAATATCTTATCTACCGTTACTTTATTCCCAGAAATAGCTTTCTGTTTTGTTAGGGTTTTTGCAGAAGTGAAACTGTTGATGAAGAAAACCCTGTGCAACCAGAAACCTTTCAAATGGCAAGGCATGAGTACGAGAAAAAAAAAAAAAAGATGGCATTTCGTAAGACGGTGACTTTCTCTGGAAGACAAGATTCTATAACTAGTCTCCGTAAGTGAGAGGCCACCTCAATCCCCTTACCATCTCCATCTAGGATGATGAGGAGGGAGAAACCCAGCTCTCCAAGCAGATTCTACTTAATTTCTTGGGAAAATATATCACCAGCCTGCTGATAAAAAGAGTCAAGCCAGGTGTCACCTTTAAAATGTACATATTCTGACGTGGTAAATTATCATGTTGTACCTTCTTTGGGGCTTCCCTGATGGTTCAGTGGTAAAGAATTCACCTGCAGTGCAGGAGACCTGAGTTCGATCTCTGGGTTGGGAAGATCCCCTGGAGAAGGGAATGGCAACCCACTCCAATATTCTTGCCTGGAGAATCCCATGGACAGAGGAGCCTCGCAGGCTACAGTCCATAGGGTTGCAAGAGTCAGACACGACTTGGTGACTCAATGACAACAAGATGCTTTTTACTATAATTTTCGGAGGCAGCCCCATGTGTGTTTACATGTGTGTGGTTCCCTGTCTTTACTGAGACACTGAATGTCACACTTCAGGGCTTGCCCTGGGATTTCATGCCCTCACCTCCACATCCAAACAATTCCAGAAGAAGACTCCCTTGCTGTTTCATGAAAAGAAGGCTAGGTCTTCCCTCGTGGTTCAGCAGTAAAGAATCCACTTGCCAATGCAGGAGACACAAATATGATCCCTGGTCTGGGAAGATCCCACATACAGAGAAGCAACTAAGCCAGTGCACCACAACTCTTGAACCTGTGCTCCAAAGTCCAGGAACCAGAACTACAGAGCTCTCGAGCCACAACTACTGAAGCCCTCACGCCCTAGAGCCTGTGCTCCACAATAAGAGAAGCCACTGCAATGAGAAGCCTGCGTACTGAAACTAGAGAGTAGCCCCTGCTCGCTGCAACGAGAGAAATGTCCATGCTGCAATGAAGACCCAGCACAGTCAATAAATAAATAAAATTATTAAAAAAGAAAAAGGTGGCCAGAGACTGAGTGATCATGGACCTTGAATGCCTCTCACTTCTGATACAGGTTTCCACTCAGCAGTGTGGCAACACAGTAAGTCTGGGTTGGGAAGTTCTTTTTAAAAGACTTAATGAAGAGGTTTGTCAGTCACAAAGGAAAGGATGGGTACCCTTGACCCTGAGGGGGATAAGCAAAATGTGCTTCTAGGGCCTCAAGCAATTAGTGGCAGTTACACTGTGCCCTGTTCGGCGGCCAGGACAACACTCATCGGACCACAGAAAGGATGCTGTCCAGCCTGTGGGTTCCTTTCCAAGGAGGACAAAACACACACTTGGGCATCCCACACCACACATTTATCTCCTTTGTCTCTCTTTCTGTTCATCTCTAGGATGATTCACGTGGTCCTCATTTTTAAATCTCTTACTCTAGCAGTGCACTTATCATCTACCATGGCACAATCAGCAGACTGTCAAAAAGTTAGAAATACAAAACAAATGCCGCTATCTCTGATGGAGACATCCAAGCAGAGAGACGTAAAGAGACTAACATCCAATTCTCCAAATAAAGGAAACCTCTTCATTTTCAGAACTGCTTCTCTGGCCCAACCCCAAGGAAGGGACGGCAAGTACCCGTTTACGGTACATTCACCTCGAGAGCAAATTGTCAGTTGGATGAAAAGCAGAGGTGTTTTATTTTAACATTACAGAGGGGAATAACCATTTCCTCAGGAGGATTATAAGCACTGCTCTAATTAAATTAAAATGCTGCAGACGGTGATATTAATGCATTCAAGTGTTGGAGGGGGGTTCACCGCCAGCGGAGGTCAATGACGTGACTAAAAATGCTGTGATGTGGTTACAGGATTGTTTAGATGCTGAAAAAGGAAAACATGCTGCTCTCAAATGTGCAGACACAACCTATCAAACCGGCGGGAAGAACAAAAGGGAGCAATGCCATTTCTAAGGCCGACGGTAATACCTCGGGGGGTGGGGGGGTGGTTGGAAGAGCGGTGCCAAGCTCTGGAAAGAGAAAATAAAGCTAGAAATAGTTCTAGGCAAAGGATGAAATGTAAATGTTACTCACCATTATAGAAAGCTTAAAAATTTGTTTAAATGGAATGTGGAGTTAGGGTTGCGGCAGGCATGCTACAGAAACCAAAGTGAGCTCCATCCATCTCGTGTGACTCCTCCCCGACTGCAAAGGGCCACATGGCGCCCATCTAGTTCTGCTCATTGCTTTAAGACTTTATTTTATTAAAGAGTAGTTGGTTTATAATGCTGTATTAATTCCTGCTGTAAAGCAAAGTTACACACACACACACACACACACACACACACACACGGGGCTTCACTGGTGGCTCAGCGCTAAGAATCCGCCTGCCAACTTAGGAGACACAAGTTCAATCCCTGGGTTGAAAATCCTGCCTGGGAAATCCCATGGACAGAGGAGCCTGGTGGGCTACCAACCATGGGGTCACAAAAAATGTCTGTCATGACTTAGCAGCTAAATATATATATATATATTATATATATATATTATATATATATATTAAATATATATATATATATATATATATATATACCCACACACATTACTTTTCATATTCTTTTCCATTATAGTTTATCATAGGATACTGAATATAGTTCCCTGTGCTATACAGTAGGACTCTGTTGTTTATCCATTGTGTATACACTAGTTTGCATCTGCTAATCCCAAACTCCCAATCCATCCTTCCCATCCTCACTTCCCCTTGGCAAGCATGAGTCTGTTTGCCATGACTGTGAGTCTGTTTCTATACTGCAGATAAATTCAGTTATTTTGAATACCACAGATAAGTGATACATACGGTACTTGTCTTTGTCTGACTTACTTAGTTTGTTAATCTCTAGATCCCTCCATGTAGTTGCAAATGGCATTGTCTCTTTCTTTTTACGGCTGAGTGGTATTCCACTTTACATACTCACCACATCTTCTTTATCCATTCATGTGTCAATGGACATTTAGGTTGTTCCTGTGTCTTGGCTATAGTGAAGAGTGCTGCTGTGAACATAGGGGGTGCATGTATCTTTTCGAATTATAGTTCTGTCCAGATATGTACCCAAGAGTGGTACTGCTGGATTATATGGCAACTTTTTTATCTTTTTAAGGAATCTCCATACCATTTTCCACAGTGGCTGTACCAATTTACATTCCCATCAACAATGGAGGAGGGCTCCTTTTTCTCCACATCCCTTCTGGCATTTTTTATTTGTAGATTTTTTTTAAATGATGTCCATTCTGACCAGGGTTTGGTAGTACCTCACTGTAGTTTGGATATGCATCTAATAAGTAATAATTCTGCTGATTTTAAAGCTGACTGCTTAGAATCTGCTTACAATACCAGATTGTATTGGTTTGTTTGGTTTGTATTGTATTGTATTGGTTTACAATAGTGTAAACCAACCTTATTTGTTGGTTTACAAATTGTATTGTATTGGTTTGTTTGGTTTGTATTGTATTGTATTGGTTTACAATAGTGTAAACCAACCTTATTTGTTCTGGGTTCAGTTAGGAGAATGGTGTTTCTCCTGCTCCCATGTCCTGTCTATGGCTGAATTTTACAGACTACAAGAGTTAAAAATTTAATATTATTATCATCACCAAAAAAAAACCAAAAAACCATTTTCCTTTTCAAAGTGATTTAATATAGAGCTTTAATCACGGGGATCCATGCATTTGGTTTTATACCATGAGCTCTTTGAAAAAGCTGCAGGCCTGAGGAGCTTAAAGCCTATTTCTCATTAAATAAGAACCTTCTGGAAATAAAGATAAAGCATTTCTGGAATCAAGAAAAACAGAAACAAAGTTTGCTTATACAGTCCACTCTCCCCATCTGGGGATTCAACCAACCACAGATTGAAAACATTTGGGGGGAAAAAGAAATTTTGGGAAGTTCCAAAATGCAAAACTTGAATTTGCCATGTGCTGGCAACTATTTACATACAATTTACATTGTATAGGTATTGCTGTTATAAGCAATCAAGAGATGGTTTAAAGTATACAGGATGATGTGTATCAATTATATGCATATACTACGGCCTTTTTTTGTAAGGGCCTTAAGCATCCATGGATTCTGGTATCCTCAGGGGCCATGGAACCAGACTCCCACAGATATCAAGGGACAACCGTGCCTGTAAAAAGATGTTTTAGAGGCAATTTCAAAGATTCCTTGACCATAGAGCTGAGATGCCCATGATTTAGGAACTTTTTCCAAAAACAGCCTCCATACTGAGTGCCAGAACTACTCCAGCAGAGGTTTCTGAAGCCCAGGTAAAGCCTCGAGGACAAAGACTGTCATGGAAACAGTGCTATCTGTGGACCATTTCCCAAGGAAATACGGTAAAAATGCTACA
Organism: Odocoileus virginianus; assembly: GCF_023699985.2. Lineage (NCBI taxonomy): Eukaryota > Metazoa > Chordata > Mammalia > Artiodactyla > Cervidae > Odocoileus > Odocoileus virginianus. The sequence goes on along the minus strand of NC_069696.1, from coordinate 17,521,319 downwards.
GGTGCGCTTTTTGTCCTGTTACACTTCTGGTGTCCCTTTACTGTGCTGAAAACTGGCAACCCAGACAAGAGAGGAAGCAACAGGCACCAAAGACACAGTGGTCATGCTGGTAATATTCAATATTTCCAGGGAAGGATCTCCTTTCCACCCTGCAGGCTTTGAGGAAAGTTGCCTGGGAAAGCTGAGGCTTGTACTACAGCCATCTTCTATAGACTAAAAGAAGAAATCTCTCCTATGAAAAACTATGTGGTGAGATTTACTATGGCAACCCACTCCAGTATCCTTGCTTAGGAATTCCCATGGACAGAGAAGCCTGGCTGGCTAAAGTCCATGTGGCCCCGAAGAGTCCGACACGACTGAGTGACTAAACAACCATCACTAAACTGAAGTCTGAATACGCAATTATTTAACTACACTCTTCTGGCTGCAAAATAATTCAAAGTGGTGGTTTGGGTTTTCATTAAATAAGCTTTCATTAATAAGCAAAAGCAACACATCACCAAAAAAACTGAACAAGACTGAATTTTGAGCTGCACAGTTTTCTAGGTTTTTAGTGTCAGGGATGCAAATAGCACACATGAGAACCTAAACTAACACATTCTTGAATGCCAGCGTCTTTCACTTGAAAAACTACATTGAATATTTTGTTCACCCCCAAATTTAGCAAGATCAACTTAAAGAACTTGAGAAAAGATGTAAACGTCACTCTTTGCTAAAATGTACACACTGTCACAGCTCACAGCATCTTTGATATCTTTCCAGAAAGAATCAGTGTACTTTAGGATCTGGGGTGAGGAGAGTAACTTTAGGATCTGAGGAAATCAAATACGAATTTTGGAAGAGAAAACCAGGTCCATCAAATCACAGCAGTGAAGTTGTGATGCTATCTCTCCTACCCACAGAAGCTGCAGTAGATGTCCAAACAAGTGGCCTGAGTCAGCTTTCCTCTTAAGAGTCCAGCTGGCCTCCTGAGAGAACCATCCTTTCTGAGTCCTGAGTCAATAGACTTTTACACCCCAATTGATCTTTGGCTTTTAACACACTTGCTGTCACTTCCAGAAAGAAAAATGGAGGACTTTCCTGGTGGTCCAGAGGTTAAGAATCCACCAGACAATATAGGGGACATGGATTTCATCCCTAGTCCAGGAAGATTCCATATGCCATAGAATAACTAAGCCCATGTGCCACAACTATGGAACCCTGCTCACCCTAGAGCCTGTGCTCTGCAATAAGAGAAGCCACTGCAATGAGAAGCCTGAGAACTACAGCTACAGAATCCCCAGCTCGCCACAACTAGAGAAAGCCTGCATGCAGCAACAAAGACCCAATGCCCCCAAAAATAAATGAATAAGAAAAATGGGAATATTCCATGAAAACAGGATGGGCAGGAACTACACTCCTCGTCTCTGGAGCTACAACCACCCCCCTTGGTCTTCCAGATGCCCATTCAGTCCTGGAAGGGAGGGTGCACCCCACCATCTACACTCACACTGAAGTGGGGTCCTTCCTAGGAGCCCAGCTTCAGCTCCCCAAGGAGTGCTCTTGCTTTGGACATTGAAAAAGATGGATTCAGGACCTGAATTATGTAGATTCCTACGTACTTACATGCCAGTCAATCCTGAAGGAAATCAACTCCAAATATTCACTGGAAGGTCTGATACCAAAGCTCCAATACTTTGGCTACCTAATGCAAAGAGCCAATTCACTGGAAAAGACCCTGATGCTGGAAAAGATTGAAGGCAGGAGGAGGAGGGGGTGACAGAGGATGAGATGATTAGATAGCATCACTGACTCAATGGACATGAGTTTGAGCAAACTCTGGGAGATAATGAAGGACAGGGAAGCCTGGTGTCCTATAGTCCATGGCGTCGCAAAGAGTTGGACATGACTTAGCAAATGAACAACAACTACACACTTAAAACTGAAATAGTCCATTTTCTCCTCTTTCTGGCCTACCTATTATATCCTAAAGTCAGAATACAGTGTATTGTATTTAAGAGCTACAATTACGTCAAAGCACCTTCAATCTTTCTTTTGCCCAGAAGTGAGTTATCAATGCACAAATGGATAAATAAATAGAAGCACTGGCCACAGGCCCTGCCAAGCACTACTGTAAAATGTCATTAGGGGTTCATTCTCCCTAGGACTGTTACAAAATTGTCCAGCATTCACCAAGCATCCACCATGAGCCAAGGTCTGGGCCAGACATTACGAATTCTGCCCCCATTAACTAGAATTCCAAAGATGGCCCCAATACTAAAAATTTCTGGCCAGGACATGGAAGCAACCTAAATGTCCATCGACAGAGGAATGGATAAAAAAGATGTGGTATACATATACAATAGAATATTACTCAGCCACTATAAAAAAGGATGAAATATTGCTATTTGCAGCAACATAGATGGACTTAAAGACTGTCATACTGAGTAAACTCAGTCAGGTGGAGAGAGACAAATGTGATATCGCTTATATGTGGGTCCTAGAAAATGGTACGAATTAACCTATTTAGTGAACAGAAATAGTGTCACAGATGTATAAAATAAATTTATGGTTATCAAGGGGGAAAGGAGGGAAAGGATAAATTGGGAGATTGGGATTGACAGATACACACTAATATATACACAATAGGTAACTAGTAAGAACAAACTGGGGACTTCCCTGGTGGTCCAGTTTGCCTGAGTTTGACCCCTGGTCAGAGAGCTAGATCACACATGCTGCAGGTAAGACTTTGCATGTTGCAACTAAAGACTTCATATGCCACAATGAAGACTGAAGATCCTGTGTGCCACAACTAAGACCGGGTACAGCAAAAACAAAAAAAAACAAAAACGTACCATATAGCACAGGGAACTTTATTCAATATTCTGTAATGACCCATGGGAATAAAATCCAAAAAAGAGGGGATATATGTATAACTGATTCACTCTGCTATACAGCAGAAACTAACACAATATTGTAAATCAACTAGACTCCAATAAAAATTAATTTAAAAAATTTTGTATCACTTTACCCGTAAATACATATAGGTACTCATACATAAATATGGGCTTCCCAGGTGGTGCAGTGGTAAAGAATCCACCTGCCAAGCAGGAGACATGGGTTTGATTCCTGGGTCAGGAAGATCCCTTGGAGAAGGAAACGGCAACCCACTCCAGTATTCTTGCCTGGGAAATCCCATGAACAGAGGAGCCTGGTGGCCTACAGTCCTCGGGGTTCCAAAGAGTCAGACACAACTTAGTGACTGAGCACACACACAGACTCATAAATATACTCCTCAGAACACATGTTCCAACCTCTGTTGGAAAAAACAGTCATTGCAACAACCAGGGAGGGAAGCTGGTAGCATTAAGGGAGTGCTGGTATATGTTTCTCACGAGCCCTCTATTTTATTTCAGACTCAACAATAAGCCTGCAAGGAAGGTATCATGACCCCCATTCCACATGAAGAAACTGATCTGAAGATGGCAGGGAGTAAGCCATCTCTGCAAGGCACCCGCTCAGGAGATGGTATGGCTGGTAATAAGAAGAGAAATGAGAAATTATACGCAAGTTGGGCCAGTCCATCAACAGTGGCTTCAAAACATCTAAGGTATTGTATGAGGTAAGTTCAAGCTTAGAAGAACAGCTGCAGTTTTGGAATATTTCATTGCAAATATTCCAATGGGGATCCCTGAGGGTCACCCCACAGAAGCCTCTGAGCCAGGAGGCTGACTTCCTTAAGCCGTGGCTGCTCCTACTGGGAACACAGACGCAAGGAGTAAGTGCCTTTAGCTGAAGGAAGGGAACTAAACAGAACGTATGAGGGAGCCCCCTGGCATGACCCCTGAAAGCCACCTAGGGGTACAATTTACCTGGAGGACTCTCTCAGCAGGACTGTCAGGGAAGCTTCAGACCAGTGGTGCCTATGAAGACTTTATCTCATATAGAAAGCTCATCTTAGGAGATTTCTGAATTTTTATGCTCCTTTTTCTATTTCTGGATTTTAATGCTCCTTTTCCTCTAACATTTTCTTCAACTACCACAAAAACCATTTCCCTTACTCAATGCCTTTCCGTTTAACCAGGAGTGACACATCTAAATGTGCAGGTGAGATGATCAGGAGCGGTGGGGAGGAAAGGCCCGGTCAGCATCTACTAGTGGTCTCTTGGTGCCTTATCTGTACTAAGGAGGTGCTGAGTCCAGCAGCCCATCACCGTGGTCACCATCCAGCAAGGCTGGTTCAGTTGTCTGAAGACTCACCCTCTCCTTCTAGCAAATGAGGGAGGGATGGAGGCACTGTGGGGGCCTGTGGGGGAGAAAGACTGAACAGATCCTCACAGATGTTTGAAAATGCATAAGGGCTCATGTAAGACAGAGTGATGGCAGGCTTCAGTCCATAGCATCGCAAGAGTCAGACATAACTTGGCGACAAACAACAAAGCCAATTTAAACTGAGGCTGAAGGGTGATTCTGAAAGGAGTCCCTGGGCTGAGAATTAACTGAAGTAGAATTTGAAGATGCCTTATAACTAAACTCCAAGATGCTGCTTCTACATGTTCTCATATCTCCCAGCAAGTCAATGCTTATTCATTACATTGTGGGCAGAACAGATCCAAAAAAAAAAAGAAGACCACGAGATAGATTCCTCTCTATCAACTAGGGGCCCCCCCACCACCACCCTGGCGCCCTGCACACGATCTAAGGGTTCTACACAATACAATTAGAAAAAAGCACTAGTATGTACAACTTGGAGCAGCCCTTTTGAAGACAAGCACCAAAGCCAAATCCTCAAGTAGGTTTCTTTATTGTTCTAATTGTAAAACATCTTAATTAAGATCCTTTCCAGCCCTGAGATGCTATGAATTTTTTTCTCTTCTGAATTTCTGAAATATTTCTGACATGAATGGTAAGCAGACTCTCAAGCTGCGATTTCTTTTCATGCCAGGCTGTGGTTTCCAGGGAGGGCTATGCTTGAAGGATGCTCAGCTCCTTTGGCTGGAAGCCAGTGCTGAGGCATGCAAGGTCACAGGCTTTAGACACGACTGGGCAAATGAGACGCATGCCATCCCATGGCCCAGATTATACCCCCAATCCCTGCCAGGATGCAGATGATGGCATCTCTGGTAGAGATGAGGTGAGCATCATACATCACCATCCTGCAAACCCCAGAAGCGCATGACCTACTGATAGTGGGTCACTCCAGTATAAGAACTGGGGGGATTTCACACAGAACCAGCCAGTGTCACCACTAGGAAAAACAGTCAGGCTGTGGGATTTATCCATGGATGCCCCTAAGCTTAAAGTGGGGTCACCGAATGCTTTCTTCTAATTTTTAAAAAAATATTTTTGTTTAAGTTTTATTTTTTAAAGTATGATAACAAATTTACAGGAGACTTGGAAAATACAGAACAAAGTTACATATAGTTCAGCTATGTGTGTGTGTGTTCAGTCACTGAGCTGTGTCTGTCACTTTGTGATCCCATGGACTGTAGCCAGCCAGGCTCCTCTGACCATTGGATTGCCCAGGCAAGAAGATTGGAGTGAGTTGCCTTTTCCTTCTCCAGGGGATCTTCCCAACCCAGGGATCAAACTCGTGTCTCTTATGGCTCTTGCACTGGCAGGCAGATTTACCACTGAACCACCAGGGAAACCTAGTTCAGCTATATATTACAATTATTTTTTAAGTTAGACTTTTAATTGGAGTGTCAATATAAAACTCTCAAAAATTAACAGAATGAAAAGACAGAAAAGTCAAAGGATACAGTAGATCTGAAAAGCACTATGAACAACTCAACATAATTTATATAGTGTTCACATAATAACAGGATAGAAATCCTGTGAAGTTCCCATAGACTATAAACTAGGAGACTGGAACATACCTAGGGACATAAAACAAGGTGCAAAAATTTCACATATTGAAATCATACAGAGTCTGTTCTCTTATCACTACAGAATTATGTCAGAAATCACTATCAGAAGATATCTGAAAATAACCCTTGTATTTTCAAGCCCAATGTGACATTTACCAAGAGAACACTTTAACTTAGGCATTGATAGCCTCAGTAAAGTTAAAAGACTGAAGAAACACAGAGGGTGATTTCAGAAAAGGAAGCATTTAAATGAGAAATTAATATCAAAGATACTTTTAAAATTCCCATATATTTGGAAATTAAATGTCCACTTTCAAATGATGGGTGCATCTAAGAAGCCGTAACAAAGGACTTCTTAACTAATTCTAATAGCAGAAGCAACAGGAACTTAAATGAAAAGCAGCTTATATCCAGGGCACAATCAAGTGTGGCCAAGTTTGGCTCTTGATTAGCTGCTTTCTACTCCATTAATGCTTTTCCCTCTAATGCTTTGGCGATTAAAATTAGCCAGTCTGCAGTGTCCCTGCCTGGGGCTAACAAGTAATGAACTGCGAGTATTGCTATTTAGTTGTATCAAGGGCGCCATTAGAGAGAGCTTCTCAATTTCTCCCCCTAAAGGAAAGAAACCTTCTAGGCATGTTCTACCTGCCACACAGCTGCTCTCCTCCTGCACTCACAGTGTCCCAGGGGGACTCAAGGGACCTTAAGATCTAGGCGGAGGAAAGGATGAGGGTCAGGCTCACGTGGAGACCGCAGATCAGAGGCAGAAGAAGGAGAGCCAGCCCCAAAGGCATGCTCTGAACCTGCACATTAACCATTCGCTCCTCCCTCCTTTCCGACCTGCCTTCTTCTGCCTCATAAACCTCCTCCCCATCCCCAAGCAGCTTTCTTCTTTCTGTTACAGCATCACTCTAGGCTTAGCCCCCACCTTCATTTCTTTCCAGAATGGCTGTACCTGAAAGTCTTGTAAAAAAAAAATAAAAGTAAGAGAGAAAGAGAAGTTTCGGCTGCAACTCACACCCTCAGCTGGTGGCTAGGGATGGTTGGAGGGGAGGCAACTCAAATCTCCTTTACAACTGAAAAGATTTTTTTGCCCTGTGATACATCTTCACAAAATCTCAACAGCTTAAATGGACCACACACTGACTGAGAAATTGTTGTTGGTGAGTAGCTAAGATGTGTCTGACTCTTTTGCAACCCCGATGGACTGGAGCCCGCCAGGCTCCCCTGTCCATGCGATTCTCCAGGCAAGAATACTGGAGTGGGTTGCCATTTCCTGCTCCAGGGGATCTTCCCAACCCAGGGATCAAACCTGGGTCTTCTGCACTGGCCAGGAGGTTCTTTACCACTGAGTTACATGGCAAGCCCTGAATGAAAAATATTAGGATTTAAAGATTGGTTACCAGGGCAGGATTTTCATTCTAGTTCAAGTAAAGGTATTCCAGAGAAATATGAAGAAAGTCTCTAAAATAACAGCTCCAGGAAGTCCCTTTAAGTCCTAACTATATGCAGCCCACTTCCAATGAACCGGGAGTCACCCAACCACCCAGCCCCATGCCTGGTTCACTGGAAATGGGCTGCACCGAATTAGGACCTGCAGGACTTCCTGCAGACTTCAGTGGGACTGTTATCTTAAAGACTTCCTTCAGCATTTCTCTGGAGTTCTCTTATTGAACTAGACACTCACCCGCCCCCACACCTCAATCAGGAAGGGAGAAGACTGGGTCAGAACCACTGCCAGGGTCAAGTTGAACACTTCCCTTGCTCTACATATACCAGATAATTCCTGGGTTGCTTCAGGCTGAGAAAGAAATAGAAAAAGGTCTGTAAACTACACCTAGAGTAACAAGTGCAAATTAGGCCTGGAAAAGGTTTAGGTCTGGAAAATATTTACTACCAAAAGAATTTTCAACAAAATATCGCATAAGAACACTATACTTAAAAAGCAACGTAAAATGCTTGGAGAAAGGGAACTCTCATACTGTTGGTGGGAATGTAAACTGATACAGCCACTGTGGAGAACAGTATGGAGGTTCCTTAAAACACTAAACATAAGACTACCATATGATCCACCAATCCCACTACTGGGCATGTGCCCTGAGAAAAATCATAACTGAGAAAGATACATGCACCCTAATGTTCACTGCAGAACTATTTACAATAGCTAGGACATGGAAGCAACCTAGATGTCCATCTACAGATGAATGGATAAAGACAATGTGTTACATATATACAACGGAATATTGAAAAGTGAACGTTTTAGTCCATCAGTAGAGTTTGACTCTGCAACCCCGTGGACTGTAGCTTGCCAGGCTCCTCTGTCCAAAGAAATAACCAGGCAAAAATACTGGAGTGAGTAGCCATTACCTTCTTCAAGGGATCTTCCCGAGCCAGGGGTTGAACCTGGGTCTCCTGCATGGCAGATAGATTCTCCACTATCTGAGCCACCAGGGAAGCCCACAGTGGAATATTACTCAGCCATAAAAAGGAAAGAAGTGGAGTCATTTATCATGATGTGGATGAACCTAGAGTCTGCCACACAGAGCAAGTCAGGAAAAGAAAAACAAATATCGTATATTAATGCATGTATATGAAATCTAGAAAAGTGATACTGATGAACCTATTTGCAGGGGAGGAACAGAGATGCACATCTAGAGGATGGACTTGTGGACATGGGGTGAGGGAAGGAGAGAGTGAGAAAAACTGAGAGTAGCAGTGTCATATATATATTACTATATGTAAATATGGTACATACGTACCACAGGTAGCTAGCAGAAAGCTGTTGTACAGCATAGGAACTCAGCTCGGTGCTCTGTGGTGACCTGGGGGGGGAGGGATGGAGGTGGGGCGGCAGCGAGGCTGAAGAGGGAGGGGATGCATGTGTATGTTGAGCTGATTCACTTTGCTCTACAGCAGAAATGAGCACAGCATTATAAAGCAATTATCCTCCAATTTTAAAAAAAAGCAACATAAAGGAATAAATTTCATTGTATGCTGTCTAAGGAAACAGGTATTACAATTCCCAACCTTTCTCATCACAGAATGCTATTTTTAAGGATAAGTGAGATGAAGCTTATGAAATATTATGCTTTCTTGAAAGGAAGGCTCTCTATAAATGCAAGGCATTATTACAATGAGAAATTTGAGAAGTCCTAAATAAAGCACTACCTTTTTTTGTGGGTGCCTTAAGAATTCAACCTGACTTCATGTTATAGAAAGGGAAATCAAGTTAACTGAAACCACAAGTGAGGATGGACGGTGACCTCACTCTGCAACTGACTGAGGAAGCAGGGCAGATCTGATCCCTCCCCACCGACACCCAGCACCCTCAGTAACTCCGAAGTAACCTACAAGCAACCCCAAATGGCAATTAAGAGTCACACAGTTGCATTTCCTCTTTTAGAAAAATTTTTCCAGAAGTAATGACCATCTTGGCAAGTAATTTCTCATATCCTTTGTCAGGAATCATAGAAATTTCCTAAGTTTTAGACACACGACTCCTTATAGGAATTCAGAAGAGGCATCTTCCCTTTCATTGTGGTCACAGTTAGAAAGATCTGGGAGTTTGGGGTTTGCTTGTTTTGTATTTTTGGACCACTGATGAGCGAAAACAAGTTCTACTGAGGAGGAGGAGTACTAATAGGAAAAATACCATTAGTATGAGTGGCACTCTAAAAACTTAAAGACTTAAGAATGAGAGTGAAATATAGGATGGTGTGTGCATGCGTGTGATGACAACAGTGATTAACAGAATAAAAGTGACTTGAAATAATAAACTCATGTGCTGCACTCCTGGAGCCCTGTTAAGACTAATTAATCATTTACATAAGATCCTGTGCCTTCATTAAAACTATCGTGCTCAATAGTACATGAAAAATATGCTCAAGTTTCCATGTATTTCAAGGACTCCCAATCATCTAAGCTTTTGGGAAACACACACTTTACCACAGGTATTCTGAATCCTGGCTGCACATCAGAATCATCTGAAGAAACTTTAAGGCAAAAGAAATTCCAGCGTCCATCATCAGAGAGAAATTGTTATATATGTGGGATGGATAAACAATGTCTTACTGCATAGCACAGGGAACTTCATTCAATACCCTGTGACAAACCATAATGGAAACGAATATAAAAATAAATAAAACAGTTGTCTTTAATTGCCAAAAAAAAAAAAAATCTATGTGGGATTCCAATATGCAGAGAGATAAGGCTGAGAATCAGCATCTTGGATCAATAAATGAGTAAATCCAGACACGGGCTAAATGATTATCTTTCACAATAGTTTTTTAGAAACCTCGTTAACCCATTTGCTAATTGTCCTTCCCTCCTGAGTAAACTGCTATTGTTCTGCTTTAACCATAAAACAGAGATTATCAGTGTAATACAGGAAGTTCCTGCCCGATGACTACCTGACCCACACAGGAACCGATGCCACAGGCAGGTGTGTCTGCAGTGGTTCCTCTTCCCTCCCAACTGCCTCTGGAGTTCCCCCAGCCCAACCCCCAGGGAGGCTGCTCGGCTTCACTTTCTGGAGCTCCACCCCGAGCCCTTATTCTCAGCAGATGCTGGACTTAACAGAAGCGTACTGGTGGAGAAGTTAGAGGGCACGAAGACCCACTCCACTTCCAATTTGCCCTCCCTTCCCCCTTCCACCCAGAAGGGTCTGTCTGTATATGCTCAGACCCCAGACTGCCTTCTTCCAGCTCAAGAATGAACCCACATCCAGCAGCTTAGAGTCTGGGGAGCTGCTTCTCCCCAGGTGAGGTGGATGAGCCCCACGACGGCTGTCAGGGCTGCCCGTATGCCCCTCAAAAATGGCAAGTGGGACACCGCTTATCCTCAAAGTAACCTTACTGCCCTGGTGGTTCAGATGGTAAAGAATCTGCCTGCCAATGCAGGAGGCACAGGAGACGCAGGTTCAGTCCCTGAGTTGGGAAGATCCCCTGGAGAAGAAATGGCAACCCACTCCGGTATTCTTGCCTGGGAATTCCTATGGACAGAGCTGCCTGGCGGGCTACAGTCCCTGGGATCACAAAGAGTCAGATATGACTAACTATGACTTTCACTTTCAGCCTTACTACTAGTGATAGGGTCTACTTTTGCACATGAACTGTCAACTAACTATACTCTGGAGAAAGGTCTTGACTTCCAAATGCTGACTTCTTCATGAAATCTTGGAACCCTAAACTAGTAGACACCTTGAGTCTGCTAAGTTCCTCACCAAGATCATGGAAAGTCCTCCCATGACATACTGCAAAGTCCTCCTAACACTCCTAGGAGTCCTGTCACCAGAACAAGCACAAAACCTACTTGACAAGTGTAGGAACTGAGGTGATGGGCTGACAAGATTCTTGAATGAATTCCATAACTGCTCTGGAGGGAGCAGTGTCTTAAGCCCAAAGATGTCATCTTTCTCCCGAGTTAACTTTCTGCCTATAGTGTTGTTTAAACTCTTGGTCATCACGGTCAAGTCTGTGCACAAAGTGGCCCTTAAGCAGAACGGGAGCACACTTAAGAACCAAGCTGATTTATTTATTCATTCCTTGATACAAACATTCTCCAAAGAAGCCACTGGAAACTGAAGTCTTTCCAATAAAACAAAACTTTCAACAGTTTCCAAGCATCTTGACACTATTAGTATTTTAACTCTTCTTCCTTTAAGCAAAATACAATTCTAAAACATACATGATAGCATGGTAGCATAAAGATGGATTTATCATCTGAAATTCACTCAGTTGTTGAAAGTCCTAGAGTGGGCAGTGATTTTCTTTGCATCTTTAGGAAGCATCTTGCAAGCTACACCATGAAAAGCATTGCTAGCCAAGCCTCACAATGCTGTCAACAGTTACAACATGGAGATGCCAACAACTGAAATCTATCAATACGAAGATCTGGAAAGTTTAATCAAAAAGCTAAAATAGGGGCTCTAAAAATCACTTGTACCTTGTAGGGTTGAAACAAGAGCTTAGAAAGGGCTACTATTTCCTTTATCACTAAGGAATTCTCTCTAGTTGTACTACTTTATATTCCTTGCCACAAGCCAATCAAATTGATGCTGACAATCATCAAGATTTCTGCCTGAAGAAAAGGTGAATGAATCAGCCAGACAGTATATATTATATAGGTCTCTGTTCTCATGAGAACCTATGGTTTCTGACTGGGTGAAAAGCATCTGAAAATCATTCTGACAAACACAAGCAAAGCTATCTTCTCAATGAATTTACCCTCAACTGTCATAAACCCATCCTCATATAAGACCACAGTGAACCAGTGAAGTTGCTCAGTTGTGTCCGACTCTTTACGATCCCATGGACTGTAGCCTACCAGGCTCCTCCATCCATGGAATTTTCCAGGCAAGAGTACTGCAGGAGGTTGCCATTTCCTTTTCCAGGGGATCTTCCCGACCCGAGGATCGAACCCAGGTCTCCCGCATTGCAGGCAGACGCTTTACCGTCTGAGCTACCAGGGAAGCCCACAGTAAGACAATTAAGAAAATGTATCTCTAACTTTTGTAGTCTAGCAACTTCCCCTAGGAAGTTTTGATCACACTTCCCATAAGGCATTATCTGGACAAGCATGTCTGACAGAAATATAACACAAACCACATGTATAATTTAATGTTTTCTAGTTGGTGCAGAAACTAAAATTAGTTTAATATATTACATTTAAGCCAACATGCCCATACTGTTTTTTCAACATATAATCAATATATAGTTATTGAGAAGCTACTTTTTTTTTTATACCAAGTCCCTGAAATGTACTATCTAGTTTACAGTTCAAATCACTCGGTAAATTTTCACTGGAAAGACTTGATCTGTCTTCTAAGTTCACAGAATTTATAGCTGAGAAGGTAAATTTGCATACCCAATGCTGTTCCAAACAGTTTTTTAAAAGATTTTTAATAAGTGAACCCAGTACATTTTAAAATTCAAATTAATTAAAATTGAATAGGTTAAGAATTCAGTTTCTCTACGGCACGAGCCACCTGCAGTGCTCACAGCCTCACGGAGCTGCTGGTGACCATACTGGACACCGGGGGCTAGATCCCGGGGCAATGAGCACCCACAGGGATGAGCGGAGAAGGCTAGATCCTGGGGCAATGAGCACCCACAGGGATGAGCGGAGAAGGCTAGATCCTGGGGCAATGAGCACCCACAGGGATGAGCGGAGAAGGCTAGATCCTGGGGCAATGAGCACCCACAGGGATGAGCAGAGAAGGCTAGATCCCGGGGCAATGAGCACCGACAGGGATGAGCAGAGGCGGAGGGGGGATGCGATTGCACATCCTTTCAGAAGCATCCTCAACTCTGGACGGGCAATGGCTACAGAAGATCGTGTTCCTCTCCCTTCATTTCTCCACTTGCAGGAGGCAGTCATCAGAGTTCTCCAGACTGACAGCCATCTACAGAGAAGGATGAAGGATCTAGAAGTCCTTCCTGCCTCTGTCCTCAGAGACCATGTGCTCTCAGCACTCAGCAAAAATACAGAGGAGCTGAGTTTCCATCAGGTCAAGTCTTTTGCCTCCTTCTCTATCAGTATGTCTCTGTCTTTCTCTTTCTACCTTTGATGACCTAACCAACTTCCCTGGGAGCTGAAAAATGAGTTCTCACAGGATGCCACACTGCAGCGCTTCAGCTCTCCTCCCCAACATGAATTGTCACTGTGCATTGCAACCTTTCCTCGTGTGGGTCATTCCTGAACTTGGCCACAATCCTTAAGAGAGGCCCAGAAATATAAGACAGCTGCAACTCCCACAGCTCTGCGGCACGTGGTTTAATACTAATTATTTCTACCATCCAGAATTCTGTCCCATAAAAACAGAGGTTTAAACTTCTCAAAAGATACTTTGCCTCCATCAGAGGAAAGACATTTCTAATTAGGAATAAACAGAATTGAAGCAGAAGGAACGCTCCATATGGAGTAAAAGACATGATTCAACACCCCTTGAGAGCAAGTCTGGGTTGGACCCATCCTCACATACCTGACCTGACTCCACACAGCAGGTACAGCAGATGTTGAAAAGGAACACGGGCTCCCTAGGCTATGATTGATGTTCCATCTGAAGGACCTTCTTAAAAGGAAGAATGTTTCATAAGGGCCTTTGATAAGGCATATCCACTCCCCCCCCACCCCAGATTCAGTTTCTTTCTAAGACTAACCTTACAATTTTAATGCAACTTGCCTTTATTCTATCAACAATGTTAACCATCCTTATCTCCTTTCCCCTACTCACAAGACTAGAAAACAACATAAGTAGAACCCTGAAAAAATACTCCATATTCCACACTGATTACTCCCTCTAAAACTATAAAAACTATAAAAATGGGGGAGGGACAGGCTCAAGTTTCAGTTTCCTCCACTAAAAAATGGGGACAACAGTGCTCCCTGGTTGATGAGGTTCTAGGTTAATTGATATAGTTAAAATAGGCAAATATGGGTAAAGAAAATGTGGTACATAGATAAAATGGACTATTACTCAGACATTGAAAGGAATGAAGTCATGACATTGGCAGCAACATAGACAGACCTAGAGATGACCATACTAAGTGACGTAAGTTAGAAAGACAAGTACCATATGATACCCATACAGGTAGAAACTAAAATATGACACAAATGAATTTACCTAAGAAACAGACTTAAGAGAATGAATGTATGGTTACTGGGAGGAAGGGTGTGGGGGAGGGATAGATTGGGAGTTCAGGCTGGACATGTACACACTGCTGTATTTAAAAGAGAGAACCAACAAGGACCTACTGTATAGCAGAGGGAACTCTGCTCAATATTCTGTAATAACCTAAGTGGGAAAAGAATTTGAAAAAGAACAGATACATGTATATGTGTAACTGAATCACTTTGCTATATACCTGAAACTAACACAACATTATTAACCAACCAAATTCCAATATAAAATAAAAATTAAAAAAAACAAAGATGAGAAAAAGAAATTTTTAAACCCAGAAAAAGTATACAAAGTGGGGAGGTGCAGACTTGAATCTCTGTTTCCTCAGCTATAAAATGGAGAAAACTCTGCTCACTGATTGGTGAGGTTCTGAGTCAATCGACTGAGTTAAAATAGGTAAAAAGGCTATGCCAACCTTATTATTCTTATGCAATGCTTTTCAGAGCTTTCAGTCCAAGCTCCAAAGACTCAAGCTGATTGGCTTGTCCATTCCTTTCATGTAGAGCTAAAAAAAATTCATATGCATTGTCTCACTGTATGATACCCTTTTCATGTACAAACGTTACACATTAGATGGTTGGGAAGAGAAGGACAGGTAGAATTTTCCTCAGTGCGGACTAGAAAACTACATCAGTCTGATGTCCAGAAGCTGGCCTTGAGTGCGATTCATCAGATTACGGACAAACTTTGATAAGCTGGGACTCTCTGCCTGGCTCGGAGTATCCTAAGACCTAAACAAAAATCTCGCTCTGTTCAAACCACCATCGATACATACTTTCTAGTTCATTAAGGGCATTTAGAAAAATTCTTATAGCTGACTATGGGTACTCTGGCCACCTGACGTGAAGCACCAACTCACTGGAAAGTGACTGAAGGCAAAAGGAGAAGGGTGTGGCAGAGGATGAGATGGTTGGATAGCATCATCAACTCAATGGACATGAGTTTGAGCAAACTCTGGGAGAGAGTGGAAGACAAAGGAGCCTGGTGTGATGCAGTCCACGGGTTAGGACTCTTTGGGTTGTTCTAAAGACTTGGACACAACTTAGTGACTGAACAACAAGATTTTTAACTCCATCATTCCAACTTGGTGCTTTCAGCATTTCCTCCCCCATCCAGGGCTCAATTGGGATAGCCCCCTTTGGAACTTCATGTCCTGCCCTGTCCCAGTCTCTTCCACCCACATTTGCCTGACGCCCTCAGCAGACCTTGCCCTTGACTTTGAATCTGGGTCTCCTCCTTTCCAATTCCCTGTTTTGAGGTCAATCATTTGCTAGAGCGTCAGCTTCCATTTTTCTGTGTCCACATCCACGGTTGGGAGGTCCATCTCACCTTCACCTGTCTCAGTTCCCCAAAACATACGGGGGCCCCAGACCACCCTCTCACCCAGAAGGCAAGGTTGTCATTGGCAGCAAACTTGGCCTGAGCAGGGGATACTGTCCATTCTGCACCCAGAGCAGCACCTCTGGGCTCACAACAGCTCTCATTGTGTATTTACTAAATGAACGAATGAGCCTCATTAGACAGTCTCATGCAGCGCACTTCTTGATGCCAATACAAACTCATCTTTTGTCTTGGGTTTTTCCCTGGGGCCATCCAGTGACTTTTGGACACAGTTTTAAGTTCAACTGTCTACACAAAAGTCTTGCTACAAGCTGCCAATGCTGCCCTTTTGCTACCTCTCTGTAGGAGACACGCTCATTGCCCTCTTATCCAGTTAATGTGACTTGTTCTTAGGCCTTATTCTAGGCCATTCCACATTCCTGCAACACCTTTCCTACAAAGATCCTATCTCAACTCTGCAGCTGAGACAGAGAGAGAGAGAGAGAGAGAGACTTGATAATGTAGCTCAGATGGTAAAAAATCTGCCTGAATGCAGGAGATCCAGGTTCGACCCCTGAGTCAGGAAGATCCCCTGGAGAAGGGAATGGCAACCCACTCCAGTATTCTTGCCAAGAGAATTCCATGGACAGAGGAGCCTGGTGGGCTACAGTCTGTGGGTCGCAAAGAGTCAGACACGACTGACTATCACTATACTTATTGCAATGATGTCATCATTCCTCAAGAACACCCTAAATACACCTCTTTGGGACTTTCAGAAGCAAAAACAGGTAGCGGTTTCATACTATCTCTTGGATCTGACCAAGAACCATTTTAAGTATAACTTGGAAGCCTTACTCATCAACTTGATGCCAAATGATTTCAGCAATGTCCAAAACTCAGCTCTCACCTCAAGCACCAAAGTTGCTCATTACTCTATAACTGTGTAATGTTTCTCTTCCAGCTAGACTACAAGAGTGGGGACACAGTCTTTGTTTAGGCTGTTGACTGCATTTGCCTGATAGACTGGAGACACACAGCCAGTAACTGGTAAGTGAATGAACAAATGATCTGAAGACCTTCCTGAAAGATTTTTCTTTGCTTCATCAAGTACATGTCTGGCATTGCTAGATGCTGAGAATATGGACATGAGTAAGACAAAAAAAATTCTATCATCTTTAAGGAGCTTAACATCTAAAGGGGGAAAAATAATTTAAAAGGAAAGGAAAGAAAGTATTGTTTACTATAATATCAACTCTTATGTAATAGACACATACATCATTTCACTTAAATGTCCCACGAATCAAATAAGCATGATATTTAAATTCCCATTTTAGAGACAAAACAATTAGGATTCAGCAATGTTGCATAACTTGCATAATGTTTATCAGTTTTCAAGCCAGTCTTTGAATCCAGAGCCTAAGGACAGCAAAAAAAAGAAAAGGTCCTTTTTTCCTTGACACCAAGGAAGGGTGTAAAATTCAAGGAAATGTACTGTCTTATAATCGACTGCTTTTGAACCTCCTTCGAAGGAGACACGTTGACATGGATAACTGGGTGCTGACATGGGGCCTAACCTTTCCTAGCCTTACCCCACCCTTACTACTCCAGAAAGCATGTTAGGTAACCCACCATCTCTGATCTAAGAAGTTCTCCAAAGACCGTCTCCCTTAGCCCTGGCTCACACGGGTATCAAGAAGCCTGACGCTTTTCCAATCTGAGGTCTACCACCCCTGATCCGTGCACCAATGTTGCAGTGAAGTTCCAATGTGAATGTTGGTGGGTCTACAAATGCCTACAGATGGGGATTTCCCTGGTGGTCCAGTGGCTAAGATTCTGCGCTCCCAATGCAGGGGACCTGCGTTCCATCCCTGGTTGGGAACTAGCTTCCATATGCTCCAACTAAGACCTGGCATAGCCAAACAAATAATTTTTTTAAATGCCTACAGAGGGGCAGGTGGATTACACAGCAGATAAACACTGGTACACAGGAGCTGGGAGGAAGGAGGAGGCTCAGAAGCAGGAACTGGTGTCACTAAAAGGGGCCACCTTCGGGACATGTGCCATAAATCAGCAAGACATTTACTCATTCTTACTAAGTAGAAGATGAAATATAGAGCCTTTCAAGTTTCATTTCAGTGACATTTGAAAGAAACAGGTTTCATCTGGCTTTCGTATAGTTATCACAAAAGACATTAAAATCTAGGGACCATGCTTTCCTTTCCGTTAGAATTCTTCATTCAGTTCTAAAAATATTTTTTAGTGTAGAGGGTGGTAGTGAAGAGCTTACAGCTTTGAGATACTCAGACTTGTTTTGAATCTTGGCTCCTGCACTTCTTGCATGACTCTGGACAAGTTCTTTAAACTCCCCATACCTCAGTTTCTTCACCTAGAAAATGGGATAATGATAACACCGGTTCTATCTATTTCAAAAGGTTGCGAAGGAGCTAATACACTAGAACTCAGCACAGGGCCTAGTGCATAAACAGCTTAACAAATATCAATGACAAAAACACATGTCTGTGTGGTGGTATAAATCTTCAGGACTGACAAATAGGCACAACTATAGAGATGGTTGTCTCTGAAATGGTTTGGTGGTTTCATTTGTGGTAAGCTCAAAATATAATTACACGGAGAATCATGTAATAAAAGACAAAATAATCATGTATATCTCTAAGACCTCACGGAAAAACTCAAACTTTTTGGCCAACCAACAAAACTATTATCCATTAGCAAGTTTAAGTCACTTTTAAGTACCTTGCAAATCATCCATTTTCAAGCAGGGGGAAAAAAAATAGGGGAAAATGGAAATCAAAAGACTCAATTCCTGGGACTTCCCTGGTGATCCACTGGCTAGGACTCTCCCTCCCAATGCAAGGAGCCCAGGTTCAATCCCTGGTCGGGGAACAGATCCCACATGACACAACTAAAGACCTGGTGCAGCCAAATAAATTAAAAATGGGGGAAAAAAAAGACTCAATTTCTATAAAGATGCTGAAATAAGCAGACGTGGCCACTGCTAGGTCTGCGTGTCTCAGGAGGACCAGACATTCCATCTCTCTAGATTGGATAGAGAGATCTCAAGCGACCTTCTGTAACACTGTTACCCATGCTCTGCCCAAAGAGAAAACATGGCTTTGCTTCTTTGGATGAGCATCTGAATGGCTATAGCTGAAACATCAAGAGGTCACTGAGCAGAGGTCTCCCACTGTCTGTCACAAGGATCAGTGCAGGGGGCTGCCTCTCAGCATCAGCTGTACCAGTTAATGGATCAGCTCTTCCTGGAACCAAGATTTCGGGGAGAAATATCAATAACCTCAGATATGCAGTCGACACCACCCTTATGGCAGAAAGTGAAGATGAATTAAACAGCCTCTTGATGAAGGTGAAAGAGAAGAGTGAAAAAGTTGGCTTAAAACCCAACATTCAGAAAACTAAGATCATGGCATCTGGTCCCATCACTTCATGGCATATAGATGGGGAAACAATGGAAACAGTGAGAGACTTTATTTTTGGGAGCTCCAAAATCACTGCAGATGGTGACTGCAGCCATGAAATTAAAAGATGCTTGCTCCTTGGAAGAAAAGCTATGACAAACCTAGATAGCATATTAAAAAGCAAAGACATTACTTCACCAACAAAGGTCTGTCTAGTCAAAGCTACGGTTTTTCCAGTAGTCATGTAGGGATGTGAGAGTTGGATTATAAAGAAAACAGAGTGCCAAAGAATTGATGCCTTTGAACTGTGGTGTTGGAGAAGACTCTTGAGAATCCATTGGACAGCAAGGAGATCAAAGCAGTCAATCCTAAAGGAAATCAGTCCTGAATGTTCATTGGAAGGACTGATGTTGAAACTGAAGCTCCAATACTTTGGCCACCTGATGTGAAGAGCTGACTCATTGGGAAAGATCCTGATGCTGGGAAAGACTGAAAGCAGGAGGAGAAGGGGACAACAGAGGATGAGATGGTTGGATAGCATCACTGACTCAATGGACATGAGCTTGAGAAAACCGTGGGAGATGGTGAAGAGATGGACTACATGCTACAGTCCACGGGTCGCAAAGAGTCGGACATGACTGAGTGACTAAACAGCTTCAGGATCATGGAGCTTGGGGCTGGTGGTATGGGGAATGTCTGCCTTGCTCCAATAACGAGCACACTTTATTCTCTGCATGGAGGTAACTAGTTCTTGTTAATGACACTTCTTTCCCACTTGGTTACATAAATGTTCAGGGGCAGCATAGCCCAGTATGAATTGCCAGGAGGAGAGTCTGATGTAGTTAATCAGCAGCCACTCACTATCCGTTCACCTGTCACAGACACCTTTTCTGTAGCCTCTGAAATTAAACAGAAGGTAAAGAATGGAAGCAAAGTGATGTGCCAGGGAGCATGGTGAAGGAAGAAGGGCTAAAGAAAAATAAAGTGAACGTGAAAGTCGCTCAGTCGTGTCCAACTCTTTGCCACCCCATGGACTGTATAGTCCATGGAATTCTCTAGGCCAGAATACTGGAGTGGGTAGCTGTTCCCTTCTCCAGGGGATCTTCTCAACCCAGGGATCGAACCCAGGTCTCCTGCATTGCAGGCAAATTCTTTACCAGCTGAGCCACAAGAGAAGCCCAGAGGAAAATATAGAGGTCAATCAAATATATTCAGCACCTTCTATGTGCCAAATACCGAAGACATTGAGATGTTTCTGTTTCAGAAATAAAGACACCAAGTCTCAGTGAGCTAAACTGGTTTTCCTAATGTCACACAACAAGCGGGGCTAGAATTTGAATCAAGGTAGGTCAGATTCTAAAGCCATGCTTTTACATTTTTCTCCCCCCAAATGAGCAGTAAAGATCTTTGGCAAAATGACAAGTGGTACCACAGACTCAGGGAAGATAGTGAAAAAAAGAAAAAAGAAAGGTTTTTAAAGTTTCAGTGTTTCCCAAGGTGATTGCAAACCTGGAGTTGGGCAATTTAAACAGAAAAAAGCATATTCTGACAAGGGGGATAATGCATTTAGGCCCAGTGTCAGGTGTGCTAAGAGCAAGGGGTGCCTTAGGTCCTCTGGAGGCAGAATGAGGAATGGATGACTGTGTGGCAGGTACTCCCAGAGAACCGAGGCAGCCACCCACACCCACCCCAGCTCTGAAAACGCAGCACATTCAAACAGCAGATGAAGAAGAAGGGGTGTGATATGACGGATGAAGATGCCCTATGTATCCAGAGAGATTTACACTTAAAGGAAACTGTTCTCCTTGTGAGTAGAGCTTAGTGAAGGAGACAGAGTCCATTTTCTGGCCTCTCTGGCTTCCTACTTCCTACTTCTTTCCTCACAATAAGTATGAGCAGAAAGGGACCCTAGAAATCGAGACCAGCATCCTCATTTTTCAGAGAGAAAATCTGAGACCAACAGAAGTCTCTGCAGTCACACTTCTTGTTTCAGGAATCAGGTAGTGATCAGTTCCTGTTTTCGTTTTTCACCATATTCTGTCGTAAAGAGGAAAAAGGGTAGACAGAAAACAAAACAAAAAATTTACCAGCAAGAAACACGAATTTTTAACTTGTAGACACGAAGACAGCCCTACCTATCTTGTAAATTTCCCTAATCCCATTGCCACGGCATTAAAGGTGCGTGTGCTAAACTGCTCGAGCTCCCCAGGTGGTTCGCTCGGCAGTAAATAATCCTGCTGCCAGTGCAGGAGACGCAGATTTGATCCCTGGGTCAGCCTGGGAACTCCCAACTCCCACGGACAGAGGATCCTTGCAGGCTACAGTCCATGGGGTCGCAAGAGTCAGCCACGACTGAGCAGGCACACGGCTGGCCAGGTGCTGAAATGACCTGGAGGGTACTATGTGAGCAGTGCAGTGCATGCATGCTCAGCCACAGTTGTATCGACTCTTCACGATCCCATGGACTGTAGCCGACCAGACTCCTCTGTCCACAGGATTTCCCACCTGGCCAGGCTGAAGGTTAGGACTGCAAAGCCAAAGGATGCCTCTTTACCTAGGGTGACCCTCATGGTCACTGTCTTGGATGACTGACCATGGTTTACTGGGGTTGAGATGATTCCTGGGATGTTGGGATTTCAAGGCTAACACCAGGAAAGTCCCAAAGAAACCAGGACAAATGGACCCTCAACTGCCTTGAGTAGGGCCACATTCTCAACTGAGCTAATGGACCCACAGAGATAAAATGCATTTAGCTGGATGTTTTGGCTGGTGTGACACTAGCTAAGCGGTAGTTAACATTTCAAGTCTTTACTAAAAGAAGCAGAATGAAGATTAATGACTGTAAAGAGCATCAAGCCCTGGGGGAGGAAGGTATTCTCAAAGTAGGAAGTGTTAAGTCCATAAAAGAAACAATATGAGAATGCAATGGGGCTTTTTCATACCTAACAAGTATGACTAAACCTCTAAACACTTCCTGTTCCGTCCCATGTTTTTCTGAAATGTGCTTTTCCTTATTGGCCAAGAAGATAGGAAAAGAAAAAAACAAAAAACTGTTCCCTCTTCTCTTAAGAACAGTGGGGAATTTCAAAACCTCCGAAGACTTCAGCCAGCTCTTGCTGTCAGATAGAAATATTACGGAGAAACAAATAGCCCTCCTTTTTCTCCATAAACATCCCAAATTCTTTATACATACAGTTGTGGGCAAGTAGAAAACCATCTGATTAGAAATGATAAATACATGCACTTAAGTAGCACCTGTGTACTCAAGAATCTAGTTGTATTTTCAAAAAAAAAAAAAAAATTCTGTTGTTTTTAAGTACTCTGATAGGAGCAGAGAATACAATACTGAATAAGGAGAGTATATTTTCATTTCATTTATCAATCACCTGAAGATCAAAAATGGGTTTGGGGACTTAATCCTGATACTTACTGAAACACAGAAAGAGAGCTGTGTGCTGTCACCTCAGTCGTGTCCGACTCTGTGCAGCACTATGGACCGTAGCCCGCCAGGCTCTCCTGTCCATGGGGTTTCTCCAGGCAAGAGTACTAGAGTGGGTTGCCATGCCCTGCCCCAAAACTTCCCATTTATTTAATTTTTCCTGAGCAGTACTTTCCAGTCACGAACAGCAATGCCCCAAAGGGAGCTTCACTTTCCCCTTTTCTGGGTCACCAAGTACACGGGAGGTACTCAGCCTAGAATGGGGTGGCAAGGATGTGAGTCAAGGATGGGCTTACACCAGGGGCAGGGGGCATGTTAACGCGTTTCCCTACTCACAGGAACGGCGTAACGCTGCCCTTTACGCATATTTGAGAAAGGCGTCCTCCCATCCTCTAATCTCCTGGAAGCATGTTTCAAATATAAAGTAATCTTCTAGAAAAGGGCAAATGTAGCCCACTGAGAACCCTTGAAAAAGGCTTCCTCTCCATCCACTTCCTCTCTCATGCATTGACTGACATGACTTCCAAAGCAAAAGGGGGAAATGGAACCAAGCCTGCTAATCCCACCAACTTCCTGAGTGGAAAGAGCTGCCCCTGCAGGATGAAGTCCAGAGGACTTGACATGAGGAACACTGTCAGATGTCCACCCAGGCACACGGCCAGCCCAGGTACTGACACCACCCCACCAAAGAGTCCACAGTCAACGCTCACCACCGGGGCTGTGATGAAGCCTCAGTCCCCAGAACTCCTGGTCCTGCCTGCCTGCAGGCGTCCTGGGAGTTCCCAGGGGCCTTGGAGACTTGTACCTTTGTACACAGTACAACTGGCCTCTTTGAGTTGAGCAATTCCCGACCAGGAGCCTTATTGGACTTGCCCTGTTTATACAAGACTTGTCGAGCAGGTTGGGCTGCTTTTCTACCACTTTTCCTTCCAGACGCCTCCCAAGTGCCAAGGTATCAGGAAGCAAGAGAGGGATAGGGTTTTCTCACCACAATCCTGGAGGCCTACACAGGCATGCGTAGGCCACAGACTTGGCCACAGGCCTGCTGTGGGTCTCTTACAGAGTGGAGTGTGTTTTGAAGGATGGTAAAGGGAAAAACTGTCAAAAGTAAGGTCAGAGTCAAGTGCACCATTTCTGTCATTACTTTGGTTTCTTTCCAGAGAGAGTAAAATGCTGCCCCCCTCTCCGCCCCAGCAGCAAGTCCTGTGGTTGCATCAACACTAATTTTTAGTTGCACAGAAAAATCCCCCATGGCACAAAAATGGTCATGAATTCCCCTCTCTACCTTTCAGATCTAGACAAAGTGGGAGACAGGAATTAGATGCCTTTGTGAATCAGCAAAAAAAATTGTAGGGGTAGAGCCCCAGACAGTCAGTCTTCCTGGCTTGACCCTCACATCCAGCAAAACACAGGAAAAAAGGATTCCTTTCACTAAAAAGAAAGAGATGACCTTCAATTTCGGGTGTATAAGGTACCAAAAATTGTTAAAAGACATCAGCTACTTTGTGGAGAGAAAAACCAATGAAACAGTAGCCCAGGGCACAGTTCTTTCCAGAGTTCAAAACAGTATCTGACCAAGGTCAAGACCGAATGAACCAAGCCACTATATCTAACCCATGGTATGAGTCAGTCCTACTAAGACTGCCTCAAGGTTAAGGAGAGACTCCTCAAACTGGAAGCAATCTCACCAAATAGAAATAGGAAACTAACTACTCCTGTCACACCTCCTTTTCATTCAAAGTAAAGATTTCCACAGAGCAACCCTCTTAGGTCCTGGGAGAGCCTATTTTTTTAGGCATGAACCCATACCTACCACTCTGCAAGTCAACCCTCACCTGTTCCAAGATGGTAGAAAGTATACGGCTAAAGGCACAAAGCCTTTGAACAGGTCTTTTGATCCTAATGCTCCCACCCACAGGAGTACACTCAGAGATCAGATAAAATCTGGAAAACATGGGCAAAGTTCAACCAACAGCTGCCCCTTCTAGGCCACGAACTGGCACACCTGGCTATTTGGCAACTGTTCCTTCCTTTAGCAGATCTTACCTGCCTGAGCAGGAAACAGAGATAAGGCTAAAGCTGGTTCATGTTGATTGCTATGGTTTCTCACCCTAAAGCAGAGCTCAGTCTAGAAACTGAACCTTTAACTGCTGCCAATCAGTTCCATGGAATGTCACATAGTAAAAAAAAAAAAACAAACAAACGAGAGAACATATGCCAAGTGTTTTATAAACTACAAAGCTACACAATACTACCTACAGTTATTTTGATATTAAACAATGCTAAAAGTAGCATATCAAATTATAACTAAACATCAATAACAACTATGGAACAACTAGGTGAGCATAGGGCTGATGACCTCAAGAGGTCAGTAGCAGGTATTGGTTACTACATTAAAAAGGCTCCATTGAAAAGAAATCTTTTAAAGTGGTTCAAACATTTAATAAACAATAAATAAGTTTAAATGATTTCCTTCCATTATAAGTGCCTATGATCCAATTTCAACAGTAAAACCAGTGTCATAATCGCAACTTGGAAGGGCAATCTCCCAGAAGCCTCAAGACCAGCTCTATCTTCTTTATTACCAAAAAATATAGGAAACCAATTTTCTAAGATGTAGACTGTCATCTTGTGAGACTCACCAGTGCTTGCTAGTGTACAATCTATCCTCAGTTTGCTTCTGTGTTGAACAAACGTCCAGCTGGAAGGAGGATAAACAGCCAACAGATTCCTTTACATAAGCACCATTTACTAAATTACAGGTCATCAAGTCTCATAACTAGAAACAGAGCCCCTTTCTCCCACCGGGGTCCACTCCCATGGAGCATCCAAGGGGCACCTGCTGGGGGCTTCTGCACACCCCACAGGTCTGCTTCTTCCCCACGTGTGTGATGCAGCCGCTACAGAACTTTCGAGACTCTGATTTCTTCACTTTGTATAACCTTGTAAATCAGATGCATTCCCTACACTTTCAATCAAGCCTTGTAACTGGAAAGACAGCTCCACATATGCTGGAGGCTGTATTTTCTTAGTTCTTTTTATTCCTTACTCTCTAATTTTTTAGAATTATTCTTCCTCCTAAGTGACATGGATGAAGGGGAGGAGGAACACAGTGACGTTAAATGACCGAAAGGAACTCGGATACCACAAATAGAGCAGGAAGCCCCCAGCTATGCTGCCCTTAAGAGAAAAAGACCCTAAAGGATGGGTGTATGGGATGTGAGCACATGTGTGTCATACAAGATTCCCTCCCTACCAGGCTCCTTGCTATACAGTGCTTAGTCGCCCAGCTGTGTCTGACCCTTTGTGACCCTGTAGACTGCAGCCCACCAGGCTTCTCTCTCCATGGGCTCCTCCAGGCAAGAACACTGGGGTGGGTTGCCACGCCTTCCTCCAGGGGATCTTCCCAACCCAGGGATCGCACCCAGGTCTCCCGCATTGCAGGCAGATTCTTTACCAGCTGAGCCACCACGGAAGCCCTCCAGGCTCCCTCTTGGGAGAGTCAGGCAAACTCCACGTTCAACAACTTGTTATGCAGGTGGTGGTGGTTTATTCGCCAGGACAAGCTGCCTCCTCAGGTGTCCATCACCCCCTGCTCATGATCATCTGCCTACTCTCCACTCATAAGACTCTCTTCCCTGATCACAAGTTCAAATCTTGGCACTGACATTTACGAGCTGTGAGACTTGGCACCAGTGACCTGGCCCCTGAATCTCAGCTTCCTCATCTGTAAACTGAAGATAAAAACACCCATCTTGGAAGGCTGTGCAGATTAAATGAAAGTGTGTGTGTGTGTGTGTGTGTGTGTCTCAAAGGCTCCCACCTCAGAATTATACAACGTCTGGCACCTAGGAGGCACTTGCCTTCCTCTCTCTAACCTGAACTGATTCATGCTTTTCAATTATTTTGTGCTTCTACATTACCTCCTCACTTAGACTGTGAAGAATGACATGGCTTTCATCATGTCTACCCTGTGAGTGGGTGCCCAACTTGACAACTGTGGTCCAGGGTAATGAACAGATAGATCACTTCACCACATCCCATAATAGTTGGTAATGCTTCCAGAGGAAACTACTATGAGCTGTGGATATGGCTCATCCCCTTCTGGCCCCTTCTTCTAACACACCCCTCGGTCACCTGGAATACCCTTAAGAATGCTCAGAAACCAAGTTCTCCATTCATTTGATCATTTCTTGAGTACATTCCTCTCTAGTCTACTTGTTGAGACCATAAACATTTCCTGGGTACATACTGTTTTGCCAACGGAAGGCACTGTGGATCCACACTTATACATGGAAATGACAAGACATGATTCCTGCCTGCCCGTGAGGCTGCCAAAGGGACTCATACGGGGAGGTAATACACGCTCAAAATGACACAGTGAATCAGACGTGAAAGAAGAGTGTTATCTGTGAGTCCTGTGGGACAAAGAGGAAGAAGTCATAATTCAGCCTGGAAACACTATTCTGAAACTTAAAAACTGCCTTTGGGGCTTCCCTTGTAGCTCAGTCGGGAAAGAATCTGCCTGCAATGCAGGAGACCCAGGTCCGATTCCTGGGTCGGGAAGATTCCCTGGAGAAGGAAATGGCAGTATTCTCCAGTATTCTTGCCTGGAGAATCCCATGGACAGAGGAGCCTGGCAGGCTACAATCCATGGGGTCGCAAGAGTCAGACACAACTTAGCGACTAAACCACCACCACAATCATGCCTTTGAGATGGACCTTTAACGCATGTAACTTTGCTGCAAAAGGAGGTAAAAGGGAATTCCCATCCTTATCTATTACAAAACTTATTAAGGCAAATGTCAGTCCAAACAAATCCTCAGGACTGCCAAGTCCTTGTCAGTAGCTTCTCTCATGTTAGGCAATGTGCAATGCAAAACAAAATCTTCCTGCAACTCAGACCTGGAATTCTGTCCAGTCCATTCCATTCTTCCCAATCCATTCCACACATACAGCAGGAAATGTAAGGTTTTAGTGCCAGACTAGGTATTGAGTGTTTTTTTTTTTTTAAAAGAAAAAGAAATAGAAGTCTTTAAAGCTCTCTGCCAATTCTAAGCAAAGGCAAGGATCCTGGAGAAACCTGATGACAGAAGTGGACAGGAAGCAAGTGGTATCCAGTTTAGATAGAAGAAATGCATGGTCACAAGACTCCAGTCTTCCCAGAAGGAAAGTTGGAGAACCCAGGGTAGGAAGACAAAGCTCATCTGTGTGGGCACTAGAGCAGCCCCACCTGAAACCCTGGTGTCAAGTGATAAGTGGCGGTCTCCTCTTACCTAAATTCACACTGAGGAAAAGCACCCAGTCAGAAGCAGTGTGAGAAGTAACCAACAGGGTCTACTGTAGCACACAGGGATTCTGCTGAACGCCACGTGGCAGCCTGGACGGGGGGGAAGTTTGGGGGAGAACGGATACACACATATGTATGCATGTTGTTGTTCAGTCACTAAGTTGTGTTTGACTCTGTGACCCCATGGATTGCCCACACGAGGATCCTCTGTCCTTCACTATCTCCTGAAGTATGCTCAATTTCATGTCCACTGGGTTGGTGATGATATCTAACCATCTCATCCTCTGCCATGTCCTGCCATCCTCTCCAGAATCAGGGTCTTTTCCAATGAGTCAGTTCTTTGCTAGATAGGCCAAAATATTGGAGTTTCAGCTTCAGCGTCAGTCCTTTCAGTGAATATTCAGGGTTGATTTCCTTAATAGGATTGATGCTTTGATCTCCCTGCTGTTCATGGGACTCTCAAGAGTCTTCTCCAGCACCACAATTTGAAAGCATCGATTCTTCAGCGATCAGCCCTTTTTTTTTTGTCCAGCTCTCACATCCGTACATGACTACTGGAAAAACCATAGCTTTGATTATTACGGCCTTTGTTGGCAAAGTGATGTTTCTGCTTTTTAATACGCTGTCTAGGTTTGTCAGCTTTTCTTCCAAGGAGCAAGTATCTTTTAATTCCGTGGCTGCAGTCACCATCCACAGTAATTTTGGAGCCAAAGAAAATAAAATCTGCCACTGCATATGTATAGCTGAGTCCCTTTGCTGAAACTATCACAACATTGTTAATCGGCTATAGTCCAATTTATAAAATAAAATTTTAAAAAATAAAGTACATAGATGGAGAGAGATTTTTTTTTTTTTTTTTTTTTAAAGCAGAGGAGGCTGCAAAAGGTCTCATGTATAGACCACACAACCAGACAGGTCCCGTGTTGAGCTAACTCCACTACGAATGCCTTAACGAACTGTTTAAACAGTTAAGACTTTCTCTCATGTCCTGGCTATTATAACTACTTCTCTAAGGCTTATCATTATATCTCAGCTCCTCTTCCCCTAACTCTTTGTTCTTATACCAACTCAACCCTCTGCTGATACAGAGAGCAAAAAGCTTTCCTGAAAGGCTGCTCTCGTCAGTCTCCATATCCTCCTCCCCATCCTCATTGATAGGTAGCAGAAAGCCTGACACACGGCAGTTTCTCAATCAAGGCTTCTGGAACACCCAGTCGTGGGTCAAGCTAAGCAAAACAATGAGAAAGTGGACCCTTGAAACATCACACGGTTTACGGACTCTCCCCAGGGATCTTTCCCCTGCGCTGACCTGCACAGACCCACACAATCGGCTCCAGATACTGAAGGTGCGTGAATACGCCTTGCGTGGAAGGCAGCTCCCTTCCCAAGCCTCAGGACACACACTCTCTCTAGGTGCTGCCTGCGAAGGAGGCTGCATGTGGAAATCTTAAACCTTGCTGTCAGCCCTGACCACATCGACTGCGCCAAACAGGCCCCCATCAAGACTGGTCTGATGGAAACCTGAGCCACACAAGTAACCGGAGACCTGGGCAGCTGACCTGCTTGCGATCTGGAGGCAGTCTCAGTTTAGGGGTGAGTTTAAACCGACTGTAACTGGGCCATACCTGGCAATACACTTCCCTACAAGACCCAGAGTTGGGCTGACACGTGAGGAGTGGGGAGGTGGCGACTGCTGGAGGCGCTGGCTGAGGGCACACAGGGTAGTTTCAGAGGGTCAGCTCACGCCAGGGACGCTCAGGAGTGTGGGCTCCTCCCTCCCCAACCAGGAGTCCCACAGGCTTCCTGCAGGTTCTCAGGAAGAACCTTGCCTTGTCCCAGGGACGACTTGTGTGAAAAACTTTCATTTCACTCCAGGCAGCAGCCAGTGACAAGAAAACCTTGTAGATGGTTGGCAATGCCAACTTACCTGGGCATGTGGGTGCCTGCACTAGGAGGAAGAAGAGACAGAGGCTAAACTCACCAAGGTGTTGGTTAAGGAGAAGCAGGACAGGATGAAGGACCAGATGGGAACCCTGATGGATAAACCCAGTTTGATTTGTAAGGATGATACGATTTAGTTTAATAAACCAAGCTCCTACCTGTGCCTGGTACTGCCCTAGAATATCAAAATGAAGACAGGGGCAGTCCTCAGAGAGCCAGACTCTTGGAGGTCACACCTGATGATGACAAACGTGTATTTTCTTTTCTCTCGAGAATCTTGTTAATGTTGTTACAGTATTAATTATGGAGAACAAGAGAATGGGAGGCAGGTAGGAGGGAAAGGGTAATAGAAGAGAAGCAGGAAGAGAAAAAGGAGAGGAGAGACTGTGGGTATTAAACGGGATAATCCTTATAAAGTACTCAACCAGGCTCTGGCATACAGTAAGTGCTCAGTAAACCCTGGGCATGGTTAAGGACCTGTAACTGCTTCATGCTATGCTACAATGAACACATACAATATGACAGGTAATAGCCTAAGGGCTTATTGTTGAGTCGTTATGTCGTATCTGATTCTTCGCGACCTCATAGACTAGCCCACCAGGCTCCTCTATCCATGGGATTTCCCAGGCAGCAATAGTGGAGTGGGTTGCCATTTCCTTCTCCAGGGGATCTTTCAGATGCAGGGACTGAACCCGGGTCTCCTGCATTGTAGGCAGACTCTTTACCATCTGAGCCACCAGGGAAACTAATGGCTTACCATGTGTTAATTCATTTAATGCTCAGGCCTATGAGATAAGAGTACTTCCACTTCATACACAAGGGAAAGTGGGTACCAAGGGATATGTCAGCTCCAGCTACCCAGTCACACAACCATCAGGCGAGAGATGGGGGCAAGTGGGGGCGGGGCAGAGGAGTCAAACCCAGGTGTCTAATTCCCTTCTCGCCTCTCATCCATGAACCTGAGGTTCTCAAGGTTTGGTCCCCAGAACCTGGGAACTTTTTAGATTAGCAAATCCTTGATCCTAAGCAGACTCAATAAAACAGAAGAGAAACAGACGACAAAGGATGAAATGGTCGCATGGCATCACCGAGTCAATGGACATGAGTTTGAGCAAACTGAGAGAGAGAATGAAGGACAGGGTAGCCTGCCATGCTGCAATTCATGGGGTCACAAAGAGTCAGACACGACTGAGTGACTGAACGAAACAACTAGGTGACCGTGATGAAGAGCAAACCCTGAGCACCACGCCACTCATGATGGTATAGTGCATTTCCATAGAGTGGCTACAGTAAGGCAGATAATAAAGCACTCTCCCCCTCACTGGCCTCACCAGGCAATGGGCAAAGGTCAAAATACTTGGGTCATCCATTTCTTTTAGTTTAGGGCACAACCTGTGTTTGGGGCTTGGGAGAGCAGTCTTAATGGTCATTATTTTCAGAAAAGTCAATACGGTTTCTCTGATTTCATCCTGTGACATAAAGAAGTGAGGAGTGGGTGAGAATCCCTGGATATTTTTAGGATGGTTTAACTCCTTCACGGCAACTTACCACCAGTGAGCAGTACCCAGAAATATCTACCACTAGATGAAAAGGGAACTTGAAAGCTTTGCCTTTAATGTGTTAATTGAGCTTCCAGTGACACAGGGCAGGTAGAGTCCTCTGTCCAGTTCTCCAGGAGTTAATTCAGTGATGCAAGCTGATGACCCAGTGCGTGGATGACTGAAGCCTTTTGTGTCTGAGCCCTGGAGCAGCCCATCTTTTGGCCATTTCACTGTTCATTAGCACCTCTGCTGAGGGTCAGCAGGGGAGAGTGAAAGGTGACTAACCTCAAACTTCTCTCCTCGTTAGCAGTTCTGGTGAAGACTTGGTGGGAAAAGAATTGTTATCGCTAAAATGAGACACAGGGATGATCTACAGGCCTTGATTTTCCATGCCCTCCCCACCCCGAACCCCACTCCTAATCATCAACACCATCAGGCCAGTCTAACTTTATAGTTTTAGCTCATTGACAAGTAAAGAGAAGCATAACGTTCATATTCTAGAATTTTTAGAGGTAGCCTGTGATATCTTATTTTAAATTACAGCTCCTAAAAATGCCAAGGTCATGGACAATGTTGATGACAGCAA
Organism: Odocoileus virginianus; assembly: GCF_023699985.2. Lineage (NCBI taxonomy): Eukaryota > Metazoa > Chordata > Mammalia > Artiodactyla > Cervidae > Odocoileus > Odocoileus virginianus. The sequence continues at coordinate 17,489,239 of NC_069696.1, read as the reverse complement.
GAGAGGCTCAGAAGTGGTGATGTCTCTACAGGTCCCATTTTCAACACTGGCTTTCCCTACCTTTCTAACATTACCTGACCTAATGGAATACATGCGTCTTCAATGCTCATAAGAGAAACAAGAAGCCTGACATGAATTAGGCACCTGCTATATTCCAGAAGGAGAAGCAGGGGGGTGGGGGTGGGCGACAGAGGACGAGATGGTAGGATGGCATCACCAACCCAATGGACGTGAGTTTGAGCAAACTCCCGGAGGCGGTGAAGGACAGGGAAGCCTGGCATGCTGCAGTCCATGGGGTCACAAGGAGTCACACATGACTGAGAACAAAAGTATTCTAGGGTGCCAGAACTTCTGTTGGCCACCTTAGGAACGCAATCACTTAATTCTAAAACAACTGGGCGAGAAGCTTTTATCCTGATTTTGTAAAGAAAACCAAGGCTTAGAGAATTTAACTTAGTAAGTGCCAGAGATCTGAATACAGAGCTGTCTTCTCTGCCTGCCAAAACTATGCTCTTTATACTACCCAAGTCAGCCTCTGTTAATCCCAAACACCAACTGTACAGCACAGGAAACTAGATGTAATATATTGTAATAACCTGAAAAACAATCTGAAAAAAAATGTATATTTATATATGTATACATATATATATTTATGTATACATATATATGTATATAATTGAATCACTTTGCTATATACCTGAATTAACACAACACTGTAAATCAACTATACTTCAATTAAAAAAAAGTCAGCCTTACTGATAAGATTTGTTATATCTAGACAGAACTCTGTCAGAGACAGTGTTCCCAACTCATCTGGGAGATGACTGTGCTAATTGCTATTTGTGACTTTTAAAGATGAAGGCCGTACCTGGATGTGCTAATAGCGTGGTCAGAAGCCCCTCGTAACATCCTCAGGTGTCTATCCTTCTCCCTTCCATCCGCTCTAATAAATCAGCTCCCACCCCTTTACCCAATCTGTCCAGACGCCCGCTGATCTCGTTCACAGCTTCGGGTTGCTGGGAGAACAGGCATTTCCTGCACAGCAGAAGCCTGAGGCCACGGAGGGGAGAGGAGGTCGGAAGAGGCGCCTTGACTTCCCGGATGACTCAGGTCAGGCAAGCGTGCCAGGATGCCCACGCAGCCCAAGCCATGCCCTCGGTGTCACCACATGGCCGCTTCCCATTTCAGAGAGGGAAGGAGCTGAATGGTCCAGCAGATGGGAGGAAGGAGGAAGAGACCTGCTTACAGCCTCAATCTCCGTCTTCCACTCCCCGGTGTCTGCTTCTGTCCCCTTGCCCAGCCCATCACTGCCGGGTTGAGTGCCTCAACTTGCCTTTTCTCCTCCCCAGGCCTCACTGGCCAGGCTGCCCCCCTGCAACTCTGCCCCAGCACCCCCAAAGAGCCACAGCACCTTGAGTCTCTCACTGGAAGAAGCACCAAGGCCTCCAGGTACTGACCAGAGAGAAATTCACCTTTGTTTAGCATCCTGTAAACAGGCAAAGGGGCTTCTTCATCACCGGGCATCGGCTCCTTTCTTGCCTTCCCTGGTGTGTACCGTATTCTCAGTGCAGGAAGTACCACAAAAGCTGGTCCTCCAGGGGAAAAAAATTTCTTCCCTCCCCTGTCCACCGCATTCGTTGTCTCCGGCACATCCTAAGCCTAGAAGACCAGTACGTTTCATGGATCTCAAGTTTGTTGGGATTTTTCTATGCATTCCATTGTAAAATAATTTGGAGCAAGGGCCCTATTTTCTCCACCAAAAGACATCTATGTGATGCTGGAGACCCAAGCAGGCCTCCTAATTTGAATGCAGGCCTCCCACCTAGAGCGAATAGATCCCAGGCTCCAGGAAAGTGGGTCCCCTCTCCCTGTGGACTTACGGACAGGAGGGCACCATGGCCAGCCCTTGGGAAGCCTCAACATCCTTGAGCTCACTTGGTCTACTGCCAGGCCTGGAGATGCCAGAGAAACCCCACTGACTGACCTACCAGACTAGATGAAACGCTAGACAAATGCACCTTGCCCAGTCTCAACTACCACAGAAAGAGGGAGAGAGAGGGGAGCCCAGACCCCAGGCAGTTCCTGTCTGAATGACTCTTTCTGAATCACAGGGCGGGGATGGCCCAGTGATGGGACTTGAGAGTCAGACAGCCCCTCAAAGTGATGCCTGCTAATTCCAAACTACAGTCTTAAGTGCCAGGATGGCTTCCTGTGTACATTTCCACAGGACCTGTGTCTGGGCCTGTCTGCTGAGGCCATCCTGAAATCCTTCGGAACTTCTGAACAAGGGACCTTGCATGTTCCTTTTGCCCTGGGCCTCACAAGATGAGTAGCCAGTCCCGCCAAGCACTTGAACTTCAGTCAAAGAATCACTGTGAGCCACCTAGTAAGCCAGGGTAGCCGTGCCAGGAGAAGCAGGGTGTGGCCAAGCAGGGTGCAAGGGAGGCTTCCAACTGGTGCGAAGGGTGACTGACCTACAGAGATGGATGCACAGCGTGCAGGGCGGGGGCAACGCCACTGGCGATGGTGGCTCCAGCAAGAGCTTCTCAAACACACCCACCAAGGACTGCTCACTTCAGTCACTCCCCACATCCATCTCATATCTCTGATTACGGGCCTCATTCTCTCACTCACTGATTTATACAAAGTCTGACTCTCCCCTGGTGTTTCAGAGAAGAAGCTCATTAAAAAAGTTGGCCTTCAGAGACTGCCCTGGTGGTCCAGTGGTTAAGTATCCACCTTGCGATGCAGGGGACACAGGTTCAATCCCTGGTTGGGGAACTAAGATCCCACATGCCTGGGGGCAACTAAACCCTCCTGCCACAACTACTGAGCCCGTGTGCCACAACTCGAGAGTCTTGTGAGTCACAATGAAAGATCCCAAGTGCTGCAATTAAGACCCGACCCGATGCAGCCAAATAAATAAAAAAGTTCACCGTCTACTGGTTTGTCCTTTGCTCCACAGCTGGAGAGGAATGTGCAGCAGATGAGGGCTATTGGAATGGAGACAACTACACTTTCAGGCTGTCCATCCTCGGCCGCCAGTCCAGGCTCCGTCGGCTACAGAGCTGGTAGTGGGGGTAAGTCTAATGGGACAGGACCCCACAGAGATCAGGACAACATGAGGGACCACTCACGGTCTAGGATCGGGCCGGGCACAAGCTCCCCAATGATCATCAATGACCATAAACTATAGGAGGAGAGCTGTCCCCAAGTGTGTCTTCTAAGAAGTGGCCTCTTCCCAAGTTTTTCAAAAGGAGCCCTGGTGGCTCAGACAGTAAAGAATCTGCCTGCAATGCAGGAGACCTGGGTTTGATCCTTAAGTTGGGAAGATCCCCTGGAGAAGGAATGGCTACCCACTCCAGTATTCTTACCTGGAGATTTCCATGGACAGAGGAGCCTGGTGGGCTACAGTCCACGGGCTTTCAAAGAGTAGGACATGATTGAGCAACTTTCAGCTTTCACTTTCGGAAGACACTGCTTCTTCAAATGTGTCCACAGCTGTCTTGCAACAACCTGCAGCCATACAGGGTTGCACCTTTTATGTATGTTCTCAGACACGACAGCAAGAGATGGATGGATGCTCTTTACTCAACACACACACACACACACACAGCATGACAGTATTATACTAGGGGGAAAACAACTGTGTCCTTCTCAAAAGGGCAGTTGCTGTCTTTAGGTAAAGGAAATATTCCAGGGCACCTGTGCCCACCACCCCTATCTATCTTGTCCTCATGCATGGCCTCTCCTCCTGAACCGTGAGGCCAGCAGGAAGCAGGTATATTTGACGAGCTGTGTGTCACTCAGTGCTGCTGACCCATCCTAACCAGTGATGAGATGAGAGATCGGAAGCAACTGCCAGCAAGACTGGAAACAGGGTATTCCGGGCTCCAGGTCTGTCCTCTCTCAGGAAAGCAGAGCTGGGTGTCTGCATCTTGGCAAAAGGAAGAAAATGAAGTTGAGAAGATGCTGCTGTATTTGGACCAGAAGAATATGATTAACATGCAGGAGACGGGAACAGCAGTGACTGGCAAAACAAAGGTTGTTCCCTGAGGCCCAGGGAAGCTCTCACCTCTGTACATGGAAGGCCAGAAGTGCCCACGCCACCTTCTGAAACAGCTGCTCGGATGAGAGCCTGCTTTGAGCCACACTGGCCCTTTCATCAAAATCCACAGAATTATTCTAGATATGAGAGATAAAAATCTGCACCTACGCATAAGACAGGGTTCTTTATAGACTGCATACCACTGCTTTGAAGCCACCAAGGTGTTCTCAGGACTTGTCGATGCCAACAGGTGCTGAATTACTCAATACAGGAAGAAAGAGGCAAAACCTGACCCAGCAGCTCCGATGGTTAGTCCACTCACCACGTAAAAGAAAAATCCCAGAATTTTAGAACTGGAAGGGAGAAGTGTGATCTTCCTGACCGGGTCCCTTATTTCACAGTCAGAGAAAGGGGATGTGGAGGGTAGGTGGGCAGCTGATCTGCACGCTGATTCTTTCTGAGCCTCTTCAGAGTAGACCCAGAACAGAGCACAAAAGAAAGAAACCAGTCCTGCTCCGCCCACATCCACCAGTTTCAACCCCAAATGGACCAACTTCCACCCAACACTAATAGAAACACCAGTGCAAAAACGGAAGCAGTCTGGATGGAGCCCACTCATCCAGGTCAACTTGTCTGGGTGGCATAAACCAGTCACCAGATCACAGCCTTGAGCTCCCCAGTCTCCACCAAATTGGGCCCAAATGTTCTGACACATGAGTAATGTGCAAGCTGTTGCTTTCTTCAACTTTTCAATAGAAGACCCTGTTGTTGTTGTTCAGTGGCTAAGTCGTGCTGAGACCCCATGAACTGCAACACGCCAGGGTTCCCTGTCCTTCACTATCTCCTGGAGTTTGCTCTAACTCAAGTCCATTGAGTAGGTGGTGCCATCCAATCACCTCATCCTCTGTTGCCCCCTTCTCCTCTTGCCTTCAATCTTACCCAGCAATCAGACCCAGAAAGCAAATTCCCTTTAACCAACGTGGTAGGCTGGATACAGCCAGGTCAAGGATCACTATTCTTCCCAGGGCTCTCCCATTTATGTGAAGAAAGAACTGCTGACTATTTAATTTTTAGAAGAAACCTAATAAGGAAACCTGAGAGAAATTCTCAGATTTGAGTTTGTTTTCCCCTCTTACACTTCAGGTTTTTTTAAGGAACTCAGAGAGTTTAGTACTTCCAAAGGTCACGTTGGGTTAACTGTGACCAAGTTAGAGAATCAGCTCTCACAAAACCCCAATTTATGATAATCAGAGAGAACAAACCTTTGTCCAGAAATGAGGAGAACAATGTCTGACCTTCCTTTAAAAGATCAACTCATTGGCAGGAGTGGGAGGGAGTGCTGAGTCAGGAGCCAGCAGGGCATGGCAATAAAGAACACAGCTTAGATGGGCTGGTTCTTAAGTCATAAAGTCGTGAGAAGTAAGCAACAAGGACCCAGGGATCAAACCCAAGTCTCCTGCACTGGCAAGTGGATTCTTTACCATTGAGCCACCTGGAAGCCTCTTAACTGTTTAGACAGTTCATTTAGGCATTTGCAGGACATGTGTAGCTAGTTGCGTGACCTGTCTGGCTGTGTGGTCCATGCAGGAGACCTCCGCAGCCTCCCAGGAAGTCTGCTCCAATTCCCTAAACTGAAATAACCATTTCCTCCTGATCTTCCACAATAGTCTGTCTACACGTCTACATGTACCTTACAGCAACTGGCTATTATAATCATTCACATCCGCGCCTCTCTCTCTTGCTGGACTGGGAGTCGTGTCTTTTCCCTCTTTGGTTCTTAGCCTCCCGAGGCACGTTAAGCCACACATGTGGTAGATAGTCCATAAAGTCCTACGGAATTATTACTTAATTGGTTAATTGGTTTCAGCAGGCTCCTAATCAAATCTATGCTTGAGGAGAAGAAGCAGGGCTGGGCAGTTTGGCAATTCATTATCACAACATCTTTGATTAGTCAGCCATCACCTTGGAAAGTAGAGCGGGCTGGAGGCAAGCCCATGGGATGGTTAAGCAGGAGGCTGGTGAGGTTTTCAGTGGGAGGAGAGAGCAGAGAGCAGTCCCGCCCATTCTTGTGCCCAGAGAACATGGGTAAGCCAAGGCTTTCTTCTCTGTCTACCTTTCTCTCTGCTTCTCTGTTCCCTCTCCCTTATCACCTCCTTCTCCCTCTGATCTCCAACTTTAATCCATCATCTGCTTAAAAGTGTTTAGTGAGTGCTACTTAGCATCTCAGGTGGCTGGTGACTCCAGCCAATGCAGAAGAGGTAAGAAGAGACACAGGTTCAATCCCTGGGTCAGGGAGATCCCCCCGGAGGAGGGCATGGCAACCCACTCCAGTATCCCTGCCTGGAGAATCCCATGGACAGAGAAGCCTGATGGACTAGAGTCCACAGGGTTGCAAAGAATCCGACACAACTAAAGCAGCTGAGCACACAGGCTCATGTACACACACGAGTGCTTACTATGTGCGGGGCACTGTTTGAACACTAAGAATGCCACAAGATGTGGCTACTGACTTACATCCCAGGGCACCGCATCTCCAACTTCAAGGTCATCTGAATCACTCAGGGATCTTGCCAAGCAGTGGAACTGGACTCAGGAGGCCTGGGGTGGGGCCAGGCACCTGCATTTCTAATAAACTTCTGGGTGACACTGACACCCCCAGTCCTCATTCTCTGGAGTAAGTTCTAGACCAGAGCCCAGGTTCTCAACTTGGCTGCACATAAGAGTCACCTGGAAAGCTTCTGAAAATACTCATGCCTGGGCCTCTTCCTCAGAGTTTCTAATTTCAACGTACTGGAGTGCGTTAGGATTATAAAAACAAACAAACAAAAACCTCGCATGGTGATTATAGTGAACATCCAAGGTTGAGAAACCACCACTGGCAGGTGTCAACAGAAAATAGACATTTATTTCAGAGAATACTATGATAGAAAAAAGCAAAGTATGTACAAGCAAAAGTGAGAGATTGTATTATTTTATATGAGGTGATTTCAGGAAACACCATTCTGAGGAGGTGACATTTGAGAAGATACTGGAAAGATGTGTAAGAATAGGCCAAGTCACTGCCTGAAAGAAGGGCTACATGCAGTGTTAGTCACTCAGTCGTGTCTGATGCTTTGTGGCCTCTCAGACTGTAGCCCGCCAGGCTCCTCTGTCCGTGGGATTTTCCAGGCAAGAATACTGGAGTGGGTAGCCATTTCCTTCTCCAGGGGATCTTCCCGACCCAGGGATTGAACCTGTGTCTCCTGCATTGGCAGGTGGATTCATTACCCCTGAGTCCCCTATATAAACTCCAACAAAATCTTTTTTTAATGGAAAAGAAAAAAAAAAAAAAAAAAACAGACTGAGGTCCTCCAGGAAGAGGGAATTCACCCTCCTTATTGCCAACCTCAACTCATCCCTGGGTCTGGTCAATTGCCAGCCTCCACAGCCTCATCGGCCAAAGCACTCAGTCTTTCTCTCACCATACTACACACACACCCTGTTTGGTTCTGTTTCTCTGGAGAATCCTGACTGATACAGATGGAACAACCAGTAACATCATCCCCACCAAGGATGGCGTGATGTATCTCTGAGGTTGTCCCAAGGTCACACTTCTATGAAATGATGAACTGAGACTGGGGTCCAGGCCCTTGACCCTGCACAAGACTGCGGAACTGGCATTTCATCTTAAGTCTCAGACCAGGTTAAAATGCTACACCTCTGATCACATGTGGAATGGCTTTAATAGCATTTTTATCCCTGAAAACAGATGGGGTGGATGAAACAGGGAATAAGGCAAAGGCAAATAAAGGGAGAGCACTTCACTTTGCCGACAGCTGATAAGATCAGCATCCTCTGACTTCTAGGGCTGCTAAAAAAGTGAGACAGGAGGATCCCTGTTTACTAAGGCTTACACTTTCACCTGAGGATTAACCACAGTGCTTTGTTTCCAGGAGGCTTCCTTGATGGGCTGGGAAATAATGATGGGAAATTGACACAGTCACAGATGCCACGATAAAACTTCAGGACTGAAAAACACCAAACGGGGTTGCTGGAGCCTTGACAAAACAGGAGACAGAAAGCGGAAAAAAAAAAAAATAGAGAAAAGTGATTCAGTGATGCAATTCCACCCACGGGCGGAGGGGAGAGGGGGAAGTGGAGGTTGGGAAATAACGCGCAATTCTTCCTCAAAAAATGTTGATCAGAATACTTGCTGGTTCAAAAATAATGATGTTGAAGAAAACAAGGAAATGACATACAAATCATGACTTCAGATGAGTATTCTTTTTTTTTTTTTTTATTCATTTCTTTTTACTCATTTCTGAGTAATTATGAACGTGCCCCTAAAAGGGCCCAGAAGCTGTTGGTACCTTGTATGACAGGTGTTTTGACAACACTTCAGGGAGTACTGTCTGCAAAGTCAAGGGTGCAGCATCGATGTCTTGCAGAAAACAATGGCATCCACGAACATCCTCTCTCCCTCAGAAAAGGAATCTGGGGTCAAAAACAGTATCTCTACATCCCAGAATATCCCCAAGAGTCGAGAAGAGGGGGAACCAGGATGTATGAAGAAAAAAGAAGGGAATTGACTTTTTAATTAATTTTTATCAACGTATAGTTGCTTTACAATGCTGTGTTAGTTCCTATGAACAACGAAGTTAATCAGCTGTATGTACACATGTATCCCCCCTCCTTTTGGGATTTCCTTCCCAGTTAGGTCACCACACTGAGAGAAGGGAGGCAGTTTAGAAAGAATATATCTGACATATACGCACTACTATATATAAAATAGATAACTAATAAGGACCTACTGTATAGCACAGGCAACTCTACTCAACACTGTGACATAGCCCATATGGGAAAATAACCTAAAATAGAGTGGATATATGCATAACTGATTCACTCTGCTGGACACCTGTAACTAACAAAACACTGTAAATCAACTGTACTCCAAAATATTAATTTTAAAAGTAAAGTTATGCAAATATAGCAAAAAATAAAGTCCCCCCCCCAAAAAATAGTATTTTATACAGTTAAAAATAAAAAACAGAGTATTTCTACACTCAAATGGAGTTACTTCTGCTCCTTCCGCAATTAGGATGGAGAAACGAACCCGGTGACAGGCAGAACAAGATTCCACACAGAAGGTATGGGAACACAGGTGTGGTTGGGCGCACATGCTGGGAAGGGATGGGTGTATTTGGGGTGGGAGTCGGGGGTAGGAGAGGGTTTCTGAGTGACTGAGAAAGCTAGAGAGGTTTGGATGGGGACAGAGCACTACAGATGAGAAAGGGGAATTCCCTGGTGTATCCTGTGGTTACAACTTTGTGCTTCCACTGTAGAAGGCACAGGTTCAGTCCCTGGTCGGGGAACTAAGATCTCATAAGCCAGGCCGAACAGCCAGGGTGTGGGGAAAAAAAAAAGGAGCTAAAGAGGAGAAAAGAGGGCTGCCTTTGCTCCGAGGGCTTCTCTTCCAGGCCTAGGCCAGAGTCAGCCAAATGCTCTCCCAGCGTGTGATTAACACACAGCGGCTCCACTGACATAAGGAGTCCCTGCATGTCAGTTCTATAAGGCTGCCTGTGTGGCATGTGGAGAAGTGTGAAGTGCTGTATTAGTCAGGGCTTTCCAAAGAAACAAAACCAAAGGCACGTGTGTGTATACATAGGAGTATTGGTTTGTAGGTTTACAGAGGCCAACAAATTCCAAAATCTACAGGGAGAGCTGGAGACCCGGGCAGGAGACCATGCTAGAGTTCAAGCTCAAAGGCTGTCTGCTGATCCCCTCCTCCTTGGGGGAGGTCAGTCTTGTCTTCTATTCAGACCTTCACCTGATTGGACGAGGCCCACCATCATTATGAAGGCCAACCTGCTTTACTCCACAAAGTTAAATGTTAGGATTTCCCTGGTGACCCAGTGGTTAAGGATTCACCTGCCAATGCAGGGGACATGGGTTCGATCCCTGGTATGGGTAGGTCCCACATGCTGTGGGGCAACTAAACCCATGTGCCACAACTACTGAGCCCGTGAGCCTAGAGCTTGTGCCCCACAAGGAGAGAAGCCACGGCAATGAGAAGAACAAACAATGCAACCAGAGAGTAGCCCCCACTCACTACAACAAGAAAAAGTCTGTGCACAGAAATGAAGACCCAGTGCAGCTAAAAATAAAGACTACTTTCTAAAAAATTAAATGTCAATCTCATCTGTAAACACCTTCACAGAAACATCCAGAATAACACTGGACCATATATCTGAGCAGTGTGGTCCAGCCGAGTTGACACATAATATTAACCATCACATATGCCCTTATTGCCTTCAGATACTGAAACTCCAATACTTTGGCCACCTGATGCGAACAGCTGACTCAGTTGAAAAGACCCTGATGCTGGGAAAGATTGAGAGCAGGAAGAGAAGGGGACGACAGAGTATGAAATAGTTGGATGGCATCACCGACTCGATGGACATGGGTTTGGGTAGACTCCGGGAGTTGGTGATGGACAGGGAGGCCTAGCGTGCTGCGGTTCATGGGGCCGCAAAAAATCGGACACAACTGAGCGAATGAACAACTGAACTCATGTTTCACAGAAAATTATGAGATCGCCAAAGAAGTCATATGGGTTCTACAAAGACTTTCAAAAAAGTTGTTTTTATTTTTCTTGTTAAAAAAGGGCAAAGGACTAAAATCCACTAAATTAAAGAATGGTAGCTAACTCAGTGGCAAGGCTGGGGGGTCATTTTATCACTATACTCTGTAATGCACATATCTTCTTACATATAATATCAAATATTACATATGAGACAAAGGGAGAAAAACCAAGTCTTCAGGCCATTTGCAAGATCAGCCCCCTGACCACTCCTGAACACAACTCATGCCTTCTTTAATCACATTGTCTCCTCCATCCATGGACTGATACTCTAGATGACTCTTCATGTGCTTAGCCCTTTCCTGCTCAAATGGATTTTAAGTCCATGAATTTCTGAGACAGCTTCTTACAACATCTTTTTATTCCCCCACGGAGTCCGGCTCAAAGTCTGAATAACTCAATAAAAACTCATTGAAGTCTGAAAAACAAGGTGGGCGGGGGCAAGGGTAACAAAAATAAGTCAGCAGGATAGCAGAGCGGCCTGAGTGGCCCTGGGTTACAGCTGTACAGAAGGCATGAACAGTTCCAAAAGTTAGCTGGAGGCATCAGAACCCAGGCAGAGTCACATGCGTGAGTTTTTAGGAGCCTGGAACGAAACAATGCCCATCCCACATGGTGGTGTACCACAAATGGTATCGTTAATAAGGGTAACACAGCCAGGCTGGTAGGAGGAGGTGCACACAAGACAGATGGGAACCCAGGGCCTCTGAGATGATCAGACTACGGGCACCCAGTAGGAAACGGCTCCAGGAATGTGGAACCTCACCCCTCAAGTGTCCTTAAGAAACATACTATGGCACCATGGCGAGTCTAGCCAAGTTCCCAAGCAAATTTCCGATCTTTCATCCAGCTTCCAGCCTAGTCTAATCAATAGCTAGGAGGCAACCTATGTGCATGTCAGTCGCTTGTGTTTGCGACCCCATGGACTGAAACCCACCAGGCTCCTCTGTCCATGGGATTTCCCAGGTAAGAACACTGGAGTGGGTTGCCATTTCCTTCTCCAAGGGATCTTCTGGACCCAGGGATCAAACTGGAGTCTCCTGCATTGGCAGGTGGATTCTTTACTGCTGAGCTACCTGGGAAGCCCATGAATCCCAGCTCTGGCTTATTCCAGTCTTGGTTAGAGATCAAGGTTGTGTGTGGTGGTGTGTGCTCTCCTCTATGGGAATCAAATGTTAGCCTGGAGAGCAAGTGGAGCTTTTGATGTGTGCTCCCCACAGATGGAGATGACTTCTCTACTCACCAAACTAGGGAATCAGGCTGGGAGGATCACAAATACAGGTGTTAGAGAGGAATGGATAGACTTCAGGCTGCTTATAAACAGATCCTGTTCAAAGGCCAATTAATATGCTATAGTTCAGAAGGAGAGAAGGCTGAGGTTAATATTCTCCTAGCCATGGTCTAGTCCAGTCTCATCAATTAACAGGTGAATATGGCCCTGTGAGGTGACATAACCAGTTGAGTGACAACTCAGGTCACTGGCAGGGTAAGCTCTAGACCCAGGTTCCTCCACTCTATGGCCAATGCTCTATCCACCAAGCTGGACTCGAGGATAGATCATTTTGGCCACCTGCCATGTAGAGGACTTGGGGTTTGTGTAAACTGGCACTGAATTTAAAAAAAAAAAAAGTCCATCCCAATGTTTACTGCAGCACTCTTACAACAGCCAGGACATGGAAGCTACCTAGATGTTTATCAACAGGTGAATGGATAAAGATGATGTGGTACAGACATTCAATGGAGTATTACTCAGCCATAAAAAGGAATTAACTGGGTGATTTGTAGAGACATGGATGGACCTAGAGTCTGTCATACAGAGTGAAGTCAGTCAGAAAAAGAAAAATAAGTATCATATATTAACGCATATATGTGCAATCTAGAAAAATGGTACAGATGAACCTATTTGCAGGGCAGAAATAGAGACAAAGAGAATGAATGTGTGGACATGATGGGGGATGAATTGGGATGCTGGGATTGACATATATCCCTGACCATGGTAAAATACATAGCTAGCAGAAGCTGCTATATAGTGCAAGGAGCTCAGCTTGGTGCTGTGTGATGACCTCAGGGGTGGGATGAGAGGTGGGAGGGAGGCCCCAGAGGGGATACATGTATATGTGTGGCTGATTCACTTCGTTGTACAGCAGAAACAGGGTATTGTGAGTTAACCATGCCCCAGTTTAAAGAAAAGGTCCAGATTAGAACACACAAATCCCCATGAAGGAGGCCGAAGGGCAGTCATAGAGAAGAAGAGTCCTCTCCCCACACTAAGAGAAGGAACTCCGTCAAGGTTAACCCAAACTGAGACCGTTTCACGGACCCACCCCTAGGAACTGACACTGTGGTTCCAACTATCCCCAGATTTCTCACATGTAGAAGTGCTCCTTCAAGAGGACAGAACTCTCAACCTCAGCCTGCGGCCTGGCACCAGGGCGGGGGAAACTGAGGGCATAAAATGAGTCACTGAAAATGCAGGGTACAACTGGGATCAAGAAGTCCGTGTCCCGCTCTGGTGGGGCAATCCTGGAGTTCAGAACGGGGGGGAATTCCCACAGGTACGCGCCCGCTCTGAGCTCAGGAGACCACCTCCCAGAGGCTGAGCCGCCCACCTTGGCAAGCCCCCCAACGGAGAACGAGCCTCTCCACCGCAGGCTTTCTTTCTTTCGCTTCAGGGAAGCAGGGGGTGAGAACTTCTGTGTTTCCTCAGCCACACATTTTTCTCATCTCCACCTCTCTGATCCTGCTGGCTCTTCTTCTGGAATCTGAAATGGAGCGCTTTTGTTTACTTTCTTGCGAGTTCCCTGAGGTCTGCGTGCTGCCGTCTCGCAAGTCGCTGATTAGCATTCTGACCTCAGCTCCCTCTTCAGAGCCAGCCAAAGGAGCCTGAGAAGTTGGCCATCAGCACTCCCTGGGAACAATAGGCCCTTTCTACAACATACAGGTTTGTCTTCCTTTTCAAACACACGGGAGTTGGTCCGTTGGCGGGCTGGCCCACCTGACTGAAGAGAGTGTTCACGAGAGAACAGAGGGCTCCCCAAACAAGAGAGCCCAACTTCAAGGCCCCGGGTCCACTGCAGACCAGAGGTCACCCCCGGACTCCATTTATAGAACTCGAGAGGTAAAGCACGTGCCCCATCAGAAAGCAAAGAGGCACAGTCAGTTGTCCACGGAAACACCGGCCCCTAGCTGTCCCGGCCTGGAAGGGGAGTCGGGGGCAGGAAGTAAGGCTCTCAGTGGCTCTGCCACCCTTGTCACCGTCAATGTAAGAACTCCTCGGAGCTTGGTCCACCTAAGACTCACTCTCTTATCTGTCCCGCTCTCAGATGACAGTCCAGTTGGCCCTGCTGTTTCTCCAGCACTTAAACTTCAGGTCATAAGAAAAGAGTGCCCACTGAGATGGGCTACCACCGCTGAGGCCCAGAGGACACGGATTCCCTATATACAGATGAGGAAGAATGACTGTTCACGCGCCTCCAAGAGCTCAAGTTCACAGCATCGGGCTCTCTGCCCCTCTTTGTTTTCAGGACGCTTCGCGAAGGCCCACCTGGCACTCCAGGCTGTGTCTCTTGTGGCCAAAAGGCACAGGCTGCTCCCCGCTCTGCCCTTTACCAAACGGGGTGACTTAACCTCCCTGGGCATCAGCTTTCCCGCATGTGGACAAGGACAAGAAGGACACCACCCTGCTTTTCTCACATGGTTATTATCAGGATGGAACCAGATAACAAAGGCAAATATTTTAGAAGCAGCTTGACAAATGAAAGGCACTGTTATTCTCCTTCCAAGGGCTCAGACACAGGCATATCGGTGGAAGGAACACTTGTTTCTTATCAACCCTGTGCTGAAGAGGTCTTGGCAGGAGACTGCTGAGCCACAGACCCTCAAGGATGTCTAAAACCACAGAAGCTCAGAGACAACTCCAGAACATGGGAGCCCTGCCACGACACTAGGTCTCTCGAAATGATTCTGGAAAAATCCATAGGCTTGAGCCTCTCACTGTCATTTCTCTGTGCTTCTGTGGTTATTAAAAACACTTAACACGGTTCAGAATGGTCATCATCCAAAAGTCTTCAAATAATAAATGCTGGGAGGGTGTAGAGAAAAGGGATCCCTCCTACGCTGCTGGTAGCAATGTAAACTGGCACAGTCATTATGGAGAGGAGTATGGAAGTTCCTTAAAAAACTAAAAATAGAGCTACTATACGATCCAGCAACCCCACTCCTGGGTATACCTGGAAAAGATGAAAACTCAAACAAAGATACCTGCATTCCAATGTTCACAGCAGCACTATTTACAATAGTCATGATATGGAAGTAACCTAAGTGTCCATTGATGGATGAAAGGGTAGAGAATATGTGAGATATATATATATGTATGTGTGTGTGTGTGTGTGTGTATCTATCTCTCTCTACATACATATATATATATATAATGGAATATTATTCAGCCATAAAAAGGAATGAAATATTACCATTTATAGCAACAAGGATATACTTAGAGATTATCATTATACTAATTGAAGTAAGTCAGGGAAAGGCAAATATTATATGATATTACTTACGTGTGGAATCTAAAAAAAAAAAAATACAAATTAACTTATTTACAAAACAGAAACACACTCACAGACATAGAAAACTTATGGTTCCCAAAGGGAAAAGGGGTGTGGAGGGATAAATCAGGAGTTTGGAATGAACAGATATATACCACTATATATAAGATAAATAAACAACACGGTCCTACTGTATAGCACAGGAAACTATATTTAGTGTCTTCTGATATCCGTTAATGGAAAAGAATTTGAAGCTGTATGCCTGAAACTAACACAATATTGTAAATCAACTATAAAGTAAAAAAAAATTTTAAGCAGTTAAATGCAGGTAGCTTAACGGGCTCCCAGCCAATCTTCTCATGATAAAGAGAGTCCAGAGGTGGCAAGAGTGTGGTGGGATGGTGGAGTCAGAATTGTTTCTGTGGTCCTTGGAATATTCTTCTGGCTAGGAAGGAACTCAGTGGTTTAAAAAAAAAAAAAAAATTTCCCTGGAAAGCTCCATCAGCACAGGGCAGATTGTAAGGTGAATTATTTGGGTATGGGTGGGATTGTTTGTCTGGGAAGAGGTGCTTTTTTGTTCTTGTTTTGTTTCATTTTATTTTGCCCTTTTGTTAACATATGAATGTTTTGAGTGAAGCATCTTAAGATCTGGAACTTCACGTCCTTAAGTCAGACTAAAACAGACCAGACCAGACTAAATCAAGATTTTTTTTTGCTCCTCAGGACAAAAAGAGTTGGACAGCCCAAAGCACAGAGGCAGTTGGCTGCAAAATTGCTCCATTAGCTCCATGCAGATAATCTAATCTAGAGTCACTCAGAAAATATCTGAAGGCCAGGGACAGAGAATATAAATACAGGAGTCAGATGCTTAAAACACACACACACACACAAATAAGTTCCCAGATGACTTACAAACCAGGAAAACTAGATTTTTACAGAGCCTTTGGCTGTTTAAAAATAAATAAATAAATAACAAACTTTATCCAGTGACATGTCATCATGAACTGCTTCTAAGAGCTGGTGTCTGGGGACTAGCCCATGTTGTCTTCTGCTTTTTATGACACCGTATGACTCTCATTCTTACCTAATGCAGATTCTTACCTAATGCAGGGGCAAAAACAGGAGACAAGGCCTTGTGAATACACTCTCCTTCCTTCTGCTCTCATCCCCTCTCCCTTCTCTTAAACCCCAGGTGAGCATCCCTTCCAGACTATTACCCACCGACTGGTCTCTGTAGCACTTTCCTTCCCTTGACCCCCTCTTCTCCCCGGGGCACTCCCACTTGTTCATTTATTCAACCACTATTTTTTTAAAAATTTTTATTTTATACTGGCATCTAGTTGATTCACAATGTTGTCATTAGTTTCAGGTACAGTACAGTTTCAGTACAAGGAAGTGGTTCAGTTACACATATATGCGTATTTTTTTCAAGCTCTTTTCCCATTTAGCCAACCACTATTCTTGAGTACCTATCATGTGTTGACATTGTGCTGATGCCAGAAAAGACAGTAACAAGCGAAACAGACAGAGTGCCTGTCCTCATGGTGCTCATCCTGTAAGGGCGAGACAGACAAATGAGAGGCGAAATAAAGGAATATTTGCAAGTTGTCATCATTGTTAAGAAGGCCACAGTCAAGTGAGTTGAAAAACTACAGAAGGAAACAAATGAACTCACAAAACAGAAACAGACTTAGACTTCAAAAACAAATTTATGGTTATTAAAGGAGAAAGGTTCGGGGCGGTGGGGGGTGGTAGTTAATTAGGAGTTTAGGATGAACATATACATAAAGTATAAAAGAAACAGATAATCAACAAGGACCTACTATATAGCACCGGGAACTCTACTCAGAATATTGAGTAAATGTTCTGTTATAACCTACATGGGAAAAGAATCTGAAAAAAGAGAGGATCTATGTATAACTGAATTACTTTGCTGTACATCTGAAGCTAACCCAACACTGTAAATCAACTATACTCCAATATAAAATTAAAATAAAAAAACAAAACTACAGAAGGAGAACCTGAATATCCTTTGGGATGACCAAGACAGCTTTGTTTTTTTTTAAAGCCTTAGAAAGATACATTTATTTTGGGTGTTGACTCCCATACTCACAGAACAGTCAATGTTCTCTCCCATCTCTCACTAAACTTTCCTTTCAATCTTAAAATGGTAAGGGATCACATAATTGAGATCCTTTGGTCCAAACCCTTCAGGAAGCTCTCCGGCTCAGCCCTTTTAGCTTCCAGGAAGGAAACCCTTCACCTTGCAGTGGGCGGTTACAAGGCATTCTGCTAGGGTCTGTGGATCATTCAAAATAACTCCCACAACTTAACATGCATTTTCTTTCACTGGGTGCTTCTTCAGAACCTAAAAAAAAATTCTGGATTAGTCAACTGCATGGTGAAATCCAGGCCACTGGATTAAATCTTCCTCAGGGTAGAGTGTGTGGTTTAAACTTCTTGGTATCATTCACACCAGCTTACCCATAAATAGTCTTTTCATCTTTTATTTTTATATTGAAGATAACAAAGTCAGCCTGTTTTAATTCCCCAAATTTCTCTAACCTTTTCTTTTAAAAGTCATGTCCTACATCTTAAATTATTTTAATCCCACTCCTCTTGATCTTCTATATTTAGACACACTTTTAAAGCAGTGACTAAAACGGGAAAAAATATTCTAATAAGGAACTGACTAATGCAAAGGTTAGCAAAAGGGTTATTTTCCTTGAAACTCATCTTATTTTTAGTATATTTCAGCACTTTTTCCTCAATCAGCTTTTAGTTGACTAATGACTTCTGGGTATTTTCTTTCAATATTTGTACTGAGTAGTATTTTCCCTTTGTGTATGTGAATGTTTGGGGACCTTCTGACACATCATTCTTTAAGAGTACTGACTGAATTCCATTTTTTTCTAATTTTCCAGAGTAACTGCTAACAGTTTATGACTTAGCATATAAACTGCCTATGGGCAGGGACACTGTCTTTTCCTGTTAAGTGGACTATGAAAGCATTTCATGAGAGCTGAGTTCTTTATGGACCATTAGAGAAGCTCTAGTGGCTGTGCCAACAATTTTTGAGCTTTGTTCTTCAAAGTTACAGGGCTTCCCAGGTACCGCTAGTGGTAAAGAACCCACCTGTCAATGCAGAAGCTATAAGAGATGTAGGTTTGGTCCCTGGGTTGGGAAGATCCCCTGGAGAAGGAAACAGCAACCCCCTCCAGTATTCTTGCCTGGAGAATCTCATGGACAGAAGAGCCTGGTGGGCTATAGTCCATAGGTTGCAAAGAGTTGGACATGACTGAAGCAACTTAGTACCCACACACTTCAAAGTTTCAGTTTATTCACTCACAGGAAAGTTTGCTGGAGTTCTTCAGTTACCAAGAGATCACGGGGAGAGCAGAGAGCATCCCTGGTGTACCCTGGCTGATTTGTTCTATTATGACTATACTGCAACTATTCTATGTGTATTACAGTCTTAACAATTGTGTCTTTCTAGGTGTTAGATCCCCCATCACTTAGCACATGGAAGACTATTAAAAACTACGCCTCTCCTAGAGAAAATAGAATTCACAAATGTGAATAATTCTTTCAGAACTTAGGGTAGGGGTTAGGGAAGACTGGAATTTTGAGTTAAATATATCTACCCTATAGATGGACTTAATAATTATTGGTCTGGATTGCCATACTGTGGGCAGGACAAGGAAAAGGGGAAAAATAAATTACAGGATGGTAAAATACTATCTTAAAAGACTTTAAAGTAGTATTTATAATATATTCATATTAATAAAGACTAATAATACATGGAGAAAAAAAACTACTCCCCAAACATGCATTACTGAGTGGAAAGCCTGGAGGTAGGAATCTGTCTGGTTGTCTTTTATAAATCAATCGCTTTTTGTCACTCTGGTTACAATGAGAGGTTTAATGGAAATTTCACAAAAACAAAACTCTAAACTGAAGCTGAAATGATAAGAATTTCAGAATGTTTAAAAAAAAAAAAGGCTAGTTAGGCAGAGGTGGTCCAACAAACTCTGATGTCAACAAACCCAACACTACTGACCATGAGCAAACTCTTGTCCATAGTTGCCTTGGTCCAGGCCGCCAGCATCCCTTCCCTAAAATGTAGCAACCACCTTGTCACCTCACTCCCCATCTCTTCCATACACACTGCTCTCCAGTCCCCATTTCTCCTACTGAGTTCCATCTACCACCCTGTCAACCCAGGATCCAATCAGGTCAGTCTAACTGCATGAAGCCGCCAAGTGACCCATTCACCCAAACTGAACTCCTCAGCAAGGTGTTCAAGCTCTTCTAAGCCTCCCGCCATCCCTCTACGCTCCTCTGCTTTCTACATCCACAGTCCTTTTCTATTTTTCCAATGAACCACGTATTACCTTGCATGGTTCAGGCCATTCATGGAATGCCATCCTTTTTTTTCTGTCTTGAACATCTATTCATCCTTCAAGGCGCATTTGAAATACAACCCCTTCTTTGAATCTTTCTTAAATTTTGCTCACAGTCCTCAGCAGATGATTGGATCCCTTCTGGTCCTTTTTCTAGCACTTAGCACATGACACTGTGGTTAGCGGAGTATACAGCTGTCTCCTTCAAAAGACTGCGCCGTCAATCTCTGGTCAGACATAGAGCCTCTGACACACAGTAGGTGCTCACTTGTTGTTCTGACATTAATTGCCTCAGTTTTGTTACCCAACTCCCCAGAAGAACACCATTCAAGAAGAATAGGGGATGCCCTTGGAAGTGTCATTCCAGAAACAGGCCAAGGATAGATCTGGAAGAAAAATCCACCTCTGGCTACAAAAACTAAAAATACACTGAAACTCTCGAGTCTTAAAAGACAATGGCTGGGACCTCCCTGGTGTCTTAGAGGTAAAGAGTCCGCCTGGCAATGCAGGAGACACAGGTTTGAACCCTGGTCCAGGAAGATCCCACGTGCCACAGAGCAACTAAGTACTGTGCCCCACAACTACTGAGCCTGTGATCTAGAGTCCAGGAGCCACAATTACGGAAGCCTGCATGTCCTAGAACCTGTGCTCTGCAACGAGAAGCCACCACAATGAGAAGCCTGCACACCACAATTAGTGAGTAGGCCTCGAAGCAACGAAGACCCAGCACAGAAAAAATTAATAAATAAAATAACTTTAAAAAAAAAGACAATGGCTGATTTAAAGGAATGAAATTCAGTACATGCTGCTACATGGATGAACCCTGAAACGACGCTAAGTGAAATAAGTCAGTTACAAAAGGACAAATGTGTTATTCCACGACATGAGGAAACTATAAGAGTCAAATCCACAGAAACAGAGGTACAATGGTGGTTACAAGGGATGAGAGGGAGGGATGAAGTAGATGTTCTTTTTCTTTCTTACTGAAAGTATAGTGGACTTACAATGCTGTATTAGTTTCTGTATTACAGTCAAGTGATATAGTGGCTCAGATGGTAAGAATCTGCCTGCAATGCAGGAGACTTGTGTTCGATCCCTGGGTTGGGAAGATTCCCCGGAGGAGGGCATGGCAGCCCACTCCAGTATTCCTGCCTGGGAAATTCCATAGACAAAGGAGGTTAACAGGCTATAGTCCATGGGGTCACAAAGAGTTGGAGATGACTGAGCAACTGACACTTTCACTTTTCCATATATTTCTATATATCCTTTTTCATATTCTTATCATTATGGTTCATATCCAGAGTCCATCATGTACTTATATGCAGAGTACATCATAAGAAATGCTGGGCTGGATGAAGCACAAGCTGGAATCCAGATTGTCAGGAGAAACATCAATAACCTCAGATGTGCAGATGACACCACCTTTATGGCAGAAAGTGAAGAACTAAAGAGGTTCTTGATGAAAGTGAAAGGAGAGTAAAAAAGTTGGGCTTAAAAGTCAACATTCAGAAAACTAAGATCATGGCATCTGGTCCCATCACCTCATGGCAAATAGATGGGGAAATAATGGAAACTGTGAGAGACTACTTTGGGAGGCTCCAAAATCACTGCAGATGGTGACTGCAGCCATGAAATTAAAAGATGCTTGCTCCTTGGAAGAAAACATATGACCAACCTAGACAGCATACTAAAAAGCAGAGACATTACTTTGCCAACAAAGGTCCGTCTTAGTCAAAGCTATGGTTTTTCCTGTAGTCCTGTATGGATGTGAAAGTTGGACTATAAAGCAAGCTGAGCACCGAAGAATTGATGCTTTTGAACAGTGGTGTTGGAGAAGACTTTTGAGAGTCTCTTGGACAACAAGGAGATCAAAGCAGCAAATCCTAAAGGAAATCAGTCCTGAATATTCACTGGAAGGACTGATGCTAAAACTGAAACTCCAATACTTTGGCCACCTGATGCAAAGAACTGACTCATCTGAAAAGACCCTGATGCTGGGAGAGATTGAAGGTGGGAGGAGAAGGGGACGACAAAGGATGAGATGGTTGGATGGCGTCACCGACTCAATGGACATGAGTTTGACTAAACGCTGGGAGTTGGTGATGGACAGGGAAGCCTGGCATGCTGCAGTCCGTGGGGTCACAAAGAGTTAGACATGGCTGAGTTAACTGAATTGAACTGAACATTATGGTTTATTGTAGGATACTGAATATATCACTGTGCTGTACAGTAGAACATTGTTATCTATTTTATATTTAATAGTAATTTCTATCTGCTAATCTCAAACTCTTGATTTATCCCTTCTCGACTCCCTTTCCACTTTGGTAATCATAAGTTTGTTTTCTATGCCTGTGTGTTTCAGTTTCATAAATAAGCTCATCTGTGTTATATTTTAGATTTCACATATAAGTGATGTCATGGTTTTTGTGTCTCTCCTCTCTCTGACTTTACTTAGTATGATAAATCTCTAAGTTCTATCCATTTTGCTGTAAGTGGAATTATTTCCTTCTTTTTTATGGCTGAGTAGTTTCCATTGTATGCATATAAGGAAGGGCCATGCTTTTTAACCAGTACTGAGTTTCAGTTGGAGAAGATCAAAAAGTTTTGGATATGGACAGTGGAGACTATAGCACAGCAATGTGAATGTAGCTAGTGATGCTATATTGTACACATAAAAATGGTTAAAATGGTAAATTTCACGTTATGTATATTTTACCATATTGGGGGGGACAGAGACAATGGCTGAGAGTCAAAATAATTAAAATTTAAAAAGTATAGGCACATGAAGGGTAGGAGATACAGTGTATTTGAATTGGTTCACAAACTCTTTGATTCCAGGAATGAGGGCGTCCCCCTCAGAGCCTTATAATGAAGAACTAATGGCTGGAAGTCTAAGTTCCATAGTGAGAGTATGTGCAAAGTACTCAATGCTTTCGATTCAATTCAACCAATATATTTTGAGCATCTCCAATGTTCCAGGCCTCATGTTTGGCAGGTGCTGAAAAACATCCAAGTTGATTAAAAAGAGCTTAGAGTATCCTAGGAAGAATGAGACATCTACCCAAATAACTACAGCACTGGACGGACTTGGATTGAGGTTTACAAAAAGAAATACAAACACAGCCTAGGAGAAAGGACGACAGACAGTTCAAGGAAGTTTTCCAACAGAAGTTCAGGGAAGGCAATGTCAAAGGCATTTAATGAAGGAAGTTGGATGCTGACCCTGGTCCATTTATACCCTTCATCCCCACCAGCAAGTAAAGACGGGGCAACTGGTATGCTCTACCTCCTTCCAGCTGAGGGACTCTGCCATCCTACGTGCTACAGAATATATATACCATTATATATTATATTGGTTATATATATTATATACTATTATTATATTGGGTTGGAGAAGGAAATGGCAACCCACTCCAGTATTCCTGCCTAGAGAATCCTGTGGATGGAGGAGCCTGGTGGGCTGCTGTCCATAGCATTGCACAGTCGGACATGACTGAAGTGACTTAACATGCATGCATGCATTGGAGAAGGAAGTGGCAACCCACTCCAGTATTCTTGCCTGGAGAATCCCAAGGACAGAGGAGCCCAGTAGGCTGCCGTCTATGGAGTCGCACAGAGTCAGACACGACTAAAGCAACTTAGCAGCAGCAGCATCATATTGGGTTGGCCAAAAAGTTCATTCAGGTTTACCATAAGATGGTAACATATATACCTAATATATACAATACATAACATATATACACATATACAAGTAGGTATACATATACACATTGTGTATACACATGTATATACACATGTATATAAAATAACATACGACATAAGTATATATATACATAAGATATAACATATATATAATATTTAATAATAATACGTCATGCATGTTATATGACATGAGAGTGGCCACAACACTTTGGCTGGATCTGACCTAGTGTGACATTTTTCTCTCCCCCTGACCTCTATCTGCAGCTGTTCCATTCTGTTACTCCTGAAAAAAGCTCAATAATCAACAAACCTTCTCTGTACTTTATTTCCCCTTGGTATTTATAGATTTTTACAGTATCTTGCAGGATAACTCTCTAGGTTTCCAGAAATAAAGAAGAAATACATACACACAACTAGATATTTTTACTCTAAAATTTCAGTGTCTTGTACTCCAATCAAATCCTGCCCATCTCTCAACAAACTCCATCTACATAAATGGTTTTACAGGGTGAAGAAACAGACCTATTCTGCCTTTCCCAGATTATTGGTGTTTTATGGAATAATAAAATGCACAATGCTGAATTTAGATGAATGTTTTCAATGAATTAATATGAACAAGCTGTAGCCTATCAACTTCGAGGAGTTGGTAAGTTTGGGTTTGTGGATGTGTACGAAGGAAAAGTGTTATTAAAACATGCAAATCCCACTAAACTCTGGTTTCCTTCAATTCATCCCATATGTCTTCAGGAATATGAGAAAGCCTCGTTCAAGTAGAAAAGAAAGAACACTGCCCCTCCATTTTATTGTAGAAGAGGTGGTCCAGCGGTTAAGAATCCACTTGCCAATGCATAGGACACGGGTTCAACCCCTGGTCTGGAAGATTCCACATGCCACAGGATAACTGAGCCCACGTGCCACAACTGCTGAGGCCCATAGGCTCTATAGTCTGTGCTCTACAACATGAGAAGCTACCTCAACGAGAAGCCAGTGCACCACAACTAGAGAGAGCCTGCATGCAGCAGCAAAGACCCAGCACAGCCAAAAACA
Source organism: Odocoileus virginianus (assembly GCF_023699985.2). Classification (NCBI taxonomy): domain Eukaryota; kingdom Metazoa; phylum Chordata; class Mammalia; order Artiodactyla; family Cervidae; genus Odocoileus; species Odocoileus virginianus. Next base: position 17,464,873 of record NC_069696.1, on the reverse strand, counting down.
AACAAATAGATAAAAGAAACAACTTATTGCAAGCATCATTTTGCAACACTGAAGCGATGTAAGTATCTGATAAAGGAGTGGAAGAATTCTCTTTCTCTGCATTATATTCTAACATAAAGATCTTCAGTAGTGGGCTTCTCTGGTGGCTCAACCAGTAAAGAACCTGTCTGCAACGCAGGAGACCCAGGTTCAATCTCTGGGTCAGGAAGATCCCCTGGAAAGGGAAATGGCAACCCACTCCAGTATTCTTGCCTAGAGAATTCCATGGACAGAGGAGCCTGGTGGGCTACAGTCCACGGGGTCACAAAGAGTTGGAAACGATTGAGCGACTTTCACTTTTTCTTTCAAAGATCTTCAAAGTAGGATGTTAGTGGCTTCGGTAATCTGCCTATATTCACACCTGGACACTCTCTGGCTGCGAACTTTGATCAGGTTAAATAACTCATAATCCTCAATTTCTCCAGCTGTTAAGTAATTTAGTAATAGTAACCCATTATCCAGAAGGTTGTGCTGAGAACTAAACGAGCCTGTAGTGGGGTAAAGCTCTAAGCACATATCTGGTGTGTAGTAATACAGGTTTGATCCCTGGGTCAGGAAGATGCCCTGGAGGAGGGCATGGCAACCCACTCCAGTATTTCTGCTTGGAGAATCCCATGGACAGAGGAGTCTGGAGGGCTACAGTCCATAGGGTTGCAAAGAGTCAGACAGGACTGAAGCAACCTGGGACACATGCACACAAATGTGAGTTTTTGTTATTACTCAAATTGTATTCTTACTCCAATGTAATCAGTAGTTGGTTTGCAAATTTTTGTAGCTTCCTGGTTCTCCCTATTCATACCTCACAAGAATAACAGAGGGGAAACTGATGTTACATCTATAATGAAACTTGAACTATAGGAAAACATTAACTCCCTTGCTAGTTTTGAGGGTACAGGTTGTCATGTGTGGGATGACTGTGTTGGGAGGTCCACACGATAAGGAGCTGAGGGCAACCTCCAGCCAACAAGAAACTGACACCCAATGTCTTAGAACCACAAGGCCCTAGTCTGCCAACAGAGGCAGATTCTTCCCTAGTCAAGCCTCAGATGAGACCACAGCCCTGGCTGACAACAGGAATTGCGGCCTGTGAGACCCTAAGCAAATGATCGAGATAAGCTGTGTGCAGATTCCTGACCCATAGAAACTGTGCGGAAGTACTGGGTGGGCCAGAAAGTTCCTTTGGCTTTCATTTTTTAAAAATAAAAGACATTTTTTTTCACTTTCACCAATAACTTCCTTGAACAACGTATTCACTGTTTTGTTCCACTACCTTTGGCCATTTTTCAAGCAGCTTCATAATTTCATCTTCTCTAAACTTTTACTCTTTTACAGCAAAGAACTATTTCAGGTGCCTTTTATAGTCTTCCAAGGAATTGAGTTTTATTATAAGAGAATTTCTTAATGACAGAAATAAATGGAAATCCAAAGGTATAATATTTGGTAAATATGGTGGATAAATCAGAACTGTCCAGCCAAGCTGTAACAGTGTTTGCCTGGTCATCAATGCATATGCATTGATTATGCATTTTCTGTTGACTAATTCCTGATGCTTTTGTCAAATACTGCTTTCAGCTGGTCTAACTAGGAGTTGTACTTGCTGGAATTGTTTTGTTTTCTGGGAAGAGCTCATAATAGAGGGCTCCCATCCAATCCCACCACATACACAACAGCACCTTTGTTGGATGAAGACCAGACTTTAGTATGGTTGGTGGTATTCATTTTGCTTGCCCCACAATCACTTCTATTCCACATTATTGTACAGTATTGACTTTTCAATGCCTGTCACAATTTGTTTTAAATACAGAACATTTTCATTAGGTTTAAGTAGAGAATCGTATGTGGCAATAAGATTAAGAGGTTTCAAAAAAAAAAAAAAAAGATTAAGAGGTTTTTTTTTTTGTGCTTAACTTTGTGGAACCCAAATATCAAAGCGATTAACATAACCAAGATGGTGCAAATGATGTTCAATGCTTGATTTGGATATTTTTAATATGTCAACTATTTCCTGAGCGGTATAACATTAATTGCTTCCACTTAATATCTCAATTTGATTGCTGTTAACTCCAACTGGTCTACCCAACTGTGGAGCATCACCCAACTGTGGAGAAATCTCAAGCATGCAACTTCGCAAACCACTTTTGACATGTTTAATCAGTCACAGAAACTTCTCCATACACTGCACAAATCTTTTTTTGCATTTCAATTGTGTTTCTACCTTTCTTGAAATAACAAAGGATAATATGCTAAAATGTTATTTTCTTCCATCCTTAGTATTAAAATGGCTAAACAAAAATTCACCAATTTTGATTTTTTTTTAATAATGTACTCTGATACGAGAGCTGTCACAATACAATCCAACAAAAGTGTTCTGAATAAAGTTAAAGACAACTAAGATCTACTAAAGCCATCTCATGGAGACAATCAAAAGAACTCTTTGGCCAACCCAATAAATGTGTGTTGTTTTAAACCACTAAGTTTTTGGTGAGGTATTATGCAACAATAAAAAATTAGTATTAATGTGGAGACTGGGAATGCCAGTAGATACACATGGTACAAAAACACATATATGAGCAAAAATACATTCACACACAGTCCTATGATTTAATGTCATTGCTATAGTGATTTAGCTTATTAGAACACATACTGGGTCTGTTTATTTAACGTGAACTAAGTTGCATCTTGGCTGGCAGGAGGGACAGTAAATCAAAGTATTTAGGAGTGACTGGTAACTCTTCCCCACAGTGATGGGGTATGAAAAAAAAAAAAAAATCACAGTTTTCTGTGGCATTTCACCAAACAAGTAACAACCAAAGGTTTTGTTTTCAATTTATTTTCAAATTAGGTAAGTCAGCCTTTCTGGAAACCAAATTGGGCAAGAGATTTTGTCAGGGTCCAAATCCTCCTGCCAAATTGCATTACCTTATGGGCATGATTGGGGTCTCTGGGGACTGAGTTATGGGAAAGGCCCACAAATCAGTCATCCAGATGGGATAGCCAACACGCAACTTAGTTCACATCAAATAAACAGACCCAAACCAGGAACTCGGAAGAGCCTCTGTTAAGATGTGGGTTCTGATTCATTTTCTAGTTAAACACTATAATTTCCCAGTTCCTCTTGCAAAAAGACACAGTCTGCCACTTGCCCGATGCTCCTACAGTGACTATCCCTTCCATTTTATCAGGATCTTCATTTAAACTTCTGACCTTAAGTCCTTAACCAGCCTGGAGACTTCCAAAACATTTTTGCACAGAATCAGGAAATTGAACAAGTAAGATGGTTCCTTGGAGATCATCTAGTCTTATTCTCTAATTTTACTGGAAAAACCATGAGGCCCATGGAATTGAAATGATTGGCTTAAGTTTAAATGCTGAACCTTTTTGACAAACTTCAACCTCTTTCTTGAAAACAGAGGAGGAGGAGTTAATTTCTCTCCTAACCTTCCCTTTTACTTTTCTGAATCTGTCTGTTCCAATGCCGACAGGCTCTGCTAGGCAGCCCCCCTTGCAGGGAAAGATTTCTATGAACCACCAACTATGAATGAAAGAGATCTCAAGTAACTGATGGGGATCTTACAGGCTGGAGTGACATTCATCACCCATCAAGTTTCCGCCAGTGCTGTCAGTCTTCAAGAAATTTCGGCCAAGTCACGGCAACAAAAATAAATTACTGGCTCCACTGCTTAAGGGATGAGCTAAGCAGATCATAATCATATTCCTTCCACATGGATTCACCAAAACAGCTAGAGGTGGGGGAGGAAGCAAAGAAACCTATTCAAATGTAACAAACATGGAACAGAGGGACTGCCTACAATTTATCTATTTAAGGAACACTGAATACCAATCACCTGTTTGCCACATGGCTACCAGGAATTAAAAGATGACATAAAGAAACAGTCTCTGGGGGACTTTATTGGAGGTCCAGTGATTAAGACTTTGACTTCCAAAGCAGGGGTGCAGGTTCGATCCTGGGTATGGGAGCTAGGATCCCACATGCCTCACGGCCAGAAAAAAAACTAAAATTAAAAAAAAAAGAAAAGCAGCAGTAATGTAACAACAACAACAAAACGAACAGTCTCTGCCTGCAGGAGAGACTTCTTGTGAAGAAGTCAAATATTTAGCAATTATTTTAATAACAGAGACCCTTTATTGAGCATTTAGTTTGTGCCAGGCTGGTTCTACGTCTTTTACACGGATGAACTCCCTTAATGCTCATTGCACTTGAAGAAGTAGCTTTATTTTTAATTCCTCATTGACTCACAAAATGAAGGCACAGAAGGCTGAGCTTCCTGCCCAAAGTTCACACATTCATTGTTTCAACAAATATTTGCCTACTGTGTTCTACACACTGCTCTGGGTGCAGGAGATACAGCAGTGAACAAAAGAGGTGAAAATCCCTCTTCCTGTGGAGTTTATGTATTAGCAGAAGAAGAAAAATATTAAGTAAAAAATGACAATCGGGACTTCCCTGGTGCTCCAGTGTTTCAGACATTGCCTTCCAATGCAGAAGGTGCGGGTTTGATCCCTGGAGATAAGATTCCACATGGCTCAAGGCCAAAAAACCAAAACAGAAAACAGAAGCAGTACTGTAACAAATTCAATAAAGACTTTAAAAATGAAAAAAAAGAAAACGAGAATCAAAGTCAGAGAGTGACAAGTGCTAAACAGAAAAATGAAGCAGGGAAGGGAAACTGAAGAGTGAGTGTCGGTGGCTGGGTAGGTGCTATTTTTAGAAAAAAGTGTCCCAGGAGGGTTTCAGCAGAGACCAGAGGGGGTCCCCAAGCAGCAGAGCGAGACACAGGCAGGCAGTCCTGCTGCATCCTGACACTTACACCGTCCCGGGCCAAAAAGGAGAGGGAGAGAAGCTGTGACTTCCCTCTATTCATCTCCTTATAAGCACTTTTTATTTTCCTCTTCTGATCATAAATATTAATATCATGTGCCTTTATTGAGAAAATGGATTTAAAAGTGGGTTTTCATGTGGAATCTTAAAAAAAAATTATACAAATGAACGTCTATGCAAAACAAAAATAGATCCACAGATACAGAAAACAAACTTATGGCTGGTTACCAAAGGGGACGTGGGAGGGAGGATAAATTAGGAGTTCAGGATTAACATATACACACTGTGCGTGTGTGTGATTATTACTCAGTCCTGTCCCACTCTTTGTGACCCCACAGACTGTAGCCCACCAGGCTCCTCTGTCCATGGGATTTCTCCAGGCAAGAATACTGGAGTGGGTTGCCGTGCCCTCCTCCAGGGACCTTCCCAACCCAGGGATCGAACCCATGTCTCTGGCATTGCAGGCGGATTCTTTACTGTCTAAGCCACCACACACTACTAGATATAAAATAGTATATATAAAAAAGACAACAAACAAGGACCTACTGTATAACACAGGAAACTATATACTCAATATTTTATAATAACCTATAAGGGAAAAGAATCTGAAAAACAATATGTATACACACATACACACACACACAGATATATGACTGAATCACTTGGCTGCATACCTGACTAACCCAATACTTATATGTAAATCAATGTAAACACTGTAAAACATCATAAATCAATTTTTTAAATTCAGGTTTTTCACAGGAACTTCTATTCTTAACGCGGTTTGAGATTCATCAGCTGACATCCTTATCGGGGTTCCCCATGTCTGCCAACGCACAGGGGAAGGGAGAAAGGGGGTCATTTAACAGAAATAGCCCTTGAGAAGGATTCCAGAAGCCCAGTCTGGTCCCAGCTCTGCCTCGAAACAAATCATGCATCTGAAACCAGAGCGAACCCAGGACAAAACGTCGGGCAGAAAGAATTCTAACACCCCATGAGAGAGACCCAACTGTGTGAACCATGACCCCCGAGGCCTTCCCTGGTGGCTCAGATGGTAAAGAATCCGCCTGCAATGTGGGAGGCCTGGGTTCAGTCCCTGGGTTGGGAAGATCCCCTGGGGGAGGACATGGCAACCCACTCCAGTATTCTTGCCTGGAGAATCCCAGGGACAGAGGAGCCTGGCGGGCTACAGTCCATGGCAAAGAGTCAGACACGACCGAGTGACTCAACACAGCACATGAGCCCGCAGGCTGTGCTCCCTCCTGCCCCTCATCACTGTTCCTCGGCCCCCTTTCTCCACACCATCGTAACCCTGTTGGTCCATACGTCCCACTTCAATATTTAACTCCCATGAGGTTGAGAAATCTATATTTCCATTTATTAGAATATGTTCAGATCACAGTAATTCCCTTTGAACTGGGGCTAGATTTGGCAACATCCTGAAAAGAAAGGCCAACAGATCAGTATGACATGTTGGAAAACACCAGGGAACGAAATGTCTCAAATGGGCCCATCTTCCTTATCTTTTGGCAGATTTCAATGAAATTGAGGATACAAAAGTTACAGATGCCGTACATGGTGGGCCGTTGTTGTTGAATTGCTAAGTCATGTCTGACTCTTTGTGACCCCATGGACTTTAGACTACCAGGCTCCTCTGTCCGTGGGATTTTCCAGGCAAGAATACTGGAGCAGGTCACCATTTCCTCCTCCAGGGGGTCTTCCCGACCCAGGAATCAAATCTGCGTCTCCTGCATTGCAGGCCAATCTTTACCACTGAGCCACCTGGGATTATACCATCCTTACCTGAAAGTTCCCCCATATTTTTTTTTAATCACATGGCGATCAAGAGGAAGAAAGGCACAGTGATATACAAAATGAACATTAACGGTAACCGTCTCCTGGAGGGAAAAGAACATTTTATTCCCTGAACCAGCAAGGATATATCTTCTAGAGAGAGAGATGGGACAAACACACAGCTAAATACATGTGGATAAATGATTGTGACTTTGCAGAGCTAAATATACGAAAGCAGAGAAGGCTGTCACAAACACTGAGACAATAACCAGGTGGAAAAAGCATTTTCACTGGGAAAGTTCCTAAGGGGAGGAGAGCTTCCAAGCACTATTTTGAAAGTGGGAGAGAGCCACGTTTAGGCAGATGTGCCCACTCAGTCTGTATATAATCACCCTCCATTTTAGTCTTGGCACTGACTAATATCAAAACTGTATCCAGCATTACAGAAGACAGTCCACTTGGTTTCAAGATGGCCATCTGACTGGCAAAGCTTAAAGGAGGGACTGAATCTTCTTACTAAAGCAATATATGAGCCGAGGGTTGGTGGTATAGGGCTTAGCATAGCTGTCTTCCAAAGCATCAAATGGGTCCAAAATTCAAATCATTTCATATAGAAACCACTGTAATATATTTTTCATCCATTACATCTCACATAACCCTCACATAACCCAGTGCAGGAGCTATATATCAGTGGCCCATATTTTCAGCTGAGCAAACTGAGCCTTGGAGGTTAAATAATACGCCAAAAGTCACAGAACTAAATCGTGGCAGAGACAGAATTCAAACCCAGTGGGCTGGTCCACTGAATTAAAAAAACATTTTAACCACTGTGCTAGGTAAGTAGAAGAATACCAAGACATTAGATCTCTAATACTGCTGCTGCTAAGTCACGTCAGTTGTGTCCGACTCTGTGCGACCCCATAGATGGCAGCCCGCCAGGCTCCCATCCCTGGGACTCTCCAGGCAAGAACACTGGAGCGGGTTGCCATTTCCTTCTCCAATGCATGAAAGTGAAAAGTGAAAGTGAAGTCGCTCAGTTGTGTCTGACTCTTTGAGACCCCATGGACTGTAGCCTACCAGGCTCCTCCGTCCGTGGGATTTCCCAGGCAAGAGTACTGGAGTGGGTTGCCATTGCCTTCTCTGGATCTCTAATAAGATAAACCTAAGAAATAAAGACTTGCCCCAAGGACTTCCTAGGTGGTCCAGTAGCTTAAGACTCCACGCTCCCAATGCAGGGGACTGGGTTTGATTCCTGATCAGGAAACTAGATCCCCTATGCCATAACTAAGAGCTCACATGTGGCAACGAAGACTTGGCACAGCCAAATAAATTAATAAAAATAATTTTTTAAAAATCAATATTAAAAAAAATAAAGACTTCCCCCCAAATCATCCAAAATAACACTATATTATGCTGCAGCATAATAAAAAGTGTTTCTCTACCAGCATCCATTCAAATAAACATTTTGTTTGGTACAACTCTATCTGCTCTCCCCAAGTATGTGTGTACACGTGTGTGTGGTGTGTACACGTGTGCACTGTAGCTGCGTCATTTTAGAGGGAGAACTCCTTGTAGGGGACTGGCTGTTTTCTCCGAGAAGAGACCTCTGCTCTCCATCAACCCCCTGTGGGACTCTTTCTTCCCCAAAATCACCGCTCCCTCTGCTCACCAGAGTCTCTGAGAACAGATGGCCAGGGATGGCCACGAGTAAGCCCAGTGCTTATCACTAGAAAGCAAGTACGTGAAAGCAGCTGGGGCACAGACAGGGCAGAGAGTGCATTCCTGGGGTGAAAAGACACAGGAAGTACGAAGCTGGCTCTTTGACATGTACTGTGTTGATGGAGTTATCTTGGAAAGGAAAACACCACTCTGTGACCCCAGACTGGTCCTGAATGCTGGGATGGGTGAACTCTACCGTCCAGGCAAACAGACTGAGTGGGACAGAGGTCACCAGGATTATTCCCCTCCTCTGGGTACAGATTCAGGCCTGCCCTCTTAGCCAACTGGATGTGCCATGAAGGAAGGACAATGGACATCACTAAGGACCAAAGACCCAACTGACCAGCGGGCAGAGCTTGGAAATGACTGGAAATGACTTTTTTGGTCTGCCTATGACAGTCTTTTTGGTGTCAGGGAGCAGTTTGGTGGTGACGGGTTTTCAAATGCTTCAAGTGCATTACATATATCGTGTACTGTCCCGTGGGCTGCAAGGAGACCAAACCAGTCAATCTTAAGGTAATCAACCCTGAATAGTCATTGGAAGGACTGATGCTGAAGCTCCAATACCACCTGACCACAAAGAGCCTGATTGGAAAAGATCCTGATGCTGGGACAAACAAAAGGCAGGCAGAGAAGGGGATGACAGAGGATGAGATGGTTGGATGGCATCACTGACTCGACGGATATGAGTTTGAGCAAACTCCAGGAGATGGTGAAGAACAGGGAATCCTTGTGTCCAACAAAGAGTTGGATACAAGTTAGCAACTCAACAACAACAACTTATTTCTATTATTATTACATTAGCTCCACCTAAGATCAGCTGTTAGATCCTGGAGGCCAGGGACCCCTGATCCATAACCCTCGAAACTGAAGATACTCCCAAAACACAGGCACATTTGATCTCTCATGGCCTCCACTGAACTGAACGCAGTGCAAGCTCCAGTCAAAGCCAACCACTTGCCAGGGACTAAGTGTGCCAGACCCTTCAGGCCTCCAACTTCCCCCAAAACAGTCCACCCCACCCTCCCCCGTCTGTCCTGTGAGCTCGTGCTCATTTTCCAAACATCAGATCCAATGCATTCTCCTCCTCCGACCCCCAGAAGCCTTCTCTCCCAGGGAGAGGTAAGCCCCCTCCCTCTGTGACCTAAGTGTTACAGCACACCTCATTAATGCATTAAAATGCTCACTTTGAACATATCCTCTCCCCACTAGATAGGAAGCTCTTTAAGGGCAAGAAGCCTGCCTTGCTGACATGGCACCTGCCTGGTTCGTGGTAGGTACTAAACAAAACAGTGCAAAGGACCGACCTGAGTAGACACATGGAAGCATCAAGAGACTGGTCTCAGAGGGACATGGTTTTCCCATCAAAGAGTTTAAAGTATAAGTCAAAGTCACCAAGCACTGACTGCGTCAAAGCCACATATAAGGAGAGTGCCTGCTGGGTGTCGGCAGAGTCATTTCAAGCAACGGGGTGGGACTGGGAAGATGGTTGGAGGAATAAGGCAGAAACAAGATGGTGTCTGGTCTCATATGAAGTTTATGTGCTACTTCTTCACATCCAACTGAAATTAAAAGCACTGAGATTTCGCTTCCATTAAATGTTCCCCCAGCTCACAGAACTGATGGTTTCCAAAAAAAATGAGGGAGGTCAGATATACAAAGCAATCCCCTGCACACAGATAACTGACCCTATGTATGAGCATACTTACAGCAAACATGTTTGCAATTATCAAAATCCCAGGACCAATCTTTGTGCACATCATCAGGAGGCTGAATGACTAAACAGAGCATCACCACATAAGGGAACATTCTAGAGCAGATAAAGCAATGACGCACAGTGACATGGAGCAATGCAGATGAACAACAGCAGTGAAAATGTTAAGCAAAAAAGACTCCAAAGATTATACATAGCCTTGGTGTTAAAATAAATACACATCTGTATCGACACATACTTTTTGTATGTTTCATGGAGTCCCTTTTAGGACTCCTTTGGTGAGAGAGAGAACAGAAAGGAAAGTAAGGGATGACGCACACAGGATTCAGGTGACGCGTTACTTTGGGGATGGGAAGGAAGGGGACTAAGATGTGGGGAGGACCAGCATCCAATCACATGTAGGTTATATTTTTTGTCTTGTTAAATTTATTTTTTCTTTTTAAATTAAAAAATATTTAATTTACAATATTACATTAGTTTCAGGTGTATAGCATAGTGATTCAGTACTTTTTATAGATTATACTCCATTTAAGGTTATTACAAAATAATGGCTATAACTCCCTGTGCTGTCCAATATCTTTGTTGCTTATCTATTTGCTTCACAATATAGTTTGTATCTCTTAATGCCATGCCCCTATTTCCCCCTCCCCCTTCCTTCTCCCCTCTGTATCCAGTAGTTTATTTTCTATATAGGTGAGCACGTGTCGGTTAGTTTTAAGATCCCAGCTTTTGTTTCAGGAGATCGGTTTATGGTTACTTATTATTTTAATTTAAATAAAATATAAAGAACGTATAATGAAGTGAAAGTATGAAAGTTGTTAGTCACTCAGTCATGTCTAACTCTGTGAGCCCACGATTTTAGCCTGTCAGGCTCCTCTCTCCATGGGATTCTCCAGGCAAGAATGCTGGAGAGGAAAGCCATTCCTTTCTCCAGGAAATCTTCCCAACCCAGGGATCAAATCTGGGTCTCCTGCATTGCAGGCAGATTCTCTACCATCTCAGCCACCAGGGAAGCATTTAGGAAATATCATGAAGTAAGGACTATGATTAACCCAACTCTTTATATAGAAGTCCACTAGCAAAACAAAACAAAAAAATAATTAAGTTACAGGAATATCATAGCATGGTGCCTGCATCTACGCAAAATACAAAGTGTCCTGTAAGGGGGTGAGAAGGGCATAGAGAGGTTAACTCATGCCCCATTCTGTACTTTCCCCTGGCAGCCAGGGTGACTCCAGGCTAGGTTACCAATTGAAAAAAGGCAAGAATCTGCATCCACACGCCCCAGTGTCAATCCTCAGAGCCCTCTTTTTCCTCTTGGCACTGGCAGGAAGAACGCAAGCTCTGGAGAACACAGGATACACATGGGTTACCTCGGCACAACACAGCACTCATAGACCAGCACCAATCTCATCTTTGAATATTCTGACTCTTTCCAAATGGCATCATAAATTCATGCGTGTGACACTGAGGATGTGGAGCTTTTGGCAAGAATATCCCTGTATTCGCACACGAAAATCAATCAGTGCTACCTTCTTCCAGAAGTTAAACTAAGCAGACCAAGCTCTCGGGATGGTCTGGACCATATGCCCTAGACAAAAGGTGCAGGTGCAGAGGTCTGAGAAACACAGAGGAGGGAGGCAAGGCTCCTAGTGCGAGGCAAAGGACTCCGGAGAGGAGGCACCCCGGGGGAAACGTGGTCAGCCAGGACAGTGAAATGCATTCAGTGTCCACACACACACAAAGCATGGCAAAGAATGCCTACTGCTCCAAACTCCCTCCAACCAAGCCCCTAACCTGAAATTTTAGTTGCTGGTAGTTGATTTTGTTCCTTTATATAAACCTAGGCGGCGAAACACTAGAACCAGAAAGGCAAATCCTGTTGCTCACCTAAACCTGCCCGTTAGCATAACTGTGGACACTCCCATTCCAGGATGATGGCAAACAATCCCAGCTTTCTTCCTGGAGGAGACTGGAGAGGAGGCAGGAGTGTTGTCGCTCAGTCGTGTCCGACGTTTTGCGACCCCATGATCTGTAGCCTGCCAGCACCCTCCATCCGTGGCATGTCCCAGGCAAGCATACTGGAGTGGCTTGCCTTTTCCTTCTCCAGGGCATCTTCCCAACCCAGGGATTGAACCTGGGTCTCTGGCATTGCAGGCAGACTCTTTACCATCTGAGCTACCAGGGAAGCCCTGGAGAGGAGGTAGACCATAATTTAAAATAAAACAGTAAGGTAAATGTTGTGTGCTGTGCCTTTAAACACTAAAGCATGCTTAACCATCTCCCACTTCCACCACTGCTCTCCAAGTCCCACATTTCAAGCAAATCCCTTTCTCTATTTATTTTGGCTTTGGGGGGAAGTCTTCAATAGTACAAAACTGTACTATGGTATTCCTCGCCCTCCAAACACGGATGTTCACACTACTTCCACACCCCCAGCAAACACCCTACATTTTCCTGCCTGACTAGGCCTTTCCTTTCCTGCCCTGGGCCTCCTTCCCAGTAAATAATTTTGGTGAGATCTTGCCAAAACATTTCTTAATCACATATTTTCCTGGTCTAAAAATTTATAGATAGGGAAAGCAGCCTTTGTTTCCAGTCCTTCCCACACTTACAGGAGCCCCAAATCCTCCAAAGTGAAGCTTTGTCTTCTTCAAGTGAGTCCCCTCTTAGGCTTTATTTTTGACCCTTATTTTGACTCTAGATGAATCTAATCAGCGTAAAGTAGAAAACTGTGGCTACTCCCCATAACCTTGATCTCTAAATACACGCAGTCCTGAGCAAGTGATCACAAAGAATTCCTCTACCTGGGCCCTGGGGAGGACCCAGAATCAGACCTGGAAGGGCAGCTGGGGCTACAGTTATTCTGGAAGTTTCTCCATGTGCCACCACCTTCCTCCCAAGTTTCTAAGGTTGCTCTAAAATGTGGTTTTGCATTCTTTGGCCCCAAATCCAGAGAAGAGTCAAGGGATCTCAGAGGGGCAGTGACATCATCTGGAGCTCTCCTTTCTGCCAGGCAGGTTACCCTCCAGCACTTAGCCCGTGGGCAAGCTGCTATAAAGACATGTGGGGAACCAAGCCCATACAGCCCGACGACAGAGATTTGGTAGTTATTGATCCCTCCAGGCCAAGGGAGGAAGGGCTAGCAGGAAATCAAGTAAACTCCTGGACAGCCACAAGTATGTGTGTTAGTTGCTCAGTTGTGTCCAACCCTTTGCAACACTATGGACTGTAGCCTGGTGAGCTTCCATGTTCATGGAATTCTCCTGCAAGAATACTGGAGTGGGTAGCCTTTCCCTTCTCCAGGGGATCTTCCCAACCCAGGGATTGAACCTGGGCCTCCTACATGGCAGGCGGACTGTTTACCATCTGAGCCACAAGGGAAGCCCTGGAGAGTCGCAAGACTCAAGCCAGAGTAGTTGCCCTGCAGTACACCCAGCATTCACTGTGACAGCCATTCTCCCAGGGTGCTGGGTGACCATGTAATTTTCCTGTGCAGTTCACTCACTGTTTCTCCACTGCTTTTTTACCATGGAGTCCGAATGCCTCTGACTTGCACTGAAGGCCTTTTAAATATGCCTCTGAAACCTCACCGTTCGCTCTTTCCCTGTCTACTCCAGTATCCTCCTTAGTGCACAAGGTGCCCCCTGCAGCAGGTGTCCCTAGCCCACCTGGTATGGATAAGACTATGGCTCTGGAGTCAGGCAGCCCGGAATCTAATAGGGGCTCCACCATCTCCTTGGCCTGTGACCCTGGGCCAGTGAGCAAACCTTGCCTCAGTTTCCTCATCTGTAAAGTAGGAATCATAATGTCCGTCTCACACAGCTGACGTGAAGACTGAGTAAACACCTGTAAAATCCTCAAACAGTATTGAATACACAGTAAGCACTCAATAAATGTTGCCTGTTGTCATTATTTTTCTAGTTCTACTGCAATGAACTCTCTCTCTTTAAAATCCCTTTAGCAGGACTTCCGTGGTGGTTCAGTGGTTAAGACTTTGCCTTCCAATGCAGGGAATGTGGGTTCAATCCCTGGAGGGAAGCTAAGATCCCTCATGCCCCAGGGCCAAAAAAAAAAAAAAAAAAACAAGAACAAAACGTAAGGCAGAAGCAATATTGTAACAAATTCAATAAAGACTTTTAAAATGGTCCAAAAAAAAAAAAACTTAAAATAATAAACCTCTCTAGCACACATTCGCAATTGGTGTTCCTTACATATGCTTTTTGATGAAACTTACATATGTCTCATCTCCCCATCAGCTACAAGTTCCTTGGAGGTAAAGACTGCAGCGCATGTGTTTTTCTTTCCCTGCAATGTTTGAAAGGGTCTTAAATGCGGGAACACAATAAATGGTGGCGACTTAACAACAACACATTCATACCCATGAAGCTCTACTTAGGCTATAGCCATACTAAGTCCTTCATATGCATTAGCTCACTCAGTCTGTTGATTTCTCACACTCCATGAACTTGACTGAGTGTTGAACTCCCAAAAATGTGTCTTCCCAATTTTTTATTTAAAAAAAAATTGCCAAGCAAACTTAAATATTAAGGAAAACAGATACGACAGAGCATTGAGAGTCACAGCCAAGTTGTTGATATGCAATCTCGCATCACTCCAAATTCATCCCAGACCTCTCCTGACAATCAAGGTGTGCAGAATGATCTCTGAAGGGCATGAGCTCATAAAAGAGAAAACGGGGAATTCCTGACAGATGTAAACAATAATTTTCTGGTTTGCCTTTGACAGCTTCAGGCCCTGAAAGAGTGGTTAAGTAAATAACGACAAACTGAATCTACCATAAACTATCTAACCCACCTACGGGTATCACAGCTCCTGGGAAGAAAAATCCAATAGTTAGTCCCTGAGGGAATGCACGGGCGCTGATGTTTAGCAGATGAAGAAGATAAATGAGGATAAGTAGTAATTTCATACATTGCAAAACTATCCACAGACTTTAATGTACCTAATGGTTAAACCTAAAACACCAGAACCCTTTTTAGGAGTGAAGATGATATAGCTTTCTAGATTAAATCAAAGATAACATTTTAAGTTGTCTTACGACACAATGGAATTTTACTTTGGGTTACATTCAGTGATGAATACAAACCTTGAAGTTGTTCTTGTACAAAGAAAATATGTGAATCAACAAATAATCTCCTCTGTGGACGAAATGAAATGTCTACCAATGTTTAGTCTGACTGTGGTTGGCTGTGTTTGAAGAAAGGCTGACAAACTCTGTGTGTATATGTAAAGAATGCTTCTTTCAAATGCTTCTTTTAAGACTGAGAAGAAAAATGCTAGAATCATCCACTTTTGTTCAATCATTTGAAATTAATACCCCATTTTATCTTTATTACAGAAAAGATTAAGACAAGAATGTACCCTAATTTGCTATCACATTTAAATGAAATTTGACAAAGACCATCTTCCCTTTGCATCCATTCCCTTCTCCCAATTACCCACGTATATATTCATACGCTCATGAAAATATACACTTGTGTATGTGTATCGTTGGTTTCTATACATTCATTTCCCACTTCCTGGTTTTTACCCAGAGAAGAAGAGAGTATTAAAAAGTTACAGGAAAAAAAAGTTGTCACTTTTAATTTACCCAGAATCGGGAAGTGCTCATAGTCTCAAGAGGGAAACTGTCCTGCAGAAATTAGAGCTCTATTATTATAAACAGAGAAGGATTCAAGCCCTTAGCAGCTTATATATTTTAAAAGGTCTTAAAGTAGCCTGAATTTTCCACTTTTTTTTTTCCTGAAATGTCCAGGGGCAATTAAGCATAACTGACAAAGAAATAAGTCAAAAAATATCATCGAGTTCAATATCAGAGGCTTCCCTGGTGGCTCAGTGCTAAAGAATCCGCCTGCCAATGCAGGAGACACAGGTTCGATCCCTGGTCTGGGAAGATTCCACATGCTGCAGCACAACTAAGTCCGGGAGTCACAACTACTGAGCCCATGAGTTGAAACTACTGAAGCTTGCTCACCCTAGAGTCTGTGCTCCCAAACAGGAAGCCACCCCAATGAGAAGCCTGAGAACCTAGACAGTAGACCCCATTTGCTGTAACTGCAGCAATGAAGACCCAGCACAGCCAAAAAATAAATAAAATTATTTTTTAAAAATAGTTCAATATCAGTGTACTCTGGATGCTTCTTTCTACTGACCTTGCCAAGAAGGGAAACACTGAAAAGTTACATATTACAGATGATAACTAAAGCCAATACAAATGGTGAAAAAGTTTGCTTGGTTGGATGACATGCTGACTGACACATCCATCTGCCCTGGAAGCTGCTCCCAGCTCCTGTATCCCATGGGTCTTGGCTCCTAAGACGCCTCCCCAGGGCTCCCCTGACCACCGTACCTGGAACAGCCCTGCCCTCTACCTGGGCTATTCTGTTACCCACAGTGTTTGCTGCCCAGCATTCAAAGAAATGATGTTGGTTTTGTTTTACTCCTTTTGTGTCTGTCTCCTCACTCCAGAACACTGGCTTACATATATTAAAACCTTCCAGGCTTTACCTTTATAAGCTGTGTTCTTAATGCCTAAAACACTAGGTTATCATATTTGAATTCAGTTTTTAATTAGGTAACATGAAGGAATTACTGTTAGCTTTGTTAGGTGTGCTAATGACATTTTGTATATTAAAAAAAAAATCTGTTAAAGACACATACTTCAGTATTTATAGGTAACACCATGGGAAGAATGGAAAAATAATCCAATAATAATCCCAAAATAACAGGGCAGGAAAGAGGTGAGAAGGGCAGCCACAGGATCTACAAAGAACGAGATTAGTCATGAACAGATCAGCACTGAAAATGACTGATGAGCATATACAGTCCATTCTACTGTTCTCTTTACTTCGGAAAATTTCTCTAATGAAATCTTCAGCTTAACTGAAAAGATGAAACAGGTCGTTTTCCATATATTTAACTGAATACTTATTTGATCTTAGGGTAGAGAAAGCCTAAGTCAAATATCAAAGGAGAAAACCCACAAAGAATTGTTTTCAAAGCTAAATAAAAGTAGATGCTCACCGAGTTTATCAAATTAGCAATGAGTCAAAGCAAGCCACAGATGAGAATTCATCTATGACGCACTGATTTATCTACCATTAAAGGGGGAAAAAGAAACCATTTTATCACTTACAATTATTTTGTAAGTTATTGAAAGAACTTTTAGATTCACACATGACGCTTACATTCATCTTGGGCAAATACTACAAGGAAAAATGAGTGAAATTAATTGGTCATGCTGTTCCTAAAATTTCTCACATGCAGGGCCAACTTCTTGAATCACTGTGACTCCGTTGTTCATGTCCGTAACAAATGACCATCCTTATTCTCTGTCCATGTGTCAACACACATCTGAGGGATTAATTATCAATTCATTTTGCAACACAGTGTTTAGGAAGGTCAGGCTTTCTTTATGCCCATGTTTGCATAGTAATGAATGAAATGCCTCTTCCAGGAGACATTTATTTAGTTCCTTCCAAAAGGAACTAAACACAGAAATTTCGGAGGGAACTTTATGAAGTACATTCTATTGTATGGAACCCCATTAGAAAACCAGTAACATCGGGAAGAAAGTAACAATTCTTGAGGGAATTTTTCTGTGGGCAGTCTGTTTCTGAGTTTATGTTCTGATGACATTTCTAGGAAGACAAACTTTAAACCCGGGTTCATGGTTTGCCCTCAGTTCTTTGAGACATCAGAGTTACAGAAAGGAACAGTCAGACTTAAATAGAAGTCTGATGGGGAAGTTGTTGCCCACTCTCTTTTTTCTATTCCTAATAGTTGGAGCCTACCTATAAATTAGACAATTAGTCAGTTCTAAAGGAAATCAGTCCTGAATATTCATTGGAAGGACTGATGCTGAAGCTGAAGCTCCAATACTTTGGCCACCTGATGCAAAAAACTGACTTATTGGGAAAGACCCGGATGTTGGGAAAGATTGAAGGCAGGAGGAGAAGGGGATGACAGAGGATGAGATGATTGGATGGCATCACCAACTTGATGGACATGAGTTTGAGTAAGCTCCGGGAGCTAGTGATGGACAGGGAAGTGTGGCGTGCTGCAGTCCAAGGGGTTGCAAAGAGTCGGACACAACTGAGCAACTAACACACACATATACACAGTCTAGTGGTATACGCATCATGGCTAAAAATGGAGCAATAAATGAATTAATAATAGAAATACTGAATGAAATAATTTCTCCAGAAAGGAAGAAAAACTTCATTTAATGTTAGTGTTCCTTTTACATTTTTATTTTACTTTTACTGCAGTATAATTTAAATGTTTTATAATGGAGGCATCAGCATGAAAAGTGTGGCTACATCTGTACATTCCCTGTGAGATGTGAAGTAAAAACGGTCTTGTAGAAATTCAAAGAAATTTCATGAGCGTATGCCTAGTAAACTGAATCTAATCAAGGCACAATCTTTAAATAAGTATGAGCCTTTGAACTTCCCTGCTGGTCCAGTGGTTAAGAACACACCTTCCAATGCAGGGGACACAGGTTCAACTCCTGGTCAAAGAAGAGTCCCACACGCCTCATGGCAACGAAGCCTGTGTGATGCAACTACTGAAGCTGGAGGGTCCTCAAGCCCATGCTCCACAGCAAGAGAAGCCACCACAATAAGAAGCCTGTGCACCACCACTAGACGGTAGTCCCCACCCACTGCAATAAGAGAAATAAAAGAATAACAGAGTGCTGGCATTGACAAAATGCATATATAGATATATATATAGTACGGATTTGCTCACTGAATTGTGGCCTGAAGCCTTTAGCCACTGGTGACAATGAATATCATACTTACAGTCAGGAACTTCATTCCCGGTCTTCCCTCTTGATTTTTTGGCATCATCCCATGCAAGTCACCAGAGAAGGCAATGGCAACCCACTCCAGTCTTCTTGCCTGGAGAATCCCAGGGACGGTGGAGCCTAGTGGGCTGCCATCTATGGGATCACACAGGGAGTCAGACATAACTGATGTGACTTGGCAGCAGCAGCAGCATGCAAGTCACTGGACTTTGTGGTTTATGATGTGTGAAAACAAACCAAAAAAATACCAGAAACCCACCAGAAAGGGGCATAACACTGAAAAGTATTAATAGTAAATTCAATTATGTAAAGAAACAACTGTCTAAGGCCACAGACCTTAAATCTCTAGCACAAAGTAACAGAAAGAAAAGGGTGGGGGGCATCTGAGTCTGCTCCTCAATATACGAGCCAAACAAAAACTAACCTGAAAAACAAAGAAATCCAAACAACTTGGTAGTGTTTCAGCTGCTATGGAACCCAGATGCATGTGGCTTAGAGTTGCCTCGACCTGACAAAGACCCTCTCATCTTCACATGTGGGGAGCATGCTGCCCATGTTACAAAGCAATGAAGCCTACATTCAGTGGGATGCACAGAAGAGAGGCTGGCCTGGCAGGCTTCCAGAGAAAAGTTCAGCTTGCTTCTGTACCACCAGGAAGCATAGACCACATCTGGAGGACTGTGAACTTTCCTATAACACCTATATATGATACTAAAGATGAAGCATGTTTCCCTGGCCAACCCTGGGATCCAGAAGGAAAGATGCAGGAAGTAAGGAGCATCACAGTGTGTGTGTAAATGCTCAGTCGTGTCTGACTCTTGCGACCTCATGGGCTGTAGCCCACCAGGGTCCTTTGTCCATGGGATTTTCCAGGCAAGAATACTGGAGTGGGTTGCCATTTCCTCCTCCAGGGGATCTTCTCCATCCAGGGGTCAAACCTGAGTCTCCTGCATTGACAGGAGCATTCTTTACCACTGAGCCACCTGGGAAGCCCACAGAGGCATGAAAAACCTTAAACAAGCCTGAAATAAAAGGTCTGAGAGTCCCTTGAAGGAACTGACCTCTCTCTCTGCCTTCTCCTACTTCAAGGGAAACAGGGGGAATGATGGAGAGGTGGGGTGGCTGCTCAACAGCTGGGTCCTGACAGAGGCAAGACTGTCTAGGAGACCCCGGGAGCATTCAAATTATAGCCAGGAGGAGAAGTGGATCATCACACCATTGGGGAAATGCTCTAATTAATTTCCCAGCAGATCGCTTTGCTGCCGGAAGATGAAATAAGGACAGTCCGTCATTTTAACTAACACTCTGCTCCCTGTTCTTCCTCTCACGTGGCCCTTCGATAGAGGGAGTTAATCCCTGGCTGTGAGAAGATCAATGTGTTCAGCTGAGTCACATTATACTCAAGGTGTCTGCCCTGCTGCAGTCCCAGACCCAGCTGGACGTGGAATATGGACCTATTGGGATGAAATTCGACTATAGCATCATCACTAAAGGGCAGAGGGGTTTTCCCAAAAACAGAGGACGCAGGGCTTCTCTGGAGGTCCAGTGATTAAGATTCTGCCTTGCAGTGCAAAGAACACTAGTTCGATCCCTGGTTGAGGAAGATCCCACGTGCCACAGAGCAACTAAGCCTGGTGCCACAATTAACTGCGCCTGAGCATCTAGAGTCCGTGCTCCACAACAAGAGAAGCCCGCATGCCACAAGAAGTAGCCCAGCTCGCCACAACTAGAGAAAGCAGTAATGAAGACTACCACCGCAGTCAAAAAATAAAAAAATAAATCTTAAGAGGATGCAAAACACTCCACCATCAGAAGTTGCTTAGAAATGAGAAAACAGTAAACATTGAAAATGTTAAATAATAGGCATGGATCAACTTTGCAAGTTGGTTTCCAGATTTTTATCGATAGAGCTGAAATACACTGACTGCCCCCCAACAACTGTAGGGTTTTTATTTTTAGCGGCCACCACCTGAAGGGACCAGTGTAGTCTTCTTTGTTTCTCATGAGAACACACATTTTTTTAATAACTCAAAGGCTGAGCAAAATGCTCCCCAAAAGCATGAGATATGAAAGACAGAAATCCCACAGCATCCTTTGAGCATTCAGAGGTCAAAACACCCTTCAAGTCAAAGAGCTATCAAGCTAGATGTCTCAACTTTTACACAGGAGAAAATTACCAACTGGAAATGTTGAGTCTCTGACCCAAAGTTTGTCCCAATTCCCAGCTGAGTACTAGTCCAAGTACCTCGTGATGAAAAATGAAAATGAAATCAATGAGAAGAGATCTGTAAACTCGAGAATAAGAGTAGTATGATGAGAAGCTGCGTGAGACCCAGAGGATGTCATCATGATGAATCCCAGTGGGAGCGTGGTCCCTCCCCACGGACCCTGGAACAAGCATGCTTGAAAGTAAGGAACTGCCTGTTCCTCTGGCTTTGACGCCTAGACAGAGACAATGGTCCATGGAAGACACACATCACTGAATGTTACCAATGAGGGAAATTCTTCCTAAATGTGCCAGAGGAGATGAGAGAATGAGAGAATGACAAAACTAAATACAGTCAAATCCCGTGATGGCCCCATTTAAAAGAGGATTGATTTATAGACTGAAGAGACATCAAGATCATTTAACATTCCCTAAGTGAACTTTGTGGCAGCCTCGCCAAGAAGATCATTCACACAACCGTCTGACCTTACTATGGTTTCAATGATGAGATCAAAGAGGTGGGTGCGTGCTTAGTTGATTCATTCATGTCCGACTCTGTGTGACCCTATGGACTGTAGCCCGCCAGGCTCCTCTGTCGATGGGATTCTCTAGGCAAGAATACTGCAGTGGATTGCCAGGCCCTCCTCCAGGCGATCTTCCCAACCCAGGGATCTTACAGCTCCTGCACTGGCAGGCGGGTTCTTTACCACAAGCACCACCTGGGAAGCCCCAAGGAGGTGGGTAAAAAGGAAAAAAAATAATCCTTCAAGACATGATTTGGAACTTGCCTGGCAGTCCAGTGGTTAAGTCTTCACCTTCTAATACAGGGAGTGAGATTTCAGTCCCTCATCAGGGACCTAAGATCCCACATGCCTCAGGGCCAAAAAACCAAAATATAAAACAAAAGCAGCATTGTACCAAATTCAATGAAGACTTAAAAAAAAAAAAAAGGCATGATCTTTTCCCAAATCTGTTTATTCTTTATTTTCCGCACATTCAGGCCACGGTGAAGATTAAACACACTTATACACACACACACACACAGACATACATCCTACAATGAAGAACACTGTCTTTTCAACTCAAATGTCGTTAATAACTCAAATGAATGCTCTAGCTTGCTTAGACAACAACGGCCAAAAAGAGGTAGGGTCAGAGCAGAAAAAAGGTGACTCCAAGAAGAGAAATGTATTTCTTCTCGCGAGATGAGATGAAACTGGAGGAAGAAGGCGTCAGCCCGTGAGTTCTGGATAATATGGCCTAAAAAAACCAGAATGAGTCTTGCCTTGCCAACCACCTAGATCTGTGAGCCTCGCTAGCTAATGAAACTGGGTGGTCACCTCCAGATTAAACACTCAGTACACTTCTTCCCCGATCTCAGGGGGTTTCTTTACCTCGGCATCTATGGTAGAAAGCATCACACTTTTACAACCTTTGTAATAAGGCCAGGCTCTCCTTCATTCTCTGGGGGCTCCAAGCATGCTCTCTTTTTGTTCTATTTTCTTGTCCAAAGTTCTTATATTCACTAGATGATATCTGTGGTACTTGGTCATTCATAAGCCTTATTCTTTAACTGATTCAGCAGCAAACATGCATCAAATACTATGTCTACTGTTTACAACAGTCAAGACATGGAAACAATCTAAATAAAGATGCAATATACATATAAGGGAATATTACTGTCATAAAAAAGAATGAAATAATGCCACTTGCAGCAACATGGATGGACCTAGTGATTGTCATACTTAGTGAAGGAAGTCGGGAGATGAATCCCATGTGATATCAATTGTAAGTGGAATCTGAAATATGACACAAATGAACTTATCTACGAAACAGAAATAGAGAAGAGACTTGTGGCTGTCAAGGGGCAGGGAGGATTCGGGAAGAGATGGACTAGAGGTTAAAGTTAGCAGATACAAACTATTACACATAGAACAGATAAACAACAAGGTCCTACTATATAGTACAGGGAACTATATTCAATATCCTGTGATAAACCGTAATGGAAAAGAATATGAAAAAGAATATACATACATACAGATAACCATACATATGTATATAACAAACACACACGATTGTATATAGATAACCAACAAGGACCTGCTGTATAGCACAGGGACCTCTACTCAATATTCTGGGATAACCTATTAGAAAAGAATCTTATAAAGGATGGATATATGTACATGTATAACTGCATCACTTTGTGGTGCACCTGAAAATAACATTGTAAATCAACTATACCTCAATAAAATAAAAAATTTTTAAAACGTGCATGTGCTAGACACACCATGGGCCCTGAGTTGTAGAGATGGGTACAATATGGATGTCCGTCCAGAAGAGTCTGGACCAGGTGCAGGCCCCACAGCGAGAGGCGAAACGCCACAGCCCCCTGCGGGAGGGACCGGGGAGAGCTGGGGCACAGAGCTCTGCCAGGGGGGTTGGAGGGCTTGAAAGAGCTGGAGGATGAACAGGGCTTTGTCAGGTGGGGTGTGACGAATGTTAACATAGCAGATGCTCTCAGCAGCTCTATAAAGCAGGTGTTACTCTCCTCACAGCAATCCTAGGTAGGTGCTACTATCCTTCTTTTAGAGTGAAGAAACAGGAAGATTAAAGAGGATAAATGACTGGTCCCCTAAGTCACAAAGTGGCACTAATTTGACTCCATTACACAGCCAAGCTGCTGAGTCAGAGGCCTGTCTTCTTCACCATGGACATTCCAACAGTATCCTGAACATCACACATAGGTGCTCAGTATTTATCCAGTTAATCCATGTTGCTGGACTCCCATCTCTCATGTTCTTTCAGCTACATCCCAAGATACCAACCAAGAAAGGTTAAGATAAACATATTACCTGGCCAACTGCTTAGGAAACAAGAAACAGGTCTCCATATAGGGTCATCATTTCAGGCCAAAGGTAGTGTGTGTCTGTATGTGTATGCATGTGTGTATGCATGTGTGTGCACGTGTGTGTGTATGTATGTATATTTTTGAAGCAACAGAATATGTGTGCTGTTCTTATTCGGAACCAGGAAAGAATTTGGATTCTCAGCAGGACTTCGGTTCAGTTTTGTAATTACTGGCAGAGAGACAGGGAAGAGGAGGAGGAAGCAGTGATAGAGGAGAAGAGGGAGGAGGAGAGAGAGGAAAAGTTCCTGAAAAGCCAGACCCATCTATTTCTTCTACTTTTCCAGAGACAGCAACTAGAATTGATCTGTGAGGACTTTTCCTGTCTTATAGGAACATCCAGAGAACTGCAGTGTCTTTGCAGAAAGGACCAAATGATAAAGGAGACCTTCCTTCAGATGATTGGGTTTGGATTTCACCGTAAGCAGAAAGTCCATTAAAAAAAAAAAAAACAACACTGCAACTCATGCATAACTCAAGATTCTGAATTCAGAACTAAAAATAAAAAACTCCATGATGTCCTCTGCATAAGCAAACTTGTGACAACCTGACTACATCTGACAACACTGCAGATCCGCTCAGTAGACAGTCCTGCGGAGCCTGACGACAGGAAGGATCAGGGCACATCGAGAATCAAAGACCGCGTTCTGTTTTTTACACATCCTGTCAGTTATTGGTGGGGGAGCAACTCCTATGGCCAATGCTGTGGTCACAGACACAAAACCGGGGTGGGCCCTGATTTAATGGGCTTATTGTCAGGTGATGGATATAAATAGCCAATTCCAAGAGCAGGGGGTGGAAGTTTCAAAATAGATGTACTGGACTTCCCTGGTGGTCCAGTGGTTGAGAATCCGCCTGCCAATGCAGGGGACACAGGTTCTGTCCCTGATCCAGGGAGACCTCACGTGCCACGAAGCAACTAACCTGGAGACCCACAAGTACTGAAGCCCATGCTCTAGAGCCTATGAGCTCCTACTACAGTCAGCGCACTCTAGATCCTGTTCTCTGCAACAAAAGAAGCCACTGCAGTGAGAAGCCCATGGGCCGCCCCCCACTTTGTGCAACTAGAGAAAGCCCGTGCGCAGCAATGAAGACCCAGTGCAACCAAAAGTACATAAATTAAAAAAAATACTAATAAAGGGTGCACTGGGAATATCTGAGTGGGACGTCTCATCCAGACTCGGGGAGCTAGGAATAGTCTCCTGGAGGCGAGACTGAGGATGAAGAGCAGTCAGGAGAACAAAGATGGGAGGGGTTTTCCAGAAGATGAATGGCACGTGCAAAGGCTGGGAGAGGAGAGCGTGGTATCTGCTAGAATCTTCGGGAGCCAGTGTGGGTAAAGTGAGTCCCAGAAAAGAGGAGGGGGTGGGATCCAAGGGCAGTCAGACAACACGGGTGGATATCACAGACCAAGAAAAAGGCATTAAGGGTGTGAGCTCCATCACTTCACCTCACTTGGCGGCTCCCAGCCCCAGCTGACTATCTGCCTTCAGAGCCATCTCCCAGCCTGGGTCCCTTCAAACTAATGAGGAAAGTCAGTGACATGAACAAGCAAGACGTGACCATAGACTGTGGCCAGAAACATAGGGCAAGGAATGACACAGGAACCTTCAACTCCCCTTTAGCGGCTTTTTCTTTACAAATTTCATTTGGACTTCCCTGGCGGCTCAGCAATAAAGAATCTTCCTGCTAATACAGGAGGGTTTGATCCCTGGGTCAGGAAGATCCCCTGGAGAAAGAAATAGCAACCCACTCCAGTATTCTTGCCTGGAGAATTCCAGGGACAGAGGAGTCTGGTGGGCTACGTTCCATGGGGTCCCAGAAGAGTTGGACATGACTGAGCGACTTAACAACAACTGTTTCATTTATTAATTTCTAGGTACATGCAGCTCCTCTTTAGGTAACTTTTTCTGAGGGAGGGAGGGGAAGCCCATGTTTGGGCTTCAAATTGAGGTTTCCTCTGCATGTACACTATGCGCTGCCTTTAGAAGGCTGTATCGTAAAGTTTGGGAAAGTGCATTTTCCAAAGGACTGAACTGTATGGATGCCCCTGCTCAGTGGCATAGAATACTTTTCAAACATATACTACTACCACTAAAGGACTTTCAAGGGCTTTTGTTGTTGTTGTTGGATCACTTGCTTTATTTTTTGCCCTCTGGAGCACAAGTACAGATGGCCACCTCTACCGAGTTCCTGGCTGAATGCTCTCTGGGTAATTCCGAAATCAAGGTAAAAACACCCTGAAGGTACAGGTACTTTGGGACAACAGGAAACCTTAAGAAAACATTCCCATGTTCCTGTTCCTTGTAGTAATAAACCTGTGTGGGGTGGAGAACCAGGCTCAAGTCTGTGGCCACTGCTTGGTCTGTAACTGTAAACAAACGTGTGCACAGAGAGAGGCGAGGCCCGCCCAGGAGCCGTAGGAGGGCCTGGCTCTGCCTGCACAACCCAGAAGCTGCTCCTTCAGTAAGTGTTGACAGACGGGGCTGCGGCTTCCCTCCGACATTAGGAGGGCCATGACTCTCATCACAGGGTTTCCAGGGTGGTTCGGTGGTAAAGAACTCGCCTGCCAAGGCAGGAGAACCGGGTTTGATCCCTGGGTGGGGAAGAACCCCTGGAGAAGGAAATGGCAACCCACTCCAGTATTCTTGCCTGGGAAATCCCATGGATAGAGGAGCCTGGCAGGACACGACTGAGCTTGGCATGGTGGCAGCCCCCATCACAACATGGCCAGGCTCCCTATGGCCCTCATCGAGGCGAGGACAGGGCCCCGGGGCCTCCTTAGCTCCAGGGCCCTGTTCTTGGATCTTGGAGGATGGGACAGCAGTGAGAAAGCAGAGGCTGAGCTGTTTCCTCCCTCGCCCTCGCCTCCATCATCAGGCTGGGAGATGGATGTTCATGCTCTCCTAGAAAAGAGAAGCAGGAAGCAGGTTGTTTCCAAATGTGGGGTTGCACAACCAACTGAGTTATCGAAGGGAAAACACCAGAAACAAACCCCCCCAAATCCCTGAAGCCTGGAGCCACAGGACACATTTTAGTAGAAACACAGTGGCACCGAGCCAAGGGTGCTTCCACTTTTCTGTTCTGTGTGCACCTTCCCGACATGAAAAACCTCTTCAGATCGTAAACCCTTGAGGACAGGCACGCTATGATCGACCGCTCTTGGAATCCTCTAACGTGGAGCTACGATGCTATAAAAAACACTCATGAAAGAATACTTTTTTTATTTTAAAAAGCCCGAGTTTCCCTTCTTGGGCCACCGGCCAGCCATCTACTCTCTGGCCCAGAATTCCTGCTTTCCTTCTCCCTCCACCCGCCTGTTTGCACATCCTCTGGCATTTTACATCACTATGTCCCAGGGCCTATGCAATGAGCAAGTCAGGGTGTCCCAAAAATCTAGGCGGAAAAGGAAGGAAGCTAACGATCTGGCCACGCGAGCTCAGGCTCTTTATTGTTGGCTGGATTCTGCACATTGTCCTGGCCGGTGGGCGGGGGGGGGGTGGTTTGCTGTCCCCAAGGTAAATGCCAGCCAACGTGTCAGTCACACGTGCGTTACTGTTACCCGGTCCCTTTCAGAAGAAGGGGGCAGGGAGGTCATTCTTTCTGAGTAAAAAAAATGTCTCTGGGGTACGTGTGCATTGGCAGAGGGATAAAAATGACACCTGCTCCAACCGAATTCCACAATCCGGCCACGCCATTCCTGAGCTTTATCATTGAGCTGCGCTCATGACAGTGGTCAATCTCTGCCAAACTCGACTCTGGAGACCAGGGGCCGGGGCTTGGGGGGAGAGGAAAGATCATTCTAACAACCGTCACTGGCAATTTCTAACCAGGATCACATGCGGGACCATTAGGCACAAAAACAACTGAAAATGGAATCCGGCAATCAAATGAGAGCAGCTCTCTTATGTAAGAGATAAAGCAGCCTGTTTGGAACAACTACAACTGTACAACGTGGAGGGCTTGGAGCACGAAACACTGATTTGTGAAGGGGTGTGTTCCTTTCTCCAACGTCACCGCTCCTCATGTGAGCTCCGTGGGGCTAAAGTTCAAGGTTTCCACCTGATGTTGCTATCTCTTCCCTGGTAGCTCAGCTGGTAAAGAATCCACCTGCAATGCAGGAGACCCTGGTTTGATTTCTGGGTCGGGAAGATCCCTCAGAGAAGGGAAAGATACTCCACTATTCTGGCCTGGAGAATTCCAAGGACTGTATAGTCCATGGTGCCTCAAAGAGTCAGACACAACTGAGCGACTTTCACTTTCTTATCTTTTCACATATGGAACTCTTCCGAGTGGTCCATCAGTTCTTAGGCAGCAGAAGTTTTAATGTCTTGGGATTTCCCTAGCGGTGCAGTGGTTAAGACTCTGCACTTTCGATGCAGAGGCATGGGTTCACTCCCTAGTGGGGGAACTAGGATCCCAAGTGTTGTGTGGCATGGGCAAAAAGTGAAAATTTTAAAAAGAAAAAAAAAAAAAATCAGGACTTTCCTGGTGGTCCAGTAGTTGGGAATCCACTTGCTAATGCAAGGGACAGGAGTTCAATCTCTGGTCTGGGAAGATCCCACATGCCATGAGCCAACTAAACCTGTACACCTCAACTACTGAAGCCCGAGTGTTCCAAAGTCCACACTCTGCCACAAGAGAAGCCGCCACAATGAGAAACCCAAGCACCACAATGAAGAGAAGCCCCAACTCGCCACAACTAGAGAAAGCCCACACGTAGCAGTGAAGACCCAGCACAACTAAAAACTAAAACAAGAAAACATCTGTAACACTTGACTTCTTACATGAAATTTTACTTTAATGTCCTGACAGTGATTTCCTTCGATGTTGAGAGCCTTTCTTTGATCCTGCTCAGCACCGTCACCTCTTCCCTCCAACTGTTCCCCAGAGGTGCCCAGCTTTCCTCACAGATGTCCCAGACTGTTTCTCACAGAGGAAACCCCCCTGGTATCCTGCCCCCCACGCCCTCCTCACTCAGCCTGCCCACCTGCCCCGAGTGCTGTTCCGTCACGGCCTGGCCCACCCCTCTCATTCCCATGCCCTCGGAGCACTCGGGTCTGGTGCCCCTGGGGCCACGGATGGGCCACAAGAGAGCGGCTCACAAGTACCATGTCCAGCAGCTGAGACGCTCGCCCTTCCTTCTGTCACTGAATGTTCAAGTTCAAGGTCAGTGAGGAGCACCAGGGTTTCACAAAGGACTTTCTCATCATCACGCAGCCTTCTCCGGCAGTGAGATGGCAACAGCATGCATCCTGGGTGAATTGGGGGTTTCCCACAAAGCAACTCCAGGAGATACTAAAGGACAGGGAAGGCTGGTGCGCAGTTCATGGGGTCGTGAAGAGTAGGACATGACTTAGCGACTGAACAAAAACAAGGAAACTGGGGTGCAGGCTTGCGATGTTCTGAGTGAATCTGCTGGGCACCTTCTTTTCCTCACTCCAATCCGAAGCTCAGTATTGCAGGGAGGTCCTTTTCCTTAAGACGTGGTAGCTCTAAAGAGCAAATATTTCATACCAGGGACCCCAGTGACATGAGGTGAGGGTCAGTGAGGCTGCAGTAAGGTGGCTATCAGGTATGGGCACCATCCTTTATGGGCTCCTCTGCTGACTCCCTCTTAGTCTCCCTGGGCTCTGCCCCTGGGTGAACAGCACTGTATATCATATGCAAGCTTTGTTTCACCCCATTAACGGAGGACAATTGTATTAGCCATATGAGTCTGAGTTCCCGTGTTACTTAATTGCTACACTGCTGTGTTAACGAAGTTAGGAGGGGGGCTGGCAAGGGCGTATATCACCTTCATGTACAGATATTTGTGGTTTTATTTTTCCTTTTGCCAGCTTGCCTCTCTGTTTCAATTGCCTACCATCTGCCTTTGAACAATCTAAGTGCGAGCAGATAGATTTTATTTGGAGGATGAAATGCTTTGAGCTCATCCTAGAAAAGCATTTTCATCTAGTGGTGTTCAGGGCATTCGCTGTTTTAATAGGATCTCAGAGGCGATTCAGTTTGGGCTGGGAATGGGTTCCTTTTCAGCATCAAAGTACATTGTAAAATTAAAAACTTACCATCACATTTTTTTTTTTTTTAAGCTGAAGGAAACAGGGTGGTCAGGAGGGCCAAAAACAACCTCTCACCTTAAAAGGAGGCTTCCTGAGGACTTCCTTGATGGTTCTGTGGTTGAGAACCCGTCTGCCAATGCTGAGGACACAGGTTTGATCCCTGGTCTGGGACGATCCCACAAGCTGTGAAGCATCTAAGGTCCTATTTCACAACTACTGAAGCCTGCATGCCCCAGAGCCTGTGCTCTGCAACAAGAGAAGCCACCACAATGAGAAGCCTCCATACTACAACTAAAAAGTAGCCTCTGCTCTCTACATCTCGAGAAAGCCCACATGTAGCAACAAAGACCCAGTGCAGTCAAAATTAATAAATAAAATGAACCCTGAAACATCTAAGGGGACTGCAGGTAACTGAACAGGGGAGGATATGGTGTGTTATGTATAAGGTCTATTTCCCACTCGACTGGTCCTAATCATTTTGGGTATTTTTTTTTAATTAAAAAAAATGAAGACCTTCTGAGTTTGTGGTATTTTTCACATGACCAAAGCACCCAACTAAAAAGCAGATATATTCACTCTGTTCACTTGGTTGAGGTTAAAAATCTTATTCCCACTAAGTAGAGTGATTTGACTTGAACTGATCTGTTATTTAGAAAACATGCCTAAAATGAAAACAACTTCTGAGTTGGAAATCAGTAAACTGGCAGGGAGTCAGAAGACCTGGGTTCTAAATGGAGCCCTGTCTAAAACTCCTTAAAGCTGGAGCTCTAAGTGTCTAAACTCTAACAACTATCTTCTGAATTACAAGTGCTCAGTAGTCAGAACTGCTAGACAGATGTCACAAAGCTGCTTGTTGCCATCCTTTATCACCAACACAGGAGACCGAAGCTCTGAACAGCAAGCTTGGGTGCAATGAAAGAGTGAAAGCAAGAGGCTTCCGACTGGCACCCTCTTAATGCTCAGACTACATGCGGCAGTGCAGAGCCAGACCCCAGGTCTCTGGTGCATGAGCGCTCAGTCGTGTCCGACTCTTTGTGACCCCATTGGCTCCTTTGTCCACAGAATTTTCCAGGCAAGAATACTGGAGCGGATTGCCATTTCCTTCTCCAGGGGATCTTCCTGACCCAGGAATGGAACCTGACTGGGTCTCCTGAATTGGTAGGCGGATTCTTTATCACTGAGCCACCAGGGAAGACCCACTTCCTCACTGATCCCTCATCAAAAAGTATATGTGATTTTAGTAAAATTCCAGTTGCTTATTAGAAATCACGAAAATCCTGAAAAGAAAAAATTTTAACCCTACAAGACAAGTTTCAAAGAATAATACTTATGTCAGTGTTATGCTTTTAGGTGGAAGGAAATTTCACCTCCCCACCAAACTAAAGTCAAGCTTTACTTCTCATTTACAAAGAAGGAATCAGTATTGATAGCTGTGCTGGTCTTAAAACCTCCCTAAATCTTCTCCCCACTATTTTTAGAAGAGTGAGAACTTCTCTGCTTTCATTCCCAAAATGAGGCTGCTGTTTGGTTGGTATGACTCAAACAGAATTCCCTCAACTCTTTCCCTTTATTCCCAGAACAGGGTATGTTGAAACTACTCTTGCACCAAAAAATCTTACAAATGGGCAGTAATGAAATGTCAAAGAGTATGGTGACTTCAGTAAAAGTCTGACTAGGAAAGCCTATTTAAGGAAGTACAGTTTTACTACTTATATGTAATACATCATGCACTATAAGCTCTACTATAAAATTAGAAAATTATAATTCCCAATAGGCTAATACCCCACAGTAATATTTCACCAACATTAAAACTCTTAACATACAGAAATTAATTATTAGTTGCTGAAATTAAAGCAGTAATTATAATAATTTCTAAGGCCATTATTTGAAAAATTCTTACAGTTAAACTCGGTTTCTTACCCAAACTGAATGAGAGCCACATAAATTACAAAAAGAATAACTTCCAAGCTTCTACTCTATCAGAATCACATGAACTACTTCTGAGTTATTATAAATTTGAAATTATCACTATACTGAAAGCTGCCAAAAATCTACTTTTTCTTTCCCTATTTCTGAAAGGCAAGCTTGATATAAGTACCAAACACTATTATGTCCATTTAGCAAATTTAGGTAATGAAAACTGGCATAAAAATTTCTAACAGGAAGGAGTATCAGTGTACCCCCAAGAATAAGAAAAACTTAAAGGACAAAAGGAAGCAATAAACTACAAAATAAACAAACTAAGCTGAACAAGTAAGTATAAAAATAGTAATCTGGGACAAAGAGCTATCAGCTCAGAGCTATCAAAATGCCTATCGTCAAAAAGAATATAAATAATAAATGCCAGTGGGAATATGGAGAAAAGGGAACCCTTGTACGGTGTTGGGAGGAATGTAAATTCAGGTACTGAAAACAGTATGGAGGTTTTGCAAAAAACTGGAACTAGAACTTACCACATGATCCAGCAATTCCACTCCTGGATATATATTAAAAAAAAAAAAAAAAAGAAAACACTAATTTGAAAAGACACATGCACCCCAATGCTCACAGCAGCATCACTTACAATAGCCAAGATTTGGAAGCAACCCAAGTGTCCATCAACAGATGAATGGATAAAGAAGATGTGGTTTACATATAGTCATTTGAAAGTGGCTCAGATGGTAAAGAATCTGCCTTCAATGCAGGAGACCCAGGTTCAACCCCTGGCTCGGGACAATCCCCTGGAAAAGGGGATGGCAGCCCACTCCAGTATTCTTGCCTGGAGAATTCCTATACAATGAAATACTACTCAGCCATAAAAAAAAAAAAAAGACTGAAATTTTGCCATCTGCACAACACGGATGGATTTGGAGCACATTATGCTACATGAAATAAGTCAGATAGAGAAAGACAAATACTGCAGGATATCACTTGTGTGTGTATAAAAAGTACAACCAACTAGTGAATGTAACAAAAAAGCAGCAGACTCACAGAGACAGAGAACTAGTGGCTGCCAGTGTAGAGAGGAAAGGGGGAGGGGCAAGCTCGAGGTCAGAAGTTCAGAGGTACAAACTATTAGGTATAAAATAAATGACAAGGATATACAATGCAGGGAATACAGCCGAGATTTTATACTAACTATAAATGGAATATAACCCTTTTTAAAAAGTGTGAATCACTATACTGTACATCTGCAACACTATAATACTGTACAGCAACTATACCTCAACTTTTAAAAATAAATAAGTAAAATAGTAATGTGGGGGAGGAACGTGACTGGGGCAGAATCATCAGAGGAAAAAAGGCAAGGGTAAGAGAGTGCAAAGATGAGTAAATAGCCACCAGGGTATCCGAGTGGCCAGTCTTGGGATAGAGCAAACCTGTTTTGGGGGACCTCACATCAGTGCACCCTACTGCTTGGTGTTTTGCTTTTGTTTTTACTTTTTGGCTCACAGCTCAGCATGCGAGAGCTTAGTTCCCTAACCAGGGATTGAACCCATGCCCCGTGCAGTGGAAGCAGAGAGTCTTAACTGCTGAAGAGAATTCCCAGCACACCCTGTTTTAAAGGTTTGCAAACCAGACATTATGCGCTGGAGGGCAAGGGTTTATTATATTCTGGGAAGATGCATGCATGGTGAAATGAAGAAGAAAATCTTATTTTAATAAAGAGAAAGAAGATTCACATCTGAATAGAACATGGGAAGTGCACCCCAAAATAACTTGCTGGGAGAAGAAAGACTGGGGGAAGATGAGGAGGGACCCAGGAACTGAACGGGAAAGCTAAGTTGGCTAAGAATAGAGACAGAAGGAAACACTGGGCCCCAGGAGATAGAGATGCTAAGGAAGAAGATGCAGGCCGGCCAGCCTGGGAATCCGGGGATAATTACCCTATTGCGCAAGAGGCTATACGGCCATGCCCTGAGCAAAGAAAAAGAAAAAGTCCATCTCTCCCTACTCCCCAACTTCTTTTCGATCACACTTCAAAGTCACTTATGACACAAGCTTGAGATTGGCCCCTGCAGGTCTTAAAGAATTTGACTATTAGCTGAGAACAGCATTCTGATGTTCTGGGAATGCATGTGCGTTGACTGCAGTGTTGGAGGCCAAGTAAAGCCCAGAAAAATGAAAGTGAATTTAAGCAAAACTCCTTTGCCTTTTTTTGGGGGGGGCAAAACTCTTTAAAGGTAAATGTGTGTGTGTATGTACATGCATGAGTATGTGTGTATACACTTAGCTGTTTTTGTTTAGTCGCCAAGTTGCATCCAACTCTCCTGCGACCCCATTGGACCAAAGTCCACCAGGCTCCTCTGTCCATGAGATTTCCCAGGCAAGAATACTAGAACGGCTTGCCATTTCCTTCTCTAGGGGATCTTGCGACTTAGGGATTGAACCAGGTTCTCCTGCACTGGCAGGCAGATTCTTTACCCCTGAGCCGCCAGGGAAACACTTAGACCCAATTTCAAATCCCCTGCAGGGTCTGTGGGAGAATGGACACATGTATGTGTATGTGTGATGGAGTTCCTTTGCTGTCCACCTGTAATTATCACAACATTGTTAATCAGCCATATATATATTCCAATACAAAATAGAAAGTTAAAAAAAAAAATAAAGCTCTCAGAACAGTGCTAAGCACCCAAAAAAGAATGTTAATCAGCCATATATACTCCAATACAAAAGTTAAGAAAAATAAATAAATAAAGCTCTTAGAACAGTGCTAAGCACCTAAGAAAGAAAGTCTCCTGCAAAGTGAGAGTTGCAAAGAGTTGTAGGGGTCTGAAAACATGGCTCTGAGGTCTGTCCAGCACGGTTGGAGAAAAGCCAGGTTCAGGAGCACCTGGGACAACTGCCTGCCATCTCAGAGTGCAGGACCTGCCAGAGCAATCGGGCTGCTGGCTGAGCCGTCCAACATCCTGCTCTGAAGATGGCCAGCGAGGAGCCCGTGCTCCTGCGAATGGTGAACAGAGGGAACACACCTGGCCGGGCAAGCACGCAATCTGATATCTTGGGAGAGAACTTCTTCCTGATCGCAGCCCATGATCGGATTCTGCCCCGAAGCAGAAGGCTTAAGTGTCCTTGCAAATTTCATCCAGAAGAAAGACAAACAGGCTCACTCGTCCTTCTCAATACCAGCCAAGGGTGGCAGAAGTGGAGGAAGTACAGAGCTCGGTGTCTTTGGCCCCCGAGCGTCACCTTGGCCACACTGGTGGGCCGGCTGGCAGGAAGCCTGTTCCTCAACAGGCCTAATCTCACGCGATTTTCTTTTTGACAAAAGCTAAGCTGTTAAAATATCTGCAAGCCTTGCCACATAAATGAAAAACACTGAGAAGTCCTTTATCAGATCACATGTCACAATTTAGGGTTTGGAAAATATGCTAACTCCTGGTGGAGGGGGATGCCTCACCCACACAATTGCATGGCACTGGTTACTTCATTCCTGTTTCTATTTCAACAGCTCCCTAAGGAACACGTCCTGAAATCCTCCTCTAGGCAGGTCAATTTTTAAGCAACTTCAAGTGAAAACAATGACTGATGGCCCTAAAGATAGTCACAGAAGTTGGAAAGTTTATCTTGAGCTGGTTTCTAGAATAGGACCATAATTCCTCGCAGGACTAAAAGGCAGAGAATCCCAAGATTAGATGGTTTAGTTCTCAAGAACCCAGCTCTCCTCACTGCTGAGCACAGGTTCCCAAGTCCCCAGAAGAGTAAGCTTACCGTTGGGTCCGGTAAGGCTGGAAGGAAGAGACAGGAAGTGGACGAGAAAGGAACGAACGGCCTCTCCATCCGCAGTCTTGGCAGTGGAGACGCTAGACCAGGGGGACAATGGCGGGAGGATATTTGACAACACCACACTGTCCAGATATGAGCTGTAGGAGCCCGGTGTTCTGAAAAGGCGCACCCTCATGAAATCGGCAGTTTCATAGATGTGTCCATTCATTGGGAACACGCAGACCTATGGGCTTCCCAGGTGGCTCGGTGGTAAAAAACCCGCCTGCCAACTCAGGAGAGGTGGCTTGGATCCCTGGGTCGGGAAGTTCCCCTGGAGGAGGAAATGGCAACCCACTCCAGTATTCTTGCCTGGGAAATTCCACGGACAGAGAGGAGCCTGGCAGGCTACAGTCCACGGGGTTGCAAAGAGTCAAACATGACTGAAGCGACTTAGCACGCATGCTGACTGTGCAAGGTTTTCAACTTAATGCTTTTCTTATGTAGCACAGAGCCTAGCAACCACCGAGCACATAAAAGCAGCTTAATAAATACTTGCTGATTTAAAAAATTCAATTCAAATAAAGGACACTGGATCTTCTCTATACCAGGCACTGCTCTGCACAATGGGAAGAGAGAATGAATCCATTCATCAATCTCTTGCTCTCAGTGTGTTTTCACTCCAGCTAGAGGATGATACACAATTAAACTATAACAGGACCAGTGCCAGTAATGGAGACAAGTTCAGCGACTTTGAAGGATACTGTACCCAGCAGCACCAGGGAACGCTTAAGATGACAAGTTGCTACCAGGCAGCAGGAGGACTGGTGCAAGACTCTAGGCATAAAAGTTCATCGTGTGTAATACAACACTGTAAAAATTTTAAAAAACAAAACAAAGAAAAGTCCATCATGTGGAATGGGGGGGGCGGGGCGGTGGAAATGATTCTAGAAAGTCAGCCTGTCCAAGGCTTCGCTGCCACAATAAACAGCTGGGTTTCATTTTGAACTGCAGTGTCAGAAAGAACGTGATCAATTTCTTATTTACAAAGAATCATTTTGGGGACTTCCCTGGCAGTCCAATGGTTAATAATCCAGCTTGCCATGCAGGGGACGTGGGTTTGATCCCTGGTCAGGGAACTAAGATCCCACATGCCTATGGAATAACTAAGCCCATGCACCGCAATGAAAAATCCTGCATAATGCAAGAATGATCCCACTTGTCACAACTATGACCTGATGCAGCCAAATAAACAAATGAAAAAAAAATTATTCTGGGTTGGTTTCAAAGGAGCAGGAAGTAGAGGTAGGAGGACCAGATGGGAGACAGCTGAAGAGTCCAGGGCCAGAGGGAAGTCAGAGCTAGTCAGGATGGAGAAAAAAGGACAGCGTGAGATACGCAGGGTGTGGACTGCACAGGATCCAGAAGTATGGAGAAGCAACCATGGGTGAGTCCGTGAGCGCTCCATGGACCGAAGAACAGTCATCACTCACTCCCCATGTCTTGGATGGCTTTGTGGCCACACTGGCCTTTGAAGAATGAGACAGAGGTGACTTGGCAGAACTATTATTACTATGCTCGTCCTGGCTCTTCTCCCTGTGATTCGCATCCTGAACAGTTTTCTTTAGCTCTATCTTTACACACTATAATTCTTAGATTCTTTTAACAGAAATCTCCACCAAGAAAAGTTACCATCTTCTCTCTCCTTAATCCTGCTCATCAACACCTCTGACCTACATGAGACAAAAATAAATAAATAAAAAACAACAATAATAAGGCTTTGCCAGACTAGCAAACTGATCCAGGCAGGGGATTATAACAGACACCTGTTTTTCAACACAGCAGCTGCGAACACAGTAGAAGCATGGCAACCTAGTAACAAGAAAGCATGCTCATTAAAATCCAATAGTAGCAGAAATTGGCATGGACCAATTTCCAGCTATGTCACGTGAACGTGACAAGAAATTCAATAAGATTTGACCCATATGAGGAACTCTGCTTTGCTGAACTTGGGACATGAATGTTAGTTTGCTTGTTGGGAGGTGATTCTAAAACCTTAAGGCAGCTATTATTCACACAGGGTGTTACCATGAACATTAAAGCTTTTTGAAGTTTGGTTCATTCATACACCACACTGACCAAACACTGCTTCACTTAAGCCAGCTTAAAAAACCCAACAGCCAAAACACATTCCAGTGGAGAAAGTGGACACTGACATAGGAGCAAATAAAAAACATTTACAATTATCTTTTCAAGATACATGCAGCCCAGTGTTACAGCAGCACTATTCACAATAGCCAAGACATGTGTCCATCAACAGATGAATAGATAAAGAAGATGTGGTACATATATACAATGGAATACTACTCAGCCATAAAAAAGAATGAAATAATGCCATTTGCAGCAACATGAACAGATCTAGAAATTATACTAAAAGTGAAGTCAAACAGAAAAAGATAAGTATTATATGACATCACATATATGTGGAACCTAAAAAAATATAAATGAACTATTTACAAAACAGAAACAGACTCACAAAGAGAAAACAAACCTATCGTGACCAAAGGGAAAAGGGGGAAAGGGAGAAATTAGGAGTCTGGGATTAACAGATACACATTATTATACAATAAACAACAAGAATTTGCTGCATAGCACAAGAAATTATATTCAGTATCTTCTAATAACCTATAAAGGGAAAGAATTGGAAAAAAGTTATACACACATATATATACATGTATAACCAAATCACCTTGCTATACACCTGAAACCAACACAATATTGTAAATCAACTGTGAAAGAAAGTGAAAAGTGTTAGTTGCTCAGTTGTGTCTGACTCTTTGTGACCCCGTGGACTGTAGCCCACTAGGCTCCTCTGTCCATGGGATTAACCAGGCAAGAATACTGGAGTGGGTAGCTATTCCCTTCTCCAGGAGATCTTTCCGACAAAGGGATCAAACCCAGGTCTCCTGCACTGCAGGCAGATTCTTTACCTTCGGAGCCACCAGAGACCTTGATTTTAAAAATTATCTTTTCAGTTCATTCACCACTGACAATACACACACACACACCCTACCAACATATAAGCACCACAGGCAAACTGTTTCATGGCTGCAATATGTACACATTACCTTTTCAGACCAGACCAGGGTGATGCTCTCAGAAACAGCTTGTTAACAACCCCTTGCAATGCTGTTTAACAATCCGTTTATAGCCCATCAGAAAGCCAACCCTCCAAGGAGAGGTATTTTACATCTACATATAAGATTTCTTTGACACAAGGCTGGGATTCATGCAATCTTTCACTCTATAAACTGGAAAACAGATTATGCCATAATTTCTGGGACATATGATCCTATGCACATGCAATACACACATATATACAGAGTCGCAAGAAGAAATCCCTGGAATAAAAGCAGAATGACATCCAAGAAGGCACAAGCCATCCCATACAGTCCTGACTAGGATTAAAAATAGTGCAGAAAGGCTTGGTGTCAGCTACCCTTGCACTGTTCCCACTAGAACACGCTGATTCTAAACCTCCAGTGTTGGTTTTCAAGCTTGAGCCCTCAGTAACTTTACGGAGGAACCTTTCCCTGACACAAAGGAGCTACGCTGCAGGCTTTGAACGGTGCAGTAATAGTTCAATGCACTTCAGTTATGAGGCCATTAATGTACACAAGATGCAAGCAAAGAGTGAACCTGAAATTGTGACTTTTCCCCCAAAGCCGAACATGTGTGCCCTGGGACACTCAGACCGGTTGAGAGATTACCTTTCTGGCAAACAGCATAACAGAAACCCTTGATGTGCCAAGTACCATCAACTGCCTAGGAGCAGCCAGCTGAACCCACACTTGCCTCACCGTGCCTGGGAAAGTATGTGGTCAAAACTTGCCCAACGTGGCACAATCTTGTCAACACAGCCCCACATGGGATCATGGGAGGATGAAGAGAAGAGCACCCTAAGTTTATAAGACCCTGAGAAGAATCACAGATACCACTCTAGGGGCCAGAGCTGTAAGGGGATTGTTTCTAATAATCCATTTGGTATGTAATCTGGCAGTCCACAAACATGTGCATTGGGTAAAACGAGATTTGTCCAAACTAGACTCAGCAGGTCACCCTAAAACAGACCCAAATAAGAAACAGGAGGTGTTGTGAACTCAGTTCTCACCTGTAACCTAGATATAATTAACCAAGAGGCCAGATGACTATACTCACATTTACCCACACCCATCCCCTTCACAGTAAACCTTTAAAGACCACAGTTGAAATGGAAACGTACCCAGAACCATTTTTCCCTTAAACTGGACTGTTCAACACCATGGCTAACCACAAAAGCACACACAGGCATTCCCCCTACCTTACAGGAGCTCCATTTGGCCATTTTACCAAGGTTTTCAAGACAGATGATTTCTCAGAAGAGCCAGCTCAGGTTAAGAGTGACTGCTGCCCGGGGGCCCACCTCTTCCCTCTGCTGGAATAACAGGGCCTTTCGGTGGGGGCTGTGTGGCTTTCTGCCTTTTTTCCTTCTTGCATTTTTAAGTCTTTTCCCCCTGAGGCCTTGTGCCACCCATCTCCAAGCAAGGCCCACAGCCCTGTACCCAGAAAGGAGAAATAAATCTCCTGCCACTGATGTCAGTGGTTCTTTATGCATTTCTCTAGGGTAGAGAGCTTACAAGAGCCAAGGTCCCAGGGAGGGTGGGAGCACATAGATGGGTGTACTAATAGGTGCCCTACTTGAGATGTAACCCAACACCCAGGTCCCCGTGCCCATCTCCTTCCCATCTGGCTCAAAGTTAAAGATCCCCTTGCAGCACGCTGAAAAAGATTAAAGGATCATCATTCCAGTCTTTCCAGGCTCACCAGCATCACCCCTGAATTCCATCCTGTTCAAAAACTGCGTCTGACCCACAGAGGGCTCCTGCCGCCGAGCAGCAGGCCCTCACCACTCACGCACAGCCTAGCCAGCGCACAGAGCCTCGGAGACGCAAGAGAGCCGGATGCCAGCTTCAGAGGGCGAGACTTTGTTTCCTGGTTCTCAGGGCAAAGACTCTTCGCCTTCCCAATGAGTATGGTCTCTCCTTCCACCTCAACCTAAAGCATTCGAGTCAGCAGACCCCAGGGAAGGACCAGGGGGATGTGAAAGTCACTCAGTCATATCCAACTCTCTGCAACCCCATGGACTATACAGTCCATGGAATTCCCCAGGCCAGGATACTGCAGTGGGTAGCCTTTCCCTTCTCCAGGGGATCTTCCCAAGCCAGGGATCGAACCCAGGTCTCCTGCATTGCAGGCAGATTCTTTACCAGCTGAGCCACAAGGGAAGCCCTAGACAGAGTCAAATATGGAGCTGGCAGCCTGCCAGGGGATCTGAGCTGTTGTCAGCCACATCAGGTCATTCAGGTTTCCACATTCAGGAGAAGAGCGGAACTCACCCAGACGAGGGCCCTTTGTCACTCAGATTTCACCCCCAAATGACGGCTCTCCCACCCAGTTCACCAAGCCTCAGAGACAGGCCAGATTAAGAGGCATGAAGTAATAGTGGCCCTGAAGAGCTGTCCCTGCCCATGACTGGCCATGACTATCAAGACCGTTAGGAGCGCCACTGTCTCCAAGCAGAACACCAGTCAAGTGAACTCCTGACCTGGATTTTTCAAATCTCCCAGACCATAAGTCAAAAGGAAGATACGGTAGTTACAAAATGCACCCGGGATCCCTTCACATGCCCACTTCTCAAAACCAGATGTACCCACTCCAGGGCAGGAAGCTGGACACGAGCGCACACGCAGAGGCCCAAAGAAAAGAGAACTCACTTCTGTCCCTGGGGGTGCCCGGCCAGTGATCACAAGCCTACACACGAGAAGACAGAGCAGGACCAGATGGCTGAGTCAGGAGACGCTACCCTGTGGTTTGCTCTGGCAGGAGGCCGACGTGATGTTCAAGGCTAGTGTCTGGGAAAGATATACAGTCTAGAACAATGAAGGAAGGAAGTAACATGGGGGGAAAAAAGTTGCTTTCCCTTGTGCAAACTCCCCAAAGAAGCCCAGAAAGGTGCTCAGGAAACGCTCGCTCCTCTTTCTTCAAGTCTCGGGTATACAGCTCCTCTTGCCCAAACCAGTGGCAGATCTACTTCTCCAAGTACTAATTATCAGGTTGTTAGGAGCCTTTGGATGATACCGGTCCCCAATTTTCTCCTGACCTGGAATCTTCAACAGGGACCCCAGGGATGCCTGTTCTCGGCACACTAGAGTCTGGCAGGTACATGCGAGGCCACCACTACACACCTAGACCCACAGGGTGGCTTCAGAAACTGACAAGCTGTTCTTGGGGGGCTGACTTTTAAGTTACAACACAGATTTCTATCTGTAGCTCATTTCTTTCCGGAAATACTTGAAAGTCAGTATCTCAACTTTGACTGTTGCTTCCTCGCAAAGAGGGGATATGACAGAATCGGGGATTACTGACCTCATGATACGGAAAAGTCTTCAGAAAGATAAAGTCACCAGGCCCCATCATAATCCACTGGAGAGTACACAATAAAGCTGAGCAGAAAATCACCAACTCGCTTGTGTTTTCCAGGCCGAAGGCAGAGCAACCGGGTCTCTCTCCAGACCTAAGCTCTGTCCTCAACAGCTTAAAAGTGCCTATACCTGCTTCCAGGAGTCAACACAGGAGGCCTCGAACATTCTCTCCACTATTCCTCAAAAAGGACCATTTTAGGACTTCCCTGGTGGTCCAGTGGTTAAGACTCTACTCTTCCAAAGCAGGGGACCCAGGTTTGATCTCTGGTCAGGGAACTAGATCCCACATGCCGAAATTAAGACCTGGAGCAGCCAAAAAAATTTTTTTCAAAAGGGGGGGGGGGGCGCGGCTTTTGCAGGCTCCATGTCATCTTCTCACTTAATACGGACATACAGTGGGAAACCCAGGAGCGCATTGTTAAGTCCACAGCAAAAGGAATCACAGCTGCTGATAACAAATACTTCAGCCTCCCTGCATGCATGCATGCTAAGTCACATCAGTTGTGTCTGACTCTTTGCAACCCCATGGACTGTAGCCCGCCAGGCTCCTCTGTCCATGGGATTCTCCAGGCAAGAATACTGGACTAGGTAGCCATTTCCTTCTCCAGTGGATCTTCCTGAGCCAGGGATCAAACCCACATCTCTTAAATCTCCTGCACTGGCAAGAACTTTCTTTACCACTAGCACCACAGCTGGGAAGCATCCCCCCCACCCCTAGCCTCCCTTAACCTCTGCAACAAATCAAGGTTCCCTGATGCCCGAAAGTTACAAATTTAGCTTCTTCAAATTCTCCTGTTTAAACCTCCAAGAACCAGCTACTCCAGACTCTTGGAACCGGAAAATTCACCATCTACTGCAAACAGTGTCTGCTCTGTGGTCAGACAGCCACGGGGCTGCCTGCCACACAAAAGCAGACTGAAGAATGGATGCTCCCTCCGGAGTCTCGTCCCGGTTGCAAATAATAAGTAACTGTATGAACGAGCGGCTCCTTGAATAGGTTTGAATACTTGAGGGCTGAGTAATAATGCCCATCAGAGGCACTGCACAGTATTTGCAGGCTTCGGGTTTTTTCCTTTCATCTCTGGAAACTTATTCAGAACCATTCGAGCTATTCCCTCACAATTTTAAGATGCAAGCGGCATCTGTTTCGACCATGTAATTGCAGTTGGCTCGTCTCTTCTGTTGTTGAGGCTTGTATTCAGCGAGAGTCAAAAATCGGAGCTTTGCTGAGTGCTGACTGAGTGACCCCGGGCCTGGGAGAAGCTCAA
This sequence comes from Odocoileus virginianus, assembly GCF_023699985.2. Classification (NCBI taxonomy): domain Eukaryota; kingdom Metazoa; phylum Chordata; class Mammalia; order Artiodactyla; family Cervidae; genus Odocoileus; species Odocoileus virginianus. The sequence continues at coordinate 17,421,293 of NC_069696.1, read as the reverse complement.
AGGGACGGTGACAAGGGCCCTGGCTGGGAGTCAGCCAACCTGAGAGGCCTGGAGGTTCAGGCAGGGCCAAGAACCAGCCACAGGAGCTCTAGCAAGACCAAGATGTCTCTGGCCTCTGTTTTCCCAACGATGTAATGTTGGGAAAATTCCAGGACTAGAAAATCTCTCACCCCTTCTAGATTCGTCTGATAGGAGGATATACAAAGAGGGAAAAGAACTACATTTTGCTTTGCTTTGAACAATGTTAAGGCACTGCCAACAACCTTCAAAGACAGGGCTGTTTTTTGTTTGTCTGGTTGGTTTTAAGATTTTTTGAGTTGGTCCGTTTTTTAAATTCTTTATTGAATTTGTTATACTACTGCTTCTGTTTTATGTTTTGGTTTTTTGGCCCCACAGCATGTGGGATCTTAGCTCCCCAACCAGGGATCGAACCCACAACCCCCTACACTGGAAGATGAAGTCTTAAGCAGTGGGCAGCCAGGGAAGTCCTGTGATAGGTATTTTTATTACCACTTCACATCACTTACTAGGTTCAAGCCTAAAATGAACAAGTTAGGGGATAGGAGGAAGGTTCAGGAGGGAGGGAGGTTCAAGACGGAGGGGATCAGTTCAGTCTCTCAGTCTTGTCCGACTCTTTGAGACCCCCTGAACTGCAGCACGCCAGGCCTCCCTGTCCATCACCAACTCCTGGAGTTTACTCAAACTCAGAGGGAGGGGACATATGTATACATATAGCTGACTCCACTGTACAGCAGAAACCAACGCAACATTGTAAAGCAATTATACTCTAATAAAAAAATTTTTTTAATGAATGTTTAAGAAGCAAGATTCACACTCAGGTCTATCTACTCCAGGGTCTGTCCTTCCCCTAGAAGCCCTTCATGGTACAGCAATGACTGGTCCCCTCTTCTCAAGAACCTACAAACCCCTTAAGAGAAATCAGCATTACCGATAAAAACCAATGAACAGCTATCAGGCAGAATAAAATGCAAATCAAACTCTGAAACAGCGGTGATTATGATGACAGTGCTCACATCCCTAAGCACCAGCACCCACAGCACTCACACCAGCGGGACTGCACGCCCTTTGAGGGTCATTCAGGAAATCAGATCGTTTTCCGTGTGTCTGACTCCCACATACAAAGGGAAAACACCCCCGGGGAACACACGAAGTCTGGTGAGCATGCAGATTTATTGGGTAGCTCTTTCCTGTCTTCAGTGGGGAGGGAAGTAATATTTTTCATAAGTCACTGGTCCAGATAACTGAAGTATAGCCTTTTTAAAAGGTAACGTTATTTCTATGCCAGCCCTGTTCGTTGGATAGCTTTCCAAAATGCACGACACTATTTCCTCACTTCCTAAACCTCATAAAGACTGTCTTTAACGCGGAGGTCATAATGATGATCATTAATACCATCAGTCATTGTGTGGTGCCAGACAAACCGGTTTCACTCTCTAGACAGGAGTCCCCACACGAAGCTGTGCTTTCTGAATTATTGTTTGCTTTTCGTCAACTTTCCTGGTGTCAGTGGGACACAGCCCTGGGATCATGAACACCTGATTCTGACTCTGCCTCAGGTACGAAGGGCAATGTTATCTCAGGCAGGTTATTTATTTATTTTTTTTCATTTTTTAAAAGAGAGGTATAGTTGCTTTACAGTGTTGTGTTAGTTTCTCCCATACACGGAAGTGAATCAGCTGTATGTATACATAGATTGCTTCCTCTTGGACCTCCCTCCCACCCCATTCCAGGCCCCTTCGCCCTGCTGGTCACCCCAGAGCACTGAGATGAGCTCCCTGTGCTATAGAGCAGGTTCCCACTAGCTCTCTTTTATACATGGTAGTGTATATATACGTCAATCCCAACCTCCCTATTCATCCCCCACTGCGTTCATACCGGTTCTCTATGGCTGCACCTCCATTCCCGCCCTGCAAATAGATTCATCTGTACCAGCTTTTAAGATTTCACATACACATGTTACTATGCAATATTTGTTTTCCTCTTTCTGACTTACTTTGTATGACAGACTCTGGGTCCATCCACGTCGCTACCGATGACCCAATTTTGTTCCTTTTTATGGCTGAGTAATAGTTCACTGTAAATATGTACCACATCTCTACCCATGTCAGGCAGACTACTGAAATGCTGCAAGAAATGGCAACCCATTCCAGTGTTCTTGCCTGAAAAATCCCATGGAACCTGGGAGGCAACAGTCCACGGGGTCACAGAGTCAGACACGACTGAGCACACACACACGTCTAAATGCTGTAGGAGTCAGTTTCCTCCTCTGTTTGATGAGAACTGGGACTTCGACTTTCTTAATCCCTCAACTCCCTCCACACCGTACTCTGTCTGCTTCCTTTCCTACATCTGCTCTGAAGACAGGCTTCGTTAAAGCTGCTCAAATCCAGAAATGCATTAAGTCAGAGGGCCCACAGCCTCTCTTCAGGAAATTAGAACGAGGGCAGTGGCGTCAGGTTATCAGGAGAGAGGAAAACAAGAAAGATGATTCCTTTGGTAGTGGGGGAAATCAGGGAATGACTGAAGCAACATCAGACAGATTCCAAGAAATCACACAGTATCTTTAGAAGAGTGAAAGGGATGGATTTTTTAAATTTCATTGGAGGATAATTGCTTTACAATGTTGTATTGGTTTCTGCCATGCGTCAACATGAATCAGCCACAGGCATACATATGATCCCTTCCTCTTGAACCTCCCACCTTACCCCACCCCTCTAGGCTGTCACAGAGCACAGGTTTGAGCTCCCTACGTGTAGAGCAAACTAAGAGGGAGTCTTTAAAATGTACTATATTCATGAACTGTACAAAACTTTTAAATTGGAGGGAAAAAAAAGCAGTGGAAGGAGAGACTGAGCAAGGTGTCTACCTCCCATGGCCCCAGCCATGATCACCTCATCATCATGATCACCCACCTGATCACATGAAGACGGCATAAGGAGTCACTGGGGGAAGGTTGGGGGCTTCCCAGGTGATGCCAGTGGTAAAGAACCTGCCTGCTAATGCAGGGGACTTAAAAGACGCAGGTTTGATCCTTGAGGCAGGAAGATCCCCTGGAGGAGGGCATGGCAACCCACTCCAGTATTCTTGCGTGGAGAATCCCATGGACAGACGAGCCTGGCAGGCTATGGTCCATGGGGTCGCAAAGAGTCAAACACGACTGAAGCGACTTAGCACGCACACACAGCGGAAAGTAGAGAGGGGAAAGGTTTCTAAGAAAAACATGAAAAGGGCTCAAATGAACTCACCCAAATACAAAGCATCACAAGACAACATCAGGGATTGGTGTGGAAACAGGACACCTGGACATCCATTCCAGGGAGGGTGCTGTGTGCGAACTGACTATCTGGCTACCCTGCCCCCACAGGGCAGGTTAGGAGCCACCCACCCAGGCAGGAGGAAACCAGAGAGGGAGGGGCGTTCCTGCCAGCTCTATGCCCGCCTCTCAGCTTGGCCTGTGGGAAGCGCCACCATCACTCCATCGCTCTCAGTTTTCTAACTTTCTGCACAAAGAAGGCTGGCCTTGAGACTGGGGTCAGGAGGGAAGGTAGATGCTGACCTGAGCTTCTGCATGCACTGCCTGGGAGATGGCAGGCCAACACAGCGCTTAGCTGCTGCAGGCTCCTCCTCTGTAAAACAGGGAGAAAACCTGCCTCCCAGAGGGAGTCGTGAAGAACAAATTAGATAATGCACACAAAATGCTTAGTCTGAGGACTGGCACACAGCAGGACCCAGTAAGAAGGGTAGTAATGATGAAGGATGAGGAGGAGGAGAAGAAATGCAGGACGATGACCACCAGAGTGGCACGCAAACCCTTTTATTTACCTAGACTCATATCACTGGAACATACACATTACCATACGTAAAACAGATAGCCAGTGGGAGTTTGACCTATGAAGCAGGGCACTCAAAGCTCTGAGACAACCTGGAGGGGTGGGGTGGGGAGGGAGGTGGGAAAGGGGGTTCAGGAGAAAGGGGACATATATATGCCTCTGCATTCAATGTACGGCAAAAACCATTACAAAAAACCATTATAATATTGTAAAGTAATTATCCTCCGATTAAAATTTTAAAAAAGAAAGTGAAAAGTGAGAGTGTTAGTCACTTAGTCATGTCTGACTCATTGCGACCCCATGGACTGTAGTCCGCCAGGCTCCTCTGTCCTTGGAATTCTCCAGGTAAGGAAACTAGGGTGGGTTGCCATTCCCTTCTCCAGGGGATCTTCCCAACCCAGGGATCGAACCCGGGTCTCCTGTACTGAGGGTGGATTCTCTACTCTCTGAGCCACCAGAGAAGCCTATCGAGATTTTAGAAAGCTCCCAAAATGCAGGTGTTCCATAGTTAAGTCCACAGGCCTGAGTGAGCAGTCTGTGCTTCTAGGGGGTTCATACGTAACAAACACAGACTAAGGCCTTGTTGCCCTTCCCACCCATACTCCCCAAATTCCAGATCATTAGGCCAGGGGTCCCCAACCTCTAGGACCTAATGCCTGATGATCTGTGGTGGAGCTGATGTAACAATAATGAAGTCCACAGTAAATGTAATGTGCTTGAATCATCCCCAAACCATCCCCAAAATCATCCCCAAATCACCACCACGCACCCATCCCCCATCTCTGGAAAAAGTGTCTTCCACAAAACTGGTCCTTGGTGTCAAGAAGACCGGGGACACTGCCTCAAACAGAGACCAGGCTGAACTGTATACTTTCACTAAGAAGGAAAGACCAATCAAGCAAGTTAGCAGAGCAAATAACACTCGGTGGTACTACCTTGATGCAGAAGGCACTGCCTCGAGCACACAGCAGCCCTCATTTCTAACCAGAGGACGGTATGGACACACGTCATTTCTGCCTGTTCATGGAGGCGCAGCCTGAGATGCCCCTAGAAAGCCACTTATTAGGCTGGTTTCTGTATGTTCAGAAATCAACAAAAATGTGTTTGCTTTTCAACAGGCTCCCATTCTAACTTCTAACTACTTTAGTCTTTCTCTCCCCAAATACTAGGTTTGGCAGCGAATGGTCTTTATGCCAGGTCCCTCCTGGCGTGGGAACCCAGCATCGACTTACACTCATTCTATTCAATAAATCCACACAGAGCTTGGTTTCTTACACACGTCTCATAACAAATATGGCAGTGAGGGCCTCTGCCAGGAAATCAACACCAGTGCTTTTCCTAAAGTAGCATTCACAAAGACAAAATACGTTGTTTGTACACTCCATGCCCCAAGGGGCTTTACACTCCATGCCCCAAGGGGCTTTGTTTGATACCGATTCACTCTGCTGGGAGTGTCACACCAAAAAGCAACTTTTCAATACCCACAACAGAGCTCACAGGCTCTATGAAGCTGGTCCCAAACATGCCCCCTCCCCACCTGCCTCCAACCTGCCTCAGCGTGAGTAAATGCAGGTCAACGCGGCTGTTTTAGAATGTTTTAGTGCCAGCTTCCTTAGGAAGTTCTAGAAACTGGGCTGTTTTTTCCCTCGACTTACCTATGCTAAAGAGGTAAGCTATTTTCCTAGGACTAGCTCCTGTGTTTTCAGCTGATGCTCTTTGAAACACAGAGCCTCACTATGTATAAATTAAGGTGTATGTTTGAGCCTAAGGTTCCCCTCCAGGATTTCTCAGAAAAGGTCCAGCAAACAGGCCCAGAGCCCGCAACCCAAAGCAAAATTACCAGCTCCTTACAAAAAAAAAAAAGTACCACTGCACCCCATCATTGGGGATATGTCCAAAGCTCAAAGTGGAATCTCAAGAGTCATTTGTACACCCATGTTTATCGCAGCCTCATTCACAACAGCCGTGAGATGGAAGTAACACAGATGTCCTTCAACAGATGAATGGATTTAAGAAAATATGGCATATACATAAAATGTAATGCTGTGTGTGACAGTCGCTCAGTCGTGTCCGACTCTTTGTGACCCCATGGACTGTAGCCTGCCAGGCTCCTGTCCATGGAACTAATTCTCCAGGCAAGAATACTGAAGTGGGTTGCCATGCCTTTTTCCAAGGGATCTTCCCAATGCAGGAATTGAACCTAGTTCTCCTGCACTGCAGGCAGATTCGTTACCATTTGAGCCACTGGGGAAGCCAAAATGGAATGTAAAGCAGCCTTGAAAAAAAGGAAACCCTGTCCCATGCTACAATATGGACAAGCCTCCAGGCCATTCTGCTAAGTGAAATACAGTATAATTCTACTCATATGAACTATTTAAAGGGGACAAAAATCACAGAAACAGAAAATAGGAAGGTGGTGACTGAGGGCTGGGAGGAGGGGAGAGGGGAAACTAGTGTTGAGTGGATATAGAGTTTCAGTGTTGCAAGACAAAAAAGTTCTAGAGATCAGTTGCACAACAATGGGAAGAGACTGAACATGACTGAACTGCACCCTCAACAATGGTTTAGAGGGTAAACTTAATGTTACATGCTTTTCACCACAATACAGAGAAAAGTTATTGTGGTAGATGGTGGTGCAAAGACAAGCCCATCAAGCCCTTCTTCCCTCATCCCCTACTCCTACTCCTTCCTCTTCTCACATCTAACAATATACCCTCTCGACCCAGGGCTCCCCCACACCGTCTTACTTGGCACAGACCTCCATGCCCTCATACCAGCTGGCTTGCGATTAAAATGGACCAAGTTAGGAAGTGCCAGAGAGCGCACAGCCTATTGTATCGAATTTCTTTGGCCTTTTATAGGGACGAACCCGTGAACCCAGCTAGTACTGGGCAGGGGCTTGAAAACCAAGAGGCCTGCATTGCTTTGCCTCCGACACGGATCAGCTGAAGCAAACCATTTAACCGTGTGGACCTCTTTGCCATAAAAGACGCTGGCCCAGGTGATCTTTATAGCCTCCCAGCTCCAAGTCTCTAATTAATTCAATTGCTAAAGAACCCATCGAGAACTTTAGAAGTCTCCTCAGCTGGACTTCTCCAGTGATTCCTCAAGCCCCTTTATCTTTTACTCAACTCCATGTATTTGCTTATTTTAGACACAAAAGCAGTTTTTGAAAATGTTACCAAAATAAGAAAAATTATAAGGTCAAAATTCTACTGATAGTAATTTTTGGACCAACACCCTAGGGAGTGCCCCAGGCCTCCCTGAGTCAGCAGAGTGACCCTACAACCACTTCATGCCAGCTTGTGGATGCAGCGTTAAGTCACTCCGGGCACACAGGACAGAGAGGAAGGGGCCCTGACCACCTTCCGTGCCTCACTGCAAGTCAGCCAACGTGACTGACACATCCATCTAAGCCAGATGCCAAGGTGGGCAGAGAACACAAAAAGATAATCACCACTCAACCCAAGGAGCTCAGGGTCCAGAGGGGACTCTCTCAGAGAGTAAGAAAATAGAGAATTCATTCCACTAAGAAAGCCAACCCATACAGAGGGCAGAGAAAGGGAGGGGATCAGGGAAGTTATCTGTGTTCTATCGTATTCTGGAAGCCCTCCCTGAAAGGGCTGGGTCTGATGGGTCATAACTGCTTTCTACTACAACTTGGCTGAACTTAGAACTCAACAGGTGACTTGAAGGTGAAGGCTGATGATGGAAAAGACAGCCTCTTCCTTCCTCCCCTGCCTAGCAGTCAGCCACACGATCCCCTGATTAAAAAAAAGTCGACTTTTTATATAATTAGTCCTTACATTTAAACAACCCCAGGGACTTCCCTGGTGGTCCAGTGGTTAAAGACTCCACACTCCCAATGCAGGGGGCACAGATTCCATCCTTGGTCGGGGAAATAAAATCCCTTATGCTACACAGAAAGACCAAAAAAAAAAAAAAAAAGCCAAACAAACAAAAGCCCCCAAATGGTCGGGAATGGAAGCATTTAATCTCTCATGATGAGAGTGCCCAGTGCAGACACACGGAGAGGCGCAGTCCTAGTCTGGGTGACCTTGGGCTGGTCCACCTGTCTTCTGCTGTAAACATGTGTCTGATGACTTCCCTAGGGTGCCGGGAAGATGCTTATAAAGTGCAAAGGAAACATGAGAGCCAATATCAGGCACTCATCAGCAACCACCACCACGCAAGCGATACATATAAAGGTGTCACTGACTGACTGATTCAGAAACTTTCACTCTGGAAATTCCACCGAAATCATACACTACTCTTTTTCTAGCAGAACTGACACTGCTCCGAAGTAAACAGAGTACTTCCCCCTGTGGCTGCCTCTGGTCGGGCTCCTCTGTGCTCCATCACACCAGCTGCTGAGGAATTTACTTGCCTGCTGACCAGCTGCTCATAGAGGATACGAGCCAGGGAGAAAGATTTCAGGAGCAGACAGGAGAGGTGAGGGAAAACTCTCCACAGAGAGCTTTCCCTGCCACAAGTCCTCAGGACATCAGAGCCATAATCTCATCCTTTAAAGCTCCTGACACTCATTCTCTGCTCCACAGAAAACTTTATTGTTTACTGGACTCTAGAAAAAAAAAAAATCGCTGTACTAGTGGGTTCCCGGCAAACATTTTTTATCATGCAGTCATTGTACCACATCCCAGGGACTCAGGGAAACACCGCATACAAGCACCAGGACATTTTCAGACGAGCTAGAATAATCCCAGTCCTTGATCTCCAGAGCTTCTTACTGGAACACTGCAAACTAAACAAACTCCATGAGAAAATGCACTTCCCGTGCGTGCGTTTAAACATATGCACGGTCCAAGCAAGCAGTCATAGACCGGTTCCATAAAGGGCAATCCAAATTAAAAGTGACACTTTCACTACTAGGGAAGACCATTGGATCTGTTCTAATTACGGAGAAATACAGAAGTCAAGAAAGGAGACTTTCGAAAAGAATGGAGAAGGCAAATGATAAGATAGAAAATGATAACACAAACCGTGGCTGCAATTTTTAGGTCACAGTTAAGAGACTGCGCTGTCTGGGTTTGGGATTGGTTCCCTCCGTGCGTGTAAGGAAAGAGTTGCTGTGGTCTTCCACTGAGGCACCATGAGATGAGCCCCTCCTTGGTATTTCTGCCTGCAGCCCCGAGCCCCTCAGAACAGCGGGCTTATGCAGTCTCTTTAGAAGAGCTAGCAAGCCACAAAACGGCTTGCTTTTCGTTGTCTCCACTCCAAAATCACTCTCCCATAGTTGTTCAAGTTCTCCTGAGGTCAGATTTATTGTCGTTGAACTAAATACAATTTACAGATTTAATGTCCTATTATTTAGTTACCTCTGTGTTATGAAGTATCAGATAGATTAGGCATACCCAAGGATTTTCCTGAACTCATAGAATCAAATTTATTCAGCAAAAGAAATTAAAGTATCAACCTACCTAAGTTCTTTACTCTGACACCCTCTCCACCGCTGATACTGCTATCCCCAGCTATCTACACAGAAACCCGAAAGTTCCACGAGGCGTTTTTGGTCCCAGGCAAAAACAAACCCAACCCACCTTTTCAGTTCACATTAACCCTAATTTAAACCCCCTGGGAAATCGTGCCAGATAAGACATACTAACACCTGAGTATAATTATGAACCCCCCCTCAATGAGCAAATATGAGAAAATGCTGTGTTTTCCTCTAAACAGATCCTATGTAAAAGCCATGTTAAAACAGGAGAGATGTTTCTCAAAATGCCCCACAGATGAAGAAAACTGGTTATTTTTTCATTGTCTCTGCAGGGTCCCCTCAATGAACATATTAAATGGGCCAAGCCACAAACAAACTTCAGCGGTTTCAGCTTCTCACTGAAGAAGGCTTTTCCATCTGAGCACTGATGGAACAGTGAAACGAAAGTGCACACCGAACGCAGGGAAGGGAAAATTAATTGGGGGGGATGGACAAATCAGTGTGCTCCTCACGGTGGCAAACTTCACAACAACTTTTTAGAAGCAACAAACCGCAGCACCACTAGCCTTTACAGACATACAGACACGTACATAAATGCTCACACACACCACTACTTGGAAGATAAGTACTGTTTGCAAACATCCTCCACCATCCTGCCTTTACCAGACTGCAAACCTTGACCAGAGACTGGGAGATTTCTACTCTTAGCTACCCTCTCTGCACTGTCAAAGTGGGAAGGTCATTCTGCCTGGTCACTTCAATCATTCTCCCTGCATCACAGTTTTCTACTTTGGGGTTGTTCAACGTTCAGATGCCTACGAGTAAAATAACCATTCGGCAACTTTATTCACCTTGGTTCTTTAAAAAAAAAAAAAAGAAAGAAAAGAAAGAAATTCATTGTGCAATGCCCAGGAAAAGCTGACAGCATTACTGTCTCTCCGACAAGCGCTTGCAATTACAATGGGGGGGGGGGGGGGCGGGGGGAGAGAGAGACTGTCTGACCAGACTCGCGGAACCCTTAAAAAAAAAAAAAAGATTCCAACCCCAATGGAGCCTGAGAACTTTTTTTTCCTAAGGAGACCACCCCTCGGGAACAAAAGTTACATTTCGATCACATGTTGGGAGTAGGGAGCAGGTTTGTTTTTTTTTAAGCGCACTAATTACCGGGGTGTTTTACAGACCTGAGGACCACTCGGGTTCCTCCTGACCGACTGTGAGCGGCATTTCATTGTCAAAAAGCAAAGGAGGTGGGGTGGGGGCGCAGGAGCCGACAGGGGGCTCGGCGGGAGCGGGGGAGCAGCAAGGTTACACTAGAGGGTACGCAGCCGCCGAGAGCTGCATCTCCTTCCCTGGCGCCCCAAATAATTTCCTGCGAACAGAGCGACTGCAACAGCCCCCTCGGATCGGAGGAGCCCGGCACGATCAGCCGGGCCGGTGCAGCTCAAGGCTTTCCACCCCGGAGAGGGAGGGGGAGAAGATCTTTACCTTAATGCTACACTGAGCAGGAGTCTCAGACATGTCTCACAGCGAGAGAGATCAGGAAGTTCTCAGTTTTTTTTCCACTTTCCTTTCCTCTCCCCAACCCAGAAACGCTCCACGGCCAGCCGGACGCGGTCATTTAAGAAGTTTCTTGCAGCATCTCTCCCGGCGGCCGCCCCGGGGGGCCGCGAGCGCGCGGGGCGGGGCGGGGCGGGCCGGGCGCGGGCCGAGTCGCCGCGCGCGGGGCGGCGGGGGCGTGGGAGCGGGCGGCGCGGCGGCGGGGTCTGCAGGTCGCGGCGCGGCGACCCGGGGCGCTAGCCCGGCCGGCCTGCCCCGCTCTCTCCTCCCACCCGGGCCGGCGCCCCCGCCCCCCGCCCTCCCGCCGCTCTCCCTCGCCCTCCCTCTCTCTCTCTCTCTCGAATGTTTTCCTTCCTGGAAGAGAGAAACTGAAAGGCAGAACTGAGAAAGCTCTTTGCTCATTGATCTTGAGAGTTTCAGTGCAGAAACTGACGTGAATTCCCAGCACTGAGCTCTGCCTCTTAAAGGAGCCACCAGGAAATAAAAGCTCGGGTTACAGCCCGGCATCGGGAAATAAAAGCCGCGCGGGGGAGGGGGGGAGAGGCCGGCGCGGCGGTCGCGGGGGGCGGGGGGCTGTGCGCGAGGCCCCCGGGGCCCGGGCGCAGGGCTGCTAAGCTCCGCCGGGCCGCCCCCGGGCTCGCGCCTCGGGGCCCCGGAACCCTCCGGACAGGATCAACGCCTCCCCCTCCCCTAGTCCGTCTCTTGGATACATTGAAAGGCACAGGGCTTTTTTTTTTTTTTTTTTTTTTAATTTTTCCTCCGCCCCCCGCCCCGAGCCGAGCGCAGACGCAATGAAAATAATTATATAGGAAGGGACATTCCGGTAAGGACGCGGAACCCGAAGGAGGAAATAAAACAATAGCCTTTGTTCTGCTTCTCGACCGCGGCCTCTTTAAGAGAATCCACCAGGAAATGGGAGATCGGGTTACAGCCCGCACCGGGGAAAAGGGGCGAGCGGGCGAGCGGCGGAGCGCGACGCCGCCGGAGACAAAGCGGGGCTGCTGCCCGCAGACGCCCGCCCGGCCGCGGGGGGGAATTCCCCGCCGAGGTGGGCGCCCCGAAAGCGCTGGGCGCGCAGGCGCGCGCCCGCCCGGCCGGGAATGCGGGCGCTGCCCGGCCGAGCACGCGTCCTGGAGAAGGGAAGGCTGCTGGGCAGTTATCAAAGGCGGTTGAGTTCCTTTTCCTGACCACCACCACCCCCAGCCACCCTTCCTCCCTCTTTCGAAATCCGCTGTCCTTTTAAAGCAATAGCGGCCGCTACCAACCGACATAGGTGACTCGACTACAAAGTTGACAGGACGGGTTCCTGGAGATAATACCCTTCCCGGGACCGCTTCTCCGAAGCCGTCACTGGCGGATGGGGCGACCCCCGGGATCCTGCCGGGAGGGTGGGAGGAATATTTGGCTAGGAAAACAATTGAGAGGAGGTTAAAGCCGGTCGGGCTGAAGGTTCTATCCTTGAGTACGTGTTGTCTGATCACTGTATTATTTTTATTGTTGTTTATAGTCTCTGAAAATGCTCCGACGCCTCCGCCGCAGAAGTGGGCACACTACTAATTATATGTAAATTCTAAACCCTGCTAATACTTTAGGCTTTAACATATCGATGTGTATTAAATTATGAATATGTAGACCACGACTCATTTCCCAGATCCTCCCCATTTTCCTACCCACTTCCCTTCATCTCACCACGTGATAAATCGTGTGCAGACTTTTTTACACGCTCGTTCGAAGAACACTCTGAACCAGGATTTATTTAAGGGGTTGGAATGGGAAAGCCCTGTTTCTGGGAAGGTGGGAATAATGGGATATTGTGAGTCTCCGAGGACCTCAGCAGTCCTTGTCACCTGCTAGTCCTATTCTTCCCGGGCGGGCTCACATCCACACCAACTCCTCTGTCTTGAACCACCTGCTGCCCCCTATCCCAATCCACACACACGTTATCTGCCTTTGATCCCATGGCTGGTGTTGCTGGCATTGGTTCTGATGTCTCATTGCTGGGTTAAATCCTATGAACCTCTACATCCCTTACTTACCAATATGATATTTGGCAGCTCACGTTCTCAGCTTAGGTAAAATGGGGTGGTGGTGGGGGGAGTAGTACCTATCTCTTAAGATTGCTGTGAATGTTAAATGAGCAGGTATATACGAAGTGATTATCTGAGTGCTTGCTACATATTTTACCTGCTCAATGTTAGCTACAATTATTTAACCTCAGGAACGAATTAACTCAACTTTATTCTCTCTCCTAACCTCCAGGTGACTCACAAAAGTGGTCATATAAATGAGTGTGTGTGGTCCAACGCAAAATATTGCAGTAGCTGCTGTGGAAAATGTCGCATTTATCCAGGGGCTGGTGATCTCTTTCTAGAAAGCTCCTGATAGTAAATATTTTAGGCTTTGTGCCCCAAGAGACAAAATTTAGATTTTGTAGATACTTATATAACAATAGAGGAAACAAATATCCAGTTTTTTTATTGACAAAATATAAGGTGTAATAATAAGAGCTGTAATACAAGTCTAACAGAGGAATGGAACTCTTTTTTAGGGGGATAACATTCACTAAGTTAAACATCAGTTTGAAGTAAATGTTCTCTATCATCACAATTGATTGCAAAGGTTTATCTGTTAATGCGGATCTCCCATGAGATTTTACTTATTTCATTTGGAAATATCTTTTCACCCAGATAGGATACTGCCAAATACATCAATCCATGAGCATATGGTTTTACTTGAGCATATTTATTGCTTATAAGGCAGTTATACAATTTTATTGGAATTCTATAAATTCTCTTGATATTTCCCCTTTAGTATGCCATTACATTGCAGGTTAATCATTTCCAATTGAAAATTAGGTGGAAATGCCTCAATTGCACAGTGAAGTGGATTTTAAATATGAAAATGTCCTTTTCACTTGCGTCAAAATCCAAAACCACTGTTGGAACTGTAGTTTGAGCTCAGAAAAATAGAACTGCTGCAAATTTGTGTTAAAATGGAAGTCTTGCTTCATGTTTTAACTTTTTTAAAATTTGTTTTAACTGAAGTGTATAAAGCAGCTTGATATTATTTGTGATTCAATGTTAATTGTGTCAAAATAATTTAACTGCAGTATAAGCTTCACATATAGCTGTATTTTGCTTTGCAGTTTTAGGTTGAATTCATGAAAAACATTATCAAGTCTATAACAAACTAATTGCCAAACCACTCAGTAATTATGGTTGAAGGAAGTTCTTTTCATTCAAATTCGTTCCCATTTGTCAGGGGTTTCTCTGTTCCTTGTTTCCTGATTTCTTTGGGGTAATAAGGTATTTTTTTCATGTTCCATTTAATTTCCTAGATGGTCTTTCTAGTGTTTCTGTTTCTATGCTGAATATAGTGGTTGCTCTAGAAATTACAATTTGTGTCTTTAATTACCACAGTCTATCTTCAAATAATATTCTAATTTATGGATAGATAAGAAAACTTACAACAGTATAATTTCATTATTACTCTCCCATCCTTTATGATATTGTCCTATATTTTATTTCTACCTATTATGAAGTCCACCATACATTGCGGAGTGGTTGATACTTTTTTCTTAATATTTTAAATATGTGTGTGTAATGAAGGTACTAAAATATGTCTCTTTCATCTGCCTAACTATTTATCCTTTTCAGTACTTTCTTATTCCTTCTTGCAGATCTAGTATTATTTCTTTTTGTCCTCAAGAATCTCTTTGGCATTTCTTAGTGGAGACAGAGTCTTCTCAGCTTTGTCTGTCAGAATGTCTTTAGTTCACATGCAGTTTTGAAGGATAATTTTCAACTGTATATAAAATTTTAGGTTGACAGATTTTTTTTTCCTTTTGGCACTTTAAACATGTCATTCCATCCCTGTCTCCATTATTTTTGATTAAGATTCATTTGTAGTTCATATTTTAGCTCCCGGTTTGTAATGTCTGTTTTCTCTGGCTGTCTTTAAGATGTGCTCTATAAATTTGGTTTTCAAAATTGTGACTAGGATGTGTCTATATATAGGGGTTGGTGGTTTTTGTGGGGGTTTTTTTTTATTTATTCTTCTTGATGTTGGCAACTATTCTTGGACCTACAAGTTGTTATCTTTTATCAGTTTTGGAAAACTCTCATCTGTTAGCTCTTTGAATATTCTTTCTGTCCATTCTTTGTCCTATTCTTTTTTTACTCCAGCTGATGCAAGTGTTAGACTGTATGACATTGTTCCATAGACCCAAATATTCTTCTTTTCTTTTAACTTTCTATTTGGATGCTTTCTATTACTATTTATCTCTTTTCTAACTTTTATCCTCTGTATCATCCACCTTACTGTTAAGCCTATCTAGTTCTTTACTTCAGATACTGTTTTTTTATTTTTAGCATTTCTATTTTTTAATATTCTCCATCATTTCTCTGAAGTTGCTCATATCATTATACATGAGTTCTACTTTTAAGTCCTTTAGCATTTTTGTTATACTGTTACAGTTCTCAAATATAATGTTTTCTTGGTTAACTTCTTTTGGTTTCCTTTCTTGACCATGAGTTACATTTTCTTACTTGTGTGTGTGTGTATTGATATTTTTTACCAGACATTTTATATAAAAATACATACATTATGTAAAAATACACAGTAGAGAATGAATTAAATAATATTTTCCTCCCAAAAGGGGCACACACATTCTTCTATAAGGCTGTTAGAATTGGAGCTGAGTTGATACACTTTATAGTCGAGCCAGATGTGGGCTTTGTTGTAATTCTGCAGTTTGATTCAGGCAGGATCAGAACTTTTCTTAGAAACAAATACTGTCTGAATACTGTTATCTCAGCTGTTCTGCCTTGCTTGGTGTCTTCATTATCTTTCAAGCTTTTGAGTAAGTGCTCCCTTCTCTCTGCCCTGACCTTTTGTGTTAGCTGAAGGCCTGGAGTGCCATGGGTTTTCTCTCAGTTCTCCCACCCTCTACAAGTCTTTCTTAACTGAAAGTCCAAAGTGTCTCTGAAAGTGTCTCTCAGCTCTTTTCACTGTCCTTCTGTTTATGGTCCAATCCCAATAGTTAATGAAAATCAGTGGGAAAGAATTGTGAGATAGTATAATTTCACTCTGGGCCTGTGATTCCTCTGGATTCTACTCTGATACATTAGCCCACACACTGCCATTAAAATTTGTTAAAAGTTAGGCTGATTTCTTCTTGCCATCATCTGTGGTGGGGTCCTCTTGTCTATAATTCAGTCAATGGTGAGAACCAATGCGGATCTTTTCTTTCATTTGAAGAACTGTCGTTTTGTGAAATTTAATTCACTGAGGTTTCTTTGTGCTCTCATTTCTCTGATTTTTTTTTTTTTGTAATTATGTAGACTGTATAATTTGTTTGGGGTGTTAGGGAATGAATTAGTCTCTTGTGACTTTCTACATACAAACTGGAAGAGGGACCTGAATCTTTATCCTACAAAAGAATGATGAGGAGGGGGGGAGAAGTGGGGGAAGAATGAACAGTTAAGAACATGTGGAAGTAGATATGCCTAATTTAAAAACATAGTCATTCTCATAATATAGTTATATTTTTACAATGAAAAATAATAACATTTTTAAAACATAGACTGCAAAAAGAAACACCGTTCACGTATCTGCCACATCAGCGTTCCTTAACCCAGTGGACATGCTTCTTTAAAAGGGTTCTGTCATAACTAGTGGGGTGGGAAAAAAGAGGAGAAATGTTTATGCTTATCCAAATAAGACAATGATTTTTAAACCTTAAGAGTCCCTGCCAGGGATTTCCCTGGTGGTCCAGTGGCCAAGACTCCCTGCTCCCAATGCAGGGAGGCCAGGGAACTAAGATCCCACATGCCGTGCAGTCTGGCCAAAAAATAATAATAATAAAATTTTTTTTTCAGTTGTTTAAAACAAAGTCACTGTGCAAAATGATCAGCTTCCCATAGGCCCATCCAGTCATTTATATTTTTAGTATTTTTCAGTCCTCTGTCACATCTTTCCCCATCTAACCTTCAAACTATTGTATTCCATATGCCTTCTCCCCATGGCGTCCTCATCTCTCTTACTAATGCCACCATATTATCAAGCTCCAAGTTAATGAACCTCAAAATAATTTTTGACATGCTGCTCTCTTTTATGCCATAAATATTGCCTCTTCCCAAATCTGTTTCATTTCACAGATTCTCCTTAATCTTTCCAGAAGTAGCAGCTCTTCAGGTTGGATTATCACCACTCCCCTTTTTTCAACATCTAACTTCTATAGTTCATCTGTAATCACTAGTGAATCTTCTGTCTCTGCTCAGATCTCTTAGTTCATTACCCATTTCTATCCTCAGGCCTTGTCCCATATTACTCAAAACTCCACCCACACACACAAGCTATGAAACTATTTGTTTTCCATCAAGTAGTACTTGAAGATCACCTCTTTCATAAATCCATCTCACACTGCATAGATGGGAGGTATCCAAAAGATAAGGAGTCAGAATGCTGGAGTGGATTTGTTTTGTTTTGTGAGAACTGTGCAGCTGTCCCCTAATTATGACTTGGGAGGGTTCAGAAGACACTCCCTTCCATGAGGCTTTAAATATTGCATTGTTGAAGCAAACACCAGCATCCCTGTGGAGTTCTGTCGTAGTCTTTCTCTCTGAGCCACTGAATTCACCAACAATGGTGGGATACTGGAGTGACAGGTGCTAAGTCACATGGCTTAACTATCTTTGTTGTTGTTCAGTCACTTAGTCCTATCTGAATCTTTGTGACCACATGGACTGCAGCACACGAGGCTTCCTTGTCCTTCACTGTCTTCCAGAGTTTGCTCAAACTCATGTCCATTGAATTGGTGATGCCATCCAACTATCTCATCCTCTGTCATCCCCTTCTCCTGCCTTCAGTCTTTCCTAGCATCAGGGTCTTTTCCAGTGAGTTGGCTCCTCGCATCAGGTGACCAAAGTATTGGAGTTTCAGCTCCAGCATCCTTCCAATGAATATTCAGGGTTGATTTCCTTTAGGATGGACTGGTTTGATGTCCTTGCTGTCCAAGAATCTTCTCCAGCACTGCAGTTTGAAACCATCAATTCTTGGGCACTCGGCCTTCTTTATGGTTCAACTCTCACATTCATGCATGACTACTGGAAAACCCATAGCTTTGACTAGATGGACCTTTGTCAGCAAAGTGATGTCTATGCTTTTTAATACACTATCTAGGTTTGTCATAGCTTTTCTTCCAAGGAGCAAGCATCTGTTAATTTCATGGCTGTAGTCACCATCTGTAGTGATTTTGGAGCCCAAGAAAATGAAATCTGTCATTATTTCCATCCCCCCCCCCCCCCATGTATTTGCCATGAAGTGATGAAACTAGATGCCATGATCTTTGTTTTTTGATTGTTGAGTTTTAAACCAGCCTTTTCACTCTTCTCTTTCAACTTCATCAGGAGGCTCTTTAGTTCCTCTTCACTTTCTGCCATGAGAGTGGTATCACCTACCAGAAAAAAAGAGAACATGGTTGTCATAATGGACAGCAGAACTAAGCAGGTCATCAGAATGGTTTGATCTTTGGTACTGGCTAATTTATTGTGATCTCCCTTGGACTGAAATAAATAGACATCCTAATAAAGTCTTACTTGGTTTGTATACAGAAAAAAGCTCTAGGTCTAGAGTCAAAAATTGTAATTTGTGTTCCAGTAACAGACAGTGCTGGGTCCCTGACTTATTCCCAGACTTGATTCGGTCCACACTGAGTAGATACAGAGCCCCTTAAATTAAGGCGAAGCAGCTCTTGACCTGGTGAATACTTTTTCTCTTATCTCTCATAGTAAAGATGACAAAGCGTAGTTAGCTTTCACCTGGTAGGGGTGACAATACACTTCACTGTCCTGTCTCAAGCCTTTATCAACACTATAGCCCTCTATCACCATTTGGTCTGAAAAGACATGAATTGCCTCTGCATTCCACAAAATATCACTTTGGTTTATTATGGTAGTGACAGCATATGAACTGGACATGATTAGCAGGAAGTAGCAACTATCCAGAGGGTAAAAATAAATTTCACAAAAGCTTAGGGGCTTTCTGCCTTGTTGACTACCCTCTCCGATCTGGGGCATGGTCATGATATCTCTATTAAGGGAAAGAAGAAGCTGCTGGATCTAACCCTTCCCACTCCAGAGAAAGAAGCATTACTTCTACTGGCTTCCAGTTTTCAGTGGGACCCAGTGTAAAAGAAGACTCTGCAACAGGCCCATGCTGTGTGGCTGCTCCTCTGCCCCTTGAGCCCTTTGATCCAGAAGACCCATTGAAATTTGAAAGACTCATGACAAAACCCAGGAAAGCATTGGGCTGGGCACACATAGCAGCGCTCCAATGTGAGTGGAAGTATATACAGGTTTGGGCACAAATAGGTCCTAAAGGCACAAGGAAGTTGTCTGAACTACTGGCTCAGATTCCTGTTGTTCTTACTCCTGTTAAACTGCCTCCTGTCTCTCAACCCACACCTACAGCCTCATCGGAAGTTCTCTGTGTCCACTATGCTAAGGAAGACAAAGTTCGGGCCTGTTTGCGGGTGGTTTTCAGCCAACATGCTGGCATCAGCTGAGAGTGGACAACTGTGGCCATACTGCCCCACTCTGGAGTGGCTCTAAAGGACAGTGGTCACAAAAAACCCCTCCAGTGGTCAGAACTGGAAACGGACTTACCTTTTTTGTCTGCCAAGCTTCGGGAAAAATCATGGATTGTGGACTTACAAAATGCCCTCTTCATCCTTAGAATATTCCCTGCAGCATCACTTCTGGACAGGAAGTTGATTCTGTATCAAGTAAATGGCAGCAACCTAATAGCTCAGCAGTAAAGAATCCACCTACAACGCAGGAGACCCAGGAGACACGGCTTTGATCCCTGAGTCAGGAAGATCCCCCTGGAGGAGGAAATGGCAACCTACTCCAGTATTCTTGCCTGGAGAATCCCATGGACAGAGGAGCCTGATGGGCCACAGTCCATGAGGTTGCAGAGTCAGACACGACTGACTGACCGAGCACGCACGCACATGACAGCAATGGCTTGAGCTTACGGAATTCACTGAGCGATGATGCTCCCCGTCACTTTGAAGCAATTAGCTTGCTAGGATAATGAGATGGCCCTTTGAAGACTCAGTTGTGGTTCAGCTGGGTGGCACCACTGTGCAAGGGTGGAGTAAATTCTTCTAGTATACTTGCACTGAGCAAGCAGCCACCATCTGGTGCTTCTTGTCTCCATTCCAAGAATCAAGCGGTAGAAATGGAACTGATTGCTTTCATTCTGAACTCCAGAGGTCCACTAGTAAAAATGATGCTTCCTCTCCTCTGAATGGTGTGCTCTGTTGGTTTAGAGGTCTTGGTTCACAAGGAACTGTTTTTTCACCATAGACATACCAGTGCTTCTACCAAAGTGGAAGCTGAGACTGTAACCTGGACAGACTGAGTTTCTCATGCCACTGAACCAACCAGCAGGAGAAAAATAAATGGGCTTAATATACTAGCTAGTGTGACTGATCCTCATCCTCAAGGGGAAACTGGGTTGCTGCCACACAAAAATGGGAGCAGGGTGGAGTAACAACAGATACCTCTTCATATTCACATGCACCATGGAAAAAGTTGACAGAAAACTGTGTGTTCTCGGTCTTGTCTGACTCTTTGCAACCCCATGGACTGGAGCCCACCAGGCTCCTCTGTCCATGGGATTCTCCAGGCAAGAATACTGGAGTGGGTTGCCGTTTCCTCCTCCAGAGGATCTTCTCGATACAGGGATCGAACCCATGTGTCTTGTGTCTCCTTATTGGCAGGCAGATTCTTTACCACTGAGCACCTGGGAAGCCTGATAGAAAACAACAACCCAATACAGCAGGACTGCACATGCTACAGATCCCTTGAGAATTAAAATTTGGGTGATGCCCCAGGAAAGCTGAGGTGCTTCCTGAGTGCAGAGAATACTAACTGGATAGTGGGGAAAGGAGATTTACAGATATTAATGATCAGGTGACCAATTGCAGAAATGAGCATGGTAGTATTGAGTGTATTTTCTCTTTGATAGGAATGTGTGGAGGTGAGGGGAGCTGTTGCCTGTATCTGCAAGACACACACACATGGCTTATTTGTTTCTTTTTTCCTCTCCCATTCCTCTACCATCTAACATCTAACCATCTAACAATATTAGCACCTTAGTACTTTTTTTTCCATTTATTTTTATTAGTTGGAGGCTAATTACTTTACATCATTACAGTAGTTTTTGTCATACATTGAAATGAATTAGCCATGGATTTACATGTATTCCCCATCCCAGTTCCCCCTCCCACCTCTCTCTCCACCCGATCCCTCTGGGTCTTCCCAGTGCACCAGGCCCGAGCACTTGTCTCATGCACCCAACCTGGGCTGGTGATCTGTTTCACCCTAGATAATACACATGTTTCAATGCTGTTCTCTTGAAACATCCCACCCTCGCCTTCTCCCAGAGTCCACAAGTCTGTTCTATACATCTGAGTCTCTTTTTCTGTTTTGCATATAGGGTTATCGTTACTATCTTTCTAAAGTCCATATATATGTGTTAGTATACTGTAATGGTCTTTATCTTTCTGGCTTACTTCGCTCTGTATAATGGGCTCCAGTTTCATCCATCTCATTAGAACTGATTCAAATGAATTCTTTTTAATGGCTGAGTAATATTCCATGGTGTATATGTACCACAGCTTCCTCATCCATTCGTCTACTGATGGGCATCTGGGTTGCTTCCATGTCCTGGCTATTATAAACAGTGCTGTGATGAACATTGGGGTGCACGTGTCTCTTTCAGATCTGGTTTCCTTGGTGTGTATGCCCAGAAGTGGGATTGCTGGGTCATATGGCAGTTCTATTTCCAGCTTTTTAAGAAATCTCCACACTGTTTTCCATAGTGGCTGTACTAATTTGCATTCCCACCAACAG
Organism: Odocoileus virginianus; assembly: GCF_023699985.2. Classification (NCBI taxonomy): domain Eukaryota; kingdom Metazoa; phylum Chordata; class Mammalia; order Artiodactyla; family Cervidae; genus Odocoileus; species Odocoileus virginianus. Next base: position 17,399,508 of record NC_069696.1, on the reverse strand, counting down.
TGTAAGAGGGTTCCCTTTTCTCCACACCCTCTCCAGCATTTATTGCTTGTAGACTTTTGGATAGCAGCCATCCTGACTGGCATATAATGGTACCTCATTGTGGTTTTGATTTGCATTTCTCTGATAATGAGTGATGTTGAGCATCTTTTCATGTGTTAGCCATCTGTATGTCTTCCTTGGAGAAATGTCTGTTGAGTTCTTTGGCCCATTTTTGGATTGGGTCATTTATTTTTCTGGAGTTGAGCTGCAGGAGTTGCTTGTATATTTTTGAGATTAATCCTTTGTCTGTTGCTTCGTTTGCTATTATTTTCTCCCAATCTGAGGGCTGTCTTTTCACCTTGCTTATAGTTTCCTTTGTTGTGCAAAAGCTTTTAAGTTTCATTAGGTCCCATTTGTTTATTTTTGCTTTTATTTCTAAAATTCTGGGATGTGGGTCATAGAGGATCCTGCTGTGATTTATGTCAGAGAGTGTTTTGCCTATGTTCTCCTCTAGGAGTTTGATAGTTTCTGGTCTTACATTTAGATCTTTAATCCATTTTGAGTTTATTTTTGTGTATGGTGTTAGAAAGTGTTCTAGTTTCATTCTTTTACAGGTGGTTGACCAGTTTTCCCAGCACCACTTGTTAAAGAGGTTATCTTTTTTCCATTGTATATCCTTGCCTCCTTTGTTGAAGATAAAGTGACCATAGGTTCGTGGATTTATCTCTGGGCTTTCTATTCTGTTCCATTGATCTATATTTCTGTCTTTGTGCCAGTACCATACTGTCTTGATGACTGTGGCTTTGTAGTAGAGTCTGAAGTCAGGCAGATTGATTCCTCCAGTTCCATTCTTCTTTCTCAGGATTACTTTGGCTATTCGAGGTTTTTTGTATTTCCATACAAATTAACACCTTAGTATTTAAATTACAGGATACTAAAGGATGAGTGAAATCCTGCTGTAGGACTGAGTATCACTGAAAAGTGGATCTCGTGTATGGATCATCTTGGGGAGATGACAAGTGTCTTTGCAGTTGTGTGAGGGTAGTTATATCTTAAGTGGAAACATGATTTTGCTATTATCCATATTTAGAAATGGTTAAAAGAAGATGCACAGCTGCCAGATTAAGAAACAGTGGACTACTCTAAAGGGTGCTATTTTCCAGAATCCCCTTTCCCTTCTGGTTCTGAATTAGTGCTAGCTGTAAGAACGCCTGCAGGAAACTGGAAGGCAGGGTGGAAGTCATGGTCACAGTTTTCAGAGGTTTGTTGCAGTCAGATGTGGTGATGGTTAGGTTCAGAGGTCACCACAGGACTGCAGTGAGTCCGTGCTCTTGAATTCCATGACCAGCCCACAGATTGCTCCACAAGCGCACTTTCAGAGGCTAACTTGGGCATCTGAATATGATTGATCTCTTGGATTTCTCTGCAAACCTCAACTTGTCTGCCTGCACCAGTGTTTCCAACTGATTGATCATTGACTGCTTCCTGGTATAATCACGTAGGAAAAGATTGATAAATGCTTGATTTTTTCCCCCTTTACTTACCTGTTCTCAACATAATGAATGGTTCTCTATCATCTTCCCAAGGTGACCTACTAGCCTCTCTCCGCCCAAGTATCTAAATTCTCGGATTTAAACACATCTGGCCTGTTTAAATGCACTGCAATTAGGTCCTAATTGTTCATCCTTGGCCATCTATCAAATTCTAATATATAACAGTTTCATTATCATTTACTGCAGAGTATTCTAAAATTTCCATTATCATTTCTCCTTTCACATGTGCATTATTTTCAACTGTGGTTTCTTTTTCATTTTTCAAAAGCATGGAATTTTTATACTTAATTTATTTTTTTAATTGATATCTTAATTGCATTCCAGTTAAAAGATGGTCATTGCTTGATGCTGATATTTGGAATTTGTTGAGATGATTTATGTCCAGGTACAGTGGACTACAGATTTTTTTCTATAAAAAGTCATAGAGGAACTACTTTAAGCTTTGTGAGGCATAGTCTGTCTTCACCTTATCAAGTTTTACTTTTATAATTTGATACTGTTGTAGCAGGTGCACATAAGTTTAGAATTTTTATATCTTCCTGGTGAATTGGGCTTTTAAAAAACTATTATGTGTCCCCCTTTATATTAATACTTAATAATTTTTGCCACTGATCATAGCAAACACCCTTTTCCAACAACGCAAGAGAAGACTCTAAACATGGACATCACCAGATGGTTAATACTGAAATCAAACTGATTATATTCTTTGCAGCCAAAGATGGAGAAGCTCTATACAGTCAGCAAAAACAAGACTGGGAACTGACTGTGGCTCAGATCATGAACTCCTTATTGCAAAATTCAGACTTAAATTGAAGAAAGTAGGGAAAACCACTAGACCATTCATGTATGACCTAAATCATATTCCTTACGATTATACAGTGGAAGTGAAAAATAGATTTAAGGAATTAGATCTGATAGTGTGCCTGGAGAACTATGGACAGAGGATCATGACATTGTACAGGAGGCAGCAATCAAGACCATCCCCAAGAAAAAGAAATGCAAAATGGCAAAATGATTGTCTGAGGAGGGAGGCCTTACAAATAGCTGAGAAAAGAAGAGAAGCTAAAGTCAAAGAAGAAAAGGAAAGATATACCCATTTGAAAGCAGAGTCTCAAAGAATAGCAAGGAGAGATAAGAAAGCTTTCCTCAGTGACCAGTGCAAAGAAATAGAGGAAAACAATAGATTGGGAAAGACTAGAGAGCTGTTCAAGAAAATTAAAGATACCAATGGAACACTTAATGCAAAGATGGGCACAATAAAGGACCTAACAGAAGCAGAAGATATTAAGAAAAGGTGGCAAGAATACACAGAACTATACAAAAAAAGATCTTCATGACCCAGAAAACCATGATGGTGTGATCACTCACCTAGAGCCATACATCCTGGAACTCGAAGTCAAGTGGGCCTTAGGAAGCATCACTACAAACAAAGCTGGTGGAGGTGATGGATTCCAGTTGAGCTATTTCAAATCCTAAGAGATGATGCTGTGAAAGTGCTTTACTCAATATGCCAACAAATTGGGAAAATTCAGCAGTGGCCACAGGACTGGTAAAAGTCAATTTTCATTCCAACCCCAAAGAAAGGCAATGCCAAAGAATGCTCAAACTACTGCACAATTGCATTCATCTCACACGCTAGCAAAATAATGCTCAAAATTCTCCAAGTTAGGCTTCAACAGTATGTGAACCATGAATTTTTAGATGTTCAAGCTGGACTTAGAAAAGGCAGAGGAACCAGAGATCAAATTGCCAACATCTGCTGGATCATGACGAAAAGCAAAAGAGTTCCAGAAAAACATCTATTTCTGCTTTATGGACTATGCCAAAGCCTTTGACTGTGTGGATCACCACAAACTGGAAAATTCTTCAAGAGATGGGAATACCAGACCACCTTACCTGCCTCCTGAGAAGTCTGTATGCAGGTCAGGAAACAACAGTTAGAACTGGACATGGAACAACAGACTGGTTCCAAATCAGGAAAGGAGTATGTCAAGGCTGTATATTGTCACCCTGCTTATTTAACTTATATGCAGAGTACATTGTGGGAAATGCCGAGCTGGACGAAGCACAACCTGGAATCAAGATTGCCAGAAGAAACACCAATAACCTCAGATATGCAGATGACCCCACTCTTATGGCAAAAAGCAAAGAAGAACAAAACAGCCTCTTTTGAAAGTGAAAGAGGAGAGTGAAAAAGTTGGCTTAAAGCTCAACAGTCAGAAAACTAAGATCATGGCATCTGGTCCCATCACATTGTGGCAAACAGATGGGGAAATGATGGAAACTGTGAGAGACTTTTTTTGGGCTCCAAAATCACTGCAGATGGTGATTGGAGCCATGAAATTAAAAGATGCTTGCTCCTTAGAAGAAAAGCTATGACCAACCTAGACAGCATATTAAAAAGCAGAGACTTTACTTTGTCCACAAAGGTCCATCTAGTCAAGGCTATGGTTTTTCCAGTAGTCATGTATGGATGTGAGAGTTGGACTATAAAGAAAGCTGAATGCTGAAGAATTGATGCTTTTGAACTGTGGTTGTGGAGAAGACTCTTGAGAGTCCCTTGGACTGCAAGGAGATCCAACCAGTCCATCCTAAAGGAGATCAGTCCTGGGTGTTCATTGGAGGGACTGATGCTGAAGCTGAAGCTCCAATACCTTGGCCACCTGATGTGAAGAACTGACTCATTGGAAAAGAACCTGATGCTGGGAAAGATTGAAGGCAGGAGGAGACGGGGACAATAGAGGATGAGATATTTGCATGGCATCACCGACTGGATGGACATGAGTTTGAGCAAGCTCTGGGAGTTGGTGATCGACAGGGGACACCTGCGGTGCTGCAGTCCATGGGGTTGCAAAGACTTGGACATGACTGAGCGACTAAACTGAACTGAATAATTTTTTAATCTTAACATCTATTATTTCTAATAAAAATATAGTCATATCTGTTAAATATTTTCCTGTTTTATCCTTTTTTGCCTTTTTATTTTTAGGCTTTATTCTAACATTTTTGATGGATCTCTTCTAAACATCATATAAGCAGATTTTTAAACCAATCCCTTCTGACATTACCTGTTTTTTTGGTTATGTAGGTGTACTCAGTCATGTCTGACCCTTTGCGACCCCATGGACTGTAGCCCACTAGGCTCCTCTGTTCATGAAATTTCCCAGGCAGAATACTGGAGTAGGTTGCCATTTCCTCTTCCATGGGCTTCCTTCTTGAGCCAGGGACCGAACCTGAGTCTCTTATGTCTCCTCTTGGCAGGTGAATTCTTTACCACTCTGCCACCTGGGAAGCCCTGCTTTTTTACTTATGAATATACTTCATTTGTGTATTGTAATTATAGATTTCTCTGAACTTGTTTATACCATGTTTTAAATTCCTATTTGTCCCACTTTTTCTGTTTCTTTTTTTCCTTTTATGGGAAAGATGGTCATGATTGGCAAACATTTCTTCAGTTCAGTTCAGTCGCTCAGTCATGTCTGACTCTGTGACCCCATGAACCGCAGCACGCCAGGCCTCCCTGTGCATCACCAACTCCCAGAGTCCACCCAAACCCCATCCAACCATCTCCTTCTCTATCGTCTCCTTCTCCTCCTGCCCTCAACCTTTCCCAGCATCAGGGTCTTTTCCAATGAGTCAGCTCTTGGCATCAGGTGGCCAAAGTATTGGAGTTTCAGCTTCAATATTTCTTATGCTTACCCATATAAGCACTTAAGTTTGGGGAGGCAAAGTGAGTAATTGTGAACAATAGGAATGCAAGTGACATATCACCTTCCACCCAAAGCTGGAAGGGTCAGAGTTTTCCACATGTTCTTTTACCCTGTTGCAACAACTTACCACATGCCATATGGCAAAGCCTTTATCCATCAAGCCCTTCGGTAACTATAGAGCGGGGTCTCCTTCCCATCTGCATTCCTGTGCAGTAAGAGAGAGAAAATCAATCTCATTTGTGTTATGTCAGTGAGATAGTCAAGCAGATTTATCATCATAGCATAAGGTAGCCTACTGTGATTAATATGTCATTTTAAAATCTTTGCAATGATTGTATTTTTTTTCCATTTTCCCCCTTGATTTGGAATGTGTTTGGTCTCTATCTAGTTATTTCGTATTTGTGTGTGTATGCAGGGGTAGGGGAGTGGGTGTTGGAGATTTCCATTACTGTTTGATAGCCCAGCATGACATGGTTTACTCAGGATATAATTGCTTTTATTTGTATTGCTGGATCCTTCAGAATGTGTGGAGCACCGCACTCTGGCAAGTGGAATCACATCCTTTTTCTTTTTAATATACAGATGGTGGTGGCAGTGATTTAGTTGCTAAGTTGTGTCCGACTCTTGTGACCCCAAATACACAGATGCTCGTCACCAATCCTCTGTCACACATGACAGGCTCATAGCCCCCAAGCCAAAATTCTTTGGCCAGATGTGTTTCTCAATTCAGATCTTTTGGATTTAGAAAGGTAATACAGTATACTTCTGAATCAAACATCTAAATACTTCAGCAGTCAAACATGTGAATGTTCAGAATAAATAGGATAAATGCAGATAATCAAGTAGCCTCCAGGAGTTCATATCAGATTCTGCCACCACATTAGTTTTAAAAAAATAGTTTTTCATGGTTTTCTGGAATTACAAATAAGAGATTCTTGATTTGTATTTCCTTAAATAGGCTACAAAGTAATCAATTATTATTTTGTTAGTGGCATTCGAGTTCTAAGGATAAATTCTGGCCATTTTAGGTAGAATTACTGTCTTCCAAGGCTCTTTAGCAACAATGCATTTCATATGGACATTGTGCCCTGGTGCTTGTGGGATCTTAGTTCCCCAAACAGGGATCGAACCCAGGTCCTTGTCAGTGAAAGTGTGTAGTTCAAACTCTTGAACCACTAGGGAATTCCCTCATTGGTTTTTAATAGCAGTATCAAAGTCACCAAGTAGAGGCCATTTTCTGATGGCCTATTTCAGCAACATGTTTGCCAATTATAAATTTTAATTTTGAATACAAAATTTCAAGGATATTATTACATCAACATGCTTTCACAGCAGATCAATGTAGAATAGTGTAAAGATCTAAAAGCTATAACATATATGTATATTTGAAGGAACCAAGTATGTTATGGAGTAGAAAGTTATGGACATTGTCAAGTATAGTAAGGAATTTTAGAAGGAATCTTAGAGGCTTCTTACCTTGGCCTTCTATCTGATATAAGAATCCCATCCTGAAGACTTCACAGTAGATAATCACTGCTCTCTTCTGCAACAAATGAGTTTACTATTTTTAAAGGCATGCCTCCACATTGCTTAATTGTTAAACTAACACATAGGCTATTTTCCTCTGTACTAAAAAGCTGGTTACTCTTACCCACAATCCACCTAGGACATACACACACATTTTGTTTTCTCCAGGATAAATATATCCAGTTCCTCAAAATATGCAAGGATCAAAGTGTTCAAATTGCAAATTTCAGAACTAATATCTAAGAGTAGAGGTGACAAAATGACAGTGTAAAACTGACAGCAAGAAAAAATTTTCTAAATTGAGTTGTTCAAGAATGAAGAATATTTCTCTCCAATATGGGGAACACCTCACTTTTGATGGTAATAAAACAGAATGGGGACCATTTGATCTAAAGAAGAAATTTCTGCCATGAGACAAAAGCATAACCTGCTGACCTCTAAGTTTCTCTTTAGTTCCAAATTGCATGACTCTTTGATTCCAAATAGTTGGGAAATAATGAAACAAAACTTCTTTTCCAGTCTTCTTCCTTCCTCCCTTAATGAATAATTAACCACACATTAAATCATCTTTCCTAAGAAAGTTCTGAGTTTGTAATACCCAGCTGTGTTTTAGTCAGTTTGAACCTAAAGGGCAATTTTTACAAAATTCCCAGCAGAGGTGCCAAATATTGATTTGAGGTTGCCAGATAGAATGTGTGTCTTGTTCTAATCCATAGTAAAGTAATATTTCATAAACTCAGACTCAAAAGAACACTTTTTATATTTCAAACTTGTATTGATGTGACTGCTATTGAGGATGACTTCTCGTTTTTTGGCTGTGCCATGGTATGTGGGATCTTTATTCTACAATTAGAGATCAGACCCATGCCTCCTGCAATGGAAGCATGGAGTCTTAACCACTGGGCCACCTGGGAAGTCCCAAGGATGACTCTTTTCTCGTGTGATAAGTAATTGCTAAGTTGTTGAAAACACTGTTAGCAAATTTAAAATTTTTTGAAAAGGTTTAAAATACTATTAGCAAAGACAGACATAGTACAGTATGCTTAAAGTTTCATGGAAGGGCATCTCACAGGGGAAGAGCTACTATACACAAATCTCACTAAACTCTAAATAAAATTCTAGAGAAGCCTTCTTACATGACATGATCTGGATTGGGTATTGGTTAATGTTGGATTAATTGGAATAACTGATTAAAATAGCACACAGGTTTCTTAAACATGTGTTTTACCTGAAAATATATAAATAGATGAGAATTCCCTGGCAGTCCAGTGGTTCACTGCCAAGGGTGCTGGTTCAATCCCTGGTTGGGGAACTAAGTTCCTAGGAACATCACATCCTACATGTGATGCAGCCAAAAAATAATAATAAAATAAAACCCATAAATAGGGGTTTCAGATCGAGCTGGCAAAGTAGGAGGAGGTGGAGCTCACCTCCTCCCACAAACACATTGAAAATTCATCTACATATGGAAGAATTCTCACTGAAAACTAGCCAGAGACTGGCAATAAGACTTCTGGGCCACCGAGGCTGTAAGAAAGACCCACACGTAACTGGGAAGGAAAGGAAGAGAAGCTGCCGGGTCAGAACCTGTGCCCCTGGGAGGGGGGTGGAGAGGAAGAGGACACACGCCCTGGGGAAGGCGTTGTCTGAGATACACTGGACTCCACAGCTGTGGGGTCCTAGGCAGGGAAGACAAGCCCACTGGCCTGACTGGAGGAACTCTGAGACTAACAAAAGGCTGTGAGAAGGCTGGACTCCACTTGCAAGGAGCGCTCGCATGCTGGCTTTGCCCCCAGAGCATGAGGAGAGAGGTCTGCTCCAGTGGCTGCTGGGCTTCCATGACCCCTATCAGCACACCTGGCTACGGTTGAGTGAATGCTCTGCTCCCACTCACTCCATGAGATGGCACGGCACTGGATCTAGGACTGGAGGAAGACTCAGCTATAGGACACAGAGGCAACCTCACCCTGGGGAGGAGCCCAGATGGGGTGGCGGCATCCGTTGTTGTCTCTTACTCAGGCGGGTCTTCAGCAGCAGCCCAGATCTCTGATGATGGCTGATCCATTGCAGCTCACCTCCCAGTAAATGCTGAGGGTCCACGTGGGCTGGCTAGCTCTGTGGAGGGATTCCATGATCAGGCAGGAGGGTGGAGGCTGGGGCGGTGATTGACTGAGAGACAAAGGAGACATGCTCTGAGCAGAGCCATGTGCACCTGCACAGGCAGTACACTGGACCTCTGTTCGTGACCAGCATGAGCCAAGAGTCCACACAGGCCCCACTCGGGCAAAGGTCCAGTTATGGGGACAGGGGAACGGATCAGAGCCAACTGAGTTCAAACTTAGGGGTCTCTGCTCTAAAGACTCCACATAAAAGCCACTAGAACTGATACACAAATTCAACAAGATAGCAGGATACAAGATTAACATAAAGATAGCTGAGTGCCTTTGCTGTTCGCGTAGAACTGTCACAACATCGTTGACTGGTTATATCCCAGTACAAAATGGTTTTGATGTTAAAAAATAATAAATAAAATTTAAAAAAGGATAACATACAGAAATTGGTTGCATTCCTTTACACTAACAATGAGATATCAGGGAATGTAGATAAATAACCTCCTTTAAAATCACATCAAAGAAAATAAAATACTTAAGAATAAACCACACTAAGAAGTTGAAAAACTTACATGCTGAGAATTACAAAACATTAATAAAAGAGATTGAAGATAATCCAAAGAAATGGAAAGCCATCCCATGCTCTTGGACAGGAAGAATTAATACTTTTTAAATGGACATATTCGTCAAAGCAATCTAAAGATTTAATGAGATCCCTATCAAATTACCCATAATATTTTTCATACAACTAGAACAAACAATCATAGACTTTATATAGAATCATAAAAGACCCAGAATTGCCAAAGCCATCCTGAGGAAAAAGAGCAGGAGGCATAACCCTCCCAGACTTCAGACAACACTACAAACCTACAGTAAGCAAAACAGGGTGGTACTGGCAACAAAAACAAATATAGATCAGTGGAACATAATAGCCTGAAAATAAGCCCATACACCTAAGGTCAATTAATCTTCGACAAAGAGGCAAAAATATACAATATACAATACACTTCAGCAAGTGGTGTTGGGACAGTTGGACAGTCACATACAAATCAATGAAGTGAGAACACGCCCTCATACCATATGCAAAAATAAACTCAAAATGGTTTAAAGACTTAAATATAAGACATGACACCATAAAATACCTACGTATGAAATAGAAAAGCTACAAGTATATATTGTATAACACGGGATTATAGCCTTTATCTTGCAATATCTTTTAATGGAGTACAAACTGTAAAAATTCTGAATCACTGTTGTACGCCTGAAATTAATATAATAATGTAAGTCAACTGTACTTCAATTTAAAAAATATAAATATATGTTTTCTGATATAGGGGTAAAGTTTTAAAGTTTTATTATTTTTTGTTGTTAATGTGGGTTTGAGGATTGCAATGACACCTTTCTTTCATAAACTCTGCCCATAATTCATGTTTTATGATTTCTTGCTTGAGTTTCTCTCAAGTGAATCAAGGATTTCTAATCACATATAAAGTAATTCAAACCTAGAATGGTAAACTTATCATTTTTCTTTTGGCAATTGTTTATAGCTTCCCCTCACAACTCTATCAACATCTAATACTCATCTCTTTCCAATCTTTGCAAAGTATCTAACTTAGTTTTCATAGAAACCACAATTCTTTTTTCATGGTGTCATCAGTATTTTCAATATTTAATTAATTTAGATAATTAAAACAACAAGCAATATGAGTAGAAACCAGTCTGGGAACAAATAGGGGTGCTTGGTATACATATAACATAACAACATACTGGAGAGCCTCTACCAGCTGATGGCAAGGACGTGCCACTGATACTCATCGGTATGTTTAACAGAAGGAGCAAGAAGCCTGGCTTAATCTAAGGACTATGTTAAGAGGACCTTCTTTAAAAATACTATAGTGTCATATATGCCCAAAAATAGAATGCAGGGGCATGGTTGTGGCTAGACCATAAGGTATCTTTGTGTGAGTTAGAAAAAGGCACCCCGTCCCCTAACACAGGATTGAGTAAGGAAAACATTGGCTAGATTTCTCTCTCCCTCCATCCACCCCGTCTGCATGGTACCACTGATGTGAGCCCAATCAACACAATAGCCCCAGCTCCTGGGACAGAAAATGGATTCTGATTAGGCAGATGGGAGAGGAGCTGATCTCTACTCATGCACAGAAAGATGGAGCAGAAAAGCAGATAGGTGGGAAAGGTCTCACCTGTGGGGAAAGACATTTTCAGTCTTGGAAGAGACTCCTTATAGATTTCGTGACTACTGATATGGATGGTCTTGCCTGATCAACCTGCAAGTTTTCCTTCCTGTGGGAGAATGTTCTTTAGCAAAGAGGCCAGTATAAAATGAATATTTCACCCCCAGATCCTGGACTGCTCCACCACTCCATCTTCCCTCCTACTCCATCTCCTCTGCTATTCACCTCTCCTTCTCCACGTCCCCTGTTTGTCCACCTCCCCTGCTAACACTGCTTCCCAATATACTAAGATCATCAATTTTCAGAGCTCTCTTTACTGACCCTGGAGGCTTTTCTGCTCCACTCAAAAATTTCCCTACCTATTAGGTGACACCTTCACAGATTCTAGAATTCATTATGAAAAACACAATGAAAATGCCTGGTTGACATAGCACTTCATCAAGTTTGTTCATACTTACGTGTTAAACCAATGAATTAATGGGCATAAATGCCCAATAAGGAAAAGAAATTAGAGCAGGTCCTGCCTGGCAGGCTATAGCCTTGAGGCTATAGTCCATGAGGTTGCAGAGAGTCAGATATCACTGAGCCACTGAGCACGACAGCACACCCTGAAAGCAAAGAGGGAAGACCAAAAGGGGATGCTATGGAAAGTAAGCTGAACTCTTTCATTTCTGCAGTCTTGTTCATCTTCCAACAATGCCGGACAGACAGAAGTTGATTCTGGGGTTGGTTTTCTTGTTTATTTTGCTTCTTTGCTTGTGTTTTTGTTTCTTTTGCTTTGCTTTTTGGTATTACAGCTCAAAACCTTTGAGCCCTCTGACACCACTAAAATTTCCAATGAACCTTGAAGATTTTTTTGTAAATGTAAGCATGGTTAATATAAAGAAGCTCATTTATAAGGCAGTTCACTAAGTGTTTTGTTTTATTTTTTAAGGCAGAGCTTCAACACTGAAAGAGAGGAATCCTTCTAACCTAGTCTGAGCCATGAGCCTGTGTGTGTTTATGTTTATACCCTCCTAGGGAAAGCACTACTGGGCATTTGTGAGAGTCCTTATCTGGCCACCTGTGGTCTCTAACTTTGCTTCAATTCATTTCATTTCATTGTTGGAAAGCTCCTTACCTGTGCATGGTGTTCTCATATCTTATAAAATTGAATAGTCTAAGCAAACACCCGCATCATTCAAGACAGTCGTTTTCTGTCCTATTGAATATCTTTTAAAACATCTTTCATGCCAGCAACTAGGTTAATCCAGCTCTCTTTCCCCTTTTGTTGAGAATTAGAGTGTTCGCTTAGAATTAGAGGGCTTCCCAGGTGGTGCAGTGGTAAAGAATCCTCCTGCCAATGCAGGAGACACAGGGACTTGGGTTTGATCCCCTAGGTTGGGAAGATCCCCTGGAGGAGGAAATGGCAACCCACTCCAGTATACTTTCCTAGAAAATCCCATGGACAGAGAAGCCTGGCAGACTACAGCGTGTGGGGTTGCAAAGAGTCAGACATGATTGAGCACACATGCGTGTAAAGAATGTTTACAGCTATAAGGAACGTGGAGATCAGTTGACTGGTGGCTTTCTCAGTGGTTCTCAAACTTTACAGTTTTCTCTGACAGAGGGCTTGTTACAACACAGGTGGCAGAGCCTCCGGAAATATGGGATGAGACCTAAGAATCTGTCTTTTTAACAAGTTCTTCCATTCTGCTGCTGCTGATGCTGATCTAGAGACAGCACTTTGAGAATCAGCCCAAAGCCCTCACTTCACAGCAGGGGAAACTGAGCCTTAGACTACTGAAGTGTTTGGCCCAGTGATCCAGCCCATTAGTAGCAGTGACAGTAAGAAAAAAGGTTGTTATTCAGTCACTAAGTCGTGTCCAATTTTTTGCAAGTCCATGGACTGTAGTACGCCAGGCTCCTCTGTCCTTCACTATCTCCCGGAGTTTGCTCAAAATTCATGTCCATTGAGTCAGCGATGCTACCTATTCATATTATCCACTGCAGCCCCCTTCTCCGGTCGCCTTCAGTCTTCCCCAGTATCAGGGTCTTTTCCAATGAGTCAGCTCTTCAATCAAGTGGCCAAAGTATCAGAGCTTTAACTTCAGCAACAGTCCTTACGATGAATATTCAGGGTTGATTTCCTTTAGGATTGACAGGTTTGATTTCCTTGCAGTCCAAGGGACTCTCAAGAGTCTTCTCTAGCACTACAATTTGCAAGCATCAGTTCTCTGGTGCTCACCCTTTTTATGGTCCAACTTTCACATCCATGCATGACTACTGGAAAAACCATAGCTTTGACTATAAGGACCTTTGCCAGCAAAGTAATGCCTCTGCTTTTTAATATGCAGAGGTCTACGCATAGGTTTGTTATGGCTTTCCTTCCAAGGAGCAAGCATCTTTTAATTTCACGGCTGCAGTCACCATCCACAGTGATTTTGGAGCCCAAGAAATTAAAATGTCACTGCTTCCACTTTTTCCTTCTACTTGCCATAAGGTGATGGGACCAGATGCCATGATCTTAGTTTTTTAAATGTTGAGTTGTTAAAACTCAACAAGATGGGTGTGCATGAATATTTGGTGAAAAGAATGGCAGACTGAGGAAGAGCCAAAATATCAGCCCCCTCTTCCACATTATACAGTGAATTTCATCTAAGTTAAGATTTCATTGGTTGTCAAATACATAATTTTATGTATTACTAAGATAGAAAAAAATGCTTCCAACTAGACATAGTGAAAGTCACTCAGTCATGTCCAACTCTTCACGATCCCATGGATTATACAGTCCGTGGAATTCTCAAGGCCAGAATACTGGAGTGGGCAGCCATTCTCTTCTCCAGGGGATCTTCCCAACCCAGGGATCGAATCCAGGTCTTGCATTGCCGGCGGATTCTTTACCACCTGAGCCACCAGGGAAGCCCAAGAATACTGGAGTAGGTAACCTATCCCTTCTCCAGCAGATCTTCTCAGCCAAGGAATTGAACTGGGGTCTCCTGCATAGCAGGTGGATTCTTTACCAGCTGAGCTATTGAATAATGCACTCCTATTAAAGATATGTTAAAGGTCAAAAAAAAAATGTGTAGATTAGGAGTGATGAAAAAGTTTTTGAGAAATGACTATCGTATCTGAGACAATATTTCTTAATCTCTGTTGCATTCTGCTGTTGCCTTGAGGCTAATTCTCACCAATAAAGTATGAGTGGGAGTGAGGCATGTCACTTCTGGGCCAGACTCTTTAAGATGTGGGTAGCTCGTCCATACTTTTTCCTTTTACATCTGAAAGCAGATAAAACTGAGATCTAGGAGATGGCAAACCTGAGAAAGGGGAGAGGAAAGCCTGGTTTCCTGAACCAAATGGGAGAAAACCACCCACAGATCAGGACCCATACTGGCTTGTGAGAGGGAAATAAGCTAGAATTTTGTCTAAGGTATATAATTTTCATTTGTTACCCTTACCATCGTTAAAATAGTCTTAATTAACACACTCTTTTACTTGGGTGGGTTTCCCTGGTGGCTCAGTGGTAAAGAATCTGCCTGCCAACGCAGGAGATGTAGGTTCAATTCCTGGTCCGAGAAGATCCCCTGGAAAAGGAAATGGCAAACTGTTCCAGTATCCTAACCTGGGAAATCCCAAGGACAGAGGGACCTGGCAGGCTACAGTCCATGGGGTCACAAAGAATTAGACATGAATTAATGACTGAACAACAACAAACTACCTGGGTTAGTGTAAAGTGAAGTGAAGTAAAAGTCAGTCATGTCTGATCCTTTGAGACCCCATGGACTATAAAGTCCATGGAATTCTCCGGGCCAGAACACTGGAGTAGGTAGCTGTTCCCTTTTCCAGGGGATCTTCCCATCGAACCCAGGTTTCCTGCATTGCAGGTGGATTCTTTACCAGCTGAGCTATCAGGGATTAAAGTCATTACTATATGTAAAGCTCTTAGAAAAGTGTCTGGCATATAATAAACACTAAATGGATGTTAACTATTATTACCATTTAGAATGCTCTTTAAAAATGCAAATAGCCTTGTAGGGGAGAATCTTTGGAAGTTAAAAAGTTGTATTATACTAGAAAATTATTTAAGAGTCAATCCAAGCCCTGTCACTTTTAGAGATTAAGTAAATGAAGTCACTGAAAAGATGAATGGCTTGCTGTAAAGTTACTTCATCAGTCGTAACTACTTTAGTATGAATTATCTGTCTTTCAGCAAACAGCAGGCTGAAATAGGAATAAGACTGTGGATGAGGAGAAAGAGAGCAGATCCTTTTGGAGATGGCTTAGTAGTTGTGAGGAAAAGTTTGGGACTGGGGCTCTTGGCAGTCAAAGCCAGGAATAATGGGATATGTGGTGACCGGGTGGGGAGAGGCAAGGAAAAACTACACAGTAATATGTTCATCGCATTACTAAATATTATGATTCATCCAACGTTGCACAGTAAAACATAATACAAACATTTTAGATGCATTTTAGCACAAAGTCCCTTTCTTTGGAAATGAGCCCCAGAAAAGTCTCTGGGGAAGAGGCGAACCATGTGGCCACATGGATACAATGTGTGCTGGTTCCTCTTCCATGGCAGACTGGAAGAGGGATTATGTATACCTCACCCAAGCTGAGACAATCGGTAGCTTCTCTTGGAACCAATGTGGAACTGGGTCTCTCAGAGTCTGTGTTAATTGAGGGACCTATCTATTATGTAGCACCATCCTTGGGGTCAGTTCTATGGGCTACAAAAAGCCATGTGCAGGCCAAAATCATAGAAGAGCAGAAATACGGAATAAGTAAAGGGATCTGGTCTGCAAAGATAAGCATGGGGCAGATATTCAGGAAAAAAAGGCAAAGAAGAGTGGCCATGGGGCTCCAGGACTTACAGTGCATGACTTCCAGGCTGACAGCTTACCAGTTCTTATTCTCAGCTCCCATGAGCTGATTGAGTAGTGTTTATATGAGTTTTCTCTGTGCTTAAAAACAAACCCACTTAAAAAAAAAAGTCTAAGCTGAGTTGGTTTCTGTTTTTTGAGCCAAGGAAATTGGTAATAATACAGTCAATAACTAAATTAGTTAAAAATCTCCTAACCACACTTGATTACTTATTGTCAAGTAACAACAATAAAAGCTCACCTCTGCCCAGAAGGAAGCATTATGCAAGCCATCGCTGTTGTTGGCATGGTGTCCTCTGAGCTCTAGTTCAAGAGGTTGGATTTGATGCTCTTCTGATTTCCTGGAGATTATCTGAGCAATCATTTGAGTTGATGGGGTCAAATTTTTCATATTTCTATCACAAAAGATCAAATAAACCAAATTTTTAGATGTTATTCGACTCAGACTTTTTGGAAGTCAGGGGATTTTTCTTCCTTACTATTGTAATGAAGTAGTACATTTTCATTGTAGAAGCTTTTGATAAGGCATATAGGTCGAAAAATTTCCAAAATCAGTCATTAACAGATAGCCATCTGTAATTTTTAGGATGAAACCCCAATAAAAATGAAAGTGTAAGTATATCAGTATCTTGAATTATCCTCATGAATTCATATAATTTTACTGGCATTTTTTCATGTGCTCATAGATTTTTTTCAAAGAGTTCCCCAAGGATCAGAATTTGAATTTGAATCACTGAGAAATACTTCTGGCATCTGACTTTTTTATTTTCTCTGATGAACAATAAATGCATTTACTTTATTCAGTTCCTTTGTTCTTTAGGAAATGAAAAGAAACCATCTAATTGAGATATCCTGTGTGTCACAGAGGCAAGGAGATTTAAGCCACGTCCCTTACCTGCATTTTATCAGCAATTTAGTGGAAGCATGCTCTTTTACTTCTTAGCTGTCTTCTTGTGTTTCCTGTCAAAACACCAGATCTAAGATGACTTCAATTCCAGAAGGGTCTGCCTGGCTGCTCTAGAATCATGATCTGTTTTTACTCCTTATTTTGGGCTTATGTTGGGCTTACTTCTGTTCATTTTCTTTTTTTTTCTTTTAAAAGGCTGCTTTCTATTTATTTATGTATTGGCTGAGCTGGGTCTTCATTGCTGTGCTCAGGCTTTTCTCTAGTTTTGGTGAGAGGGGGCTACTCTTTGTTGAGGTGCATGGGCTTCTCGTTGTGGTGGCTTCCCTTGTTGCGGAGCACAGGCTCTAGAGCACAGATCTGGCAAGTTGTGGCATACAGGCTTAGCAGCTCCGTGGCATGTGGGATCCTCCCGGACCAGAGATTGAATCCATGTCCCCAGGATTGGCAGGCAGATTCCCAACCACTGGACCACCAGCGAAGTCCTATTTATTTTCTAATATTTAGGTATTTTATTCTTTTCCTTCCTTGGGCTAAATTCATTATCTTTGTTCCTCTTATTTTTTCCTTGTTAGTTTTAACTTACCCTCTCTTACTTTACCATATTTAAAAATTAATTATCCTGATCCCGCATTACTTATTCTTCACACCAAGGATTTATCATCTTAATAAAATCGTACTCTTTTAACAATCAAAGTAAGATTACAGCTAAAGTTTTAGAGGTGTTTTCCTTTCTTTCACACATATGATTTTTACCATTAGCAAAATTTATCTGTTTACCATTAAAAAAAGGGGATATAGCTGAAATACTAAATTTTTCTAAAATCTGGTATCTCTCCACTTCGGTTTTCTGACTACTTTCCACTTTTAATTTCCAACTTTTTTGGAGGGATTTTTTTAAGACATCATGCTCTCAATTTTCATGTTCCCATTCTGATTAATCATTATCTTTTTAAACCAGAGATCGCTCACACTTTACTTGTTATGTAAAAATTTAGCTAAGGCTTTGTTGGAAGACTGGAGGATTATCTACTTAATCTGATTACACTTGACTGGCAAGCATCATCACTGAATTTCAGAACTTTCACTCACTCTCAGCATTTGAAACAGGTAGAACACAAGAAAGTCCTTCATTATTCTTATTCATTAAGTTAACAAATATCTGTGGAATTTCTACCATGTGCTGGGCAGTGTTCACCCCTGAATAGGGTGGACATGATCCCTGCTCTCAAGGACATCATGCTCTAGGGGAAAGATAAACATACTGCAATACATGGCCTTAGCATCTGTGATTGGGGTAAGCACAGTGTTAGAGAACAGACCAGGTGGGCAATGATGGAGAGAGGACATGTGCACTGAGACTTGAAGAACCTGGAGAGGTAAGCTCTTACGAGCATTCTAGAAAGAGAAAAGAGTTGAAAAAAACAATTAGAGGCATGATAACGGACCTTGGGGAACTCCAGGGACTTGATGTAACTGATGATGTTGGGGGAGGAGGGGGCGGGGATGATGGGAAGCGGGTAGGGGGGATGTGTGATCAGATGTGATCAGATTATGAATGACTTGTGTACCATGCTGAAGGGTGCAGGTTATTCTGAAGAACTTTAAGCAGAAATATAATGATCAGATTTGTATTAATGATTTAAAAGGAGTGCTCTAGCAGTGGGGGCCACTGACATGACTCAGAAGATCCTCATTCACACGTACAGAGGGTGTTTCTCATGAGAGCTGAGCCTAGCGCCTATGAAGGTCAGAGGGGTTAGGACATCCACCAACACAGAGCATTTATCCATTTTTCTCCTTTCCTTCTTTTTCTTCTTCTCTCTCCTTCCTATCCCCTCAGCCTCTTCCTTCTCTTAAGCATTCTCGTAAGAAGCTCTGAAAACAGATCACGGGAAGTCTTTACAAATATCAGTGAAAACTTTTTCAGATTTAGTTGTAAATGTCTTCTTTTTCTCTAGGGTCAGTGTTACATTATTTATGGGCAGAATTTCCTTTCATGGATGCTCAGATCTCCTCCTTTCCCTTTCCCACCAGTAATTCTTCATCACAACCTATCATCACCTTCAACATGGAGGTGGGGAGGGAAAACAGAAATTCAAGTAAATTGATTTTACTGTTGTCCTGTGGTTCTCGCAGAGAGTTTATTAGTAGAATAAAAAAGCTTCTAGTGACTTTCATGTTTTTCATAATGTTTCTTAAACTGTAGGCCGTGACCCACGTGTAGGTCATGAAATCAATTTTATGGGTCATGACTTGCATTTTTTAAAAAAGAAACGGGGACCTAGTCTAATAGAATAGAAAATTCCAGGGTGCCTTGAATAGGGTCGATACTCTTTCAGGAAAGTTTGTTTCAGTTATAATCATATATGTTTATTCATGCAGATAATATGAAACATATCTTACTATGAGTGGTAACCAAAAAGATTAAATTTAAAAAAATCGAAAATAGCTTGGGCTTTCCATCCCTGACTCTGCAGAGGTCTCACGTGCAAGGCTTCTCTGCCCTACGTGACCTCCTACCTGCTTGCAGCCCACGGGGGCGATTCCTCCCCCAGCTTCAAGGACATGGTAAAGATCCTGGACAGTGTGTGCATCCAGACAGATGACGACCGGCTCAACAAGGTCAGCAGTGAGCTGATCGGAGAGAACACTGAGGACGTCATGGTCGAGGGTATCGCCAAGCTGGCCAGCGTGCCCGCGGGCGGAGAGGAAGGGGAGGAGTCGCGTGACTACATGGGGGCTGGCTTGTTTGATTCGAGTCCCGCTCTCCTGCAAATAAAACCTTTTTTACCTTTAAAAAAAAAAAAAGGTTTGAAAATGTTTCCTCTCTGAAGATCAAAAAATTGAAAACCAGAGAAGTTGACTTGTCCAAGTTCGAGAATTAGTGGCAAACGCAAGATTTGAATTTAGGTCTTCAAATAGCCTGATATTTTCTGAGCAAAAGTTGATTAATTGCTGAACATGAGGACTGGGGGGGTGGGGGCTTGGATTTCATTTACTTACTTTATCTTTGAGATCACATTGTGAAAGATGATCAAATGTCTATAATGCTTTGCTATCTTAGTATTTATGAGCAAACTGTGTGGCTTTTATACTTCGTGTCATAGATAAGCCTTAGACTTTAATAGTTGTCACCTTATGCTTTTATTAGTCTTAAAATTTTTGTGTGTGTGGATAACTTTGATATATATTCGTTCATACTTATGTTTTGAATAAAGATAACTTAGTTCTTTTCGTTTCTCAGATGAATGACTGAATGATTTTTTTGGTCTTTTTTTTCACAGTCCTTGGAGGAGGAAATGGCAACCCACTCCAGCACTCTTGCCTGGAAAATCCCATGGACAAAGGAGCCTGGTAGGCTACAGTCCCTGGGGTCGCAAAGAGTCGGACATGTCTGAGCAACTTCACTTTTCTTTCTTTCTTTCACCACCTTGAAAAACAAACATTCCGGAATATTTAGAGGTGTTTCTCCTGAAATTGGGGAAATACTAGGTGCACCTTGGGGTTCCTTCAGCCTAATTGTTCTTTTGCTTTTTACCTTTGTAATTAATCTTTTTGGATTTCTTCTTCGTTTTTCCAAGAAATTAAGCTTTTTTTTTTTTTCTTTGCACAGTATTTGACTTAATTTCAGGGAGGCGTTGAGGCACAGCAAAGCATACAGGCTTGGGAATTGAGCGACCCGACTTCTGGTTCTTCTTGTTACCTAGTTTATTGTTTGCCTGTTCAGCAGGTCCCACAACATTTGGGGGAGTTGATTTCTTTATTTGCAAACTGAGAATGTCATCTAGATAATCTATAGTTGCTATAATCAATCAGTGTTTCCTAACTATGTGGAGGTTATGGATTTCTTCCTAAATGTGAGACAAATCATTGTCTAGAAATTTGCATGTGGATGTAAAGAAGCACGTTTTTGTGTGATGCTATACAGGACTTTTGGACTTCTGTAACCCATTTGTAGGTTCACAGTTTCAAAAACCATCTTTATCTAACTTACTGGATGTCGTACAATGTGCCAGTTTCTTTATATTTCCTTTCTGGAACTTCCTAAGGAATTCCTGATTTTGCTTCCTTCCTGTTTCCTGAATGATGTCCTATAGCTCAAGTCTCCTAGAGTTGGAAAACAAGTTGAGCAAGCTTTATGCCTTCCTATTACCTTCACTTGCCAGTACTTCTCATTTGTCCATTTAGTAACTCGATAGTGTTTTTGTTTTGAATAATGACATGGACAATAGCCCATTAAAGTCCATTTCTCATGTAGGGACCCTTTTTAATTCATTCATGCTACAATATTTATTGGGCATCTCCTTGGGTCAGGCACTGAGTTCCTTGTTGAGGATATAATGGCGGATAAGATAGACACTGTCTTTTCCTCAAGAGGCTTTCTGGAGTATTTACTGCGTGCATGCTCAGTCGCTCAGTCATGTCCGACTCTCTGTGACCCTTGGACTGCAGCCCACAGGCTCCTCTGTCCGTGGATTTTCCCGGCAAGAACACTGGAGTGGGTTGCCATTTGTTCCTTCAGGGGATCTTCCCAGTTCCGGGACTGAAACCACACCTCTTGGTCTCCAGCATGGGGAGGCGGGTTCTTTACCGCTAGCGCCATCTGGGAGGCCCAAGAGGCTTCCTGATTTCTCAGCGGCATTGTTAGAAGGACTAACAGGCACCGTGTGTAGCTTAGAGCCTGATTCATAGCAGGCTCTCAGGCAGTGTTGGTTCCAATAGTTGACTTGTACTAAGTTACATTTGAAAGTGTTAGTTGCTCAGTTGTGTCAGACTCTTTGCTACCAACACCCCACGGACTGTAGCCTGCCAGGCTCCTCTGTCTGCAGAGTTTTCCAGGCAAGGAAACTCGAGTGGGTTGCCATTTCCATCTCCAGGGGGCTCCTCCCAACCCAGGGGTGGAACCTGGGTCTCCTATATTGCAGGCAGATTCTTGACCATCTGAGCCACCAGAGGAGCCCAGGCTTCCTGAAGAGACTGACACAAAGCAAGTTACCAAAGAGTCTGTTTGGGCCGCACCACTTGGCATGTGGGATCTTACTTCCCTGACCAGGGATCACAGCAGTGCCCCTTTCGATGGAAACACAGAGTTTTAACCACTGGACTGCCAGGGAAGTTCTCCAAAGAATTTAATAAATTATTTCAAGTTCAACGAAATGGATGGACTTTGAGGCCAGGCAGCCAGAGCCTCAACCCCAGATTTATTACCTACTATCTATATTCATCAGCCAGTTCTTGTGAGCTACCTTCAGATTCTCTGGTCTCAGTCATCCCCAGAGACTTTGCCTACAAAGGGAAGGAAAACCCATTTTTTTCCTCTACCTTCCTAGGTTAACTGGCTGCCCCCCCGCCCTTAAACTAATAAGAGCAAGTTTAGAAAGAGAGAAAAGAGGAAAAAAAAAAACCCAAAAAACAGATTTGCTTATATACATAGACATATAGTGACTTCCCAGGTGGCTATAGAGGTAAAGAATCCCCCTGCCAATGCAGGTTTGATCTCTGGGTCAGGGAGATCCCCTGAAGAAGGGAGTGGCTACCCACTTCAGTATTCTTGCCTGGAGAATCCCATGGACTGAGAACCCTGGCAGGCTGCAGTCCAGAGGGTTGAACAGAGTCCGACACAACTGAAGTGACTTAGCATGCACACATGCACATAGACACAGAGATTTACAAGGAAATGAAAACTCAAGGAGGCGGCCAGATTGAGGCTTATATACCGTCTTAGGGCTTCCCTCGTGGCTCAGAGAGTAAAGAGTCTGCCTGAAATGCAGGAGACCCGGTTCAATCCCTGGGTTGGGAAGATCCCCTGCAGAAGGGAGCGGCTACACACTCCAGTATTCTTGCCTGGAGAATTTCATGGACAGAGTAGCCTGGTGGGCTACAGTCCATGGGGCTGTGAAGTCAACACTATGAGACTAACACTTTTAAGCTAAACAAAAGAGCTGCGGCTTCTGGGTGGAGGAGGCAGGTTGTGGAAAGGAGAAGGGAGGAACCATAGATAACTAAGGGTTGATTCCTTATGCAAATAAGTCTCTCAGGTGATAAGACTTGTCTCTGGGTGCAGCTATTTCTCTGATGAGAGACATTTATAAGTGGAAATTTCCTTTTTAACTGTATATGTCCAGCACAAAGAGGGACTTTGTTATACTATTTTTAGGCAGTTAGGGGGAAGTAAAGAGCTTTTTCTGCAACTTTTGGCTCTCAATTGCCTTTCGGTTCAGTTCAGTTCAGTTCAGTCCCTCAGTCATGTCCAACTCTTTGTGACCCCATGGACTGCAGCACGACAGGTCTCCCTGTCCATCACCAAATCCCGGAGTTTACTCAAATTCACGGCCATCCAGTCGGTGATGCCATCCAACCATATCATCCTCTGTCGTCCCCCTTCTCCTCCTGCCTTCAATCTTTCCAGGCATCAGGGTCTTTTCCAATGAGTCAGTTCTCCACATCAGGTGGCCAAAATATTGGAGTTTCAGCTTCAACATCAGTCCTTCCAGTGAACACCCAGGACTGATCTCCTTTAGGATGGACTGGTTGGCTCTCCCTGCAGTGTAAGGGACTCTCAAGAGTCTTCTCCAACACCACAGTTCAAAAGCATCAGTTCTTCGGCGCTCAGCTTTCTTTATAGTCCAACTCTCACGTCCATACATGGCTACTGGAAAAACCATAGCTTTGACTAGATGGACCTTTGTTGGTAAAGTAATGTCTCTGCTTTTTAATATGCTGTCTAGGTTGATCATCTTTTCTTCCAAGGAGCAAGTGTCTTTTAATTTCAAGGCTCCAGTCACCATCTGCAGTGATTTTGGAGCCCAGAAAAATTAAGTTTGTCACTGTTTCCATTGTTTCCCCATCTATTTGCCATGAAGTGATGGGACCAGATGCCATGATCTCAGTTTTCTGACTGTTGAGCTTTAAGCCAACTTTTTCACTCTCCTCTTTCACTTCCAAAAGAGGCTCTTTAGTTCTTCTTCCCTTTCTGCCATAAGGGTGGTGTCATCTGCATATCTGAGGTTATTGATATTTCTCCCGGCAATCTTGATTCCAGCCTGTGCTTCATCCAGCCTGGAATTTCCCATGATGTACTCTGCATATAAGTTAAATAAGCAGGGTGACAATATACAGCCTTGACATACTCCTTTCCCGATTTGGAACCAGTCTGTTGTTCCATGTCCAGTTCTAACTGTTGTTTCCTGACCTGCATACAGACTTCTCAGGAGGCAGGTAAGGTGGTCTGGTATTCCCATCTCTTGAAGAATTTTCCAGTTTGTGGTGCTCCACACAGTCAAAGGCTTTGGCATAGTCCATAAAGCAGAAATAGACGCTTTTCTGGAACTCTCTTGCTTTTTTGATGATCCAGCAGATGTTGGCAATTTGATCTCTGGTTCCTCTGCCTTTTCTAAGTCCAGCTTGAACATCTGAAAGTTCACAGTTCACATACTGTTAAAGCCTAACTTGGAGAATTTTGAGCATTATTTTGCTAGCGTGTGAGATGAATGCAGTTGTGCAGTAGTTTGAGCATTCTTTGGCATTGGAATGAAAACTGACCTTTACCAGTCCTGTGGCCACTGCTGAGTTTTCCCAATTTGTTGGCATAATGAGTGCAGCACTTTCACAGCATCATCTTTTAAGATTTGAAATAGCTCATCTGGAATCCATCACCTCCACTAGCTTTGTCTGTAGTGATACTTCCTAAGGTCCACTTGACTTTGCATTCCAGGATGTCTGGCTCTAGGTGAGTGATCACACCATTATGCTTATCTGGGTCATTAAGATCTTTTTTGTACAGTTCTTCTGTGTGTTGTTGCCACCTCTTCTTAATATCTTCTGCTTCTGTTAGGCCCATACTATTTCTGTCCTTTATTGTGCCCATCTTTGCATGAAATATTCCCTTGGTATCTCTAATTTTCTTGAAGAGATCTCTAGTCTTTCCCATTCTATTGTTTTCCTTTATTTCTTTGCACTGATCACTGAGGAAGGCTTTCTTATCTCTTTTTGCTCTTTGGAACTCTGCTTAGAACCAAATAGGTCCAAGATGGTGGAGGAACCAACTTCCATTAGACCTTGAGCCTCGGTATACACTCACTGTAATATATCAACAAGCTAAATGCCACTCCTTTAGGCACCATGACAGTTCCAAGGCCAACTATAAAGATCAAAAAGTGGGCAGTGGCTCAATTCCTGGAAATCTCTGCCCCTTCCCCAAAACAGTTAGAATACTCCTCCCACTCATTAGCCTATGAAATTACCCAGCCCATAAAAATAACCACACCATATTTTGAGGCCACTCTTCCCTTCTGAGATGATGCATACTGTCTGTGGAGTGTGTTTCTCTCTAAATAAATCCACTTCTTACCTGTCACTTTCTCTCTCACTGAATTCTCTCTGTGATAACACATCAAGAACCTGAACATTGACTCCTGAGACCAGGTATGTGATCTCAGTTAAAAGATCTTGGGTTCAAGTCCCAGTCTGGGTTACACTGTTTCAATTCTAGAGAAAGATATTCTTTTACAATGAAAAATAGAGCACATCCTTATGGGTGGTTGGATTCTAACCATGTTTTCTCACTTCATGCTTTTTTCACCTCTTAGTAAACAGGCTCCTGCTACTTTCTACATTTTGTCAGCAATTAAGATCTCTAGTTTATCTCTCACCTTTCTTATTTCTCATCACTTAGAATGAAAACAAACCTGACTATCCGGATCTTCATTAGAACTATCTAAAAGCAGACCTCCTTACCTGCCTCCTGAGAAACCTGTATGCAGGTCAAGAAGCAACAGTTAGAACCAGACATAGAACAACGGATTGGTTCATAACTGAGAAAGGAGTATGTCAAGACTATATATTGTAACCTTGCTTATTTAACTTACATGCAGAATACATCATGAGAAATGCCAGGTTGGGTGAATCACAAGCTGGAATCCAGACTGCCAGGAGAAATACCAGCAACCTCAGATATGCAGATGATACCACTTCAGTGGCAGAAAGCGAAGAGGAACTAGAGCCTTTTGATGAAGGTGAAAGAGGAGAGTGAAAAAGCTGGCTTAAAATTCAACATTGAAAAAACTAAGATCTTGGCGGCCAATCCCATCATTTCATGGCAGATAAATGGGAGAAAAGGGGAAACAGTGGCAGATGTTATTTTCTTGAGTCACTGCGGACAGTGACTCCAGCCACAAAATCAAAAGACACCTACTCCTTGGAAGGAAAGCTATGACAAACCTAGACAGCATGTTAAAAACCTAGACAGAGTGTTAAAAAATAAAGACATCATTTTGCCAATAAAGGTCTGTCTACTCAAAGCTATGGTTTTTCCAGTAGTCATGTAAGGATGTGAGAGTTGGACCATAAAGAAGGCTGAGCACTAAAGAACTGATGCCTTGTGGTGCTGGAGAAGACTCTTGAGAGTCCCTTGGAGAGCAAGAAAATCAAAGCAGTTGATCCTAGAGGAAACCGGTCCTGAATTTTCATTGGAAGAACTGATGCTGAATCTGAAGCCCAACACTTTGGCCACCTAATGCAAAGAGCCAACTAACTGGAAAAGACAATGATGATGGGAAAGATTGACAGCAGGAGAAGAAGAGGGCAACACAGGATGAGATGGTTGGATTGCATCACTGACTCAATGGACATGGGTTGCGCAAACTCCCCAAGACAGTGAAATAGGGAAACCTGGTGTCCTGCAGCTCATGGCGTCACAAAGAGTGGGACACAACTTAGTGACTGAGCAACAATGACAAAAGGGCTCTACAAACTAATGTCAGACCCTTTCGTGCTTTGCTCTGAAAATAATAACCATGACTGTGACACTGATACACATGCCATCAACAAAGACATTCAGGCTGTAAACCAGGAAATTGGAAGTAAGACTGTGACAGTCATCCTCTCTCCATCATCTAACCATGTTTTGAGCCCAACATCTAGAAATAATTTTTACTTCTTTTCTAATCCTCAAAACTGTGTTTATAATTTGCGCTACCCATGAAACTCTGAGTTTTTGTTTGTTTTGTTTTAATAGAAATGCGTTTTACTGGGGGTGCTCAGTCGCTCAGTCATGTCTGACTCTTTGCGACACCATGGACTGTAGCCTGCCATGCTCCTCTGTCCATGGAATTTTCCAAGTAAGAATACTAGAGTGGGTTGCCATTTCCTTCTCCAGGGGAATATTCCTGACTCAGGGCTTGAACGTGCATCTTCTGTATTGCAAGTGGACTCTTTACCACTCAGCACCTGGGAAACCCCTTTTATCTTGGGGGGAAGTATTCAAAAGGCAGATTGAAGGTTGGCAGAATATGCTGCCCCCAAATATGCCTCTTTGGCATATGAATTTTTTTCAAACTAATAGAAGCGAAAGATATCAAGAAGAGGTGGCAAGAACACATAGAAAAACTATATAAAAAAGATCTTCACGACCCAGACAATCACGAAGGTTGACACTCACCTAGAGCCAGACATCCTGGAATGCAAAGTCAAGAGGGCCTTAAGAAGCATCACTACAGACAAAGCTAGTGGAGGTGATGG
Organism: Odocoileus virginianus; assembly: GCF_023699985.2. Classification (NCBI taxonomy): domain Eukaryota; kingdom Metazoa; phylum Chordata; class Mammalia; order Artiodactyla; family Cervidae; genus Odocoileus; species Odocoileus virginianus. The sequence goes on along the minus strand of NC_069696.1, from coordinate 17,372,146 downwards.
ATTCCAGATGAGCTATTTCAAATCTTAAAAGATGATGCTGTGAAAGTGCTGCACTCATTATGCCAACAAATTGGGAAAACTCAGCAGTGGCCACAGGACTGGTAAAGGTCAGTTTTCATTCCAATGCCAAAGAATGCTCAAACTACTGCACAATTGCATTCATCTCACACGCTAGCAAAATAATGCTCAAAATTCTCCAAGTTAGGCTTTAACAGTATGTGAACTGTGAACTTTCAGATGTTCAAGCTGGACTTAGAAAAGGCAGAGGAACCAGAGATCAAATTGCCAACATCTGCTGGATCATCAAAAAAGCAAGAGAGTTCCAGAAAAACATCTATTTCTGCTTTATGGACTATGCCAAAGCCTTTGACTGTGTGGAACACCACAAACTGGAAAATTCTTCAAGAGATGGGAATACCAGACCACCTTACCTGCCTCCTGAGAAGTCTGTATGCAGGTCAGGAAACAACAGTTAGAACTGGACATGGAACAACAGACTGGTTCCAAATCGGGAAAGGAGTATGTCAAGGCTGTATATTGTCACCCTGCTTATTTAACTTATATGCAGAGTACATCATGGGAAATTCCAGGCTGGATGAAGCACAGGCTGGAATCAAGATTGCCGGGAGAAATATCAATAACCTCAGATATGCAGATGACACCACCCTTATGGCAGAAAGGGAAGAAGAACTAAAGAGCCTCTTTTGGAAGTGAAAGAGGAGAGTGAAAAAGTTGGCTTAAAGCTCAACAGTCAGAAAACTGAGATCATGGCATCTGGTCCCATCACTTCATGGCAAATAGATGGGGAAACAATGGAAACAGTGACAAACTTAATTTTTCTGGGCTCCAAAATCACTGCAGATGGTGATTGGAGCCATGAAATTAAAAGACACTTGTTCCTTGGAAGAAAAGATGATCAACCTAGACAGCATATTAAAAAGCAGAGACATTACTTTGCCAACAAAGGTCCATCTAGTCAAAGCTATGGTTTTTCCAGTAGCCATGTATGGACGTGAGAGTTGGACTATAAAGAAAGCTGAGCGCCGAAGAACTGATGCTTTTGAACTGTGGTGTTGGAGAAGACCCTTGAGAGTCCCTTACACTGCAGGGAGAGCCAACCAGTCCATCCTAAAGGAGATCAGTCCTGGGTGTTCACTGGAAGGACTGATGTTGAAGCTGAAACTCCAATATTTTGGCCACCTGATGTGGAGAACTGACTCATTGGAAAAGACCCTGATGCCTGGAAAGATTGAAGGCAGGAGGAGAAGGTGACGACAGAGGATGATATGGTTGGAAGGCATCACCGACCAGATGGACATGAGTTGGAGTAAACTCCAGGAGTTTGGCAATGGACAGGGAGGCCTGGCATGTTGTAGTTCATGGGGTCGTAAACAGTTGGACACGACTGAGCGACTGAACTGAGCTGATTTAGGCTGTCTTAAGTATGATTTGCTGGAACTTTAAGTAAGGGAACTCAGATTAATTTTTAAATGCCTTGTGAGGGTGGGATATGAAGCCAAGAATTTATCATCAGTCTTCTTCTTCAGTACCTGTACATTTGGTGCATTCCTCCTTTCTCAGGTATTTTAAGGCTCCTGTGTCCATTAGGAAGTAATCTTTCTCACTTACCTGTAAGACCAGGAAGACTAGAAGCCAAGTGGGTATTCTAAGAGGGCATTATAAGCATGGATACCCTTCAGTGAACCTTTGTTCTTGAAGCTTTCTGGTCATATCTGAGTTTATACACATCATTCTCAAATTCACCATTGCAATGAAAGCCTTGGTAATATAACCAATGTTTCAAACTGTGTCCCACTAATAAACACAGCAGATTTTTTTTTTTTTTTTTTGACTGCCTGGTATCTCAGTTCTCTGATCAGGGATCAGTCAGGGATGAAACCTGTGGCCCCTGCGGTGGAGTCCTAACCACTGGACTGCCAGATACTTTCCCAGAACATCAGATTCTTATTGAACATATATTTTCATTGAACAAATCATTATATTATCATGAAAATGAGAATATTTAATAAGAGCTTCCAAATTCATGAGGGATCTGGTAGAAAGAAAAAAGTAAATATTTTATCTTTATTAACAAAGCATACTTTAACATATTTCTATGAGTTCAAGATAGCTTAAAAAAGAAAAGTGATTCCTTAAATTTGAATAATGAAACATTACAGAACCAGTGATGTTTCAAACAAAAAGGCTGGAAAAATTATAATTATCCTTATCAGTTCATTCAGCCCCAGGAAATTTCTCTTGCTTTGCTTGATTTGGGGTTAGCGATTTTATAAATTCATCAGATTCTCTGTTGGGCTGCAACTCACAGGCCTACAAGGCCTACAAGGCCTGTCCTTGCCCAGGTTTAAGACTGAAGAAAGAGACCAGTGTCAGTGACAGATACATCAATGAATTAATGGATGGTGGGAAGTTATGTGCCTAAAGCAAGGTCCTGGAGCAACATCCCACCATGTGTGGCAGATGACAGGCAGGACACGGTGGAGGTCTTTGCTCCTGGCAGGGAAAGGATAGATTGCCATATATAGGAGGAACCATAGAAAAGGCAGAGAGACCAGAGATCAAATTGCCAACATCTGCTGGATCATCGAAAAAGCAAGAGAGTTCCGAAAAACATCGATTTCTGGTTTATTGACATGCCAAAGCTTTTGACTCTGTGGATCACAATAAACTGTGGAACATTCTTCAAGAGATGGGAATACCAGACCATGTGACCTGCCTCTTAAGAAACCTATATGCATGTCAGGAAGCGACAATTGGAACTGGACATGGAACTACAGACTGGCTCCAAATAGGAAAAGGAGATCAGTCCTGGGTGTTCATTGGATGCACTGAAACTGGAGACTGAAGCTGAAACTCCAATACTTTGGCCACCTCATGGGAAGAGTTGACTCATTGGAAAAGACCCTGATGCTGGGAGGAATTGGGGGCAGGAGGAGAAGGGGACGATAGAGGATGAGATGGCTGGATGGCATCACCGACTTGATGGGCATGAGTTTGAGTAAACTCCAGGAGCTGGTGATGGACAGGGAGGCCTGGTGTGCTGTGATTCATGGGGTCGCAAAGAGTCAGGCACGACTGAGCGACTGAACTGAACTGAACTGATGTCAGGTTGGCTTATTTGGTTACCAGGGAAACCAGCAAATGGGCAAGCCCCCTCCCCACCCCTTTGATAAGAACAATCACTGGCTGGGGCCTGGGGCAAGTATGTACTAAGGTCAGTTATGTGCAAAGAGTGTAGGTGAAGCAGATATTGGTGGAGCAGGGGATGTACAGAGAGCAAGAGAACAGCCATCCTGTGTGGCCTGACCATAAGGCTCCATTAGAGTTTTTTGAATTTTTGTTTACCCAGCTCAGTATCATGATTTTTACGTTGTCAGAAGCCTGCTCTCCAGGATACTCGCCAGGCTCTTTTCTGAGAATTTCCCTGAGATGAAGCAATTTCACCTGTCGCTGACTGCCACCACTTCCAGAATGAAGATGTGTAAGACATTATTTGTGTGTGAATGACAAACTTTCAAATGGCCATGGTTAAAAATCTGATAAAAGTTCATTATAGCAGGGGTCCCCAACCCCTGGGCCACTGGACCTAAGTGGCGAAGACTGTGCACTTCCAATGCAGGGGGCCTGCGTTGGATCCCTGGTCAGGGAACTAGATCCCTCATGCCGCAACTGAAAAAAAAAAAAAAAAAGATCCTGCAACTAAAGAGCCTGAGTGTCACAACTAACACCTGGTGCAGCCAAAGAGATAAATAATATTAAAAATAAAAGATAACCAAAGTGACAATAAAAGATTCAAAGGCAAATACAGGTCACATGAATGTTAAAAAAAAAAGACACAACTTAGAATGTCCAATATTTAGAAGTCTGTATTCTTAAGTAATCAAAAACATAATATAGACAATACAAAGCACATGAAATTATTTTGATCAGATACAGAATCTTTGTTTCCTAGGCAGATTATTGTTGTTTAGTTATGAAGAGGTGTCTGACTCTTATGCGATTCCATGAACTGGAGCCCTCCAGGCTCCTCTGTCCATGGGATTTCTCCCAGGCAAGAATGGGAAATTCAGAGTGGGCTGCCGTTTTCCTTTCCAGGGGATCTTCCTGACCTAGGGATTGAACCCACTTCTCCTGCATTGGCAGGCGGATTCTTAACCGCTGAGCCACCAGGGCAGCCCAAATGAAACAATACTGTAAAGAAAAAGCTAAAGGCGTGTTGAAGGTTCCTGTGTCATTCATTCCTTGTCCTGTGTTTCTGGCCACAGTCTATGGCCACCTCTTGCATATTCATGTTACTCACTTTCCTTGTTAGTTAGAAGGGACCCAGGCTGAACGATGGCTCTGGAGATGACAGCAAACCGTCAGTGGGGCTGGGAGCTGCCAAGCGAGGTGAAATGATGGAGCATGAAAGCTTCATGGCTTTTTCTTGGTCTCCTGCATTAGTAGGTGGATTTTTTTTTAACCACTGAACCACTCAACAGATAAAGAAAAATTTGTTACAATATCATATTAAGAACAGACCAGTAATCAAACTCCAGTTCTGTATCAATACACTATTGATATCAAAATTCATTTTAAAACCTTATGATGAATACTTTTGGTCAGCTTGACCACATGAGAAAAGACCTTCTTTCTCTTTCCTTTTAAACCTCCTATAAATGGTAAAGAATCTGCCTGCAATGTGGAGTTCTGGGTTCAATTCTAGGTCAGGAAGATCCCCTGGAGAAGGGAATGGCAACCCACTCCAGTATTCTTGCTTGGAGAATTCCATGGACAGAGGAGCCTGGCAGGCTACAGTTCATGGGGTCATAAAGTTCGACATGACTGAACAACTAATGTATCTGTCTAGGTTTTTGCCCTTTATTTTCCTCTTTCTCATCTGAAACAACTTTTAAATAACCTTAAACTAATACTTTAGGATATAATTACTCTCCTTTTTCTTAAAAAAGCATCCTTCATGTCTCACATCCTGCTTTATTTTTGCTTGCACAAAGGAGTTTTCCCTTCATTTTTATTATTCTTAATAGCTAATTTACATATGTTGATTAGAATTCTTAACCCTTGGTAACCTTAATTTCCAGGGAAAGCAAGGAAATAAGCAATTGTGAACCATGTGAACACACACATGTTTTACATACGTATGTATATATTAGCATTCTGTGTTAAATTAGAAAATTTATGAATATAGCAATTTTATAATTTTTAGAGGCATCTGTTTCTTCATAGTAAAGTGTTTCAATATGATAAAATAATACATTTTTTGACAGACCCAAATATCTTAAGTTGGTCTATAATGAGGCCAAAGTAAATAAAATTAAACTAAATGTTTAGCAAATTAAGGTTTGGCATTTTATCTTATTTGGAAATGATTTTAGATAATCAAAGAACATCATTTAACTTAACTGAGTATAACTTCAAAGTTTTAAGATACCCTAAAGATTTGGGAAAATATTCTTAAGCAAAAAGGCTCATGTAAAAGCTTGTTATTCACTCCAGTTTAACACACATATTGCTAACAATTATGTTTGAATTGTTCATGAAAATTTCATCTAAGGTTGTTTTCTTGTTATCAAATTTTATAACATGTGTGTTAGGAAAATATTAAAAGTCATGGGAGTAAAGAAACTAAGTATTAAACATATGCCTTAGAATAAATTTATAATTTTAAACAGTTAGTAGAGATAACATACTCTCATTGGACTAAAAAACCCAAGTATAATAAAATTGTATGTCTGCATGATATTTAATGACAACAACTTTTAGGACAAAACTGTTTTTTTCTTTAACCAGTAATATTAAACTAGTCTTATTACCATACATTATCTGAGATCAAATGGACTTGAAAAAAAAATTCAACCAATTTGGGTTAATTCCTCTTTTTCTGACAGTTTTAGGAATACTTAACTTATTTAAGTGTTCCTTTTTAAACCAATTAAAGCAGAGTTCTTTTATGAATTTTGGCAATACCATCCATAAGTAGAAAACTATCACATACACAAAATATACATATGTAGACATAAACATTCAGATAGACACAAATAGCATTATAGTGAATAATATGATGAATGAATGAATCTTATAGCACAAATGAATTTTATAGCATTCATTAAAAAATTTTATATGTGAGTTAGATACAAATAATATAGAACATACTGGTTTATCTAAAATATTTGGATCCAAATTGTGTTTCTGATAGGGAGAACAAGTTAGGTTACCTACTGAACTAAGACTTTTTAGCTTTTAGCCAGCTAAAATATTGTATGATTTTACTTAAATGAAAGCTTAAAAAATTTTTTTAAAATATTTAAAAGGTCTCATAAATTGACAGAAGACTTTAGTGGTTGCCAGAGGTCGGAGGTGAGAAGGGTTGGTAAAATGGGTGCAGGTGGTTATGAAAGCTTGGGAAGGGAACAAGCACAAAATTGAAAAGAATGACATAACATGACAAACTGGTAAGAACCAACTAGGCTCAAGATTGTGGACAAGTCAACTTCCACTAGACCTACTTCCACTAGCTCACTAGAATATACCAGCAAGCTAAATAACACACCCAATAGGTGCCATGACAGTTCCAAGGCCAATCACCAAAAAGTGGGTGATGGCCCAAAACCTGAAAATCCCCACCCATTCCCCAAAATAGCTGAAATACCCCTCCTACTCATTAGCCTATGAAATTACCCATTCCTATAAAAACTGACAACCCCATATCCTCGAGCCACTCTCGGCTTCTGAGATGGCCCACACTCTCTGTGGGATGTGTTTCTCCACTCCTTATCTGTCACTGTGTCTCTCACTGAATTCTTTCTGCCATGAGATATCAAGAACCTGAGCTTCACTAAGTCCTGAGACCAGGTGTGATCTCAGTTAAAAGACCTTGGGTTGAAGTCCAAATGGGGGTTTTGGCTGGTTTCAAGTTCCAGTGTTTGAGTTCAGGTCCCAATCTGAGTTACATGGTTTCAGTTAAAAGGTAAAAGCTTAGAGTTAAGATAAATAAGTCCTGAGGATGTAATATACAGCAGGGGGGACTATAGTTAACAATACTATGTTGCATATTTGAAGCTTCCTAAAAGAATAATCTTAAAAGTTCTTATAAAAAAAAAATTCTTATCACAGGAAAAAAAAATTCTAACTATGTGTGGTAATGGATTTTAACTAAATGTATTGTGATAATCACTTTGCCTTAACTTATGCCAAATAACTATGCTTTTTGTTTTATTTTATTTTGGCTACCTTGGGTCTTCATTGTTGTGCTCGGGCTTTCGCTAGCTGCAGCAAGTCGGGGCCACACCTTGTTGCGGAGCTCCGGCTCTAGAGTGCATGGGCTGCACTAGTTGTAGCTTGTAGTAGGTGCAGCACATGGGCTTAATTGCTCCTTGGCTTGTGGAATCTTCCTGGACCAGGGACTGAACCCATGTTCCCTGCATTGGCAGGCAGATCCTTAACCACTGGACCACCAGGGATGCCCTCACATGGCTTTCAGAGTTGTTCAGGCACGATCAAGTCATGAGTAGGACTGGATACCATGCAGTGGCCGCATAACTTCCTATCGGCTGTTCCTCCGGAACCAACTTCACTGCTGCTTTCTGAGGGTCCACTCTCTAGTTAAGTTGTGGGACATGTGCATTTACTTCAGCCTCTGATTTCTGGGAAAACAGGTTAGCTCAGGCCTTTTGAAAAAATTACCTTTCAGTGCCTCAGCTTCCTCATTTGATACATATAAATTATAAAAATAGTACCTGCCTCATAGGGTTGAATATTAAGCAAATTTCTACATGTAATGCTGTTAGTGGAGGGCCAGTATGTATCATAGATGTGATATCTTTATCACCATTATTTATTCTAAGGGCAACGGGGAGTCAGTAAGGAATTTTAAGGAAACTATCAAGAGCTTATTGACATTTTAATAAGCTCCCTCCTACATCTATGTGGGAAATAGATTACAAAGAGACAAGGATAAATATGGAGAAACATTGAGGAGGCTGTTTTGATATTAATGGGAAGAGATTTTAGTCACCTAGACTAGAGTATTAGCAGTGAAAATCAGTAAAAGTGGACAGATCCAAGAAACACGTTGGAAGTAGAACCTACAGAACTCAAAAAATAGATTGGATGTGGCAGCAAGCCAAAAGGAAGAGCACCTAAAAAATATACTGGCTTTCATGCCACATGGATGACATGCTCTCATTTGAACCCTTTCCTCAAGATATGCCGTCAATTCCTCCCTCATCCTAAGACTACTGGATTGTCTTTGCTGAAATTCTTGCTTGCTCTTCACTCACACATCCTATGACTTCATGAGATGTTATTGTCCACCATCCAGTTTTCGCCTGACACTCCCTGCTGTGCCCCAGTAATGGACACTTACGAGAGCAAGATGCAAGTCTTTGTCATGTTGTCCTGACTTCCTGGCTCCTCCCAACGCCTCAGCCCAGTTATCTCCCTTCACCTGCTTCTCGCAAGCTTGCTAAGTAGGCCTATCCCCTACCCTTCTATTTTTGCACCTATCAGTTCAGTTCAGTTGCTCAGTAATGTCCGACTCTTAGCGACCCCATGAATTGCAGCACGCCAGGCCCCCCTGTCCATCACCAACTCCCGGAGTTTACTCAAACTCATGCCCATCAAGTCAGTGATGCCATCCAGCCATCTCATCCTCTGTCGGCCCCTTCTCCTCCTGCCCCCAATCCCTCCCAGCATCAGGGTCTTTTCCAATGAGTCAACTCTTCCCATGAGGAGGCCAAAGTTTTGGAGTTTCAGCTTCAGCATCAGTCCCTCCAATGGACACCCAGGACTGATCTCCTTTAGGATGGACTGGTTGGATCTCCTTGCAGTCCAAGGATAACTCTCAAGAGTCTTCTCCAACACCACAGTTCAAAAGCATCAATTTTTCGGCTCTCAGCTTTCTTCACAGTCCAACTCTCACATCCATACATGACCACTGGAAAAACCACAGCCTTGACCAGACGGACCTTTGTTGGCAAAGTAATGTCTCTGCTTTTTAATATGCTGTCTAGGTTGGTCATAACTTTCCTTCCAAGGAGTAAGTGTCTTTTAATTTCATGGCTGCAATCACCATCTGCAGTGATTTTGGAGCCCCCCAAAATAAAGTCTGACACTGTTTCCACTGTTTCCCCATCTATTTGCCATGAAGTGATGGGACCAGATGCCATGATTTTAGTTTTCTGAATGTTGAACTTTAAGCCAACTTTTTCACTCTCCTCTTTCACTTTCATCAAGAGGCTCTTTAGTTCCTCTTCACTTTCTGCCTTAAGGGTGGTGTCATCTGCATATCTGAGATTATTGATATTTCTCCCGGCAATCTTGATTCCAGCTTGTGCTTATTCCAGCCCAGTGTTTCTCATGATGTACTCAACATATAAGTTAAATAAGCAGGGTGACAATATACAGCCTTGAGGTACTCCTTTTCCTATTTGGAATCAGTCTATTGTTCCATGTCCAGTTCTAACTGTTGCTTTCTGATCTGATATATGGGTTTCTCAATAGGCAGGTCAGGTGGTCTGGTATAGCTTCAAACTACTCTTGGAATGCCATTTTTATTTAACTGGCTATTCTCTTTCTCCACCTTTACTCATTTACCAGGGCTTCCCTGGTAGCTCAGCTGGCAAAGAACCCACCTACAATGCAGGAGACCCTGGTTTGATTCCTGGGTCGGGAAGATCCCCTGGAGAAGGGATAGGCCATCCACTCCGGTATTCTTGGGATTCCCTAGTGGCTTAGACGGTAAAAAATCTGCTTGCAATGCTGGAGAGCTGGGTTGATCCCTGGGTTGGGAAGATCCCCTGGAGAAGAGAACGGCTACCCACTCCAGTATTCTTGCCTGCAGAATTCCATCGGCAGAGGAGCCTGGCAAACTACAGTCCATGAGGTCACAAAGAGTTGGACACAACTGAGTGATTTTCACTTTGCTCATTAAATTTAAACTCCCACACTTAACAGAATCAGAAGAGAAATAGAAAAATGATCCTTGACTTCTTAAACCAACCCCACTCACCCCTACTCACTCTCATGGCAGAAAAAGGCAGTTGGCCCTTCCGGTTGTTCAGGCTAAAACCTCTGGAGTCATTCTGCATGTTTGCTTTTCTCTTATGCCCACATCCGATCTGTCAGAAAATCCTATTGGTCTTACCTTCAAAATGTATTCCAAGTTCATCCACTTCTGACCACCACTGGTTCCACCCTGGTCCAAGTCACTGTATCTCTCCTTGGGGTTATTTCAGTAGTTTCCCTCTGGTCTCTCTGTTTCTGCATTTGTTCCCTGTAATCAGTACTCTACATGGTGGCCTGGGTGATCCTGTCAGAACCTTCAGATCATGTTACTCTTCTGCTCAACATCTTTCAGTGGTTTACCATCTCACCCAAAGTAAAATCCAGCATCTTTCACAGCCGCCAAAATGTGGCCCCATTCCTCTGATGCTGCCTTTTTACTTGCTCTTCCCCTCCCCCATTCCCTTCACTACAAGCTCACTGGTCACCTTGCTGTCTCTCACGCACACTGGGCCTGCTCCCCTCTCAGGGTCTTCCACTCATTATCCTTCCAAAGGAGCATGGGATGCCCCAGCTGTCTGTATGGATGGTTCTCTCCCCTCCTTCAGACCTCTGCTCAGATGCTACCTTCTCAGTGAGCCATCCTGACCATCCTCCCTTCTCACCACCCACGGCCCTCCCTATTTCCCTTCCCTGTGTCACTTTTCTCTAAGACATATCCTTTTAAACTATTTACCTGAATGCCAGCCATAAAGCACTTGACTCCCAGCCTCTGCTCAGCCTTTGTTCTCAGTTCTTAACCAGCTAAAGTGGAGTTTGGATGTGACCTCCTCCTGACAATTGGGATTTTCTCAGTTCTCTATTGATACTGTATTTCATTATCTTTTTCTAATATTTATTTTTATTTATTTGACTGTGCTGGGGCTAGTTGCAGCATGTGGGATCTTTAGTCCTGGCATGCAAACTCTTAGTTACAATTTTCGGGGTCTAGATCCCTGACAGAGATTGTACTCTGCCCACCCACCCTTCTCCCACCCTCCCCCACGCTTCCCCGCATTGGGAGCCCGAAGTCTTAGCCACTGGACTACCAGGGAATTCCCTGTCTCATTATCTTTAGATTATCAACTGAAAAATATTCTACATTAACTTCACAATAATGGAACCCCAGATTTTACACTAGGGAATTTTTGCAGCCCTACTTTGTTTTCACTAGTCTGCTTATCATTCATCCTGCCCATGAGGACAGGAATTTTTACCTGTTCTTTTCACAGCTTATCTCCAGCACTTAAAGCACTCTTGGCACCTAGTATGCCATTAATAAACATTTGAATTAGTGTTGAGCTAGTAAATGCTTCATCCTCTCCACACATAATGTGCATGACTCACCTGCTTTCAGAAACTCATAGAAACCATTGCTTAATCATAATGTTTTCAAGACCATAACCCAAAATTCATAATGTCTTGTGTTTATATAACACTTTGCAGACCATAAAACACTTTCATATACTTGATCTCATTTAATCCTCACAATAACTTCATATTCTGATTTTTCACAGGAAGCCAAATCTGAGAGAAATAGTGTTTTGTTCAAGGTCACAGGAAACTGAATCATAAAGAAATTGAGTGATTTGCTCAAAGTCCACACTACAGAGATTCAGATTCCTGCTGTTTTGACCACAAACCAGATGCAACTTTGACTCCAATATCCTGACTCTGAGATTCTGTGTTGGATCAGTTACCCACAGATCCTTCGACTCTGTATCAGCAACATCTGCCTACTCTCCTCAGCAAGCCAGGCGCAGGAGTCCCCGTCCAGTTAATCAGGTTTGCTTCGGTTCTTACTAACTGTGCTAAGCCAGCAAAAATGGGGCTGGCTGATTGGCTCTGCCTGGTTGAAAAACCAGGATTAGAGAGTCTGAAAACCAATGTTCTCAATACAACTCATCTGCAAAAATGGAGATCAAGATTCAGGCTGTAAACACTCAGAAACAAAGACTCTGTAAAACTCAGTTTATATAGAATTGCATGCAGATAGGGACTTAGCCAAATTCCAGTCAAACCATTTAAATATGTCATCCCATATCCTTAAATGTAGAAAGAAATGGCAACTCACTTCAGTATTCTTGCCTGGAAAATTCCATGGACTGAGGAGCCTGGACGGGCTACACAGTCCATGGGGTCGCAAAAGAGTCAGACACGACTCAGCATACACACACACACACACACACACACAGCCTTAAAATTACCACGACCTTTTCAAGAGAATAATTTTCTTCTTTCTTCTCACCTTGAAGAAAGAAAGCCCTTTTAAAATCCCTGCGCAGATGCTTCTCTAAGTGGAGGTAGCGCATAGTGCTCTTTCTCTCCTTCCTGTCCATCCATAAGCAAATGTCCTGCTTTCTTTATAAATTTTCTTTGCTTTTAGTCATCTATTGTTATTCTTCTCTGCCACCTTTTATAACTCCTTCCCACTCACAGAAAATTCACTGTTATCAGGATCCACTCTGGTTTTGCTTCCATTGTGGCTTCCCTGCTTCTACTATGGGCTGCTTAGAGTTTAAAATCCATTGCTTTGTACTGTCACAGATTGTAAATATTCAAAAGCTGGTCACTTAAAGAGGTGAGAGGAGCCACATTCATGATTTGAACCAGAGAAAGGGAGTATATGCTATCAGGTGCCCCATTTTAATGGCAAACAAATAACATGACTCAGACTGGTTTGGGTGCAGTCTGCATACATCAGACAGGAGGAGATGAACTGCTGACTTGGCGAAGGACTTGTAAATAAGAGCTGACTTCGGTTTGGCACCTATAATTATACCCGAGACATAGCTTGCATGTAGATTGTCTCTTAGAAAGAAAGAAGAAACTAAAAGAAACAAGGAAGGAGGAAGGAGACAAGAAGATGAAATTTTTTTTCTTTTTTTTTTTTTCTTAAGAGGATAGGCTCAGACATTCAGTTGCCTTCTAGAATTTATTTTAAGTTGGGACTTCTCGTGCAGAGGACATCCATGAGAACAGTATAATAGAAAATGCTGTAATTATCTGGAATTTCATAATAATTGTTTCACAGATTCCATAAGAAGCATTGATTCCAACACTGAACTAAGATTTTAAATAATGAGAGGAGAAACAATCCCTCTAGCCAAACCTCCAAGTCATATCGAGAGCATCACAGGTGTTTGTATGTAGTACAGAAGGACTATGTTGAGTAATGCAAGAGAGGAAAAACTTTTTTCTCTACCCTCCCTAGGTTCACTGGCTGCCCACTTCTCCAATCAAATTGATAAGAAATAGATTAATAAGAGAACAACAACAAAACCCAGACTTCATTATGTATATATGCACATGAGTTTCCAAAGAAATGAAAGCTCAAGGAAGTGGCTGGCTGATTGAGGCTTATATACCATCTTAGGCTAAACAAAGAAAAAGGGGTTTTGAGCTTCTGGATGGAGGAGGCAAGTAGTAGAAAGGGAAGGGGAGGAAAGTCTGGTAAACATGGGTTATCAGGTTATCCTGTGGAGCAGATAAGAGGCTCCCAGGTGGTGAATTGTCTCAGGGAGTAACTCTTGCTGGTATGACCCCTTTCTAAGTGGAGATTTCTTTTATAAATATAAATTTCCGTTACAAAAGGGGAAAATTTTACTCTATTTCTGGGCTGTTGGGGGAAGTAAAGGGCTTTTCCTGCATCTTGTTGTTGTTCAGTCATTCTGTCATGTCCAGCTATTTGTGACCCCATGTACTGCAACATGCCAGGCTTCCCTGTCCATCATTATCTCACGGAGCTTGCTCAAACTCGTGTCCATTGAATCTGTCATGCCTTCCAACCATCTCATCCTCTCGTCCCCTTCTCCTCTTGCCCTCAATCTTTCCCAACCTAAGGGTCTTTTCCAATGAGTCAGCTCTCTGCATCAGTTGGTCAAAGTACTGGAGCTTCAGCTTCAGCATCAGTCTTTCCAATGAATATTCAGGGTTGATTTCCTTTAGGACTGACTGGTTTGATCCCCTTGCTGTCCAAGAGACTCTTAAGAGTCTCCTGCATCTGCAGATTTTCAATTGCATTTAGCTGAAAATAATCCATATGCCAAAGAGGCACATTTTGGGATGGTACATTCTGGAAAGCTTTAGTCCAAAAGAAAATATTATTTTCTTTTTTAAGCTATAAAGTTCCCTGAGGACAGGGAAAATAATATGTATAAATGTACTATAGCACACAGCAAATGTGCTTTGCTAGAGGTATGAAGCACTGTAGAAGCCAAGGAAATGCAGTTTTCTGCTGTCTGAGGGGCTTTAGGCTTTCTGAAGAAGGTGGCATTTGAAGAATGGGTAGGATTTGTATCTCTGCTAAGTGGAGAGAAAATGACAAAAATAGAAGCAGGAAATTTCAGAAAATATTTAGCTGGTGGGTGAGTGGTCATCTTTGGTTGAAGGATATGTTAGGAGAGATGAAGCAAAAGAGAAAGCAAATGCCGTATCATAGTGTGTTGAGTCTGTTTGAGCAGCTTTGTTTTTATTCTGAGTCCTAGGAAGCCACTGAGGATTATGGAAAAGAAGAACTTTTTTTCCAGAAAGTTCTTTGACAGAAATTGGAGGATGTTTACAGGAGGTGAGACTGGAGTCTGGGAATATAGTTAAGGAAACCTAGGACCTGAGTTCTGTGAAGAAAATGAGATGGTTAAGAGGTAGTACCCACGTGGTTTGGTAACTGGTAAAATGCTTTCCTACATGTTCAGGGGAAGGAGAAGCCTGTGGTGAAAAGAAAAGATTTAATTTGGGATTTTGTAAATGACAAAAGCCCAACCTGATTCATCTAAAAAGTTAAAAAGGGGGAACTCACCTGGTGGTCCCGTGGCTAAGACTCTAAGCTCCTGACGCGTGGGGGCCTGGGTTTGATTCCTGGTCAGGGAACTAGATCCCACATGCTCAACTAAAAGGTCCTGCAACTGAGAGTTCACATGCTGCGACTAAAGATCCTACATGCTGTAAAGAAGATCAAATGTCCCACACATCACAACTCAGACCTGGAACAGCCAAACAAATAAATATTTTTTTTTAAAGGGAGAGAATTAGGGGGAGAAATGAATGAGATAACCTGTGGGAGCATTGCTTGTTTTATATATATCTGAGTATTCTTGCCTGGAGAATCCCATGGACAGAGGAGCCTGGCAGGCTACAGTCCATGGGGTTGCAAGAGTCAGACATGACTTAGTGACAAAACCACAATCATATGTAACTAAGTCACTTTGTTGTACAGCAGAAATTAAACACAACATGTAAGACAGCTATTTGCCAATGAGACTTTTTTTAAAAAGATGGGAAACCAGGATTGAACCCCCCACCTCCCTCCCCATCCCATCCCTCTGGGTCATCCCAGTGCACCGGCCCCGAGCACCCTGTCTCATGCATCCAACCTGGACTGGCGATTCATTTTACATATGATAATATACATGTTTCAATGCCAATCTCCCAAATCATCTCACCCTCTCCCTCTCCCACAGAGACCAAAAGACTGTTCTATACATCTGTGTCTCTTTTGCTGTCTCGCATATAGGGTTATCGTCACCATCTTTCTTCACTTAATCTCTAATTAAATGAAACTGATAATATCTCAATGACCCCCAAGGGCAAGGACTATATGGAGGGTTTCTTGAGTTTCCTTCTGCTGTGATTATGATCATTATCACAGAATGGAGGCTGTCATTCATTCATGGGACCCAAAGAGCCTACCGTCTGGTCTCGGGGAGACAGGAAACATACAATTATGATTTAACACAAAAATACTGTAATGGGGGCGGATGAGATACACAGAGGGCATAGAAGGGCCAGGATTCCCACACCAGTCCAGGGAAGTTAGGGAACTTCCTTAGGGGAAGTAACACTCAAGTTGAGCCTCAAGGGAGTTCCCACGCCAGCAAAGGGAACAGGGGTTCCAGGGAGGGAGAACAGCGCATGTTTTAAAAAGGAGACGCGTCTTAAGGAAAAACTGAAAGTAAGTTCATACGAGTGGGATACAGAAAACAAGAGATGAAGCAGTGAAAATCTGGGACTAGACAAAATGTCAGATATTATTCAAGATAACGACTGAGCACTCTGTGATAGGAGGGCAGTATGCTGGTTGATGCTGGTTGAGTAGGAATTAGAAGATCTGAGGGAATTATTTGAAAAGGCTTCGACCTGGAGTCAGAAGGGACAGTCATAAAGCTATTGAGACAATCCAGGGAAGACATAATAAAAGTCTATTAAAGACAATGGCTGTGGGGAAAGAGAGATCAGAATCAACTCTCAGCTTACTGGATGAGGCATAAGGAGAAGAGAAGAATAAAGGATCACTTTCAACTTTCTGGCTTTGGGAAATTGGGTGGATGATGGTGGTGTTTACCGAGGTAGGAGGTTGGTGGAGACATGGTGCCAGTGAGTTGTGGCACTCACATCTTTTATCCTGCTTTTGCTTTATAGATGCAACATCACTCCTAACATTTCTGAAGATCCTGAAGTTCTTTTGTTTGTTTTCCACTCCTGTCTCATTGTCTTGCCTTCTGTAGAGTTTGCAGTCTGTGGGTTGAGAGTGTTTATTCCAGGCAGATGGACTCCTCCATTGACTGTGGTCTTGCTGTCGGTGTTCTAGGCTGCAGCTAACTCTGAGTATTGCTCGCCCCTCTTCATTCACCGCCTGACTTTCAGAACTGTGTTGGAATCTCTACTCCTAAGCTTCTATCCCATTCTCTTTGTTGAATGGGGTTGGTGGAGGGTGTCCACACCTTTTTACTTCTTTACTATGATTTTAATATAGTTTTTGGAAAAAAGGATCAGTGGATATGCTCAATCTACATCTTAAACCAGAAGTTCTTGAAATTGATCTTTGGTATGATGTACTTAGGGCTTCCCCGGTGGCTCAGATGGTAAAGAATCCACCTGCAATATCAGAAGACCTGGATTTGATCCCTGGGTTGGGAAGATCCCCTGGAGAAGCGAATGGCAACCCACTCCACTATTCTTGCCTGGAGAATTCCATGGACAGAGGAGCCTGTGGGCTACAGTCCATGGGGTCGCAAAGAGTCAGACACCACTAGACGATGAACACACACACACACACAATGTGTCTAAGGTCCCTATGGTACATCGAGGTCGAGGTTTATAGTAGGTGATTAGCTGTGTGTATGAACTTGGAATTCAAGAGACAAACCTAAATTATAGGTGATGATTAGGAGTTACTGGTATAGAAATGATGGGTGTGGATGAGAATGCCTGCGGAGAGTGTGCAGAATGGGAAGAGAACAGGAATTAAGCCTGATGCTGGGGACCCTCACTATTCAAGGTAACTGTTTTCAGGATATAATATTCTTTTAGAGTTAGGGAGAGTAATGATAACTTAGAACTTTCCCCTATTGTTAGAAAGGACTCATGTGGACTCCTTGAGTTCAGGAAAGTTGCATTTAATATATAATAAAGGTGTGAAAGCAACAACAAAATGATTAGGTGTAACAAAGTTGAACAGGGTGAGGATAGGAGTTCCTGAGATGGGAGAGATAATCAAGGGTGTCATTGTCTCCACATGATGCTATCAGACTGTTTTTGGTTCTAGGCCCATTCTTAAGAGTCTACTGAGTGATGGCTCCCATGATCTGCTCTAGTATTTTTTTCTCCTGCTGAGAACATGACTCTGATTCAAGTACCATTGTTCAATGAGAAATACACTGATAGTCTTCACACATTCAGCAACTATTTATTGAGGCCTTAATGTGTTCCAGACTCTGGGTGAGGTGTTGGGGATATGAAAATACATAACATGACATTCTTGCCCTCAAAGAACTCACATGTATGCATAAACACATCCAACTCACTGTTGCTGGCTGACACTGTTTCATTAGCAAAGATCCTGTCATTAGGTTTTAGGGAAAGATAGGTAGATTTGGAAGGTCTTATTCTGGTGTCCAGCATGGCTGTTTTGTGTAGCTGGTTAGGCAAAGGGTGAGGAGTTTTTTTACTCTATCTCAGGAGTGATAGACAGTCTTCAACCTAAACCAGTGCAGTACAAGGCCTGGAGCACAGTGGGTTCTTACTACACGTGAGTTTGTGCTGTGCTGTGCTAAGTCACTCATCGTGTCTGACTCTTTGTGACCCCCGTGGGCTGTAGCCATCCAGGCTCCTCTGACCATGGGGATTCTCAGGAAAGAATACCGGAGTGGGTTGCCATGCCCTTCTCCAGGGGATCTTCCAAACCCAGGGATCAAACCCAGGTCTCCTGCATTGCAGGTGGATTCTTAACTGTGGTCTGAGCCACCAGGGAAACCCAAGAATACTGGAGTGGGTAGCCAGTCCCTTCTCCAGGGGATCTTCTGCATGGCATGCAGATTCTTTACTAGCTGAGCTACCAGGGAAGCCCCACGTATTAGTTTATTTAATCCTTATTTTTATTACTTCAAATTACTAGTAAGTAACTATTCTAAAAAAGCACAAGCCACACACCACAGTAATGTATTTTGGAGAGGGCCAATGGAAGAAAAGTTTATTTAAGAGTAAAACTTAAAGTAAGCATGGTTGGCAAATGAGTGAGTCCTTGGTTAACAACAACAAAGCACTAGTCAGAGAATGACTGTCTATCGCCTTCCTTATAAATCTCAGGTTTTTTTTTTTAACCCCATGATTTTTAAAAAATTCTCTGAAAGATAGGGGTATATTAGTTAAGTAGAGAATGGCAACCCACTCCAGTATTCTTGCCTGAAGAATTCCATGGACAGAGGAGGCTGGTAGGCTATAGTCCACGGGGTTGCAAAGAGTCTGACACGACTGAATGACTATCACTTAAGAATGCAGGTAGGCACAAGGGTGGATAGAGAATGAATCTAGTATGGTGCTTTATTATTATTATTGCTAAAACTAATTATATTTGTAATTAACATGACAATAGTAGTGATGGGATAAGGAAGGAACAGGATCACTTCCAATGATGACCTTTCTCTAATTTTGTTGTTTTTGTTGTTGTTTAGTCGCTCAGCCGTGTCCAAATCTTTTGCAACCCCATGGACTGTAGCCCACCAGGCTCCTCTGTCCATGGGATTTCCCAAGCAAGAATACATTTCCTTCTCCAGGGGATTCCTGATTCAGGGATCGAACTTGCGTCTCCTGCTTGGCTGGCGCATTCTTTACCACTGAGTTTAGGGGAATTTTAAAATTGTATTTATGGGAAAAGAAATAATTGATTAATTGATTGATTCAATCGACAGATACAGCCAAGCATGTGCCAGGCACGGTGATAGGTGCTGGGAACATAAAAATGAACGCATTGCTCTTTCTTTTAGGGAGCGACGTGCTGATGACTAAATGAAATCCCCCCAGGAAAGTCACAGTGCGGAGCAACACACGCTGTAGAGAGTGCCAGGCGAGCAGTTGGCCTGGCTTCGCAGCCTGTTTACTCCAGTTATCTGGTGCTGCCACCTGCTGGACGTTTGCTTTTTCGCAGCGTTTAACCCTCGGCATGGACGGAGAAACGAGAAGTTCCTCGGTGAGGGCCCCCATTTTCAGCTTCGCACCCTGGGGCTGCGGCGTTTTCCCTACGGAGGAAAGCCTCCGTCTCCCGCTCTACCAGCCCCACGGGAACAGGAACCCTGACTTCCCCGGAACCTCCGAGTCCTCTCTTGCAGGCATGCTGAGTCACCTGCCCATATGCCCAGGGCAATTGCCTCATTTCTCTCCTTCCCACAGTTTAGCTGCCGAGCTTCTGTTTTGGAGGTTTTGTCCTCCTTTGGCCCCTTTCCCGCTCTTATGAGAGAGCTTCTTGCCAGGACACCGGGAGTGTGAGCCTGAGTTGCTTAACATGGGCAGCAAAGGCCTTTGCAGCAAACACTTCCACCCCGTTTTGAGCTTACTCTCACTTCTGTTATGAGGAGGGCAGTATCCTGTGTGGGGCTAGTTTACTTACTTTCTCATGAGTCGTCTGGTTCAGGTCCTCGGGGCTGCTTCAGAATGCTGAGCAGAAGTCAGGGTTCAGAGGCTGAGGCATTAAATAGGTCATTTGTTTTGCATCATCCATTCTCGGAGGGAGTTGAACACCTTCAGCGATGGTTTCATCATGGAAGAGGAGCCTAGTATTGAGTCCGCCAGTGATGGCAAGGCCTCTTCTCACCTGACCCTGCTTCAAGCCAAGGGTTTCCTAAGAATTGCTAATATTTTGCCCAGAAAACATTTACTTGGTTATTAAGGGCTTCCCCATTGGCTCAGCGGTAAAGAATCTGTCTGCCAACACGGGAAATGCAGGTTTGATCCCTGGGTGGGCAAGATCCCCTGGAGGAGGAAATAGCAACCCACTCCAGTATTCTTGGCTGGGAAATTCCATGGACAGAAGAACCTGGTGGGATACAGTTTGTGGGGTCGCAAAGAGTCAGACATACATGACTGAGCACATATGCACTTGGTTATTAGACTATTTGGTGGCACAAAATCATGTGTAGGGGAGACCCCCTTCCATCTCCTGTCATCACACCAAAAATATTCTGAGTAAGTAGGTAAGAATGACTGTTGGAATATGAAAACACTTTTGTCTAAGAAATGCACTCTTACTTTGTGCCTTTAATCCTAAATTAAATCATGAAGTGGAATATATATTTATTTTTAGCTGGTAGACCCCCACCTCCAAAACCTCCAATATAGGAACCTGGGTTTGCTCTTGACTCTGAGACTGAAGAACACATTCTATCTCAGTGGTGTGTACTGTATGGAGGAGGGCCAGAGGCAGACCCCATGCTGAGCAAATTAATCGTCAAATCTCTTTCCTGATCCACTGTTTATTGGTGTTTTTTCTTTTGCCCTTTAGCTTGACAAACCATTCTATCACCTCTTCTCCCAATTCTGATCCTTTCTCAGGCTTTAGTTCATGTTTTCCTTTTCTCTTCTTCCTTGCTAAAATTATTGGCACTTACGGGCCATCTTTAACACAACCTGGAACCCTCCACCCCTGAACTGTTCTTAGATGTGGCCCAGCCAACCCTGCCCCCTTCCTTCATCCCATTTCTGGAGATGAAGTGATGTTCATGAAAAAAGCTTGTGTGGTACTTGGCATGGGTTCCAGGTGTCCCCATTAAGAGGGAGGAAATAAAAAGTTGGGTCAACCTAGCTCATTATCACTGAAATGCAAATCAAAACTACAATGAGCTATCACCTCACACCAGTCAGAGGGGCCATCATAAACAAACAAACAAACAAAAAACCTACAATGAATGCTGAAGAGGTTGTGGAGAAAAAGGAACCTTCCTACACTGTTGGTGGGGATGTAAATTGGTATAGCAACTAAGGAGAACAGTATGAAGGTTCCTTAAAAAGCTAAAAAATAGATCTATTATATAATCCAGCAATCCCACTCCTGAGCATATACCCAGAGAAAACCATGATTCAAAAAGATATGTGCACCCCACTGCTTATTGCAGCACTATTTACAATAGCCAGGATAGCAGAAGCAACCCAAATGTCCATCAACAGAATAACAGATAAAGAAGATGTAGTGTGTGTGTGTTCATCTGCTAAATTGTGTCCTACTCTTGGCAATACCATGGAATGTAGTCTGCCAGGCTCCTCTGTCCGTGGAATTTTCCAGGCAAGAATACTGGAGTGGGTTACCATTTCCTACTCCAGGGGATGTTCCTGATCTAGGGATCAAACCCGCATCTTTTGGATCTCCTGCATTGGCAGGCAATTTTTTTTTAACCACTGTGCCACCTGGGAACCTCCAAAGAATATGTGGTACATATATACAATGAAATAGTGCTCAGCCATAAAGAAGAACAAAATCATGCCGTTTGCAGCAACATGGATGGAGCTAGAGATGGTCATCCTGAGAGAAGTAAGTCAGACACAAAAAGATGAACATCACACTGTTTATATGTGGAGTCTTAAAAAAGGGTACAAATGGGCTTGCTTACAAAACAAGTAAAGTTACAGATGTAGAAAACAAATTTATGCTTACAGGGGCTGCGGGGAGGAGGGATAAATTGGGAGGTTGGGAGGGACGTGTACACAGTGTCTGACGCTTTGCGACCCCGTGGACTGTAACCCGCCAGGCTCCTCTGTCCTTGGGATTCTCCAGGCAAGAATACCAGAGTGGGTTGCCATGCCCTCCTCCAGGGGATCTTCCTAACCCAGGGATCAAACCCAGGTCTCCTGCATTGCAGGTGGATTCTTTACTGTCTGAGCCACCAGAGAAGCCCAGGAATACTGGAGTGGGTAGCCTATCCCTTCTGCAGGGGATCTTCCAGACCCAGGAATTGAACTGGGGTCTCCTGCATTGCAGGCGGATTCTTTACCAGCTGAGCTACCAGGGAAGTTCCTCATACACACTACTGTATAAAACAGATAAGTAAGAAGGACCTACTTAGTGTGTAGCACAGCGATCTCTACTCGGTACTCTGTAATGGCCTATATGGGAAAAGAATCTAAAAACAGAGTGGCTTAAAGCTCAGCATTCAGAGAACTAAGATCATGGCATCCGGTCCCATCACTTCATGGCAAATAGATGGGGAAACAGTGGAAACAGAGGCTAACTATTTTTGGGGGCTCCAAAATCACTGCAGATCGTGATTGCAGCCATGGAATTAAAAGATGCTTACTCCTTGGAAGGAAAGTTATGACTAACCTAGACAGCATATTAAAAAGCAGAGACATTACTTTGTCAACAAAGGTCCGCCTAGTCAAGGCTATGGTTTTCCCAGTGGTCATGTATGGATGTGAGAGTTGGACTATAAAGAAAGCTGAGCACCGAAGAATTGATGCTTTTGAACTGTGGAGTTGGAGAAGACTCTTGAGAGTCCCTTGGGCTGCAAGGAGATCCAACCAGTCCATCCTAAAGGAGATCAGTCCTGGGTGTTCACTGGAAGGACTGATGTTGAAGCTGAAACTCCAATACTTTGGCCACCTGATGTGAAGAGCTGACTCATTGGAAAAGGCCCTGATTCTGGGAAAGATTGAGGGCAGGAGGAGAAGGGGACAACAGAGGATGAGATGGTTGGATGGCATCACTGACTCAATGGACATGGGTTTGCATGGACTCTGGGAGTTGGTGATGGACAGAGAGGCCTGTTCATGGGGTTGCAAAGAGTCAGACACAGCTGAGCGACTGAACTGAACTGATATGAATATGTATAACTGATTTACTTTACTGTACACTGAAAATTACACAACATTGTAAATCAACTATACTCCAATACGACTTTTTTAAAAAGATAAAAGAAGTTAAGTCAGAGGAAAGGAGGGCTGGAGATGGAAGATGGTTAATGTGGGACCAGGAAGACATGGGAAAGAGGGTGCAGAGAGAATGGGGGAGGAGAGAATCTCACAGGTGAGGGGGTATTAGCCAGGCAAGGAGGGATCAACTCCCCAAATGCAAAGCAGTCCTTGAAAGCAGGACTCAGAAGCAGTTAACATCAAACCTTCATTCTTCAGTATTTTCTGCAATGTGAATAATTTATTTTCAGAATCCCGCGCACCATTTCACCATAGTTTATTGCAGAGTTACGAGAAGACAGACAAGAGAGAAGTGAAAATATAATTTTTAAAAATCATATTCATTTCTTAAACAGAAGTTTTTGAGGGGATCATTTGAAACTGCTAAGCTGGGGGATTTTTTTCCCTTCTCATATCCATTTTTCCCACATTTCAATTTTATTACTTGAAGTATATTACAAAATCAGAGCCTGCTCTCTGCTTCAAGTCAAACAATACTGAAGTGCATAAAAAATGAGTGCTCTTTCCTTCTTACAACACAACCCATAAAAGAACCAATGGCAACACTTTGGTGTATCTTTTACATTTTTATAATAGCATATATAAGGACATCTCTCTCTTTTGTTAACAAAAATGAGATAATGTATATACTCACACTGTAACTTTTTTCATTTAATAACATTAATATTTCAATATAATATTTCAGGAAATAGATACACAGTTCTTTATCCACCCATCCTCTACTGATACATATTCATGCTATTTCCAGGGTTTTGGCACTTCAAATATTGTCAAAATAAAGACTTTAATACACGTGCCTTTGAATCCTGGCTCTTTTACTTCTAAAGGATGGATTCTTTCTTTCTTTATGGCTGCGCTGGGTCTTTGCTGGGTGCACAGGCTCTATGATGCTACCTGCAGGCTTTCTCTAGTTGTGACACATGGGTTCAACAGTTACAGCTCGCGGTCTCTACAGCATGGGCTCAGTGGCACACGGGCTTAGGGGCCCCATGGCATGTGGGATCCTAGTTCCTGGACCAAGGATTGAATGAACCCATGTCCCCTGCATTGACAGGTGGATTCTTAACCACTGGGCCACCAGAGAAGTCCCTAAAGGATAGATTCTTAAAGCTGGGGTTGCTGGGTCAAAGGGTCTGTGCATTTTTAATTTTAGTGGCTCCTGCCAAGTAACTTTCCCAAGTAATGTGTGAGTACAAACTCTGTACTGTCACAAGATGGCTTTATTAAAAATGTAATGATTTCTCTATAACTGAGCCTAGTTTAGCTTTTATTTTCATTTGTATCCTGACAACTTAATTTGCTATCAGTTTAAAACTCAGTTGCCTATGGGTAATTCAAATTCACCCTCCAACCCTACTGCTCTGGTTCTTTCGCTCCTGGCAGGCCTCTATTTGGGGGATGTTTGTAGCATCGGGGCGGGTGTGTGAGTCTGCACGACAGGTGTCTCTGTCTGTGCTGACGTCTGTAACTCACGCCTTCCAGCCTTGAGTGTTACTTTCTGCTCCTGCTGAGCGGTGCCATGGCCCCCAGTTGTCCCATCTAAATTCTGTCTTCCTCTTCCTAATCAGGCATCCTCAGTTTAACCCCCGACCTCTCAGGGAGCCTGGTGATTGCAGCTCTTGCCCCTGCATCATGCCCAGTGGGTGTAGGAGAATCTGGGAGAACTCCTTGGGCCCTGATGCCCCCATCCTGACCACTACTGATCCTTCTGCTACTCGGGAAAACTCAGGCTGCTCTCTGAGGTTTATAGTCACTTAGGATGTCTGTGAAGCACGTGAAGTGCCATGGCTCTGTTTGCTCTGGAATGCCTCAAACTGATCTAAGCTTATTTTGCTTTTCTGCAAAGACTTGACCTTGGAGGAAGGATTCGAACAGCCTGAGGCCCCACAAATGAGCCTTCAGCTTATCCCCCCCAATCCTCACTTTCCTGTCTGCTGATCAAGCTCTTACCTCCTTCAGGCTCTTCTGACATCGCAGCTTCCTCTCTGTGGTTATGGTAGAGATATCATGTTCTTGGTTGTCCAGGCATTGGCTCTGGATATTTAAAGCCAGACTTTGGGAATTAAAAAAAACACCTATATTTTTTCTCTCAGTTACATTTCCTGTAATTTAGAACATGGCTTTTAAGAGCTTTTTGTCTGCTATAGACTTTACAAATTGCTTTCAGGAGCTCAACTGTTTAGGATTTAATTGTTCTCTCTGTATCATCTCTGTATCTGTATCTTTAAAAATCCTAACACTCCTTGAATGGTGGGGGAAAAAGAGATAAGTAAAAGGTATTAAAAAAAACCCACATAGTTAAGCATCAAAATATTAACCTACTACAAGAACAAATATATTCAATGCACAGTTAATTATGTGAGGTGATGAAACACCTTTGCATCTGAAGTGGCTTCAGTCGTGTCCTACTCTGTGCAACCCCATGGACTGTAGCCCGCCAGACACCTCTGTCCATGGGATTCTTCAGTCAAGAATACTGGAGTGGGTTGCCAGGCCCTCCTTCAGGGGATCTTCCCAACCCAGGGATCGAACCTGCTTCTCCTACATCTCTGCATGCATTGGCAGGCAGTTTCTTTACCACCTGGGAAGCCCCTGATTAGACAACTTGAATTCACAAAAATTGCATTTTGGGGGAGGGATTTGATTGGAAGAAAATGTTTAAATTGTCCTCGAAGGGAAGATTGGGCTCCTAAACTGGCCATGTTATGAAAAAATATTGGCGTGCAAATTAGTACATATAAGACAAAGGGAGGGATGTATACTAGTGAAGGAGCAAGGACGTTAATGAGAAGAGGACATCAAAGGAGACAGAAGGCAAGAAAGATGGCAAGATGACAGAATGGGACATTCTCTGACATCTAAGTCTCCAGTTTAATTCCACTAAGTTGTAAGAAACATATTTAGTCTAAGTGGACACAGTGAGCCACTGAACTCTGCATCCCCCAGGGTGGTGCAGGGAAAACCAAACCAATACCAACAGACGGCGCCCAGTTACTGGCACAAGTAAAGCCTGGTCCACACGTAGCCCTCACTGTTAGGTCAGTAGCTGACAGGCCCTTCCCTATTGTTTAGTATTAAATATCTTCCCTCTCCAGTCTCACCTTTCTTTGACCGTGGAGGTGCCATGTTTTCATAACTTTATGGAAGAGATCTGCCTTTATTCCTTGGCATCAAATGAGCCTCAGCGAGCCATACACATCCACAAATCTGATTCTGGGATTGCTCAAAAAAAACAAAAAACCCTCCTAATATACCTTCAAGAGTCATTTTTTTTTTTTTTTTTCATTTTCACTAGTGGCCTCAGCAAGCAATGAGAGGTTGTCTACATGTTTGACTTAGCCTTATGCCTGATGCTGTCATGCATACACATACATGCACATGTGTATTTGATAAATGCAGTAGGATGCATAATACACAAAGGAGCTTACCTGTGAAACTGAAACAGACTCACTGACATAGAGCAGAGACTTGTGATTGTCAAGGCGGTGGGGAAGGAATGGGTTGGGAGTTTGGAATTAGCAGCCATAAGCTGTTATATATAGGACAGATAAACATCAAGGTGCTACTGTATAGCACAGGGATATCTTCGATAAACCATAATGGAAAATAACAGGGAAAAGAATGTTTATGCATGTATAACTGAATCATTTTGCTGTACCTTAGAAAACAACACAACATTGTAAATCAACTATAGTTCAATAAAATAAATTTTTAAAAAAACCTTTCCTGTTTCAGAGGACACTAGCAAGAAAGTGAAAAAAACACTCCACATTATGGGAGAACATATTTACAAATCTAATGAGAAAGTTGTAACCAAAGCATATAAAAACCTCAAAACTCAGTAATAAAAGGCAAATAATCCAAGTAAAAATGAGCAAAGTATTTGAATAGTTATTTCTTCAAAGATATACAAATCACCAATAAGTACAGGAAAAGAGCTCAGTATCATCAAGGAAATGAAAATAAAAAACACAATGAGGTATTACTCATATCCCCAGGATAACTGTATTCTCAAAAGATGTTTAATAACAAGTGTTGGGGAGGATGTAGAGAAGTTGGAACCCGCATACGTTGCTGGTTGGAATGTAAAATGGTGCAGTTGCTTTGGAAAA
Organism: Odocoileus virginianus; assembly: GCF_023699985.2. Taxonomy (NCBI): domain Eukaryota; kingdom Metazoa; phylum Chordata; class Mammalia; order Artiodactyla; family Cervidae; genus Odocoileus; species Odocoileus virginianus. The sequence goes on along the minus strand of NC_069696.1, from coordinate 17,344,781 downwards.
CTGTTTGGCTGTACCTTGAAAAATTAAATATATAGCTATCATATGACCAGCAATTCCAATCCTGGGTATGTACCCAAGAGAGTTGAAAACACATGTTCACACAAAAAGTTGATGCAAATGTTCATAGCAGCGTTATACATGATTTTTTTCAAGCCCCAAAGTGGAAACAACCCCAAAATTCATCAACTGATAAATGGATAAGCAAAATGTGGCATATGCATGCAGTGAATTTCCTCTTTCACTCAAAAGATATTTTATGGAACTTACTTAAATTTTAAAGTCAATTTCTCTTGCTCTATGCTGAGAGAATATGTTATGATCTGTTCAATGTATAATTTCTCCAAACTATCTTCTGGCAAAATATTAAATTATTATAAATACTTCAGGCACACTAAAAAAGAAGGCATACTATTTTGGAGCAAACATAATTTTGTAAGCATTGATTAAATCAAACATGCTAATTATATTACTCAGCTCTCTTAATATTTACGTATTGCTTATTTTACCTGAAATGTCCCAGTACACTAGTGTTTCTATAATTTTCCTCTTGTGTTTCTATTGTGTTTTGCTCTGTATATAACTATCTAGTATTTATGAATAAAATTACATGACATATCATGGTGCATTTTTATCAAAATTGTTGTTTTGAATTTACTTATTGTTTTGCACCTTAGGTTGTATTTTGCCCAAGATTAATCCTTGTTTTAATTTTAATTTCTTGGTATATCCTTGTATACCTTTTTGGTTTCAATTTTTTTAATCATTTTGGTTTGGGTACATTTTATAAACAGCATGATTGTGTGTGCATGGGTGTGTGTGCATAGGTGTGTGTGTTTAGCCAGTTTGAGAACAAAGTGTTTTTTAATAAGGAAGTTTAAGAAATTGAATCCACTTCCATTATTATTAATATGCATGTTGTGATACTAAGTTTTATATACATATATATGTTTTGTTTTTATTCTTGTTTTCTGTTTCACAGTTGATAGACTATGTGTTGTTTATTTCTTCAATAATTTTCAAAATTGTTAATTATATTTTTCAATTTTTTGACTGAATAAATAACAGAAAAATGGGTACATTTAAGCACAAACATAAAACCATATGTATATTAAAAAATCAAAAACAAATTAAAGGACAAACAACAAAATGGGAAAATATTTGCAGCAAGCCATAGACATCTGCAATATAGAAGTCGTGAAGAGTGTGTATAATAGTCAAAATTGCATTTAGCAACAAGAAATGGAAAAACCTACTACAATGGCTTAACAAGTAAAAGAACTGTTTTATTCAGGTAAAAAAGTCTCCCATGGGAATCAGTCCAGGGCAGATACATTGGCTCCAAATATCACCAATGTCCAATTCATAAGCCCTTGGCTCATACGTCTTAGCATGTGGCTTTTCTCTTTCTGTTTTTCACAATGACTACCGCATCTCACAGCAGTTTGAGGAGGAAGAAGGCAGAATTTGGAGAAAGCACTAGAAGACATTTTTCACATCAATAAGGGAAAGTGGAAATAAAAATTTAGCTTCTGCTCCAAACATAGTAGAGTCAAGTAAGGGAAGAAACATGATGCAAATGAAGGTTGGGTCGACCAAAACAGAGTGTCAGTCATCCAGACACGGGAAACATAAAATGCATACATGAGAAATTAAAAGATATTAAAAAAGCCCTCATAGTAATTAAAGCAATTTATGAAAAGCTGTTTGGCAGTATTCACAAAGTTCTTTACCCTCTGACCTGTCAGTTTTTATTCTATGACTCAACCCTAAGGAAATAACTTTAAACAGAAAGGTTTATCTTCTAGGCAGTTTACCACAGAGCTCTGTCTGTTTGTTGGTTTAGTGGATACAACCTAAATATTTATCTCTGCCAGTTGGCTTCTTGTAGGTTGCAAGGAGTAGCTACATCTTCAGGTTGTCTCAGTTGATGGTTTGTAGTATAAGAACATATGAAAAGCAGAGAAAGAACAACAAGATCTTGTCAGCCACAGGGCTGAGGAACAAGACACAGAGGTCTTGATGAGCACTAAAAAAGCTCTTCTGATAAGCAGCAGCTCTATCCATCCTGTCATCTTGACTGTAGCTCTGCAAGCAATGCCCTGACATCACGATGATTCAGCTTCTCTCTGCTTCCACTTCTCTTTCCACTGCTGTTTAACTCAGTTTCTAGACCCACCGTTAGTTCTCTACAACCCTGTCCACATCACTGGTGTCTGCTTATTCTTGCAGCTTGGACTCCTGACAGGTTTCTGGTCCTTGGGCACTCTGATTCAGGGCTAACTGCAGCCAGCATAATAAAGAGATCGAAATTAAACATGGACCACAGCAAACTGCTTACAAAAGAGTTTGTTCTTACAAAAGTATTAATGCTTTTGAAGGTACTGCTCAGAGTTTAGACTACTGTCTCAGGATCTTTTAATAGTTTTAGTTTCAAGTTTTTAAAGAAGCAAGTATTGAAAACCAGTCTCTGCATACCGAAGAAACCAAAGCACAAAGATGAGTTTATTGGAGTGTTTTTGACTTGCAAGCTGGGAAACTTAAGGCTATGGGAGCAATTCTGAGTTGCTCACAGACCAGGATTTTTATGGGATAAATACGGAAGTTATTTGGCTTTTTCAGCTTGTTGGTTGCCTAGAGGTCTCTGTTTTTATTTGGGTCAGGGGAATAGGGAAGTCCTGAGATAGCATTTGGGGCTTGGCTGGTGTCCTCTGCTGATTTCTGAGAAGAGCTGTAAATTCCTGTAAGGTTAGGTTAAATTTCCTTTATGTGCCTGCACTGACTATCTTCATTTTGCTCCTGATGTGACTCCATTTTAGTTGGATTCTACACGTTATGCTGATTATAGAGCAGTTGAGTGAGTGAAAGTTGCTCTGTTGTGTCTGACTCTTTGCGAACCCATGGATTGTAGCCCACCAGGCTCCTCCTTCCATGGGATTTTCCAGACATGAATACTGAAGTGGGTTGCCATTTCCTTCTTCAATAAAGCACTTGGGCATATAGAAAAATATACAACAGAATAAAATGACCCATAGCCCCACAATCCAGTCAACTATTATTGATAATTTGGTGTTTCTCTTCGAGTCCTTTTGCCTGGAATATTTTTTTCCCCTGTCCCCCTACTAATCTAAGGGGGGGAAATTCTGTGTTTTGAGTAATCAAAGATCAGATTATTTATGGCCAAGCAAATTAAAAAAATTGGACTAACTATATATTTTCTATAATGTGCAGCATGTGGGAACAGATATGGCCAAAAATGGGATGCCTGATGCTGTTAATGTTTTTCCATTTAGAGCACAACTTTGGGGACTTCCCTGGTGGCTCAGTGGTAAAGAATCCGCCTGCCAATGCAGGGACTAAGGTTGGATCCCTGATTCAGGAAGATCCCACATACTATGCGGAACAACTAAGCCCCCTGCACCACAACTATTGGGCCTGTGTTCTAGAGCCTGGAAACCCCAACTACTGAAGTCCATGTGCCCGAGAGCCTGTGCCCCACAGCAAGAGAAGACTGTGCATTGCATCTAAAGAGCAGCCCCCGTTGGCCACAGCTAGAGAAAAGCCTGCACAACCACGACAACCTAGTACAGCCAAAATAAAAATAAATAAATAAAGTTATAAAAAAACCCCACAACAACAACCCTGGGGACTTCTCCAGTGGTCCAGTGGTCCAGTGGTTAAGAATCCATCTTCCAATGCAGGGAAAAGGAGTTTGATTGCTGGTTGGGGAACTATGATCCCACATGCTGCAGAACAACTAAGCTGGTGCACAGAAACTAGAGGACCCAAGAGCCACAACTAGAGAAAATTTGCATGCTGCAATAAAGACCCAGTGAAGCAAAAAGGAAAAAGATACTAAGTTTTATTAAAAAAAAAAAAAAGTACAACCTCAGGTATTCAGTGCCATCCATTTGTAATTGTTTTCACATAGGCTGATCTGATCCCCACCTTTGCATTGCATATGAAAACAAAGTTTGCCAGGTGAATTCATAAGGTGAATAAGATGATTCAGGACTTGTGTGACCTAGTAAGGGCTCTTAAGGACTTTTAAACACTTTAACAGCACTCTCAAGTGTTTATATACTTATTAATTACTAGTGTTCAATGACTCTCATCTGCTCATTAAAGTCTGTCAAGTAAAACAATAACTAGTGAATGAGGAAAAGAGGTTTACATTCTGAGATATGCCTCTTAATCTAAAATCAAAGCACGCTACCTATTTTCTTCACTTTTCTTAATGATCCCAATAGTGTCTACAGTTACTAAGCAAATATTTGTTTAGTGAAAAGAAGCCGTTGGATTGTGGAAGTCACATGGATGGAGAACGTAATTGAAGGTTTAATTCATTTTTAGTATTTTAAATATTTAATATTTATTTGGCTGCATTGGGACTTGCTTTTGACACTCAGGATCTTTTTCTTGTGGCGCACAGACTCTCTAGCTGTGGCTCGCGGGTTCGCTTGCTTCAGGGCATGTGGGAACTCAAGTCTCTGACCAAGAATCTGGCTGAACCTCAGCATTACAAGGCGGATTCTCAACCACTGAACCAGCAGGGAAGTTCTGAAGGTTTAATTCTTTTGTTGGCTCCTGTAAGAAGCATTCTCTGACTTCCAACAAAGACTTAGATTCCTTGAACATATTTCTCATGATACATCACAACCTATTATTTTGGTTTCTCTGTCTTTCTTAGTAGATACTAACTCTATCATTATCATGTTTTCACCTCCAATGTTTTTTCAGTGAATGTTGACTGGTTGAGTGTGTGCAAGATACACTGTTTAATGGATGCAGTAGATTTGTTTTAGATTTGTAAGTTGTAAGACCCCAGTCTTTCGTTCTCACCCTTAGGGCCTGCTGTTCTGCTTTGGTGAGGTGATGATTTAATTAATGATTATCTAAAGTCACAATGTTGGGTGAAGCAAGACAAGAAAAGTGCCTTGTCAGGAAGCTAAAACAGTTCTCAAGAAAAACCATAGGGGAAGATCTCTGTGTGTATGGATAAGCACTGCAACCTAAAGACTGTGTACAGGCACGAAACGAAACCACATTGTATGAACATTTTGGGGCAGAAATAAATTCATTTGGCCATAGTTAAGCTAATCTATCTTAAAAGATTCTGTAAGACAGACTTATTTTTAATTAGAATATTTTTCTATCTTTTTCATTCTTTCCAAGTGATAAAGTCTTTATTAAGAGTATAAGTTTTTAACAATATCATTTTTAACATCAGGATCTAGCATCTGATTTCTTTTTCCCCTTAAATTCTCAATACATTTGAAACTTCTTATTTGTTACTTTTCACATTATCAGTCAGTAGAATAAAGGGTAAATGAATAAACACTTGAGGGGTCAGAGCCATTTTCTTATTTATATGTACCACTTTTATCTCCTATCTTAATACATTTCTCATAAAGGAGCATGGTAAATTAATTGAACCAAAAAACTGTCTCAATCATTTTCAGGAAATTACTATATCAGAGAGAGAATTGATCCTCTATCTGCTTCATGTTCTAATGCTTTCTGAGATTCTGCAGATACTTACTTCCTCTCTTTTTAGATAAAAAGCAGATTATCTGAGATAATTTCATAGTGAAAACTGAGTAAAGTGAGGTGCTATGAGAGAGATACCCTGGGTTCTAAGAATTTTCTTGACACTGAATCTCTGTGTGACCCTGGGGTAAAGCACTTAACCCCTCTGACCTTGTTTCTTAATCTGTTAAAGTATTGGAATTAATTGACATTTATCATTTCTTCTAGATCATTCTTCTTTAATTCATCTTTGCTCTTCTTACTTATCTTATAGAAGTGTTATTCTTGCCTACTTCCAAGCTCAACTACTATTTTTCTCAAGAAATACCCTCAAGTTCTCTGGTACTGTTGCCTATGAAACTTCCTCAGAGAAATGTTAACCAAATCACTCCTTTGCCCTGTAGTATCATCTGTAAAAATACTGGAATGATAGATCAGCTGCAGGCTTCTCACAGCGCTGACAATCTCAGCAAGTAAACTTCGTTCTTACTTCCCCAAGAAAGGAAACGTTATCTGGCAATAAGATTTCAACTTCCTGTTTCTGAACTCATATGTTTAGCTGCATCAACTTAATCTCTTGAGTTAAACCTCTAACTTGTTTAGTTGTTGTGTCTGACTCTGTGACCTCATGGACTGTAGCCTGCCAGGCTCCTCTGTCCATGACATTTCCTAGGATAGAGAATATTGGAGTGGGTTGCCATTTCATTTTCCAGGGGATCTTCCCGATCCAGGGTCAGGACCCAAGTCTCCTGCATGGGCAGGGAGATTCTTTCCTGCTGAGCCACCAGGGATGACCCAAACCTCTAACTGGATTCCACCAAAATAAATAGATGAATAAAACTGAGAAGGAAAGGCATACAATTGGCATGCAATCAAAAAAACCCTCAGTGGATGGCAAAAAAGCAGTAAACACAAAGCTAGACATTAGGACTCCAGCTAATTCTAAGACTCTGTCCCCCAGTGTCTTATGAAAATCACACCCTTGGGGACACTATACAAATTTAAATAAAATATAGTAATTGAGGAATGATTGCAGATACATTATGTCAGTAAGCACATATTAATTGTTTTTGTCCTATAAAAGCATTTTGTCCTATAAAACCCCAGCTGCATGCTACTAGAACAGAAATGGCTATTCAGCATACAAATTAACGAAGAAATTATATGGTTGACTTGCTTTCTCTTTTTGTAAACCACCACTAGAGCTCTAAATTAAGTAGATGTAAATGCTGTCACATTTCGCAAAGCCACTTGTAGCTCAAAACAATGAAACCACCCATCAAATTTTCAGTTTTAAATAGTTGATTTATTATTCCACTGATTTCTGTGTCTAGATTTTGCATGATGTTTTGATTTAGATTAAATAATCTATCAATCATTTAGATTAAAATAATTTAAAAAGGTTGCTAAGATCATTAAAATAATAGCTCTGCTTTTTCTTAAGAATTCAAAATCACCATCACCAAATCACAGGATTCCAGAGTTGAAGGGAGCATATAAGACAAATCTACTGGGACTTCTTTGGTGGTTCAGCGGCTGAGACTTCACGATTCCAATGCATGGGGCCCCAGTTCGATCCCTGGTCAGGGAACTAGACCCCATGTGCCGCAATTAAAAGTTTGCATGCTACAACTAAAGATCCTGCATGCTGCAACGAAGATCCAGGGCAGCCAAATAAAGAAATATTTAAAAAGAGACAACAATTTACTGTCACTTCTTTGTTAATTTACTGTAACTTCTGCGTCAACTCCAGACTACTTTAGTGATTTATTCAAATGCAGTGAACTACCTTATCAATCAAAGAAGTGAATCTGCAGAAGGAGAGATGGGAGACTCTCTAGAATGAAGTGAGTCAAATTGTCTTGGAGGAACAAAATGCATGGTGATTTGATGGGGGCATGCATAGCTCTCTCCAGATAAAGAGACATTGGAAAACACTCTCAGATGAGGCACTGGAAGATGTGAAAAAGAGTGAGGGGCTCCTGAGTCTGGTCATAAAGATGGACTGGGCAAGGGGACTCAAGCTCTACTATAAAGTCAAGAGCATGGAGTTATCACAGGTGCAGGTGAAGAATGAATACATAGATGGAGAATCAATGATCAAGTGGGGCCGTGAGTAAATGACCTTGGTCAGTTTTAATTTAATTTAATTTTTTTGATTCTCTAGTATTTGGAAACTCTTCTTCCCTTTGGGTGTTTCTAATCTTGGTCTCCAGAAGCTGGAAAGTCTAATTAACTTTCTTTCCCAGTCTTGTGTCAGGATGTGCATGCATGTTCTATTTTGTAATTTTTTTTTTTTTTGAAAACAGATCTCTTTGTAATAGATATGTTAGCAAAACCTTGGGCCGAGAGTATAAATAGATGCAGGAGTTATCTAGTGCTTGCAAATGTGTTATAATTCCTCACCTCCTGCCAAGTTCTCCTTAAGCCATCTAAGGACTGAGCAGGTCACAGGTTCTCCTCACTCCAGGTGGAGGAACTTTCTAAAATAACACATCCAGTCTCTCTCTGACCCCCCACTGGCTCCTCCTCCAGGGGCTGAGTGTGTGAACTCAGCCCATCTCCCTCTCTTTTGGGGATGTGCTGTCTGCAGAGAGTGTGTGTTCGTACCAGTTCTTGGCTACTGAAGTGAGTCTGTGTCCCAGGCTTTGTCTCTCTGAGCCTGGCTTGTTATTTCAGAAAGTTAACTCATTTCACTCAATTCAGAGGAACAGTAGCAAGCCCATGTTTAAGACAACCTCTCTAAGTAACTTTATCAGTATTAAATGAGATATTTTGATCTTTATATGCCTTGTATCTCAATTAGTTTTGAATTCAGACAGGGAAAAGATGTGTTATGTACCACCCCGCTAAAACCTCAACTCAATGTATCATCTCTAATCATTTAAAGTTAGAACCCAGAATTGCTTACAATGGCGAAGATAGGCAAAAAACCTAAGCATCATCGATGGATGAGTACATAAAGCAGATGTGATATATATAATATTACTCTGCCTTAAAAAGATTGAAATCCTGCCATTTGTGACAACATGGATAGATCTAGAGGGTATTACGCTAAGTGAAGTAAGTTGGACAGAGAAAGACAAATATTGTATGATTTCATTTATATGTGGTAACTAAAAGTATAAAAAATAAACACACAGACAAAATGGAAACACTTGTAGATATAGAGAACAAGCTGGTGGTCGCCAGAGGGGAGGGGAGTAGGCAGATAGGCGAAATAGGTAGAGGGGATTAAGAGGCAGAAACTTCCAGTTATAAAATAAATGAGTCCAAGGGAGGTAATATACAGGACAAGGAACATAGTCAATAATGTTGTAATAAATGTGTGAGGTGACAAATGGCTATTAGAATTATTGTGATGATCATTTCATAATATATTTAAATGTCAAATCAATATGTTGATACCTGAAAGTAATGTGATACTGTGCTCAACAACATTTCAATTAAGAAAATTAAGTTAGAGGGCTTCCCTGGTGGTCTAGTGGTTAGCAATCCGCCTGCCAAGGCAGGGGCAATGGGTTCAGTCCCTGGACCTGAAAGATTCCCATAGGCCATGGAGCAACCAAGCCCATGCACTCACAATTGCTGAAGCCGGTCGCCCTAGAGCCTGTGCTCTGTGACAAGAGAAGTCCCTGCAATGAAGCCCTTCGAACTGCAACTAGAGAGTCTGTTCAGTCTCTCAGCCGTGTGGCTCTTTGCAACCCCGTGGACTGCCGCACACCAGGCTTCCCTGTCCATCACCAACTCCTGGAGCTCACTCAAGCTCATGTCCCCACTTGCCATGCTAGAGAAAGCCCGTGCAGCAATGAAGACCCAGTGCAGCCAATAAATAAATAAATTAAAAAAAAAAAAAAAAGGAAAATGGGCTTCCCTGGTGGCTCAGTGGTAAAGAACCTGCCTGCAGATGCAGAAGACATGGGTTCGATCCCAGATCCGGGAAGATCCCACATGCTGCAGACCAACTGAGCCGATGTACCACAGCTACTGAGCCTGTGCTCTAGAGCCTGGGATCTGCAACTCCTGAGCCCATGTGCTGCAGCTACCGAAGACGGTGTGCCCTAGAGCCCATGGTCTGCACCAAGAGAGGCCACTGCAATGAGAAGCCTATGCACTGTAACGAGAGCCTAGCCCTGCTTGCCACAATTAGAGAAAAGCCCTCACAGTCATGAAGACCGAGCACAGCCAAAAACAGATAAATAAAGTTACTTTTTTAAAAAAGAAAATAGAATTAGAACGTTACACAAAATACCTTTAGGCCTTAGGTTCAATTTTCACTACCCTATGCATTTCTTAGCCTGACCCACAGGTGACAGCTTTAAGCTGCAAAGCTTGTCCCTTGCTGAATATATGCCAGCTTTGCTCATCAAAATGTGGTCCAGGAGAAGAGTGCTACTGACATCCTGGGAGCTTGTTAGAAAAGCAGAATCTGAAATCTACAGAATCAGAATCTACGTTTTTCACAAGTCCCCCTGGTTGATTTCTATGCACGATGAAAGGCCTTCTTCCTCTCAGACTATCCCCAGAGCCTGATTCTCAGTCATCTTTGCACCAACTCCTCTAATTGAGAACTGAGAAGCATTTGAAACATCTGTTGACTCATCCAGAGCCAAGGAAAACCATTCCAATCATCTCTCTTGTTTTATTAATTGACTATCGATGTTGCTCCCAATGCCCTTAACTCTGCCAGCAACTGTTGTCACAAAAAGGCTAATAGTCTTGAGGGAGTTTATTTTCTCTGGACACATTTCTTTGACTGCCACAAACAAACAGGATTTAATGAATTTGCTGTCAGTGAACAGCTTTCCTTGATTGGTTAATAAATGTGTCCCTCAGAATCTTACTCTGATTGCAGTCCCATCTTCAGGGACTTTTTCTGTGTGATAGAATTCTGCTAGATGGGAAATTCCCTTTAAAATGTTTAATTTTTTCCCTGACCACTGTTCTCCTGTGAGTTGGAAATACTGAGATAAGAGTTTAGTAGTCTGATCACGTCTGTATATATGCTTTTAGCACAGCTGTAAAGTCCTCATAAACACAAGAGCAAAAAAAATCCTACTCCACTGTGCCTTCCAAGTGTGACATTTGAAGCTGTAACTGCCCATCCTGGAATAGACCACTGAGCTTTACCAACGGGTGGTTTGGCAAGAATGGGAAGGGAGAAAACCAGATCTTTTCTTGCCCTGAAGTATTATGCTAAGACCCATTGAGGATGGAGGGAGGTACCTGAGAGTATAGCACTTGTGATTTGATTTGCTGTCTCCTAGGTTTGGTCCACAGACATGAGATGCAATAGCTTAGGATGTCACCACCAAGGGTAGGGTGGGCTCCAGCCTCCCATGTCCAGCCTCTTGCCAATTTCACCTCACCCATCCTCACTTCCTCCCGTTTGAGGACACTGCCTTCCAAGCTGCCTTGTGCTGGACTGAGGTACAGCCATGCAAAGCAGATTTATTGATCCAGCATGATCAGACAGAGATCCTGAGGTTTCACTTTCCTGGACTCCCCTAAGTCCCCATACAGTGCGGAGAGAATCAGTTCAGTTCAGTTCAGTCACTCCGTCATGTCTGGCTCTTTGAGACCCCATGGATTGCAGCCTGCCAGTCTTCCTGTCCATCACCAACTCCTGGAGCTTACTCAAACTCATGTCCATCGAGTCGGTGATGCCATCCAATCATCTCACCCTCTGTTGTCTCCTTCTCCTAACTTCAATGCTTCCCAGCATCAGGGTCTTTTCCAATGAGTCAGTTCTTTGCATCAGGTGGCCAGAGTATTGGGGTTTCATCTTCAGCATCAGTCCTTCCAATGAATATTCAGGACTGATTTCATTTAGGATTGACTGGTTGATCTTGCAGTCCAAGGGACTCTCAAGAGTCTTCTCCAACACCACAGTTCAAAAGCATCAATTCTTCTGTGCTCAGTGTTCTTTATGGTCCAACTCTCACATCCATACATGACTACTGGACAAAACATAGCTTTAACTAGACAGACCTTTGTTGGCAAAGTAATGTCTCTGCTTTTTAATATGCCATCTAGGTTTCTCATAGCTTTTCTTCCAAGGAGCAAGCGTCTTTTAATTTCATGGCTGCAGTCACCATCTGCAGTGATTTTGGAGCCCCCAAAAAGTAAAGTCTCTCACTATTTCCATTGTTTCCCCATCTATTTACCATGAAGTGATGGGACCAGATGCCATGATCTTAGTTTTCTGAATGTTGAGTCTTTCATTCTCCTCTTTTACTTTCATCAAGAGCTCTTTAGTTCTTCACTTTCTGCCTTAAGGGTGGTGTCATCTGCATATCCGAGGTTATTGATATTTCTCCTGGCAATCTTGATTCCAGCTTGTGCTTCATCCAGCCTGGCATTTTGCATGATGTACCCTGCATATAAGTTAAATGAACAGGGTGACAATATACTCCTTTCCTGATTTGGAACCAGTCTGTTGTTCCATGTTCAGTTCTAACTGTTACTTCCTGACCTGCCTACAGAATTCTCAGGAGGCAGGTCAGGTGATCTGGTATTCCCATCTCTTTCAGAATTTTCTATAGTTTGTTGTGATCCACACAGTCAAAGGTTTTTTTCTGGAACTCTGTTGCTCTTTTGATGATCCAGCAGATGTTGGCAATTTGATCTCTGGTTCCTCTGCCTTTTCTAAAACCTGCTGGAACATCTGGAATTTCACGGTTCATATACTGTTGAAGTCTGGCTTGGAGAATTTTGAGCATTACTTTACTAGCATGTGAGGTAAGTGCAATTGTGCAGTAGTTTGAACATTCTTTGGCATTGCCTTTCTTTGGGATTGGAATGAAAACAGACCTTTTCCAGTCCTGTGGCCACTGCGGAGTTTTCCAAATTTCCTGGCATATTGAGTGTAGCACTTTCATAGCATCATCTTTCAGAATTTGAAATAGCTCAGCTGGAATTTCATCACCTCCACTAGCATTGTTCATAGTGATGCTTCCTAAGGTCCACTTGACTTCACACTCCAAGATGTCTGGCTCTAGGTGAGTGATCACACCATCATGGTTTTCTGGGTCATAAAGATCTTTTTTGTATAGTTCTGTGTATTCTTGCCACCTCTTCTTAATAGCTTATGCTTCTGTTAGGTCCATACCATTTCTGTCTTTTATTGTGCCCATCTTTGCATGAAATGCTCCCTTGGTATCTCCAATTTTCTTGAGAAGACCTCTAGTCCAAGCAGATCTGTTGATTCAGCATTATCAGACAGAGATCCTGAGGTTTCACTTCCCTGCACTCCCCTAAATCCCCTCACAATGCGAGAGAATCAAGCAAGCTCAAAGAATGTTGAGTCACAAGTTCTCCAGCTATAGAGCTCAGCATCGGATCCCTTCAGGGAACTCAGTGACCAGAGGGAGAAGGGTCAATGCTCTGGAGAGGAGCTGATGTCAGCCAGCACATGTTAAGGAATGTCATGAGACCAGGGCCCCCTCATGCCTCTCCCCAGATTTATTTATAACAGAATTTTTCTAAAGAGATTGTGTAAGTTCCCAGAGCAAGCTGAACTGTAAATCAGAACCTTCCTCCCCCATCCCTACTGATCAGGAGGCAGGGGTTTGTGAAGGGAACCAGAACAGATAACATCAAATTAAGGACTTCCCTGGTGGTCCAGTGGCTAAGACTCCAAGCTCCCAATGCAGGGGACCTGGGTTCCATCTCTGGTCTTAGATCTAAATCCCATATGCTGCAACTAAGAATTTGCATGCTGCTGTGAAGATCAAAGATCCTGAGTGTTTCAGCTAAGACCTAGCACAGCAGCCGAAAATAAATAAACAACAAATAAATATTTTAAAAATACCTGATTAAATTATTGTGTTTCCTCTAGAGTGGTCCTGTGATTCATGACACATGACTCTGTTTATGGATTGTCTTCAACAGGCTGATGCTCGACTGGGACATTCTCTTTTTGAGCCTTAAACAAAAAAGCTTGCTTGTTGCCCACCTCTGTTTAAAGGAGCCTTTTGAGGCCTGGACTTTCCAAACTTACTAGACCTGCTCTCTCCTGCACCTCAGTGGTGAGTTACATTCTCACCGTTACATGTGCACACTGTCGTGATACATTTGTAACCGTAACAGGGACAAACACACACAACTTCCCAGCAATCACATTCCTAGAGATTTACCCAAAGGGGACTGAAAATTTATGTTCACACAAAAATCTGTATGGAAATATTTATAGCAGTTTTATTTATAATCTCCCAAACCAGGGAGCAACCAAAATGACCTTCAAAAGGTGAAAGGATAATCAAGTTGTGGTACCTTTATATACTGGAATACTATTCAGTTATGAAGAAGAATGAGCTATTTATTGATTCACACAATGACATGGATAGATTTTAAATGCATTTTGCTAAGTGAATAAAGCCAGATCCCAAAGGCTACATGTTCTGTGATTCTATTTACATAACACTCTCGAAAAGGCAACAAATAAAGGTAGAAAGCAGATAAGGATAGAAAACACCACAGGGATAGAAAACATGGGTTGACCACAAAGAAAATTCTTGGAGGAATTTTTAGGGTGATGGAACCATTCTCTAGGATTTTAAGATGGTGGATAAATGACCTGGCACTTGTCAATATCCATAGAACTATATGTCACAAACAGTGACCGTGGGACTTCTCTGGCAGTCCAGTAGCTAAGACTCCCCCAATGCAGGGGGCCCAGGTTCAATGGCTGGTCAGAGAACTGAATCCCACAGGCTGCAGCTGGGAGTTTGCATGCTGCAACTAAAGATGCCACATGCGGCAACTAAGATCCAGTGTAGCCAAACAAATAATAAAATAAATCTAAAAAATATTAAAAAACTCCCAAAACAAAGAGTGACCTCTGTGTATACAATTACAAAAAAATCCACCAGGAAGTTTCGGATCCCAGAATGGAAAGCAGATTTTCACTGATGTATGAATCCCACTGTATTACGAGTGGGTAACATAACACTGTGAAGGGAATGGGGGAGGAGTCACCTAAGTGGCTTTGGAAACTTGTGTCTGAACTGAGAATTGTAAGGTTAATGGCAAAAGGAGCTGTGCGAAAACAGTGTGCTCCAATTGGTAAATCTGTTTCTCATGGGGGTATGAGTGAACAATTCTGAAACTGTTTTACATGCAAAGGAAGTAATAATAATGGACACATGAGTAAATGGACAGCAGATAGTGGGGCTGGGTTTTTCACTGTCTGATAGGGAAGTTACAGATAAGCAAAGGGGTCACTAGAAAGACCCCTATGATACTAGATTAGAGTCAGTAATATCATTATGAACTCATATTTAACATATATTTGATAGGCACATTTGTGTTTGTTATAAATATACATAGCACATATGTAAATGGTATCCCTGACTCTAACCTAGTACCATGAAATTAAAAGATGCTTGCTCCTTGGAAGAAAAGCTATGACCAACCTAGACAGCATATTAAAAAGCAGAGACAAAAAAAAAAAAGCAGAGACATTACTTTGCCAACAAAAGTCCATCTAGTCAAAGCTATGGTTTTTCCAGTAGTCATGTATAGATGTGAGAGTTGGACTATAAAGAAAGCTGAGTGCCAAAGAACAGATGCTTTTGAACTTTGGTGTTGGAAAAGACTCTTGAGAGACCCTTGAACTGCAAGGAGATCCAACCAGTCCATCCTAAAGGAAATCAGTCCTGAATATTCATTGGAAGGACTGATGCTAAAGCTGAAACTCCAATCTTTGGCCACCTGATGCGAAGAACTGAGTCATTTGAAAAGACCCTGATGCTGGGAAAGATTGAAGGCAGGAGGAGAAGGGGATGACAGAGGATGAGATAGTTGGATGGCATCACCAACTCGATGGACATGAGTTTGAGTAAACTCCAGGAGTTGATGATGGACAGGGAGGCCTGACGTGCTGCAGTCCATGGGGTCACAAAGATTTGGACATGGACTGAAGAACTGAATATATCATATATGATATCACAATGTGTGATATATATGAGATATATATTCACATAGATATAGAAATAATAGATATGTATATAAATGGGTTAATATAAACTATATATTATTTATATATGATATATAATGTAATAAATATAGAAATAATAGGTGTATCTCTATATATTATAAAGAAATAACAGATATGTGTATAAACATGAGTCAATATACTTTATATGTATTACTTATATATTATATTATGCTATTTATATGTTACATGTGTTATATTTCTGCATTATATTATAATTTTTAAATTATATATATTCTAGTTCTGTTCCAGAGAAGGTCTAGAAGCAATGATGCCCTGTGTGAGATTGCCAGATAAAATACAAGATGTTTGGTTAAATTTGATTTTCAGATAAACAACGAGTGCACACATATACAGCCTGTAACTGAGGGAAATATCTTTGGAAGGATGTACATGGAAACTGGGCTTCCCTGGTGGCTCAATAGTAAAGAATCTGCCTGCAACTTAGGAGGCTATCTACAAAAGGAGGAGCTGCGGGTTGGATCCCTGGGTTGGGAAGATCCCCTGGAGAAGGAAATGGCTACCCATTCTAGTATTCTTGCCTGGAAAATTTCACAGACAAAAGGAGACTGGTGGATTAACATCCATGGAGTTGCAAAAGAGATGGACATGACTGAGCGACTAAGCACCATGGCAGACAAGGAAACTGGGGCAGGAGCCTGGCAGACTTGTGGGAGGAAGATTACTTTTGCTCTGTAGCCTTTTACTATATGCATGCCTTTCCTATTCACAAAATAAACAATTCAACAAAAATGAAACAAGCAAAACCTTGCAGGTAACTTAGTAAATAAGTAAAATTGGAAAAAAAATAGAGTTACTAACTTTTAAAGATTTCACTGCTTTTTAGAAAAACCACTTAAGCCTTGTGTTTTGTGAGCATGTCTTCTCTGCCCTTCTGCAGATGGTGGTCCTGGGCAACATAGCATTTCCTTCCAGGCCCCTCTTCTTCCCAGGGGAGTGTAGGGTAAGGATGAAATGCAGAGAATCTATGGGTAGAGACAGGAGGAAGGCCTGCTTTCCGGGGTAATGGTCGTCTCTCACTTTAATCGAAGTTTGCTCCTGAGGTAGAGATGAGAATGCTATTCTCAGTTGTTGACACAGGAAAATCCTTTAATTAAACTCAGCCTGGCTACCTGTGCCAGTCATCAGAGGCCAGCAACTAGGCGTGCGTGCATGTTTGGTTGCTCAGTTGTGTCCGACTCTCTTGCAACCCCATGGTAAGCCCACCAGGCTCCTCTGTCCATAGGATTTCCCACACAAGGATGCTGGAGTGGGTTGCCATTCCCTCCTCCCTGGCATCTTCCCAAGCCAGGGCTTGAATCCGTGTCTCCTGAGTCTCCTGCACTGCAGACAGATTCCCTGCCACTGAATCACCTGGAAAGCCCTAGCCACAAGGCAGCATGCTTTAAATGATTTAGATGAAATCTTTTTTTTTTTAAAGGATGGAATAACTAATTTGTTCTCAGTTGCTCAATCATGTCCTACTCTTTGTGACTGCATGAGCTGCAGCACACCAGTCTTCCCTGTCCTTCACTGTCTCCTGGAGTTTGCTTAAACTCGTGTCTATTGAGTTGGTGATGCCATCCAATAATCTCATCCTCTGTCGGCCCCCTTTTCTCCTAACCACAATCTTTCCTAGCATCAGGGTCTTTTTCAATGAGTTGGCTCTTCCATTCAGGTGGCCAAAGAATTGGAGCTTCAGCATTCACTGTTACAGAATCTCATAGAGACAAGGTAGCTTATAATGAAAAAAGCAAGCTTTCAGTCCGGCTCTGGATAAGAATGGCCTCCACAGGGACAGTGCAAACCAGGGTGAGGCTTCCCAGGTCTCTAAAGGCATATGGTAATTGTCAGGAAGGAATGCTGAGGTCAAGAAGGAATTTCCTCCCACAGAGCCAGCACAAAAGCCAGTCGACCAGAAACACCGTGGGAGGGGGTGGTTTGCCATCTGCAGTAGTAGGCTGCACCCATAGCTCTGAGAGGAGATAGCTTAAGAGAAAGAAAGGAAACACTGTGACAAAATTTCTCTTTCTGTTCAGACTTGCCACAATAAAAGGACCTGGGGAGACTTGGTCAGTAGGCTGGATTAACAGCCTCTGTCTTATCTGCTGCCCACGGAACTGAATGGGGCTGGGAAGTCATTAGCGGAGTGGATTGGAACAGCCCAGCTCTCTCTTCTACCTCCGGGTTAGATGTATGGACCAACCTTTCCGGCTACTCACAGGGACCAACACTCTCCTTGTGAGAGATTTCTACTTAAAGGACAATGTGCTCGGTGTGATATGAAAGTTAGAGGGCTGATGAGTACAGCTCACAATTCCTTCAGTCTTGTTCCAGGAACTGCAGGAAGTAAGGAAGACCGCCACTTTATGAGGCCTTAGGGAAAATGGTAGATACTCTCTGCATTCGGGTTTCCCTCCTTTGCACTCCTGAAGGAAGGCAGAGCTCCCTAAAAGTCAGGTCTAGCTGCCTTCCTAAGTATAGGCTGAGTGGGACATCCTGCACTACTTTGTGGGCGAGAAGAAAAACACTTAGAGAAAATCCTTCCCCGTGCTGCTCAGAGAATTCACTGTCTGCACCATCCCTTTACAACATCATCATCGTCAACAACAGTGACAAGAAAACCGGGTCTCTGGTACTGTGTTGAGCTTCAGCCCAAGTCCCACAGCCACTTTTTCCTTGGGTTGGGGACGATGGAGGTGACCTGTCAGCAGCTGAGGTGCTTTCCTTGTGTTCCTATTTGTCATTCAGCGCTTTTCCATGATTTCCCATCTGCTGCTGACTGTTGACATTATACAGCTTCGCACTATTGATGACAAGTGCCTATATGTGCTCTGTCCCCTGCATTTTCCTCTCTGCTGGTGAAAGAAGAATGATAATTATGAAAAGGAAGAATATCTCTAACAAGGAGGGAAGATACCCCTTCTATGTGTCCGAGCATGTTCAGTTGCTAAATCATGTCTGACGCTCTGCAACCCTATGGAGTGTAACCTGCCAGTCTCCTGTCAGTGGGACTTCCCAGGCAAGATTACTGGAGTGGGCTGCTGCTTCCTTCTCCTGGGGATCTTCCTGACCCAGGGATTGAACCTACATCTCCTGCATTGGCAGGTGAGTTTTTTTTTTTTTTTAAACCACTGAGCCACCAGGGAAGCCCAAACCTTTTCATACCTTCATGCTTACTCACCTGTGAGGGTTCTGCCTTCTGTGTTAAGACTCAGGTAATAAGTCATATCTTGGAGAATTGGGAAGAATTGGGTTTGACATCAAGAGACATTGGTATGAATTCTGGCTTTGCCACTTTTGTTATTAGTGCAAATTACCTACCATCTCTAAGTGTCTGTCTCACAGTCTATAAAATGTCATTAAAAATGGCAATCAACAAAGATATTCAGTTCAGTTCAGTCACTCAGCCGTGTCAGACGACTCTTCCCAACCCCGTGGACTGCAGCAGGAAGCCAGGCTTCCCTGTCCATCACCAACTCCAGAAGCTTGCTCAAACTCATGTCCATCGAGTTGGTGATGCCATCCAACCATCTCATCCTCTGTCGTCCCCTTCTCCTCCTGCCTTCAATCTTTCCCACCATCGGGTCTTTTTCAATGACTCAGCTCTTTGCATCAGGTGGCCAAAGTATTGGAGCTTCAGCTTTACATCAGTCCTTCTGATGAATATTCAGAACTGATTTCCTTTAGGATTGATTGGTTTCATCTCCTTGCAGTCCAAGGGACTCTCAACAGTCTCCTCCAATTCAGTTCAGTTCAGTTGCTCAGTCGTGCCCGACTCTTTGCGACCCCATGAATCACAGCATGCCAGGCCTCCCTGTCCATCACCAACTCCCGGAGTTTACTCAAACTCATGTCCATCGAGTCGGTGATGCCATCCAGCCATCTCATCCTCTGTCATCCCCTTCTCCTCCTGCCCCCAATCTCTCCCAGCATCAGGGTCTTTTCCAATGAGTCAACTCTTCTCAAGAGGTGGCCAAAGTATTGGAGTTTCAGCTTCAACATCAGTCCTTCCAATGAACACCTAGGACTAACCTCCTTTAGGATGGACTGATTGAATCTCTTTGCAGTCCAAGGGACTCTCAGGAGTCTTCTCCAACACCACAGTTCAAAAGCATCAATTTTTCGGTGCTTAGCTTTCTTCACCGTCCAACTCTCACATCCATACATGGCCACTGGAAAAACCATAGCCTTGACCAGATGGACCTTTGTTGGCAAAGTAATGTCTCTGCTTTTTAATATGCTATCTAGGTTGGTCATAACTTTCCTTCGAAGGAGTAAGTGTCTTTTAATTTCATGGCTGCAATCACCATCTGCAGTGATTTTGGAGCCCCCAAAAATAAAGTTTGACACTGTTTCCACTGTCTCTCCATCTGTTTCCCATGAAGTGATGGGACCAGATGCCATGATCTTAGTTTTCTGAATGTTGAGCTTTAAGCCAACTTTTTCACTCTCCTCTTTCATTTTCGTCAAGAGGCTCTTTAGTTCCTCTTCACTTTCTGCCATAAGGGTGGTGTCATCTGCATATCTGAGGTTATTGGTATTTCTCCTGGCAATCTTGATTCCAGCTTGTGCTTCTTCCAGTCCAGCGTTTCTCATGATATACTCTGCATATAAGTTAAATAATCAGGGTGACAATATACAGCCTTGACGTATTCCTTTTCCTATTTGGAACCAGTCTGTAGTTCTATGTCCAGTTCTAACTGTTGCTTCCTGACCTGCATACAGGTTTCTCAAGAGGCAGGTCAGGCGATCTGGTATTCCCATCTCTTGAAGAATTTTCCACAGTTTATTGTGATCCACACAGTCAAAGGCTTTGGCATAGTCAATAAAGCAGAAATATATGTTTTTCTAGAACTCTCCTGCTTTTTTGATGATCCAGAGAATGTTGGCAATTTGACCTCTGGTTCCTCTGCCTTTTCTAAAACCAGCTTGAACATCTGGAAGTTCATGGTTCACGTATTGCTGAAGCCTGGCTTGGAGAATTTTGAGCATTACTTTACTAGCGTGTGAGATGAGTGCAATTGTGTGGTAGTTTGAGCATTCTTTGGGATTGCCTTTCTTAGGAATTGGAATGAAAATGGACCTTTTCCAGTCCTGTGGCCACTGCTGAGTTTTCCAAATTTGCTGGCATATTGAGTGCAGCACTTTCACAGCATCACCTTTCGGGATTTGAAACCACAGTTCAAAAGCATCAATTCTTTGGCAATCAGCTTTCTTTATAGTCCAAATCTCACATCCATACATGACTACTGGAAGAACCATAGCTTTAACTAGGTGGACCTTTGTTGGTAAAGTAATGTCTCTGCTTTTTATTATGCTGCCTACGTTGATCATTGCTTTTCTTCCAAGGAGCACTTGCTCCTTTTGTCTTTTAATTTCATGGCTGCAGTCACCATCTGCAGTGATTTTGGAGGCCCCCAAAATAAAGTCTGTCACTGTTTCCATTGTTTCCCCATCTATTTGCCATGAACAAAGGTAATATGAGAAATAAATAAAGGAATTGAAATTTCTGCCACATACCATTTTCTCATTAAGTTCTCGCTGAATCTGAATGATGCTGCCTGAATCCCCCCATTATCATTTATCATTCTTAAGTGTCTGGATATATTGTTCCCAAAGGCAGAGTATCTGACTGCTAAAGGTGCACAGTGGAAGGGAATACCTCCCAATAGAGACACTGAAGTCAGCTTAGAAAGAGTTTTGAAAAGGTCACCATTAAGAAAAGTCATTCATCAGAAAAGGTCAGCAATAAGAGAAAAGGATTATTTGAGGGGCACAGAGTATGTCACTTCTTACACCTGTAGCTTGTAAACACTGGATAAGGAATCAGTTACACTGTAGCATTTGTTGCTTCTATGTTCAAGTGTTAACAGAACATAAAACAGAATATTTTGTATTAGCATACACAAATGCCACAAAAAAATATTTTCTATCTGCTTATAGTTTGATATGTTTTTTAAAAAAATTCTCATCCATTTTGATAGATTTCTTAGAAATTTTATTGTCAAATTTTAAAAAACCATTTCTCTTTAGCATCCTTGAATGCCTTTGACGTAAGTGACAAACGTCCCCCTTCTTTAAAAAATAATATTCATTTGAATACATTTGGCTAAAAACATGTGAAACTCAAAATAGGTTTCACTTCAGATAACACAGAAAATCACACAGGATTTGCATACTTCTTGTCAAAGGGCCTTGGAGTTTAGTAAAGAGGAGAATAAAAAAACATTTGTGGCTTTCTCTTTAGCCTGACTCCCTCTGATCTCTAATTTCCCAGCCCAGATGTTAAAGACACAAGAATATGGTTGTCTGCAGAAGACAACTTTGCATTCTTTCTGCATGTTGCATCAACCACAGGATCATCTGCATTCATGGTTTTTGGGCTTCCTGCTGCCTCACCGCCCCTCCTTATGAAGCATTAGGTTGGACATGGTCTGAGGGGTTCCATCTAGCGGTCACACCTCAAATAAGCTAAAGGTGGAGAACGTTTTACTGGTGGATTATATGACATTTAATCCACCCCTTGTTTTGACATATGGGACATCTAGACCTAAACAGGTGAGGCAAAACCATTTTTTTTTAGGTTGTCATTTCTCTTTCACTTCCTTTAATCCAGACTAGTTCCCCTTGCTTTTTTTTAGTCATTCAAGGTATACCTTCAGTCTAAACACCACTAAGAAAAAAAAAGTGCTGCCATTTATAATTTTATGTGTGTGTGCTAAGTTGCTTCAGTCGTGTGCGACTCTGTGTGACCCTATGAAGTGTAGCCTGCCAGACTCCTCTGTCCACGGGCTTCTCTAGGCAAGAATACTGGAGTGGGCTGCTATGCCCTCCTCCAGGGAATCTTCCCAATTCAGGGATTGAACCTGTGTCTCTAATGTCTCCTGCATAGGCAGGTTCTTTACCACGAGCACCACCTGGATAGCTTCTTAGCATTGTAAGATATCATCAATGGTAAGATGAATCTTGCTAGATGTTGAAAAATTTTTAATTGAAATATAGTTGATATACCATGTTGTGTTACTTTCAGGTGGAGGCAAAGCATTCTTGGCACACAGCTGACAGCTGGTTAGTGATGACACCAGGGCTGGAACCCCACCCTGGAATCCAACCACGTTCCCTGTGCTTCCCTCCTGCCTGCCTCTCCTCCCTTGACTGCACCGAGGTAGACAGCGCAGAGTTCTGCTTAACCGTATATATCCTCTGAGAACTTAAACATCTGACATTCAATTCTGATGTAAAAACAAGCCAGAAACATAAAAATGAATATCTTAAATGATTACAAACATAACAATAGAAAAGATCATATACTTCCATTGTATGAATGGTAAAGGTTAGTACACTTTAAAATTCAATGATAAGGGGACTGCCCTGGTGGTCCAGTGGTTAAGAATCCGCCTTGCAATGCAAGGCACACAGGTTTGATCCTTGGTAGGGGAACTAAGATCCCACATGCTGCAGAGCAACTAAGCCCGTGTGCCGTAACTAAGACCCGATGCAGTCAAGTGAATAAATGAATAAATATTAAAAAAATAAAATGCAATGATTAGGGAGTGCATGAAATAGGAAAAAAAGGCCCGTAATGGAAAAATACTAAAAGGAATGTATGTATACATATATATACACATATATGCATAACTGAATCACTTTACTATACAGCAGAAATTAGCACAACATTGTAAACCAGCTATATACTTCATAAAAAAAGTCACTCCTTAAAAATATTCAACAATAAGATTTGCTGAATCAATGAAAGACAGCAGAGTTTGCTAAAGCAAGAGTCGATGGAGGAGATGGACGTCCACTGTCTTCTTGATTACAGAACAGTGGATGAGACAGAGGAATTTCCCCGGATAGGGTGTTCCAGGAATATGGACGCGCATGACCAGAAAAAGTTGGCTGGATTCCCTAGACAGGGATCAGGAATTTTTAAAATAATTTCTTCTATTTTACTTACTAGTATATTTTTAACGGGTGCAGTGTAAGTTCTGACACACACCAGGGAAGTCACTACCACAGTCGAGATAATGAACATATCCATTCCCCCCCAAAGTTTCCTTGTGTCCCTGTGTAATCCTAGTTCCTTCCTCGGTCCCTCCCCACTCAGGCAATCAGTGATCTGCTTTCTGTCACTTTTGACGAGTTTGCATTTTCTAGACTATTACTACATTACAAATTTTTTGTTGTTGTTTTAAAATAATTTCAGGTTTATAGAACAACTGTAAGAGTAGCACAAGAACTTTTTTTCATTTATATTTATTAGTTGGAGACTAATTACTTTACAATATTGTAGTGGTTTTTGTCATACATTGACATGAATCACACAAGAACTTTTATATGTCCTTTTTTCCCGGACTCTTCAATTGTTAACACCTTACCTCATTTGTCTTATGTTCTATCTGTATGCTTACACATAGTACTGTTGTTTTGTTCCTGAGCCAGTTGAGAGCAGTTGCAAACACGATGTCCCATCACGCTTCATTACTTCACTGTGAAACAAGGACACTTATTTAACCAGAGTGAAGCCATCGAGACCAGGAAATGAATATTGCTGTAATACTGCCATCTGATCTGTAGGCCTCATTCAAATTTCAACATCATCTCAATAATGTGATTTGTAATTTCAGAAGCCAACCCAGGATCATGTGTTGTATTTAGCAAGTGTTTCTTAGTTTCCCTTTTTAGTTTCCCTCAATCTGGAACATTTCCTCATTCTTTCCTTGTTTTTCACAACTTTGACGATTTTTAAAGAGCAGGATAATTACTTTGTAGAATGTCCCTTACCATGTGTTGATCTGATATTTCTCATTACTAGATTTGGGTCATTCATTTTTGGCAGGAATTTCCTGGAAGTAATGCTGTGTTTTCTAGTTTATCAAAAGTAACTTAATGTCAATTTATCCTGTTCCTGGTCATGTTGTATTTTATCACTTAAGATGGAGCTGATTAACTTTGTTCATTTTCAAGTTAAATAGTAAGTATTTTGTACTTTTAAATAATCAGATAAATATTTGGGGATCTGCTTTGAGACTATGTCCATCTCCTTATCAAACGTTCCCTGCAAGTTTTAGCATCCAATGATGATTCTTCCTAAATTAGTTATTACTAATAACTAATAATGTTATTACTATTAGTAATAGTAATAACTTGGATGGCTGCCAAGTCATGATTTTCTAATTCCATCATTCCGTCTATATTTATTGGTTGGCATTCTGCTATAAGGTAGAGCTTTCTCATTTCCCTAATATTTATTTATTCATGTAGCTGTATAATTATGTCAGATATGCAGATGACACCACCCTTTTGGCAGAAAATGAAGAACTAAAGAGCCTCTTGATGAAAGTGAAAGAGGAGAGTGAAAAAGTTGGTTTAAAGCTCAAAATTCAGAAAACTAAGATCATGGCATCTGGTCCCATCACTTCATGGCAAATAGATGGGGAAACAGTGGTTGACTTTATTTTTCTGGACTCCAAAATCACTGCAGATGGTGATTGCAGCTGTGGAATTAAAAGACGCTTACTCCTTGGAAGGAAAGTTATGACCAACCTAGACGGCATATTAAAAAGCAGAGACATTACTTTGTCAACAAAGGTCCGCCTAGTCAAGTCTATGGTTTTTCCAGTGGTCATGTATGGATGTGAAAGTTGGACTATAAAGAAAGCTGAGTGCCGAAAAATTGATGCTTTTGAACAATGGTGTTGGAGAAGACTTTTGAGAGTCCCTTGGACTGCAAGGAGATCCAACCAATCCATCCTAAAGGAGATCGGTCCTGGGTATTCATTGGAAGGACTGACATTGAAGCTGAAACTGCGATACTTTGGCCACCTGCTGCGAAGAGCTGACTCATTTGAAAGATCCTGATGCTGGGAAAGGTTGAAGGCAGGAGGAGAAGGGGACGGCAGAGGATGAGATAGTTGGATGGCATCACTGACTCAATGGACATGGGTTTGGGTCGACTCTGGGAGTTGGTGATGGACAGGGAGGACTGACGTGCTGTGGTTCATGGGGTCACAAAGAGTTGGATATGACTGAGTGAATGAACTGAACATGAATTTTGATTTTTTTTCCCCTATGGATTATAATCAGCATCATTATTTATTTATTTTAGTGCTCAAATCATCCCAGCTCTGGCTAATGGGAGCTCCATAGCAGGCTCCTGTGTCCTCTGGGCATGCCCTCACAGTAGTCTGAATGCTTCTTTACTTTCTGAATTTCCAGACTCATCTTGTTGTTTCCTGCCCTAGCCCTGGAATCAGACATTTCTTTAAGAAACCAGAAACTGAGATTTCGATGCTGGGATTTCAGTGCAACCGGCTGTCATTGCTTCTGAGCCCTTTTGGTGCCCACAACTAGGAAACGTAACACACTTGTCTGTTCATACCTATTTCCACATCTATGGGTCTGTCTATCATCTATCATGTACATGCGTGTGTGCTAAGTCACTTCAGTCATAGCTGGCCAGGCTTCTCTGTCCACGGGATTCTCCAGGTAAGAAGACTGAAGTGGGTTGCCATTTCCTTCCCCAGTGGATCTTCCCGTCCCAGGGATTGAACCCCTGTCTCTTAAGTCTCCTGCGTTGGCAGGTGTGCTCTTTACCACAGCGCCACCTGGAAGCCCATCGTCTATCATGTAATCTGTGTTAAACAACCACGACTTCAAACTGATATCTCCAAATTCCAGTCCAATGCTGCAGTTTCTCCTCTCCACATTTGCAACGCCTTTCTCCAACAGTGAGAAACTGCTCTGCCACTTCCCAAATATTTACTTACTTGCTTAATTCTCTTGTGAGCAGCCATTCTCCCAGCTATGCCAGACTTGTCCCCAGCCCTAGCACACCAGCTCTGAAAAAGAGGATAGTGAAACACAAAATTATTTTCACTGTTCTCTTTACCCAAATTTTTCCCTTTTCAGTATTTCTCAAATCCATTCTCTCTCCTCAGTTCTACTTTCACTGCCTGACTTCAAGCCTCTAACAAGTGCTGTTGTTTCTGGTTTGCTTCTGAAGGTCTATCCTGCAAATAGCAGCTCACACGGTCTTTCAATACTTGAACTAAGGGACTTCGCTGGTGGTTTAGTGGTTAAGAATCTACCGGCCAATGCAGAGGACACTGGTTCGGTTCCTGGTCCAGGAAGATGCCACATGGTGTGGGGCAACTAAGCCTGTGCACTAGAACTACTGATGCCCACACACATAGAACCTTATTCCACAACAAGAGAGGCCACCCCAATGAGCAGCTGGAAACTAGAGAGTAAGCTGCACTTGCCACAACTAGGGAAAGCCTGCGCACAGCAACGAAGACCAATTGCAGCCAAAAAAAAAAAAAAAAAAAAAGAACAGCCTGACCCTGCCTGGGACTCTTTTCCTAACTCTCCTCACTGCCCTTGGAGTTAAATGAAGCAGCTCTCCTAAATCACCGTGATCCTCTGTGCGCACCTCCATTCTCGTGTTCGCTTTTCCCTCCCCCGTCCTTCAGTAGAGACAGCATTTTGCAGGTATCCGCACACATCATGTTCTATTACTACCTTTTCTGCATCATGCTCTCATGATTCCCCAACTGCTTTTCCCCAATTCACCCTTATAAACCCTGCTGAGCTGTTTCTGCCTCTAAGAAACTTCTCTTGGCAGTCTTCCTCAATAGTTAATCACTATTAACTATTTAATAGTTAATCACACTATTGCATGTGTGATTCTCCACTTGTATTTATTTGTTTAGATGTCTGCCTCTCCTGCCAGGTAATGAATCTCTGGGACAGGAATGGACTTCTTTGCCATCGTGGTTCCAGTGTCTAGCTAGCTTCTGCTATGCACATACACTTAATATGTGCTTATTGACAGACTTCCCTGTTGGTCTGGTGGCTATGACTCCATGCTCCTCTCTGTGAAGGGGACCTGGATTCGAGCCCTGGTCAGGAAACTATATCCCACATGCCGCAACTAAAGATACCACATGTGACAGCAAAGATCAAATATCCCGCATGGCCCAACTAAGGCCCAGAGCAGTCAAATAAATAAACTGATGCTAAAAAATTTTAAAAACCATATATTTGATATGTCTCAGTAGTAAAGAACCCATCTGCCAATGCAAGAGAAGCAGGAGATGAGGGTTGGATCCCTGGGTAGAGATGATCCACTGGAGTGGGAAATGGCAACCCACTCCAGGATTCTTGCCTGGAGAATTCCACGAACAGAGGAGTCTGGCGGGTTACAGTCCATGGGATTATAGAGCTGGACACGACTAAAACCCACACACACTGAACTGAAAGATAATTTTTGTGTTTTTTTTTTTTTTTTTTGGTCTAGGAAGAGTGGAGCCATGTGCTTTAGTTTTCAAGATAAGACATCTTAAAATGTAGTGGCTTAACACAACGACTTCTTATCGCATGGAGTTTATCACATGATTCTAGAGGTTGACTAGGCAGTTCTGCTTCATGTGAGCATTGGCTGGGGCCCTGGGGTGTCTGGAAGATTCTATCGGCCTCGCTTGTGTGGCTGGGGGTCAGTGCTTATTGCTGGCTTGTTGCTCTGCTCAGCTGATGTCAGTCAGGCGTCTCAATCTTCTTCACCAACGGCCTCTTTGTGTGGCCGCTTGGGTTTCCTCCTAGCATGAGGGCTTGGATTCAACAAAGAGCATTCCAAGGGGACAAGTCCCACACGCCAGCTTATCAAGGCTCCACTGTATTTGGCTTGCTGTGTCAACACTAGAGGGGACCACACGAGGGCATCACAGAGGGTGACTCACTCTAAGTAACAGCCTGCAAGGGGGAGATGTTATATCCTCTTGAGTATCATAATAAAAGGCACTGAATTTCAAAGGAGAGGTATTTTTTGTTTGTCTTCTTATGCAGCTTTTGAGATCTTAGTTCCCTAACCAGGGATCAAATCTGGGCCTCCCAGCAGGAAAAGCGGAGTCCTAACCACTACACTGCCAGAGAATTCCTATGAGGAGGAGGATTTTAAATGTGAGAAAATAATGCAGTGCGAACTCAGTGAAATATTTTTTTTTTTTCAATGCAGTATCTTGAAGAGAGAATTACGTCGGGTCAAAAACAATGGAATTATGGGACTTCTCTGGGTCCAATGGTTAAGAATCCATCTTATAATGCAAGAGACACAGGTTCAATCCCTGATCTGGGAAGATCCCACAAGCTGTGAAGCAACTAAGCCTTTGCCGCAACTAGAGAGTCAGTGTACAACAGACATCCCACATGATGCAATGAAGATCCTGTGTGCCACAACTAAGATCTGACACTGTCAAGTAAGTAAATATTAAAAAAAAGTGGAAGCTCTGCAAATATGAAGACTGGCACCTAGACATGACACTTGCCTTTCAATAGATTAAACTCATGATGCAGCAATTGGAGCCAGCAAACTATAGTCTATACTGGAAGTGAGTTATCTAACCCAGTATTTAAAAAAAAAAATATCAGCAGAAGTCTTTTTCACATAAATTCTTATAAGAAAAACAAAACAGAAACAAGGAAGGCAAAGCACTCAGGATTATTTTGTTGAAAGCTATAGTGTTTTGAGTTCTCCCCATTTTCATGTATTTTGGGCAATTTTAATAATAAAAGATAAAATAAACTTTAAAAGCTATTTTATGAAGTAAGAGAAGGGTTGCTGTGAGTCAGTGTTTGAAGCTCTGCCCACTCCATTCCCTCTCACTCCTGTCTGGTGCTACCCCTTCTGCAGGCATCTCTCAGAGACCTTGATCCCTCAGAAAACTTCCAGGAATTCAGGGCAGCCATGGATCTTTTGTTTTTTAAATATATGTGTAATTGTATTTGCTTATTTTTTTATTTTTGGCTGAGCTGGGTCTTCATTGCTGTGCAGGTTGTTCTCTAGCTGTGTCGGGAAGGGGCTACTCCCTAGCTGCGGTGCACTGCGGTGCGTGGGTTTCTCACTGCGGTGGCTTCTCTCGTGGCGCGCGGGCTCGTGGACACAGGCTCCATGGTTGTGGTGCTCAGGCCCAGTTGCTCTGCATCACGTGGGACCTTCCCGGATCAGGGATCGAACCTGTGTCTCCTTCACTGGCAGGTGGATTCTTTACCACTGAGCCACCAGGGAAGCCCCACAGATTGTGTTTTGAAAACTGTTGACTGGATTGCCTAGAAGATGCCCGAGAAGACACAGGTCTGTGTTTTGGCCTGGTCCTGGTAATACTGATCCAAGAGACTAGGTAGAGTCCGTGCTGCTGCTGCTCTGCATCCTCTCTGCCCACCCCCCAACCTGGCAGCGGCCCAGGAGCCTGCAGCTCTTGGGGCTTATTGCTGCCTGAACACAGGAAATGGGCTAGGTACCTTCTGATTTCTGATTGAGGATGTGGAAAGTGATGCTTCAGGAATCAAAAGTAGAGAAGCTTCTAAGACATTAGAGAAATTGCATTCCCAAGATATTTGCTAAGTGGACTCCAGCAGAAGAAACAGCAGTGGCCTCCAGAAAAATCCAAAGATGCATTAGTCTGCACAATGTTAATGCCACTGTCCCATAAATCCTTTTCCAAACAAAGCTGGAAGCAGGTGGCTCCCCGCCAAGGGCACTGAGCTGCGGGGAGAGGAAAGATAGGAAGCTGTGCATTTTGTACTGCTGGCTTCTCAAGATTCACGCTGTTTCCTGTGTTAAGGGAGCTGGTCCCCGCGGGGCACTAAAAAGATTTGGATGGGACTGTTTAAACTTACTTCTTGCTCCTCACTGAGTAAATGCTAGTTCTAGTCATCTCATCATACATTTACTGTGTTGTTGGTTCCCTGATTACCCTTTGAAGGCTCACTGACAGGAGTAGGGCTGTCTTTCCTGAAAATGCTCACAGGCTGCCGTGTGCTTGAGAATCAAGGTTGACTGAGTAAATATCAATTACACACACGAAGCTGACACTTGGGAAACTTGAAGAGCAGAGAAACAAAGTTTTGCTTTGTTTGAAAGAATGATATGCTTTCCTCCCAAAGCCCAAAAGCTTTAATTGTAGAAATTACAGATGTTCCTGTTTAATTTTTAGGACACCAAAATATTTTAAGATTATATTATAGTTTTCAACCTGGCTCTGCAGTGGATGTGAAAAATATGCACAGGAATAAGTCTAACACATGCAATGATCGCCATAGGGGAGTTCCAAAGTGCCAAGTGTCTTTCTGTATTGTGAGACAGAGTGACCACAAAGTCTTCATGGAGGAAGTGGTGCTTGAAGTGGACTTTGATGGATAGATAGGAGGGGTGGGAGACATGATCTCTAAATCCATTCAAACTCTCTCTTCTTGATTTGTGTGCTTGTGGATAGGATAGGCCAGGATGCTCCAGGCAAAGGGACTATTTTGGGAGCAGAGAGGCATGCTGGGGGATTATGAGCATTCCCCCTGATTACCTAGAGAAAAGGCACATGGGAAGTCAAGGATCTCAGGGTTCAGGCTGGTTTAGTTTGGCTGCAAATGAGAAAGCAGATAAGCCCACATTGAGCAAGTTGTGCTGTTCTGGGCTGTGCTAAGTCACTTCAGTTATGTTCGACCCTTTGCGACCCCATGGACCGTAGTCCGCCAGGATGCTCTGTTCGTGGAATTCTCCAGGCAAAGATGGTGGGGTGCATTTACTCATCTGCAAAGATTTGTTGAAAATGCTCTGTGGCTGGCACTGATTTTGGCAAGGCTGAGGTACGGTCCTTTCCCTAAGGAGCCTGCACCTGGCGGATGGAAGTGGACGTGTAAACCAATTGTCTGTAATTGTTATATAATAGATACTTGAATTAGGTGTGACGGGGTATAAGAAGAGAAGTAATTGATTCTAACTTCTAAATCAGACAGCAGAGGGGTGAGAAATTCATTAAACTGAGTGCTTAAAGTCGAGTTCCTTGAATGGAGGGGATAGGGTGGACTTTCTACCTCTTTTCTTTCCTTCATACTTCCTTCTCCATGACTGATATGTTTTGCTTCTAACCACCTGTATGTAAACAGATGGACTTGGCTGCTGCCCTAGTAAAAACATAGTATCCTTTGTTACTTGCATATTCATTTACAAGGCAATTCCTGTAACCCTGCCTCTTAAGAAAACGAGACAAAATGAAGTTAATTATCGAAGGAAATCAACTGCAAAAATATCTGAGCCTTAATTCTAAGTAGAGATTACAGAACATGTAATCTCTAAAACAATGTAAACTCTGATGGGGGTCTGTAGAAGAGGTGAAGCAATTGTTTTTACATGGAGAAATTACTGGGTTCTGTATAAATGCAATTGTAATTGTTAACAAGATACTGGAATATGGCTTCACATTTACTAAATTTTTGAGCCATTATCGGGCCAACATTTAAAGAGTATTTTTCGCTAGTTAAAGGGAAGCAAAGGTAAGACTGAGAAGTTCATGAGCAATAAAACTTGATGTTTAGGAGAATATGATTTCTTATTCACAGTGTATAATTTTTCAAGAGTAAAAAATATGTTTATTCTGCCACAAAAATTCAAGATTGCTTAAATTCTTTCAGTTAGACCACCCAAGGTGAACTTTCAAATTCTTAACAAATTCTACTTCCCCATGAATTTTCATTGACTGACTAAATCGACAGGAAGTTCTCCATTTTATCCGGTTTTAAAATACGCATTTTTCTTTCTCTCTTTTTCTAGACATGAAATTTATGCTTCCTTATATATTATTTTTCCTTTACAATTTAAATTCCTTGGAGAATGTTTTAAGTATAAAATCTGATTTTATAAACATGTATTCATTATCTCATGAAGCAAGATGAAATATGAAAGCAAAAGTCCACATACTCTTTTTGCAAAGGGCCACAGAGTAAATATTTTAGACTGGCAGGTTTCATACAGTCTTGGTTGTATATCCGTTTTTGTTAGCTTGTGGGCCATGATTCATTTGACCTGTGGGCCTTAGTTTGCTAAGCTTTGAAAAGCCTTGATTTCAGGGCTTCCCTGGTGGCTCAATGGTAAAGAATCTGCCTGCCAGTGCGGGAGACACGGGTTTGATCCCTAATCCGGGAAGATCCCACATGCTGCAGAGCAATTAAGCTTGTGTGCCACAATTATTGAGCCTGTCCTCTAGTGCCCAGGAACCTCAACTACTGAGCCCATGCATTCCAACTACTGAAGCCCATGAGCTGCAACTATTGAAGCCCATGAGCTGCAGCTACTAAAGCCCACATGCCGAAGAGCCTGTGCTCAGCAACAAGAGAAGTCACTGCGAGAAGCCCGTGCATTGCAATGAAGAGAAAAGCCCATGTAGCAATGAAGGCCTAGCACAGCCAAAAATAAAGAAATTATTTTTAAAAAGCCTTGATTTCAAAATTTTACATCTATATAATTATAATAGAAGTACAGTGCTTCTATTGTATTTTATTCGCTTACATTGTATGTTACTCCTATTATATAGAAGCAATGTTATAAAAGAGAAGTGCAAATTGTGTCGATATGCAGAATTTAGTCCTCTTCCAGCATTCTTCCTAGCAAGGGCATCATTATCCATATAATTATGAAGTCAGAGACCTCAGAATCATCCTTAATATGAACCTCTCCCTTTCCTCGCCCCTTGTATTTAATCTATTGTCCAATTCTGTCTATTTTACCTCCTAAATATCTCTCATATTGACTCTTCTCCCTTACTGCCACACTCCTGTAAAACTGTCATCATCCCTGACTTGGAATATGATTCCTAAATGCTGTCTCTAACCCACTCTCATCATCTACTTTGCTTCCCTGTGAAACGTATTACATCTCCTTCCTATTTCTTTCCCCCCACTTTCTCTCTTTTATCCTTCTTCTCACTTCTCTTCACCTTTCTTTCTCATCCCTTCCTAAAAAATTCAGTCCTAAACCATCTGCAGTGTGGTCAAGGAGGGGGGAATTCAGTGGCCCAGTTGGGTTTTCGAGCCTAAACCCGGTGAAGACCACACATGCGGGGGCAAGAGTGTGGCCTGATGTGAGGTGTCCAAGCCC
The DNA here is from genome assembly GCF_023699985.2 of Odocoileus virginianus. Lineage (NCBI taxonomy): Eukaryota > Metazoa > Chordata > Mammalia > Artiodactyla > Cervidae > Odocoileus > Odocoileus virginianus. The sequence goes on along the minus strand of NC_069696.1, from coordinate 17,311,329 downwards.
AGGGAAGTTAAGGAAGACACCCCAAGGGAGGATGGCTTGGAATGCGGGTTCAGGGCTGAAGCAGGAGGGATTGGCAGGGAAAATGGGAGAAAAGTTACATACACTGGGACTGGTCAAACAGGTAAATATACTAGAAGCCAGCTTGTTCAGTGTCGCAGATGGAAATTACAAGTACACAGAGAGAGGAAACTGGGATCATTCTAGTTTCCTCTCTCTGTGTACTTGTAATTTCCATTGTGCTTGTAATTTTCTCTTGTCTTCCCATCAGTCAATTCATGGTTTTTAGCATGTAGACACATAAATAGATAGTTAGATGATATAGACTGTTAGATGATAGACACTGATAGATGATAGATAGATAGATGAGACAGATTGATGGATGATATTAATAGATAGATTGTTGTTCTGTCTGTAAGTCGTGTTTTATTCTTTGCAATCCCATGGACTGTGGCATGCCAGACTACCCTGTTCTTCATTATCTCCCAGAACTTGCTCAAACTGATGTCCTTTGAGTCAGTGATGCCATCCAAGCACTTCATCCTCTGCTGTCCCCTTCTAGTTTTGCTCTGAATCTGTCCCAGCATCAGGGTCTTTTCCAGTGAATCAGCTCTTCACATTAGGTGGCCTAAGTATTAGAAACTCAGCTTCAGCATCAGTCCTTCCAATGAATATTCAGGGTTGAGTTCCTGTAGGACTGACCGGTTTAGATAGGTATGGACGTAGATATGACTGCAATCGCGTGTATGATTTTGTATATGTGTGTATTGTTTGTGTTCCTTAGCTCTGAAAAGGCTTGAGAGCAGCGACAACCCAGTAGCAAAGAGTTCATCTCAAGTCCAGATATTCACTTCTAACGGCCATTTTCCAGTAAAAGACACCAGAACTCCTTGAAGTATTAGCCAAACTGGGCTGGGTAGAGAAAGTACAAGATGAACCTAAAACACCTTGTCATGCCCTGAACAAGGAAGCATTCAAAACAAAAGACAGTAGCAACAAAAAACTGATAAAATGGCAAATGGATGTGAAGCCAGCTTCAGTGTTCACCCTCTGGCCAAATCTTCATGATGTAGCCCAGTGCTTCTCAGATTTCCTGTGTAAATATCAACAAAAATACATGATTAAAATACTGATTTTACTTTAATAAATAAATTTAATAAAATAAAATTTACTAAATTTAGTAAGATAAAACTTATTAAACTTAGTAAAATAAATTTTATTAATGTTCCCAAATTCTATGGGCTTCCTTGGTAGCTCAGCTGCTAAAGAATTCCCTGCAATGCGGGAGACCTGGGATCAATCCCTGGGTTGGGAAGAATCTGAAAGTCTAGATACACTGGTCTGGAGTGGGCCCTAAGGCCGTACATTTTTCTCAGCCCCCAGGTGTTTCTGATGCAAGTGGCTCATGGACTTCACTTGGGAAACCGTGGACCTGGCCTCTGTTGGTCTCTTCCTTCTTTCATCTCAGGATTCATCACTTCCTTTCCCTGTGTTGCTAGGGCCACAGAGGTTCTACTTTGGCTGAATTACTTCCTGATGATTAGGAAGGTCAAGATTGAGCTTTCTGAAGAATATTTTTGATAGAGTAGGAATATGTGAAAAGCTCAGATTATGGAGGACTGAAGAGAGGGAAGAGCCAGAAGCAGTTGAAGATGTTCTTAAAAAGATAAAAGGGAAGGAAAATATGGGCAAACACCAGGGGAAGTTTTGAGGTGGAACGGAAGGACTTCTAGGGGTCTGGGAATTGGAAGGGTGCATGTGGTCAAGAAGAAGGAAATGGCAACCCAGTCCAATGTTCTTGCCTGGTGAATCCCAGGGACGGGGGAGCCTGGTGGGCTGCCGTCTATGGGGTCGCACAGAGTTGGACACGACTGAAGCGACTTAGCAGCAGCAGCAGCATGTGGTCAAGAAAGAAGGTAGGGATGGAAGTGCTGCCATTTTTGATAGCTGGATGGACCTTGAGGGCACTATGCTGAGTGAGATAAGTCAGACAGAAACAAATACTGTATGGTCTCACTTACACGTGGAATCTAAGAACAAAAACTCATAGAAACAGAGAACACATGGTGGTTACCCCTTGAGGGTAGTAGTGGGGTGAGTAAAATTGTTAAAGCAGGTCAAAAGGTGCAAAATTCTAGTATAAAAGAAATAAGTCCTGGGTGTATCAGTTCAGTTCAGTTCAGTTGCTCAGTCGTGTCTGACTCTTTGAGACCCCAGGGACTGCAGCACACCAGACTTCCCTGTCCATCACCAACTCCCAGAGCTTGCTCAAAATCATGTCCATCCAGTAGATAATCCCACTCAACCATCTCATCCTCTGTCTTCCCCTTCTTCTCCTGCCTTCAGTTTTTCCCACCATCAGGGTCTTTTTCAAAGAGTCAGTTTTTCTCATCAGGTGGCCAAAGTATTGGGGTTTCAGCTTCAGCATCAGTCCTTCCAGTGAATATTCAGAACTGATTTCATTTAGGATTGACTGGTTTGATCTCCTTGCAGTCCAAGGGACTCTCGAGTTATCTCCAACACCACAGTTCAAAAGCATAAATTCTTCAGTGCTCAGTGTTCTTTATGGTCCAACTCTCACATCCATACATGACTACTGGAAAAAACATAACTTTGACTAGACAGACCTTTGTTGGGAAAGTAATGTCTCTGCTTTTTAATACACTGTCTAGGTTTGTCATAGCTTTTCTTCCAAGGAGCAAGCGTCTTTTAATTTCATTGCTGCAGTCACCATCTGCAATGATTTTGGAGCCCCCCCAAAATGAAGTCTGTCACTGTTTCCATTGTTTCCCCATCTATTTGCTATGAAGTGATGGGACCGGATGTCATGATCTTAGTTTTCAGAATGTTGAGTGTATAATGTATGGCAACCCACTCCAGTATTCTTGCCTGGAAAATTCCATGGGCAGAGGAGCCTGGCAGGCTGCAGGCCATGGGGTTGCAAAAGAGTTGGACATGACTTGGCAACTAACCACAACCAACAATGTAATGTACAGCATGGAGACTAGAGCTAATAATAGTGTACTGTATATTGGAAAGTTTCTGAGAGAGTAAATCTTAAAAGTTCTCATCAGAAGACAAAAAGCACTTGCACCACATGTGGTAATGCATGTTAACTAGACCTACTATGGAGATCCGCTATACACATATATCAGATCATTGTGTTCTATATGTCTCCTCCATCAGCAGGTGGATTTTTCACCACTAGCGCCACCTGGGAAGCCCACACCTAGAACTAATATAATGTTATGCATCAATTACATCTCAATTAAAAAAAGAAGATAGCGATGTTATCTGTCAGGTGTAAAGGAGGGATCAGACTGGGTGATTGAGGAGACTGAAGTAATATCTTAACTACTGTGGTGGGAATTTCATACATATATATATATATATATTTTATTTTGCCTGCAGTGCACAACATGTGGGATCTCAGTTCCCTGACCAGGGATCTAATTTGTGCCCCTTGTGTTAGAAGTGCAGAGTCTTAAGCACTGGACCACCAGGGAAGTCCCATATGGTGAGAATTTCAACAGTAAATCAATTGGGGGCAAGCAGAAAAATGATTGAGTCTTTGGCTGCTTCAAACTCACAGTCTTAAAATTGGAGAGAGACTGATCAAACATTAAATTTGGTGCAGTCCTTCAGTGATGTTCCTGCCAATTGACAGAAAGTTATTACCCTGTATCACTCCTTCACATTTTGACAGCTCAAACTGCTCTTATTGTCTGTAAACCACCTCTTTATCTATGTGTGCTCTGGGGGAGGTGGTATCCACCTTCTACATGGGAGCCCTTGAAATGCTGGAAGATGCTGAGTTTTGCCACCAAGGTGTCTCCAGGGTTGTCATCCCTTGTCTTTCTGATTATTCCTTAATTATTTCATGTCCAGCCTTTATTACTGTTTCTCTCCTCAGTTCAGTTCAGTCACTCAGTCATGTCTGACTCTTTGCAACCGTATGGATTGCAGCCCACCAGGCTTCCCTTTCCATCACCAACTCTCAGAACTTACTCAAACTCATATCCATTGAGTCAGTGATGTCATCCAACCATCTTATCCTCTGTCATCCCCTTCTCCTCCTACCTTCAGTCTTTCCCAGCATCAGGGTCTTTTCAAATGACTCAGTTATTCGCATCAGGTGGCCAAAGGATTGGAATTTCAGCTTCAACATCAGTCCTTCCAGTGAATATTCAGGACTGATCTCCCTTAGGATGAACTGATTTCATGTTCTTGCAGTCCGAGGGACTATTAAGAGTCTTCTCCAACATCACAGTTCAAAAGCATCAATTCTTTGGGGCTCAGCTTTCTTTATGGTCCAACTCTCACATCCATACATGACTACTGAAAGACCATAGCTTTGACTAGATGAACCTTTGTTGGCAAAGTAATATCTCTGTTTCTTAATATGCCATCTATGTTTGTCATAGCTTTTCTTCAAAGGTTTCTCTCCTCAGACTGTATTATTCTTTACATATGTCCCTCCTGAAGTTCTTATGGAATAGCTTGACTAGGGCAGAATAGAGCTGAAATCATTATACAGAGACATGGTAATTCTGCTAAGACAACCTAGGATTACATCAGCTGTTGGTGCAGAAGACAGGTACAGGAGGTAAAATAATGTTGATTATTGATAATATCAAGTTTGTTGTTCCTATCTTTTCTTTTTTTATATAATTTATTTATTTATTAATTATTATTATTTTGGTTGGGCTGGGTCTTTGCTGCTGCGAGCAGGTTTTCTCTATTTGCGGATAGCTGGGGCTACTCTTTGCTTCTCCCTGCAGTGGCTTCTCTTGTTGCAGAGCATGGGCTCTAGGCACATGGGCTTCAGTAGTTGTGGCACATAGGCTTCAGTTGCTCAGCAGCATGTGGAATCTTCCTGGACTAGGTATCGAACCCATGTCCCCTGCATTGGCAGAGAATTCTCATCCCACTATACCACCAGGGAAGTCCTCTATCTTTTCGTCATATTCTTCTACTAAGTCTTATTGCAACCAAACTATATGGGGCTCAGATGTTTTAATGGCTCATTTGGTGCTCAATTGAAATGCCAAACATTAGTTATTCTTGGAAAGGACTTAAAGAGCAGCTGGTGAGGATATTGATTCCAAAGTGAAGGGAATGGTCTTTCTCAAAGGAAAGCAGGGTGTTTGCTTTGATATCCCTACTGCATCAGTAACAGAAGTATAGTAAAAGTGACATGATTCATGGCGCTGGCAGCTTTCTGTAGCCATGGAGCAACCGTAGCTAGAAGGTCCACGGGAAGGGTATCGCAACTTTCGAGGACAACGGGAAGGCAATTGAGGCTCCAGGGGACAGCGCGAAGAAAGTATAAGCTTCAGAGGACAGCAATCAGGAGGTGGCAACAAAAGTAACAAATTCCAAAACAAAGGCCAGAAGAGGAGTTTTAATAAAACGTTTGGACAGTAATTTGAAGCAGAGGGTTTATTTGGCAAAAAACAGAACTATGTTCAGCAACCTGGGACTGAACATTATTTTCATACAAAGTTAAAAGCACATTGTATTTCCTTCCTGACCACTTGCCAGTCCCCATCTCTTCGAGAGAGAAAAGCTTCATCTAAATTATTTCATCTGATTGATGATTGTCATTTATAGCTTTATTGCTACTTCTGTTTTGGGTATTCCTTTGGAAAAGGTGTATGGATTCATTACATATTCTAATGTATTGTCTATAGATTATAAGATAAAGTCAAGCACGTATCTGTTGATACTTTTTAAGTTGACCCGTCTTTATACTTAGAAATGTCTCTTAATATTAGGCTTCCCTGGTGGATCAGATGGTAAAGACTCTCCTGCAATGCAGGATCAGGAAGATTGGGAAGATCGGGAAGGTCGGGACAATCCCCTGGAGAAGGAAATGGCTACCCACTCCAGTAATCTTGCCTGGAGAATTCCATGGACAGAGGAGCCTGGCAGTCTACTGTCCATGGGGTTGCAAAGAGTTGGGCATGACTGAGCAACTATCACTCACACTTGGTGCTGTTTTGTCCTATTAATTTATTGGAAAACATCATGAATGTGAAATAATTCGAAGGCTTTCTTGTGCTAATAAGTGGCAAGGTAAAGACTGCCCTCCTTCTATGGTTTCAAGTTATATTGAGATTCTTCAATTTCAATACTTAGGTGGCACTGTAATAGCTCTCCTACGTCTCCCACCCTAGTTTTCTCCCTAGCTGATTGCAAACTTCTTTGGGCCAATCCTTGTGTTACCTATTTTCACATCTCCAACTCCCTTCTATATGTCGGTGCTCATTACTGTGTGCTGGTCTGGTGAGTGGGCACAATGAAGGGACTGGCAAGAGAGTGCACCCTTAAGGGACTGTGTTATGATTCTCAATGACTGGTAATATTGAAACAGAAAAGAACAGATATTAAGTGCCTCCTGAAGCAAGAACGCACTGCTGCTTATGATATAGTCTTGTGGAAAAACAACAACAAAATTGACCTGGAATCTAATCAAGGCCCTGGATATAACTACCAGTTCCCAGCAGATGGAACAGAAGAATGCATTAAATGGCACTGCAGGGATGCAACTCAGCAAAAGCTAGACTGTGGGGGAATTCTACGTGACAAATAATCAGTTTCTTCTATTAATATAAAGAAGTAAGAGAAAAACTGATGAAAAGGAGGGGCATAGATAAAAATTCTTAGAAGATATATCAGTTCATTACAAAGTTGGGTCTTATTTTGATTACAATTCAAACAAACCAGTGGAAAAAATATTTTGAGAGAGTGGAAGAAATGTGAATACCGACTGCTTAATGAGAGCTAAGCAATTATGAATATATTAGGTGTGATAACAGCAAGCATCAAATGGACTTTATTCTGTTTCTTTGATCTATATTTTTACATTTATGTCAATATTATACTATATTGGTTAATATAGCTTTGTTTTATTTAACAACAAGCACAAAGAATTTAAGTCCTTTGAATTCTTAAATAGGATACATAAAACATGAACTACAAAAAAAGATAAGATAAATTAGACTTCATCAATATAAACATCTTTCATTGTTGAGACAATGAAAAGATAAGTTAGAGACTGAGAGAATATATTTGTAAAACATAAATGAAAAAAAGGGATACTAACCGCAATATATGAAGAACTGTTACAATTCAATACTAAGACAGACAATGCAATTAAAAAATGGGCAAATAATGTGAGCAGACACTTGAATAAGGGTGATAAACAGGTACGTGAAAAGACACTCAACATTATTAGTCACCAAGGAAGTAAAAGTTAAAGGCACAAGGAGATACCATTACATACTCACTAAATGAGTCACTCACTACAGTGACTAAGTGGAGGATACCAAGCACTGTTGAGGAAGTGGAGAAAACTGGAGTTGTCATGAGTTTCTGGGTGGAGTATGAAATGGGAGAGTTACTCTGGAAAACAGCTTTGTTATTACTATAAAAGTTAAGCACAAGGCTTTCCTTGTGGGCAGTGGATGAGAATTCACTTGTCAGTACAGGGGACGTGGGTTTGATCCCCGGTCTGGGAAGATTCCACATACCGTGGAGCAACTAAGCCTGTGTGCGCCAACTACTGAGCCTGGGTTTGCAACTACTGAAGCCTGCGCTCTGCAAAAGAGAAGGCCCACGCATTGCAATGAAGACCCAGTGCAGCCAAAAAGAAAAAAATAAATAAAAAGAAAAAGGAAGTTGAGCATAAAACTGTTCATGTCAACGCCACTACCAGAGGAAATAAAACATAGATGTACTTCAAGACCCCCATGAAAATGTTTATAGCAGATTCTTTCACAATAACCTCAAATCCAGAACAATCTGAATGTCTGTCAACTGATCAAAGGATAAACAAATTGTGGTGAATCCATGCAGTGGCTCACTACTCAGTAATAAAAAGCAACAACTACAGATCCCTGCAACAATGCCAATAAACCTTGAGAGCATTTCGTTAAGTGAAAACAGTCAGACACAGAAATCAAGTATGATGTGTTTCAATTCCTATGACATTCTGGAAAAGGCAAAACTATAAAAAAAGAAATCAGGTTAATGGGAGCAGCAGTTGGGAGAGGGTAGTGGGGGGGGATTGACTTTGAAGATAAGAAAACTCTTTGGAGTGACCCAATTTTTCTATATCTTCATTGTGATGGTGACTAAACAACTGTATTCAAGTGTCAAAACTCATCAAGCTCTTTACTTTAAAAAGATAAATGTTACTCAGTAGATATTAGAATTCAATTAACTTGACTTTAAAAATTGACGAATACAGGCTTCCCTGGTGGCACAGTGGATGAGAATTCCCTGCCAATGCAGGGTACATGGGCTGGATTCCTGGTCCAGGAAGATTCCACAAATTCTCCAAGATTCCGCCTTGGAGAACTAAGCCCGTGTGCCAAAACTACTGAGTCCTTGTGCTGGAACTACTGAAGCCCATGCACCATAGCCTGTGCTCCTCACCAAGAGAAGCCACCACAATGAGAAGCCCACTCACTGCAACGGAGCGGCCCTCGCTCACTGCAGCCAGAGAAAGCCCATGCGAGGCAACGAAGACCCAGTGTAGGCAAAATTAAATTAAATTAAATTTAAAAATTAATGAATAAAGTTGATCAGAGCACAGAAATTCTATATTCTCCCGTTCTTCCCAAAACATTACTGGGACAGTCAGTTTATATGCTAATTACTCCTCATATGGCTAAAACATATTCATGTCTGCCTGTAGTGTTTCATGGAGACCACAGCTGTATTTTACATGGTGAAGAAAAGGAAGTAGGGAAAGATGAGAAATACTCCCAGACTGGATATTTGGAATTAAAAAATGAGAACAGTTTATTTTATTCACACAAAAGGAAGCCCCGCCTTTCTCCTGCGTCTGGAATGGAAACGTGATGGGAACTGGAGCCGCATTTCGGACCACGAAATGGAAACTATTTGTGGAGGATTACAAAGTGAACATACAGAGGGAGTTTGGGCCAGGGCTGGTTGACTTCACAGAGGAAACAACACGGACCTTTAATGGGGAGAAAGAAATATCAGCCTTTTTAAAGTCATCATTAAATTTAGCCTTTGTTACTCCAGCCAAACAGATCCCCTAATTAGTACTCTGTTGTTTATATGTATTTGTATAACTGATTCACTTTGCTGAACAACAGAAAGTAACACAAACATTATAAAACAACTGTACTCCAAAAAACAGACAAAAACCAAAACTGTTGCTGAAGTCAAAGAGGCCAGTTGTCCTTCACAGTGACTGAGTAACCAAGGCATGGGCAGACTGGAGGGCTGACCATCCTGTGCCTCCACTGGGGTGACTGGGGCTAATCAGGTCAGCAGTGGCAATGATTGGAGTAGGAAATGGCAACCCACTCCAGTATTCTTGCCTGGAAGATCCCATGGACAGAAGAGCCTGGTGGGCTACAGTCCACGGGGTCACAAATAGTCGGACATGACTGAGCACACACATATATGCGTCTTACCTGAAAGTAAGCTTTCTGTAAAACATTTGAAAAGTTTAAAAATATATCAATAGGTGGCAGCCTAGTCATTCTGTTAAAATCAATCATTGCACTCATAGATTGTTTTTATAAACCCCTAAGAGCCAGAAGGTGGCTCTCTCTGATACATGGAGTTCCTCCCTGCTTCCTTTAGGCCCAGCCTGACTCCTTGCAGGAAACTGTGGATACTGTGTATCATAATACACCAAATGCACATCTCTATTAGAAACCAAAACCACTTATACCCACACAGTTTATTATTAAAAACGCTTTAATATTTGTATTATTTCAATTCAGTTCAGTCGCTCAGTCGTGTCTGACTCTTTGCGTACATGGACTGCAGAATGGCAGGCTTCCCTGTCCATCACCAACTCCCGGAGCTTACTCAAACTCATGTCCATTGAGTCGGTGATTCCATCCAACCATCTCATCCTCTGTCGTCCCCTTCTCCTCCTTGTATTATTTACTATGTATTATTTATTATTGTCTTCACCAAGTTTTTGCTGTTCTAGGAGACTCCTGCAAAATCAGACTTCTTCCCAGTAGGTGGCATCAAACAGCTGTTTACTCCCCAAGACTCTCTGGAAACCTTTGCCATCCACCAATCTTTAATTATTACTATTTCATAATCTTTGCAAATTATTATCAAGTCTTAATATTGAAAGACTCACCTTAAACAAAACCCTCAAAATGTCATAAGTATCTGGACTTTGCCCCTGGCTTTGAGCTGCTACTAGGACTTAATCTAGGTAGTTATGTATGTCCTTTATGGTGGTGAGCAAGCAACTCGACTTTACCTGATTAACTGTTGTGCTGTGTGTTAGTCACTCAATTGTGTCCAACTCTTTGCGACATCATGTACTTAGCCCACCAGGCTCCTCTGTCATAGGAATTTTCTGGGCAAGAATACTGGAGTGGGTTGCCAGTCCCTTCTCCAGGGTGTCTTCCTGATCCAGGGATTGTACCAGGGTCTCTCACATTGGAGGCAGATTCTTTGTCACTGAGCCACCAGAGAAGTCCTGCCTGATTAATAATTTATTTTATTGGTAATTGAGGGGAGCCAGCACTTGTCAATATATATAACCCTGAGCACTCAGGTGTTTTCCAGGGTTTTGCTGCTCCAAATGTAAGGTCTGTTAAAATGCAGAGCCTCGGGCCCCATCCCAATCCCATAGAACGAGACTCTGCACTTTAACACGGTGTCCTGTTAATGCTGTGCTTCCTTCAGGCAATGAAGTCTGAAGTGTGTCATTCTAAAGGCATTATTTCATTGTCTTCTAAAGAATGAGTGTAAACCAAATTTTTGTTTCTTTCATTTTTAGTTAAAGTTTATCTAGGTAATATGAAAACCAATAGAATAGAAAAAAGATTTGAATTCAAGTGTGTTTCATTAGGAAAATCTTCAGTTTTGCTTTAGGCAGGCCTACTTGCAAAGGATGGATGGAATTTTTGAGTATTTGGAGAAACATACCTGCTGGAGTCATTTAAATATTAAAAAAATAAACCTCTGCCAGTGTTTCCTGGGAGACACCTATGAAACAATGGATGATGAGTGGTATATCATAATGTATGGAGCCACAGTCAACAGGGGCTTCCCTTGTGGCTCAGCTGGTAAAGAATCTGCCTGCAATGTGGGAGATCTGGCTTTGATACCTGACGAAGGAAAAGGCTACCGACTCCAGTATTCTGAATTTCATGGACTGAATAGTCCATGAGGTCGCAAAGAGTTGGACACGACTGAGTGATTACTTTCACTTCACTCACAGACAACAAGCACATGAAAATATGCTCAACATCATTAATCATCAGGAAAATGCAAGTCACAACTGCAACATTACTTCAAACCTAAAACACAAAAAATAACAAGTGTTGGTGAGGATATAGAGAAAAGGGAATCCTTGTCCACTGTTAGTGGGAATGTGAACACAGTAGCAACTATGGAAAACAATATGGAGGTTTCTCAAAAAATTAAAAATAGAATTACATATGATTCAGCAATTCCACTTTTGGGTACTTATTGGGAAGAAACAAAAAGACTAATTCAGAAACATAAATGCAGTCCAATGTTCATTGTAGTGTCATTCAAAATAGTCAAGATATGGAAGCAGCCTAAGTGCCCATTGACAGATTGATAAAGATATGGTATATATACACATATATATATGTGTGTGTGTGTGTGTGTGTGTGCACTCAGTCACTCCGTCATGTCCGACTCTTCGCAGTCCCATGAACTGTAGCCTGCCAGTCCTCTCTGTCTATGGAATTTTCCAGGCAAGAATACTGGAGTGGGTTATCATTTCCTCCTCCAGGGGATCCTCCCCACCCAGGGATAAAACTCTCGTCTCTTGTGTCTTCTGCATTGGCAGGTGAATTCTTTACTACTGAGCCACCTGGGAAGCCTTATTATATTAATATATATAGATAGATAACTATTACTCAGTCATAAAAATATTCTCGCCATTTGTAACAATATGGATCAACCTAGAGGATATATGTTAAGTGAAACAAGTCAGAGAAATATGATTTCACTTATATGTGGACTCTACAAAACAAAACAAATAAACAAATGCAACAAAACAGAAAGAGACTCAAAGATACAGAGAACAACCAGATGGTCACCACGGGGGAGGGGGGGAGAGGTATGAGTGAAATAGGTGAAGGGATTAAGAGGTACACATTTCCAGTTATAAGATAAATGTCACAGGGATGTAAAGAATGGCATAGGGAATAGTCAATAATACGGTAATAACTTTGGGTGGTGTGGTGACAGGAGGTAACTAGACTCATCGTGGTGACCATTTCTCAATGAATAAAAATAATTCACTCTGTTGTACACCTGAAACCAATACATTTTTTAAAAAAAATATTTTGTTTAGAAAATAGAGCCATGGGTTTGTTTCCTAGATATAGTGCTTAATCCACAGGCACATTAAGGCAGTTACTGATGGAAGTTTTTTTCTGAAAAGTATTTTAAATCTGGATTTGTTGTTTACCTCCTACTCTATTATGTCTTGTATTAGTCTCTTTTTTTGAGATGGGAGCTCTGTTTGTTTTAGAGAGTTCTACCGGTACACTGAGCAAATGTAGGGGAAAGAATGTGTTATTTGAGACCAGAGAGAATGTTCAAGAGGGAGGGGACATAGGTATACCTATGGTTGATTCATGTAGATGTTTGGCAGAAACCAAACACAATACCGTAAAGCAATTGTCCGTCAGTTAAAAATTAAAATAAACTTAGTTAAAAGAAAAAGATCAGAAGACGTATATTAAATTCACTGTTTTGCCATTTCCTGGCTGTGTGGCTTGTGGTTTTCCCCTTAACCTCTCTGAGCCTTTGTTTTCTCGTCCTAGAATGAAGATGTATTCTATGTACAAGGGCTGATTTGAGAATCAAGGGACATAAAGTTTGTGGTAAAATGCTTAAAACAATCTTGGCAATTATGGTCATTCATCTTAAACACACAGCATCCACTTATTACCAGGCAAAACAATAATTAATATTAATTAATTAACTAACACAACACATCAATTTAATAGGGATGGAAAGGAAAGGTCAGAGATTCTAGGGATAACGGTTTACCATACAAAAAACTATCATGTTTGTAAATTTTGGCAAGTTTGGAGTTGTGATAAAAATGTGATTTTGGTCAGGGCTATCGCATCTCACACTCCACATTGGCTGTCTACCTAATTCTGTGTCAGAAAGGCCACATCTCATTTGTTTAAGGTATTAAATCACAATCACACTTGTCTGCTACTGAATTTCCTTTCTCCAAGTCAGCCTATCCGAAAATCACACACTCATTTTTTTTTCTCTTGCTACTTTGTTTTCTTCCACCATGATTGGTGCTGTGTTTACCAAGGCTTGTCCACAAATTTTTGGGCCTCCTCTCATGTTGTGCAGAAAAGAACAAAGCGGAGTCCTGCCAGAACTGCCCATGTGAGTGGACACCCACAGAGAAGAACTGTATTTTGTTTGTGCATTTCACAGCTTGGTGTGGTGCCTCATCCATTGTGACAGCTCCATACTCAACAGGATCCACAGGGGATCTTACACACATCACTGTTAGTGAATTTTGGTGTGACCCAGTCAGAGAAAACCAGCAGAAGTGGGAAACAGGGACTTGGAGTTTTGGTTCTGTCTTTATTCTGCTGTGTGACGGACTAGGAACCCCAGAGTCCTGGGACAGGTGTGAGTTCTGACTTCAATGATTAGCTGTCTTGGCTTTGGGTGATTTACTACTTCTCTGGACCTAAATTTCCTCAAGTAAGCACTGGATTAGATTCTAAGATGCCTTTTAGTAATATAGTCCTCTGCTTTCTCTGGAACTGGCATAGTCCAGAACTGTCCTAAACACTCAGTGATCATCCCTGGAAAGAGATGATTGCTCTGAGGGCCATTCCAGGGCAGCCATTTCTGGGGCAAGTGACCTGGGAAAGCAGCCAGTGGTAGTAGAAAAGATCTGGGTCTTAGAGTGACACTATCAGCCCATGGTGTGTCCGCCAACGCCAGCCCCCACCCTGTGCATCCTGTGTTCCTCAGTGAATGTCCTTGTTTCAATGTCTAGATGACAGAGTCTGCTCCTCGGGTTCCTCTTCCAAACCATCCTTTGCATTGCCACAAGAATTATCTTTGGAAAATGCAAATAAGATCACAATAAAAACACATGCTAGGTAAACATATGTTATCTACTTTGTAATTAAGTACTCCTTGAAAAACAAAGAAAATGGACAAGATGGTAAATCAAAAAAATTAAAAAAAAATTTTATTTTCTAGGCTGAGCCAAGTCTTAGTTGTGGCATGTGATCTAGTTTCTGGACCAGGGATCGAACCTGGGTCCCCTGCATTGGGAGTGCAGAGTCTTAACCAATGGACCACCAAAGAAATCCTAAGATGGCAAATTCTACATTATGGGATTTTAAAAACCACAGTTCTTAAGCATTTCTCTCAGAGGGAATCAAGGAAGACTTCACTGAGAAGATAACATCTAAGCTGTATCTTGAAGCATGAGTAAGAGTTTCCCTGGCAGAGACTAGTGTGGAGTCAGGATAGTAGTATTTCACAGGAAATATAGCATGTGCAAAGATTGTTGTTTAGTCACTAAGTCATGTCTGATCCCAAGGACTATAGCCCACTAGGCTCCTGTGTCCATGGGATTTCCCAGGCAAAAATATTGTATTGGAATACATATCCTTCTTCAGATGATCTTCCCAACCCAGGGATCAAACCTGCACTTCTCCTACTTGGCAGGCAGATTCTTTACCCCTGAGCCATCAGGAAAGCGCCATGTGCAAAGATAAAGAGATGGAAATGTACGTCACATACTTGGGAATGATAAGTGGTTCCATGTGATTGGTCCCTCAAGTGAACCCATGATACTGGTAAAAAATAAATTAGGAAAAGTGGGTAGGGATAGACTGAGATGGGTTTTTATGTTTTACCCTGGCATTTGGCCTTATTCCTGTGGGCAGTAGAAAGCCATTAAGGAGGGGGAGTGCCATGATTAGATTTATCAGACTCATGGCAGATCAGGTAGCATCCTTTCAACACTGGAACATTGGATGCGGTGCTGAAGATGTTGCAGCCAGTGTGGATCTTGGGATGAGCCTGGGTCTCAGGTGAGGCCTTTCCCCTGCTTGGGGACTCCTGCCTCTGTGTTTTAAGACCCTGAAGCACTGTTGGCTGTGGTCAGAGGAGGAGTAATTAGTTGATAGTTCATGTTGGGGTAAGTATGGTCTCTAGTATGGTCTTCTCTGCTAGTGGGGAATATGAGATGCCCACCCATGAACAATAGTTTTAAACTAGTACAAAGGTTAGTTATAATACACACACATACATCCATATGTAGTATGTACATATGCAATGTTTATAAAAGTCAATTTTTTAACTTTTCTCCCATGGTTAAATTTTTTCAAAGATCCCCTTACTCCAGCCTTTGTTATCAAACTTTAGTAAAGAATCACCTGCGGAGGGGCTTCCCCAGTGGCTCAGTGATAGCGAATCTGCCTACCAGTGCAAGAGACACGGGTTCGATCCCGGGTCCAGGAGGACCCCACATGCTGTGGAGCAACTGAGTCCATGAGACACAACTACTGAGCCTGTGCTCCAGAGTCCGGGAGCTGCAACCACTGAACTCAAGTGCAGCTTCAATGACTGAAGTCTGTGCACCCGAGAGCCCATGCTCCACAACAAGAGAAGCCATCGCAATGAGAACCCTGCATACCACACCTAGAGAAGACCCCGTGCAGTAATGAGGACCCAGCACAGGCCAAAATAAATAAGTAAACAAACCAGATTATATTAGAAAAATTTATATAGAAAAGAATCACTTGAGGAGGCTGTTAGAAACGGCCTGTAGATTCCTTGGTTTGACACTCTGAAGCAGGGCTCAGAAATCCCTATTTTCAGCAAGTCACCCTGTGGATTTGAAATAAGGAGTATTTGCTGACTGAGTTACAGTGTGGAACCCAGGCTTCCTAATAGGACTCTCTGGGCCCTTCATCTCTCTCTGGCTTCCCAGTAAGTCTCCAGTCTTGAAATGTGTGATCTTGACTCACCAAACCCATTACTTTTCTTAAAGAAATTAACCTTTATTGGAGGATAGTTGCTTCACAATGTTGTGTTACTTTCTACTGTACAGCAAGGTGAATCAGCCACATGCATGCACATCTCCATTCCCTTCTGTTTGTCCTTCCCGTTCAGGTCACCACAATGCATTAAGCAGAGCTCCCTGTACTATACAGCAGGGTCTCTTTTGTTACCTATTTGTACACATATATCAATATGTGTAATCAAGAAAAATTAGAGATACAAAGGGAACATTTCATGCAAAGATGGGCTCAATAAAGGACAGAAATGGTATGGACCTAACAGAAGCAGAAGATACTAAGAGGTGGCAAGAATACACAGAAGAACTGCACAAAAAAGATCATCACTACCCAGATAATCATGATGGTGTGATCACTCACCTAGAGCTAGACATCCTGGTATGTAAAGTCAAAGGGTCCTTAGGAAGCATCACTATGAACAAAGCTAGTGGAGGTGATGGAATTCCAATTGAGTTAATTCAAGTCCTAAATGATGATGCTGTGAAAGTGCCACACTCAATATGCCAGCAAGTTGGGAAAACTCAGCAGTGGCCATGGGACTGGAAAAGGTCAGTTTTCATTCCAATCCCTAAGAAAGGCAATGCCAAAGAATGCCCAAACTTCTGCACAATTGCACTCATCTCACATGCTAGTAAAGTAATGCTCAAAATTCTCCAAGCCAGGCTTCAGCAATATGTGAACCATGAACTTCCAGATGTTCAAGGTGGTTTTAGAAAACCAGCAGAGGAACCAGAAATCAAATTGCCAACATTTGCTGGATCATCAAAAAAGCAAGAGAGTTCCAGAAAAATATCTACTTCTGCTTTATTGACTATGCCAAAGCCTTTGACTGTGTGGATCACAATAAACTGTGGAAAATTCTTCAAGAGATGGGAATACCAGACCCCCTGACCTGCCTCTTGAGAAACCTGTATGCAGGTCAGGAAGCAACAGTTAGAACTGGACATGGAAAAATAGACTGGTTCCAAATAGGAAAAGGAGTACATCAAGGCTGTATATTGTCACCCTGATTATTTAATTTATATGCAGAGTACATCATGAGAAACGCTGGACTGGAGGAAGCACAAGCTGGAATCAAGATTGCTGGGAGAAATATCAATAACCTCAGATATGCAGATGACACCACCCTTATGGCAGAAAGTGAAGAAGAACTAAAGAGCCTCTTGATGAAAGTGAAAGAGGAGAGTGAAAAAGTTGGCTTAAAGCTCAACATTCAGAAAACTAAGATCATGGCATCTGGTCCCATCACTTCATGTGAAATAGATGGGGAAACAGTGGAAACAGTAGCTGACTACTTTTTTGGGCTCCTGATAGCAGCCATGAAATTAAAAGACGCTTACTCCTTGGAAGGAAAGTTATGACCAACCTAGATAGCATATTGAAAAGCAGAGACATTACTTTGCCAACAAAGGTCTGTCTAGTCAAAGCTATGGTTTTTCTAGTAGTCATGTACGGATGTGAGAGTTGAACTATAAAGAAGGCCGAGTGCTGAAGATGCTTTTGAACTGTGGTGTTGGAGAAGACTATTGAGAGTCCCTTGGACTGCAAGGAGATCCAACCAGTCCATCCTAAAGGGGATCAGTCCTGGGTGTTCATTGGAAGCACTGATGTTGTAGCTGAAACTCCAATACCTTGGCCACGTGATGCGAAGAGCTGACTCATTTGGGAAAGACCCTTATTTTGGGAAAGATCGAGGGCAGGAGGACAAGGGGATGACAGAGGATGAGATGGCTGGATGGCATCACCGACCCAATGGACATGGGTTTGGGTGGACTCCGGGAGTTGGTGATGGACAGGGAGGCCTGGCGTGCTGTGGTTTATGGGGTCGCAGAGTCGGACACGACTGAGAGACTGAACTGAACTGAACACATATATCAATAGTGTAAATACGTCAATTCCAAACTCCCATTTCCTTTGCCTCCCATCTGCCTTTGGTATACATATATTTGTTCTTTATGTCTATGTCTATATTTCTGCTTTGTAAATAGGATCACCTATATCATTTTCTAGTTTCCACATACACACATTAATATATGATATTTGTTTTTCTCTTTCTGACTTTCTTCACTCTGTCTGACAGTCTCTAGGTCCATCCATGTTTCTACAAATGACGTTTTGTCCCTTTTTATGGCTGAATAATATTCCATTGTATATATGTACCACATCTTCTTTATCCATTTTTCTGTTGATGGACATTCACGTCCTGGCTATTGTAAACAGTGCTATATGAACACTGGAGCACATGTATTTTTTGAATTATGGTTTTCTCTGGGTATGTGCCCATTAGTGGGATTGCTGGGTCATATGGTAGTTCTATTTTTAGTTTTTAAGGAACTTCCATACTGTTATCCATAGTGTTCTCAATTTAGACTCTCATAAACAGGGTATGTTTGGAGAAGGCAGTGGCAACCCACTCCAGTACTCTTGCCTGGAAAATCCCATGGATGGAGGAGCCTGGTAGGCTGCAGTCCATGGGGTTTTGAAGAGTCGGACACGACGGAGCAATTTCACTTTCACTTTTCACTTTCATGCATTGGAGAAGGAAATGGCAACCCACTCCAGTACTCTTGCCTGGAGAGTCCCAGGGACGGTGGAGCCTAGTGGGCTGCCATCTATGGGGTCGCACAGTCGGACACGACTGAAGTGACTTAGCAGCAGCAGTAGCAACAGGGCATGAAGGTTTCCTTTTCTCCACACCCTCTCCAGCACTTATTGTTGACAGATTTTTTTTTTTTTTTTGATGATGGCCATTCTGACCATGTGAGGTGATACCTTATTGTAGTTTCGATTTGCATTTCTCTAACATTTAGTGTTGCTGAATATCTTTTCATGTGTTTATTGGTCATCCATATGTCTTTTTTCAGGGAAATGTCTATTAGGTCTTCTGCCCATTTTTTTTATTCAGTTTGGTTCAGTTGCTCAGTTGTGTCTGCTTGCGACCCCATGGAACGTAGCACACCAGGCTTCCCTGTACTTCACCATCTTTGCTCAAACTCGTCCATCGAGTCGGTGATGCCATTCAACCATCTCATCCTCTGTCATCCCCATCTCCTCCTTCCCTCAATCTTTCCCAGCATCAGGGTCTTTTCCAATGAGTTGGCTCTTTGCATCAGGTAGCCAAACATTTGGGCCTCAGTCAGTTTCAGCATCAGTCCTTCCAATGAATATTCAGGGTTGATTTCTTTAGGACTGAATGGTTTGATCTCCTTGCTGTCCACTGGGTTGTTCATTTTTTTTTTTTAAATATTTAGCTACATGAGTTACTTGTATGTTTTAGAAATTAATCCATTGTCAGTTCCTTCATTTTACAAATATTTTTCCCATTTTGAGGTTGTCTTTTCTTCTTGCTTATGGTTTACTTTGCTGTGCAAAAGCTTTTAAATTTAATTAGGTCCTATTTGGGCTTCCCTTGTGGCTCAGCTGATAAAGAATCTGCCTGCAATGTGGGAGACCTGGGTTCTGTCCCTGGGTTGGGAAGATGCCCTGGAGAAAGGAAAGGCTCCCCACTCCAGTATTCTGGCCTGGAGAATTCCATGGGCTCACAAAGAGTCAGACACGACTGAGCGATTTTTACTTCACTTCACTAGATCCTATTTGCTTATTTTTGTTTTTATTTTCATGACTCTAGGAGGCAGGTCAAACAAATGTCATTTTTTACAGAACTAGAACAAAATAGTTTTACTATCTGTGTGGAAACACAAAAGACCATGAATAGCCAAAGCAATCTTGAGAAAGGAAAATGGAGCTGGAGGATTCAGGCTCTCTGACTTTATACTACAAAGCTACAGTAGTCAAGACAGTGTGTACTGGCACAACAACAGAAATATAGATCAATGAAACAGGGTACAAAACCCAGAGATAAACCCACACAGCTATGGCACCTAATCTATAACATATATAATGGAGAAAAGACAGCGTCTTCAATAAATGGTACTGGGAAAACTGGACACCTATCTGTAAAAGAATGAAATTAGAACATTCCCTAACACCATACACAAAAATGAACTCAAAATGGATTAAAGACCTGAATGGAAGGCTGGACACCATAAAACTCTTAAGGAAAACATAGGCAGAGCACCACTTTGTTTTAAACCCACTTGGCCTTTAATCTGTTTCATGTGTTCCCTCCATCAGTCTTCAACACTTATTCTACCCCTTACTAGCAAATCCCCTGTCTCTGAAGTGTCTCCGACCAGGCTCTTCTCAAGATCTTCCTTCCCCCAATGCCATGGTTACTGAACTTTTACACTCCATCTCCTTGGATTTTATTTAGACCTGCATTCTCACTAGCCTTACCTAGGTGCCATTATTTCTCTGTTAGGCCTCTGTATAAGTCTCTGAAATCTTGACAGGAAGAACTTAAGCAATTTTCATCTTTTTCTGAGCATTGTTCAGCAGCCTGTGAGGCATTACTAGGGGCTCAGTAAAAGATTGATGAGCAAGAATTTGTGGGAAGAGGGGTGGACCTGATAGTGGTGATAGTAGAAATCTCATTTCATTATCACAGACAGAAGTACCAGAACAAAGTTTTTCCTTTCTGTATAAATGGGAACAATTACATAAAGAATTCCTGTCCTAGGGCCTCAAGGAAGAGTTAGGACTTATCCTTGCAGTACATCCCTTCAGATAAAGTGTCTCTGGTCAGCCAACCACCTTTCACCCAGAGGCTAACTTGTTTATCTTTTCTTAGTGGTTTGACATGAGCACAGGATGAACATCAGGCTCAGAGTGCTATTTACCCCCTCTAATTTCCCAGTCGTCAACATGCATACCAAATGCTACTGTCTATAATACAAATTTCTCAATCCCTGATTCTAATCACTTGCCTTCTGAACTCTCAGCATTGTTTTTTCTTTGTCTTTCTTTGATACGAATCTGCCTCCTAAACTAGATTGGAAAATCAAGGCCTAGGATCCTATGCTCTTCCCTTCCCTTTTTTTGTCTCCAATGAGGATGGGAGAGGGTAAGAGGAGGGATTACTTTTTCTTCTCAAGTTTGCACATAAGTGCCTGGTAAATATTTATTGGAGAAAAAAATGATGGATGGTTATTATTGTTCAGTCACACAGTCTTGTCTGACTCTTTGTGACCCCACGGACTGCAGCAAGCTAGACTTTTCTTTTCTTCACCATCTCCTGGAGCTTGCTCAAACTCATATCCATCGAGTCAGTGATGCCATCCAACCATCTCATCCTCTGTCATCCCCTTCTGCTCCCACCTTCAATCTTTCCCACCATCAGAGTCTTTTCTAATGAGTCAGTTCTTCGCATCAGGTGGCCAAAAGTATTGGAGTTTCAGCTTCAGCATCAGTCCTTCCAGTGACTATTTGGGATTGATTTCTTTTAGGATGGACGGCTTTGATTTCCTTGCAGTCCAAGGGACTCTTAAGAGTCTTCTCCAACACCACAGTTCAAAAGCATCAATTCTTCAGCACTCAGCCTTCTTTATGGTCCAGCTCACATCCATGCATGACTGCTGGAAAAACCATAGCTTTGAGCAGACAGCCCTTTGTTGGCAAAGTAATATCTTTGCTTTTTAATACACTGCCTAGGTTTGTCATAGCTTTTCTTCCAAGGTGCAAGCATCTTTTAATTTTATGGCTTCAGTCACCAGCTGCAGTGATTTTGGAGCCCAAAAAATAAAGTCTCTCACCATTTCCATCATTTCCCAATCTATTTGCCATGAAGTGATGGCACCAGATGCCATGATCTTCGTTTTTTGAATGTTGAGCTTTAAGCCAACTTTTTCACTCTCCTCTTTCACCTTTATCAAGAGGCTCTTTAGTTTTTCTTTTCTTTCTGCTATAAGGGTGGTGTCATCTGCACATCTTAGGTTATTGATTTCTCCCAGCAATCTTGATTCCAGTTTGTGCCTCATCCAGCCCAGCATTCCTCATGATGTACTCTGCATGTACGTTAAATAAGCAGGGTGACAAAATACAGTCTTGATGTCCTACTTTCCCAACTTTGAATCGGTCTGTTGTTCCATGTTATATCACTCTGCTTCCAGACTTGGGAATGACTATTATTTTGTGAAGTTGGACTTGTTATTGAACCAAGCTATAGAGGATTGTTAATATTAATGGTTTAGTTATTACTGTTTTGACTAGAAGAGGTATGGAGATTTATTAAACCAAGGAATGTGTTACCAGCAAAACCAAGTGACCAGCCAGGTGGGAATCAGTACTTGAAACGTCAGATGGCAATGATTCCTGCCACAAAGGAGAGGACGACAGGATCCTTGTGAATAATGACATCCTTGGTATGAGTTTAGCATCACTGCATATGCTGAGCCTTCTCCAATCTTTCTGGAACATGGTTTCTTCAGGTTCTGTCCTGTTTCCTTTTACCTTTGTTTCTGGTGATGGACAGGGAAGGTTGGCGTGCTGTAGTCCATAGGGTCACAAAGAGTCGGACACTACTGAGAACTGAACTGACCTCCCTGGTGAGGGTCTTTCACAACCCTTTCTAACTCTTCCCTTCTCCTGGCTCCTTCTCTTTCCCCTCTGCTCCCTGAGTCCGTTTAGTTTCTCCTTCAGCTTTATCTCAGCCTTCTTCTTTAGCTTACTTCAAAAATACTTACTGCATAAACTAGTTAATATCTGTATGAATATTTGATTCCCCTCCGGGAGTTGGTGATGGACAGGGAGGCCTGGCATGCTGCGATTAATGGGGTCGCAAAGAGTCGGACACGACTGAGCGACTGAACTGAACTGAGGGCCTTTCACCAAGGAAGGACTTCCCATGTGGCACTAGTGGTAAAAAACCTGCCTGCCAATGCAGGAGACATAAGAGACGTGGGTTTAATCCCTGGGTCAGAAAGATCCCCTGGAGAAGAGCATGGCAACACATTCCAGTATTCTTGCCTGGAGAATCCCATGGACAGAGGAGCCTGGCGGGCTACAGTTCATGGGGGTCACACAGAGTCAGATAGGACTAAAGCGACTTAGCATGCACGCGGCCTATCATTTTGGATCTTGACCTTTGTGTTAACATTTGACTGCTTTCTTCATCCACAAGGATTGTGTCTGACCCTTCCTTCTCTATGGTGGCTCTTAATTTTATTCATACTAAATTGGGAGAAGACCAGGCAACTTCGAATGAAGAAAATTAACCAAGCCCATTCCCATGTCACCTCAGGGCCTTTGCACTTACTATTCCTGCATCCTGGAAAGCTCTCCAGAGAGCACACATCTCCCTTCCGCACTTTGTTGAAGCCTTTCTCAGACAGCCCTTCTTGAAGCCTTTATGCAAAATAGCATATTCACTGACTAACTTACCCCAGACCTGCCATACCTGCACTATCCATAAACCTTCCTTGATGACTTTTTTCCATACCACGAATTCTACCTAGCTTACTTATATTTACTTATTTATTTATGGATGTCTTTCTTCACCACGATGCCAGGAAGTAAGCCTATTTCATGTTCTACTATTATTATACTTAGAACAATGTCTGACACTCAATATATTTGTTGAACGAGTTAATATGCATGTCAGAACAAGCAAAAAAAGGATGGCAGTGTTTATATTTTCTTTAGAAAATAATTTACCCCTTATTATAAAGGTGAATCATGCTCACTCAATGAATTTATTATTAAAATAACGGAACAGCTGAAGGAACAAGGGAAGAGATGAATTGAGGCGACTGGTCAGATAGTTGGAAAAGGAGGCCAGGGCCACTCTGATTGCCCAGATTCCCTGAATAGGTAGGTGTACTTTGTTGCTGTGCAAAATCTAAAGGAAGAATTGTGAATCTCTCTTGGAGTCCTTGTGGAGGTTTCTGAACCTCTGAGCCAAGGTTCAGGAGCAAAGAACCTGGCAGGTGAGACCTGGGGGGTGAAAATCACAATGAGGTAACAATTTTTCCCTAGTGGCCTGCGGCACGAGCAGTGAACGGTATAATCTGTGGGAGCAGGGGGTGGTCTTCTCTGCTTTCCGTTGACTGTTCCAGGTTTGTTTCTCAGTGACTCAGGAGCAGTGCATGTGGCTGACAACATTTAGAGGCTCTGGTTATTTAAATATGCTTTCCTGTTTCAAGTCACATGCATTTTAAATCTTGGTTGCTTTTTCAGGGAATCATCTAGTCCTCACTTCACTCTGATGTTCTCTTCTCCTGGAGTCTCTCTCATCTTTTTTTTCTTCTTCCTCTTCTTATTCCACACAAGTTTGCTTGTTTCACTTTCAGTGAATATGAACATTGCAGCGTGTAGCCTGGGCCTTGTGGGCTGGGCTCAGTTAGGAAGATGACGTCCCTCCTGGCCCAGGACCCTGGAGCAAGCCCACAGTCCTGGCAGTTCTACTCCTTTTCCTATTCCTGGCTCCTACGCTCTGGTGTATTTGTGGAAACAGAATGGAGAATGATAAAAAACCTTGGCTTGCTTCTTATCACTGTGGTTATGTGCTTGTTTATGTGAGTTTTTTTCTCTCTGCCTCCTTTTTTTTCTTGAAAGTTCATTATTAAGTCCCCTTAGTACTTGGGTGGAAGAATTTTGGGTAAAGAAAAATTTCTGGAATGTTGAAAGCTAAGCTCAGGTCTTGTTTATAAGCTGTGAATCAGTTTTTGATGAATCTATATGATGATACTGTTTTGCTTCAGGGAACAGTAAATTATGCTCAGACTGAAATGGTCTCCGCCAATAGTTAATTGAACACAGATTCACTGCAGGAATTACAATAATTTCACAAACCAACAGCACATAAGGTAATGAAACAGGAGGGAAAGGAGCAGGGTACAAACTTTAAAAGAATAGCATAGTCATAGGATATGACAAAAATTGGTAAGAACCAGCTAGGTCCAAGATGGCAGAAGATCTGACTTTCAGTGGATCTTGGGCTTCATGATATGCTCATTGTAATACATTAGCATAAGCTAAATGACACCACCTTCACAGTTCTGAGGCCAACCATAAAAGGTCAAAAAGTGGACAGTGGCTCAATTCCTGGAAATCCCCACTCCTTCCCCGAAATAGTTGGAATGATCTTCCCACTCATTAACCTGTGGAATTTCCCAGCCCATAGAAACTAACCATCCCATGTTTCTGGGCCTCCCGCTTCCTGAGATAGATCTACGCTCTGTGTGAGGGGTGTGTTTCTCTCTAAATTAATCCACTTCTTACCTACCACTCTGTCTGTCAGTTGAATTCTTTCTGAGAGAAGACATCAAGAACCTGAGCCCTGGGACTCCCCTGGTGGTCCAGTGGATAAGGCTCCGTGCTCCCAATGTAGGGGTTGAGGTTCAGGCCCTGGTTGGGGAACTAGATCCCATGTTCACACCACAACTAACAAGTCTGAGTCCCACAACTAGAAGGTCTGATATGCAGCAAGGAGGATCCCATGTGTTACAACTAAGGCCTGACACAGCCAAAATAAATAAATATTAAAGAAGGAGAAGAATCTGAGCTTCAAGTCCAGAGACCAGGTGTGTGACCATAGGTTATGTGGTTTTAGTAATATCTCAATAAGCAAATAAAGAAATCACATACCCCAGACAAATGACAGATTAATTACACTGTTGTTTCCAGGCAAAGGGAGGTGACAGAAATAAAGTTCAAATTCATATGAGGTGTACATGTTTTATGAGAGTTGGCTTAACCGACCACAATTGGGTGTCCAGCAGTGGTGAAACTCGAATGAAAAGTCCCATGTTGTTAGAATGGTTGCTCAGGAACAAGGGTATGTTGGTGTTGGGGGCCAAGGTGGGCTTCTTCTCAGAATGCTGCATGGCTTTGGCCACTGCCAATGAAAGGGTAGACTTTACCAAGACAGGAGCTAAAGCACTAAGTCTTTAGAGACTAGATCAGCAAACGGTAGCTTTGCCAAGAGGAAACTCTCGTGTAGTCCTTACAAACTCTGGGTATTTATAGCCTAAATGTTTCCTCCACTTAATTGCCTCATGTGTTGAGGAGAGTGAAAAAGCTGGCTTAAAACTCAACATTGAAAAAGCTCAAAAAGATCATGGCATCTGGCGCCATCACTTTATGGCAAATAGATGAGGAAAAAATGGAAATAGTAACAGGCTTTATTTTCTTGTTCTCCAAAATCACTGTGGATGGTGACTACAGCCTTGAAATTAAAAGACGCTCCTTGGAAGAAAAGCTATATGACAAACCTAGACAGCATATTAAAAAGCAGTGACAGCACTTTGCCAACAAATGTCTGTTATAGTCAAAGCTATGGTTTTTCCAGTAGTCATGCACAGATGTGAGAGTTGGACCATAAAGAAGGCTGAGTGTCAAAGGACAATGCTTTCCAACTGTGGTGCTGGAGGAGACTCTGAGAATCCGTGGACTGCAAGGAGATCAAACCAGTCAATCCTAAAGGAAATCAACACTGAATATTCATCGGAAAGACTGATGCTGAAGCTGAAGCTCCAATATTTTGGCCACTTGATTCAAAGAGCTGACTCATTGAAAAAGATCCTGATGGTGGGAGATTGAAGGCAGGAAGAGAAGGAGGAGACTAAGGATGAGATGTTTGGATGGCATCACTGACTCAATGGACATGAGTTTGAGAAAACTCTGGAGACAGTAAAGGACAGGGAAGCCTGGTGTGCTGCAGCCCATGGTGTCGCAGAGACTCAGACACGACTTCGTGATGAGCAGCAAATGTTTTTATTGATAAGCCTCCGGGTCAGCCCCTCAGCAGCTGAGCACTGAATGCTTATCAAGAACAGATGAGATGGTGAAATCCTAACACAGCTTACTTCATTCTTGTAGCAAAACAGTTTTACTCCTAAAATCAACTCCTTGTTTTGGTCTTTGCCATAAACAAGTGGATTGAAACCGCAGAAATCATAAACAAGAGGATTGATATTGTATCAAAATAATACACAGCAAGGTTGTTATGGATATTTCATTAGCCCTTGAAATTGACATTAAATAGCTCTGTGTTTTTGGATAAGTTACTTAACCTCTCTTGTGCCTCAGCTTCCTCATCTGGCCTGGTTTGCACAGGATATGT
Organism: Odocoileus virginianus; assembly: GCF_023699985.2. Taxonomy (NCBI): domain Eukaryota; kingdom Metazoa; phylum Chordata; class Mammalia; order Artiodactyla; family Cervidae; genus Odocoileus; species Odocoileus virginianus. Next base: position 17,284,287 of record NC_069696.1, on the reverse strand, counting down.
GAAGATTTCCTTCATCCTGCTACTTCTCAGAGTTTCTTCAAATGCAATAACTTCTCATCCTCTTACGTTGCCCCTGAGATCTAGTTTAGCTCTGATTTTCCCTTTTACCTCTTCCTTACCTACTAATAGATTTTACTGAATTCCAGTCTTCCTCTCATCTTCACCTTCCCCATCCCTCAATTTGTGTCCTCAATGGAGGAAAACTAATTTTAAAGCCAAAACATAACTAACAGCTAGCTGGATTTGCTAATACTCATATGTTTCTAGAGTGTATTTTATAAGCTACAGAATGTATTTCATGTTTTTCATTATCTGTGGGTATTTTCTTTCTGATTCCTTTTGTCTTTATTTATTTTTGATTATTTCAAGTAAGAGGATATGGTCATAATGATTTGGATTAATCTCTGATGCTTTGTACTAGACTTTCTTACACATCCTTCCATTGAATTACTAAACTGGTTATCTCTGCTCAATTCCCAGTAGGTACTTAATATTTCTTACACTTAATACTTGTAATATTTGTAAGTAGGTACTTAGTAATCATTATTTGAAAGCGACAGCTATATTTAATGATTCTAATAATCTTTCCCCTTTTGCTTTCTGTAAAGAAAGGAAAACTGCCTGCCATTCCAGTTTTACCAGGATCACGCCATTGGCTACTGCAGTCACCCAGGACAATGCACCCTGTGGGGAATTCAAGATGGAGGAAAATAGGAAGAACTCTGTGCTCTGAATATTGGCCTAGATAGTTATGATGTACATCTGAGGAAAAATTTGGATGACCCCAGATTCTTGCCATTTCTCATATGTTGAAAAGAGCTAAAATCATCAACTTGAGATGTCTGTTCTTTTGATTAGCAGTACTCTTTTGATGTTTAACTACAAGTTCTTTCCCCCAGTGAGATATTAATATATATATCCTGACTCCCCCTGTGCCTCTTTGGAGCAGTTCCTCGGGGTTATCTGAGAGGCTGTCTCCTGGGCTCAATAAGGTCCCCAATATTTAAAGTAGATAACCAACAAAGACTTACTGTATAGCATAGAGAACTCTGCTCAATATTCTGTAACAATCTAACTGGGAAAAGAATTTGAAAAAAGAATAGATACGTGTATATGTATAACTGAATCACTTTGTTGTACACCTGAAACTAATACAACTAATTAGATTGGTTAATTAACTATTACTGTGGATGCTCAGTTGTGCCATTTCCTACTCCAGGGGATCTTCCTGACCCAGAGACCGAACTTGTGTCTCTGTGTCTTCTGCAGTGGTAGGCAAATTCTTTACCATCGCACCACCTGGGAAGCCAATCAACTATACTCCAATATGAAATCAAAAGTTAAGAAAACCCTCAACTTGCAACTTTTAGGTTGTGTGTTTTTCTTTTGATCAACAGTTTTTGACATGCTTTGAAATCTTTGATTTGGTCCCTTGATGATTCCTACTCATTCACCCTCTGGTGACTGTTTCAATGAATTTTAGTGGCTCATCTATCAATTCTCCTTCTTCACTGGAAAGTGGAGAAATGGTCCAGGCCTGAGTTTTACCTTACCTTAGTGCAGAGGAGCCTGGAAGGCTACAGTCCATGGGGTCACAAAGAGTTGGACACAACTGAGTATGCACACATTGCAATAAGAATAAATTTGAACAATAAATATGGCAATAAAAATTATAATCAGTTTGGTCAGTGGATAGAGCTGGACCATGAGAATGGTCTTATGGGAGTGGTCCAGTTGTTTGTGCTAGTGAAGTCTAAATCTCTCAGTTATTTCAACTTTTTTTTTCCCCTGAGGAAATTTTCATTCCTGACAAGAGAAATTTGATTGGACAAGTAGCAGGGAAAAGGCATTTGCTCCTTAAATGAGAAGAATTAATTCTCTCTGTCACACAAGTAGTGCAGCAAATGCTATAAACTGTCTAGTACCATAGCCATGAGCAGTAGTTAACTGTATAAATTAATTAAAATTAAATGAAATGAAAAATGCAAGTATTCAATGTCCACCTATAACCAATGACTTACAGCACAGATAGAGGAATTTTCAGATAGTGGAAAGCCATGGATGTGCCCTCTGCTCCTGTCTCAGAGTGAGGACAGTGGGAGAAAGGCTTACCCTAGATTTTGCTGAAATGTTCAGTCTCTGGCTTGTATTTGCCTGATTACATTTTATTTCATGTCTTCTGCATGAGACTGTGCCCACAGATTGAGACACATAGGTGGAGAATTCAGTGACATTTGGGAACAGGATTTCAGTTGGGAGTTCACCGAAGAGTCATTTGAACTGTTGAGTGAAGAGTCCAGGAAAGAACCTATTGAGAAATCCAAAGAAAATTCAGGACAGCCCTAAATTAACTCCAGTGAGGAGTACAGTTGGAAAGGCAATCCTGATTGATGATGAGTGGGAGGATAAGCAGTAGCCTGCTTGGGAATCCAATGGATGAGAAAGAGAAAAAATAATAAAAATAAGAAAACTAATAAGCAAATTCCTCTTTTGAATACTGTTTTCAGGAGTCTGGGACTGCTGATCTACTTCCAGTAAGATTTTAAAGCTCTCTTTATGGGCTTTAGTGGGATTACAGCCATAGCATTGTGTCTTTGGGGCTTGGGCCCTGGTGATACACTGCTCCTTCTAATCAGAGAAAAGCTGAAAAATCAGACCTTTATCCTGCTGTCTCATGGGGAAGGGCTGCTTGGCTGTACTGTGGAAATGAAGGCCCTGTGCTTCGTGGGGCAGCTGGGGGTGCCTGGGACCTAGATCAACAGGCTCCAGAATTTGATTTCATTCTCGTGGACCATCTCATCAACGGGGATCCTGATGCCACAGTGGACAAATGGGGTCTTATGATCACACCAATACTAATCTCATGGGTATTCTATCTCAGAGAGTTTCTCCCTGTTCTTTATCAAGCTTTTAAAACTTACTATGTTCCAGGCATACGGCTAAGTTCTGGAGAACAGAAAGAGGATTTAGATGGACCTTCTTCTCTAGGTTCTTACAGTCTAACTATTCTGTAACATCTATAGCAGAGTATTTCTGGAATGCTGTGACTGGTTTCTCCTCTAGTGAGACTCTTTCTAGTAAGGGGTCTAACTGGCTCCTTTCAAGTGAAACAACTGTGTTTTGTTACCTATATTATTTCATGGACGTTTGGCTTTGGGATGGAATCAGTCAGTGCTATACTCAGACATGGGCCTCCCAGGTGGTGTAATGGTAAAGAATCCACCTGCCAATGCAGAAGATATTAGAGATATAGGTTTGATTCTGGGTAAGGAAGATCCCTGGGAGGAGGGCATGGAAACCCACTCCAGTCGTCTTGCTTGGAGAATTCTGTGGACAGAGGAGCCTGGTGGGCTACAGTCCATAGGGCCGAAAAGAGTTGGACATGACTGAAGTGACTTAGCATGCACACAGACATCTAAGTTTGCTTAAAATTAAAAATTATTGAATGAAATAGCCTTTAAATGCTTTACAGTTTTCACACATTGACACATCATCATCCAAAGTCCATAGTCTATATTAGGTTTCATGCTTGGTGTTGTACACTTTATGAATTTGGGCAAATTTATGACACATGTCCACCATTACAGTGTCAGAGAGAAGTTTCATTGCCTTTAAAGCTCTCTTGGTGGCTCACTAGAGAATTCTGATTCTCGGTAGAGAATCCGTCTGCAAGGCAGAAGACGCAGGTTTGATCTCAGGGTCAGGAAAGTCCCATGGAGAAGGAAATGGCAACCCACTCTAGTATTCTTGCCTGGGAAGACCCATGGACAGAGGAGCTGGGTGGGCTACAGTCCATGGTGTTGCAAAGAGTCAGACATGACTTAGCGACTAACCCACAACCACCCTGTTCTGCCTGTTCCTCCTTTCCTTCCCTCTATCCTCTGGGTAAGTTTATTTTATTTTTTGTCTGCAATAACTTTCAAAAAAAAAAAAAAACCAACACTCTCTCCCACCTCCTCTTCACATACAGAACAAGGGGAAAACAGCCACTAGAAATGAGGAGGGAGAATTATATATTCTTTGACCCTGTTACTACTGAGGTTGCCATGTTTTTTTTTTTTTTCTTTTCTGTAGCTCTTTTGTCTGAAACTCTCATCCAAAGACAGATTTTGGATACCTGATTTTGATGGTGGATGTCTATCTAATACCAAATTTCTTACATGCCCATTGCCTCTGAATCCCTTCTCTGTATCCAATTTCTACCATGCATTTAGATGTGGAAAACAAGAATTTACTTTTAATGTGTTTGGCACCTCACAGTGGGGGGTGGAAGAGCCCCTCCTGAGGAATTAGATAGTGTCCTATGGTGGAAAGAATACTGGATTTAAAGTCATATTTTAGCCTCCAATTTTCTATGTGCGCTTGGTATATGATGATGGTTACAGTATGATATTTTTTAGTACTTACTAAATATTCAGTATTACTAAGTATCCTAATTCTCTTCACAACCCCAGGAGGTAGGTATTGTTATTCCCATATTCCTTACGGGAAAACTGAGGTAGAGATATGTTATGCCAAAATGCAGTTGTCATCATTGGAAGCCAAATAATCTTACCTAATCTTTCTGAATCTCCATTTCCTCCTCACTAAAATGAAGGTATTGGGCCAGATGATCGCTGAGTTCATTTCTATTCTAAAACTCTCTGGGTCTGTGAGGTTTTACAGACAGGGACCCCAATCCCCGCCTCCGGTCCCCCTCTCCCCACTATAACAAGTGCAGGATGGTTTGATTTCATGTAGTAATGCCCTGGCTAGCTGCCTTTATCAAGACTGCAAGAACTTTCCTTTTTCACTCCCTGTTATTTTGGTTAAGGTTGCTGTTTTTTAGGGCATGAAGTTGGCATCAACTGAGACAAAGGAACCAATAACTGTTCTTTAAAAGGAAGTGTGGATTGACCTGTTTTCCTACCTCTAAAGAACCAGAATCAAGTCCTGAAGATACTCAGTAAAATTGGAAAAATAACTAACACAGGATCTTGTTAGACTCAAATAAGATAATGTTTAGGAACTGTTTTGTAACTTGTCAAATTCTACACAAATGCAGGAACTATTGGTATTGCCATGTAATACTGATTCACAGGTCAGAAATTTGGGTAGTTTTCCTTTTTGATTTCTATGCATGGTGCATTTAGGAAGCCTAAATGAACATACATTCTGCCTGCTAGCATTAATATCTGTGCTGATTAAAGGGTAAAATACTCCAGGCTTGTTTATGCTTTTCTAGGGTCAGGACAAAATAACCTCCATAAACAGACTTCTACTATGTTTAGTCATTAGCCAGAGACCTAGGGGCACCATGCTGCTCCATTTTCCAGTAAATTTCCCTAACTAGTTAAAAGCAGAAGTACAAGCAGGGCACAGTTCCTGCAGGTTTCATCTAAAACGCAGCTTGAGTTGTGAATTTAGAATTCTGCTTGATCTCAGGCTGCTCACCCCATCCATATCATCCATCTGCAATTTTTTTGCATGGAATAGCAGGATACATGTCGGTATTTGCCAGGTTCTTTTTTCCTGGCTTCCTGGATCTCTGGGCTTATGTTACGCATGCTTTTCTTGTTTGGGAGCATGCATTGCTGGATCATACAGAATGGCTGTCATAGGATGGCCCCCTGAATTGAGGACAGAGGCTGTAAACAAAGTTGATTTGAAAAGGTCAGTTTTTTCATTTATTTGCTCATCGATTCAATGAGTATTTATTTCATTGATCTCCCACCATATGAAGAAAGTGGTTGAGGATATAAAAAAAAGGAATTGATCTTGTTGGGCATACTGGGGCTTCTTGCTGGCTACAGAGGATGGAAAGAACACAGCAATGTTTCGTTATCATTGATATTGAGTAACTGCCTGCAAGAGGTCATTCAAATGAGGTACCGTTATCATAAAACACAAAGGCTGGAAGGCAAAATATCTATCTGGCTCTCCTTCTAGAAATGTCCCCAGGCTTAAGATTCCATGGATTTTTCCTATAGTTCTTAGAAAAATTATCAGTTAAACCATCAAATATGTTTTTGTGCTTTAAGCAAGAGAACTTGCAAGCTTACATGCTCATGGTAGGGCTTCCAGCTAAGATGGAGAATGAAGATGAACAAGGTGTTTGTTCTTATGGAAGAGCTGCTTTTCATAGAAGCAAAGAGTGGGAAAAGTTGAGAAAGTATTGTTCTTAGTTTCTCGGAAATTAATTAGAATTTTCCTTGCCTCTCACAATTTCCCATTCTAGGTATAAAATGGATTAGGAAAATGTGCTTGTATGTACTTCCCCAGAAGTGACGGTGGAACAAAATGCCAATCACAAGGTGTTTTGGGTTTCAAACAGAAAGAATGAGGAATTGGATGCTTCCAAGTGTTTCAAGAGAAACCTTATTCTGGATGAGATGGTTTATGCCATCAGAGGTTATTGTCCATTAATCACCACCATGATTAGAGGTGAAAAGAGTTTTAGAAGAAGATTTTTATTTAATAAATCAATAATCGGTTGTTAAGCTGCTATGGAAAACAATGTGGAGATTTCTTAAAAGAAGATTTTTTTTGAAGTTTTGGTTCTACTACTTGGCATTGCTCTAAAGAGCTGTGACCTTGAGCAGGTCATTAATCATCTTGGATTTTCATCTCTTTGGTTAGCACTCAATATTTAACTGTTTATGGAGGCAACAATATGCTGGGGGCTCACTTGTAGAAAGATATTAATATGCACTCTGCCAATCTCTCAGAATTGGTATCAGAGCTAATTTGAATTTGAAAGCCTTTTGAAACATTTGTAAACCTCATGCATCTCAGAACAGAAGGCTAGAAATCAAAACAAATCCTTGCCTCTTTCAAGACTAGACTTGTAAGAAGAAAACTTTTCACTAAATTAATAGCAAACTGAGGCAAGATCAAATTGGAGATTTTTTTTCATAATCTGATTTGGTACAAAGAAATGGAGACGCAAGGAACCAAACTGTGTGTTCATGACTCAAAGCAGCATTTCCTTTTCCTGCTAAAGTCCTGCCAACGTCTAAAATGTCTTCTTAGACTTCTTTTCCCTCCTTCCTTTGCATCTTTATGAAGCAACCAATAGGAGCTATGCAGAGTGTTGGGATGTGGATTAATCTGGGCTACTTGGGGTATAATGACAGTGTATCCCTCCTCATACTACACCATCATGGCCTTGAACAGGACAGAGGTTTATTTCTCAGAGCTGGTATGATGGCCTTGTTCCACAACTTTGAGAAGAATGCAGAATCTTTCCTTTGTATCTTCTCTGCCATCGCTATGATGTTGCCCTCATCCAGATGGTTCAAGATGAGCCATCACCATACCTATATCCCATGCAGCAGAAAGGAGGGAAGTGGAAATGAAGATATGTCTCTTCCCTTTAAGAACAAGACCTAGAAGTTTCACGCATTACTTCTGTGCATATCCTCTGGGAAGTGCAGTCTTCTGTTGGGCTGTCATAAATGCCCAGTGAAGCATCAGAGCTTCTGTGACTCTGTGAGAAAATAGAAGAATGCATATCAGTGATAAGAAGCAGTCTCTGATTGGGTGCAGACATGAACAGCTCTTGGTTCTTTCCTGAAAGCTGCTTACTTCAATGGGAGAAAACAGAAATGTAAATAGGTAATTACACATATTTTTTTGCAACTCTGTGCAGTCACTTATCCCAACACTTTCACCATCTATTACCTTGATTCTCTTATTCTTTTTTTTAATTCTTTTCCTCTTTCTATGCTCTTTTCAATTGTTAAAAAACAAAATTCAACTGAGGGAATTCAAAGGTCTTATTGGCTTCACTCAACAGTTTGTGAATCAGGCCACATCAAATCTACCAGATAGAAAGGAATTCCCAGGAGCTGTACTAAATGAAAAACTCAAACACAGAAGCAAGGAGGAACAAGAAAGTTATATGAGGCAAAAAACAGACAAACTAATAAACCAGGTTGGTTATGGCAAAGTTGCTTTCCTTCTGGGGTTGGCAAGGAGTCTAACAGGCTCATTACTTAAATAGTGCTCATCAAGAGAACCCTGATTGACTGCTTTAAGATTCCATTTCTAGAAGAACTGAAACTGTGAATAAGTCTCAGTTTGGTGGCATGGGGATTAGATTAAACAACTTCTTTTGGGGCTTGCTTCTTGATTTCAATACTTTTTGCCTAAACCCCAAAATAATTGCTCCCCCACAAATAACTGCTCATTGTCTCTTTTTAATATACATTTTAATTGAAGGCTAATTACTTTACAATATTGTAGTGGTTTTGCCATACATTGCAATGAATCAGCCACAGGTGTACATGTGTTTCCCATCCTGAACTCTCACTTCTCTCCTCATCTCATCCCTCTGGGTCATCCCAGTGCACCAACCCCAAGCACCGTGTCTCATGCATTGAACCTGGACTGGTGATTCATTTCACATATAATAATATACATGTTTCAATGCCATTCTCCCAAATCATCCCACCCTCGCCCTCTCCCCTACAGAGTCCAAAAGACTGTTCAATACATCTGTGTCTCTTTTGCTGTCTCGCATATAGGGTTATCATTACTATCTTCATAAATTCCATATATATGCATTAGTATACTGTATACTGTATAGGTGTTTTTCTTTCTGGCTTACTTCACTCTGTATAATAGGCTCCAGTTTCATCCACCTCATTAGAACTGATTCAAATGTATCCTTTTTAATGGCTGAGTAATATTCCATTGTGTATATGTACCACTGATTTCTTATCCATTCATCTGTCAGTGGACATCTAGGTTGCTTCCATGTCCTGGCTATTATAAACAGTGCTTCGATGAACATTGGGGGTACATGTGTCTCTTTCAATTCTGGTTTCCTCCTTGTGTATGCCCAGCAGTGGGATTGTTGGGTCATATGGCAGTTCTATTTCCAGCTTTTTAAGGAATCTCCACACTGTTTTCCATAGTGGCTATACTAGTTTGCATTCCCATCAACAGTGTAAGAGGGTTCCCTTTTCTCCACACCCTCTCCAGCATTTATTGTTTGTAGACTTTTGGATAGCAGCCATTTTGACTGGTGTGAAATGGTACCTCATTGTGGTTTTGATTTGCATTTCTCTACTAATAAGTGATGTTGAGCATCTTTTCATGTGTTTTTTAGCCATCTGTATGTCTTCCTTGGAGAAATGTCTGTTTAGTTCTTTGGACCATTTTTTGATTGGGTCATTTATTTTTCTGGAATTGAGCTGTAGGAGTTGCTTGTATATTTTTGAGACAAATTCTTTGTCAGTTGCTTTGTTTGCTATTATTTTCTCCCATTCTGAAGGCTGTCTTTTCACCTTACTTATAGTTTCCTTCATTGTTCAAAAGCTTTTAAGTTTCATTAGGTCCCATTTGTTTATTTTTGCTCTTATTTCCATTACTCTGGGAGGTGGGTCATAGAGGATCCTGCTGTGATTTATGTCAGATAGTGCTTGGCTATGTTTTTCTTTAGGAATTTTATAGTTTCTGGTCTTATGTTTAGATCTTTAATCCATTTTGAGTTTATTTTTGTGAATGGTGTTAGAAAGTGTTCTAGTTTCATTCTTTTACAGGTGGTTGATCAGTTTTCCCAGCACAACTTGTTAAAGAGATTGTCTTTTCTCCATTGTATATTCTTGCCTCCTTTGTCAAAAATAAGGTGTCCATAGGTATGTAGATTTATCGCTGGGCTTTCTATTTTGTTCCATTGATCTATATTTCTGTCTTTGTGCCAGTACCATACTGTCTTGATGACTGTAGCTTTGTAGTATAGTCTGAAGTCAGGCAGATTGATTCCTCCAGTTCCATTCTTCTTTCTCAAGATTGCTTTGGCTATTTGAGGCTTTTTGTATTTCCATACAGATTGTGAAATTATTTGTTCTAGTTCTGTGAAAAATACCATTGGTAGATTGATAGGGATTGCATTGAATCTATAGATTGCTTTAGGTGGTATACTCATTTTCACTATATTGATAATTCCCATCCAAGAAAATCGTTTATTTCTCCATCTATTTGTGTCCTCTTTGATTTCTTTCATCAGTTTTATAGTTTTCTATATATAGGTCTTTTGTTTCTTTAGGTAGATATGTTCCTAAGTATTTTATTCTTTTCATTGCAATGGTGAATGGAATTGTTTCCTTAATATCTCTTTCTGTTTTCTCATTGTTAGTGTATAGGAATGCAAGAGATTTCTGTGTGTTTATTTTATATCCTATAACTTTAATATATTCATTGATTAGCTCTAGTAATTTTCTGGTTGAGTCTTTAGGGTTTTCTATGTAGAGGATCATGTCACCTGCAAACAATGAGAGTTTTACTTCTTCTTTTCCAATCTGGATTCCTTTTATTTCTTTTTCTGCTCTGATTGCTGTGGCCAAAACTTCCAAAACTACGTTGAATAGTAGTGGTGAGAGTGGGCACCCTTGTCTTGTTCCTGACTTTAGGGAAATGCTTTCAATACTTCACCATTGAGGATAATGTTTGCTGTGGGTTTGTCATATATAGCTTTTATTATGTTGAGGTATGTTCCTTCTATTTCTGCTTTCTGGAGGGTTTTTTTTTTTAAATCATAAATGGATGCTGAATTTTGTCAAAGGCATTCTCTGCATCTATTGAGATAACCATATAGTTTTTATCTTTCAGTTTGTTAATGTGGTGTATTACATTGATTGATTTGCAGATATTGAAGAATCCTTGCATCCCTGGAATAAAGCCCCCTTGGTCATGATGTACGATCTTTTTAATATGGTGTTGGATTCTGTTTGCTAGAATTTTGTTAAGGATTTTTGCATCTATGTTCATCAGTGACATTGGCCTGTAGTTTTCTTTTTTTGTGTGGCATCTTTGTCTGGTTTTGGTATTAGGGTGATAGTGGCCTCATAGAATGAGTTTGGAAGTTTACCTCCCTCTGCAATTTTCTGGAAGAGTTTGAGTAGGATAGGTGTTAGCTCTTCTCTAAATATTTGGTAAAATTCAGCTGTGAAGCCATCTGGTACTAGGTTTTTGTTTGCTGGAAGATTTCTGATTACAGTTTCGATTTCCATGCTTGTGATGGGTCTGTTAAGATTTTCTATTTCTTCCTGGCTCAGTTTTGGAAAATTATGCTTTTCTAAGAATTTGTTCATTTCTTCAAAGTTGTCCATTTTATTTGCATATAGTTGCTTATAGTAGTCTCTTATGATCCTTTGTATTTCTGTGTTGTCTGTTGTGATTTCTCCATTTTAATTTCTAATTTTGTTGATTTTATTTTTCTCCCTTTGTTTCTTGAAGAGACTGGCTAATGGTTTGTCAATTTTATTCATCTTCTCAAAGAACCAGCTTTTAGCTTTGTTGATTTTTGCTATGGTCTCTTTTGTTCTTTTGCACTTATTTCTGCTCTAATTTTTAAGATTTCTTTCCTTCTACTAACCCTGGAGTTCTTCATTTCTTCCTTTTCTAGTTGCTTTAGGTGTAGAGTTAGGTTACTTATTTGACTTTTTTCTTGTTTCTTTAGGTAAGCCTGTGCTGCTATGGACCTTCCCCTTAGCACCGCTTTTACAGTGTCCCATAGGTTTTGGGTTGTTGTGTTTTCATTTTCATTCATTTCTATGCATATTTTGATTTCTTTTTTGATTTTTTTCTGTGATTTGTTGGTTATTCAGCAGCGTGTTGTTCAGCCCCCATATGTTGGAATTTTTAATAGTTTTTCTCCTGTAATTGACATCTAACTTTAGTACATTGTGATCAGAAAAGATGTTTGGGATGATTTCAATTGTTTTGAATTTACCAAGGCGAGATTTATGGCCCAGGATGTGATCTGTCCTTGAGAAGGTTCCATGTGCACATGAGAAAAAGGTGAAATTCATTGTTTTGGGGTTAAATGTCCTATAGATATCAATTAGGTCTAACTGGCTAATAGTATCATTTAAAGTTTGTGTATCCTTGCTAATTATCTGTTTAGTTGATCTAGCCATAGGTGTGAGTGGGGTATTAAAGTCTCCCACTATTATTGGGTTATTGTTAATTTCCCCTTTCATACTTGTTAGCATTTGCCTTACATATTGTTGTGCTCCCATGTTGCATGCATATATATTTATAATTGTTATATCTTCTTCTTGGGCTGATTGATCATTATGTAGTGTCCTTTATGTAGTTGTCTCTTTTCACAGTCTTTATTTTATTTATTTATTTTTGCCTTTATTTTAAAGTCTATTTTATCTGATATGAGTATTGCTACTTCTGCTTTCTTTTGGTCTCTATTTGCATGGAATATATTTTTCCAGCCCTTCACTTTCAGTCTGTATGTGTCCCTTGTTTTGAGGTGGGTCTCTTGTAGACAACATATATAGGGGTCTTGTTTTTGTATCCATTCAGCCAGTCTTTGTCTTTTGGTTGGGGCATTCAGCCCATTTCCATTTAAGGTAATTATTGATAAGTATGATCCCATTGCCACTCACTTTGCTGTTTTTGGTTCTAGTTTATACACCCTTTCTGTGTTTCCTGTCTAGAGAAGATCCTTTAGCATTTTTGGAGAGCTGGTTTGGTGGTGCTGAATTCTCTGAGCTTTTGCTTCTCTGAAAGCTTTTGATTTCTCCTTCATATTTGAATGAGATCCTTGCTGGGTACAGTAATCTGGGTTGTAAGTTTTTCTCTTTCATCACTTTAAGTATATCCTGCCATACCCTTCTGGCCTGAAGAGTTTCTATTGAAAGAGCAGCTGTTATCCTTATGGGAATCCACTTGTGTGTTATTTGTTGTTTTTCCCTTGCTGCTTTTAATATTTGTTCTTTTTGTTTGATCTTAGTCAATTTGATTAGTTTGTGTCTTGGGGTGTTTCACCTTGGGTTTATCCTGTGTGGGGCTCTCAGGGTTTCTTGGACTTGGGTGACTATTTCCTTCCCCATTTTAGGGAAGTTTTCAACTATTATCTCCTCAAGTATTTTCTCATGGTCTTTCTTTTTGTCTTCTTCTTCTGGGACTCCTATGATTTGAATGTTGGGGCATTTAACATTGTCCCAGAGGTCTCTGAGGTTGTCCTCATTTCTTTTAATTCTTTTTTCCTCTCTGCTTCACTTATTTCTACTATTCTGTCTTCTACCTCACTTATCCTATCTTCTGCCTCCGTTATTCTACTGTCGCTTCCCTCCAGAATGTTTTTGATCTCATTTATTGCATTATTCATTATACATTGACTCTTTTTTAAGTCTTCTAGGTCCTTGTTAAACATTTCTTGCATCTTCTCGATCCTTGTCTCCAGGCTGTTTATCTGTACCTCCATTTTGTTTTCAAGATTTTAGATCATTTTCACTATCATTATTCTGAATTCTTTTTCAGGTAGATTACCTATCTCTTCCTCTTTTGCTTGGTTTGGTGGGCATTTATCTTGTCCCTTTAACTGCTGAATATTTCTCTGCCTTTTCATCTTGTTTATATTGTTGTGTTTGGGGTGGCCTTTCCGTATTCTGGCAGTTTGTGCTTCCTCTTTATCGTGGAGGTTCTTCGCTGTGGGTGGGGTTGGCCAGGTGGCTTGTCAACGTTTCCTGGTTAGGGAAGCTTGTGTCGGTGTTCTGGTGGGTGGAACTAGGTTTCTTCTCTCTGGAGTGCAATGAAGTGTCTAGTAGTGAGTTTTGAGATGTCAGTGGGTTTGTTGTGACTTTGGGCAGCCTGTATATTGAATCTCAGGGCTATGATCCTGTGTTGCTGGAGAATTTTCGTGGTATGTCTTGCTCTGGAACCTGTTGGCTCTTGGGTTGTGCTTGGTTTCAGTGTAGGTATGGAGGCTTTGGATGAGCTCTTATTGATTAATGTTCCCTGGAGTCAGGAGTTCTCTGGTGTTCTAAGGTTTTGAACTTAAGCCTCCTGCCTCTGGATTTCAGTCTTATTCTTACCGTAGCCTCAAAACTTCTCCATCTGTACAGCACCAATGATAAATCATCAGTGTTAACCATGAGAAGTTTCTCCACAGTGAGGGACCCTGGAGAGGTGCACAGAGTTACATGGAGAAGAGAAGAGGGAGGAGGGAGATAGAAGTGATCAGGAGAAGAAGAGGGGGAATCAAAGAAGGGGAGAGAGCAAGCTAGCGAGTAATCACTTCCCTACATGCTCTCCACAGTCTGGACCCCTCAAATATTTTCATGGAGTTACACAGAGAAGAGAAGAGGGAGGAATGAGAAAGATGTGACCAGGATAATAGGAGGAATCAAAAGGAGAGAGACAGATCCAGCCAGTAATGATTTCCCCAAGTGTTCTCCACAGCCTGGAACACACAAAGAGATTCACAGAGTTGGGTTGAGAAGAGAAGGGGGAGGGAGGAGATAGAGGCGACCTGGTGGAGAAAAAGGGGAGTCAAAAGGGAAAGAGAGCAATCAAGCCAGTAATCACCCTCACAAGTAAAAATGGGTACTGAAGATTGGGTTCTTAAAGGTACAAAATTGATAACTAATACCAAAAAGCAAAGATTAAAAATCTAGAGGTTAGACTCTCTAAAACACAATATTAAAAAAACAAACTCACAAACTTTATAAAATATATATATGAAACTTGTTTTAAAAATAAGGGCTTTTTTTTGCAAGATAATAGTAGATTATAAAAATGAAACTTAAAGGGGTAGTAGAGGACTTAAAATTAAAAAAAATTTAAAAACTAAAAAATGGTAATAGTAAAAATATATCTAGGAATTTCTCTGGAACTGTTGTGGACAGTGTGGAGTCAGTTCAGTTTCAGATAGTTCCTGATCCAGATTGTACATCTCAAGATCTATAGGCCCCTTCCAATGTAGTTGGTGCCAACTACAGGGTTTCAATCTCTTGCACCTGTCACTTTCAAAGCAGTTCCCTCTGTTTATTTTATCTTCTTCTGTTTGCCGGTCTCTTCAGTGTCTAATATCCACCCTGACACAAGGGAGCTGTGGTGGTCACTTTTTTAGGCTCACTGTTCAGTCATGCTGTGGGGAGGGAGGAACACCGCAAACAAATGTCACTGGCGTGTGTGGGGAGTGCTCGCAGTGTCTTGGCCACACTGAGTTTGCCCCCCACTCACGGCATGTGTGCTTTCCCAGTCTACACTGCTCAGGCTCTAGGTTGCTCTGCTGGGAACTTTCTGAGGCGGGCCTGGGTTGCATGCCTTTCCCAGGTCTAAGCCGCTCAGGTTCAGGTTCTTGGGTACTCCACAAAGGCGCAGACTTGGTTGGGACTGCGTTTTGTGCCCTTCCCAGGGTCGAGCACCTCAGGTGGCCAGGTGCTTGGCGAGTGCAGTCGCCCCGAGTTGGAAGCTGCGTCTTATCGCCTCCCCCGTCCCAGCTGCTCGGTTTTCTGGGTGTACAACGGGCGCACCTTCTCAGGTGTGCTGTGTGTCTCTTCTGGGGAGCTGATCTCTGGCTGCAACCCTCCCGGCGGATGTCAACCGTCCAGAATCCCAAGAACTCTTGGGTAGCAATGGAGCCCGTTTGCAGTGTGGTAGAGCATGCCACAGGAGGAAAAATAAATAGTTAAAACCCACAGATTACATGCCTAACAGCAACTCCCAGTGCTCACAGCCACCACCAGCACCGGGGGCTGAACAGGGAGGCACGGGCTGCATTGCTTAGGGTAAGGACTGGGTCAGAGTGCCCTGAGGGCGATCTGAGGGAACTAACATGAGATAGCAACCCAGACTGTGGGATAGCCAGAGAGAGAGAGAGAGAGAGAGAGAGAGAGAGAGAGAGAGAGAGATAGCAAGAACTATCCTGCAAAAAGACCTAACCTGAGACACTGGACCCTCACTTCCCATGCCATCCACACAAATTTAATTTGCTGATTGTATGCTATTCTTGCTACTTAATGTCTTGCCTGTGCTACTGCAACACCCTCTTCTCTTCTTTAAAATTTTCTGTGGTTGTCTTCATACAATATGAGTTGGATCAGCTTAATCTACTAAAAAGCCTTCATGCATGTGTGCTCGGTTGCATCTGACTCTTTGCAACCCCATGGACTGTAGACTGCCAGATTCCTCTGTCCAAGGTATTTCCCAGGCGAGAATACTGGAGTGGGTTGCCAGTTCCTTCTCCAGGGGATCTTCCAGACCCCAGAGATTGAACCTGCATCTCTTGCATTTTCTGCATCACAGGTGGATTCTTTACCACTGAGCCACCAGTGATGGCCTTTCAGTAACTGGCTATTATCTACCAATGAGTCAAATCTCTTTGGTCTAGGGTAGGCATTCCATTCTATGGCTCAAACTCTTATGTTTTCTGCAACAACTTTGTAAGAGAAATGAGCCTAATTGCTATTCCCTGAATATTCCTCTGCTCTCCTATATTTACCTCTATGTGTATTTAGTTGGATTATTTCTTCTTCCTGATAATCCTCACTGTTTACCCATCATTTGCCCCGAAAAAAATCTTTCCAACTTCTAAGATTCAATTAAAATGTAACCTCCCTGATGAAAGCTTCCTGAACAACTAGCCAAGAATATCTTTAGAGTCAGAGACAGTCTTTATGTCTTTATGTCACTAGAGTCTAGCATACTTCCTGACTCACTGAGTTTTTGAACAACTGTTGACTTAACCATCATTATTGAGTGTAATCTCTATCTCCTCTGGATCACCAGAATACCGTATGCTTCCTTAAGGCTCTTGTCATATTATGTCTTTTACTTCATTTGTATACAAAGCTTCAAGCCCTTGTGATAGTGAAAAATTTTGAAAAAAAAATAGGTGATTCATCAGTATATGTTAAATGAATGAACTCCAGGAGGCATAAAATAGGGAGTATGCTAGCTTATTAATCATAAAGTTTGTTCAAATGGTTAAAACTGGTGCTAAGGAGAATAGGGAACACTCCTACACTGTTGGTGAGAATGCAATATGGTGCAGCCACTATAGAAAACAACATAGAGATTTCTCAAAAAACTGAAAGTAGAACTACCATATGATATAGCAATTCCACTCCTGGGTGTATATCTGAAAGAAACAAAAGCACTAATTCAAAAAGATGCATGCATTCCAATGTTCATAGTAGCATTATTTACAATTGCCAAAATATGGAAGCAACGGAGAAATGGGTAAAGAAGATGCAGTACACACACACACAACCACACACACACACACACACACCCCATGGAATATTACTCAGCTATAAAAAGAATGAAAATTTGCCATTTGCAGCAACATGGATGGACTTGGAGGGCATTATGCTAAGTGAAATAAGTTAGAAAAGACATATACTGTATGATACCACTTATACATGGTATCTAAAAACTACAACAAGCTAGTGAATATAACAAAAAAGAAGCAGACTCCCAGATATAGAGAACAAACTAGTGGTTACTGGTGGGGAGAGGGAAGGGGAGAGGGTAAATATAGGGGTTGAGGGGGAAAAAGGGTTATTATGGGATTATATGAAATTATGTGTGTTAAACTTATGAAAACTGTAAGGCATTATAGAATTTAAAGAATCTTCCACTTTATTTAAATAAAACTAAGCAGTGAAGCATTGCCTGGATAAAGTAAGAATCAGATACTTGTTAAATGTATGAATCTAAGAATAAAATTTAGAATATCTCATAAAGTGAATGGACTATAATCCTCCATGAATATTAAGCAGTAAGAATAATGCTTTTTTTTTTTTTTTTAAAGAGATAGAAGAAACTGTTAACCATATTTTCAGGGTTAGGAAACAGAGGTATTTTCCATTTCAATTTTATACTTTTAAGTCTTGTTTGAAATTTTTATCAGGTACTATATTCATTTTATTTGAATAAATGCTATTTTGTAAAAATTTTTTTCTATAGTTTTATTGAGATATAATTGATACATAGCCCTGTATAAGTTTAAGGTGTACAGCACAATGATTTGACTTAACATGCATTATGAAATGATTACCACAGTAAGTTCAGTGAACATCCATCATCTTATATAAAATCTTATAATGAAATATGGGCTCTTTCATTCTTTATCCATCCTTTAACCTCTATTCAACTTTACCTAAATGAGTTTTGTTAAGAGGAGGCTCATTTGTAAGGAAAATAATGGTGAATAAAATTCCATGGTGAATTTGAATTACATCTCTTGGAAAGGTCAGCAAAACACACTCAAACCTTTTCTTTCTTTTTCCTTATGTAACTAGAAATGTGATAGGGGAAACTGAAGTTCTTTCATTTACCTTCAACCTCTCACAGGACTGATGCTGAAGCTGAAACTCCAATACTTTGGCCACCTGATGGGAAGAACTGACTCATTTGAAAAGACCCTGATGCTGGGAAAGACTGAAGGTGGGAGGAAAAGGGGATGACAGAAGATGAGATGGTTGGATGGCATCACTGACTCAATGGGCATGAGTTTGAGTAAACTCCAGGAGTTGGTGATGGACAGGGAGGCCTGGCATGCTGCAGTCCAAGGGGTCACAAAGAGTCGAACACGACTGAGTGACTGAACTGAACTGAACCTCT
The DNA here is from genome assembly GCF_023699985.2 of Odocoileus virginianus. NCBI lineage: Eukaryota > Metazoa > Chordata > Mammalia > Artiodactyla > Cervidae > Odocoileus > Odocoileus virginianus. The sequence continues at coordinate 17,265,930 of NC_069696.1, read as the reverse complement.
TACAGGGTAACCTACCTCAATCTGGTGTCAATAAAGAAGCAGCTATGTATTTATTTATTTAAAAAAATTTATATTGGAGCATAGTTGTATAGGGGCTTCCCTGATGGCTCAGTGGTAAAGAAATTGCCTGCAATGCAGGAGATGCGGGTCTGGTCCCTAGGTCAGGCGGATCCCCTGGAGGAGGAAATGGCAACCCACTCCAGTAATCTTGCCTGGGAATTCCCATGTACAGAGGAACCTGGCAGGCTATAGTCCATAGGGTCTCAAAGAGTCAGACATGATCGATTGACAGAGAATAGGCACACACACATAGTTGTATAACAATGTTGTGTTAGTTTCAGGCATACAGCAAAATGATTCATTTACATATATGCACATATCTATTAGGAAGCAGCTATTTAGAAATGGGTCAGTGAGGAGAGTGAATGAAATATCCTGATTCAAATTTTACATGGATGGGATCCTGCTAAGCTTCAATGTCTGTTAAAATGAATGAACTAATTTGGTTCAATACTGATGGGTGAAACTCCTGCTGCTGCTGCTGCTAAGTCGCTTCAGTCGTGTCCAACTCTGTGTGACACCCTAGATGGCAGCCCACCAGGCTCCTCTGTCCCTGGGATTCTCCAGGCAAGAATACTGGAGTGGGTTGCCATTTCCTTCCCCAATGCACGCATGCATTCTAAATTGCTTCAGTTGTGTCCGACTCTGTAACGACCCTATGGACAACAGCCCTCCAGGCTCCTCTGTTCACAGGATTCTCCAGGCAAGAACACTGGAGTGGGTTGCCATTTCCTTCTCCAGGTGAAACTCCTAGCTAGGTACTATTAGGGAACACAATGCCATAACATTGTATAAGACTTGCCTCTGCTGTCTGAACCTTTCAATATAGTTGGAAAGAGACGTAAGGAAGGAGTTAATACTGAACTCTCAGAGTAATTACCTTTGATACTGAGATAATGAATAAATATTAGCTTGTATAGGGAAGAGATGGAAACTGACTCTGAGCCACACTGCTCCAGTTGAATACTGCTTCAGTCTCTTACTAGCTCTGTAACTTTGGGCAAGTTACTTAAATTCTTTGTGCCTCAATTTCCTCACTTGTAAACCAGATGTAGTGATAATACTTTAGGATTGCTATGAGGATTAAAATGAGTAAATATTTAAAAATACCTAGAATTTGGAAAATATTTTGAATTGTGTCTAGTAAACAGTAATTGTCATTTAGCTATTATTAACTGTTCTAGCTATTTTTAGAAATTTTATTATTTATTTATTTATTTGTAGAAATGAATGTAGTTTATTTAACTGAGTTGAGAAAACATATTGTAGTAATTAAATTCTTTTTAAAAATTAATTAATTAATTTTTTTTTTTTACTTTACAATTTTCTATTGGTTTTGCCATACATTGACATGAATCCGCCATGGGTGTACATGTGTTCCTTCTGGTAAGAAAACTCATACAACTTGCCACTTCACCATTTTTAGGGGTACAGTTCAGCAGTGTTAAGTATACTCACCTTGTTGTGCAACAGATCTTTAGAAGTATCTCACTCTATGTCCATTGGACAATAAACTCCCACTTCTCCCTGTCAGCTACTGTTTTATTTTTTCAATCATCTGTTTCTCCAAGTTTGACCACTTAAGATGTCTCATATAAGTGGAATCACTCAGGATTGGCCTTTTTGTCACTGGTTTATTTCATCTTCCCTGGTCGCTCAGACAGTCAAAAAATCTGCCTAGAATGTGGGAGACCCGGGTTCAATTCCTGGGTTGGGAAGATCCCCTGGAGAAGGAAATGGCAACCCACTCCAGTATTCTTGCCTGGGAAATCCCATGGACAGAGAAGGCTGGTAGTCTACAATCCATGGAGTCGCAAAGAGTTGGACATGACTGAGTGACTTCACTTTCTTTATTTTATTTTGCATAATGTCATCAAGGTTTGCCCACATGACCTTATTCATAGCACGTGACAAGATTTCCTTCCTTTTTAAAGGCCGAATGACATTCCATTGTATTTTTAAAACACATTTTCTTTATCCATTCATCTGTTGACCTTCCTTTTTAAAGGCCGAATGATATTCCATTGTATTTTTAAAACACATTTTCTTTATCCATTCATCTGTTGATGGGTGTGAGCCCCAACCTCTTATCTATTTTGAATAATGCTGCTATGAACATGGGTGTGAAAATGTCTCTTTGAGACCCTGTTTTGAATTCTTTTGGATATATGCTCAGAAGTGGGATTGCTGGTTCCTAAAGCAATCATATTTTAAACTTTTTGAGGAACTTCCATACTGTTTTTCCATTATGGTTGCACCCCTTTACATTCCCACAATAGTGCATGAGAGTTCCATTTCTCCACATCCATGCCAACATTATTTTGTTTGTTTGTATTTTTGATAATGACTGGAATGCAAAAGTAGGAACTCAAGACATAACTGGAGTAATGGGCAAATTTGGCCTTGGAGTACAAAATGAAACAGGGCAAAGGCTAACAGAGTTTTGCCAAGAGAATGCACTGGTCATAGCAAACACCCTCTTCCAACAACACAAGAGAAGACTCTACACATGGGCATCACCAGATGGTCAACACCGAAATCAGATTGATTATATTCTTTGAAGCCAAAGATGGATAAACTCTATATAGTCAGCAAAAACAAGACCAGGCGCTGACTGTGGCTCAGATCATGATCTCCTTATTGCCAAATTCAGAATTAAAATGAAGAAAGTAGGGAAAACCACAAGACTATTCATGTATGACCTAAATCAAATCCCATACGATTATACAGTGGAAGTTAGAAATAGATTCAAGGGATTAGATCTGATAGACAGAGTGCTTGAAGAACTATGGACGGAGGTTCATGACATTGTACAGGAGGCAGTGATCAAGATGACTCCTGAGAAAAAGAAATGTAAAAAGGCAAAATGGTTGTCTGAGGAGGCCTTACAAATAACTGAGGAAAGAAGAGACGCTAAAGGCAAAGGAGAAAAGGAAATATATGCCCATTTGAATGCAGAGTTCCAAAGAATAGCAAGGAGAGATAAGAAAGCCTTCCTCAGTGATCAGTGCAAAGAAATAGAGGAAAACAATAGAATGGGAAAGACAAGAGATCTCCTCAAGAAAATTAGAGATACCAAGGGAACATTTCATGCAAAATAGGCACAGTAAAGGACAGGAATGGTATGGATCAAACAGAAGCAGAAGATGTTAAGAAGAGGCAGCAAGAATACACAGAACTATACAAAAAAGATCTTCATGACCCGGATAACCACGATGGTGTGATCACTCACCTAGAGACAGGCATTCTGGAATATGAAGTCAAGTGGGCCTTAGGAAGCATCGTTTAAAGTTAGTGGAGGTGATGGAATTCCAGTTGAGCTATTTCAAATCTTAAAAGATGATGCTGTGAAAGTGCTGCACTAAATATGCCAGGAAATTTGGAAAACTCAGCAGTGGCCGCAGGACTGGAAAAGATCAGTTTTCATTCCAAGCCCAAAGAAGGCAATGCCAAAGAATGTTCAAACTACCACACAATTGCAATCATCTCACACACTAGCAAAGTAATGCTCAAAATTCTCCAAGTGAGGCTTCAATAATACATGAACCATGAACTTCCAGATGTTCAAACTGGTTTTAGAAAAGGCAGAGGAAACAGATCAAGTTGCCAACATCTGTTGGATCATTAAAAAAGCATGAGAGTTCCAGAAAAACATCTATTTCTGCTTTATGGACTATGCCAAAGCCTTTGACTATGTGGATCACAACAAACTGTGGAAAAGTCTTAAAGAGATGGGAATACAAGACCACCTTACCTGCCTCTTGAAAAATCTGCATGCAGGTCAAGAAGCAACAGATAGAACTGGACATGGAACAACAGATTGGTTCCAAATCGGGAAAGGAGTATGTCAAAGCTGTATATTGTCACCCTGCTTATTTAACTTATATGTAGAGTACATAAATTGTAATGATGTGCTGGATGAAGCACAAGCTGGAATCAAGATTGCTGGGGGAAATATCAATAACCTCAGATATGCAGATGACATCCCCCTTATGACAGAAAGTGAGGAAGAGCTAAAGAGCCTCTTGACGAAAATGAAAGAGGAGAGTGAAAAAGCTGGCTTAAAGCTCAACATTCAGAAAACTAAAATCATGGCATCTGGTCCCATCACTTCATGGAAAATAGATGGGGAAACAATGGAAACAGACTTTATTTTTTGGGGCTCCAAAATCACTGCAGATGGTGACTGCGGCCACGAAATTAATAGGCGCTTGCTCCTTGGAAGAAAAGCTATGACAAAACTAGATAGCATATTAAAAAGCAGAGACATAACTTTGCCAACAAAGGTCTGTCTAGTCAAAGTTATGGTTTTTCCAGTAGTCATGTATGGATGTGAGAGTTGAACTATAAAGAAGGCTGAGTGCTGAAGAATGGATACTTTTGAACTGTGGTATTGGAGAAGACTCTTGGCAGTCCCTTGGACTGCAAGGAGTTCCAACCAGTCCATCCTAAAGTAAATCAGTCCTGAATATTCATTGGAAGGACTGATGCTGAAGCTGAAACTCCAATCTTTGGCCACTTAAAGTGAAGAACTGACTCATTTGAAAAGACCCTGATGCTAGGAAATATTGAAGGCAGGAGGAGAAGGGGATGACAGGGGATGAGATGGTTGGATGGCATTGCTGACTCAATGGACATGAGTTTGAGCAGGCTCCGGCAGTTGGTGATGGACAGGGAAGCCTGGCCTTCTGCAGTCCATGGGCTTGTAAAGAGTCAGATAGGACCGGGCAACTGAACTGAACTGAATGTATATGAGGCAGTATCTCATTGTTATAACTATTTTATCTCTTATCAATTAACCATGGACTACTCCCCCACCCATGAATTAAAAGCATCCAATCTTAAAGCAAAATATTTAACAGATAAAGATGGTGTAGTGTCTCAAAATTTCCCATAAGGATGTGTACCAGCACCAGAGTAAACAGGGACCTTAACACTTTCTTCTAACACAGTGAGGTCCATCCTGGTGCACCACGGTGTGTTTCCTTACTTGCTCACTCACCAGCAAACAGGACTCTCTGCTAAATCTTAGTATCAATCTTTTCATTATCCTCTTCAATTTTTTTATTTTTAGCATAGGGTTTTTGACTCTGGGAATTCATGTCCTAGAGGAATTAAAGACAACTTTATATAACTCATGGTGGGGATGCCTTGGCTTGCGCCATCCAATGAGCTACCAAGTCCCTTTAATTTCACCTCTGTAATGTTTTTAGTGTCTGTGTATTTCCTTTCAGGCCTAGGGCCACCACGCTGCTTAACTCGCAGCAGTTCTTGTTTGTGCTGCGTCATAGCTGACCTGTTTTCTTTCTGTGCAGGTTTGGTTAGCCTGTCTAAAGCATGACTCTACCAGAACAGTCCTTGATTTAACAACCTTAAGGACTCCATTCTGCTGGCAGAATAATGACTCAACCCATTTCTTGATCTGGTCCCAAATGCCAATTCAGTCTGTTTTTTTTTTTTAGTAACCTTCTTTCCTTCTACCCTCTTTTCTCTCATGCTCTCACTATGTTCTCCAGTCAGGAACTTCTTTTGAATGAGAATAGCCACTCTTACACTTTCAGTTCATTCTTCAAGGGCCATTTCAAGTCATAATAATGATAGCTGCTAATCATTGATCATTTACTATACAGTAATTACATTTAATCCGTGGATTAAATGGATTAAATTACATTTAACATTCACAATGACCCTGTGAAATGATTACTATTGTTCTCTGCATTTTGAAGGATCAAGTCACTTGCACAAGCCTGAGTTCTCACAAAGACCTGGATTCATAGTCCAGAACTCAAGTTTTTAGCTACTAGTTTGTTGCTTGAATGATGATGCCTTCCCACCTATCCCATGTTATAGTTCAATACAGATAAATAATCATTTATTTGACAATTGTTAAGTAACTATCATAGACTCTGTAGGAGTGGGCAATGCAAAGTTGATGAAGACAGCATCAGCCTTCAGTGGTTTAGAATCTAGCAATTAATACATAGTTCCTCTATGTTCCCAAATTGATTATTGTTCTTATGACAGAGAGTGGCCCCTGATCACACATGCAACTAGAGAATGGCTGCAGGCAGCAAAGGAGACCCAGGACAGCAAAAAAAAAAAAAAAAAGAAAAAGAAAAAATATAATAAATAAATAAAAATTCAAGTGAATCTTAACTCTTCAACTTGTTCCACCTTCTCCATGGAACTTTTCAAGATGATGTTCCTTTGTATTCCCACCTTAAAACAATATTATCAACTCTTTGGAGACCTGAGTTTTTTTTTAGCACCTAACAATAGCTAATTTTTAGCACCTAACAATAGCTAATTTTTAGCACCTAATAATAGCTCATTTTTATTATGATTTTCCTTATTCTAGGCATTTTACATGAACACATTAATCCTTATAGCAATCCAATAAAGTGAAAACTATTTTTATCTTCATCATGTAAAGAAAAAGCTGAGCTCCTATGAGTTGAGTAACTTGTCCGTGGTTGCTTAATTATTACTGGTAGAGCCAGGATATATTGGATGGAGTCCAGGCGGCTGGACACTAGAGTCTGTGGTTTTGACCTTTTGTCTCGTGCCTCTGCTGCTTTAGTCATGGCATTTCAGTGACTCTGTAAATGTTTTTTTAACTAAATAACTTTTTTTGGTATCTCTAGCACTGGATTAGGAGTCTCAGTATTTTGTTATAAACTGCCTTTGTAATGTAAACATAAAAATAAATAAATTTACTCCATGGTTACAACCTCTGATAAACAATCAGTTTTGAAGTTTCTTTTGAATTGTTCAAGATACTTAGTGTAATTGCTAGGTCACTGATCATATGCTGGAAAAATGCATGCCTGACCCTAAAAAGACTAGGCTAACCTTTATCGGTATATCACCTGTGAGGTCAGGTAGTCATTCTGGGCACCTAGTTCCTCAAGGGAGAAACTTGTCTTGCTCTCTGGAAATTGCCCCTTAAGGGGAGAATGACTTGGAGTTTGGAATGGGGAATGAAAGGAGCACTTTGCCCTGGGCCAAACTGCTGGCTCCATGGCTCCTAGGTGCTTCAGGGCTTCTGTCTGTCTAGGGTGAGATGGTGCTAGTGGAGGGCCTGGCAACCCCCTCTTCCCTGTAGAATCCTATGGACAGAGGAGCCTGGTGGGCTATAGTCCATAGGGTCGCACAGAGTCAGACATTCTTGAAGCAATTGAGCAAGCACGCACACCTACAGACATGTCTGTAGGATGTCATTCCCAACTCAGCCCACTTGCCAGAAATTGATCTCAGTCTGGAGAAAGTAGATGTAAAAGCTTTGCATTTCTCTTGTGCTTTCAGGAATCTTTCCACACTTCCTGCCAGGCTCACAGTTTAGCATTTAATTTGGCATTTAATGTACAAATTTTCTAGAAAAAAGGATAGTGATAGTTTTTCCTTCTCTCTAATTAGATCAAATTTGTGCTAACTTGTTTCAATTATAGTGTTTCCTTTTCAGAAGACCACAGATGAATGTGACCAGAGACTAAAGACCAAGAGTCATCTATCATTAAATTATTAATAAATATTTTTATCACCTCTGATGTGCCAGACACTTTGCTAGGTTTTAGAGAAATTTGAGGGAATAAGATAGTAAAAAACTTACATTATTCTTAGGATGGTAAAGAAATTTGAAAGTAAAATGATAGCCACTTTTGATATCTGAAGAGAGGGAAAAAAGGACCTATTTATACACACACACACACACACACACACACACACACACACACATATACATACATACATATATGCACCGCAAGAATAAAACTGGGGCAAATAGGTTGAAATTACAAGAAGACGTATTTTTTCCACTGCGAGGAATAATTGTCCAAAGATGAACTATTCTCCTCAAGGCAGTGAGTTCTCCATTGCTAGGGATGTTATTTAAAGAAAAAGTTATTCTTACTTTTAAAAAAAGAATTGGCTTAAAAAAAAAAAAAAGAATTGGCTGTTTGATTGAGCTGGGTACAATTTAATATACCTTCAAGCTTTGAGATGATATGATTCTATAACAGTTGATAGCAATGTAAAAAGTTAAGAAAGCCAAATTCTTTTAATACTATAAAACAGACCTACAAAGCCATATCAATAAAAAGACCCTATAATTATAACCTGACAATGTTATTACATCTCCTCTTAGCAGAGATGTCTCTGGTACCCATGTGTTAACGACCTAACTATATTCAAGTGACGAGAAAGAATGAAACATTTTCATGAAAGGAGACCAACTTGCTCCCATATTTCAATATAATGGTCACCTGGAAGTTGTACTTGCACTAACTCTGGTGGAAACTGAGGCACATAAAAATTGTACCATGATCTTTGGAAAAGGAAAAAAGGAAAGTGAAGTCGCTGAGTCATGTTCGACACTTTGCGACCCCATGGGCTGTAGCCTACCAGGCTCCCCCATCCATGGGATTTTCCAGGCGAGAATACTGGAGTGGGTTGCCATTTCCTTCTCCAGGAGATCGTCCCGACCCAGGGATTGAACCCGGGTCTCCAGCATTGCAGGCAGATGCTTTACCGTCTGAGCTTTGGAAGAACATCTAAAGCAGTATCTATGTTTTTGGTAGTTGAGTTTTGAAACAAAGCTTCTAGAGGAAGCTTCTGGATGAAGTTAGTCATTTCTGATGACTCTGGTCTAAGTCCTGCACTCCTTAAAGAGACGTGAGATTCTACTTTGCACATTTGGAAGCCTATTCTTCCACTTTTCCAGGGTAGGAAGCACTCTCACAGTGTGCTGACCCAGATGAAATCCTCCCTTTTCCATCAGCCAGTGACTTGCTGTATGGTTGTCTGATTTGAGTCTATTGTTTGCTAATGTCATTTGCCTGCAAGTTTTTCATGAGCTTCTTGCTTTTTAGGCTCCTGACTATTGGGTTTGGTTATACTTCGTTGTACAGGCCTTGCCAAGGAAATGTACTTTCCAGAAAAGCAGAATGTGTTGTTTACCCTCTGCCTTGAAGGTAAAGCCTGTGCAGTACCACATTTCCCAGGACAAAACTGCCCGTGAGCCCAGCCAGACAACCGGGAGGGGGCACAAATGGAAGAGCTGGTTGAGAGCAGAGGCCCCAGCATCAGGCTGCCCAAAGGTTTGCTTTCTGATTCTATAACCTTTACTTTCAAAAGCTCCTTAATCTCTCTGTGCCATGGTTTCTTCATCTGGAAAAGGAGAATAATAAGATTACCTTAGTTTTGGCATTAGGATAAAGAAACATATGTCTATGCCAACAGTTAAGTTCTCTATAACTAGCTCTTATTACTATTACTGAGAGGTTTCTCTCAATAGTATTATCAACCCCATGGTTTCTGAGGAGCAGGAATCAGCCATGACCTTGTAAGTAAAGAAAATTGAGACCAAAAGGTCACAGGATTTGACCTTGCGATTGGAATTGTGCAGACCTCCTCTCTAGGTAACAGTCCTGACTTCAGTGGGTGGAGGCTGATTTAGATGAGCCAGCCTCACAAACTTCTGTTTTCTCGGCCTGTTTGGTATCTACCAGGAGGGTTAGCAAATATGACAAATAGATGGGGAAACAGTGGAAACAGTGGCTGACTTTATTCTTTTGGGCTCCAAAATCACTGCAGATGGTGACTGCAGCCATGAAATTAAAAGATGCTTACTCCTTGGAAGGAAAGTTATGACCAACCTAGACAGCATTTTAAAAAGCAGAGACATTGCTTTGCCAGCAAAGGTCCTTGTAGTCAAGGCTATGGTTTTTCCAGTGGTCATGTATGGATGTGAGAGTTGGACTATAAAGAAAGTTGAGTGCTGAGGAATTGATGCTTTTGAACTGTGGTGTTGGAGAAGACTCTTGAGAGTCCCTTGGACTGTAAGGAGAGCCAACCAGTCCATCCTAAAGGCGATCAGTCCTGGGTGTTCATTGGAAGGACTGATGTTGAAGCTGAAACTCCAATACTTTGGCCACCTGATGCAAAGAACTGATTCATTTGAAAAGACCCTGATGCTGGGAAAGATTGAAGGCAGGAGAAGGGGACAACAGAGGATGAGATGGTTGGATGGCATCACCGACTCAATGGACATGAGTTTGAGTAAACTCTGGGAGGTGGTAATGGACAGGGAGGCCTGGCGTGCTGTGCAGTCCATGGGCTCGCAAAGAGTCAGAGACGACTGAGCAACTGAACTGAGGAGGGTTAGAGTCAGCGCTCAGCCATGGACGCCTCGCAGCTTCGTACTGCCCCCTAGAGGACTGGGCAGGTCATTAGCAGGAGCCAGTCCTCACAGCTAAGAGAGCTCCCACATGTTCAAGGAATGGATGCAGGGCGTGAGTGTCTTCAGGCGAAATCTGGAGTCATGTAGTCTCTCAGCCTCGAGGTTCCTCACCAGAAAAAAAATTAGAGTAAGAGTGACTCTCGCACAGAATCATGGTGAATATCCAGGGAGACAGTGGCACATGTGAAATCTTACCATTTTAGGTATTTCTGTGATTATAACAGTTGTGCTAGTTATCATTCTGATCACGGTTCTCTTGCAGGGATCTGCTGCAGTTAGAAGCCTGTTCGCAAAGGGCTCTCACTCAGCACCAAAGTAGCCAGCAGACTCTCACCCCGGTTCTTAGTCTCGCAGCCTGACAAATGGTGGCATTTCAGGGGCTCAGTAAAGCATTATTAGGCTCCCAACTACAGCTTTCCTCGATGGCTCATTGGGTAAGGAATCTGCCTGCAATACAGGAGACACAGGAGATGCAGGTTTGATCCCAGGGTGGGGAAGATCTCCTGGAGAAGGAAATGGCAACCCACTCCAGGTTACAGTCCATGGGGTCACAAAGAGTCGGGCATGACTGAGCCCAAGGCACGCGCTGAGGCATGCTATAGGATACGCCTGCAGCCCTGGGTCAGGAGGGGAGTGTCTGTGATCTGGTGGAAGAAGAAGCCCGGCCCCTGGTGGTAATGGGGCAAAGGACTCTAACATCAGCGACAAGGATCTCATTGATAGTTTCCTCCAAACTCCTTACTTCCTCCCTCCGCCCCTCACCCCTCCACTTACCTTTTCCCTCCTTTGCTCCAGGGCAATCTCATCCTTTGTGAGTGATTTTTTTTTTTTTTCTCTTCCTCCAGCCCTCTGGGAATGCTGACTTCAGAGATCTGGGCCTGAGTTTGTATAAATGCCCTGCAGAGTTGCAGTCCAGCACTCTTGGCCTCCTCACCTCTGCCAGCCTTCTGCGCTCTCCACTCAGCACCACCAGCATCATGCTCCAGCAAGCCCTTCTCCTCTCCACCTGCTTCGCTCTGGCTATGACCTACCCTATGCTGCTTCAGGGTGAGTGGACATCGGGAGATCTTTTGGAGAAGAGGGCTAAAATCCATTCGTTGTGTGTGTGAGTGTATTTGTGTGTGTATGTGTGACGCAGAGACAGAGGCCTTGTAAAGCGAGGTGGGGATGGGTGGCTGAGCTCTGAGGCCTTGGGGAATTTGAGTGGCTTGGGTAAGATTAAGGCTGTGTTTTGAACCTGCCTCATATAGTCATGCTACCTGACCGGTAGTTAGATGGAATTCGAGTTGATGATGAGAGGGCTCCTGGGGTTTCCTTGTGGTCACCTTCACTATTAGGTGCTAAAAGAGGCTTTACTCTATTTGGTTCAGGTTAAAAAGTCCTCGGGTGTATTCTCATTTTACAGGAGAGTAAGATTCAAAGTGCTCTAGCCACTGGCTGGGACACATGCGGTGGGAATCAGTGGGTCTGGAGCAAAAATTTGTGCCACTTGAGAGAGGAAAGAATCAGTGTCTCCAGAACCAGTGGCAGGCTGTTTTTCCCACAAGGCTCTTTCTCTTCTAGTCCTTCCTGCTGTTGTTATTCAGTCGCTCAGTCAAGTCCAACCTCTTTGTGACCCGATGGGCTGCAGCACACCAGGCTCCCCTGGGTCCTTCACTATCTCTGGGAGTTCACTCAAATTCCTATCTGTTGAGTTGGTGATGCTGTCTAATCATCTCATCCTCTCCTGTCCCCTTCTCCTTTTGTCTTCAATTTTTCCCAGCATCAGGTCTTTTCCAGTGAGTCAGTTCTTTGTATCAGGTAGCCAAAGTATTTGGGCTTCAGCTTCAGCATCAGTCCTTTCAATGAATACTCAGGGTTGATTTCCTTTAGGATTGACTGGTTTGATTTCCTTGCAGTACAAGGGACTCTCCAGAATCTTCTCCAGCACCACAATTTGAAAGCATCAGTTCTTAGGTGCTCAGCCTTCTTTATGGTTCAACTCTCACATCTGTAACGACTACTGGAAAAACCATAGTCTTAACTGTATGGACTTTTGTTGGCAAAGTGATGTCTCTGTTTTTTAATACACTGTCTAAGTTTGTCATAGCTTTCCTTTCAAGGAGCACGTATCTTAATTTCATGGCTGCAGTCATTGTCCACATTGATTTTAGAGCCCAAGAAAATAAAATCTGCCACTGTTTCCTCCTATTCCCTTTCTATTTGCCATGAAATGATGCGACCAGATGCCATGATCTTAGTTTTATTTGATAGTGAGTTTCAAGCCAGCATCTTCACTCTCCTCTTTCACTCTCATCAAGAGGCTCTTTAGTTCCTCTTCACTTTCTGCCATTAGAGTGGTATCATCTGCATATCTGAGATTGTTGCTCTGTCTCCTGACAATCTTGATTCCACTTTGTGCTTCATCCAGCTTGGCATTTCCCATGATGTACTCTGCATAGAAGTTAAATAAGCAGGGTGACAGTATACAGCCTTGACATATTCTTTTCTTAATTTTGAACCAAGTCCGTTGTTCCATGTCCGGTTCCAACTGTTTGTTTCGTGATCCAAATACAGGCTTCTCAGGAGACAAGTAAGGTGGTCTGGTATTCCCATCTCTTTAAGAATTTCCCACAGTTTGTTGTGATCCACACAATCAAAGGCTTTAGCATAGTCAATGAAACAGATTTTTTCTGTTTCATGAATGTAGGTTTTTTCTGGAATCCCCTTGCTTTCTTCAAGATCCAGTGAGTGTTGCAATTTGATCTCTTGTTCCTGCCTTTTCTGAACCCAGATTTCCATCTGGAAATTTTTGATTCACATACTGCTGAAGCCTAGCTTGAGAATTTTGAGCATATTCTCACTAGCATGTGAAATGAGTGCAATTGTACAACAGTTTGAACAATATTTGGCATTGCCCTTCTTTGGAATTGGAATGAAAGCTGACCTTTTCCAGGCCTGTGGCCACTGCTGAGTTTTCCAAATTTGCTGGCGTATTAAATGCAGCACTTTAACAGCATCATCTTTTAAGATTTGAAATAGCTCAACTGGAATTCCATCACTTCCACTACCTTTGTTTGTAGTAATGCTTCCTAAGGTCCACTTGACTTCACACTGTAGGATGTCCAGCTATAGGTGAGTGACCACACCATCATGGTTATCTGGGTCATTAAGACTTACTTTGTACAGTTCTTCTGTGTTTTCTTGCCACCTCTTCTTAATATTTTCTGCTTCTGTTAGGTCCATACCATTTCTGTCCTTTATTGTGCCCATCCTGCATGAAATGTTCCAATTTTCTTGAAGAGATCTCTAGTCTTTCCCATTCTATTGTTTTCCTCTATTTCTTTGCATTGTTCATTTAAGAAGGTTCTCTTGTCTCTCCTTGCTATTCTCTGGAACTCTGCATTCAGTTGGATGTATTTTTCCCTTTGTGCCTTGCCTTTCATTTTTCTTTTCCCCTCAACTATTTGTAAAGCCTCCTCAGACAACTACTATGCCTTCTTGCATTTCCTTTTCTTTGGGATGGTTTTGGTCACTGCTTCTTGTGCAGTGTTACAAAGCTCTATCCACAGTTCTTCAGATCTATCTGTCTATCAGATCTAATCCCTTGAATCTATTAATCATTTCCACTATAATAATAAGGGATTCGATTTAGGTCATACCTGAATGGCATGGGCTTTCTTTGAGGCTCAGCTGGTAAAGAATCCGCCTGTAATGCAGGAGACCTGGGTTCGCTACATGGATTGGGAAGATACCGTGGAGAAGGGAAAGGCTACCCACTCCAGTACTCTGGCCTGGAGAATTCCATGGACTGTATAGTCCCTGGGGTCGCAAAGAGATGGACACAACTGAACGACTTTCACTTTCACTGAATGGCATAATGGTTTTCCCTACTTTCTTTAATTTAGGTCTGAATTTTGCAATAAGGAGCTTGTGATCTGAGCCACAGTCAGCTCCAGGTCTTGTTTTTGCTAACTGTATAAAGCTTCTCCATCTTTGGCTGTAACGAATACAATCAATTTGATTTCAGTATTGACCATCCGGTGATGTTCATGTGTAGAGTCTTCTCTTGTGTTGTTGGAAGAGGGCACATGCTATAACCAGTGTATTCCATTGACAAATTCTGTTAGTCCTGGCCCTGTACTCCAAGGCTAAACTTTTCTGTTACTCCAGGTATCTCTTGACTTTCTACCTTTGCATTCCAATCCCCCATGATGAAAAGGGTATCTTTTTTTTGGTGTTAGTTCTAGAAGGTCTTGTAGGTCTTCATAGAACTGGTCCATTTCAGCTTCTTTGGCATTAGTAGTTGGGACATAGGTTTGGATTACCATGATGCTGAATGGTTTGCCTTGAATGGGAACTGAGATCATTCTGTTGTTTTTGAGATTGCACCGATGTACTGCATTTTGGTCTCTTTTGTCGACTATCAGGGCCACTTCATTTCTTCCTGGACTCAAATCAATTTCTCAAGAGGAGAGTTCCCTTTTCTCATCTTCCTCTTCAGCACTTTTTGTCTGTGGATTTTTTTTTTTTTTTATGATGGCCTTTCTAACCAGTGTGAGGTCATTCCTCATTAGAGATTTGATTTGCATTTCTCTAATAATGAGCAATATTGAGCATTTTTTCATGTGTTATTGGCCATCTGTATGTCTTCTTTAGGGAAATGTCTATTTAGGTCTTCTGGCCATTTTTTGTTTAGGTTGTTTGTTCCTCTGATCTTGAACAACCTGAGCTGCTTGTGTATTTTGGAGGTGAATCTTTGTCAGTCATTTTATTTGCAATTATTTTCTCCCATTGTGTGGGCTATCTTTTCCTCTTGCTTATACTTTCCTTTGCTGTGCAAAAGCTTTTAAATTTAAAGGAACCCTCTTGCACTGTTGGTGGGAATGTAAACTGACACAGCCACTATGGAGAACAGTATGAAGATTCCTTAAAAAAAAAAACCTAGGAACAAAACTACCATATGACCCAGCAATCCCACTACTGGGCATAAAACTTGAGAAAACCATAATTGAGAAAACACATGTACCCCACTGTTCACTGCAACACTATTAACAATAGCTTGGGTATGGAAACAACCTAGATGTCCATTAACAGATGAATGAATAAAGAAGTTGTGGTCTATATAGACAATGGAATGTTACACAGCCATGAAAGGGAACACATTTGAGTCAGTTCCAATAAGGTGGATGAACCTAGAGCCTGTTATACAGAGTGAAGTAAGTCAGAAAGAGAAAAACAAATAATGCATATTAATGCATATATATGAAATCTAGAAAAATGATACTGATGAACCTACTGCAGGGCAGGAATAGAGATGCAGACATAGGGAACAGATTTGTGGACACAGTGAGGGAAGGAGAGGGTAGGATGAATTGCGAGAATAGCATTGAAACATATATATTACCATATGTAACTTAGATAGCTAGTGGGAAGTTTCTGTAAAACACAGGGAGCTCAGCGTGGTGCTCTGTGACAACCTATAGGGATGAGATAGGGTGGGGGTGGGGTGGGAGAGAGCTCCAAAAGGGAGGGGACGTGTATACTTCTGAGTGATTCATGTTGTTGTATGGTAGAAGCCAAAACAACATTGTAAAGCAATTATTCTCCAATTAAAATTAATTTTTTAAAAACACAAAAAAGAGGTGGGGTGTTCATTCATTTTCATTTAGGTGCTGATTTCCCCCTCTACTTCCTCCCAATTCTTCTCCTGTAGCTCTCAATTTATCCACTGCTGGGTCTGGGTTTTTTTTTTTATTGCATATGGATGAATGATAAAGCAAATGACTAAATTAGAGCTCATGACTGTGGCCTCATTGGCAGGCTGCCCACAACCTGCTGGACTAGGCAGCCATGAGGACTGCGGTCTTTCATTCCAGCCCAAGCAGGCCCAGGTGCAAGTTCGTCAGGTTATGATGCTTTTATGGTTCACAAGTCCCAGAATGACTGGATTATGCATTCTCTTGGGCAGACTGGAAAATGAAGTACTAAATATAGCCTGCTAAATGAAAATGGTAGGAGGCCCTATTTTAGAGTCAAATCCATTCTTGCTTTTGCATCTTGGAAATAGTTGTTGTCTTTGCTCCTTGCCCTCTCTGATAATTTTGTTTTAGGAATTGAAAGAATTATATAGGAGAGTTTTTGAAATTTAATTCCATTGCAGTCTGACTGATTCATATTTAGAGGCATAGTATCAAATGCTCCTTCCTAAACCAGCCCCTCAAAGAGGGAGGAGTAGGAGCCTATGTGCATATTCCTGGTAGTTAGTCTTCTGGACATTCTAGCACTTGGTAAAAGAGAAACTTGCGGGGAGAGCAGTATGAGTCAATATACCCTTTTCTGTTCTATGTTTTCCCTGGAAAAAGATCTAGCTATGAATGGAGGGGTGTGGAGATGGTGGAAATATTCTCACTAGAAAGTACTTGAGCTGTTTTTTCTTCTTATCTCCTCAAGAATTCTTCGCTGACTTAGAGTCAACCATGGATATAGAGCACACTGGCCTCGTGTCAACCAGTGGCCTAGAGTCAACCACTGGCCCCGCTTCCCTGGAGTCAACCACTGTCCCCACTGACCTGGAGTCGACAACTGTCCTAGAGTCAACCACAGGCCTAGAGTCAACAATTGGCTTAGAGTCAACAGCTGGCCCCACTGACCTGGAGGCAACCACTGGCCTAGAGTCAGCCACTGGCCACACTAACCTGGAGTCAATCACAGATTTAGAGTCAACCTCTGGCCTAGAGTCGACTACTAGCCCCACTGACCTGGAGTTGACCACTGGCCTACAGTCAACCACTGGCCTAGAGTCAACCATTAGCCCCACTGACCTGGAGTCAACCACTGGCCTAGAGTCAGCCACTGGGTGCACGAACCTGGAGTCAACCACTGGCCCACAGTCAACTACTGACCTAAAGTCGACCACTAGCCCCTCTGACCTGGAGTCAACCACTGGCCCACAGTCAGTCACTGGCCTACAGTCAACTACTAGCCCCACTGACCTGGAGTCGACCACTGACCTACAGTCAACTATTGGCTTAGAGTCAACCACTGGCCTATCAGACTTGACCACTCACCATGACTTCACTGAAGATGCAGAAACAACCACTGAAGTGTATTTGGAGAACACACAGACTTTTGGTAAGTGAGAGTTCTGGCAAAGGAAGCCTGGGCATAGATTGGTGGGCTCCCTCCTTTGTATTTCTGAGGGAAGCCTGCTTTTTTCCAGTGTACTTGATTCCCAGCATAAGCCTGTGAACACACCCATCCTCCATTCTGTTCTCCTAGAATTGCATACTAATGTGGAATTAAACACCCTCAGCTCTAAGGAAGCTGTTATGACTCAGGTCATAAGTGAGGATTCCTCTCTTCAGAAATGTAGAAATGTTTCCCTGCTCTCCCTTCCCTTGTTTATAGCTCTTTGCAGAGGAATGTGCTATCATGATTTATACATTTGGGGGTATTTTTGTGGCTTTGTTCTCTGAGGTGGAGTAAATTTTGTCAAAAATTCAGTGAAACTTGAGGGAAACTGAAGTATTTCACAGAATGCCAGGAATTGAAACCAGTTGAATATCAACCTAGCTCCATCTCTAAGTTCTGTCCTGATCTGAACTCTGGGATCCACTTTCTGGGATTCGCTAGAAAGGACAAGCTACTTCATGTCTCTGTAGAGTTGATGGAAGTGGTGTCAGTAAAGGGGTTAACAATTTCTTTTTCCTTTCCAGTTGATTACAATTCATTTCAAACAGAATTTTGAAATAAATATTACACTAAATCTAAATCTTATTTGAATATAGACTGAACAGAAGCTTTTTGATTTAAAAGCTTTCGGAATTAAGCAGTGTTCCAACCTCTGTCCATCCCTCTCCTAAGCTGCCATTATTTTTCAATTTTCTGCCTGCCACTCAGTCAAGAGGTCATAAGATTTCAATGCTTTCTACCCCTACAAACAAACCCCAGTAGACTGAGGGAATGCCTGCAATTTTTGCTAAGAAAGACCCTTGGTTCTTACTTGCAAAAGCAAATTTCTAAACAGTCTGATTCTTATGTCTTAAATAATAGCCAACATTGATTGAGATGGACTGTATTGCAGCACAGCTCTAAGCATATGGAGCACTTTAGACAGTAGTTGAAGAAATCTAGAAATTGTATTTTAGTGGAGGCCAAAGGGTCAGTTAAAAAATATTGGTTTTCTGGCTTTAAATTCTTCCTCTTCCACTAATTATCTTCCTTGTAGAGTATACCTTATTTGCAAAATGGAGCTCCACCTGAGTACTGTGCTCTAACTACCCAGTCTGTAGTAATTGATTGAAAAGTTAATGTAAGTTAATTCTTTGTCCCTCATCCATCCCCACCACCACCTCCATCCCATGGGATATTAGGAAAACACTCGCGTTTGACTGTAGGAGTATGAAGCAGCTTTATGGCCCAGATCCATTTGATCATTTCTGCTAATATATTGGAACCTGTAGCCTGTTTATCTAGAGATCCTTTTAACTGTGCCAATTACCAATAAACTCTGCAGCTTTGTTTTTCCTATAATACATTTATTTTTTAATAATTTCCCCCCAGTTTTATTGATATAATTCCCATAAAATATTTTATAAGTTTATGGTGTATAACAATTATTTGATACATGTATATATTGAGAAGCTTTGGTCTTTAATAGGAAGAGGAAATCCATGGAGATTTTAACCTTTTAAATCAGGAAATTTATTCCTTTATTTCTAGAAGGTGTCACTGCTGGTTATTCTGAAGAGCCTGTGGCTGAAGCATGAGGCAAGTCCAAAGACCTCTCTTTTTTGCTCTTCTTGGTCTTTGAGGGATTTTTTTTCTTGGGAGGCACTCCAGGACAGACTCACGAAGTGGGACTGGGGAAGGTACTCTTACCATGTCTACACCCTTCTCAGTCAGGGACCATGTTCACCAGCAGAATCCACTTTTGGGGGAGAAGAGAGAATATGGTTCTTCATCTGAAGGTATGACCAGTCATGTGAGACTCTCAGGGACTTCTAAGTGTCAGTGGAGACCAGCCCTTTAAGCAAATCTTTCTCTTGAACTGCTCTTGCGCTTCATTTCCACTGGTAGGACTTCAGGCATGGCAGAGTGACTCGGCAGTTAGGAGGAGGGAGGTTTTGCTGCCATTCTCAGTGGAGTCCTATATTTCCTAGGGGGCTACTTGAGGCTGTGAGCTGAATGACAGATACATTCTGAATGATATTTACTGGAAGTGAATAAAAACCATTTCTTAATTACAGATGACCCAGTATCTCCATGGGCAGGAACAGGTCCAGTGCAGTGTTTTTTGGTAAGTTTCTTCTCTCTCGTCTCCGATACCTTATTAGGAATTCCATACCATTTTCAATGCTGGTATTAATCCACTTGGAAAGGATTCCAATTTAAAACTTTCAAGATGTTGAGATCAGCTATAATTTTAGTATGGAGATGAAAGACAGCTTCTTTCCTCTCTGAGGTTTACCTTCCAAGTCTAACTGTCTAGATTTCCAGTCATTGAATAGGCATAGGAAAAACAAGTTCTCTCCTCTGAGTGTTCCAAGATTTCCTGTCTCTCTAATATGAGGATTCCAGTCCAGTTCATGGAATGTTTTTAAGGGACAGCCTGAAGAAAAGGCAGATTTTCTGATTTACAAATATATATAATTCAATTAAAAGTCATAAAACCCAGAAGCTCTCAATTAGGAGGTCCCCATTTTAATATTCTGCCTCACTTCTGGCTTTTTGGGAAATTTCTAAAGTGATTTCTTCATGTAGTAAAATGTAAACCTGGACGGTGTGAAGGTATATTGCTTAAGGCTCAAAGAAGAGGAGGGAGAATAAGGAATTTACACCTTAAAGAAAATAAGTCACATGTCCATGGTCACAGTGGGAAATTGGAAAGATGAGTCTAATCTTTTGAACACTAGGTTCTCGTCTATTGGGAACTCACGTTTTTTTGTTTTTGTTTTGTTTTTCAGTTTAGAAAATGAAGCAGATTCTCATACCTGTGACTGTTGCTCTATTAACCACAACTTTCCAAGAAGGTTCTGAGCCTTTGAACAAGACTTCCATTCCATCATAGAAGCTTGGATAATTATAAAAGACTAGTGAGACATGGAATGTACCCACTTGAGGATAAATAGAGTGGCAGGGATGGACAATACACAGATAGAAGAAAGGCATCTCTCAAACATGTCCCCTTTAAAACAGGCTCAATAAATGTTCATCTGCACTGACTGAATTTTGAAGGGGGAGGTTATTTTACGAGGCAATATATTGCTTAGTTGCCTTGTTTTCATACCAATAACCATTTTATTCCTCTCTGATACATACTTTATGTTGTTTAATTGCTGAGTCATGTCCAACTCTTTGCAACCACATGGACTGCAGCATGCCAGAATTTTCTGTCCTTCACTGTCTCCCAGTTTGCTCAAACTGATGTCCATTGAGTCGATGATGTCATCCAACCAGCTCAATCCCTGTTGTCCCCTTCTCTGCCTATCCTCAATCTTTCCAGCACTAGGGTCTTTTCCAATGAGTCGGCTCTTCTCATCAGCTGGCCAATGTATTGGAGTTTCCACTTCAGCCTCAGTCCTTCCAATGAATATTCAGGATTGATTTCCTTTAGGATTGACTAGTTTGATCTTTTTGCCGTCCAAGGGACTCTGTAATCGGACACTAACTCTTTCCGGCCACAGCAAAATATGAAATGAGCCTATGGAAAATATATTGGTGTTTCTATTCCTAATATAGCAAATTACCACAAACATAGTAGATTAAAATAATATATAAACCTCTTATTTTATAGTTTTGTAGCTCACAATTCTGAAAGGTATCTCACTGAATTTAAGACAATGTGTTGGCAGGGCTGAGTTCCTTTCTGGAGACTTTCTGGAAGAATCAATTTCCTTTCCCACTTTCCATAGCCCTCTTATGTCTTTGAAGCCAGCCAAAGTTGACTGATTCTCACAATATATCGCAGAGTCACCAACACCTACCATGCTGCCCCATGTCTTCCACATCTGAGCCCCACCTGGATTATCTAGGAAAATCTCTATTTACAGGCAATTGATTAATGACCTTTATTCCTCCCTTTGTTGTGTAACTTAACATATTCATTGGGCAAGAATGACACAAAAGTTTGTAAAATGTTCCATAAAAAAAATTGTACAGAATTAAAGTGTATGGTACGATGATTTGATATACACATGCATAGTGAAAAGATTACCACAATGAAGTTGATTAACATACCTGTCACTGTTTTGTTTTAAAGGATGAACATATCTAAGGTGATAGTATATAATGAGAAAATAATCTAAAACAAAATTAGAGGAATTTCATAACTTCATGGCTAAATGTAAGCAGATGCATCTGCAAAGGATATGCAAGACTTTAACTCCCAGATAGTGGGAATCAGGATTTTTGTATTCATCATTACATCCTAAACTCCTAGTAAAATAGCTGGTGTATAGGAGGGACTCAAGAAATAGTTGATAAATACTAAATAAATATTTGATAAATGAAAGAATTAAGAAGAGCAATCAGAGAGTTAGCTATGAAACAGGTATATACAGCATCATGAAGCCAAAGGAAAGAGTGTTTAAATAGGACAAAATGTCCTATTGTTCCTGAGAAGCAAGTTAAGATAATGATTGAAAAATGTCCATTGACTTCAGCAACTTGGAAGTCATTGGTTACCCTGGTGTGAGCTGTTTGAATGGAAGGATGGGAACAGGAGCCTTGGTTTATAAGCCTTCGGCAGGCAGCCATTTTGCTTTGCTTTCTTAGCCTATTGGTCGACTGCTTTCCTAAAATAAAGCTGAGAGTGACTTACAGGTTAATAGTAAAACATTTCCTATCCTTTTTTCTCAAAGTCTAAACAGAACAACAGGTAAAGAAACAGAAATGCAACTATCATCTTTGATAAAATGTATAGTACAATTAAAAGCCATGATATATACAGATTGTAAATATATATATATATATATATATATATATACATATATACACACACACACACACACACACACACAGATTGGAAACTGGTGGATTTGCTAGTGATATACCAGAGAGGAGAAAGGTAACACTGCATTAGCTTGCACATCTGAGGGTGGAGACAGTGGTACCAAATAGAAGTAAGCTGATGGTCTTACAGAACCCTGGTGAGATTAGATTGGAGGAGGAGTGATGATGGTGGGGGGATAGGTGGTAGGAAACAGGTTCATATCCTCTCTTACTGCAGTGGAGAGAGTAGGTTTATTCTATAGGAAAACTGAATCAGAGAGGCACTAGACTTGGGGAAAACTGTTACATTGGAAGATACAGGTGAGATTCTATTAAAAAACTGGACAGTCAATAAAATCTTATAAAATAAATGGAAGTGGGATGTCCCTGGTGATCCAGGGGTTAAGACTTGACTTTCCAGTGCACAGGGTATGCATTTGATCCCTGGCTGGGGAGAAAAGATCCCACAGGCCTCAGGGCCAAAAAGTCAAAACAGGAAACAGAAGCAATATTGTAACAAACTCCATAAAGACTTTAAAAATGGTCTAAATCAAACAATGGAGAAGGAAATGGCAACCCACTCCAGTCTTCTTGCCTGGAGCATCCCATGGACAGAGGGGCCTGGTGGGCTACTGTTCATGGGGTCACAAAGAGTCAGACATGACTGAGTGACTATGCATATAAAAAAAAACCTTTACAAATAAAGATTATAACAAATGGAGGACGTCCAACCTCTGGCCAACCCCAAAGTGCCAGTATGAGGATTATGCTTCCCAAGCAGGAGACAGAAGATTCTTCTGAAGATTCAGGGCTATCTGAGAGACAGCACCTAGAAATAAGTCTCAACAAAATAGCTATCATGCCATTCAATCATCCTACTGTGAGGCACAAGATTCTACAAAAATTCTTCTCATGCACATAGAGTTTTCTGATCCTCTTAGTATCTAACTCTGATGTGTGGAGAGAAAACAATCATCAGACATCTGAGGAAAATCTCTGTCAAATTTCAAGTAAAGCAAGAGTAAAAGAATTCAGAGGAAATAGACAATATGAGGAGTAGAAGAAACCTTTAATAAGCTCTAATTAATATATTCTGAGAGACAAAAATACACATTGCATCCTTGAAACAAGAATGGGATGCTATTAAATAATCAACCAGAAGATGAAAAGAAATACTGGCCCTTGTAAATACAGTTGATGATAAGTTTAATGGAACATGAAGTTAAGGAACTCTTTCACTAAAATAGAACAGAAATTCAAAGAGATGGTCAACAGGTGAGAAAAAAATTCAACTAACACAAAGTTCAAAGAAAATAGAATATAGTGGGAAAGAAACAATAAGTGAAGCGGTGTAATATATTTTCAAGAACTTAAGGATGTTCCTCCATGCTGAAACTGTCCAATTATTACCCATAGGCTAACACTTAACATTGCAGAATCCAGTGCAGGAATACAAATGGAGGCCTGCATAAATAACTCTGAATATTCACAAGTTACAAGCCAAGTTAGACCCTAGGTTCAGGTTGTGTTTCCTATGCTGTCTGACTCCCAAAGCCTGTTCATTGGAAGCTGTCCTTTTGACCAAGCCTAGAGACCAAGTGAGCCATGAGTTCCCTTGGGTCAGCCCTGCAAGCTCAGGGGGGTCGGGGCAGGGTGTCTGCTGGAACAGCAGGTTGGACGATGGTCAGGCCCGGACTGACCTGGTCAAGCTCCTGTGGGAATTTGCTGGACAAGTTTCCCTTCCTCTTGTCTCAGTTCTGGAAAAGGATTTCCAGGAATTTTTAAGCATCTCTCCTAAATATGCCACTGAGCACAGGTGCAACTGGGAGTGTAGTTACAGTGGGGGTTGGGGGTGGGGGTGAGGGGTGGGCAAACCTGTCTGCCTGGATGTGTTTTTGGTTGATTTGAGGTGACTAAGTTTATGCAAAAGTAATTTTTTTTTTCTGTTGTTGCCTGATGTACCAGGACAGAAGATGTGCACTTATTCTGAACCCTAACACATGCTCAATCCTGCATACTCAGGCTTTGGGGGCCCCATGTTCAATCTGTGCCTCTTTCTCACAATTATTGTTTTTAAATTTACTTGCTGAACTTTAAAAATATTTTCTAATGACAGTGAAAGGGAAAAAGAAATGCCTTTATGTTGGTGTTTGCATGGGACCCTTTCTGAAGTGCAGACCGCAGGACAGGAGACCATCTTGGAATATTGAGTGCCCTGTACAATAAATGGGAAAAATATCCACATCAACCAATTTATATCCAGTTAAATTTTAGGGATAAAAAGATGATACTGAAGTTCTCAGTGAGAAAAGAAGTCATAAGCAAAGAATTGAGAATCAGAATGATAGTGGAAAAACAGTGGGAATTCAGGGATTTGTCCTGTAAAATTTCTAAGTAAATATAATTTTAATCTAGAATCGTATATCCAGTCATTATGAATTGAGCATGAGGCTAGGGTAAAGTCATTCCCAGACATAAAAATCTCAAAATTAAAAAAAAAAAAAATCTCAAAATACTTTGCCTGTCGTGCACTCATTTGTAAGAAGATATGGTAGGATGTATTTCGCCCAACAAAGAAGAAAACCAAGAAAGAAAAAGGCTTTAACTTAGGATGTACATCATCCCACTTAAGAAGGAGAAAAGGGGAATTTCCAGGACAAAAGCAAATTATCTGATAGTTTAAAGGTGAGTAAAATTGTGTTGAGAGAGATTTTTATGGGTCTGTTGAGAGTTGCAGGAAGAATTAGATGTTAAAGAAAACCAAGCAAATGAAGAAAAAGATAATTATTAACTGCAGGAAAACAAAAAAGTTTCCAAGGAAGGAACTGTAAGTGTAATTAACAGGTGATTTTAGTTACAGAGTAGAGTTTACCTTCGGAGAAGGCAATGGCACGCCGCTCCAGTGTTCTCACCTGGAGAATCCCAGGGACGGGGGAGCCTGCTGGGCTGCCGTCTATGGGGTTGCACAGAGTCGGACACGACTGAAGTGACTTAGCAGCAGCAGCAGCAGGGTTTACCTTGGTGATTGTAGGGTACTCTTATAAACGAAATCTTTCTCATTCTGAAAATAGTCACTACCAAAGACTCTTTTGGTCTTCCCAGGTGGCACAGTGGTAAAGAATCTGCCTGCCAACACAGCAGTCGCAGGAGCCGTGGGTTCTATCCTTGGATCAGGAAGATCCCCTGGAGGAGGAAATGGCAAGCCACTCCAGTATTCTTGCCTGAAAAATTCCATGGACAGCAGAGCCTGGAGGGTTATAGTCCAGGGGGTCACAAAGAATCAGACACGACTGAGCACACACACACACACACACACACACACCAAAGACTCTTTAGCACCTGGAGCTTGACACCTTAGTGCAAGGCTTACTGTGAGGAAGCAGACCCACCCTTGTCATTCACCCCACCTCATGGGCAACTAAGCCCATGCCACAGCCTGAGAACCTGCATGCTGCTATGAAGACCTAGTGCAACAACAACAACAACAACAACAACAAAGAAAGAAGTCAGGTGGGAAGTACTGGAGGTATGAGATTTTTTCTTCTTTTCCCCTCTTGTGTTTCCCTCTGTGAAACCAAATGAGGGAGCCTCCAAGGCACTCACTTCTAAAGGATGGGTCTTCTCCACAGGGCTAAGGTGCCTGGCTTCTCCAAAAGCAACTGATGAGAGAGAGAGAGACAGATATACAGGGCAAGAAAGAGTGACCCTGATGAAGCCACAGTGTCCTTTATAGCTCAATCTTATGAGGGACATACTGCCATTACTGCCATATTCTATTGGTCACACAGGTTAATCCTGGTGTGATATAGTAGGGAATTACACAAGAGGGTGACTACAAAGAGGTGGGTATCTTGAATGCTGGCTATCTGCTAGTGATGACTATTTTAATTTTTTTAAAGCATGTCTTTTTAGATATCACATAAAAATAAAATGCATGAAAAAAAGCTAATAAGCTGGATTCTTAAAAATTAAAAACTTTTGCCCTGAAAAGAGACAGTCAAGAAAGTTGGAAGAGGAGTCATAGATTGATAGAAATATTTGCAAAACACAAGTCTGATAAAGGGCCATTATCCAAAATACACAAAGAATTCTTAAAGCTCAACAGTAATAAAACAATAACTTGATTAAAAATGAACCAAAGACCATAGCATATAACTCAGCAAAGAAAACTGATGGCAACAAGCATATGACAAGATCCTCTACATCACATGTCATCAGGAAAATGTAATTTAAAAAAGCACTGAGATATCAGTTCAGTCGCTCAGTTGTGTTTGACTCTTTGTGACCTCATGAACTGCAGCATGCCAGGCCTCCCTGTCCATCACCAGCTCCCAGAGTCCACCCAAACCTAGGTCCATTGAGTTGGTGATGCCATTCAACCATCTCATCTTCTGTCATCCCCTTCTCCTTCTGCCCTCAATCTTTCCCAGCATCAGGGTCTTTTCCAATGAGTCAGCTCTTCACATCAGGTGGTCTAAGTATTGGAGTTTCAGCTTCAACATCAGACCTACCAATGAACACCCAGGACTGATCTCCTTTAGGATGGACTGGTTGGATCTCCTTGCAGTCCAAGGGACTCTCAAGAGTCTTCTCCAACAACACAGTTCAAAAGCATCAATTCTTTGGCACTCAGCTTTGTTTATAGTCCAACTCTCACATCCATACATGACCACTGGAGAAACCATAGCCTTGACTAGATGGACCTTTGTTGGCAAAGTAATGTCTCTGCTTTTCAGTATGTTATCTAGGTTGGTCATAACTTTCCTTCCAAGGAGTAAGCGTCTTTTAATTTCATGACTGCAGTCATCATCTGCAGTGATTTTGGAGCCCAAAAAAATAAAGTCAGACACTGTTTCCACTGTTTCCCCATCTATTTCACATGAAGTGATGGGACCAGATGCCATGATCTTAGTTTTCTGAATGTTGAGCTTTAAGCCAACTTTTTCACTCTCCTCTTTCATTTTCATCAAGAGGCTCTTTAGTTCTTCTTCATTTCTACCATAAAGGTGATGTCATCTGCATATCTGAGGTTATTGATATTTCTCCTGGCAATCTTGATTGCAGCTTATGCTTCTTCCAGCCCAGCATTTCTCATGATGTACTCTGCATATAAGTTAAATAAGCAAGGTGACAATATGCAGCCTTGATGTACTCCTTTTCCTATTTGGAACCAGTCTGTTGTTCCATGTCTAGCTCTAACTGTTGCTTCCTGACCTGCATATAGGTTTCTCAAGAGGCAGGTGAGGTGGTCTGGTATTCCCATCTCTTTCAGAATTTTCCACAGTTTACTGTGATCCACACAGTCAAAGGCATTGGCATAGTCAAAAAGCAGAAATAGATGTTTTTTCTGGAACTCTCTTGCTTTTTCGATGATCCAACGGATGTGGGCAATTTGATTTCTGGTTCTTCTGCCTTTTCTAAAACCAGCTTGAACATCTGGAAGTTTACAGTTCACGTATTGCTGAAGCCTGGCTTGGAGAATTTTGAGCATTACTTTACTAGCGTGTGAGATGAGTACAATTGTGTGGTAGTTTGAACATTCTTTGGCATTGCCTTTCTTTGGAATTGGAATGAAAACTGACCTTTTCCAGTCCTGCGGCCACTGCTGAGTTTTCCATATTTGCTGGCATATTGATTGCAGCACATTCACAGCATCATCTTTCAGGATTTGAAATAGCTCAACTGGTATTCCATCACCACCACTAGCTTTGCTCATAGTGATGCTTCCTAAGGCCCACTTGACTTCACATTCCAGGATGTCTGACTCTGGGTGAGTGACCACACCATTGTGATTATCTGGGTCGTGAGATCTTTTTTTGTACAGTTCTGTGTATTCTTGCCACCTCTTCTTAATATCTTCTGCTTCTGTTAGGTCCTTACAATTTCTGTCCTTTATTGAGCCCATCTTTGCATGAAATATTCTCTTGGTATCTCTAGTTTTCTTGAAGAGATAGCTCGTCTTTCCCATTCTATTGTTTTCCTCTATTTCTTTGCCTTGATTAATGAGGAAGGCTTTCTTATCTCTCCTTGTTATTCTTTGGAACTCTGCATTCAAATGGGTATATCTTACCTTTTCTCCTTTCTTTTCACTTCCCTTCTTTTCACAGCAATTTGTAAGTCCTCCTCAGACAATCATTTTGCTTTTTCACATTTCTTTTTCTTGGGGATGGTCTGACAGAATGTGGTCCACTGGAGAAGGAAATGGCAAACCCCTTCAGTATTCTTACCTTGAGAACCCCATGAACAGTATGAAAAGGCAAAAAGATAGGACACTGAAAGATGAACTCCCCAGGTCGGTAGGTGCCCAATATGCTATTGGAGATCAGTGGAGAAATAACTCCAGAAAGAATGAAGGGATGGAGCCAAAGCAAAAACAACATCCAGTTGTGGATGGGACTGGTGATAGAAGCAAGGTCCAGACCTGTAAATAGCAATATTGCATAGGAACCTGGAATGTTAGGTCCATGAATCAAGGCAAACTGGAAGTGGTCAGTCAAACGAGATGGCAAGAGTGAACGTCGACTTTCTAGGAATCAGTGAACTAAAATGGACTAGAATGGGTGAATTTAACTCAGATGACCATTATATCTACTACTGTGGGCAGGAATCCCTTAGAAGTAATGGAGTAGCCATCATAGTCAACAAGAGTCCGAGATGCAGTACTTGGATGCAATCTCAAAAACAACAGAATGATCTCTGTTCATTTCCAAGGCAAACCATTCAATATCATGGTAACCCAAGTCTATGTCCCGACCAGTAATGCTGAAGACGCTGAAGTTGAAGAGTCCTATGAAGACTTACAAGTCCTTCTAGAACTAATGCCCCCAAAAGATGTCCTTTTCATTGTAGGGGACTGGAATGCAAAAGTAAGAATTCAAGAAACACTTGTAGTAACAGGCAAATTTGGCCTTAAAGTACAGAATGAAGCAGGGCATAGGCTAATAGAGTTCTGCCAAGAGAACGCACTAGTCATAGCAATCACCCTCTTCTAACTACACAAGAGAAGACTCTACACATGAACACCACCAGATGGTTGACACCAAAATCAGATTGATTATATTCTTTGCAGCCAAAGATGGAGAAGCTCTATATAGTCAGCAAAAACAAGACTGGGAGCCGATGGTGGCTCAGATCATGAACTCCTTATTGCCAAATTCAGACTGAATTTGAAGAAAGTGGAGAAAATCATTAGACCATTCAGGTATGACCTAAATCAAATCCCTTATGAATATACAGTGGAAGTGAGAAATAGATTTAAGGGACTAGATATGATAGACAGAGTGCCTGATGAACTATGGACAGAGGTTCATGACATTGTACAGGAGACAGGAATCAAGACCATCCCCAAGTGAGATATCACTACATACCTATTAGAATGGTCAAAATCCAGAACACTGACAAACCAAGGGCTGGTGAGGTGGAGCAACAGGAAATATCTGGTTACTCCTGGTGGCAATTCAAAATGGTGCAACCATTTTGGATGACTGTCTGGCAGCTCCTTATAAAACTAAACTCCTATCATAGGATCCAGCAGCCATATACCTCAGTACTGCCCCAAAGAAGTTGAAAGTTTGTGAACACACAAAACTTTGCACATGGATGTTTATAGCAGATTTATTCATAACTACCAAAACTTGGAAGCAACTAAAATGTTTTTTAGCAGGTAAGTGGATAAATAAACTGTTATTTTCAGATAATGAGGTATTATTCAGTGCTGAAAAGAAACTACCTGTTAAGTAGTGAAAAAACATTGAGGAAATTTAAATGCATGTTACTAAGTGAAGTAAGTCAAATTTCTGTATGATTGAAAAGGCTACATTCTCTATGATTCCAATTATATGACACTCTAGAGAAGGCAAAATTATGGAGACAATAAAAAGATCAGTGGTTTCCAGGGATGTGAGGGTAGGGAGGGAGATGAATAGGCAGAGAATGAAGGATTTTTAGGACAGTGAAAATGCTCTATATAATATTATAAAGGCAGATGTGTATGTTATTATCCATTTGTTCAAACCCACAGAATGGGCAACACCAAGAGTGAACCTGAAGGTGAAGTATGAACTTGGGATGATTAGGATGTGTCAGTATGGGATCAATTGTATTTTTTAAAATTTAATTAATGTCTTTTAAATATTTGCTTATTTATTTGGCTGCATTGGGTCTTAGTTGAGGCATGTGGTATCTTCACTGTGTCATGTGGGATCTTTCCGTGTGGAATACAGACTGTAGTTGTGGTATGAAGGCTTAGTAGTTGCAGAGCATGGGCTTGCCCTGTGGCATGTGGAATCTTATTTCTTGGACCAAGGATTGATCTGTTTCTTCTGCATTGCAAGGTGAATTCTTAACCACTGGGCCACCAGGGAAGTACCTATTAATTGTAATAAATATACCACTCTTGTGAGTTTTACTGATAATGGGAAAGCTATGCATGTGCTGGGGCACAAGTCCATGGGAAATCTCCTTACTTTCCTCTTAATTTTGTTATAAACATAGAATTGCTCTAAAAAATTAGGTCTTTAAAAAAACCTATCAGAAGAAAAAACTTTTTTAAAGTAGGTAATGAGATGGATGGTTTTTATGTATTCAAACAAAGATTTAAAGTGGTGAAATTTGAGCAGATTTGAATAAAGTGAGGACGTATGATTGATAAAGGAACAAGTTTGGAATTTTGGATAAATGCCAGGAAGATCAGTGGGTCTAGAATGGAGCACAGAATTAAGTAGAGAAGTTAGGAAATTCAGAGTCAGTAGGGTGCTGACCATAGTAACAAACTTGGATTTTTTTTCTGATGGGATAAAATGGTGGCAATCCATTGGAAATTTTGAAATAGAAGAGCAATGTGATCTTAAATTAACTGGTGGGCTTTCCTGGTGGCTCAGATGGTAAAGAATCTGCCTGCAATGCAGGAGACCTGGGTTTGATTCCTGGGTGGGGAAGATCCCCTGGAGAATGGAATGACTACCTACTCCAGTATTCTTGCCTGGAGAATTCCATGGACAGAAGAGTCTGGGGTGGAGAACTGACTTTTGGAGCAAGAGTGGAATGGCTATGGGAGTAAACTAGAGACACTGTTTACTTAGATGGGAAAATAGCAATGAAAGTGATGGAAAATGGTTGCATTTCAGGTTTATTTTGAAGGCAGAATTTCTAAATAATAGAATTTACTATTCGATGAGATGTAATGCGATGTGTGAGGAAGAGAGGAGTCAAGAATTATTCCTAGTTAACTTCAGCAAACACGTGAATGTAGGTGTTATTTACTAAACTGGAGAAAAGTTAGGCAAGAATAAGGTTGTGACTATAGGAGGTAAGGAGTGGGGTAGGAGAAAACCTAGAAGAGAGCGAGAAGTCACTGGTGCTGTTACAAAAGTGTTCCCTAAAGAAGGGTATGATCAATGTTGCCAAATTGCTGAGTTAGGTGAGATGAGGCATGAGAACCGACCATTGAATTTAGTAGAATGCAGGTCACAGATAACCCTTAAAAAAAGGGGAATGATGAGTACACAAGTTTCTATTAACTGAAGTAGGAAATGGCAACCCACTCCAGTATTTTTGCCTGGGAAATCTCATGAACAGAGAACCCTGGTGGGCCATAGTCCATAGGGTTGCAGAGTTGGACATAACTGAATGACTAAACAACAACAACAATGGAATGGGGTGGAGAGGGAGGTGGGAGGGGGGACCGGGATGGGGAATACATGTAAATCCATGGCTAATTCATTTCAATGAATGACAAAAACCACTGCAATGTTGTAAAGTAATTAGCCTCCAACAAATAAAAATAAATGGAAGAAAAAAAAAAAGAAAAATGGAAGGTGAGAAAGCTGGGAGCACTAACTTTAGACATGTTTTTCAAGCAATTTTGCAATAAAGATGGCAGACACACAGTGTGGTAGATGGAGAGGCTAAATTAAGGCTCTAGGGAGAGGTTTGAAAAAATGGGAGATGTTACAATGGGTTTGTGCTGATTGGACTGGTCCTGTAGAAAAGTAGAAATCAAAGATGCAGGGGGAGAAAAGGGACATAATTGCAGCAGCAAAACCCTTGACTAGCCAGTATGGGTTGAAATTCAGAATAGAAGTAAAAAGAAGAAGAAGGCTTCAACAGCAATAGGAGAGAAGCCAGCTAACAGAGCTAGAACTGACTCTGGGTTAGTCAACTTGGTGGTTGTTAATGTGAAAGAATTCTTTTCTGATTTTTCTTGAACTTCTCAGTAAAAGTTTCGAGGCCATCAGTAGTGGGGAGAGGGTCCATTTCCTAATAGTGAACCATCCTGCAATCCTCTTTCAACATGATGTATTATTCTTCTAACACAGTGTTGACTAGTTTAGATATTACTGAGAAGTTTTCCTAGCTGAAAAATTTTTGCAGGTATATGTTTGATTTTGTGAACCTCACAAGGTGAGTTTAGAAACTTGCTAATTTGTATAAGAATTATGTTTTTAAAAACCATGGCTGATTCTTGTCAATGTATGACAAAAACCACTACAATATTGTAATTAGCCTCCAACTAATGAAAAAAAAGTTTTCTTTTTAAATGTGGACCATTTAAAAAAATCTTTATTGAATTTGCTATACTTCCTGCATTGGAAGGTGAAGTCTCAACCACTGGACCACCAGGGAAGTCACAGAATTATGTTTTTAATGATATAAAAAGTTTGATACTAAAATTTGCTATGTCCATTGATGTTAGAGGTTATAGTGATAGGTTGTTGCAGTTGTTTTCTTATAACTTCCATTTCTTTCATGTTTATTTTCTATTCAACTTTTCCTAAGCTTTTTGAGCTAAATTTGGTAAATTACATTATCTTGCAATAATGTCAATTTTATTGAAAATTTTATATCATGATAGCATTTTACATAATGTTATCCTATTCCTTTTTATTTTAATTTTTTTTTCTATTTACTTTTATTAAACATTGTTTTTTAATTGTACATTAATTGCTTTAAGATGTGTTAGTTTCTGTTTTGCAACAGTGTGAATCATTTTTAAATGCCATTTTGAAAAAGATTATTTTAGCCTTACAGGAAAGTTGCAAAATTAGTATAAAGAGTTCTTGTATACACTTCATCCAGCTTCTCCTTGTATTAGCATCTTAAGTAACCAAAGACCATTTGTCAACAGTGAGAAATTAACTTGAGCTCAACGTTACTAAAGTAAAGTAACATTAGAAATTAATTTCAGCTCAATGTTACTAAAGTAAAATACAGAACTTCCTTGGATTTTCCACCAGATTTTCCCACAGATGTCCCTTTTCTGTCCCAGGACCTTCAGGATTCCATGTTGCACTTAGTCATCATGGCTCCTTGGTTAGGCTCTTCCAATGCATTCCTTGGTCTTTCTTGTCTCTCATGATCTTGACATGACAGAGAACTGATCAGTTACTTTGTAGTGTGTTTCTCAATATAGGGTTTTCTGATATATGTTTATGACTGGATTGAGGTTGTCCATTATTTGAAAAGTGCCATAGGCTGATGTGCTTTTCTTAGTGCATCATATCAGGGGTACCTGATGTCAGTATGTATTATTGGGGCTCCCCTGGTGGCTCAGTGGTAAAGAATCCATCTGCCAATGCAGGAGACTTGGGTTCAATCCCTGATCTGAGTAGATCCCACATGCCCCAGAGCAACTAAGCCCATGTACCACAACTATTGAGCCTGTGCTCTAGAGCTGGGGAGTCACAACTACTGAGCCTGAGTTCCCTAGAGCTCATGCTCTGGGAAACCACTGCAATGAGAAGCCCGTGCACCGCAACTAAAGAGTAGCCCCTGATTGCTGCAATTAGACAAAAGCCCTTGCAGCAGTAAAGACCAAGCACAGCCAAAATAAATAGATAAAATTGCTAAAAATATGCATTATTTGTCATGTTAACCTTCATTTCTTGGCTAAGGTGATTTCTACTAGGACTCTTTACTCTTTTTCCTGTTATAAATATTCAATATTTGTAGGAGATATTTTGAGACTGTGAAGATATCCTATTTATACACTGATGGATCTTTCCTGTGGTTAAACCTTACTTCAATGTTCTAATTTATTTAAACTTTTTTTGTTTATAATTAAATATATATATTTTTAATTTTTTTTTCCATTTATTTTTATTAGTTGGAGGCTAATTACTTTACATCTTTGCAGTGGTTTTTGTCATACATTGAAATGAATTAGCCATGGATTTACATGTATTCCCCATCCCGGTCCCCCCTCCCACCTCCCTCTCCACCCAATCCCTCTGGGTCTTCCCAGTGCACCAGGCCCGAGCACTTGTCTCATGCACCCAACCTGGGCTGGTGATCTGTTTCACCATAGATAATATACATGTTTCAATGCTGTTCTCTTGAAACATTCCACCCTCGCCTTCTCCCAGAGTCCACAAGTCTGTTCTATACATCTGAGTCTCTTTTTCTGTTTTGCATATAGGGTTATCATTACCATCTTTCTAAATTCCATATATATGTGTTAGTATACTGTAATGGTCTTTGTCTTTCTGGCTTACTTCATTCTGTATAATGGGCTCCAGTTTCATCCATCTCATTAGAACTGATTCAAACGAATTCTTTTTAATGGCTGAGTAATATTCCATGGTGTTTATGTACCACATCAGCAGACGAATGTTTATAATTAAATATATTTTTAATTGAAGGATAATTGCTTTACAATATCGTGTCGGTTTCTGCCAAACATTAACATGAATCAGCCGTAGGTATACCCAGGTCCTCTCCCTCTTGAAACTCCCCCATCCCCACTCTATCCCATCCATCTAAGTTACAGAGACCTGGTTGAGTTCCCTGAGTCATACTGCAAATTTCCATTGGCTATTTATTTCACATATGGTAATATATATGTTCCCATGTTACTCTCTTCATACATCTCAACTCTCCTTTCCCCCACCCTGCTGTGCCTCCATGTCCTAGCTATAGTAAATAGTCCTGCAATGAACCCTGGGGTACATGTGTCCTTTTCAATTTTGGTTTCCTCCGGGTATATGCCTAGTAATGGGATTGCTGGGTCATATGGTGGTTTTCTTCCTAGTTTTTTTGCTCTTTTTTTTTTATTCCTAGTTTTTTAAGGGATCTCAATGCTCTCTTCCATAGTGGCTGTATCAATTTACATTTCCACCAACAATGCAAGAGGGTTCCCTTTTCTTCACATCCTCTCCAGTATTTATTGTTTGTAGAGTTTTTGATGATGGCCATTCCGACCAATGTGAGGTGATATCTCATTGTAGTTTTGATTTGCATTTCTCTAATAGTGAGCAATGTTGGGTATATTTTCATGTGTTTATTAGCCATCTATATGTCTTCTTTAGAGAAATGTTTGCTTAGGTCTTTTTCCACTTTTTGATTGAGTTGTTTTTTGATGTTGAATTGTTTACTTTGGAATTAGTCCTTTGTCAGTTGTTTCATTTGGTATTATTTTCTCCCATTCTGAGGGTTGCCTTTTCACCCTGTTTATGCTTTCCTTTGC
This sequence comes from Odocoileus virginianus, assembly GCF_023699985.2. Lineage (NCBI taxonomy): Eukaryota > Metazoa > Chordata > Mammalia > Artiodactyla > Cervidae > Odocoileus > Odocoileus virginianus. The sequence goes on along the minus strand of NC_069696.1, from coordinate 17,230,198 downwards.
TGTGCAAAAGCTATGCAAAATTAAACTTTTAAGTTTAATTAGGTCCAACTTATTTATTTTTGTTTTTATTTCCATTACTCTAGGAGGTGGGTCATAGAGGATCTTGCTGTGATTTATGTCATAGAGTATTCTGACTATGTTTTCTTCTAAGAGTTTTATAGTTTCTGGTCTTACATTTTGGTCTTTAATCCATTTTGAGCTTATCCTTATGTGTGGTGTTAGGAAGTGTTCTAATTTCATTTTTTTACACGTAGCTGTGCAGTTTTCCCAGCAGCACATATTGAAGAGATTATCTTTGCCCCACTGTATATTCTTGCCTCTGGTGGACAGGGAAGCCTGGCATGCTGCAGTCCATGAGGTTGCAAAGAGTTGTACATGACTGAGAGACTGAATTGAACTTTTAAAAAAATAAGGTACCCATAAGTGTGTGGGTTTATATCTAGGATTTCTATCTTGCTCCATTGGTCTATATTTCTGTTTTTGTGCCAGTACCATACTGTCTTGATGACAATAGCTCTGTAGTATAGTCTGAAATCAGGGAAGGTTGATTCCTTCAGCTCCATTCTTCCTATCAAATTACCAATGGTATTTCTCACAGAACTAGAATTAAAAAATTTCACAATTCATATGGAAACACAAAAGATCCCAAATAACCAAAACAATCTAGGTATTTTATTCTTTTTGTTGCAATGGGATTGATTCCATAATTTCTTTTTCTGATTTTTCATTGTTAGTGTATAGGAATGCAAATGATTTCTATGTATTGATTTTTGTATCCTGTGACTTTGTCAAATTCACTTATTAGCTCTAGCAATTTTCTGATGGTATCTTTAGAGTTTTCTATATATAGTATCATATCATCCGCAAACAATGAGAGTTTTACTTCTTTTCCAATCTGGATTCTTTTTATTTCTTTTTCTTCTCTGCCTTAGCTGGAACTTCCAAAATTATGTTGAATAATAGTGGTGAGAGTGGGCACTCTTGTCTTAATCCTTATTTCAGAGGGAATGCTTTCAGGTTTTCACCATTGAGAATAATGTTTGTTGTCAGCTTATCATATGTAGCCTTTATTAAGTTGAGGTAGATTCCTTCTATGCCCATTTTTTGGAGTTTTTTTTTTTATCATAAATGGGTGCTGAATTTTGTTGAAAGCTTTTCCTGCATCTGTTGAAATTATTATATGGTTTTTACCTTTCAATTTGTTAATATGGTGTATCACATGGATTGACTTGTGTATACTGAAGAATCCTTGCATCCCTTGGACAAACCTGACTCGATCATGGTTATGATCATCTTAATGTGTTGTTGAATTCTGTTTTATTCAAACAAGAATAAAAAAGCTCTTGGCTTGTTTTATTATATTTTGCTGTGCCCTCAGTGAAAGTTTTTTTAAAAAATATCTCCATTTAACAAATCCCCATTTAACAATTTTAAAATATTCATTATGCTTTTGGTGTCATGTGTAAGGAAATTTTGTCTAATATAAGTTCACAGAGATTTCTACAAGTTTATTCAAGAAGACTCATAGTTTTACATTTTACATTTAGTCTATTTTGAGTTATTGTTTGTATGAAATGTAATATATGTATCATTGTTCATTTTTGATATGTGAACATCCATTTGTTTTGGAACCACTTGATGAAAAGACTGTCTTTTCTCCATGCAGTTGTCTTTGTCAAAATTTAACTAACTATGTCTGTGTGGTTAGATATTCTCTGCTCCCATCACTGCCCAAGTTTAAGGTGTACAGCCTGATGATTTGACTTACATATACCGTGAAATGATTAACACAAGAAGTTTACTTAGCATCTATCATCTCTAAATATGGTTGAAAATAAAAAAAGCAAAAAAATTTTTATCCGTGTGATGAGAATTCTTAGTATTTACTCTCTTAACAACTTTCCCATATGTTATATATAACATTAACTATACTCATCATGTTCTACATTACATCTTTAGTACTTATTTAGTTAGATGTTTGAACTTTTTGACCACATTCCTTCAATTCCCCCTCCCTCACCCTATTCTTTTATAAATCTAAGCATTTATGTTATCTACCTGTTTCATTCCTGAAGTTTGCCTTGTTTTCTGTTTCTTGTTTCTGTTTGCCTTGTTTCTGCCCTGAGAGTTGAAACAGTTTGCTAAATGTCCATAGCTTTAACAAAAAGAGGTAAGATTAAACTCGTATCGAAAGGACTCCAAATTCTGTGCATTCTACTACTCAGCAAGTCACCTCATTTCCTGACTCACATTTTGTTATAGGAAGGTGGGAGATTTAGGGAGGAAGAAAACTGAGCAGTAAAAAAGGGAGGAGTGGGCTTGAGGGAGTAGGGACCTAGAACCACATTTATTTTGCTAGAAACCAGGAGCAATTATTTTGAAAAATTTAAGGATTTCCTCAGTAAGTGCCACATATTCACATTTGCAATATTTTCTTTATTTCCCTAAAATTACTAGAATCAGTAAAAGGTGTTAAAAAATATTAAAATATTTTAAATATTAAAATATATTAAAATATTAATATATTAAAAATATTGTGTTTAGTGCTATAGAAATCGGGGAAGAGAAAAGGCACCTGGCTTATGAATAAAGATGTTAGAGGGAATAGAGGAGGCAATATCAGGTAGGAAAAAAAAAAAATTTAGTCCTGTCTCCAAGTAAAGAATGAAAAAAAAAAAATGCTTTCTAGGAAGGGTCCAAGAGGAAGCCTGATGGAAGGATCAATGAGAAAGGGTCTAGGATGTTTCTGTGCTAGGTTCATGGTCCTCACATTTCAGATTCATGAACACCCAGAATGAGACATGACACTTAGATTTGAATGGTGATTATTTTATTGGTAAATTGAAGACAGACTGCCTTCTTCCAATGTCATGGCTTTCTGAAGGACTGGTATCTTCACATTCATGCTCTAAAAAGCAAAAATGGAGGTTCATGGAAGGTATGCAGGTAGTTTCTAATCTCTGAAGATAATAGTGAAGGAAAGTGGGTAAGAGCCCACATTTCCCTCTCTCTTCTTCTTCCTTCTGTTTCCTTTAAAATTTCATCTGGTTTGCTGTTTTTATGCACCTAACAAATAATGTAATTTAAAATGTTACTTGCAAGATTAAAAGAGAAAAAAAGATTCTCCTTAGGTTGTTTATCTCTTGGCTGCTATTTAAATATTCAAATGTATATTTACCAAGATGGTTGCTGCAGCCAATTTTTTACTAGTGAAAAACTGAAACCAGCCTAAATGTTCATTGATACAGAGTTGGTTGAAGAAATCATGGCACAGCCAAGCAGTAGAATAGTATACAATTGAAAGAAAAAGGATCAAACAGATCCATATAGCTCTATGAAATGATACAAATGTTTTATAAGAAATATTTTACTAGAAATTAGCAACCTATAGATCTGCATAAAGTATGATATCATTTGTGCATGAAGAAACATTATATATGCTTGTTGTTTAAGCACTAAGTCATGTTTGACTCTTTGCAATCTGTGGACTAGCATACCAGTCTGCTCTGTCCATTGTATTTCTCAGGCAAAAATAATGGAGTGAGTTTCCATTTCTTTCTCCAGGTGATCTTTCTGACACCTGGGGATCAAACCCATGTCCTCTGCATTTCAGGCGAATTTTTTGTTTTACAACTGAGTCATATATAAGGGAAAACCATATATATATATATATATATATATATATATATATATATATATATATTAGTTATATATATTTAGTCTTATATGTTTATATAGGCATGAATGTTTCCAAGAGCATGTTAAAAAGAGTTAATTGTGGTGGTTTGTAGGGAAGGAAGTGGAGAGGTAGGGTGTGGCTGCCTTTAAAAGTTAGCCTCATATTTTGCTGTTCAGTTATTTTTTACCTTAAGCATAAATTAAAAGGAAATTTTGCCATTCAAAAGGAAATATTTTAAAAGTTAGATAAATTGAGAAGCATAAAATTAAAGTACATTTAGCAGGGACACTATACCTGAGGGGCCTGGTCAGGTTGAAACTTGAGGTGGGCAAATCACTGAGCCTGAAGAGGAGGAGAGAAGGGGACAAGGGAGAACATGGCTCTACTTCCTCAGTATCAGCACACGACATGACAGGTAGTCATTGGGGAAAAGGCAGTTTATGGTCTGTGTTTCTCAAAATCAGATTCATCTTGGAGAGTTCATTAAGAATAAAGAATCTTGCTGCATTCTTCCATATATCTGAATAGAAATCTTAGAACTAGGATGTAGGGCTTTGAAATTTCAACATGTTTCCAGTTTGTTCAGTGACTTACAAAAGTTTGAGACATATAGAGGTTAGAGACCTTGATGGAGAATGAGCTTGAGTCATACCTGTTATTGAATTCCAGATTACTGGGGTGGTGAGTCTTGGGGATGTCTTTGTAGTCCACGCCCTGGGGGTGGAGGTCTCTGATTCCTCCCAGGACGAGGTGGAGGAGAACGACCATTAGGAGGACCTCTTGGTGGGGGTGATCTCTGCTGAGGTTGACCTTCTTGTGGGGGTAGTCCCTGCTGTTGTTCACCATCTTGTTAGGGGGGTCCCTGTTGAGGTTGATCTTCTTGTGGGGTTAGCTCCTATTGAGGTTGACCATCTTGTGGGGATGGTCCCTGATTCTTCCCAGGAGGAGGGGGAGGAGAATGACAATCATGAGGACCTCTTGGTAGGGGTGGTCCCTGCTGAGGTTCACCATCTTGAGAGGTTGGTCCCTGTTGAGACTGACCTTCTTGTGGGAGTTGTCCCCATTGAGGCTGATCTTCTTGTGTGCGCTGTCCCTGTTGAGACTGACCTTCTTGTGGAGGTCGTCCCTGCTGAGATTGACCTGCTTGTGAAGGTTGTCTCTGTTGAGATTGACCTTCTTTTGCAGGCTGTCCTAGTTGAGGCTGACCACATTTTGGAGGTGGTCCCTGATTCCTCCCAGGAGAGGGTGGAGGAGAACGGCGATGACGAGTACCTCTTGGTGGGAGTGGTCCCTGCTGAGGTTCTCTATCTTGTGAAGGTGGTTCCTGTTGAGATTGACTTGCTTGTGAGGGTTGTCTCTGTTGAGATTGACCTTCTTGTGGAGGCTGTCCCTGTTGAGGCTGACCACCTTTTGGATATGGTCCCTGATTCCTCCCAGGAGGGAATGGAGGAGAATGGTGATGATGAGGACTTCTTGGTGGGGGTGGTCCCTGCTGAGGTTCACTATCTTGTGAAAGTGGTCCCTGTTGAGGTTGACCTTCTTGTGGCTGTGGTCCCTGTTGAGGTTTATCACCTTGATTCTCACCATTAGGAGGGGGTCTAGGTGGTGGTCCTCCATGAGGTGGTCTGGGAAAGTCCTCATTCGAGTTTGAGTTTTCCACCTGTAGGATATGGCACAAGGAGAGAAAAACTAGGTAATGAAAGTCTTCCCTCTCATTTTGATCTCTCATGACCTTATCAGACTGTTCCTTCCTCCAAAATCTGCCTCTCAGCTACCAACTTCCTTCCTACTCACTCCTTCTTTCTGTAATACTCCTATTCACCCACACACTAGTGATATTGAATCTTAATTCTTTGTTCTTGAGACAAGTATGTGCATTAAATTTGGTAAAAAAGAAGGTGCTGGATATCTTAGAATCCCCAGAGGATGGCTCCAAGGACAGAAGGGTCTCTCCTGAGGTTTATCACCTTGATTCTCACCATTAGGAGGGGGTCTAGGTGGTCCTCCATGAGGTGGTCTGGGAAAGTCCTCATTCGAGTTTGAGTTGTTTCCACCTGTAGGATATGGCACAAGGAGAGAGAAACTAGGTGATGAAATTCTCCCCTCTTATTTTGATCTCTCATGGCCTTATTAGATTGTTCCTTCCTGCAGAATCTGCCTTTCAACTGCCATCTTCCTTCCTACTCACTCCTTCTCTCTGTAGTACTCCTGTTCACCCACATACTAGAGATATTGAATCTTCTTTGCTCTTGAGACAAGTATGTGCATTAAATTTGGTAAAAAAAGAAGGTGCTGGATATCTTAGAATCCCCAGAGAATGCTTCCAAGGACAGAAGAAAACCAAAGGGATTATTATCCATGTCAGTTATGTTGCCAGTTATTTTTTGGGCCACTGATATAACCTGCCAACTGTGACTCCAAATCTGGCCAGTTGAGTGTATTAAGTTGGAGCCTCCTGCTCAAGACCAAGTGGAGCAATAATAAGAGAGAGAGAAGACAACATGATGGTCCACAAGGGAGTCACTGAATAACTTCTGCAAATTTTAATTAGGTACAGGGACATAGTGGAACAGAATCACACAGAAAAAAATGAACCAGACCTAGCTTCTTTGCATTTTTTCTAAACCATGTATTTAGAGGAGAACACTGAGGAAGAAGAAACAGTTGAGGAGTTGGTTCTCAGTAGGCAGGAAGTGTCAGAATTAGGACTACATTCCTATGCTGTCCTCTCTCAGCAATCATATTTGGCCAGAGGGAACAGGCAGCATACTCCTGTGTCATCTGAGCTAGACTTCCTTGTTATTCAAGGTATGGCCCCACTCATGGTCCCCAAATTCAAGGTTAGAAAAGGACTTCCTATATCTTTAGGGGTTCTAACACTAATCAACTCTTCACAATATAATGATGATAATAGAACACCAGAGAACTGAAAAGTTGCTAATGCAAAACTGAAGGATAATGGAAGATTAATTGAGACTTACTGGATATGGAGTTGAGAGAGTCTTGATTTCTGCCTTCTAGAAAAAGAAGCAGAAGATGGAAGTGCAAAGTAAGTTCCCAATCCTTCGATGCTCACAACTATTCCACAGGTAAATGAGCACTACTAATCATACCCTGTATATTTCCTAAGTTAACTCGTCAACCACCACCTGTGATGCTGTGGCGACGGGAGGAAGATGTGAACAGGTGGCAGGGTTGCTCCTGTGCTGAGGATCAACCACAAACTCAAAAGAGAAGAGAACTTCTTGTCCTTCCTAGAATCCCTCAAATCCTAATGTTAATTTATGTTAGTGCTTGGGTATTTCAATGTCATAATTTAGTGTATTTCTGTACTCTTAATTCATGAAATACTTCACTTATATTAACATGGTTGCTCAAGGTGGCAGGACCAGGAGTAAACATGTGAATACAATCTTATTCATATTGGAAACAGCACACAGAACTGTTAAATGGGGTGGGGGTGGGGGTAAAATGGGAACACTGGGACTTGGAATCTCTGTATCTCTATGTAGAGAGAGAGACACACACAAAGAGATTTGTTACCCTCTATTTCCTATTTATTGTTTACTACCCTAGTCTCTGTCTCTGAAATAGCTCTGAATGGGCTTCATTCTCTCCATTTATCTGGCATTCCCTAGCAAGTCCACCATCCTCCACTGCCTACTTAGATTATCATAACATCTTCATGAGGGAACTTGTCTGTTCTAGTCTTCCTTTTTTTTTTTGTTTTTTTTTTTTAGTGTTGTCTTTTTGCAATATATCCTTCATGGCATAGTGAAAGAGACCTTAGTAAAAATGCAAATCTTACTATGTCATGTTAAAAATTCTGTACTGGGTTCCAGATGTACTCTAAGTAATGTGTGAGGCCTTGAGCAAAAGAAGAGGTGAAAGGCCTTATGCCTATCTTAAGCAACCTGCAGCCTCATCTTATCACATATTTCTGTCCCCTGTTTACCAACTTCCTCACTGCACTGTGGGTTTCCCTTGTAGCTCAGTTGGTAAAGCATCTGTCTGTAATGCAGGAGACCTGGGTTTGATCCCTGGGTCAGTATGATCTCCCAAGACCCAAGTAGAGTCTCAGCATCCTCCTGCTTCTTTCTTACCAGAAACTGGGTCTTGAGCTGAGCTAAGGGCCAGCAAGGCCACTGAGAGCAGGCCCAGCAGCATGTTGGAGGAAGCTCTGGAGTTTTCAGCTCTGTGCTGGGAGGAACGAGGCAGCTTCCTTTATAAAGGGGCCCAGAACAATGGTATCTTTGAGTTCAATACTGGGCTGACCTCATCACTGGATAGATAGGTTACAGTTCGGGGCTTATCCCAGCAGGATGGAATGGGGAGAATGTTATCGTGTGTCATTTCTAAAAGGTTCACCGTGTGACTTGGGCAAAATATTTGAGGGAGAATGTCCAAGCATTCAGCGCAGATATTAGAACTGTCCTGTCATCGTTTGGCTTTTAGTCTTTTTGTTTAGACTGTTTCTCTGTCCTTTCAATGTGTTGGGCCTGTGTGTGTGTTTTGGCAGTGTTCTTATAGCCCCAAGTGAAGCTGTCAATATCTCTGGTCATTATTATGATTCAAACTTCATCATTCATGGTATTCATATACCTGTGTACATGATACATAGCAAAACATTTTGATGATAGAGATCATCACTGTTTATCTTTGAAATGTATATGGAAAACCCATGTTTGGGCAAAGTTTGATGACAGAAGTTTGACCCTCAGCCTACTCAGGCCCCTCAACATCATCCAAGTCTCTCTGGCTCTAATAGAAAAGTTTGGTGTTGTCCAATAAAGTGATGTAAGACTTTCCATTCTTTTTAAAAAAATTTATTTATTTTGGGTTGTCCTGGGTCTTTGTTGCTGTGTGGGTTTTCTCTAGTTGCAGCAAGCTGGGGTACTTCCTTGCAGTGCATAGACTTCTCATTGTGTGGCTATCCTTGCTGTGAAAAACAAGCTCTAGGGCCCATGGGCCTCAGTAGTTGCAGTGCACAGGCTTAGGCGGCCTGAGGATGTGGGATCTTCCCAGGGCAGGGATTGCACCTGGGTATCCTGCATTAGCTGGTAGATTCTTAACCACTGGATGACCAGGGAAGTCAAGACTTTCTATTCTTAGGAGTATGATATTTAGTAAAAGCAAAGGTAGACACAGAAGCCACCATGAAGTTTCTAGGACAGAAAGATATGAACACACATTTCCTTGAATGGATCATGTTATTTTATGTCTCTAACACTCCTTCCAGGCTGCTTCCCTTTTCTAGAACTCTATGAGATTCCATTTGTCTTATTTCTGCTAGGAAATATTTTAACCCGCTGTGTTTTCCACTGATAATTTCGTGGCCACTAGTGTGCAATCCAAGAAGATAGTCTGGTACTTTCTTCAAAACCACAATTTCACTGCCTTGATTTTACATTTTCAACCATTTTCCATGTTAGAAAACATTTTCTCAGATTATTAATCAACAGAAAATTTTGATAAGAATATTCTGACACTCATTTTCTCCATTCTCTATCTGAAATTTATTTGTTATAGTTTCTCTGCTAAATCAAACCTGTTTTTATTTTTTAACTTTGATACGTGTTCTTTTCTTGCTTTGCACTTTGGGAGAATTTTTATTTGACCACAGTGAAGAACTGACTCCTTAGAAAAGACCCTGATGCTGGGAAAGATTGAAGGGAGGAAGAAAAGGGGATGACAGAAGATGATGGCATCACCAACTCAATGGACATGAGTTTGAGCAAACTCTGAGAGTTGGTAATGGACAGGGAACTCTGGTGTGCTGCAGTCCCTGGTGTCGCAAAGAGTTGGACACGACTGAGTGACTGAACTGAACTGAATTAGGATCTATTGGACAGGACTTAGTGACTAAACAATAAGAACAAAATTGTACCCTTCACTAGTTTTGTTGACTTTTATTTTAATAACGTCACAATTAGGTATTGTTTCCACACTTTTTTTAAGTACATGCATTCTTCTTTTCAGTTGCTTGACTTTTTCTATGATCTTAAGAGGTGAGTTGAGAAAAAATTCTTTTCACATGGAGATGGTTGTTTTAAAATTAGTAAACTGATGGCTCAGCAGTAAAAAATCCACCTCCCAGTGCAGGAGACACAGGTTCAATCCCTAGGTCGGGAAGATCCCCTGGAGAAGGAAATAGCTACCCACTCCAGTATTCTTGTCTGGGAAATCCTATGGACAGAGGAGACTGGCGGGCTACTGTCCACGTGGTCACAAAGGGTCTGACATGACTTAGTGACTAAAGAACAACAGCAACACATGAAGGTTCTAGTCTTATTCTTATCCCTTTCATACAAAGATGCTTGTATAGAATTTTTTTTTGTTGTTTGCATTTTCAAATTCAATGGCAGTGAAGATAACGCCTTTGCTTCTTGAGCACAGTGATCAAATTTCTCTGGAGAGACATATTTGATTGTTGTTATTGTTTAGTTACTAAGTTCTATCTGACTCTTTTGCAACCTCGAGAACTGTAGCCCGCAAGGATCCTCTGTCCATTGGATTTCCCAGGCAAGAATACTGGAGTGGATTGCCATTTCCTTCTCCAGGGGATCTTCTGGACCCAGGGGTCGAACCCGCATGTCCTGCTCAGCAGGCAGGGTCTTTACCACTGAGGCACCTGGGAAGCACAGAGGCATATCAGTGTTGGTTCAAATTGTGGCTGCCTCTTTTAGTTGGGCTAAGCTTTGACTCTTTAATCACAATAACTCTAAAAATTTACAAAGTCCAAGGGGAAAGACTGGTCCAAGAGTTGCCTATCAAAGTATGTATTTGTACATCAGTATCAGTGCTTCCAGCCATTTGCCTGAGAGTGAGTCCCAGGTTCTGGGCTCTAGAGATGATGTCACTTCCTCAGTTATCAGGGCAGCAGCATACATTCTCATTGTCTCTGTGTCCAGTTGTCTGCAGATTCAGCTCACCACAGAGTCAGCAACATAAAGGGAATCTGAAAATTCAATTGCTCTTCCTTTGAGTTCATAGAGAAATACAACCAGAATTTCTTTTTTATGGGATCTAAAGTAACAAGTATCTCCCTTCTGGTTTAATAAAGACATGCAAAAAGGAAGGAAGCAGATATCCTTAAAAGAATGATTCTGTTCAAGTTGTTAATGAATGACTCATTTTTCCTCCAGATGGACTTTCTTTCAGAACAGGGACTTTATCCCTTCTGCTTATGAGTATTCATATTACCTTAAACTACTATCATGTCTTCTTTATATCAAGATGCACATTTTTCCATGTTCATCTTGGAAAACAGGATGTGGCTGATCATATTTTCTAAAGATGGACAATGTCTTCTTATAGTTGGACTTCTGTTTTCAAGGGGTGAGGTGTGTGACCATCTCTTGAAATTGGGTGGAACTTTGTAATTACCTTGACCAACTGAATATGTTAGAAGTGATGCTTTGTGACTTTTCAGCCTATATCATAAAAATGTCATGCAGTTCCAGCTTGTTCTCTTAGAAACCTGGCTGCAAGCTCTGAGGAAGCCAAAACTGCCTTGTGCATACAGACTACAGAGTGAGGCCACTGTGTGTGCTCTGACTTCGAACTCAGTGGAGGTTTCCATACAGAGCAGTGCTAATTTCTAGGTTTGTATGTAAGGATGGCCTAGGTGGTTTTATCTCCAGTTTCTGTGTCATTGACAGGCTTAGAGCTATTGGGATTTGAAGTCCTTCAATCTGGAACAGAGACAAGCCAATACTTCTGTGTCTTGTTTGAAATTCTGACCCTTGGAACTGTTGAGTGTAATAAAAGGCTCTTCTATGTCACTAAATTTTGTGTTGGTTTGTTCTACTCATGGTAACGAGAACAGAAGTCTTACAACTGATAATGTATGGTGTCTTAATAGGCTAAGCATTTTCTTTCTTGGTGTATTTGATAATCTGTGGCACCTTAGATTCAGCGAAATGCAGTGAGAGTGAAAAGTGACTACATGGTGGTAAAAAAAAATGTCCAGGGACACTAATCCCATTTTTGTGTATTTTATGGAGAATGCCTTATATATAATCAGTGTATACCAAAAACTGAAATTCTGGATCAAAAAGTCTGCAGTTAGCAAGTGTTAATATAAACTTCTCTCAAAAAATAACTGTATTAATTTACAGAGATTGAAACATTCCATGAAGATACTGGTCTGTTCACACCCTCTCTATCCCTTGACATCTGCTCCTTTTATCTTTTTGTAACTCAAATACGCACAAGATCCTTAACATATTTCTTCCTGATATCACTGAGAGTGAAATTCCTTTTGTATGATTATTGACCTTTTATGTGTCCTTTGTCTATGTGAGCTTAGTGTTCATATCTGTCTCTGACTGTAGAAAAATGGTTCAAGCCACTTTTGGGTAAAGCATGTGAGACTAACCTGTTCCAAGAATACAGAGGGCAGACTGATGGAATACCTCGTGGGAGGATCTGCAAGATCATCCAGGACAGTGGAAGTTCAATGTTTAGAGCCCACCAAGCTTATGTAGTGTGTCCCTGGTTATGGAAAATGAGTCTGAATCAGTGAGGGTCAGAATTTCTGGAAGATGAACTGCTGCCTCTAGGTTCAGCAGCTCAGTCAGGCTGAGACGGCTGTGTGAGTCTAGAGGCCAATGTGGATTAAAGTCATGTATATTTCCTATGAGTAGGACCATCATCCATCTCATAATTTTACAGTTTTCAAAATGACTACAGAGTAAGGAAACATACACCCAGGCATGAACACAGTTATCATCCTTAGCAACTCAGCTTACTTTTAGTCTGGTCTAGCACATTCTCGGACCTAGAGCTGTAGACTTGAGACAATGATTAAGAACCCAGATGCCTCCAGGAATCACACTGACAGTCTCTCACAGCATCTAGAGTCCCTGATCTGTAAACATACCTATTGACTTTTACATTGTTTTTTCTTGAAGTTTTCTTATTCTTGGGTATTCGCATATATTACAGATATCAATCCTAAGCATCACACATATTTTGTAACTATTTGCTTCTAATTCCTTGAGTGTTTTAAAATTTTGTTCATTTTTAAAAATTACAATGAATTTAAAATTTGTGATAGTTAAACACCTTGATCTTTTCTTTATGTCTATGTGTTTTGTGTCCTGGTTCAGACTGTTTTTCCTATCTTACTGCTGTAAGTTCCCCTACTTCACCTCCCCACCCCACTATTATAGACATTCCTTTCCTACTTCCTCATCTCAGCACCATAAATACACACACATTTGTTTCCCGACCAAAAAAACCAGACTTATCTCTTTAATCCATTCAAAACTTTTTTGTGTGATTGCTGTGTGGCTGAGCTCTAAAATTAGTCTTTAAAAATTACTGAATAGCTAATTATTCTTAAATTCTATTTAATAAACTCAGTATTAGTCATTGATGTGAACTGCCATCTCTGTCATACAATAAACTTCTTTACATATATAGCTATATAGTTAAACATCTATTGCTCATTCCTCTATGCCTAGCATAGCCACAAATGCTAAATATTCATTAGCTCATTAGTCTTCACAATAACCCTTTGATTTGTTTGCATTATGTTCACTTTTCATATGAAGGAATCAGGGCATAATATGATCAGTCACAATTCACAAAACCATATACTTTATGAATATCAGTGTAGACAGGAAGTATAGTTAGGAAATATGAGTATGAGCATACTTAGGAAATATAGTGGAAAGGGAAAGAGAGAATGAGAGAAGGCTTTTATCATAAGAAATTTAGCCATAGGAAAATATATAAATGAGTTCCTAAGATGAGGGGATAAGATATGGATCTATGGGCAAGGCAGCCTCATGGGAAGAGTTAGTGATGGATTAAAGCATTTTGATAACACTTTTTGAGCCACTGAATCCACACAGAATTAGAATACTTGTTATTTTCGTATTCCAGTTTCCTTTACTCCTAAAGGCAATGTTGGTTGGGTTTCTTGCATTTGGAGCCAAAGTAATCCCTGTTGAAAAAAGAGATTTCTAATTGCTAAACACAAAATGAAGTATTTCTGCCAGAAACAAAGAGTTTTAGACTTCCCTCAATAAAAAATCAGCCCATATTTTGTGAATCAACTGAGGGATAGTCTGTCAAACATTGTTAACTTGACTTCCCAGAGCTGGAGGATTAGACGCAACAAGAGCCATATTCTGCCACTTTTGCGGCCTCTATTTTCTGTCACAGACAATATGGTGTTGAAGCTGAGGTATACCTGACTACACCTGTAATGGGAAAACCTGGGGGATCTTAAGCAAGAAAGTGATATTATCTAATTTATATTTTTCAAAGGTCACTGTTTGTTGAGTGGAGAACTGATATGGGATGTGGCAGAGGGCAAGAATGTAACTGAGACCAGTTGGGAGGCTGTTAAGCTCCTCCAGGAGAGAAACAATCATCTCCTGCACCAATTTACTGTGGTAGAGATTATGGATGGACTTACCTTTGGGATATATTTTGAAGGTTGAGCCATTAATTGGCAGGTGGGTGGGACAGGGTGAGAAGTCAAGAATGACTCCCAATTTTTAAACAAATGGATGAAATAACTGTTTTTTAACGGAGAAAGCATTGAAGGAGAGCAGGTTTCAGGGAGGGAAATCAGGAATTCTCCTTGGCATATGTTAAATTAAACATCCATATCAGGAGGCAAGGGCATTGTTTGAGAGCGTCAGCTCCTTTTCAGGGACCTAAGCTTCTGCTGCAGTCATACTCTTTACTTGCACCCCAACCTTCCTGGTGGACAGCCTTCTCTTTCAGGTCTTCTATTCTCTCTGTTTTGCTGTGTTTGGTGAGTTCAGGGCTGATATTTTTCCTGTCACAGGACACTAATTTTTTTTCTGTGTCATAGCCACTGGAGAAGGTTAGTAAAAGGTCCTGAACTGAGTGATATTTTGAAGAATCACCTGCCCTTTTCCAGTCTTCACCAAGCCAAAGGGAAGCCTGCCTTCCAGCAGGACCACCCCTTCCCAGCCCGCACTCAAGTTGGCTGCCACTTCCCTTTCCTCCTTATCTCCGAGCCTTCTCCTCTGTTGCTGGAAGGCCTACAAAAAGCCACCTGGTGAGGGCTGTTCTCCACTTTCCTTTTCAAATTATTGTCTTAGGAAACCAGAACGAGTCACCCCAATACCGAAAATGGACCTGTTTATCCCTAAAACTACTCTGTTTATCCCACCATTCCAGCTGGAACCATTCTGCCTCACCACAGCCACACAGCTTTCACACACTGCCAACTGTGCTTACAGTTCTGGAATACTGTATTCAAGAATTCAGTATAATTTCCCTTTCTCCAGAAATACATCCTTACAGAAATACATACAGAAATACATCATTTATTATGCCAGGAAAAGAAACCGATCTGCCCAATCCCCCTGCAAAGACACAGTTATCTACAGAAAAACCCACTGTATAAGAAAGACTTCCTGCAATATTATCTGCAACTTTTCGGAAAGGCCCAGACTTCATATACAGAGCCAAGGACCCACTCATTCATATTGGTCAAGGGCACTGTCTTTAGGACTCTCCCTATGATAATATTCATAAAATTATCAATACAAGGGCTATGTGACTCTCCTTGTGATAATTCAAGGACATCATTCTAAAATTATTATGTTGTTGTTGCTCAGTCGCTAAGTCCTGTCTGACTCTCTGCTTTCTTATGGACTGTAGCATACTAGGCTCCTCTGTCCTTCACTATCTCCCAGAGTTTGTTCAATTTAATGTCCATTGAGTCGATGATGCTATCTAACCATCTCATCTTCTGTCATCCCCTTTTCCTCCTGCCATCAATCTTTCCCAGCATCAGGGTCTTTTATAGGCTTCAGCATCATCCCTTCCAATGGACGTTCAGGGTTTATTTCCTTTTGGATTGACTGCTTTGATCTCCTTGCAGCCCAAAGGACTCTCAAGTCTTCTCTAGCACCACAATTTGAGACCATCAGTTCTTCGGTGCTCAGCCTTCTTTATGGTCCAACTCTCACATCTGTACATGACTACTGGAAAAGCCACAGCTTTGACTATATGGGCTTTGTCAGCAAAGTGATGTTTCTGCTTTTTAATACACCGTCTGTGTTTATCATAGCTTTCTTTCCAAGGAAGAGCATCTTTTAATTTAATGGCTGCAGTCACTGTCTGCAGTGATTCTGGAGCCCAAGAAAATAAAATCTGTCAGTAGTTTGTACTTTCTCCTTCCTATAGTGAAGGGACTCAGCCTGTGAGTCTCTCTGTTTTGTAAGTTCATTTATATCATTTCTTTTTAGATTCTACAGTAAGGGATGTCATATATATTTCTCCTTCTCTGTCTGACTGACTTAACTTATGACACTCTCTAGGTCCATCAATGTTACTGTCAAAGGCATTATTTCACAATTTTTAATGGCTGAGTAATATTCCACTTTATATATGAAGAGAGTATCAGATTGTCATAATTGGAGTGCATAATTGTGGTCAGTAAATTCCCAGTGGCAGCCAGGGCTGTGGGGGTGGTTAAAAATATTCCCTAGCAGAAATAAAGTCAAACGAAATTTTATGGGAAATTTCAGAAAAGGGAAATGCATGAAAGAAGCCTTAGACAAATGAAATAACATGATCTATTCAAGAAACTATATTCATCTTGTTCTGTCTTACATATCCTATGGTGGATACTGTGTATCCCTTTGTTTTTCTAAATTAAAAAAATCTCAATAATAATAATAATAATAATAATAATAATAATAATAGAAAGTCATAGGCCATCTTTGTTCAACAATGACAAGCTTCCCTAATAGAACTAAAAAATCTTAGATGACCTCTGGGGGCCCGAGCTGACTGAGGGTCAACTTTCTGCCTTCCATGTGTGCACAGGCATGGGTTCTCCACACACACTTCAAAGATAAACCAAGATAATCTCTATGTCATCAAAATGCTCTGTTATGTGCCATGTACATAGGTACCCAAATTCCATGAATAATGGAGTTCATTCACAATAATGGCCAGAGATATTGACCAACTTCACTTTGGGTTATAGGATCACTGTCAACACACACACATAAACACGTGGAGAACAAATGGGCAAGATGGAGAAAGACTCTCAAAGAACAGACAGAAAATCAAATATGGCAGAAGAATTCTAGTATCTGTGTTGACTGCTTGCAAAATGTTGTAGCTTTTGGAAACAAGACACTAGGCACAGCCAACCCGTTCCATTCTGCTGGGCTAATTCCCAACTATATCCGTCTATCCGGTGACAAGGACTGCTCAGTATAGAACTCAAAGATACCATTGTTCTGGTCCCCTTTATTAAGGAAACTGCTTGGTTTCTCTGATTACAGAGTTGACAACATTCCAGAACTTCCTCCAAGATGCTACTCAGTGGACTTGTTGGCCTTGAACTCAGTTCAAGGCCCGGTTTCTGGTAAGAATAAAGGGAGAGAGTGCTGAGATGCTGCTTCAGACTTGAAAAAATCACACTGCAGTGAGGAAGCTGGTAAAGAGGAGACATATATAAAAGGAGAGATGAATTTCAAAGTTCTTAAGACAAGGACAAGACCCTTTATATCTCCATTGATACCAAGGCCTCACATTCTATTTAAAGTACTGTTTGAACCTGATACAGAACTTTAACCAGAGGAATGGCAAAGAAAAATCTGTGTTTCCACAAAAGTCACTTTGACTGTAATGAAGGATGAATTACAAAAAGACAAGACTGGCACAGAGAAATTGCCTCATGAAGATGCTATGGTAACTGAGGTAGGCAGTGGATGAAAGTGACCTTGCTGGGGAATGCCAGATGGATGGAGGAAGTTAAGCCCATTCAGAGCTTTCTCAGAGAGAGAGAGACTCCCTCTCTCTACATGGAGATATGGAGATTCCAGGGCCCAGTGCTCTGATTTTGCTAACACCCACACTGAATATTTCTATGTGCTGTGCCTAGTATGGACACAATTGTATCCTCATGTTTACTCCTGGTCCTGCAACCTTGAGAAACTATGTTAATATAAGTATTTCATGAATTAAGAGGACAGAAGGAGACTACAATATGACACTGGAATATCCCAGCACTTAACCTAAATTAGCATTAGGGTTTCAGGTATCAAATTCACATGACAAAAGAGCTGAATCCTCAAGGACAGATCCTCAAAACAAGCAGCTCTGTCACCCCTGCATGTCTTCCTCCCTTTGTTTTTTTTTTTTCACTTATTTTTATTAGTTGAAAGTATACAATGGAAAAAAGACAACCTCTTTAACAAGTGGTGCTGGGAAAACTGGTCAACCACTTGTCAAAGAATGAAACTAGAACACTTTCTAACACCATACACAAAAATAAACTCAAAATGGATTAAAGGTGTAAATGTAAGATCAGAAACTATAAAACTCCTAGAGGAGAACATAGGCAAAACACTCTCTGACATAAATCACAGCAGGATCCTCTATGACACACCTCCCAGAATATTGAAAATAAAAGCAAAAACAAACAAATGGGACCTGATGAAACTTAAAAGCTTTTGCACAGCAAAGGAAACTATAAGCAAGGTGAAAAGAGAGCCCTCAGATTTGGAGAAAATAATAGCAAACAAAGCAACAGACAAAGGATTAATCTTAAAAATATACAAGTCTTCCTCCCTTTGAAACAGCATCACATATTGGGGTCATGGGATGAGGAGGGAGGCGGGAGGGGAGATCGGCAAGGGGAACACATGTAAATTCATGGCTGATTCATATCAATGTATGGCAAAAACCACTGCAATATTGTAAAGTAATTATCCGCCAACTAGTAAAAATAAAAAAAAAACAAAAAACAAAAAATAAACCCCAAAACAAAACAAAACAAAAAAACAAAAGTTAACTTAGAGAACATAGAAGTTGTGGCTGGAAATGTCTCTTTCCCTTTAGAATGGTGTGAGCTCTGAAGGATTTAGAAAGTACTCTGTTCTTCAATTTCCACTTCTTTTCCTAGAAGACAACAATGAAGGTTTTTCAATTGCACAATTGTAAAAATAATTAATCCTCAATCAAATCAACCCCTCCCGTTTTTTGAGTTAAAACTTTTCATTTTTTTGACATCTTACTAATATCACTGTCTTGTCATGAACTGATTCATGTTAGAGCTCCTAAAGGTAAAGATAATACTTTACCCAACCTTGATTGCAAGGCCATGAGCAGGGCTAAATTTTAATAGCAGAGATTTCTATCTTGGATAACACAGGAGTGTGCTGCCTTTTTCCTTTGTGCAGAAATGATTCCTAAGAACCAAATATCAACTATTTTCTACTTCCTCACTATTCATTAGTTAAATATAAGGTTTAAGGAAAAAGCAAAAAGGTGGAGTTTAGGTCCCTTTCTTTATGTTTCTTTAAACAACTTAGTCCCTGTACTGAATTAAAATTGCCCACAGTTATTTAGTGATGCCTGTGTGAGCCATCACTTTATCTTCCTCTCTCTCTTACTATTGCTTGGTCTGAGAGCAGCAGGGTTCCACATATGCACTCAACTGGAGAGACTTGGAGTCACAGTTTTCAGGTTATGTCAGTGACCCCAAAGAAAACAGGCAACATAACTGACATGGACAATCCCTTTGCCTTTCTTCTGTCTATGGAGGCATCCTCTGAATATTCTAATATATACATCACTGTCTTTCTAGCCAAACTGAAGACACATGTTTGTCTCAGGATCAAAGAACTACAATATCACCAGTATATGGATGAATACTTCAAAATGAAGCTGAGGGTAAGAGGGAACTTGATAGATAAGAAGCAGGTCCTAGGAGAAAGGGACTATCTGATAAGGTCATCTCTGCTAAGAGATGAAAATGAGGTGGGATCCTTCCATCACTAACTTCTTCTCTTCTTGTGCCATGTAGAGAACAGAACCAGGGCTCTTCTGAGCAGTTTCAGAGAATCTTGAGGGACCTGGAGCATCACCACCTGGATCCCCTCCTAGTGGTGAAAACCTAGATGTTGGACCTCAGCAGACACCACCTCCACAAGATCAACCTCAGCAGGAACCACAAGCAGATGGTGAACCTCAGCAGGGACCACTCCCATCAAGATGTCCTCGTAATTGCCATTGTCCCCCACCTCCTCCTGGGAAGGATTAGTGACCCCTATCTGGAGGGGATAGCTCACGAAGACTGCACAAGGCCCACAAACCCAGCAATCTGGAAATTTAATAACAGGCATAATTCAAGGTCACTAATCCACACAGGTCTCAAACATTTTTGAGAGTCAAAATGATTCAGTGGTTAGTGAATCACTGAATCAACTGGAAACATGTGAACATTTCTTAGTAGTAAATCCCGTTCTAAAGATCTCTATTCAGAAATCTGGAATAGAGTAGCAATGCCATATATTTTTAAGCCAGCTTTTTCACTCTCCTCTTTCACTTTCATCAGGAGGCTGCATAGTTCCTCTTCACTTTCTGTCATTAGGGTGGTTTCTTCTGCATATCTGAGGTTATTGATATTTCTCCCGGTAATCTTGATTCCAGCTTGTGCTTCACCCAGGACGTCATTGCACATGATGTACTCTGCACAGAAGTTAAACAAGCACAGTGACAATATACAGCCTTGACGTATTCCTTTCCCAAGTTGGAACCAGTCTATTATTCCATGTCTATTTCTAACTGTTGCTTTTTGACCTGAGTACAGGTGTTTCAGGAGACAGGTAAGGTGGTCTGGAATTACCATCTTTTGAAGAATTTTCCATAGTTTGTTGTGATCCACACAGTCAAAGGCTTAAGCATATTCAATGATGGAAAAGTAAATTTTTAAAAAATTCTCTTGCCTTTTTTATGATCCAAAGGAAGTGCTAATTTGATCTCTGGTCCCTCTGTCTTTTCTAAATCTAGCTTGAACATCTGGAAGTTCATTGTTCATGTGCTGTTGAAGCCTTGCTTGGAGAAATTTGAGCATTACTTTGCTAGCATGTGAGATATGTACAATTGTGTGTTAGTTTGAGCATTCTTTGGCATTGCCTTTCTTTGGGATTGGAATGAAAACTGACCTTTTCCAGTCCTGTGTCCACTGCTGAGTTTTACAAATTTGCTGGCATATTGAGTCCCACACTTTGACAGCATCGTCTTTAATGTTTTGAAATAGCTCAGCCTTAATTCCATCAGCTCCACCTGCTTTGTTCTCAGTGACGCTTTCCAAGGCCCACTTGACTTCACACTCCAGGATGTGTGGCTCTAGGTGAGTGATCACACCATAGTGGTTATTTCGGTCATGAAGATCTTTTTTTGTGTAGTTCTTCTGTGTATTCTTGTCACCTCTTCTTAATATCTTGTGCTACTGTTAGGTCCATACCATTTCTGTCATTTATTGTGCCCATGTTTGCATGAAATGTTCCCTTGGTATGTCTAATTTTGTTGAGACCTCTCGTCTTTCCCATTTTATTATTTTCCTTTGTTTCATTGCATTGTTCATTTAGGAAGGCTTTCTTATCTCTCCCTGCTCTTCTTTGGAACTGTGCATTCATTGGCATATCTTTCCCTTTCTTCTTTGCCCTTCACTTCTCTTATTTTCTCAGCTGTTTGCAAGGTCTCCTCAGACAGCCATGATGCAATGAAGATCACAGCATCTGGTCCCATCATTTTATGGCAAATAGATGTGGAAAGAATGGAAACAGTGACAGACTTCATTTTCCTCTGCTCCAAAATCACTGCAGATTGTGAGTGCAGTCATGAAGTTAAAAGACACTTGCTCCTTGGAAGAAAACCTGTGAAAAATTAAAAAGCAGGGATTAATTTGCTGACAAAGGTTCATCTAGTCAAAGCTATGACTTTTGCAATAGTTATGTGTGCATGTGAGACTTGGAGAATAAAGAAGGCTGAATGGTGAGAATTGATACTTTTGAGCAGACATGTCGGAGAAGATTCTTGAGAGTTCTTTGGATTGTGAGGAGATCAAACCAATGAATCCTAAAGGAACTCAAACCTGAATATTCGTTGGAAGTACTGATGCTGAAGTTGAAGCTCCAATACTTTGGCCAGCTGATGTGAAGGGTAGATTCATTAGAAAAGAACCTGTTGCTAGGAAAGATTGAAGCAGGAGGAGAAGGGGACAACAAAGGTAAGATGGTTGGATGGCATCAGTGACTCAATGGACATGAGCTTGAGCATGCTCTGTGAGATAGTGAAGGACATGAAAGTCTGGCTTGCTGCAGTCCATGGGGTCACAAATATTTGGAAACGATTGAGTGACTGGACGACAACAACAACTGTGCATTTTTACCAAGGTATCCAAGGTGATTTTGATTTTGTGAAACATGGACCATAAACTGCCTTTTCCCTAAAGATTACTACTTGTCTTAAAGCTGTTTTGTAATGAGGAAATAGAGTGGTTACTGCCTTGTGATCCTCTCCTCTCTTCCTCCTCAGGTTCATTGATTTCCCATTTCAAGTTTCCACCTTACTAGACCTCTCAGATAAACAGGGAGTCCTGGCATGCTGTGGTTCATGGGGTCACAAAGAGTCAGACACAACTGAGCGACTGAACTGAACTGAGACCTCTCAGGCCCAGTGTCCCTGATGAATGATACTGAAAAATTTTATTGCTAATTTATGTAGTTTTAAAATATTGCTTATAAAGGCTCAAGTTAGTAAAAAAAAAAAAAACCAAAAAACAAAAAACAAAACACAACAACAACCAAAAAACAGAAAGTATGAGACTAACACTTAAAGGCTTATCATATTCTACCTCTCCTGTTCCCTACCCCAAATCCACCACAGTTAGCTCCTTTAATTTTATTTTTTCAATTATTTTTATTAGTTGGAGGCTAATTACTTTACAATATTGTAGTGGTTTTTGTCATACATTGACATGAATCAGCCATGGATTTACATGTATTCCCCATCCCGATCCCCCCTCCCACCTCCCTCTCTACCCGATCCCTCTGGGTCTTCCCAGTGTACCGGGCCCAAGCACTAGTCTCAGGCACCCAACCTGGGCTGGTGATCTGTTTCACCATAGATAATATACATGTTTTGATGCTGTTCTCTCGAAACATCCCACCCTCGCCTTTTCCCACAGAGTTCATAAGTCTGTTCTGTACATCTGTGTCTCTTTTTCTGTTTTGCCTATACGGTTATCATTACCATCTTTCTAAATTCCATATATATGTGTTAGTATACTGTAATGGTCTTTATCTTTCTGGCTTACTTCACTCTGTATAATGGGCTCCAGTTTCATCCATCTCATTAGAACTGATTCAAATGAATTCTTTTTAATGGCTGAGTAATATTCCATGGTGTATATGTACCACAGCTTCCTTATCCATTCATTTACTGATGGGCATCTAGGTTGCTTCTGTGTCCTGGCTATTATAAGCAGTGTTGCGATGAACATTGGGGTGCATGTGTCTCTTTCAGATCTGGTTTCCTCAGTGTGTATGTCCAGAAGTGGGATTGCTGGGTCATATGGCAGTTTTATTTCCAGTTTTTTAAGAAATCTCCACACTGTTCTCCATAGCGGCTGTACTAGTTTGCATTCCCCTTTTCTCCACACCCTCTCCAGCATTTATTGCTTGTAGACTTTTGGATAGCAGCCATCCTGACTGGCGAGTAATGGTACCTTATTGTGGTTTTCATTTGCATTTCTCTGATAATGAGTGAT
Organism: Odocoileus virginianus; assembly: GCF_023699985.2. NCBI lineage: Eukaryota > Metazoa > Chordata > Mammalia > Artiodactyla > Cervidae > Odocoileus > Odocoileus virginianus. Next base: position 17,206,946 of record NC_069696.1, on the reverse strand, counting down.
GTTGAGCATCTTTTCATGTGTTTGTTAGCCATCTGTTTGTCCTCTTTGGAGAAGTGTCTGTTCTTTGGCCCATTTTTTGATTGGGTCATTTATTTTTCTGGAATTGAGCTGTAGGAATTGCTTGTATATTTTTGAGATGAATCCTTTGTCTGTTGCTTTGTTTGCTATTATTTTCTTCCAATCTGAGGGCTGTCTTTTCACCTTTCTTATAGTTTCCTTTGTTGTGCAAAAGCTTTTAAGTTTCATCAGGTCCCATTTGTTTATTTTTGCTTTTACTTCCAATATTCTGGGAGGTGTGTCATAGAGGATCCTGCTGTGATTTATGTCGGAGACTGTTTTGCCTATGTTCTCCTCTCGGAGTTTTATAGTTTCTGGTATTACACTTAGATCTTTAATCCATTTTGAGTTCATTTTTGTGTATGGTGTTAGAAAGTGTTCCAGTTTCATTCTTTTACAAGTGGTTGACCAGTTCTCCCAGCACCACTTGTTAAAGAGGTTGTCTTTTTTCCATTGTATATCCTTGCCTCCTTTGTCGAAGATAAGGTGTCCATAGGTTCGTGGATTTATCTCTGGGCTTTCTATTCTGTTTCATTGATCTATATTTCTGTCTTTGTGCCAGTACCACACTGTCTTGATGACTGTGGCTTTGTGGTATAGTCTGAAGTCAGGTAGGTTGATTCCTCCTGTTCCATTCTTCTTTCTCAAGACTACTTTGGCTATTCGAGTTTTTTTGTATTTTCATACAAATTGTGAAATTATTTGTTCTAGTTCTGTGAAAAAATACCATTGGCAGCTTGATAGGGATTGCATTGAATCTATAGATTGCTTTGGGTAGTATAGCCATTTTGACAATATTGATTCTTCCAATCCCTGAACACGGTATGTTTCTCCATCTGTTTGTGTCCTCTTTGATTTCTTTCATCAGTGTTTTATAGTTTTCTATGTATAGGTCTTTTGTTTCTTTAGGTAGATATACTCCTAAGTACTTTATTCTTTTTGTTGCAATGGTGAATGGTATTGTTTCCTTAATTTCTCTTTCTGTTTTCTCATTGTTAGTGTATAGGAATGCAAGGGATTTTTGTGTGTTAATTTTATATCCTGTTACTTTACTATATTTGCTGATTAGCTCTAGTAATTTTCTCACCCCAATATTCTTAATGGGAAAAAAATCCCATGGACCATGGAGCCTGGCAGACCACAGTCCGTGTGGTCACAGAGTCAGATTCTACAGAGCAACACACACACACACACACACACACACACACACACACACACACACAGTCTTTTCAATGCATGAATGATATTATATTTTCTATGTAGATCTCATGCTGTTCAGTTCAAATAACATAATTCTTTGAAAACTTCCATTTTAGCTCATAGATCTATGTGGGTCTATTTGATCTTGTTGTTTGTTTTACCATTGTATATATCCAGTGTCTGGCTATGCAATGATTAACCAACCTCCATGAATGAACATATAAGCTGGTTTTTCTTTTGTGTTATTATAGGGTATATTGTAGCTACCATCCTTGTAAATACATATTTGAACACTACAGTTAAGAGACAATCTCAGAAGAATCTTTTTATTCATCTTACAAGCAAGAATTTAGAACCTGGTATCTGTAGGTACATAGAAACCATAAAGAAATTAAGAATGAAAGAGGGGAATGAGGAAGAAGAGGAGAAATGTTGAGCTCTCACCTACTTCCCTCCAGTGAATAGCAGGGATTAAGAAACCCTGGCCAATCCTGTCTGATCTTCCTTTTTTGATTTTCAGAAAATGAATAAGAAGATACCAGTCTTTCAGAAAGCCAGGACACTGAAGCAAGTCAGTTTATCTTCAATTTACCAATCAAATATCAGCATCCAGTTTCTAAGTGCCATTTCTCATTCTGGGTGAATCATAAATTTGAGGGCCATGAACCCAGGATAGGAGCATCTAAGACCCCTTCTCCCTGATGCTTCCAACAGGCCTTCTCTGTGGCCACTTTCCTGGAAAACATTTTCCTTTTGTTCCTTACTTGGGGACAGGGCTAGATCTCTATTTTTCTACGTGCTATTACCTCCTCTGTTCTTCTGACACCTTTATTCACACACAAGTTGTCAGGTGACATACCTCCATTGTTTTTCTCCTTCCATGCATTCTATATCAACAATGCAATGTTTTTTCACACCTTTTCTGAGATTCCAGTAATTATAGTGAACATGGAAAAGAGTGCAAATGTGAAGAAGTTGCAGAATGAGGAAATCTGTAAAATACCAACAGTAAATGCTAGGGAGGCTAGCAAGAGTCTACCTCACTCTGGGGAGGCCTGGATACTTCTAAAGTTTGACCTCTACATCTTTAATTAGTGGAGAAATGCAAAGCAAAAGAAGAGTGAGGTATTACCTCACATTAGCCCTAATGGCTATCATCAAAATGTCTACAAATAATAAATGCTGGAGAGGGTTTGCAGAGAAGGGAACCTTTAAACACCAGTGGTGGGAATGTAAAGTGGTATGGCCACTATGGATGACAGTGCAGAGATTCCTTATAAAACTAAAAACAGAGCTACCAAAAGATCCAGCAGTCCTATATCTGGAGAAAATCATAATTCAAAAATATACATGTGCACCAAAATTCACAGCAGCACTATTTACAATACCCAAGAAATGGAAACAAGGTAAGTGTCCATTAAGAGATGAGTGGATAAAGATGTGGTACCTCTACTGGTGGAATATTACTCAGGCATAAAAAAGAGTAGACGCCATTTGCAGCAACAGGGATGAACCTAGCGATTATCATACTGAGTAAGTCAGATGGAGAATGACAAATATCACATGATATCACTTGTGGAATTTAAGAAATTTTATAAATGAGCTTATTTACAATACAGAAATAGATGTATTGACTTAGAAATCAAACTTGTGGTTACCAAAAGGGAAAGTTGGTAGTGGAGGGATAAATCAGATGTTGAAATTAGTATATAAACAATACTATGTATACAATATAGAAGATTGATAATCGACAAGGACCCAGGGGAACTTGATTCAATAATCTGCAATAATCTGTATGAGAAAAGAATCCATAAAGGAAGAGACATTTGTGTGCATATATGTGAATAACACTGCTGTAGACATGGAAGTGACGGAGTCTTGTAAATCAACTGTCAGTTCAGTTCAGTTGCTCTGACTGACTCTTTGTGGAGTCTGACTCTTTGTGACCCCATGGACTGCAGCACGCCAGGCTTCCCTGTTCATCACCATCTCCCGGAGTCTAGTCAAGCTCATGTCCATCACTTCGAGATGCCATCCAACCATCTCATCCTTTGTTTTCCCCTTAACTTCCTGCCTTCAACGTTTCCCAGCATAAGGGTCTTCTCCAATGAGTCTGTTCTTCTCATCAGGTTTCCAAAGTATTGGAGTTTCAGCTTCAGCGTCAATCCTTCCAATGAATATTCAGGACTGATTTCCTTTAGGGTTGACTGTTTGGATTCCCTTGCAGTGCAAGGAACTCTCAAGAGTCTTCTCCAATACCTCAGTTCAAAAGCATCAATTCTTTGGTGCTCAGCTTTCTTTACAGTACAACTCACATCCATACATGACTACTGGAAAAATCATAGATTTGACTAGACAGCCTTTTGTTAGTCAACTAATGTCTCTGCTTTTTAATATGTTGTCTAGTTTGGTCATAACTTTTCTTCCAAGGAGGAAGCATCTTTTAATCTCATCGTTGCAGTCAACATCTGAAGTGATTTTGGAGTCACCCAAAATTAAGTCTCTTACTGTTTCCACTGTTCCCCCATCTATTTGCCATGAAGTGATGGTACAAAATACCATGATCTTAGTTTTCTGAATGTTGAGTTTTAAACCAACATTTTCACTCTCCTCAGTGACAGACTGAAAGAGAGTGAAAAAGAAGAGGAGAGTGAAACTAACTCTACTGCAATATAAAATAAAAATTAAAGAAAAACAAAAATGAAACTCCAAAATAATTGATCCCCTTGCTAAGAAAATGAATGTGTGTCCAGGTCCCCATTTCTTTGGGCCCACTATGTTCCATTTCCCTCTTTAAATTGTTGCTCAATTTTTTCCCTCCCCAGATACCCTACCACTTTATAATAAGCTTGCATATATCTCTTAAAAGAAGTAGCACAGTGTAGTGTATAAATCAAGGAATTTGGATAAGTCATGTCAGACAAATCTTTTCTAAGAATAGAGAGGGAAGACCATCAGAATACCTCATGGAGTGGTCAGCACTGCACAGTGGAGGTTCAGTGTCTGGAGTCCCCGACAGCCTCTCCAGTGTGTTCCTGGTTATGGATGAAGAGCCTGAACAGTGAGCGTCAGAATTTCTGAGTGATCTACTGCTCCCTCCAGGTTTCAGCAGTTCACACACAAGTCAGGCTGAGATGGCTGTATGAGTGTAGAGGCCAACGTGGATTAAAGACACGCACATCTCGTAAGAATAGGCTACCATCCATCTCAGAGTTTTCAAAAAGACTACTAATAAAGCAGCATATGCCCAGACACCAGCAGAACTCTCACCCTTAGCCTTTCTGCCTAGTCTTGGCTGATCCAGTACATCTCAGAACAAAGCTGTAGACTTGATACAATGACCAGGAACCAAGAACCTTTGGGAATCACCCTGACAGTCTCTTATAGCAGCCAGAGTGCCTTGTCTGATTTCATACTTATCCATACTCATGTTGGTTATTTTGTAGTTTTATTGTTTGTGTCCTTTATATATTGTATCAGTCCTTGAGTATCTTTAGCTTTTTTCAGGGTGTATTTTCATTGTAAAGCCTTTCTTTAGCATGGTTTCTGTCATTGCCACATATACAGTGTTATGTACCTCTGTCCACAGTTCTTCGGGCACGTTATCTATCAGACCAAATCCCTTGAATCTAATTGTCATTTCCACTGCATAATCATATTGGATTTGATTTAGGTCATACCTGAATGGCCTAGTTGTTTACCCTTCTTTCTTCAAGTGTAGCCTGAATTTTGCAATAAGGAGTTCATGATCTGAGCCACAGTCAGCTCCTGGTCTTGTTTTTGCTGACAGTAGAGAGCATCTCAATCTTCAGCTGCTAAGAACATAATCAATCTGATTTTGGTATTAACTATCTGGTAATGACCATGTGTACAGTCGTCTCTTGTGTTGTTGGAAGAGGGTGCTTTCTGTGACCAGTGGGTTCTATTGACAAAACTCTGTTGGCCTTTGCCCTGTTTCATTTTGCACTCCAAGGCCAAACTTGTCTGTTATTCTGGGTATCTCTTGACTTCCCACTTTTGCTTTCCAATCACCTATGATGAAAAGGACGTTTTCTTTCTGTGTTAGTTCTAGAAACTATTATAGGTCTTCATTGAACTAGTCAACTTCAGCTTCTTTGGTTGGGGCAAAGACTTGGATTATTGTGATGTTGAATGGTTTGCCTTGGAGATGAACCAAGATTATTCTGTCCTTTTTAACATTCCACCCAAGTACTTCATTTCTGACTTCTTTTTGACTATGAGAGTCACTCTATTTCTTCTAAAGGATTCTTGCTCACAGATGTACATATAATGTTAAGTGAAAGTTGTTCAGTTGTTCCTAACTCTTTGTGAATCCATGCACTATACACAGTCCATGGAATACTCCAGGTCAGAACACTGGAGTGAAAGAGAGAAGACTTTCCCTTCTCCAGGAGATCATCCCAACCCAGGGACTGAACCCAGATCTCCTGAATTGCAGGTGGATTCTTTACCAGCTGAGCCATCAGGATATAATGCAGCAGTATATGTAATAGGCATCTGAATTAAATTCACCCATTCCTGTCCAGTTTCCTTGGTGGCTCAGATGGTAAAGCATCTGCTTGCAATGTGGGAGACCCAGGTTCGATCCCTGGGTCTGGAAGACCCTCTGGAGAAGGAAATGGCAAGCCACCCCAGTATTCTTCCCTGGAAAATTCCATGGATGGAGGATCCTGGTGGGCTATAGTCCATGGGGTCACAAAGAGTTGGACAGAACTGAGTGAATTCACTTCACTTCACTATTGCTGCCAGTTTAGTTCACTGATTCCTAAGATGTCTGTGTTCTGTCTCGCCATCTCTTTCTTGACAATGTCCAATTTACCTTGATTTATGGACATAACATTCCAAGTTTCTACCAGTATTACTCTTTACTGCATTGGAGTTTACTTTCACTAGCAGACACATCTGCAGCTGATCCCCTTCATGGATCACAGCTTTGTTGTGTCAAAGGGGCTTGCATAACTCAATGAAGGTTTGAGCCATGCCATGTAGGGACACCCAAGACAGATGGGTCATAGGGAAGAGTTCTGACAAAATGTGGTCCACTAAAGAAGGAAAAGGCAAACCCCTCCTGTATTCTTGACTGGAGAACCCCATGGGTAGCATGAAAACTCAAAAAGATATGACAGTGAAAGATAAGGCCGCTAGGTTGGCAGGTGTCCAATATGCTATTGGGGAAGAGCGGGGTGGGGGTGGGGGGCAATTAGCAATGGCTCAACAAAAATCAAGTGACTGGGCCAAAGAAAGAATGAGACTCAGCTGTTGATATGTCTGGTGGAGAAGGTTTTGTCACTTGGGAAGACTGATTAGAACTGATCTTGGATGTTAATGGCCCTCTTATTTCAGGCTCAGAAACACCCAGAATGAGACGTGACACTTAGAAACTGGATGCTGATTATTTTATTGGTAAACTGAAGACAGACTGCCTTCTTCCAATCTCATGGCTTTCTGAAGGACTGCTGTCTTCATACGCATGCTCTGAAAAGCAAAAGAGAGGGTTCTTACAAGGTGGGCAGGTGGTTTCCAATCCTTGCAGATAACAGTGAAGGGAGGTAGCTAAGAGCCCGCATTCCCCTTCTCTTCTTCTTCCCTCTCCTGTTTCCTTCCAAATTTCTTTTGATCTGTCATTTTTATGCACCTAATAGATAATGTGCTCTAAATTGTTGCTTGCAATACAAAAGGTTGTTCTTAAGTTGTTTATCTCTTGGTTGCTATTTAAAGTCTTCAAATATATATTTACAAAGATGGTTACTGCTACCCATTTTTAACTAGTGAAAAACTGAAAGTGGCCTAAATGTCCATTGATACAGGGTTGGTTAAAGAAATCATGGCACAGCAAGACAATGGAATAGAACAAATTATAAAGCAAACAAATGAGGATTAAACAGGCCCATAGAACTCTACGAACTGCTACAGATATTTTTAAAAACTATGTTATTGGAAATAAGCAACATATAAATCCAGAAAAACATGACATCATTTGTAGATAAAAAAAACAATTATGTTTAAGGGTGTAAGTGTTTCCAAGAGGATGTTCAAGAGTTAACTGTGGTGACCTTTGGGAAAGGAAGTGGGAAGGTAGGATGTGGATGCCTTCAAGAGTTAGCCTCATACCTTTCTGTTCAGTTATTTTTTCTACCTTGACCATATACTAATTGAAAAAGATATATTTTAGCTAGATCAATTTAGCAACCTAAATTAAAGTATCATTTAGTATGGACATTGCACCTGAGAGGCCTGGTCGGGTTCTAACTGAGAAGAGAGGTCACTGAGGTGGAGAGGAGGAGAGAAAAGGACAAGGGAGAGCATGGTGCCCTGCCTCATCACCAACCCACCTTAGGACAGGTGGTCATCGGGGATAAAGTGATGTATGATCCTTGTTTCTCAAAAGGAATAATCTTGGATAGCTCGTAATAATTATAAAATTTTGCTACCTTATTTCAGACTATCTGAATAGACACCTTCAGAACTTGGGTTCAGAACTATGCAATTTTCACATATTTTCTGTTGATTCAGTGACTCACTAAAGTGTGAGACCTGTAGGGTTAGGGCCCTTGATGGAGAGGGAGCTGGAGTCATACCTGTCAATGACTCTCAGATTACTCGGATGGTGATTCTTCGTCTGGACTCTGTTCAGGTTGATCCTCTGGTGGGGGTGGGCCGTGGTGGATGTGATGCCGACGCAGGTGGTTCTGGTGGGGGTGGTCTTTGTGGAGGTGGTGCTGACGGAGGTGATCCTGGTGGGGGTGGCCCTGGTGGTGGTAGCCCTGGTGAGGTGGTCCTGATGGAGGTGGTTCTGGTGGAGGTGGTTCTGATGGAGGTGGTCCTGGTGGAGGTGTCCCTGGTGGAGGTTCCTCACCTTCGCCTTCATCATTAGGAGGGGGTCTAGGTGGTGGCCCTCCAGGTCCTCCATGATGTGGTTTGGGGAAGTCATCTGAGTTTGAATTTGAGTTTGTTTAAAGAGAGAGGAAGTAGGTGATGGAAGGCTCTGCTCTCATTTTGATCTCTGATAAACTTTTTGGACAGTTTCTTCCTCCAGAACTGACTCTCAAGTACTAGCTTCCTTCCTACTCACTTCTTCTTTCTGTATTACTCCTCTCAACTACTAGCTTCCTTCCTAAACACTTCATCTTTTTGCAGTACCCACATACTAGTGAAATTGAGTCTTAGTTCTTTGCTCTTGAGAAAAAGAGTGACTTCACTTTGGTAAAAGAAGGTGCTGGATAGCTTAGACTCACCAGAGGATGTCTCCAAGGATAGAAGTAAAGCAAAGGGATTAATCAGGTTAGTTATGCTTGCCAGTTATATTTTCGGTCATTGACATAACCTGCCCACTATGACTCCATGTATGGCCTGTTGAGAGTATATGTGGAACCCTCTGGGTCTAAAACTGTGAGGAGCAGTAGTGACAGAGAGAGAGAGAGGGAGTGGGAGAGAGAGACAACATGATGGCCCAACAGGAGTCACTAAATAAGTTGCAAATTTTAATTAGGTACTGTGACATATCTGAGCAGAAAACCAGAGCACAAATGAACTAGACCTAGCTTCTTTGCAGGTTTTCTAAATGACATATTGAAAGAGAATACTGAGGAAGAAGGCAATAGTTGAGTGATTGGCTCTCAGTAGGCTGCAGGAGTCAGAAATGTGACTCCTTCCCTTTGTTGTCATCTCTCAACCATCGTTTCTGGCCTGAGGAAGCAGGCAGCATATCCAGTGTCATCCAGGCTAGACATCATGTTATTCATGTTATGGCCTTGCTCGTGGTCCCTAAGACCAAGGTTAGAAAGGATGGCCTTTATCTTTAGTGTTTCTAGCACTGATGATAACTATTCACAAGATAATGATGATAACAGGACACCAGAGAACTGAAAAGTTGGTAATGAAAGAAAGAAAGATGATGGAGGATTAATTGCGACTTACCTAATACGGTGCTCAGAGACTCTTCATTGTTGCTTTCTAGGAAAAGAAGCAGAAGATGAGCCTGTATCCTTCAGGGCTCACAATGTTCTACAGGAAAAGGGACACACTCTGTGTATCCTCTAAGATATTACATTTTGACTGCCATCTTGATACAGTTGGAAAAGGAGGAAGACATGAAAGCATGGTGGCCTGTTTCTGTGTTGAGAATCAACCAGAAACTCAAAAGAGGAGAGGCCATTTTGTCCTTCTTAGGATCCCTCAACTCTCATGCTAATTTAAGTTAAATGCTGGAATATTTCAGTGTGAAGTTTCAGTGTCCTTTTGCCCTTTTAATTTATGAAATACTTTACTTATATTAACATGGTTTCTCAGTGTAAAAGGACCAGGAGTAGAGATGTGGATATAATCCTGCCAATATTGGGCCAACATTCTGAAATATTAACCATGGGTGTAGTAAAATGGGATCACTGTGCCCTGGAATCTCCATATCTCTAGGTAGACACAGAGAGATTTATTACTCTTGTCTCTGTCCCTGAAATAGCTCTGAATGGGCTTCACCTCCTCTGTCCCTTGAGGCATCCCCTAGGAAGGCCACCTTCATCCATGCCTCCTTTGATTATCAGAGCATCTTCATGAGGGCACTTGTCTGTGCCCATCTTGCCTTTCTGCAGCACACCTTTCATAGCGCAGAGATCAGTCTAACTTTGCCATTCCTCTGTTTAAACCTTCTGTGCTGGTTTCCAGCTGTGCTAAGTCGGAGGCCTTCACATCACAGAGGAGGTGAAGGGCCTTCCTCTTGTCTTAAGCAGCCTGCAGCCACATCTCTCACTTATGTCTCCTCTTTACAAGCCTCCTCACTGCAGTGTGATCCTCCAAGCCCGAAGTAGAGTCTCAGCACCCTTTCCCCCCAACTTTATTCTTACCAGAAACCGGGTCTTGAGCTGAGCTCAGAGCCAGCAAGGCCACTGAGAGCAGGATCAGCAGCATCTTGGAAGAAGCTCTCGATTTGCTCTCAGCTCTGTCCTGGGAGGAACCAGGCAGCTTTCTTTATGAAGGGGTTCAGAACAATTGTGTCTTTGAGTTCTATGCTGGGCAGATCTTGTCATCAGAGAGACACAGTTATAGTTGGGACTTTTCCCAGCAGGATGGAGCAGGTACAACATTACGAGTGTGTCATTTGTAAAAGGTACAACATGTGACATGGGGAAAGCTTCTGAGGGAGAATGTCCAAGCAGTCAGCACAGATATTAGAACTGCTCTGTCGCCATCTGATTTTCAGTCTTTTCTGTGAATACATTTCTCTGTCCTTCCATTTGTCATTTGTGTGTGTTTTAACTGTGATCTCTGGCCTTCATATGGCACAAACTACATCATTCATGGTAGTTTTTTCCTATGTATATGATGCGTTGCAAATCATTTTGATAATTGAGATCATTTCAGTTTATTTATGAAATATATGTGGATAACATCCATGGGCACACATGAATGGTAGATGTCTGACCCTCAGCCTTTTCAGGCCACCAGATACTGAAAGCATGTCCACTTTCATGACTATTATTCAACATAGTTCTGGAAGTCCTAGCTACAGCAGTCAGATAAGAACAAGAGATAAAAAGTATCCAGATCATAAAAGTAGATGTAAAGTGCTCGGGCCTGGTGCACTGGGAAGACCCAGAGGGATCGGGTGGAGAGGGAGGTGGGAGGGGGGACCGGGATGGGGAATACATGTAAATCCATGGCTAATTCATTTCAATGTATGACAAAAACTACTGTAATGATGTAAAGTAATTAGCTTCCAACTAATAAAAATAAATGGAAAAAAAAAGAAAAAAAAAAGTAGATGTAAAGCTCTCACTGTTTGAAGATGACTTGATACTGTACATTGAAAACCCTAAAGATAGTATCAGAAAATTATCAGAGCTAATCAGTGAATTTAGAAAAGTTTCATGATACAGAATCTATACACCAAAATCAATTGCATTTCTATATACTCACAATAAAATATCAGAAAGAGCAATTAAGGAATCAATCCCATTTCACCATGGCACCAAAATAATTAAATATCTAGGAAGAAACTTACGTAAAGAGACAAAAGAACTCTATATAGAAAATTTTAAGACACTAGTGAAAGAAATCCAAGAAGACATCAATAGATGAGATATTCCATGTTCCTGGGTAGGAAGAAACAATATTCTGAAAATGAAAATGATTATAGTACAAAATGCAATCTGCAGATTCAATGTGATCCCTGACAAATTGTCAATGACATTTTCCACAGAAGTAGAACAAAAATTTCACAATGCTTATGGAAACACAAAAGACTCCAAATAGCCAAAGCAGTCTTGAGAAAGAAGAGAGGAGCTGGAGAAACAACCTTGTTGACTTCAGATTATCCTACAAAGCTACAGTATGAAGTATGAAGGCAGTACGGTACACACTGCTACAGTATGAAGATAGGATGGTACTGGCACAAAAACAGAAATGTAGACCAATGGCACAAGATAGAAAGCCCAGTAGTAAACTCATGCACCCACAGCAACCTTCTTTTTGACAAAGGAGGCAAGAATATACAATGGGGCAAAGACAGCCTCTTCAATCAATGGAGTAGGAAAACTGGACAACTACATGTTCAACAATGAAATTAGAACAGTTCCTAACACCATACACAAAGACAAATTCAAAATGGATTAAAGACCTAAATGTAAGACAGAAACTATAAAACTTTTAGCCGAAAGCATAGAACACTTGATGACATAAATCACAGCAAAATTCTCTATGTCCCACCACCTAGAGTAATGGAAATAAAAAGAAATGTAAACAAGTGGGACCTAATTAAACTTAAAAGCATTTTCACAGCAAAGGAAACTCTAAGCAAAGTGAAAGGGCAACCCCCAGAATAGGAGAAAATTATAGGAAATGAAACAACTGACCAAGGATTAATTTCTAAAATATACAAGCAGCTCATACAACTCAAACCAGAAAAACAAACAACCCAATCAAAAAGTGGGAAAAAGACCTAAACAGATGTTTCTCCCAAGGAAGACATGCAGATGGCTAACAAACACATGAAAAGATGCTCAACATTGCTCATTATTAGAGAAATGCACATCAAAACCAAAATGTGGTATCACTACACACCAGTCAGTATGGCCATCATCAAAAAGTCTACAAACAATAAATGCTGGAGAGGGTGTGGACAAAGGAAATGCTCTTGCACTCTTGGTGTGAATGTAAATGGATAGAGCCACCATGGAAGATGGTATAGAGAGTCCTTAAAAAACTAGGAATAAAACCACCTTATGATCTAGCAATCCCGCTCCTAGGCAAATGCCCAGAGGAAACCAAAATTGAAAAAGACACAAGTATTCAATTGTTGAGTGCAGCACTATTTACAATAGCTAGAACATGGAAGCAACCTAGATGTCCATCGACAGATGAATGGATAAAGAAGTAGTGGTACATGTAGACAATGGAATATTACCCAGCCATAAAAAGGAATGTATTTGAGTCATTTTAATGAGTTGAATGAACCTAGAACCTATTATACAGAGTGAAGTAAGTCAGAAAGAGAAAGATAATATTGCATTCTAACACATATATATGGAATCTAGAAAACTGGTACTGAAGAATTTATTTGCAGGACAGCAATGGAGAAACATGTATAGAGAAAAGACTTATGGACATGGGGGAAGGGGAGGAGAGAGTGAGATGTGTGGAAAGAGTAACATGGAAACTTACATTAGCATATGTAAAATAGATAGCCAAAGGGAATTTCCTGTATGGTTCAGGACACTCAAACAGGGGCTCTGTATCCACCTAGAGGGGTGGGATGGGGAGAGAGATGGGAGGGAGGTTCAAAAGGGAGGGGACATATGTAAACCTGTGGGTGATTCATGTTGAGGCTTGACAGAAAACAGCAAAATTCTGGAAAGCATTTATCCTTCAATGAAAGATAAATTAAAAAAAAAAAGCAGCACATGTTTTGTGAAACAACCAAGAGTAATTCTGTCAATTTCTGTTAATTTGACTTCCTAGAGTTGGGGGATTAGATGAAACAACGGTCATATGGTGCCCCTTTTGGAACCTCTTTTTCTGTCACTGACAATATGGCTGTTGAAAGTTAAGGTACAAAATGTATACCTGACTACACCTGTAAGGGGAAAACTGGGAGTGCTTAAGCAAGAAAGTGGTATGATCTAATTTGTATTTTTTCAAGGTCGTTGCAGTTGTTGAGTGGAGAACTGACATGGGATGTGGTGGAAGGCAAGAATGTTACGGAGACCAGCTGGAAGGCTGTGAACCCCTCTAGGAGAGAACAGACACCTCTTGCACCAGATCCCTGTGGTGGATCTTATGGATGGACTCGCATTTGGGGTACACTTTGATGGCCCAGCCAGATGGACTTGCTAATGTGGAAGTATGGGGGATGAGTGGTCTGGAATGAATCCCCGGTTAATTTTTAAGCAAATGGATGAAACAGCTGGATTTTATTTTTTTATTTTTTTCTGAAACAGCTGTTTCTAACTGAGAAAAGATTGCAGGAGAGCAGGTTTTAGGGAAGGAAATTAGGAATTCTCCTTGATACATGTCAAGTTAAGCATCCACATGAGGAGGCAAGTGCATTGCTTGAGAGCTTCTGTTCCTTTGCAGGCACCTACGCTGCTGCTGCGGTCATGCTCTTTGCTTCCTCCCCACCCTTCCTGATGGACAGCCTTCTCTTTCAGCTCTTCCATTTCCTCTATTTTTGTTCTGACTGGTGAGTTCAGGGCTGATATTTTTCCTGTCACAGCACACTAATCTCTTACCTTCGTGGCTGACACTGGAGAAGGTTATTGAAAGGTTATTGAAAGGTTCTAAACTGAGTGATATTTTGAAGAGCCACTTGTTATTTTCCTCACCAAGCCAGAGGGAAGTGTGGTTTCCAGCAGGACTGCCCTCTTCCCAGCCCCTACTCCAGTTTGCTGCCCCTTCCCTCTCCTTGTCTCTGGCCCTTCTCGTCTGTCTCTGGAAGGTCTACCAAAAGCCACCTTGTGAGGACTCATTTGTCTCCAGTTTGCTTTCCAAATTATTGTCTGAGGAAACCAGAAACATTGCTCCCAATACCGAGAGGGGATCTTCTTATCCCTACAACTACTCCCTCTCTCCTGCCAAGCCCAGCTGGAGTCATTCTGCCTCGCCATATAGACACGCACGTGTCCCAAATTGCCAACTCTGGATACAGGCCCCTTTCTGGAATATATCCATTATTACGCCAGGAAAAGAAACCAATCTGCCCAGTCACCCTGAAAAGGCACAGTTATCTATAGAAAAACTCACTGTATCAGAAAGCCTTCCTGCAATATTTTCTACAACCTTTCAGAAAGGCCCAGACCTCATTTACAGAGCAAATGACCCACTCATTCACATCGGTCAAGGACACTGCCTTCAGGACTTCCGGCTCTGTGACTCTCCTTGTGAGAACTCAAGAACATCATTCAGAAGTTACTACTTTGTTGTTGTTTTTCAGTCTCTAGGTCTTGTCTGACTCTCTGAATCTTCATGGATTGTAGCACACCAGGCTCCTCTGTCCTTCACTGTTTCCCAGAATTTGCTCAAATTCATGTCTGTTGAGTTGAAGATGCTATCTAAGCATCTCACCTTTTGTCACCCCTTCTCCTCCTGCACTTAATCTTTCTCAGCTTCAGGGTCTTTTCCAATGAGTTGGCTCTTTGTATCAGGTGGACAAAATATTGGATCTCCAGCTTCAGCATCAGTCCTTCCAATGAATATTCGGGGTTGATTTCCTTTCAGATTGACTTATTTGATCTCCTTGCAGTCCAAGGGAGACTCAAGAATCTTTTCCAGCACCACAATTTGAAAACATCAGTTCTTCGGTGCTCAGTCTTCTTTATGGTCCAACTCTCACATCGTTACATGACTACTGGAAAAGCCACAGCACTGACTATACAGACTTTGTCAGCAAAATGATGTTTCTGCTTTTTAATACACTGTCTATGTTTATCATAGCTTTCTTTCCAAGGAAAGGTGTCTTTTAATTTAATGGCTGCAGCCGCCATGTGCAGTGATTCTGGAGTCCAAGAAAATAAAATCTGTCACAGTTTATACTTTCTCCCTTCTATCTGCCATGAAGTGATGGGACCCATATGGCATGATCTTGGCAAAAATTACCATTAATACTGCTCAAAAGCTGAACAATTACCTAAACCCTGTTCTAGTTCTGAAATAAATTTGAGATGATGCTATTAACTATTTCAACCATCAAATAAAAGGATGAGTTGACAACTACTAAATAGAACAGTATAACAAGCACCTGAAAATTGCAATGCAAGTAAAATAAGAATTTGGAAATACAATACCTTGAGGAAAATTTTTAAAGTTAAAGTCAACAAAACCAGTGAATTATAGCATAGGCCCTAATTAGGTGGTCAGATAAATATTCCCTGAAATTTCATAGCAAAACTACCACATAGAAATTTAAAGAAGAACACACAGAGAGGATTTCTTAAGCCAAGAAAATAACAACAAATAAGTCTTAGACAGAGAATGGTGAGAAATGAGTATCCAAAATATTCTACAGAAAATTCCCTTTGTTAACTGACAATCTGAGAAAACATTTTGTAACATGTTGTAAACTAATGGAAAACTGATAGAAAACAGAACATCAAGGCGATGGAATTAGGGCTTCTTTTGCCCCAAACGTTAAACTTCCTATTTTAAACTGGGGTTCGCTGATTAACAATGCCATGGTGGTTTCAGGTGAACAGTTAGGGAACTCAGCCTGTGAGTCTCTCTGTTTTATAAGTTCACTTTTGTCATTTATTTTTAGATCACACAATAAGGATATTTCCCCTTATTATCATCAAATACTATCATGTATTATTTCCCTTTCTCCGGCTTACTTCACTTATGACAGTCTCTAGGTCCATCCATGTTACTGTCAAAGGCATTATTTTATCACTTTTAATGGTTGAGTAATATTTCACTGTATATATGAAGAGAGTATCAGAGTGTCATATTTGGAATGCATCATTGTGGTCACTAAATTGCCAGTGGTAGCCAGGGTCAGGGGGCTGGTGAAAATATTTCCTAGCAGAAATAAACTCAAACAGAATTTTATGGGAAATTTCAGAAAAGGGAAAGGGCATGGAGGAAGCCTTAGACACATAAAATAACAAGATCTATTCAAGGAACTATATTCATCTTTTTCTGTCCTAGATATCCAATGATGAATTCTGTGTATCCCTTTGTTTTTCTAAATTTTATAACTTCCCCAAATAATAATAATAGAAAGTCTTAGGTCATCTTTGTTCAACAATGACAAGCTTCCCTAATAGAACCAAAAAGTCTTAGATGCCCTCTGGGGGTCTGAGCTGACTGAAGGTCAAACTTCTGCCTTCCATGTGTACACAGGCATGGGTTCTCCACTCACACTTCAAAGATAAACCAAGATAATCTCTACATAATCAAAATGTTCTGCTACATATCATGTATATAGGTACCCAAATACCATGAATGATGGAGTTCGGTCATAATAATGGACAAAGATATGGACAAACTTCACATTCGATTATAGGATCACTGTCAACACACACACATAAACACATGAACACATAAGCATGACAGAGAAATAGTCTCAAGGGACAGACAGAAAATCATACATGAAAGAAGAATTCTAGTATCAGTTCTGACTGCTTGGAAATTGATTCTATAAAACTCTCCCTCATTGTATGTTGCACCTGTTAAAAGCAAGACACTAGGCACAGCCAACCCATTCCATTCTGCTGGGCTGAGTCCCAGCTATGACCATGTCTGTCCAGTGACAAGGACTTCTCAGTATCAAACTCAAAGATACCATTATTCTGGTCCCCTTTATTAAGGAAGTTGCCTGGTTTCTCCCAGCACTGAGTTGACAGCATTCCAGAGCTTCCACCAAGATGCTACTCAGTGGCCTTGCTGGTCCTGAGCTCAGATCAAGGCTCGGTTTCTGGTAAGAATATAGGGGGAGAGTGCTGAGATGCTGCTTCAGATTTGAAAGGTCACACTGCACTGAGGAAGCTGGTAAAGAGGAGACATATATGAAAGGAAAGGTGAACTTCAAAGTTCTTAAGACAAGGACAAGGCCCTTTACATCCTCACTGATGCCAAGGCCTGACATTTTATTTCAAGTGCTCTTTGAGCCTGATACAGAACTTTAACCAGAGGAACGACAAAGTAAAATCTGTGCTTTTAGAAAAGTCACTCTGACTGTAATGAAGGATCAATTACAGAAAGACAAGACTGGAACAGAGAAATTGCCTCGTGAAGATGCTATGGTAACTGAGGTAGGCAGTGGATGACAGTGGTCTTGCTAGGGAATGACAGATGGATGGAGGAAGTGAAGCCCATTCAGAGCTTTCTCAGAGAGAGAGACTCCCTCTCTCTCTACATGGAGATACGGAGATTCTGGGGCCCAGTGCTCTCATTTTGCTTGCACCCACATTGAATATTTCTATGTGCTGTGCCCAGAATGGGGACGATTGTATCCTCATGTTTACTTCTGGTCCTGAAACCTTGAGAAACTTTGTTAATACAAGTATTTCATGAATTAAGAGGACAGAAACTGGAATATCCCAGCACTTAACCTAAATTAGCATTAGGGTTTCAGGTATCAAATTCACATGACAAGAGAGCTGAATCCTCAAGGACAGATCCTCAAAACAAGCAGCTCTGCCACTCCTGCTGGTCTTCCTCCTTTTTTTTTTTTTCCATTTATTTTTATTAGTTGAAAGTATACAATGGAGAAAAGACAACCTCTTTAACAAGTGGTGCTGGGAAAACTGGTCAACCACTTGTCAAAGAATGAAACTAGAACACTTTCTAACACCATACACAAAAATAAACTCAAAATGGATTAAAGATGTAAATGTAAGATCAGAAACTATAAAACTCCTAGAGGAGAACATAGGCAAAACACTCTCTGACATAAATCACAGCAGGATCCTCTATGACACACCTCCCAGAATATTGGAAATAAAAGCAAAAATAAACAAATGGGACCTGATGAAACTTAAAAAAAAAAAAACAAACAACAACAAAAAAAAGTTTGGTCATAACTATTCTTCCAAGGAGGAAGCATCTTTTAATCTCATCGGTGCAGTCAACATCTGAAGTGATTTTGGAGTCACCCAAAATAAAGTCTCTTACTGTTTCCACTGTTCCCCCATCTATTTGCCATGAAGTGATGGTACAAAATACCATGATCTTAGTTTTCTGAATGTTGAGTTTTAAACCAACATTTTCGCTCTCCTCTGTGACAGAGTGAAAGAGAGTGAAAAAGAAGAGGAGAGTGAAATTAACTCTACTGCAATATAAAATAAAAATTAAAGAAAAACAAAAATGAAACTCCAAAATAATTGATCCCCTTGCTAAGAAAATGAATGTGTGTCCAGGTCCCCATTTCTTTGGGCCCACTATGTTCCATTTCCCTCTTTAAATTGTTGCTCAATTTTTTCCCTCCCCAGATACCCTACCACTTTATAATAAGCTTGCATATATCTCTTAAAAGAAGTAGCACAGTGTAGTGTATAAATCAAGGAATTTGGATAAGTCATGTCAGACAAATCTTTTCTAAGAATAGAGAGGGAAGACCATCAGAATACCTCATGGAGTGGTCAGCACTGCACAGTGGAGGTTCAGTGTCTGGAGTCCCCGACAGCCTCTCCAGTGTGTTCCTGGTTATGGATGAAGAGCCTGAACAGGTGAGCGTCAGAATTTCTGAGTGATCTACTGCTCCCTCCAGGTTTCAGCAGTTCACACACAAGTCAGGCTGAGATGGCTGTATGAGTGTAGAGGCCAACGTGGATTAAAGACACGCACATCTCGTAAGAATAGGCTACCATCCATCTCAGAGTTTTCAAAAAGACTACTAATAAAGCAGCATATGCCCAGACACCAGCAGAACTCTCACCCTTAGCCTTTCTGCCTAGTCTTGGCTGATCCAGTACATCTCAAAACAAAGCTGTAGACTTGATACAATGACCAGGAACCAAGAACGTTTGGGAATCACCCTGACAGTCTCTTATAGCAGCCAGAGTGCCTTGTCTGATTTCATACTTATCCATACTCATGTTGGTTATTTTGTAGTTTTATTGTTTGTTTCCTTTATATATTGTATCAGTCCTTGAGTATCTTTAGCTTTGTTCAGGATGTTTTTTCATTGTAAAGCCTTTCTTTAGCATGGTTTCTGTCATTGCCTCATATACAATGTTATGTACCTCTGTCCACAGTTCTTCGGGCACGTTATCTATCAGACCAAATCCCTTGAATCTAATTGTCATTTCCACTGCATAATCATATGGGATTTGATTTAGGTCATACCTGAATGGCCTAGTTGTTACCCTTCTTTCTTCAAGTGTAGCCTGAATTTTGCAATAAGGAGTTCATGATCTGAGCCACAGTCAGCTCCTGGTCTTGTTTTTGCTGACAGTAGAGAGCATCTCAATCTTCAGCTGCTAAGAACATAATCAATCTGATTTTGGTATTAACTATCTGGTGATGACCATGTGTAGAGTCATCTCTCGTGCTGTTGGAGGAGGGTGCTTTCTGTGACCAGTGGGTTCTATTGACAAAACTCTGTTGGCCTTTGCCCTGCTTCATTTTGCACTCCAAGGCCAAACTTGTCTGTTATTCTGGGTATCTCTTGACTTCCCACTTTTGCATTCCAATCACCTATGATGGAAAGGATGTTTTCTTTTTGTGTTAGTTCTAGAAAGTATTATAGGTCTTCATTGAACTAGTCAACTTCAGCTTCTTTGGTTGGGGCAAAGGCTTGGATTATTGTGATGTTGAATGGTTTGCCTTGGAGATGAACCAAGATTATTCTGTTGTTTCTAACATTCCACCCAAGTACTTCATTTCCGACTTCTTTTTGACTATGAGAGTCACTCTGTTTCTTCTAAAGGATTCTTGCTCACAGAAGTACATATAATGTTAAGTGAAAGTTGTTCAGTTGTTCCTAACTCTTTGTGAATCCATGCACTATACACAGTCCATGGAATACTCCAGGTCAGAACACTGGAGTGAAAGAGAGAAGCCTATCCCTTCTCCAGGAGATCATCCCAACCCAGGGACTGAACCCAGATCTCCTGAATTGCAGGTGGATTCTTTACCAGCTGAGCCATCAGGATATAATGCAGCAGTATATGTAATAGGCATCTGAATTAAATTCACCCATTTCTATCCAGTTTCCTTGGTGGCTCAGATGGTAAAGCATCTGCTTGCAATGTGGGAGACCCAGGTTCGATCCCTGGGTCTGGAAGACCCTCTGGAGAAGGAAATGGCAAGCCACTCCAGTATTCTTCCCTGGAAAATTCCATGGACGGAGGATCCTGGTGGGCTATAGTCCATGGGGTCACAAAGAGTTGGACAGAACTGAGTGAATTCACTTCACTTCACTATTGCTGTGCAGTTTAGTTCACTGATTCCTAAGATGTCTGTGTTCTGTCTCGCCATCTCTTTCTTGACAATGCCCAATTTACCTTGATTTATGGACATAACATTCGAAGTTTCTATCAGTATTATTCTTTACTGCATTGAAGTTTACTTTCACTAGCAGACACATCTGCAGCTGATCCCCTTCATGGATCACAGCTTTGTTGTGGCAAAGGGGCTTGCATAACTCAATGAAGGTTTGAGCCATGCCATGTAGGGACACCCAAGACAGATGGGTCATAGGGAAGAGTTCTGACAAAATGTGGTCCACTAGAGAAGGAAAAGGCAAACCGCTCCTGTATTCTTGACTGGAGAACCTTATGGGTAGCATGAAAACTCAAAAAGATATGACAGTGAAAGATAAGGCTGCTAGGTCGGCAGGTGTCCAATATGCTATTGGGGAAAAGCAGGGGTGGCAATTAGCAATAGCTCCACAAAAATTGAAGTGCCTGGGCCAAAGAAAGAATGACACTCAGCTGTTGATATGTCTGGTGGAGAAGGTTATATCACTTGGGAAGACTGATTAATTATTACTATTTTTTATTTTAATTGGAGGCTAATTACTTTACAATATTGTGGTGGTTTTTGCATACATTGACTTGAATCAGCCATGGGTGTGCATGTGTTCTCCATCCTGAGCCCCCTTCCTACCTCCCTCTCCATCCCATCCCTCAGGGTCATCCCAGTGCACCAGCTCCGAGCACCCTGCCTCATGCATCGAACCTGGACTGGGGATCTGTTTCACATATGATAATATACATGTTTCAGTGCTACTGTCTCAAATCACCCCACTCTCGCCTTCTCCCACAGAGTCCAGCAGTCCGTTCTTTACATCTGTGTCCCTTTTGCTGTCTCGCATATAGGGTCATCATCACCATCTTTCTAAATTCCATATATATGCATTAATATACTGTATTGTTCTTTCTCTTTCTGACTTACTTCGCCCTGTACAATAGGCTGCAGTTTCACCCACCTCATTAGAATGGATTCAAATACATTCTTTCTAATAGCTGAGTAATATTCCATTGTGTATATGTACCACAGCTTTCTTATCCATTCATCTGCTGATGGACATCTAGGTTGCTTCCATGTCCTGGCTATTGTAAACAGTGCTGTGATGAACATTGGGGTGCACGTGTCTCTTTCAATTCTGGCTTCCTCGGTGTGTATGCCCAGCAGTGGGATTGCTGGGTCATATGGCAGTTCTGTTTCTAGTTTTGTTAAGGAATCTCCACACTGTTCTCCATAGTGGCTGTACTAGTTTTCATCCCCACCAACAGTGTAGGAGTGTTCCTTTTTCTCCACATCCACTCCAGCATTTACTGTTTGTAGGCTTTTTGAAGGCAGCCATTCTGACTGGCATGAGATGGTACCTATTTTGGTTTTGATTTGCATTTCTCTGATAATGAGTGATGTTGAGCATCTTTTCATGTATTTGTTAGTCATTTGTATGGGAAGACTGATTTATCAAAGCCTTTTAAAAATAATGAGCCTTTGAATCCACTCATCTTTGATGTCCCTTTTTTTTGCATATTCCATTTTTTCTTTTGCACATGAGCCAATTAGTTGGGTTTCTTGCCTTTGTAACTAAAATAATCTTGGTGGAAAAAAGGGACTTAAAGTGGAACACATCTGAACCATTTCTAAAAGGTGGAGTTTTGAAGTTCCCTCAATAAGAGAGCAGCACATAGTTTGTGAAACAATTGAAGGTCCTGTCACAACCTCTAAATTTGAATTCCTGAGGCTGGAAGACTGGCTGAAGTAAGAATCACATTCAGCCCCTATTGGAGCCTCTTTTCCTGTCACAGATCAAGTATTAGAGGTGTTAGGTCCATGGCTGGAGGCTGTCTGGGGGTGAGAAAGGTGACATTCCACGTTATTTTCTTCTAACCTGGATTAAATGGCTCTGTGTGCTTCACGCCATTTTCAGTAGGAACACTACCTGAAAGTCAGTGCTGGGTAGAGGATATGCAGTTGACGAAGAAGGTTTTATTGAGACTTGCAGAAGTGCTGGATGTGGTGACGTCGCACCCTCTGGGCTGGGATGACGCCCCCGCACAGGAGTGATGGATGTCTGGGGAAGCAGGTGGCTCTCCTTCTGTCCTTGGGTCCCTGGCCTGTCGTTCCCACCTGGAGGTGGTGTGTGAAAAGTGGACTGTGGACCCCCACCTGCCCTCAGTCTCCTACCCTTTCCTCAGAGTGTGGGCCGGTCTGGGTCCTCTCAAACCCTGACTCTGTGCTGGCAGTCCCAGTGCCTGTTTCGTGAGAGGACCCACCAATGGTGAGGGTGGGGGTGTGGGTGTGGGTGGGGGTGATGTGAAGCAGATTCTGTCATAGTTTCAGAGTCCCGCACCTCTTCTGCAGACAGATGAGCCTGAGGCAGTGCAGCTTTTTCCTGGCCTTGACTGCAAAGGGGCATGCTGGCCCTACTGAGACGCACACTGCAGAATCGCAGTCCAGCTGCAGACTGGCATCACTTGAAGTGCCTCTACGGGAGTGAAAGGAGGACTAGGGGTGGGGCACCAAGGGGTCTTGGTGATTAAGCCTCCTCTAGTGGTCTAGGAGGGAGTCTTGTGGTACTAGATCCCAGCGCTGCCAAACCTCCAAAGCCTGCTGTGATCACTGGTGCCCACACTGCAACTCTGACAATACCTTACACCAGTGTATGTTTCTGGGGGGGGGGGGGGGGGGAGGGAGCTGTATTTTTGACAATTTTTTCTAAATATGGCAAAAAAGACTTGTTAAATGTAAATGAAATGATAAAATGCATTCTATTTTATTGAAACTAGAGAACATATTTATCATTTTGCTGACAGAAAGCTTAAGGTTCTATTACTTTCAGTAGATGCCAAAATCAGAATCAGAAATATAGTCCGAAGCTACAATCCACTGTGAGAAGTTCTATATTACATTTAAATATGAATAACTCAAGAAGCAGTTTAAGTAAAATATTTCTTTCAGTTAACTTCTGTTCAGCATAATAGTCTGAACTTGTAGGTAAGAAAATAACATCATACTCAGCATTCATTCACAGAAGTATAGTGACTAGATCTGGATTTAGGATGAATATTGTTCTGAAGGAATGTTCCTGAGATCCCTTCTTTCTAGTGCATAAGATTTGTCAGTCTTTGCCAGAGCTGTTCATGAATGGGCTTATTTCCATTCCTAGACTAATTCTCATTCTATGTGATTTCCAGGTAGGGGAGACTTTGATGGAATCAAAACATTCTTTTTTTCACTTGATCTCAACAACCTTAATGTCGGGTTTCTTTTTAAATATTAATTTTGTTAACGCTCACTGTAAGAGTGTCTTTTAACCCAGGAATATTTTCCAACTTTGTAAGAAATTGAAGTGAGTGTAAGTTGTACATGTACTATGACAGAGTCAGTATCAAAAATAGTATCACACAGATGGAAAGACACCAGAAAGTGCTACCAGAAAGCAAAGCATTTTTCATTGTTTTTTGAATTTGGAAGAGGTGTTGTCAGAAAATATTGTAATTTGACCTTCTGAGGAAGCAATGTGAACAGTTTAGTTTGGGAAATATTCAATTTCTTACAATTTCTCATGTACTAGCCTCCCCTATAATAATTATTAGGAAGTGGTGAAGGCAATCTTTGCCAGTGTTTAGAAGGAATATTTATTTTTATTTGTTTGTGCTATGTCTTAGTTGCAATATGGAGATCTATAGTTGCTGCATGTGGGATCTAGTTTTCTGACCACAGATCGAACCAGGTCCCCTGCATTCAGAGATTAAAGTTTTAGCCACTGGACAACCAGGAAAGTTCCTCTGCTAGGGTTTATGTATGGTATTTGCTATTCTTTGTGCCCTAGGACAGGTATTAATATGATCCTCACTATATGGATACGGAAACTAAGACTCTGTGAATTGAAGTAGCTTTCTAAAAGTCCAGAGCTAATAAAAGCAGATAAGATAAACTCATGTCTGACGAACCCCACATTTTCCCTATTTTTTTGAAACAACATGTATCTCCTTTATGAAACTGACTCACATTTTGTTATAGAAAGATGGGGGATCTAGAAAGAAAACAGAAATAATTTAAAAGAGGGGGATGTGGTAATGGGCTTGAGGAAATAGGGACCTAGAATCACATTTATTTTTCTAGGAACCAGGATCAATTCTTTTGGAAATTTTCAGGATTCCCTCAGCTCTTGCCACTTCTTCACATTTGCAATATTTTCTCTATTTCCCTAAAATTGTTAGAAAGGTGTGAAAATAATAAAAACATTGCATTACTGCTTATAGAAATGAGGGAAGGACAGGAGAGACACCTGGCTTCTGAATAAAGGTGTCAGGTGGAAGGGGAAGGCAACAGGAGGTAGAAAGGAGATACACATTCTGGTCCCCAAGCAAAGAACAAAGAGACCATGTCTTCTAAGAAGACAATCCAGGAGGAAGGCTGCTGGAAGCATCAGTGAGAACTGATCTTGGATGTTAATGGCCCTCTTATTTCAGGCTCAGAAACACCCAGAATGAGACGTGACACTTAGAAACTGGATGCTGATTATTTTATTGGTAAACTGAAGACAGACTGCCTTCCTCCAATCTCATGGCCTTCTGAAGGACTGGTATCTTCATAGTCATGCTCTGAAAAGCAAAAGAGATGGTTCTTATTAGGTGGGCAGGTGGTTTCCAATCCTTGCAGATAATAGTGAAAGGAGGTAGCTAAGAGCCCGCATTCCCCTTCTCTTCTTCTTCCCTCTCCTGTTTCCTTCCAAATTTCTTTTGATCTGTCATTTTTATGCACCTAATAGAGAATGTGCTCTAAATTGTTGCTTGCAATATAAAAGGTTGTTCTTAAGTTGTTTATCTCTTGGTTGCTATTTAAAGTCTTCAAATATATATTTACAAAGATGGTTACTGCTACCCATTTTTAACTAGTGAAAAACTGAAACTGGCCTAAATGTCCATTGATACAGGGTTGGTTAAAGAAATTATGGCACAGCCAAACAATGGAATAGCAGAACTTAAAAAGCAAACAAATGAGGATTAAACAGACCCATAGAACTCTATGAACTGCTACAGATATTTTTAAAAACTATGTTATTGGAAATAGTCAACCTATAAATCCACAAAAATATGACATCATTTGTGGATAAAAAAATACAATTATGTTTAAGGGTGTAA
This sequence comes from Odocoileus virginianus, assembly GCF_023699985.2. Classification (NCBI taxonomy): domain Eukaryota; kingdom Metazoa; phylum Chordata; class Mammalia; order Artiodactyla; family Cervidae; genus Odocoileus; species Odocoileus virginianus. Next base: position 17,181,132 of record NC_069696.1, on the reverse strand, counting down.
GTGTTTCCAAGAGGATGTTCAAGAGTTAACTGTGGTGACCTTTGGGAAAGGAAGTGGGAAGGTAGGATGTGGATGCCTTTAAGAGTTAGCCTCATACCTTTCTGTTCAGTTATTTTTTTACCTTGACCATATACTAATTGAAAAGGAAATATTTTAGCTAGATAAATTTAGCAAACTAAACTTAAAGTATCATTTGGTAAGGACTGTGGACCTGAGAGGCCTGGTCGGGTTCTAACTGAGAAGAGAGGTCACTGAGCTGGAGGAGGAGGAGAGAAAAGGACAAGGGAGAGCATGGTGCCCTGCCTCATCACCAACCCACCTTAGGACAGGTGGTCATCGGGGATAAAGTGATGTATGATCCTTGATTCTCAAAAGGAATAATCTTATATAGCTCGTAATAATTATAAGGTTTTGCTACCTTATTTCAGACTATCTGAATAGACACCTTTCGAACTTGGGTTCAGAACTATGCAATTTTCACATATTTTCTGTTGATTCAGTGACTCACTAAAGTGTGAGACCTGTAGGGTTAGGGCCCTTGATGGAGAGGGAGCTGGAGTCATACCTGTCAATGACTCTCAGATTACTCGGATGGTGATTCTTCATCTGGACTCTCCTCAGGTTTCTCCTCTGGTGGGGGTGGCCCTGGTGGAGGTGGTGCTGATGCAGGTGGTCCTGGTGGAGGTGGTACTGGTGGAGGTGGTCCTGGTGGAGGTGGTCTTGGTGGAGGTGGTCCTGATGCAGGTGGCTCTGGTGGAGGTGGTTCTGATGGAGGTGGTCCTGGTGGAGGTGTCCCTGGTGGAGGTTCCTCACCTTCGGCTTCATCATTAGGAGGGGGTCCAGGTGGTGGCCCTCCAGGTCCTCCATGATGTGGTTTGGGGAAGTTGTCTGAATTTGAATTTGAGTTTGTTTAAAGAGAGAGGAAGTAGGTAATAGAAGGCTCCCCTCTCATTTTGATCTCTGATAAACTTTTTGGACAGTTTCTTCCTCCAGAACCGACTTTCAAGTACTAGCTTCCTTCCTAAACACTTCATCTTTTTGCAGTACCCACATACTAGTGAAACTGAGTCTTAGTTCTTTGCTCTTGAGTAAAAGAGTGACTTCAATTTGGTAAAAGAAGGTGCTGGATAGCTTAGACTCACCAGAGGATGTCTCCAAGGATAGAAGTAAAGCAAAGCGATTAATCAGGTTAGTTATGCTTGTCAGTTATATTTTCGGTCATTGACATAACCTGCCCACTATGACTCCATATATGACCTGTTGAGAGTATATGTGGAACCCTCTGGGTCTAAAACTGTGTGGAGCAGTAGTGAGACAGAGAGAGAGAGGGAGTGGGAGAGAGAGACAACATGATGGCCCAGCAGGAGTCACTAAATAAGTTGCAAATTTTAATTAGGTACTGTGACATATCTGAGCAGAAAACCAGAGCACAAATGAACCAGACCTAGCTTCTTTGCAGGTTTTCTGAATGACATATTGAAAGAGAATACTGAGGAAGAAGGCAATAGTTGAGTGATTGGCTCTCAGTAGGCTGCAGGAGTCAGAAATGTGACTCCTTCCATTTGTTGTCATCTCTCAACCATCATTTCCGGCCTGAGGGAACAGGCAGCATATCCAGTGTCATCCAGGCTAGACATCATGTTATTCATGTTATGGCCTTGCTCGTGGTCCCTAAGACCAATGTTAGAAAGGATGGCCTTTATCTTTAGTGTTTCTAGCACTGATTATACCTATTCAAAAGATAATGATGATAACAGGACACCAGAGAACTGAAAATTGTTAATGAAAAAAATAAAGATGATGGAGTATTAATTGCAACTTACCTAATACAGTTCTCAGCAACTCTTCACTGCTGCTTTCTAGGAAAAGAAGCAGAAGATGAGCCTGTATCCTTCAGGGCTCACAATGTTCTACAGGAAAAGGGACACACTCTGTGTATACTCTAAGATATTATAACTTTTTGACTGCCATCTTGATGCTGTTGCAAAAGGAGGAAGACATGAAAGTATGGCAGGCCTGTTTCTGTGTTGAGAATCAACCAGAAACTCAAAAGAGGAGAGACCTTATCCTTCCTCGATCCCTCAACTCTCATATTAATTTAAGTTAAATGCTGGAATATTTCAGTGTGATGTTTTAGTGTCCTTTTGCCCTCTTAATTTATGAAATACTTTACTTATATTAACATGGTTTCACAGGGTAAAAGGACCAGGAGTAAAGACGTGGATATAATCCTGCTGATATTGGGCAAAACATTCTGAAATATTAACCGTAATATTGGGAGTAAAATGAGACCACTGTGCCCTGGAATCTCCATATCTCTAGGTTGACACAGAGAGATTTATTATGCTAGTCTCTGTCTCTGAAATACCTCTGAATGGGCTTCACCTCCTCCATCCATCTGGCACCCCCTAGGAAGGCCACCTTCATCCACTGCCTCCTTTAATTATCATAGCATCTTCATGAGGGAACTTGTCTGTTCCAGTCTTGCCTTTTTGCAGTGCATCTTTCATAGCACAGAGATAAGTCTTAATTTGTCATTCCTCTGCTTAAAAATTCTGTGCTGTTTTTCAGCTGTGCTAAATTTGAGGCCTTCACATCATAGAGGAGGTGAAGGACCTTCCTCTTGTCTTAAGCAGTCTGCAGCCACATCTCTCACTTATGTCTCCTCTTTACAAGCTTCCTCACTTCAGTATGATCCTCCAAGCCCCAAGCAGAGTCTCAGTACCCTCCACCTTATTCTTACCAGAAACCGGGTCTTGAGCTGAGCTCAGGGCCAGCAAGGCCACTGAGAGCAGGATCAGCTGCATCTTGGAAGAAGCTCTCGATTTGCTCTCAGCTCTGTCCTGGGAGGAACCGGGCAGCTTCCTTTATGAAGGGGTTCAGAACAATGGTGTCTTTGAGTTCTATACTGGGCAGATCTTGTCACCAGAGAGACACAGTTATAGTTGGGACTTATCCCAGCCGGATGGAGCAGGTACAACGTTACGAGTGTGTCATTTGTAAAAGGTACAACGTGTGACGTGGGCAAAGCTTCTGAGGGAGAATGTCCAAGCAGTCAGCACAGATATTAGAACTGCTCTGTCGTCATTTGATTTTCAGTTTTTTGGTGAATTCCTTTCTTTGTCCTTCCACTTGTCATTTGTGTGTGTTTTGGCTGTGATCTCTGACCTTTATATGGCCCAAACTCCATCATTCATGATATTCATTTATCTATGTATATGATGCATTGAAAATCATTTTGATAATAGGGATCATTTCAGTTTATTTATGAAATATATGTGGATAACATCCCTGGGCACACATGGATGGCAGTATGCTGACCCTCAGCCTTTTCAGGTTACCAGATATCATCCAGGTCTATCTGTTCTCTAATAGGAAAGTATTGGATTTGCCCAACAAGGTAACCTGACTTTCTATTCTTCTCAATAACTTAGGATTTACAATATTTAATCAGAGCAAAGGTAGACACAGAATCTACAACAAGACTTGTAGGACTGAGGAAAATGAATACACCACTGCTTGAATGGACCATGTTATTCTATGTCTTTGAGATTTCTTCTTTTATTTTCTAGAATCACTGTGAGATAATATTTGGTTTATTTCTGCTAGGAAAGAATTTTAACCTCCCTGTCTTCCACTGATAATTTCATAGCCACACTTATGAGCTCCCAAAGGACAGTATTATATTCCTGTCAAATATGCAATTTTGTTGCCTTGATCTTACACTTTTCTGTGAGTTTTCATGTTAGAAAATGTTTTCTCAGATTATTCTTAAACACTGGGAATTTTGTCTAGAATATTCTGACACTCATTCTCCCCACCGTCTACATGAAACTTACTTGTTGATATTTTCTCTCCTCAATCCACTGCTGTATTTATTTATTAGTAGCTTATTTTTTGTTGTGCATTTTGCAGGATATTTGTTGTTGCTGTTTAATTAAGGTTTATTCTTCACTAGGGGCTACCCTGGTGGCTCAGAGGTTGAAGTGTCTGCCTTTGTTGACTTTTATTTATAAATTTCATAATGAGATATTGTGTTTCCAAACCTTTTTTTTGGTTACCTGCATTCCTCTTTACACTTGCTGAGGTTTTCTTCTGATCTTAACAGGTCAGTTGAAAAAAAATTCTTTCCCCCATGTACATAAGTTTGCTTTAAAAACAGCAATACATTCACACAGGTTTCTAGTATCTTATTCTTCTGGCTTCATAAAAGTTGCCTTTTTTTTTTTTTGGTTGCCATTACAAACAGTACAACAATGAAGATCATGTGTTTGCTACTTTGAACACAGTGATACAAATATGTCTGGGAAGGCATAGTGTTGGTTAAAATTGTGGATGCCTCTTTTAGCTGGGCAAAACGTTGGTTCTTTAATCACAATAACTCTAAACTTTGGAAAGTTTAAAGAGAAAGAGTGGTCAAAGTGTTGTCTATCAGAGTGTGTATTGGTAAACCCCCTGCACTGCTTTCAGTGTTTTGCCTGGCAGTGTCTCCCAGGTTCTGGGCTCCATTGATGAGAGCCACAGAAGGCATTTCTTGCCATCTCTGTGTCCAAGTGTCTGTAGATTCTGCTCACCACTTTGTCATCAACATAAGGGGGTCTGAGACTTTCAATGTCTCTTCCTCTGAATTCAAAGAGAATTACAACCATAACTTCTTCTATATGGAATCTAAAGCAACACTTATCTCCCTCCTATTTGTATTAAGACATTTAAGAAGGAAGGAAGCAGATATCCTTAAAAGAATGATTTTGTTAAATGGTTAATGAATGACTCACTATTCCTCCAGTTGGGTTTATCTTTAAAAAGAAATTATTTATTTAAGTTTGGCTGCGATGAGTCTTTGTCACTTGTGGGCTTTCTCTAGCTGCAGCAAGCAGGGGCTACTCTTCACTGCAGAGTGTGAGCTTCTTGCTGCAGTGGATTCTCCTGTTGCAGAATACAGTCTTTAGACCCACAGGCTTCAGCAGTTACAGCATATGGGCTCAGTAATTATGGCATATAGACTTAATTGCTCTGTCACATGTGGGAACTTCTTGGACCAGGGATGGAGTCTGTGTCCCCTGCATTGGCAGATTCTTATTTCCTGTGCCACCAAGGAAGTCCCATTTTTGTGTATTTTATGGAGAATACTTTGTACATAACCTGTGTATACCAAAAACTAAATTCTAGGTCAAAATATATGCAGGTAGCAAGTGTTAACCTCTCATTAATAGCTGTAATAATTTAAAGAAGTAGTAGTTCATGGAAGTACTGATTTGCTCTCTATTCCTTGTTCAAGCCATCTTTTGGATAACATATATGAGGCCGAACTGTTCCACTTATACAGAATGCAGACAGTATTAATATGTAACGGAACAATCAGCACTGTTATTCAGGATGGCAAAGGTCCAATGATCAGAGCCCACCCAAAGCTTGTGTAGTGTGTTCCTGGTTGGATGAAGCATCTGAATCAGTGAGGGTCAGAATTTCTGGAAGATGCACTGCTGCCTCCAGGTTTCAGCAGTTCACAAGTCAGCCTGAGATGGCTCTGTGAGTGTAGAGGCCAATGTGGATTAAAGCCGTGTGTACCTCCTATGAGCAGGGCCACCATCCATCTCATTGTTTTATAGTTTTCAAGATGACTGCTGAGTAAGGCAGCATACACCCAGGTATGAACAGAGCTATCACCCTCAGCTGCTCAGCTTAGTCTAGCCTGGTCCGGCACATTTCTGGACGTGGAGCTATAAACTTGAAACAATGGTCAAAAACTCATTTACTCTGCCAATCCTGCTGACAGTCTCTTCTAGCAGCTAGTGTGGCAGATTTGCAATCATATTTTGAAGTTTTATTATTGTTGGGTTTATCATATATTATGGATAATGATACTATGCATGAATATATTCTATAAATATTTGCCCCTAATTCCTAATGTGAATGTCTTTTAATTCTGTTTTTGGGTTTTTTGTTATAAGGACTTTAACCCTCTTGTTTCTTTTATGTCTGTGCCTTTTATGTCCTAGTTGTGATTGTTTTCCTATCTTACTACCATAAACACTCCTATTTCCCATCCCACTATCATATACATTCCCTTCCTGCTTCTCCACCTCAACATCATATATGTACACATTTGTTTTGAGACAATAAGTCAGTTGTCTTTTTTACCCATTCAAAATGGTAATTTTTGTGATTTCTGTATAGTAGAGGACTAAAATATTTAAAAATAATTGGGTAGCTAATTATCCTTAAATGCTACTGAATAATCCACTCTCTGTCAGGGATGTGAATTGCCATTTTCATCACAAAACAAATTTATTTACATGTGCAACTTTATAGCTGAAAGTCTTCTAATCAGTCCCTGTGCCCAGCACAGCCACAAATGCTAAATATTCACTGGCTCATGAATCTTCAAAATAGCCCCTTAATTTCTTTGCATTATGTTCATTTTCATAAGAAGGAATCAGATTATAACATGATCAATGACTTTCACAAATCCTTACACTTTATGAATTTTAACATAGATAGAAAATACAGTTAGGATATATGAGTAGCAGCAAACTTAGCAAAACAGTGGAAAGGGAAAGGGAGAATGAGAGCTTTGATTGAAAGTAGTTTATCCACAGGAAAATATCTGAACGGGTTCCTAAGATGAGGGGGTGAGATAGGGAGCTACTGGCCACAAAGGAAGAGCTAGAGATAGATTAAGGCCCTAGGATAACATTTTTGAGCCACTAAATCCACTCATTTGAGGTCTCTGTTATTTTCATATTCCATTTTCCTTTTCTCATGCAGGTAATTTTAGTTGGGCTTCTTGCATTTGAAACCAAACTGATCTTGGTGGAAAAGAAGAGTGCCAACTGCTAAACACAAAATGTGAGACATTTCTGCCACTAACAAAGAGTACTGGACTTTCCTCAATAAAAAAGCAGCAAGTGACCAAAACCAAACAAAGACAACACATAAAAAAAAAACTACAGGCCAATATCATTGATGAACATAGATGCAAAAATCCTCAACAAAATTTTAGGAAACAGAATTCAGCAACACGTCAAAAAGCTCATACACGATGTTCAAGTGGGATTTTTTCCAACAATGCAAGGATTCTTTAATGTACACGAGTCAATTAATATAATATCCCATTTTAACAAACTGAAAGAAAAAAACATATGATAATTTAAATAGATGCAGAAAAAGCTGTTGACAAAATTCAGTACCCATTTATGATTAAAACTCTTCAAAATTGGGCACACAAGGAACCTACCTCCACATATTGAAGGCCATATATGACAAGCCTACAGCAAATGTTATTTTTAATGGTGAAAAACTGAATGCATGTAGACTTTCATGACTATTATTTAACATAGTTCTGGAAATCCTTGCTACAGCAAACAAAGAAGAAAAAGAAATAAAAAAAAATCCAGATTGGAAAAGTAGATGTAAAGCTCTCACTGTTTGACAATGACATGATACTGTACATTGAAACCCTAAAGATAGTATCAGAAAATTATAAGAGCTAATCAGTGAATTTAGGAAAGTTGCATGATACAAAAACAATACACCAAAATCACTTGCATTTCTATATACTCACAGTAAAAAATCAGAAAGAGCAATTAAGGAATCAACCCCATTTCACCATGTCCCACGAATAATTAAATATCTAGGAATAAACATACCTAAAGAAACAAAAGAACTGTACACAGAAAATTATAAGACACTAGTGAAAGAGATCACAGAGACATAAATAGATGAGATATTCCATGTTCCTGGGTAGGAAGAAGCAATATCCTAAAAATGACTATATTACAAAATGCAATCTAGAGATTCAATGTGATCCCTGAGAAAGGGCCAATGACATTCACAGAGCTAGAACAAAAATTTCACAATTTGTAAACACAAATGACTCCAAATAGCCAAAGCAGTCTTGAGAAAGAATAAAGGAGCTGGAGGAATCAACCTTCCTGACTTCAGATTATACTACAAAGCTACAGTCATGAAGACAGTATGGTACTGGCACAAAACCAGAAATGTAGACCAATGGAACAAGATAGAAAGCACAGAAATAAACCAATGCACCCACAGATATCTTGTTTTTGACAAAGGAGACAGAAATATTCAATGGGGCAAAGACAGCCTGTTCAATATATGGGTGGGAAAACTGGACAGCTACATGTTCAAGAATGAAATTAGAACACTTCCTAACACCATAAACAAAGATAAATTTAAAATGGATTAAAAACCTAAATGTAAGACAAGAAACTATAAAACTTCTAGTGGAAAACATAGAACACTTGATGACATAAATCACAACAAGATCCTCTATGACCCACCTCTCTTGTAATGGAAATATAAAAGCAAATGTAAACAAGAGGGACCTAATTAAACTTAAAAGCAAGTTTTAAGCAAAGGCTACTTAAAACTTTCATTTCATTTTCATAGCAAAGGCTACTATAAGCAAGGTGAAAGGACAACCCTCAGAACGGGAGAAAATAATAGGAAATGAAAGCAACTGACCAAGGATTAATTTACAAAATATACAAGCAGCTCATACAACTCAAACCAGAAAAACAAACAACCCAATCAAAAAGTGGGAAAAAGACCTAAACAGACGTTTCTCCAAAGAAGACATACAGATGGCTAACAAACACATGAAAAGATGTTAAACATTGCTCATTATTAGAGAAATGCAAATGAAAATTACAGTGAGGTATCACCTCTCACCAGTCAGAATGGCCCTCATCAAAAAGTCTACAAACAGTAAGTGCTGGAAAGGGTATGGAGAAGAGGGAACCATCTTGCACTGTTGGTGGGAATGTAAATGGACATAGCCATTACGGAAGATGGTATGCTGCTGCTGCTGCTGCTGCTGCTAAGTCATTTCAGCCTTGTCCGACTCTGTGCGACCCCATAGATGGCAGCCCACCAGGCTCCGCCGTCCCTGGGATTCTCCGGCAAGAACACTGGAGTGGGTTGCCATTTCCTTCTCTAATGCATGAAAGTGAAACTGAAGTCGCTCAGTTGTGTCCAACTCTTCACAACCCCATGGACGGCAGCCTACCAGGCTCCTCTGTCCATGGAATTTTCCAGGCAAGAGTACTGGAGTGGGTTGTTATTGCCTTATCCAGGAAGACGGTATGGAGAGTCTTTAAAAAACTAGGAATAAAACCATCACATGCTCTAGCAATCCCACTCGTAGGCAAATACCCAGAGGAAACCAAAACTGAAAAAGACACAGGTATTCCATTGTTCACTGCAGCACTATTTACAGTCACTAGAAAATGGAAGCAACCTAGATGTCCATCGACAGATGAATGGATAAAGTAGTGGTCCATACACACTAGGGAATATTACCCAGCCATAAAATGGAGTGTATTTGAGTCAGTTCTAATGAGCTGGAGGAACCTAGAACCTATTATACAGAGTGATGTAAGCCAGAAAGAGAAAGATAAATATCATATTCTAAAGCATGTATATATGGAATCAAGAAAAATGGTACTGAAGAATTTATTTGCAGGACAGCAATGGAGAAACATACATAGAGAAAAGACTTCATGGACATGAGGAGAGGGGAGGAGACGGTGAGATGTGTGGAAAGAGTAACAGTGAAACTTGCATTAACAAATGTCAAATAGATAGCAATATGGAATTTGCTGTATGGTTCAGGAAACTCACACACAAACTCTGTATCAACCTAGCAGGGTGGGATGGTGAGGGAGACAGAGAGAGGTTCAAAAGGGAGGGGATATATGTATACCTATGGTTGATTCATGTTGAGGTTTGACAGAAAACAGAAAAATGCTTGAAAGCAATTATCTTTCAATTAAAAAATATATGACAGAAAAAGAGACACAGATGTACAGAACAGAATTTTGGACTCTGTGGGAGAAGGTGAGGGTGGGATGTTTAGAGAGAACAGCATCAAAACATGTATATTATCTAGGGTGAAACAGATCACCAGCCCAGGTTGGATGCATGAGACAAGTGCTCCAGGCTGGTACACTCGGAAGACCCAGAGGGATCGGGTAGAGAGGGAGGTGGGAGGGGGGATTGGGATGGGGAATACATGTAAATTCATGGCTGATTCATGTCAATGTATGGCAAAAACCACTACAATATTGTAAAGTAATTAGCCTCCAACTAATAAAAATAAATGGAAAAAAAAATATGGCACATCGTTTGTGAAACAACCAAGGGTAATTCTTGTGTCAAATTCTGTTAATTTGACTTCCTAGATTTGGAGGATTAGATGGAACAACTGTCATATTGTGCCCCTTTTATAGCCTCTTTTTCTGTCACAGACATTGGGGTTGTTGAAAGTTAAGGTGCGAAATGTACACATAACTACACCTGTAAGGGGAAAAGTTGGGGGTTCTTAAGCAAGAAAATGATATGATCTAACTTGTATTTTTCAAAGATCATTCTGGTTGTTGAGTGGAGAACTGATACAGGGTGTGGCAGAGGGCCAGAATGTTACTGAAGATGGCTGAAAGGCTGTTACACTCCTCAAGTAGAGAAAGAATCATCTCCTGCGCCAGATTCCTGTGGTAGACATGAAGGATGGACTCATATTTGGGGTATATTTTGATAGTTCATCCAAATGGACTTGCTAATGGGAGAGTGCAGGGGATGCGTGGTCCAGAATGAATCCCAGGTTAATTTTTAAACAAATGGATGAAACACCTGACTTTTCTATTTTTATTTTTTCTGAAACAGCTGTTTTTAACTGAGAAAAGATTGCAGGAGAGCAGCTTTCAGGGAAGGTGATTAGAATTCTCCTTGGCACGTGCCAAATTAAGCATCTATATGAGGAGCTACGTGCATTGCTTGAGAGCTTCCGTTCCTTTTCAGTTACCTAAGCTTCTGTTGCGGTCATGCTCTTTGCTTCCTCCCCACCCTTCCTGATGGACAGCCTTCTCTTTCAGCTCTTCCATTTCCCCTGTTTTTGTTCTGACTGGTGAGTTCAGGGCTGGTATTTTTCCTGTCACAGCACACTAATCTCTTACCTACGTGGCAGACACTGGAAAAGGTTATTGAAAGGTTCTAAACTGAGTGATATTTTGAAGAGCCACCTGCTATTTCCAGTCCTTTCCAAGCCAAAGGGAAGCCTGCCTTCCAGCAGGACTGCCCCCTCCCTGGCCCCTACTCAAATTTGCTGCCACCTCCCTCTCCTCCTTATCTGTGAGACTTCTTTGTCACTGGAAGGTCTTCCAAAAGTCGCCTGGTGATGACTGTTCTCCACTTTGCTTTCCAAATTATTGTCTGAGGAAACAAGAAACATTCATCCTAGTACAGAGAGGGGATCTTTTTATCACTAAAACCTCCTTCTCTCTCACCAAGCCCAGGTGGAATCATTTTGCCTCACCACATAGCCATACAAATTTCCCACATTGCCAACTGCGAATACAGGCCCCTTTCTGGAATATATCCATTATTATGCCAAGAAAAGAAACCAATCTGCCCAGTCACCCTGAAAAGGCACATTTACCTACAGAAAAACTCACTGTATCAGAAAGTCTTCTGCAATATTATCTGCAACCTTTTGGAAAGGCCCAAACACTTATATACAGAGCAAGGGACCCGTTCATTTACATCAGTCAAGGGCACTGTCTTTAGGACTTCTCGCTATGTGACTCTCCTTGTGAGAACTCAAGAACATCATTCTAAAATTACTATTTTGTTGTTGTTTTTCAGTTGCTAGGTTCTGTCTGACTCCCTGCTTCTTCATGGACTGTAGCACACCAGGCTCCTCTGTCCTTCACTGTCTCCCAGAATTTGTTTAAATTCATGTGCTTTGAGTTGATGATGCCATCTAACCATCTCATCTTTTGTAGCTCCTTCTCCTCCTCCTGCTCTCAATCTTTCTCAGCATCAGGGTCTTTTCCAATGAGTTGGCTCTTTGCATCAGGTGGCCAATGCATTGGAGCTTCAGTCTCAGCATCAGTCCTTTCAATGAATATTCAGGGTTGATTTCTTTTCGGATTGAATTGATTGATCTTTCTGTAGTCCAAGGGACCCTCAAGGGTCTTATTCCAAACCACAATTTAAAAGCATCAGTTCTTCAGTGCTCAGCCTTCTGTATGGTCCAACTCTCACATCTGTACATTTCTACTGGAGAAGCCACAGCTTTGACTATGTGGACTTTGTCAGCAAAGTGATGTTTCTACATTTTAATACTCTGTCTATGTTTATCATAGCTTTCTTTCCAAGGAAGAGTGTCTTTGAATTTAATGGCTGCAGTCACTGTCTGCAGTGATTCTGGAGCCCAAGAGAATAAAATCTTTCACAGTTTATACTTTCCCCTTTCTATTTGTCATGAATTGATGGGATCCATATGGCATGATCTTGGCAAGAATTACCATCAGCACTGCTCAAAAACCGAAGAATTATATTAAACATTATACTAGTTCTGAAATAAATTCCAGATGATGATATTAATTATTTCAATCATCAAATTAAAGAAGAGTATGTTATACTAAATATATTTAGTATGTTAAATTTATATTTATATACTAAATATACTATATATGATATTTAGTATATTTATAATATACTATATTTAGAATACTATATATAGTATACTATATGTAGTATACTGTAGTATAGTATATTTATAGTATAATATATTTAGTATGTTTATAGTATAGTATACTATATTTAGTATATTTATAGTATTTATACTATATACTATATATTTATATACTAAATATATTTAATATTTAGTATGTTATACTAAATATAACAGCATAACAAGCACTTGAAAATCAGAATGTATGTAATATAAAAAATTTGGAAATACAGTACCTTGAGGCCAAATTCTAAAAATTAAAGTCTACAAGTCCAGTGAAATCTAGAATAGGCCCTAATTAAGTCATCAGAGAAATAATCCCTGAAATTGCATAGCAAAACTACCACATGTAAAAGTTAAAAAACAGAGGGAGGATTACTTAAGCCAAGAAAATATCAGCAAATAAATTTCAGACAGAGATTGGGGTGAGATAAGTATCAAAATATTCTACAGAAAATCCCCTGCATTAAATAACAATCTGAGAAAACATTCTGTAACTTGTTCTGAACTGATGGAAAATAGATGAAGGCAATGAAATTGAGGTTTTCCCCCAGACTTTAAATTTTCTATTTTGTCCTGGGCTATAACTGATTAATAATGTTGTGGTAGTTTCAGGTGAACTGCCAGGGGAGTCTCTCTCTTTTCTAAGTTCATTTGTATCATTTCCTTTTAGATTACACAATAACAGATGTTATCTAGTATTTCTCCTTCTCTGACTTACTTCACTTACAACACTCTCTAGGTCGATCCATGTTACTGTCAATGGCATTATTTTATAATATTTAATGGCTGAGTAGTATTCCACTGTATGTATGAAGAGAGTATCAGAGTGTCATATTTGGAATGCATCACTGTCACTAAATTCCCAGTGGCAGCCAGGGTCAGGGGGGTGGTAAAAATATTTCCTAGCAGAAGTAAAATCAAATAGAATTTCATGGGAGATTTCAGAAAAGGGAAAGGGCATGGAAGAAGCTTTAGACACATTAAAATAACATGATCTATTCAAGGAACTATATTCATCTTGTCCTGCCCTAGATACCCTATGGTGAATTCCATGTATCCCTTTTTTTCCCTAAAGAATATAACTCCCAATAATAATAATAATAGAAAGTCTTAGGCCATCTTTGTTCAACAATGACAAGCTTCCTTATTAGAACCAAAAAATCTTAGATGACCTCTGGGGGCCTGAGCTGACTGAGGGTCAAACTTCTGCCTTCCATGTGTGCACAGGCATGGGTTCTCCACACACACTTCAAAGACAAACCAAGATAATCTCTACGTCATCAAAATATTCTTCTATGTGTCATGTGCCTAGGTACCCAAATACCATGAATGATGGATTTTGGTCATAATAATGTCCAAAGATATTGACCAACTTCACTTTGGGTTATAGAATCACTGTCAACACACACACACATAAACACATGAGGAACACAAGGGCAAGATAGAGAAAGAGTCTCAAGGAACAGACAGAAAATCAAACACAAAAGAAGAATTCTAGTATCTGTGCTGACTCCTTGGAAACTGATGCTATAAAAACTCTCAAGTTTCATGTTGCACCTTTTGAAAACAAGACACTAGGCACATCCAACCGATTCCATTCTGCTGAGCTACTTCCCAACTATAACCATGTCTATCTGGTGACAAGTGCTGCTCAGTATAGAACTAAATGATACCATTTTTCTGGTTCCCGTTGTTAAGGAAGCTGCCTGGTTTCTCCCGTCACAGAGTTGACCGCATTCCAGAGTTTCTTTCAAGATGCCACTCAGTGGCCTTGCTGGTCCTGAGCTCAGATCAAGGGCCAGTTTCTGGTAAGAATAAAGGGAGAGAGTGGTGAGACTTGGCTTCAGATTTGAAAGATCACACTGCAGTGAGGAAGCTGGTAAAGAGGAGACATATATGAAAGGAAAGGTGAACTTCAAAGTTCTTAAGACAAGGACAAGGCCCTTTACATCCTCACTGATGCCAAGGACTCACATTTTATTTCAAGTGCTGTTGTAGCCTGATACAGAACTTTAACCAGAGGAATGACAAAGTAAAATCTGTTTTTTACAAAGGTCAGTTTGACTGCAATGAAGGATGAATTACAAAAAGATAAGACACTTCCTCTTGAAGATGCTATGGTAACTGAGGTAGGCAGTGGATGACGGTGGCCTTAGGGAATGCCAGATGGATGGAGGAAGTGAAGCGCATTCAGAGCTTTCTCAGAGAGAGAGACTCCCTCTCTCTACATGGAGATACGGAGATTCCAGGGGCCAGTGCTCTAATTTTACTCCCACCCACATTGAATATTTCTATGTGCTGTGCCCAGTATGGGCAAGGTTGTATCCACATGTTTAATTCTGGTCCTGCAGCCTTGAGAAACCATGTTAATATAAATAAAGTATTCCATGAATTAAGAGGACAGAAGGACACTACAATATGACATTGAACTACCCCAGCACTCAGCCTGAATTAACATTAGGGTTTGAAGGATCCTAGGCAGGACAAGAGAGATGAATCCTCAAAGGACTGATCCTCAAAACAGAAGTGGCTCTGCCACCCCTTCATGTCTTCCTCCTTTTGCAACAGCATCACAGACTGGGGTTCACAGTTAACTTAGAGAACATACAGGCTGTGGCTGGAAATGTCGCTGTAAAATGTTTCCTGTAAAATGGCTGTGAGCCCTGAAGGATTTAGAAAGTACTCTGTTCTTCAACTTCCACTTCTTTTCCTAGAAGACAACAATGAAAGTTTTTCAACTGCACAATTGGAAAACAATTAATCCTTAAATTATCAATGCTTTTTATTACCAGTAAAAGCTTTTCATTTCTCTGGCATCTTATTAGTATCACTGTCTTGTCATGAACTGATTCATGTTAGAGCTCCTAGAAATAAAGGTAATCCTTTACCCAATCTTGATCGGAGGGCTATGAGCAAGGTCAAACTTGGGATTGACATATTCCCACTACTATATATGCTATATAGACTATTGATAATCAACAAGGACCTACAAGGAACTTGATTCAATAATCTGCAATAATCTTTATGAGAAAAGAATCTCAAAAGGAATAGACATTTGTATATGTATATGCAAATAAATGTTCATACTGTTCATGGGGTTCTCAAGGCAAGAATACTGAAGTGGTTTGTCATTCCCTTATCCAAAGTGTTCGAGGCATCACTGGGAACAAAGCTAGTGGAGGTGATGGGATTCCAGTTGAGCTATTTCAAGTCCTGAAAGATGATGCTGCGAAAGTGCGGCACTCAATATGCCAGCAAATTTGGAAAACTCAGCAATGGCCACAGGACTGGTAAAGGTCAGTTTTCATTCCAATCTCTAAGAATGGCAATGCCAAAGAATGCTCAAACTACCACACAATTGCACTCATCTCACACGCTAGTAAAGTAATGCTTAAAATTCTCCAAGCGAGGCTTCAACAATACATGAACTATAAACTTTCAGATGTTCAAGCTGGTTTTAGAAAAGGCACAGGATCCAGAGATCAAATTGCCAACATCTGTCAGATCATCAAAAAAGCAAGAGAGTTCCAGAAAAATGTCTATTTGTGTTTTATTGACTATGCCAATGCCTTTAATTGTGTGGATCACAATAAATTGTGGAGTATTCAGAAAGAGACAGGAATACCAGACCACTTGACCTGCCTCTTGAGAAATCTGTTTGAAGGTCAGGAAGCAACAGTTGGAACTGGACATGGAACAACAGACTGGTTCCAAACAGGAAAAGGAGTATGTCAATGCTATATATTGTCACCCTGCTTATTTAACTTATATGCAGTGTACATCCTGAGAAATGCTGGGCTGGATGAAGTGCAAGCTGGAATCAAGATTGCCGGGAGAAATATCAATAATCTCAGATATGCAGACGACACCACCCTTATGGCAAAAAGTGAAAGTGAAGTCGCTCAGTCGTGTCCGAGTCTTTGCCGCCCCGTGGATGGTAGCCCACCAGGCTCCTCTGTCCATGGGATTGTCCAGACAAGAATACTGGAGTGGGTTGCCACTTCCTTCTCCAGGGGATCTTTTCGACCCAGGTCTCCCGCATTGCAGGCAGACGCTTTACCCTCTGAGCCACCAGGGAAGCCCGGCAGAAAGTGAAGAGAAACTAAAGAGGCCTGGCGTGCTGCCGTCCACGGGGTCGCATGAGTTGGACGAGACCGAGAGAGGGAACTGAGTGACTGATATGCAAATATCATTGCTGTACACATGAATGTGACAGAGCCTTGTAAATCAACTCTCAGTTCAGCAGCTGCTCAGTTTTTTCTCACCCTTTTTGACCCCATGGACTGTAGCACACCAGGCTTCCCTGTGCATCACCATCTCCTGGAGCCTACTCAAACTCATGTCCATTGTGTCGGTGATGCCATCCAACCATCTCATCCTCTGTCATCCCCTTCTCCTTCCGCCTTCAATCTTTCCCAGCATCAGGGTCTTCTCCAATGAGTCCATTCTTCACATCAGGTTTCAAAAATATTGGAGTTTCAGCTTCAGCAGCAGTCCTTCCAATGAATATTCAGGACTTTTTTCCTTTAGGATTGACTGTTTGCATTTCCTTGCAGTGCAAGGGACTCGGAGGGGTCTTCTCCAATATCACAGCTAAAAAGCAGCACTTCTTCGATGTCAGCTTTCTATATAGTCCAACTATCGCATCCATAAATGGCTACTGGAAAAATCATAGATTTGACTAGACAGACATTTGTTGGTAAAGTAATGTCTCTGCCATTTAATGTGTTGTCTAGTTTGGTCATAACTTTTCTTCCAAGGAGGAAGCATCTTTAAATTTCATGGTTGCAGTCACCATCTGAAGTGATTTTGGAGCCCAAGAAAGAAAGTCTCCTACTGTTTCCATTGTTTCCCTGTCTGCTTGCCATGAAGTGACAGTACCAGATATGATGATCTTAGTTTTCTGAATATTGAGTTTTAAGCCAACTTTTTCACTCTCCTCAGTGAAAGAGTGAAAGAGAGTGAAAAAAAGGAGAGTGAAATAAACTATAGTCAAATATAAAATAAAAGTTGAGAAAAAAGAAAAAAATGAAACTCCAAAATAACTGATCCTCTTGCTAAGAAAATGGATGTGTTTCCAAGTCCCCATATTTTTGAGCCCACTATGTCCCATTTCCCTTTTTAAATTATTGCTCAATTTTTCCCCTCCCTAGTTGCCCTACTATTCTTTAACAAACCTGTGTGTATCTCATAAAAGAAGTACCAAGGTGTATTATATAAATCAAAGAATTTGATTAAGTCATATCAGACAAATCTTTTTTAAGAATAAAGATGGAAGACCATCAGAATATCTCACTCAGTGATCAGCATTCCACAGTGGAGGTTCAATGTTTGGAGCCCCCACAGCCTCTCCAGTGTGTTCCTGGTTATGGATGAAGAGCCTGAACTCTGAAGGTCAGAATTCCTGAAAGATCAACTGCTCGCTCCAGGTTTCAGCAGTTCACGAGTCAGGCTGAGATGGCTGTGTGAGTGTAGAGGCCAATGTAGATTAAAGCCATGCACACCTCCTGTTGGCGGGCTACCATCCATCTCATAGGTTTATAGTTTTCAAAAGGACTGCAAGTAAAGCAGCATATTCCCAGACACCAGCACAATTAACATCCTTAGCCTTTCTGCCTACTCTTGGCTGTTCCAATACATTTCCAGGTAAAGCTGCAGACTTGACACAAAGACCAGGAAGCCAGACACCTTTGGGAATCACCCTGGCAGTCTCTTATAGCAGTCAGAGTGCCTGGTCTGATTTCATACTTATCCATATTCCTGTTGGTTATTTTGTAGTTTTATTGTTTGTTTTCTTTTTGTATTGTGGGTATCAGTCCTGTAAAATATATATTTAATAAATATTTTTCTTCTAAATATTGAATATCTTTTAATGTTGTTCATGGTGTTTTTTCATTGTAAAACCTTTCTTTTAGATGGTTTCTGACATTGCCTCCTATATAGTGTTATGTACCTCTGTACATAGTTCTTCAGGCACTTTATCTATCAGACCAACTCCCTTGAATCTAATTGTCACTTCCACTGTATAATCATATGGGATTTGATTTAGATCATACTTGAATGGCCTAGTGGTTTTTCCTACTTTCTTCAAGTTAAGCCTGAAAATTGCAATAAAGAGTTCATGATCTGATCCACAGTCAGATCCTGGTCTTGTTTTTGCTGACAGTATAGAGGGTCTCAATCTTCAGCTGCCAAGAACATAATCAATCTGATTTTGGTATTGACTACTTGGTGATGACCATGTGTAGAGTTGTCTCTTGTGTTGTTGGAAGAGGGTGTGTGCTCTGACCAGTGGGTCCTATTGACAAAACTCTGTTGGCCTTTGCCCTGCTTCATTTTGCACTCCAAGACCAAATTTTGCTGTTATTCCAGGTATCTCTTGACTTTCTACTTTTGCATTTCAATCCCCTATGATGAAAAGGACATCTTTTGGTGTTAGTTCTAGAAGGTATTATAGTTCTTCATTGACCTAGTCAACTTCAGCTTCTTTGGTTGGGGCAAAGACTTGGATTACTTGGATATTGACCAGTTTGCCTCGGAAATTAACCAAGACTATTCAGTCCTTTTTGACATTGCACTGGTGTACTGCATTTCTGACTTCTTTGTTGACTCTGAGGGCCACTCTGTTTCTTCTAAGGGATTCTTGCCCACAGTAGTGCATATAATGTGAAGGAAAGTTGCTCAGTTGTGTCCAACACTTTGCAACCCCATGTGACCCCATGAAATTCTCCAGGCCAGAATACTGGAGTGGGTAGCTTTTCCCTTCTCCAGGAGATCTTCCCAACCCAGGGATCGAACCCAGGTATCCCGCATTGCAGGCGGATTCTTTACTAGCTGAGCCACCAGTATATAGTGTAGTAGTTGATATAATAGGCATCTGAATTACATTCACCCATTCCTGTCCAGTTTAGTTCACTGATTCCTAAGATGTCTATGTTCAATCTTGCCATCTCTTTCTTAACAACGTCCAATTTACCTTGATTCATGGACCTAACATTCCAGGTTTCTATCAGTATTATTCTTTACTGCATCAGACTTTATTTTCACTACCAGAGACATCCACAGCTGATCCCCTTCATGCATCACAGCTTTGTCATGGCAAAAGGGCTTGGGTAACTCAATGAACTTTTGAGCCACACCAAGCAGGGACACCCAAGACAGATGGGTCATAGGGAAGAGTTCTGACAAAATGTGATCCACTGAAGAAGGTAAAGGCAACCCACTCCAATACTCTTGCCTGGAGAACCCCATGGACAGTATGAAAACACAAAAAGATATGAGAGTGGAAGATAAGGTGCCTGGACTGGATGGTGTCCAATATGCTACTGGGGAAGAGTGGAGGGCAATTACTAATAGGTACAGAAAAACGGAAGTAACTGGGCCAAAGAGAGAATGATGCGCAGCTGTCAATATGTCTGGTGGATTAAGTAAAGTCACATGGGAAGACTGATTAATTAAAGACTTTTATTTGTTTATTAAATTTATTTTCTTTATTTTGAGGCTAGTTACTTTACATTATTATAGTGATTTTTGCTATATATTCACATGAATCAGCCATGGGTATACATGTGTCCCTATATGCAAGACAGTGAAAGAGACACAGATGTAAAGAACAGTCTTTTGTACTCCATGGGAGAAGACGAGGGTGGGATGATTCCAGAGAATATCATTGAAACATGTATATTACCATATGTGAAATAGATCATCAGTCCAGGTTTGATGCATGAGACAGGGAGCTCAGGGTCAGTTCACTGGGACAACTCTGAGGGATGGGATGGGAAGGGAGGTGGAAGGGGGGGTTCAGATGGGGGACACATGTACACTCATGGCTGATTAAAGCCTTTTGAAAATATTGAGCCTTTGAATCCACTCATGTTCCATGTCCCTTTTATTTGATATTCCATTTTTTTATTTTCCACATGAGCCAATTAGTGGGGCTTCTTGGTTTTGGAACCAAAATTATCTTGGTGGTAAAAAAGGTGCTAACTGTGAAACACATTTGAACCATTTCTAAAAAGTGGAGTTATGAAATTTCTTCAATAAGAAAGCAGCACATAGTTTGTGAAACAACTGAGGGTCCTGTGAAAACCTATTAATTTGTCTTCTTGAGGCTGGAAGACTGGCTGAAATAAATCACATTCAACCCCTATTGGAGCCTCTTTGTCTGTCACAGATCAGCGTTACAAGTGTTAGGTCCACAGCTGGAGACTTGTGGGGGTGAGGAGTGGAGATTTTCCACATTAGCTTCTCTAACCTGGATTAATTGGGCTCTCTATGCTTTATGCCATTTTCAGTAGGAACACTACATGAAAGTCAGAGCTGGGTAGCACACTCGCAGTTGATGAAGGCCTTATTAAGACTTGCAGAAATGCTGGATGTGGTGATGTCGTGCTCTCCAGGGCTGGGCTTAGGCCGTGCCACAGGAGTGATGGATGTCTGGGGAAGCAGGTGGCTCTCCTTCTGTCCTCGGGTCCCTTGACTCTCCTGCCCACCTGGAGGTGGTGTGTGGAAGGTGGACTGCGGACCCCCACCTGCCCACCGTCTCCCCCACCTTCCTCAGAGTGTGGGCTGGCCTGGGTCCTCTCAAACCCTGGCACTCTCGGCCAACAGCCCCAGTGCCTGTCTTGCGAGTGGACCCACCCACTGTGGGGGTTGGGGTGATGAGACGTGGGCTCTATCATAATTTCAGAGTCCCCCACCTCTTCTGCAGACAGATGAGCCTGAGGCGGTGTGGTTGTTTCCTGGCCTTGACTGCAAAGGCGCAGGCTGGCCCTACTGAGACCCACACTGCAGAATCCCAGTCCAGGTGCAAACTGGCATCACTTGAAGTGCTTCTGTGGGACTGAAAGGTGGACTAAGAGTGGGGGACCATGGGGGTTCTGGTGATTAAGCGTCCTCTAGCGGTCCAGGAGTGAGTCTTGGGGTACCAGACCCCACAGCCGCCACATCTTCAAAGACTTTTGTGACCACTGGTGCCCATGCGGCAGCCTCTGAGAATACCTCACCCCTGTGTGTGTGTTTGTCAGTGGGCGGGGGCAGGGAGTATTATTTTTTAGACAAAAATTTTTTAAATATAGAAAGAAATACATGCCATATTTAAAGGAAATGATTAAATGCTTTCTACTTTTTTGAAATTAGGGAATGTATTTATCATTTTGCTTACAGAAAGCTTAAGGTTCTGTTACTTATAGTAGATGCCAAAATCAGAATCAAAAATCCAAAGCTACAATCCACTGTGAGAAGTTATATATTACATTTAAAAATGAAAAACTCAAGAAGCAGTTTAAGTAAAATATTTCTTTCAGTTAACTTCTGTTTAACATAATAGTCTGAACTTGTAGGTAGGAAAATAAAATCATACTCATCATTCATTCACAGAAGTATAGCGACTAGATCTGGATTTAGGATGAATCTGGCTGTGAAGGACTATTCCTGAGATCCTCTCTTTCTAGTGCATAAGATTTGTCAGTCTTTGCAGAGATGTTCATGAATGGGCTTCTTTCCATCCTAGACAGATTCTCATTCGATGTGATTTCAAGGTAAGGGAGCCTTTGATGGAATCCAACATTCTTTTTTTCACTTGATGTCAGCAACCTCAATGTCAGGTTTCTTTTTAAATATTGATTTTTTTAACGCTCACTGTAAGAGTGTCTTTTAACCCAGGAATATTTTCCAACTTTGCAAGAAATGGAAGTGAGTGGAAGTTATCAATGTACCATGACAGAGTCAGTATCAAAAATAGCATCACACAGATGAAAAGACACTAGAAAGTGCTACCAGAAAGCAAAGCGTCTTTCATTGTATTTTAAATTTGGAAGAGGTGTTGTCAGAAAACATTGTAATTTGACCTTCTGACAAAGCAACATGAACAGTTTAATTTGGGAAATATTTAATTTCTTACAATTTCACATGTACTAGCATTCCCTATAATAATTATTAGGGAGTGGTGAAGGCAATCTTTGCCAGTGTTTAAAAAGAATATTTATTTATTTATTTATTTTTTCAGTTGAGTTATTTTATTTATTTATTTTTTTTCCCATTTATTTTTATTAGTTGGAGGCTAATTACTTTACATCTTTACAGTAGTTTTTGTCATACATTGAAATGAATTAGCCATGGATTTACATGTATATTTATTTTTATTTATTTGACTGTGCTGCATCTTAGTTGCAGCATGGGGATCTAAAGTTGCTGCATGTGGGATCGAGTTTTCTGACCATGGATTGAACCAGGTCCCCTGCATTGGGAGGGTAGAGTTTTAGCCACTGGACAACCAGGGAAGTCCCTCTGCTAGGTTTTATGTGTGGTATTTATTACTCTTTGTGCCCTAGGGTAGGTATTAATATGATCTTCACTACATGGATAGGGAAACTAAGGCTCTGTGAGTTGAAGTAGCTTGCTAAAAGTCCAGAGCTTATAAAAGCAGGTAAAATAAACTCATGTCTGAAGAACCCCAAATTTTCCTTGATTTTTAGAAACAACATGTCATCTCCTTTATGAAACTGACTCACATTTTGTTTTAGAAAGGTGGAAGATCTAGAAAAAAAAAAACTGAGAAATGATTTAAAAGAGGGGGATGTGGTAATGGGCTTGAGGGAATAGGGACCTAGAATCACATTTATTTTCCTAGAAACCAGGATCAATTCTTTTGGAAATTTTAAGGATTCCCTCAGCTCTTGCCATCTCTTCACATTTGCAATATTTTCTTTATTTCCCTAAAATTGTTAGAAAGGTGTGAAAATAATAAAAAAACATCACGTTAGTGCTGTAGAAACCAGAGAAGGACAGGAGAGGCACCTGGCTTCTGAATAAAGGTGTCAGGTGGAAGGAGGAGGCAACAGGAGGTAGAAAGGAGATACACATTCTGGTCCCCAAGCAAAGAACAAAGAGACCATGTCTTCTAAGAAGACAGTCCAGGAGGAAGGCTGCTGGAAGCATCAGTGAGAACTGATCTTGGATGTTCATGGCCCTCTTATTTCAGGCTCAGAAACACCCAGAATGAGACGTGACACTTAGAAACTGGATGCTGATTATTTTATTGGTAAACTGAAGACAGACTGCCTTCTTCCACTGTCATGGCTTTCTGAAGGACTGCTGTCTTCATACTCATGCTCTGAAAACCAAAAGAGACGGTTCTCACAAGGTGGGCAAGTGGTTTCCAATCCTTGCAGATAACAGTGAAGGGAAGTAGCTAAGAGCCCACATTCCCCTTCCCTTCCACATCTCTTCCCTTCTCCTCTCCTTTCCCTTCTCTTTCCTTCCCTTCCCTTCCCTTCCCTCTCTCCCTTTTCTTCTTCCCTTTCCCATTTCCTTACAAATTTCTTTTGATTTGTCATTTTTATGCACCTAATACATAATGTGGTCTTAAATCTTGCTTTCAAAATAAAAGGTTGCTCTTAGCTTGTTTATCTCTTGGTTGCTATTTAAAGTGTTCAAATATATATTCACAAGATGGTTACTGCAATCAATTTTTAACTAGTGAAAAACTGAAACTGGCCTAAATGTCCATTGATACAGAGTTGGTTAAAGAAATCATGGCACAGGCAGATAATGGATTAGGAAAATTAAAAAGTAAACAAAATGAGGATTAAATGGACCCATATAACTCAAATAAATGTTACAAATATTTTTAACAACTATGTTATTTGAAATAAGCAACCTATTAATCTGCATAAAGTAAGGCATCATTTTTGGACAAAATGTATAGTTATGTTTTAAATGGTATAAGTGTTTCCAAGAGGATGTTCAAGAGTTAACTGTGGTGGACCTTGGGGGAGGAAGTGGGAAGGTAGGATCAAGATGCCTTTCATAGTTAGCCTAATACTTTTCTGTCCAGTTGTTTTTTTTTACCTTGACCATGTACTAATTGAAAAGGAAATATTTTAGCCAGATAAATTTAGCAACATAAAATTGAATTATCATTCAGTAGGGACACTGGACGTGAGATGCCTGCCAGGTGGAAACTTGAGAGGAGAGGATCATTGAACCAGAGGAGGAGGAGAGAAAAGGACAAGGGAGAACACGGTGCACTTCCTCATCACCGGACCACTTTAGGACAGGTGGTCATCGGAGAAAAGGCAATGTATGATCCTTGTTTCTCAAAACTGAAATCACCTTGGATAGCTTGTAATAAATACGACATTTTGCTACCTTATTTCAGACTATCCGAATAGAAACCTTTAAAACTTGTGTCCAGGACTATGCAATTTTCACACATTTTCTGCTGATTCAGTGACTCACTAAACTGTGAGACCTGTAGGGTTAGGACCCTTGATGGAGAGTGAGCTGGAGTCATACCTGTCAATGACTCTCAGATTACTCGGATGGTGAGTCTTCATCTGGACTCTGCTCAGGTTGCTCCTCTGGTGGGGGTGGATTTGGCTGAGGTTCATCACTTGGTGGGGGTGGATTTGGCTGAGGTTCATCACTTGGTGGGGGTGGCCTTGGCTGAGGTTCATCACTTGGTGGGGGTGGTCTTGGTGGAGGTGGTCCTGGTTGAGGTGGCCCTGGTGGAGGTGGCCCTGGTGGAGCTTCCTCATCTTCGTTTTCATCAATAGGAGAAGGTGGTTGTCCTCTGCGTTCTCTGTGTTTTCCACGAGATCGTATGAAAAACTCCTCATCTGAGCTTGAGTCTGAGCTGGTTGCATCTGCAGGGTAAGGCACAAAAAGACAGGAACTAGGTGATGGAAGGCTCCCCTCTCATTTTGATGTCTGATTAACTTTTCAGACAGTCTCTTCCTCCAGAACCCGTCTCTCAACTGCCAGCTTCCTCTCTACTCACTTCTTTTTGCAGTACTCCTGTTCACCCACATACGAGTGATACTGAGTCTTAGTTCTTTGCTTTTGAGAAAAACAATTTGGTAAAAAGAAGGCAATAGATATTTTAGAATTGGCAGACGATGCCTACAAGGACAGAAGAAAAGCAAAGGGATTAATCATGTCAGATATGCTGCCAGATATATTTTGGGTCACTGACATAACTTGCCAAGTCTGACTCCAATTCTGGCCTGTGGAGAGTGTATATGGAACCCTCTGGCTCTAAAACAAGGTGAAACAATAGTAGGACAGAGAGAGAGAGAGAGAGAGAGAGAGAGAGAGAGAGAGAGAGAGAGAGAGAACATGATGTCCTACACAGGAGTCACTAAATAACTTGCAAATTTTAATTAGGTACTGTGACACAGCTGAGCAGAGAAACAGGAGAAATGAACCAGACCTAGCTTCTTTGCATTTTTTCTAAACCACACATTTAAAGAGAAGAATACTGAGGAAGAAGGAAACAGTCAGTAGAGGGGTTGACCCTCAGTAAGCTGCAGGAGTCAGAATTGTGACTCCTTCCCTTTGTTGTCCTCTCTCAACCATTGTTTCTGGCCTGAGGGGACAGGTAGCATATCCAGTGTCATCCAGGCTAGGCATCATGTTATTCATGTTAGGGCCTTACTCATGGTCCCCAAGACCAAGGATAGAGAGGACTGCCTTTATCTTTAGTGTTTCTAACATTGATTATAACCTTCACAAGATAATGATGATAACAGGACATGGGAGAACTGAAAAGTTGCTAATGAAAAAAAGAAAGATGAGGGAGGATTAATTGTGACTTACCTAATACGGTTCTCAGAGACTCTTCACTGCTGCTTTCTAGGAAAAGAAGCAGAAGATGAACCTATATCCTTCAGGCTTCACAATGTTCTAAGGAAAAGGGCACACTCTGTATATATACTCTAAGATATTATAAATTTTCAACTACCATCTGTGATGCCTTTGCAAAAGAAAGAGGACATGAAGGCATGGCAGAGTTATTACTGTGCTGAGGATCAACCTCATACTCAAAAGAGGCCTTTTTGTCCTTCCTAGGATCCCTTAAATCCTAATGCTAGTTTAGGTTAAGTGCTGAATATTTCAGTGTTATGTTTCAGTGTCCTTCTGCCCTCAATTTATGGAATACTCTACTTATATTAACATGGTTTCTCAAGGTAGAAGGACCAGGAGTAAACATGTGGCTACAATCTTGCCATATTGGGCACAACATTCTGAAATATTAAATATTGGTGGGGGTAAAATGAGACCACTGTGCCCTGGAATCTCCATATCTCTAGGTAGACACAGAGATTTATTACTCTCATCTCTGTCCTTGAAATAGCTCTGAATGGGCTTCACCTCCTCCGTCCATCAGGCATCCCCTAGCAACGCCACCTTCATCCACTGCCTGCTTTGATTATCACAGCATCTTCATGAGGGCACTTGTCTGTGCCAGTCGTGCCTTTCTGCAGCACACCTTTCATAGCGCAGAGATCAGTCTAAGTTTGCCATTCCTCTGCTTAAACCTTCTGTGCTGGTTTCCAGCTGTGCTAAGTCTGAGGCCTTCACATCACAGAGGAGGTGAAGGGCCTTCCTCTTGTCTTAAGCAGCCTGCAGCCACATCTCTCACTTATGTCTCCTCTTTACAAGCTTCCTCACTGCAGTGTGATCCCCCAAGCCCCAAGCAGAGTCTCAGCACCCTTTCCCCCTTTATTATTACCAGAAACTGAGCCTTGAACTGAGCTCAGGGCCAGAAAGGCCACTGAGAGCAGGATCAGCAGCATCTTGAAAGAAGCTCTGGATTTGCTCTCAACTCTGCACTGGGAGAAGTCAGGCAGATTCCTTTATAAAGGGGGTCATAACAATGGTATCTTTGAATTCTACCTGGGCTGACTTTGTCACCGGGTTAGACAGGGTTATAGCTGTGACTAATCCCAGCAGGATGGAATGGATAGAATGTTATTATTGTGCCATTTCTAAAAGGTACAACATGTGATGTGGGTAAATCTTTTGAGGGAGAATGTCCAAGCATTCAGCACAGATATTAGAACTGTCTGTCATCATTTAATTTTCAGTCTTTTTGGTGAAATCATTTCTTTTTCCTTCCAAGTGTCATTTGTGTGTGTTTTGACTGTGATCTCTGGACTTCATATCACCCAAACTCCATTATTTTGGTATTTGTTTAGCTATGTATATGATACATTGTAAAACATTTTGGTGATAGAGATAATTTCAGTTTATTTATTCTGTTCTATGTCTCTAAGACTTCTCTTTTCTAGCATCTTTGTGAGATCCTATTTGATTTATTTCTGCTAGGAGATATATTTAACCTCCCTGTCTTCCACTGATAATTTCATAGCCACACTTATGCACTTCCAAGAGATGGTCTTATGTTCCTTTCAAGTCTTCAATTTCATTGCCTTGATCTTAAATTTTTCAGTGAGTTTCCATGCTAGAACATGTTTTCTCAGGTTATTCTTAAACACAGGGAATTTTGTCTAGAATATTCTGACACTCATTCTCCCCACTGTCTACACTAAACTTATTTTTTGATATTTTCTCTTCTTAATCCAGCCACTGTATTTAACTTTCATTTGTAGCTTATTTTTTGTTATGCATTTTGGAGGATTTTTGTTGTTGTTGTTGAATTAAGGCCTATTCTTCACTAGATTTGTTGACTTTTATTTAAAAATTTCATAATGAGGTATTGGGTTTCCAAACTTTTTTTTTTTTGATTACCTGCATTCTTCTTTACAGTTGCCGAACTCTTCCTCTGATCTTAACAGGTGAGTTTAAAAAAAAATTCTTTTCCTCATGTACATTAGTTTGCTTCAAAATCAGCAATACATTCACACAGGTTTCTAGTATCTTATTCTTCTGCCTTCATAAAAAGAAGCTTGTATAGAATTTTTCTTTTTTTGGTTGCTGGTACAGACACCATAACAATGAAGATCATGTTTGCTACTTTGAGCACAATGATACAAATTTCTCTGGGGAGGCATGCTGCTGCTGCTAAGTCACTTCATTCCTGTCTGACTCTGTGTGACCCCATAGACGGCAGCCCACCAGGCTCCGCGGTCCCTGGGATTCTCCAGGCAAGATCACTGGAGTGGGTTGCCATTTCCTTCTCTAGTGCATGAAAGTGAGAAGTAAAAGTGAAGTCGCTCAGTCGTGTCTGACTCTTCGCAACTCCATGGTGTTGGTTAAAACTGTGGATGCCTCTTTTAACTGGGCAAAACTTTGATTCTTTAATCACAATAACTGTAAACTTTAGAAATCCCAGAGAGAAAACCTGGCCAAGGAATTGTCAATCAAAATATGTATTTGTAAATC
This sequence comes from Odocoileus virginianus, assembly GCF_023699985.2. NCBI lineage: Eukaryota > Metazoa > Chordata > Mammalia > Artiodactyla > Cervidae > Odocoileus > Odocoileus virginianus. Next base: position 17,152,463 of record NC_069696.1, on the reverse strand, counting down.
TCTTGCACTGCTTTCAATCTTTTGCCTGAGAGTTTCTCCCAGGTTCTGGTCTCCAGCGATGAGAGCCACAGAAGGTATTTCTCACCATCTCTGTGTCCAAGTGTCTGTAGATTCTGCTCACCACTATGTCCGCAACATGAGGGGGTCTGAAACTTTCAATGGCTCTTCCTCTGAATTCAAAGAGAAATACAACCATAACTTCTTCTATATGGAATCTAAAGCAACACATATCTCCCTCCTGGTTGTATGAAGACATGGAAGAAGGAAGGAAGCAGATATCCTTAAAAGAAAGATTTTGTTGAAATAGTTAGCAAACGACTCACTTTTCCTCCAGGTGGACTTATCTTTTAAAAAATTTTATTTATTTATGTTTGGCTGCACTGAGTCTTTGATGTATGTGGGCTTTCTCTAGCTGCAGCAAGCAGGGGCTACTCTTTGTTGCAGCGTGTGGGTTTCTCACTGCAGTGGATTCTCTTGTTGCAGAACACAGGCTCTAGATCCACAGGCTTCAGCAGTTACAACATATGGGCTCAGTAATTGTGGCACATAGATTTAGTTGCTCCGCCCTATGTGAGAACTTCCTGGACCAGAGATTGACTGTGTCCCCTGTATTGGCAGACAGATTATTATCCACTGTGCCACCAAGGAAGTCGCATTTTTGTGTATTTTATAGAGAATACTCTGTATATAACCAGTGTATACCAAAACTGAAATTCTGGGTCAAAAGGTATGCAGGTAGCAAGTGTTAACCTCTCAAAGATAGCTGTAATTAAAGAAATAGGAGCAGTTCATGAAATTACTGGCTTGCTCACATCCTCTCAATTCCTTGATATCTGTTACTTTTATCTTTTTGTAACTCAAATATACACAAAAATACTTACTCTTAATGTGTCTCTTCCTGATATCAGCGAGAGTTAAATTCCTTTTGTATGATTATTGACCTTTTGTGTGTCCTTGTGTGTGTGTACTTAGAGTTCATATCTATCTCTGACTGGTAGAAAGATAGTTCAAACCACATTTTGAATAATGTATATGAGGCTAAACTGTTCCAAGAATACAGAGTGCAGACAGTATTAATACCTAAAGAGCAATCAGCACTATCATTTAGGACAGTGAAGGTCCAATAATCAGACCCTGCCAAAGCCTCTATAGTGTGTTTCTGCTTGGAAGATGAATCTGAGTAAGTGGGGGTCAGGTTTTCTGGAGTATGAATTGCTGCCTCCAGGTTTCAGCAGTACACGAGTCAGGCTAAAATGGCTGTGTGGGTGTAGAGGTCCATGTAAATTAAAGCCATGGACAACTCCCATGAGTAGGGCCACCATCCATCTCATAGTTTAACAGTTTTCAGGATGACTACCGAGTAAGGAAGAATACACCCAGGCAAGAACACGGTTTTCACCCTTAGCTTCTCAGCTTAGTCTAGCCTGGTCCAGCACATTTCTGGACAAAGAGCTACAAACTTGAAACAGTGATCAAGAACCCATTTGGTCTGGCAATCCTGCTGACAGTCTCTTCCAGCAGCTAGTGTGCCAGATTTGTAATCACATATATTATTTTCATATTTTTTGAAGTTTTACTATTGTTGGGCTTATCATATATTATGGATATCAACCCTGTGCATGAGATATATTCTATAAATATTTGCTCCTAGTTCCTAATATGAATGCCTTTTAATTTTGTTTTTGGGTTTTTTATTATAAATATTTTAAATTCTGATGTAATTAAGCCTATTTTCTCTTTTATGTCTATGTGTTTTATGTCCTAGTTCAGACTGTTTTGCCTATCTTACTACCATAAACACCCCTATTCCCCATCCCACTGTTACATACATTCTTTTCCTACTTCTCTACCTCAACATCATATATACATATATACATTTGTTTTGAGGCAATAAATCACATTTACCTCTTTAATCCATTCAAAATGGTACTTTTTATGATTCCTATGTAGTTCAGTTCAGTTCAGTTCAGTTGCTCAGTCATGTCCGACTCTGTGAAACCAAGGACTGCAGCACACAGGCCTCGCTGTCCTTCACCAATGCTGGAGTTTACTCAAACTCATGTCCACAGAGGCAGTGATGCCATTGGATCATCTCATCCTCTGTCATCCCTTTCTCCTCCCACCTTGAATCTTTCCCAGCATCAGGATCTTTTCCAATGAGTCAGCTCTTCGCATGAGGTGGCCAAAGTATTGGAGTTTCAGCTTCAACATCAGTCCTTCCTATAAATATTCAGGACTGATTTACTTTAGGATGGACTGGTTGGATCTCCTGCAGTCCAAGGGACTCTCAAGAGTCTTCTCCAACACCACAGTTCAAAAGCATCAATTCTTCAGGCTCAGCTTTCTTTATCATCCAACTCTCACATCCATACATGACCACTGTAAAAACCATAGCCTTGACTAGATTGACCTTTGTTGGTAAAGTAATGTCTCTGCTTTTTAATATGCTGTCTAGGTTGGTCATAACTTTCCTTCCAAGGAGTAAGCGTCTTTTAATTTCATGGCTGCAGTTACCATCTGCAGTGATTTTGGAGCCCTCAAAAATAAAGTCTGCCACTGTTTCCAGTATTTTCCCCCTCTATTTGCCATGAAGTTGATTGGACCGGGTGCCACGATCTTGGTTTTCTGAATGTTGAGCTTTAAGCCCACTTTTTCATTCTCCTCTTTCACTTTCATCAAGAGGCTCTTTAGTTCTTCTTCACTTTCTGCCGTACAGGTGGTGTCATCTGCATATCTGAGGTTATTGATATTTCTCCTGGCCATCTTGATTCCAGCTTGTGCTTCATCCAACCCAGCATTTCTCATGATGTACTCTGCACATAAGTTAAATAAGCAGGGTGACAATATACAGCCTGTCGTACTCCTTTCCTGATTTGGAACCAGTCTGTTGTTCCATGTCCAGTTCTAACTGTTGCTTCCTGACATGCATATACGTTTCTCAAGAGGAAGGTCAGGTGGTCTGGTATTCCCATCTCTTTTAGAATTTTCCACTGTTGGTTGTGGTCCACATAGTCAAAGGCTTTGGCATAGTCAATAAAGCAGAAATAGATATTCTTCTAGAACTTTTTTGCTTTTCTGATAACCTAACAGATATTGGCAATTTGATTTCTGGTTCCTCGGACTTTTCTAAAACCAGCTTGAACATCTGGAAGTTCACAGTTCATGTACTGTTGCAGCCTGGCTTGGAGAATTTTGAGCTTTACTTTGCTAGCATGTGAGATGAGTGCAATTGTGCAGTAGTTTAAGCATTCTTTGGCATTGCCTTTCTTTGGGATTGTAATTAAAACTGAACTTTTCCAGTCCTGTCGCCACTGCTGAGTTTTCCAAATTTACTGGCATACTGAGTGCAGCACTTACACAGCATCATCTTTTAGGAACTGAAATAGCTCAACTGGAATTCCATCACCTCCTCTTTCTTTGTTCATAGTGATGCTTCCTAAGGCCCACTTGACTTCACATTCCAGGATGTCTGGTTCTAAGTGAGTGATCATACCACTGTGATTATCTGGGTCATGAAGATCTTTTTTGTATAGTTCTTCTGTGTATTCATGCCACCACTTCTTAATATCTTCTGCCTCTCTTAGGTCCATACGATTTCTGTCCTTTATTGTGCCCATCTTTGCATGAAATATTCCCTTGGTATCTCTAATTTTCTTGAAGAGATATCTCGTCTTTCCCATTCTATTGTTTTGCTCTATTTCTTTGTATTGGTCACTGAAGAAGGCTTTCTTATCTCTCCTTGCTATTCTTTGGAACTCTGCATTCAAATGGGTGTATCTTTCCTTTTCTCCTTTGCTTTTCCCTTCTCTTCTTTTCACAGCTCTTTGTAAGGCCTCCTCAGACAGCCATTTTTCTTTATTGCATTTCTTTTTCTGGGGGATGGTCTTGATCCCTGTCTCCTGTACAACATCATGAACCTCTGTCCATAGTTCATCAGGGACTCTATCAGATCTATTCCCTTGAATCTATTTATCACTTCCAGTGCATAATCATACGGGATTTGATTTAGGTCATACCTGAATAGTCTAGTGGTTTTCCCTGCTTTCTTCAATTTAAGTCTGAGTTTGGCAATAAAGAATTCATGATCTGAGCCACTGTCAGCTCCCAGTCTTGTTTTTGCTGACTGAATAGAGTTTCTCCATCTTTGGCTACAAGAATATAATCAATCTGATTTCAGTATTGACCATCTGGTGAAGTCCATGTGTAGAGTCTACTCTTGAGTTATTGGAAGAGGGTGTTTGCTATAACCAATGCATTCTCTTAGTAAAACTCTATTACCCTTTGCCCTGCTTCATTCTGTACTCCAAGGCCAAATTTGCCTGTTACTCCAGATGTTTTTTGACTTCCTACTTTTGCATTTCAGTCCCCTATAATGAAAGGACATCTTTTTTGAGTGCTACTTCTAGAAGGTCTTGTAGGTCTTCAGAGTCTTATATAGTAGGGGACTAAAATGTTTAAAAATAATTGGATAGCTAATTATCCTTAAATGCTACTGAATAATCCACTCTCTGTCAGTGATGTGAATTGACATCTTTATCACATCATAAATTTCTTTCCATGTGAAGCTTTATAGCTTAATGTCTTCTGATTATTCCTGTGCCCAGCACAGCCACAAATGCTAAATATTCATCAGCTCACAAATCTTCAAAATATCCCATTAATTTCTCTGCATTATGTTCACTTTTCATAAGAAGGAATCAGATTATAATATGATCAGTGACTTTCACAAATCCTTACAGTCTGTGAGTTTTAGCATAGATAGAAAAAACAGTTAGGATGTATGAGTAGCAGCATATTTAGCAAAACAGAGGAGAGGGAAAGGGACAATAAGAGTTTTGATCAAAAGAAGTTTATCCACGGGAAAATATATGAATGACTTCCTAAGATGAGGGGGTGAGATAGAGAGAAATTGGCAGCCACATAGAAAAAGCTAGAGATGGATTAAGTCCCTTGGATAACATTCTTGAGCCACTGAATCCACTCATTTGAGATCCCTGTTATTTTCATATTCACTTTTCCTTTTCTCCTACAGGTAATTTTAGTTGAGTTTCTTGTGTTTGGAACCAAAATGATCTCAGTGGAAAAAAAGAGTGCTAACTGCTAAACACAAAATATGAGATATTTCTGCCATAAACAAAGAGTAGTGGACTTTCCTCAATTAAAAAAACAAACAAACACATATTTTGTGAAACAACCAAGGGTAATTCTGTCAAATTCTGTTAATTTAACTTCTCAGAGTTTGAGGATTAGATGTCATATTGTGTCATATTGTGCCCCTTTTAGAGCCTCTTTTTCTGTCACAGACATTATGGCTGTTGAAAGTTAAGATGCAAAATGTATACCTGACCACACCTGTAACATGTGTAAAAAACTTGGGGGTTCTTAAGCAAGAAAGTGATATGATCTAATTTGTATTTTTTCAAGGTAACTGGTTGTTGAGTGGAGAACTGATTAGGCAGTTCTGGCAGAGGCTCTGAGACCAGCTGGGAGGCTGAGACCAGCTGGGAGGCTCTTACACTCCTCTAGGAAAGAAAGAAACATCTCCTGCACCAGATTCCTTTGGCAGACATCATTGACTGACTCATATTTGGGGTATATTTTGATGGTAGACATTATTGATGAACTCATATTTGGGGTATATTCTGATGGTCCAGCCAAATGGACTTGCTAATGGGGAAGTATGGGGGATGAGCAGTCCAGAATGAATCCCCAATTAATTCTTAGACAAATTAATGAAACAACTTCCTTTTATTTTTATTATCTGAAACAACTGGGTTCTTTTTCCATTAAAAAAAATTTAATTGGAGGCTAATTACTTTACAATATTGTGGTGGTTTTTGCATACATTCACATGAATCAGCCATGGGTGTACATGTGTTCCCCAGCCTGACCTGCCCTCCCACCTCCCTCGCCAGCCCATCCCTCAAGGTCATCCTGAGCACCCTGTCTCATGCATTGAACCTGGACTGGCAATCTATTTCACATATGATAATACACACGTTTCAATGCTATACTCTCAAATCATACCACCCTCGCCTTTCCCCACAGAGTAAAAAGTCTGTTCTTTACCACTGTATCTCTTTTGCTGTCTCATATATAGGGTCATCATTATCATCTCCCTAAATTCCATATATATGAGTTAATATACTGAATTGGTATTTTTCTTTCTGGCTTACTTCACTCTGTATAATAGGCTCCAGTTTCATCCACCTCATTAACACCGATTCAAGTGCATTCTTTTTAATAGCTGAGTAATATTCCATTGTGTATATGTATCACAGCTTTCTTATCCATTCATCTGCTGATGGACATCAATCTTGCTTCCATATCCTGGCTATTATAAACAGTGCTGTGATGAACATTGGGGTACACGTGTCTCTTTCAATTCTGGCTTCTTCAGCGTGTATGCCAAGTAGTGGGATTGCTGGGTCATGTGGCAGTTCTATTTCCAGTTTTTAAAGGAATGTCCACACTGTTCTCCATAGTGGCTGTGCTAGCTTGCATTCCCACTAACAGTGTAATAGGGTTCCCTCCCTCCACACCCTCTCCAGCATTTATTCTTTGGAGACTTTTTGATAGCAGCCATTCTGACTGGCATGAGATGGTACCTCATTATGGTTTTGATTGGTGTTTTTCTGATAATAAGTGATGTTGAGCATCTTTTCATGTGTTTGTTACCATCTGTATATCTCCTTTGGAGAAATGTCTGCTTGTTCTTTAGCCCACTTTTTGATTGGGTCGCTTATTTTTCTGGAACTGAGCTGCAGGAGTTGCTTGTATATTTTTGAGATTAATCCTTTGTCTGTTTCTTCATTTGCTATTATTTTCTCCCATTCTGAAGGCTGTCTTTTCACCTTGCTTATAGTTTCCTTCGTTGTGCAAAAACTTTTAAATTTAATTAGGTCCCTTTTTTTTTTTTAATTTTTGCTTTTATTTCCATTACTCTGGGAGGTGGGTCATAGAGGATCCTGCTGTGATATGTCAGAGAGTGTTTTGTTTATGTCTTCCTCTAGGAGTTTTGTGGTTTCTGGTCTTACATTTAGATCTTTAATCCATTTTGAGTTTATTGTTTATTTTGTGTATGGTGTTAGAAAGTGCTCTAGTTTCATTCTTTTACAAGTGGTTGACCAGTTTTCCCAGCACCACTTGTTAAAAAGACTGTCTTTTTTCCATTGTATATTCTTGCCTCCTTTGTCAAAGATAAGGTGTCCATAGGTACATGGATTTATCTCTGGGCTTTCTATTTTGTTCCATTGATCTATATTTCTGTCTTTGTGCCAGTACCATAATCTCTTGATGACTGTTACTTTGTAGTATAGCCTGAAGTCAGGTAGATTGATTCCTCCAGTTACATCCTTCTTTCTCAAGATTGCTTTGGCTATTTGAGACTTTTTGTGTTTCCATACAAATTGTGACATTATTTTTTCTTGTTCTGTGAAAAATACCATTGGTAGCTGGTAGGGGTTGCACTGAATCTATAGATTGCTTTGGGTAGTGTACTCATTTTCACTATATTGATTCTTCTGATCCATGAACACAGAATATTTCTCTATCTGTTTGTGTTCTCTTTGATTTCTTTCATCAGTGTTTCATAGTTTTCTATATATAGGTTTTTTGTTTATTTAGGTACATTTATTCTTAAGTATTTTATGCTTTTCAGTGCAGTGGTGAATGGAATTGTTTCCTTAATTTCTCTTTCTGTTTTCTCATTGTTAGTGTATAGTTATGCAAGGAATTTCTCTATGTTAATTTTATATATTTACTTTACTATATTCATTAACTAGTTGTAGTCATTTTCTGGTGGAGTCTTTAGTGTTTTCAATGTAGAGGATCATGTCATCTGCAAACAGTGGGAGTTTTACTTCTTTTTTTCTAATCTGGATTCCTTTTATTTCTTTTTCTGCTCTGATTGCTGTGGCTAAAATTTCCAAAACTATGTTGAATAGTAGTGGTGAGAGTGGGCACCCTTGCATTGTTCCTGACTTTAGGGGAAATGTTTTCAATTTTTCACCATTGAGGATAATGTTTCCTGTGGGTTTGTCATATATAGCTTTTATTATGTTGAGGTATGTTCCTTCTATGCCTGCTTTCTGGAGGGCTTTTAATCATAAATGGATGTTGAATTTTGTCAAAGGCTTTCTCTGCATCTGTTGAGATAACCACATCATTTTTATCTTTCAATTTGTTACTGTGGTGTATTATGTTGTTTAACTTGTGGATACTGAAGAATCCTTGCATCCCTGGGATAAAGCCCACTTTGTCATGATGTATGATGTTTTTAATGTGTTGTTGGATTCTGTTTGCTAGAATTTTGTTAAGGATTCTTGCATCTATGTTCATCAGTGACATTGGCCTGTAGTTTTCTTTTTTTGTCGCATCTTTGTCACGTTTTGGTATTAGGGTGATGGTGGCCTCATAGAATGAGTTTGGAAGTTTACCTTCCTCTGCAATTTTCTGGAAGAGTTTGAATAGCACAGGTGTTAGCTCTTCTTTAAATTTTTGGTAGAATTCAGCTGTGAAGCCATCTGGTCCTGGGCTTTTGTTTGTTGGAAGATTTCTGTTTACAGTTTTTATCTCTGTGCTTGTGATTGGTCTGTTAAGGTTTTCTATTTCTTCCTGGTTCAGTTTTAGAAAGTTATACTTTTCTAAGAACTTGTCCATTTCTTCCAAGTTGTCCATTTTATTTGCATATAGTTGCTGATATTAGTATCTTATGATCCTTTGTATTTCAGTGTTGTCTGTTGTGATTTCTCCATTTTCACTTCTAATTTTGTTCATTTGATTCTTCTCCCTTTTTTCTTGATGAATCTGGCTAATGATTTGTCAATTTTATTTATCTTCTCAAAGAACCAGCTTTTAGCTTTGTTGATTTTGGTTATGGTCTCTTTTGCATTCATTTCTGTCCTAATTTTTATGATTTCTTTCCTTCTACTAACCCTGGGTTGCTTGATTTCTTCCTTTTCTAGTTGCTTTAGGTGTAGAGTTAGGTTATTTATTTTATTTCTCTCCTATTTATTGAGGTAGGCTTGTATTGCTATGAATCTTCCCCTTAGCACTGCTTTTTCTGAATCCCATTGGTTTTGGGTTGTTGTGTTTTCATTTTCATTCATTTCTATGCATACTTTGATTTCTTTTTTGATTTCTTCAGTGATTTTTTTGGTCATTCAGAAGTGTGTTGTTTAGCCTCCATATATTTGTATTCTTAATAGTTTTTTTCCCTATAGTGGATATCTGATCTTATTGCACTGTGATCAGAAAAGAAGCTTGAGATGGTTTATTTTATTTATTTTTTTTTAATTTACCAAGGCTAGACTTATGGCCCAGGATGTGATCTATCCTGGAGAAGGTTCCATGTGCACTTGAGAAAAAGATGAAATTCATTGTTTTGGGGTGAAACGTCCTATAGATATCAATTAGGTCTAACTGGTTTATTGTATCATTTAAAGTTTGTGTTTCCTTGCTAATTTTCTGTTTAGTTGATCTATCCATATGTGTCAGTGGGGTATTAAAGTCTCCAACTATTATTATGTTATTGTTAATTTTCCTTTCATACTTGTTAGCATTTGCCTTACATATTATGGTTCTCCTATGCTTGGTGCATACATAGTTATAATTGTTATATCTTCTTGGATTGATCCTTTGACCATTATGTAATGTCCTTCTTTGTCTCTTTTCATGGCCTTTATTTCAAAATCTATTTTTTCTGATATGAGTATTGCTACTCCTGCTTTCTTTTGGTCTCCATTTGCATGAAATATCTTTTTCTAGCCCTTCACTTTCAGTCTGCATGTGTTCCTAGGTTTGAGGTGGGTCTCTTGTAGACAGCATATATAGGAGTCTTATTTTTGTATCTATTCAGCCAGTCTTTGTCTTTTGGTTGGGGCATTCAACCCATTTACATTTAAGGTAATTATTGATAAGCATGATCCCATTGCCATTTACTTTGTGTGTGTTTTTTTTTTTTTTTTTTTTGCGTTCAAGTTTATAAACCTTTTCTGTGTTTCCTGTCTAGAGAAGATCTTTTAGCATTTGTTGAAGAGCTGGTTTGGTGGTGCTGAATTCTGAGCTTTTGCTTGTCTGTAAAGCTTTTGATTTCTCCTTCATATTTGAATGAGATCCTCGCTGGGTACAGTAATCTGGGTTGTAGGTTTTTCTCTTTCATCACTTCAAGTATGTCCTGCCATTCCCTTCTGGCTTGAAGAGTTTCTATTGAAAGATCAGCTGTTATCCTTATGGGGATCCCCTTGTGTGTTACTCGTTGTTTTTCCCTTGCTGCTTTTAATATTTGTTCTTTGTGTTTGATCTTAATTAGTTTGATTAATATGTGTCTTGGGGTGTGAAACAGCTGTTTTTAACTGAGAAAAGATTGCAGGACAGCAGGTTTCAGGGAAGGAAATTAGGAATTTTCCTTGGCACATGTCAAGTTAAGCATCCACATCAGGAGGCAAACGCATTGCTTGAGAGCTTCCGTTCCTTTTCAGTTACCTAAGCTTTTGCTGCAGTTATGCTATTTGCTTCTTCCTTGCCCTTCCTGATGGACAGCCTTCTCTTTCAGCTCTTCCATTTCCTCTGTTTTTCTTCTGTTTGGTGAGCTCAGGGCTGATATTTTTCCTGTCACAGCACACTAATCTCTTTCCTGCATGGCTGACACTGGAGAAGGTTATTGAAAGGTTCTGAACTAAGTGACATTTTGAAAGTCACCTGCTCTTTTTCAGTTCTCACCAAGCTGAAGGGAAGCCTGCCTTCCAGCAGGACTGCCCCTTCCCAGCCCCCACTCAAGGTGGCTGCCACTTCCCTCTCCTCCTTATCTCTGACCCTTCTCCTCTTCACTGGAAGGTCTACCAAAAGCCACCTGATGAGTACTAGTTTGTCTCCACTTTCCTTTTCAAATTATTGTTTGAGGAAACCAGAAACAGTCACCCCAATACCATAAGGGGTTCTCTGCTTATCCCTAAAACTACTCCCTTTCTTCCACCAAGCCCAGCTGGAACCATTTGCCTCATCACATAGCCACATAGCTTTCTTACATTGCCAACTGCAGATACTATCCCTTTTCTAGAATACATCCATTATTATGCCAGGGAAGGAAAACAATCTGCACAGTCACCCTGAATGGGCACAAGGGTTTTTTATCTGTAGAAAAACCCGTTGTATTAGGAAACCTTCCAGTAATATTATCTGCAACTTTTCAGAAAGACCAGGACACTTATATGCAGGGAAAGGAACCTACTGGATTATCCACACTGGTCAAGGGCACTCTTCTTAGGATTTCCAGCCATGTGACACTCCTTCTGATACTCCAAGTACACTATTCTAAAATTACCACTAGCCCCGCTCAAAATCTGAATAAGAACATAAACCATATAGTATTAATAGTTCTGAAATAAGTTCCAACTGATAATATTAAGAATTTCAGTCAAGAAATAAAAGGAGGGAGAGACAACTGCTAAATATAACAGATTAGCAAGCACCTGAAAAGCAGAATGCAGATAATAAAAAAAAATTTTGGAAATAAATTTTTGTCACCAAATTTTTAAAATTAAAATGAACCAAACCAGAGAAACTAGGATAGGTCCTAACTTAGTGGTCTAATAAATATTCCCCTCAAATGCACAGCAAAACCACCACATATAAAAGCTAAAAGAAACACAAGGAGCATTGATTAAGCCAAGAAAATATCACCAAATAATTTCAGATAGAAAATGGAGACAAATGAGTGTCAAAATATTCTACAGGAAATTCCCTGTATTATATAACAATCTGAAAAAACATTTTTTAATATACACACTGACGGGAAAATAGAGGATCAAGGCAATGAAATTGAGGATTTGAAGGGAGTAGCAGACTGTTCTGTTAGAGAGCTTAATTGTTGCCACTATGGTCAGTGGTGGCCAGAGTCAAAGGGTGGTTAAAAATATTTTGCAGCAGAAATAAAGCCAAACAAACTCTTACAGAAGATTTCAGAAAAGGGAAGGAGTATGGAAGAAGTCTTAAAAAACATAAAATAACATGAATTATATAAGTGACTAGGTATTCACCTTGTTCTATCCTAGATAGCCTATGGTGGATTCTGTGTCTACCTTTGTTTCCTTAAATAGTATAAATTCCAAGAATACTGGTAAGAAAGTCTTGGGTCATATTTGTTCAACAAAAATACCAAGCTTCCCTATTAGAACCAAAAAATCTTAGACAACCTGAGTCTGAGCAGACACAGGGTCAACCTTCTACTTTCCATGTGTACATTTCAAAGGTAAATCAAACTATTTTGCTATATATCTTATTCACCATATGATATATCAGATTCCCAAAATACATGAATGATGGACTTTGGTCATAGTAATGGCCAGAGACATTGACCAACTTTATTTTGGGCTATAGGATCACTGTCAACCCCAAAACAGACACATAAACACATGAAGAACACATGGTAAGACAAAGTCCCAAGGAACCCAGTGAAAATCAAATATGACATAACAATCCTAGTATCAGTTCTGACTGCTTAGATATAGTTCTCTCAAAGTTGCATGCTGCACCTTTTGGAAATGAGACAGCAGGCACAGCCTACCCCACTCCATCCTGCTGGGATAAGTCCCAACTATAACTGTGTCTACCTGGTGACTTTGGCCACCTGATGCGAAGAGTTGATTCATTAGAAAAGACCCTGATGCTGGGAAAGATTGAAGGCAGGAGGAGAAGGGGATGACAGAGGACAAGATGGTTTGATGGTGTCACTGATTCAACACACAAGAATTTGAGGAAGCTCTGGGAAATGGTGAAGGACAGGGAAGCCTGGCATACTGCAGTCCATGGGGTGGGCAAAGAGTCGGACACAACTGAGCAACTGAACAACAACAAAACCTGGTGACTAGGACTGTTCAGTATAGAACTCAGAGTTAACATTGTTCTGCTCCCCTTTATGAGGAAGTTGCTTGGTTTCTTCCAGCACAGGGCTGAAACTATTCCGGAGCTTCCTGCAATATGCTGCTGGTCCTGCTCTCAGTGGCCTTGCTAGTCCTGAGCTCACCTCAAGGCCCCATTTCTGGTAAGAAAAAAGGGCAAAGTTGCTGAGATTTTGCTTGGAATTGGGAGATGACACTGCAATGAGGAAGCCTGGTAAGGAGGGGACATAAATGAAAAGAAAGGTGAGCCTTCAAAGTTCTTAAGACAAGGATAAGGCCCTTCACATCCTCACTGATGCCAAGTCCTCACATTTTATTTAAAGTGCAATTTGAGGGGGGAGGAGCCAAGATGGCGGAGGAATAGGACAGGGAAACCGCTTTCTCTCCTACAAATTCATCGAAAGAACAATTGAACGCTGAACAAAGTTCACAAAACAACTTCTGATCGCTAGCAGCGGACATCAGGCGCCCAGAAAAGCAACCCATTGTCTTTGAAGGGAGGTAGGACAAAATATAAAAGATAAAAAGGGAGACAAAAGAGCTAGGGACAGAGACCCATCCCGGGAAGGGAGTCTTAATAGAGGAAGTTTCCAATCACCAGGAAACCCTCACGCTGGCGGGTCTGAGGGAAGTTTTCAAATCTCGGAGGGCAACCTAACTGGGAGGAAAAATTAAATAAGGCCCACAGATTACATGCCTAAAAGCAACTCCCAGCAGAAAAGTACTCCAGACGCCTGCACCCGCCACCAGCAAGTGGGGGCGAAACGGAGAGGAGCGGGCGGCATTGCTTAGGGTGAGGACTGGGCCCAAAGGCCCTGAGAGCAGTCGGAGGGAGCTTTTTTAAACTGTGGGATAGCAAGAGAGAAAATTAACCGGCCCGAACACACTGCCGGCGGTTCGCAAAACAAAGGGACTGAGAAACTCCAGAGAAGAGCCGGCCCATCCCCGCTGGAGGTAGGAGGCAGGGGGGAGGGGAAAGGGGCAAACTCAGCCCCAGAGAAGCCAACCCCTCCCACACTGCAAACAGGCCCCGGTTCCTATCTAAAGACTTCCTGAGACCCAACCGGCGGTGTGCGCTGGGGCCGCGGAGGGAAAAGACGCGCCGCATCCAGGGAGAGTGCGCCCAAGCCTCTGGCTGCCTGAGCCGCTCGCTGCGGAGGGAAAAGGCGCGCCGCACCTGGGGAGAGTGCGCCCAAGCCTCTGGCTGCCTGAATCGCTCAGGCCGGGGAAGGCACAAAACGCAGGAGCAACCGAATCCGCGCTTTTGTGGAGTACCTGAAAACTGGAACTGCACTCAACGCAGGGCCCGCTCCATATAGAGCAGCCGGGAGCCTGAGCAGTGTAGACGGGGAAAGCACAGACACCCCAGTACGGGGCAAATCCAGTGTGGCCGGAACACGGTGAGTGCTATCCACACAGAGCGGTATCTGTCTGCAGTGCCCCGCCCTCCCCGTAGCAGGACTGAACTGAACTAGAGAACCTAAATAAGAGATCACCTCCGCCCGCCTGTGTCAGGGCGGAAATTAGACACCAAAGAGACGGCAAACAGAAGCCAAATAAACAAAGGGAACCGCTTCAGAAAGGACCGGTGCAACAGATTAAAATCCCTGAAGGTAACACCGACTACACCGGAAGGGGCCTATAGATATCGAGAGGTGTAAGCTGGAAAGAGGAGCTATCTGAAATTGAACTGAACCTACACTGACTGCAACAGCTCCAGAGAAATTCCTAGATATATATGTATATTTTTTGTTAAATTAAAAAAAAAAATTTTTTTCTTCTTTCCTTTTTAAAAAAATTTTTTCTCTTTTATTTTCTTTTAAAATTCCCTACTACTCCATTACTCCTCAACTTTCATTTTCATATATTTTTATGATTTTTTTTTTAATTAGGGAAAAAATTTTTTTTCTTTTTTTTTCTTTTTCCTGTTTTTCTCTCCTATTTCCTTTTAAAGTCCTCTAATACTCCTCTATTATTCCTTCATTTTCATTTTCATTTCACTATAACCTTGCAAAAAAAAAAAAGAGAGAAGCCCAATTTTTAAACTGAACTTCATATATATTTCTAAATTTTGTGTTTTTGTTTTTGTTTTTAAATATTGTATTTCAAAGAGTCTAACCTCTATGCTAGATTTTTAATCTTTGTTTTTCAGTATGTGATATAAATTTTGGACATTTAAGAACCCAATATTCCATTCCCATTTCTATTCAGGAGTGTGTTGATTACTCTCTCCCACTTTTGACTCTCTGTTTTCTACCTCAGAACACCTCTATTTCCTCCTTTCCCCTTCTCTTCCCAATCCAATTCTGTTAATCTTTGTGGGTGTCTGGGCTACGGAGAACACTATGGGAACAGATAACTGCGTAGATCTGTCTCTCTCCTCTTGAGTCCCCCTTTCTCTCCTCCTGCTCACCTCTATCTCCTTCCTCCCTCTCCTATTCTTCATGTAACTCTGTGAACCTCTCTGGTTGTCCCTTACGGTGGAGAATCTTTTCACCATTAACCGAGAAGTTTTATTATCAGTGCTGTATAGTTGGAGAAGTCTTGAGACTATTGGAAGAATAAAACTGAAATCCAGAGGCAGGAGACTTAAGCCCAAAACCTGAGAAAACCAGAAAACTCCTGACTACATGGAACATTAAGGAATAAGAGACCATCCAAAAGCCTCCATACCTACACCAAAACCAACCACCACCCAAGAGCCAATAAGCTCCAGAACAAGACATACCACGCAAATTCTATAGCAACGCAGGAACATAGACTTGAGTGTCAACATACAGGCTGCCCAAAGCCACACCTAACACATAGACCCATCTCAAAACTCATTACTGGGCACTCCATTGCACTCCAGAGAGAAGAAATCCATTTCCATGCACCAGAACACTGACACAAGCTTCCCTAACCAGGAAACCTTGACAAGCCAATCATCCGACCCCACCCACTGGGTAAAATCTCCACAATAAAAAGGAACCACAGACCACCAGGATACACAAAGCCCACTCCAGAGACAGCAATCTAAACAAGATGAAAAGGCAGAGAAATACCCAACAAGTAAAGGAACATGAAAAATGCCCACCAAGTCAAACAAAAGAGGAGGAGATAGAGAATCTACCTGAAAAAGAATTTAGAATAATGATAATAAAAATGATCCAAAATCTTGAAGACAAAATGGAGTTACAAATAAATAGCCTGGAGACAAAGATTGAGAAGATGCAAGAAATGTTTAACAAGGACCTAGAAGAAATAAAAAACAGTCAATTAAAAGTGAATAATGCAATAAATAAGATAAAAAACACTCTGGAGGGAACCATGAGTAGAATAACAGAGACAGAAAATAGGATAAGTGAGGTAGAAGATAAAATGGTGGAAATAAATGAAGCAGAGAGGAAAAAAGAAAAAAGAATCAAAAGAAATGAGGACAACCTCAGGGACTTCTGGGACAATGTGAAACGCCCCAACATTCAAATCATAGGAGTCCCAGAAGAAGACAAAAAGAAAGGCCATGAGAAGTTACTTGAGGAGATAATAGCTGAAAACTTCCCTAAAATGGGGAAGGAAATAGCCACCCGAGTCCAAGAAACCCAGAGAGTCCCAAACAGGATAAACCCAAGGCGAAATACCCCAAGACACATATTAATCAAATTAGCAAAGATGAAACACAAAGAACAAATATTAAAAGCAGCAAGGGAGAAACAACAAATAACACACAAGGGGATTCCCATAAGGATAACAGCTGATCTATCAATAGAAACCCTTCAGGCCAGAAGGGAATGGCAGGACATACTTAGAGTAATGAAAGAGAATAACCTACAACCTAGATTACTGTCCCCAGCAATGATCTCATTCAGATATGAAGGAGAACTCAAAAGCTTTACAGACAAGCAAAAGCTGAGAGAATTCAGCACCACCAAACCAGCTCTTCAACAAGTGCTAAAGAATCTTCTCTAGACAGGAAACACAGAGAGGGTGTATAAACTCGAACCCAAAACAACAAAGTAAATGGCAACGGGACCATACCTATCAATAATTACCTTAAATGTAAATGGGTTGAATACCCCAACCAAAAGACAAAGACTGGCTGAATGGATACAAAAACAAGACCCCTATATGTGCTGTCTACAAGAGACCCACCTCAAACCAAGGGACACATACAGACTAAAAGTGAAGGGCTGGAAAAAAATATTTCACGCAAACGGAGACCAAAAGAAAGCAGGAGTCGCAATACTCATATCAGATAAAATAGACTTTCAAATAAAGGCTGTGAAAAGAGACAAAGAAGGACACTACATAATGATCAAAGGATCAATCCAAGAAGAAGATATAACAATTATAAATATATATGCACCCAACATAGGAGCACCGCTATATGTAAGGCAAATACTAACGAGTATGAAAGAGGAAATTAATAGTAACACAATAATAGTGGGAGACTTTAATAGCCCACTCACAACTATGGATAGATCAACTAAACAGAAAATTAACAAAGAAACACAAACTTTAATGGACACAATGGACCAGCTAGACCTAATTGATATCTATAGGACGTTTCACCCCAAAACAATCAACTTCACCTTTTTCTCAAGTGCACACGGGACCTTCTCCAGAATAGATCACATCCTGAGCCATAAATCTAATCTTGGTAAATTCAAAAAAATTGAAGTCATTCCAGTCATCTTTTCTGACCACAGTGCACTAAGATTAGATCTCAATTACAGGAAAAAAAAAATTATTAAAAATTCAAACATATGGAAGTTAAACAACATGCTTCTGAATAACCAACAAATCATAGAAGAAATCAAAAAAGAAATAAAAATATGCATAGAAATGAATGAAAATGAAAACACAACAACCCAAAACCTATGGGACACTGTAAAAGCAGTGCTAAGGGGAAGATTCATAGCATTACAGGCCTACCTCAAGAAACAAGAAAAAAGTCAAATAAATAACCTAACTCTACACCTAAAGCAACTAGACAAGGAAGAAATGAAGAACCCCAGGGTTAGTAGAAGGAAAGAAATCTTAAAAATTAGGGCAGAAATAAATGCAAAGGAAACTAAAGAGACCATAGCAAAAATCAACAAAGCTAAAAGCTGTTTTTTTGAAAAAATAAACAAAATTGACAAACCATTAGCAAAACTCACTAAGAAACAAAGGGAGAAGAACCAAATTAACAAAATTAGAAACAAAAATGGAGAGATCACAACAGACAACACTGAAATACAAAGGATCATAAGAGACTACTACCAGCAGCTCTATGCCAATAAAATGGACAACTTGGAAGAAATGGACAAGTTCTTAGAGAAGTATAACTTTCCGAAACTGAACCAGGAAGAAATAGAAGATCTTAACAGACCCATCACAAGCAAGGAAATCGAAACTGTAATCAGAAATCTTCCAGCAAACAAAAGCCCAGGACCAGATGGCTTCACAGCTGAATTCTACCAAAAATTTAGAGAAGAGCTAACACCTATCTTACTCAAACTCTTCCAGAAAATTGCAGAAGAAAGTAAACTTCCAAACTCATTCTATGAGGCCACCATTACCCCAATTCCAAAACCAGACAAAGATGCCACAAAAAAAAAGAAAACTATAGGCCAATATCACTGATGAACATAGATGCAAAAATCCTTAACAAAATTCTAGCAAACAGAATCCAACAACATATTAAAAAAATCATACACCATGGCCAAGTGGGCTTTATCCCAGGAATGCAAGGATTCTTTAATATCCGCAAATCAATCAATGTGATACACCACATTAACAAATTGAAAGATAAAAACCATATGATTATCTCAATAGATTCAGAAAAAGCCTTTGACAAAATTCAACATCCATTTATGATTAAAACTCTCCAGAAAGCAGGCATAGAAGGAACATACCTCAACATAATAAAAGCTATATATGACAAACCCACAGCAAGCATTACCCTCAATGGTGAAAACTTGAAAGCATTTCCCCTAAAATCAGGAACAAGACAAGGGTGCCCACTCTCACCACTCCTATTCAACATAGTTCTCAAAGTGTTGGCCACAGCAATCAGGGCAGAAAAAGAAGTAAAAGGAATCCAGATAGGAAAAGAAGAAGCGAAACTCTCGCTGTTTGCAGATGACATGATCCTCTGCATAGAAAACCCTAAAGACTCTACCAGAAAATTACTAGAGCTAATCAACGAATATAGTAAAGTTGCAGGATATAAAATTAACACACAGAAATCTCTTGTATTCCTGTACACTAACAATGAGAAAACAGAAAGAGAAATTAAGGAAACAATACCATTCACCATTGCAACAAAAAGAGTAAAATACTTAGGAGTATATCTACCTAAAGAAACAAAAGACCTATACATAGAAAACTATAAAACACTGATGAAAGAAATCAAAGAGGACACAAACAGATGGAGAAATATACCGTGTTCATGGATTGGAAGAATCAATATTGTCAAAATGGCTATACTACCCAAAGCAATCTATAGATTCAATGCAATCCCTATCAAGCTACCAACGGTATTTTTCACAGAACTAGAACAAATAATTTCACAATTTGTATGAAAATACAAAGAACCTCAAATAGCCAAAGTAATCTTGAGAAAGAAGAATGGAACTGGAGGAATCAACCTGCCTGACTTCAGACTCTACTACAAAGCCACAGTCATCAAGACAGTATGGTACTGGCACAAAGACAGAAATACAGGTCAATGGAGCAGAATAGAAAGCCCAGAGATAAATCCATGAACCTATGGACACCTTATCTTCAACAAAGAAGGCAAGGATATACAATGGAGAAAAGACAACCTCTTTAACAAGTAGTGCTGGGAAAACTGGTCAACCACTTGTAAAAGAATGAAACTAGAACACTTTCTAACACCATACACAAAAATAAACTCAAAATGGATTAAAGATCTAAACGTAAGACCAGAAACTATAAAACTCCTAGAGGAGAACATAGGCAAAACACTCTCCGACATAAATCACAGCAGGATCCTCTATGACCCACATCCCAGAATTTCAAAAATAAAAGCAAAAATAAACAAATGGGACCTAATGAAACTTAAAAGCTTTTGCACAACAAAGGAAACTATAAGCAAGGTGAAAAGACAGCCCTCAGATTGGGAGAAAATAATAGCAAATGAAGCAACAGAAAAAGGATTAATCTCAAAAATATACAAGCAACTCCTCCAGCTCAACTCCAGAAAAATAAATGACCCAATAAAAAAATGGGCCAAAGAACTAAACAGACATTTCTCCAAGGAAGACATACAGATGGCTAAAAAAATCATGAAAAGATGCTCAACATCACTCATTATCAGAGAAATGCAAATCAAAACCACAATGAGCTACCATTACACACCAGTCAGGGTGGCTGCTATCCAAAAGTCTACAAGCAATAAATGCTGGAGAGGGTGTGGAGAAAAGGGAACCCTCTTACACTGTTGGTGGGAATGCAAACTAGTACAGCCACTATGGAGAACAGTGTGGAGATTTCTTAAAAAACTGGAAATAGAACTGCCATATGACCCAGGATTCCCACTTCTGGGCATACACACCGAGGAAACCAGATCTGAAAGAGACACGTGTACCCCAATGTTCATCACAGCACTGTTTATCATAGCCAGGACATGGAAGCAACCTAGATGCCCATCAGCAGACGAATGGATAAGGAAGCTGTGGTACATATACACCATGGAATATTACTCAGCCATTAAAAAGAATTCATTTGAATCAGTTCTAATGAGATGGATGAAACTGGAGGCCATTATACAGAGTGAAGTAAGCCAGAAAGATAAAGACCAATACAGTATACTAACACATATATATGGAATTTAGAAAGATGGTAATGATAACCCTATATGCAAAACAGAAAAAGAGACACAGATGTATAGAACAGACTTTTGGACTCTGTGGGAGAAGGCGAGGGTGGGATGTTTCAAGAGAACAGCATCGAAACATGTATATTATCTAGGACGAAACAGATCACCAGCCCAGGTTTGATGCATGAGACAAGTGCTCGGACCTGGTGCACTGGGAAGACCCAGAGGGATCGGGTGGAGAGGGAGGTGGGAGGGGAGATCGGGATGGGGAATACATGTATATCCATGGCTGATTCGTGTCAATGTATGACAAAAACCACTACAATATTGTAAAGTAATCAGCCTCCAACTAATTTAAAAAAAAGTGCAATTTGAGCCCAATACACAACTTAAACCAGAGTAAAGACAAAGCAAAATTTACATTTTAACCAAAGTCTTTCTGATTGTGCTACGAAGGATGCTTTGCAAAAAGGCAAGACTGGAACAGAGAAGTTCTCTAAGGAAGATGCTATGGTAACTGAAGTAGGCAGAAGATGAAGGTGGCCTTGCTAGGGGATACCAGATGGATGGAGGGGGTGAAGCCCTTTCAGGGCTTTTTCAGAAACAGTCTATCATAATAAATCCCTCTCTCTCCACATGGAGATATAGAGATTCCAGTGCCCAGTGCTCTGATTTTACTCCCACCCACATCCATTGTTTCAATGTACTGTGTCCACTACAGGCAAGATTGTATCCACAAGTTTACTACCTGTTGCCCACCCTGAGAAAGCATGTTAATGGATGTAAAGTATTTCATGATTTAAGAGGCAGAGATGCATGAAAATATGACACTGAATTGCCCCAGCACTTGACCTAAATTAGCATTAGGGTTTGAGGGATCCTAGGGAGGATAAAAGGGTCTCTCCTCTTTTGAGTTTGTGGTTGATCCTCAGCACAGGAGCAGCCCTTCACATCTGCCATCCCTTCATGTCTTCCTCCCTTTACAAAAGCATCACAGATAGTGATTGACAAGTTAACTTAGGTAATATAAGAGTGTTTGAAGCATCCCTTTCCCTGGAGAATAGTTGTTGGCCCTGAAGGATTTAGTACTTACTCTGTCTTTCATCTTCTGCTTCTTTTCCTAGAAGACAACAGTGAAGGTTTCTCAGCTGCATATATTGTAAAATTCAATTAATCCTCAATCCGTTTTTTTTAACCTTAAAAACTTTTCATTTCTCTGGCATCTTACTAGCATCAGTCTTCTGTGTCCCTGTAGTTATATAAATATGCCTATGGTTATTCAGTGATTCCTGTGTGGACCATCATGTTGTCTTTCTCTCACTCTTATTATTGCTCCACCTGGTCTCAGAGCAGATGGTTCTACATATGCACTCAACTAGCTAGACTTGAAATTATAGTTGTTAGGTTATGTCAGTGATGCAAAATATGACTGACATGACAACATAATCACATGGATAATCCCTTTTCTCTTTTTCTGTATTTGGAGGCATCCTCTGAGAATTCTAAGATATCTAACACTTTCATTTTTTTGTGAAAT
Organism: Odocoileus virginianus; assembly: GCF_023699985.2. Lineage (NCBI taxonomy): Eukaryota > Metazoa > Chordata > Mammalia > Artiodactyla > Cervidae > Odocoileus > Odocoileus virginianus. The sequence continues at coordinate 17,130,220 of NC_069696.1, read as the reverse complement.
TGAAGACACATATTTGTCTCAAGAATACAGAATTACAATTCAATATCATTAGTATATGGATGAACAGGAGTAATGCAAAATGAAGCTGAGGGTAGGAGGGAAGTTGGTAGTTCAGAAGCAGGTCCTGGGAGAAAGAGACTATATAAGGTGACCAGAGATCAAAATGAGAGGGGAGCCTTCCAACGTCAAGTTCCTCTATTCCTGTGCTGTAGTCCTGGTCTCAGAGCAGATGGTTCTACATATGCACTCAACTAGCTAGACTTGAAATTATAGTTGTTAGGTTATGTCAGTGATGCAAAATATGACTGACATGACAACATAATCACATGGATAATCCCTTTTCTCTTTTTCTGTATTTGGAGGCATCCTCTGAGAATTCTAAGATATCTAACACCTTCATTTTTTTGTGAAATTGAAGACACATGTTTGTCTCAAGAATACAGAATTACAATTCAATATCATTAGTATATGGATGAACAGGAGTAATGCAAAATGAAGCTGAGGGTAGGAGGGAAGTTGGTAGTTCAGAAGCAGGTCCTGGGAGAAAGAGACTATATAAGGTGACCAGAGATCAAAATGAGAGGGGAGCCTTCCAACGTCAAGTTCCTCTATTCCTGTGCTGTAGTCTACAGATGTAGAGAACCCAGACTAGGGCTCTTTTGAACTGATTCAGAGACCACCTTCTGGGGGACCTGCTGCACTATCATCTAGACCCCATCCTAATGGTGAACCTCAGCAGAGAACCCCCAACCACAAGGTAAACCTCAGTAGCAACTACCCCCACAAGATCCTGAACCTCAACAGAGACCACTTCCACCAAATGGTGATTTTCAGCAGAGACCATGCCCACAAAATGGTCACCCTCAACAGAGACCACTACTGCAAAGAGGTCTTGGTCACTGCTCTTCTCCCACACCTGTCCTAGGAAGAATCAGGGACCACAACCACTCCCAGGGCATGAATCACAATGACCTCCCCAGTAATCTGGAATTCAATGACAGGTATGATTCAAGCTTACTCTCCATCAAGGGCCCTAACCCTTACAGCTCTCAAATTTTAGTGAGTCACTGAATCAACTGGAACCACATAGAAATTGCATAGTCCCGGATCCCAGTTCTAGAGATTTCTATTCAGATATCTGAAATAGGGTAGTAGGACTTTGTGTTTTTAACAAGATATCCATGGTGCATCCGATTTTGAAAAACATGTACCCCAAGTTGCTTTTTCCTTAAAGATTACTTGTCCTAAAGTTGTTCTGTAATGAGGAAGCAGCTCTTGATCTTCTTCCGTCCTCCTTCTCAGGTTCAAATATTTCCCATCTCAAGTTTCCACCAGACCAGACCTGTTAGATCCAGTGTACCTGCTAAATGATACTATAAATTTTTATTGCCAAATGTTACATGGTTTAAAAATATTGCTTACATATGCTTAATTTAGAAAAAAAAACTACACATAAAGTATGAGGTTATCTTTTAAAGGCATAGATACCCTACTTCCCCAGTTCTTTCCCAAAAGCCACCACAGTTAACTCTCTTGAACATCCTCTTGAAAACATTTGTGTCTATTTAAATATATGTGATCTTTTTTATCCACAAATGATATCATATTTTTATATACAGATTTATATGCTACTTATTTCAAATAACATACTTTTTGAAAAACTTCCATATTAGTTCATAGAACTATGTGGATTTATTTGATTCTGGTTTTTACATTGTGTTCTGTTTTACCAATATATACTCACCTTTGTCTGGCTATGCCATGATTACTTTAAAGAAACTCCATCAATGGACACGTAGGCTGGTTTCATTCTTTTGTTATTATAGGATATATGGCAGTAAGTGTCTTTGTAAATGCATATTTGAACATTACCAACAGTCATCAAAAGATAACCTTAGAAGAATCTTTTTTTTAATTCATTTTCACTGTCTGTTATGTACATATAAATCATAAACAAAAAGAAATTAGGAAAGAAAGAGAAAATGAGAAAAACAAGAGGGAGATATTGTGAGCTCTCACTCACTTCCCTTCAATTAATAGCAGGCATAGAAATCACCTGCCAATCTTCTCTGAACTTCCTCCCCACCCCCCAGAAAATGAATAAGAAGATAGTAGTCCTTCAGAAAGCCATGACATTGGAATAAGTCAGTTTATCTTCAATTTACCAATAAAATAACTAGCATCCATTTTTAAGTGTCATGTCTCATCATGGGTGAAATTTGAGGGCCAGGAACCCAACATGGGAGCATCCAAGACCCCTTCTCATTGATGATTCCAACAGGCTTCCTCAGGGCCACCTTCCTAGAAGACATTTTCCCTTTGTTCTGTGCTTAGGGTCAGTACCAGATTTCTTTAATTCCTTCTCTTGCCTCCTTCCTCCTCCTGACACATTATTCACAAATCAGCTGCCACGTGATGGAAAACCACTCTTTGTCTCCTTCCCTGAATTCTATAGCGTTAATGAAATTTTTAACCTTATTTTCACACCTTTCCTGAAATTCTAGTAATTTTAGCAAACATGGAAAATACTGCAAGTGTGGAGAACTTGCACAAGGTGAGGAAATCCCTACAATATCAAAGGCGAGCAAGAGTCTCCCTCACTCAGGGGAGGTCCAGACACTCTCTGAAAAACTTGATCTCAACATCACTAATTAGTAGAGAAATGCAAATCAAAACTGCAGTGAAGAATCACCTCACACTATTCTGAATGGCCATCATCAAAAAGTCTACAAATAATAAATGCTCGAGAGGGTCTGAAAAGAAGGAAGCCCTCCTACATTACCAGTGGGAATGAAAACTGGTAAGATCACTATGGAGAAGAGTATGGAGGTTCCTTAATAAATCTAAAAATCTTAAAAATCTACAATATGATCCAGCCATCCCACTCTAGGTATATATCTAGAGAAAAATCATAATTTGAAAATATACATGTACTCCAATGTTCACTGCAGCTCTGTCTACAATAGCCGAGACATGGAAGCAACCTAAATGTCCATCAATAGATGAATGGATAAAGATGTGGTACCTATAAACAATGGAATATCACTCATCCATAAAGAAGAATGAAAGCCATTTGCAGTAACAGGGATAAGCATAGCAATGATCATACTGCATGAAGTAAGTCGGACAAAGACAAGTATGGTATCATTTATATGTGGAATCTGAAAAAATGGTATAAATGAACTTATTTACAGAACAGAAATAAATTTAGACTTAGAAAACAAACATATGGTTACTGAAAGTGAAAGCTGGGGGTGGAGGGATAAATTAGGAGGTTGGGATTAACATACATACACTACTACATATAAAATAAATAATAAACAAGGATCTACTGTATCATATTATTGCTCAATTTTCTCCCTCCCTAGATCACTCATGATTCTTTAACAAACCTGAGTGTATTTCATAAAGGAAGTTGTATGGTATAGTCTATAAACCAAAGAATGTGGATGAATCATATCAGATGAACATTTTCTAAGAATAGAGAGGGAAGACCATCAGAATACCTCAAGGAAGGATCAGCACCATTATGCAGTAAAGTGGAGGTCCAATGTTCAGAGTCCTCCAATACCTCTCCCCTGTGTTCGTGGTTATGGATAAAGAGCCTGAACTGTGAGGGTCAGACTCTCTGGAAAATGAACTGCTCCCTCCAGATTCGCCAATTCACAAGTCAGGCTGATATAGCCTGACCTGTGAGATAGATATGAATGTAGAGGCCAATGTGGATTAAAGCTATCCATGCTCTTACGAGCATGGCCACCATCCATCTCATATAGTTCTCAGAATGACTAAGAATGAAGCAGCATTACCCAAACACCAACATAATTATCCTTAGCCTTTTATCCTAGTCTAACCTGATCCAGTATATTTCCAGAAAAGAGCTGTAGATTTGATACAATGACCAGGAATCCAGATACCTTTGGGAATCTTGCTGATAGCCTGTTATAGCAGCTGGAGTGTCTGGTCTGATTTCATACTTATACATATTCATGTTGGTTATTTTGTAGGTTTATTATTGCTTTTTCAAAATATATTGTGGGTATAAATCCTGTATAATATATATTTTATAAACATTTTTCTTCGAAATTTTGAATATCTTTTAACTTTGTTCATGGTGTTTTTGTATTGTAAACCTTAAGTACTGAAGTAATCCAATATTTCAATCTTTTCTGTGTGTTATGTGTTCTGTTTCAGACTGGTTTTCCTATCTTACTAACATAAATGCCTCTATTTCACTGCCCCACCTCATCTTTATAGTTATTTTCTCTTAACTTTCCCATCTGAACCTCATTTTTTCCAGGCCAAAAACCCCCCAAAAGCAAAAAACCACATTTAATTATGTGAAAAGTCAAAGTGAAAGTCACTCAATCATGTCTGACTCTTTGCAACCCCACAGACTGTAGCCTGTCAGTCTCCTCTGTCCATGGAATTCTCCAGGTAAGAATACTGGAATGTTAAATTAATTCTTGTGATTACTATGTGATAGAGCACTAAAATTGGTATTTAAAAAATAATTGGATAGCTAATTAAGCCTAAACTCTATTGAATAACCCAATTTCCTTCCCTGATTTGACTTGCCATCCTTATCACATATTAAATTTCTTTACATGGACAACTATAGAACTACATGTCTATTGGTCATTCCTTTGTCCGGCACAGCCATAAATGCTTTGTATGTACTAGCTGAAAATTTTCACAGCAGCCCTTTGATTTTCTGCATTGTGTTCATGTTTTAGATGAGAGAATAAAAGTATAATGTTATTTGAGATTTTCCTAAATCCATATACTTTATAAGTAAGTTAGTTGCTCAATCATGTCTGACTCTTTGTGACGGCTTGGACTGTAGCCTGCCAGGCTCCTCTGTCCATGAAATTCTCCAGGCAAGAATACTGGAGTGGGTTGCCATTCCCTTCTCTGAGGGATCTTCCCTACCCAAGGATCAAACCCTGGTCTCCTGCACTGCAGGCAGATTCTTTACCATCTGAGCCACCAGGGAAGCCCATATACTTTATAAATATCAGCATAATTAGGAAATTCAGTGGAAACAGAGAGAGAATGAGAGAAAGAACAAACTTATTCATAAGAACAATTTAAAATTCCTAGAATCAAATAAAAAAATAATAAGATTTGGGCTTCCCAGGTGGCACAGTGGTAAAGAATATGCCTGCAAAGCAGGAGACACAGGTTCAATCCCTGGGTCTGTAAGATTCCCTGGAGGAGGAAATGGCTACCCATTCCAGTATTATTGTCTAGAAAAACCCATGAACAGAGAAGCCTGGCAGGCTATGGTTATAGGGTCACAAAAAGCGTGCATAGGATTAAATAACTAGAAATGCAAGTTCTACACTAAATGTGGATGAATATGAATTTCTGGAGAAGGAAACAATATTCTAAAAAAGCCAAAATTTCAGGGGTTCTGGAGTAAGTTGATTAGCACTGCTATTCTCACTTCCATGTCTGATTTTAGCCACTGCAAATTCATTAACTCTGTTAATTTTCTTCTACTCATTCTAATTCCACAATTCTGCCCACTCTTCATTTTTGCTGTCATCTCTTCCCCTGTTCTTCTTATCCTTGGGGATTAATTGTTTTAAAATTTCATTATTAGATTTTTTTATTTTTAATATAAATTTATTTAATTTAATTGGAGGCTAATTACTTTACAATATTGTATTGGTTTTGCCATACATTGACATGAATGCACCAGGGTGTACATGTGTTCCCCATGCTGCACCCCTCTCCCACCTCCCTCTCCATCCCATCCCTCTGGGTCATCCCAGTGCACCAGCCCCGAGCACCCTGTATCATGCATCGAACCTGGACTGGTGATTCATTTCACATATGATAATATACATGTTTCAATGTCATTCTTCCAAATCATCTCACCCTCACCATCTCCCACAGAGTCCAAAGGACTGTTCTCTACATCTGTGTCTCTTTCGCTATCTCGCATACAAGGTTATTGTTACCATCTATCTAAATTCCATATATATGAGTTAGTATACTGTATTGGTGTTTTTCTCTCTGGCTTACTTCACTCTGTGTAATAGGCAGTTTCATCCACCTCATTAGAACTGATTTAAATATATTCTTTTTAATGGCTGAGTAATATTCCATTGTGTATATGTACCACATATATATTCTTACCTTATCCATCCATCTTATCTTATCTTATCCATTCATCTGCTGATGGACATCTAGGTTGTTTCCATGTCAGGGCTATTATAAACAGTGCTGTGATGAACATTATGGTACATGTGTCTCTTTCAGTTCTGGTTTCCTCGGTGTGCATGTCCAGCAGTGGGATTGCTGGGTCATATGGCAGTTCTATTTCCAGTTTTTTAAGGAATCTCCAAACTGTTCTCCATAGTGGTTGTACTAGTTTGCATTCCCACCAACAGTGTAAGAGGGTTCCTTTTTCTCCACACCCTCTCTAGCATTTATTGTTTGTAGACTTTTGGATAGCAGCCATTCTGACTGGCTTGAAATGGTACCTCATGTGGTTTTTATTTACATTTCTCTGATAATGAGTCGTGTTGAGCATCTTTTCATGTGTTTGTTAGCCATCTGTATGTCTTCTTTGGAAAAATGTCTGTTTAGTTCTTTGGCCCACTTTTTGATTAGGTGGTTTATTTTTCTGGAATTGAGCTTCAGGAGTTGCTTGTATATTTTTGAGATTAATTCTTTGTCAGTTGCTTCGTTTGCTATTATTTTCTCCCATTCTGAAGACAGTCTTTTCACCTTGCTTATAGCTTCCTTTGTTGTGCAAAAGCTTTTAAATTTAATTAAGTCCCATTTGTTTAATTTTGCTTTTATTTCCAATATTCTGGCAGGTGGGTATAGAGGATCCTGCTTTGATTTGTGTCAGAGAATGTTCTGCCTATGTGTTCCTCTAGGAGTTTTATAGTTTCTGGTCTTACATTTAGATCTTTAATCCAGTTTGAGTTTATTTTTGTGTGTGGTGTTAGAAAGTGTTCTAGTTTCATTCTTTTTTAAGTGGTTGACCAGTTTTCCCAGCACCACTTATTAAAGAGATTGTCTTTTCTGCATTGTATATTCTTGCCTCCTTTGTTGAAGATAAGGTGTCCATAGGTGCATGGATTTATCTCTGGACTTTCTATTTTGTTTCATTGATCTATGTTTCTGTCTTTGTGCCAGTACCATACTGTCTTGATGACTGTGACTTTGTAGTAGAGACTGAAGTCAGGAAGGTTGATTCCTCCAGTTTCATTCTTCTTTCTCAAGATTGTTTTGTCTATTTGAGGCTTTTTGTATTTCCATACAAATTGTGAAATTATTTGTTCTAGTTCTGTGAAAAATACCATTGGTAGCTTGATAGGGATTGCACTGAACCTCAGATTGATTTGGGTAGTACATACATTTTCACTATATTGATTCTTCTGATCCATGAACATGGTATATTTCTCCATCTATTTGTGTCCTCTTTGATTTCTTTCACCAGTGTTTTATAGTTTTCTATATATAGGTCTTTTGTTTCTTTAGGTAGATATATTCCTAAGTATTTTATTCTTTTCATTGCAATGGTGAATGGTATTGTTTCCTTAATTTCTCTTTCTGTTTTCTCATTGTTAGTGTATAGGAATGCAAGGGATTTCTGTGTGTTCATTTTATATCCTGCAACTTTACTATATCCATTGATTAACTCTAGTACTTTTCTAGTAGAGTCTTTAGGGTTTTCTATGTAGAGGATCATGTAATCTGCAAACAATGAGAGTTTTACTTCTTCTTTTCCAATCTGGATTCCTTTTTTTTTTTCCTTTTCTTTTCCTGCTCTGCCTGCTGTGGCCAAAACTTCCAAAACTATGTTAAATAGTAGTGGTGAGAGTGGGCACCCTTGTCTTGTTCCTGACTTTAGGGGAAATGCTTTCAGTTTTTCACCATTGAGGATAATGTTTGCTGTGGGTTTGTCATATACAGCTTTTATTATTTTGAGGTATGGTTCTTCTATTCCTGCTTTCTGGAGAGTTTTTTTAATCATAAATGGATGTTGAATTTTGTCAAAGGCTTTTTCTGCATCTACTGAGATAATCATGTGGTTTTTATCTTTCAATTTGTTAATGTGGTGTATTACATTGATTGATTTGTGGCTATTAAAGGATCTTTGCATTCCTGGGATAAAGCCCACTTGGTCATGATGTATGATCTTTTTAGTATGTTGTTGGATTCTGTTTGCTAGAATTTTATTAAGGATTTTTGCATCTATGTTCATCAGGGATATTGGCCTATAGTTTTCTTTTTTGTGACATCTTTGTCACATTTTGATATTAGGGTGATGGTGGCCTTATAGAATGAGTTTGGAAGTTTACCTTCCTCTGCTATTTTCTGGAAGAGTTTGAGTAAGATAGGTGCTAGCTCTTCTCTAAAGTTTTGATAGATTTCAACTGTGAAGCCATCTGGTCTTGGACTTTGGTTTGCTGGAGGATTTCTGATTACCATTTCGATTTCCTTGCTTGTGATGGGCCTGTTAAGATCTTCTATTTCTTCCTGGCTCAGTTTTGGAAAGTTATACTTCTCTAAGAATTTGTCCATTTCTTCCAAGTTGTCCATTTTATTGGCATAGAGCTGCTGGTAGTAGTCTCTTATGATCCTTTGTATTTCAGTGTTGTCTGTTGTGATCTCTCCATTTTCATTTCTAATTTTGTTGATTTGGTTTTTCTCCCTTTGTTTCTTGATGAGTCTAGCTAATGGTTTGTCAATTTTATTTATCTTTTCAAAAAACCAGCTTTTAGCTTTGTTCATTTTTGCTATGGTCTCTTTTGTTTCTTTTGCATTTATTCCTGTCCTAATTTTTATGATTTCTTTCCTTCTACTAACCCTGGGGTTCTTCATTTCTTCCTTGTCTAGTTGCTTTAGGTGTAGAGTTAGGTTATTTATTTGACTTTTTTCTTGTTTCTTGAGGTAAGACTGTATTTTTATGAACCTTCCCCTTAGCACTGCTTTTCCAGTGTCTCATAGGTTTTGGGTTGTTGTTTTTTCATTTTCTTTTGTTTCTATGCATATTTTGATTTCTTTTTTGATTTCTTCTGTGATTTGTTGGTTATTCAGCAGTGTGTTGTTCAGCCTCCATATGTTTGAATTTTTAATAGTTTTTTTTTTCCCTGTAATTGAGATCTAATCTTAGTGCACTGTGGTCAGAAAAGATGCTTGGAATTATTTCAATTTTTTTGAATTTACCAAGGCTAGATTTATGGCCCAGGATGTGATCTATCCTGGAGAAGGTTCCATGTGCACTTGAGAAAAAGGTGAAATTCATTGTTATGGGTGTAAATGTCCTACAGATAACAATTAGGTCCAACTGGTCCATTGTATCATTTAAAATTTGAGTTTCCTTGTTAATTTTCTGTTTAGTTGATCAATCCATAGGTGTTAGTGGGATATTAAAGTCTCCCACTATTATTGTGTCATTGTTAATTTCCCCTTTCATACTTGTTAGCGTTTGTCTTACATAGTGCCGTGCTCCTATGTTGGGTGCATATATATTTATAATTGTTATATCTTTTTCTTGGATTGATCCTTTGGTCTTTATGTAATATCCTTCTTTGTCACTTTTCACAGCCTTTGTTTTAAAGTTAATTTTATCTGATACGGGTATTGCTACTCCTGCTTCCTTTTGGCCTCTATTTGCATGGAATATCTTTTTCCAGCCCTTCACTTTCAGTTTGTATGTGTCCCTTGTTTTGAGGTGGGTCTCTTGTAGACAACGTATATAGGGGTCTTATTTTTGTATCCATTCAGCCAGTCTTTGTCTTTTGGTTGGGGCATTCAAGCCATTTACATTTAAGGTAATTATTAATAAGTATGATCCAGTTGCCATTTATTTTGTTGTTTTGGGTTCAAGTTTATACACCCTTTCTGTGTTTCCTGTCTAGAGAAGATCCTTTAGCAATTGTTGGAAAGCTGGTTTGGTGGTGCTGAACTTTCTCGGCTTTTGCTTGTCTGTAAAGCTTTTGATTTCTCCTTCATTTGAATGAGATCCTTGCTAGGTACGGTAATCTGGGCTGTAGATTTTTTTCTTTCATCACTTTAAGTATGTCCTGCCATTCCCTTCTGGCCTGAAGAGTTTCTATTAAAAGATCAGCTGTTATCCTTATGGGAATCCCCTTGTGTGTTATTTGTTGTTTTTCCCTTGCTCCTTTTGATATTTGTTTTTTGTGTTTGATTTTTGTAAATTTGATTAATATTTGTCTTGGGGTGTTTCATCTTGGGCTTATCCTGTTTGGGACTCTCAGGGTTTCTTGGACTTGGGTGATTATTTCCTTCCCCATTTTAGGGAAGTTTTCCACTATTACCTCCTCAAGTATTTTCACATGGTTTTTCTTTCTTTCTTTTTTTTTTTAAATTGTCATTTTATTTTATTTTTTCTTTTTTTTTATTATTTGTCTTCTTCTTCTGGGACTCCTGATTTGAATGTTGGGGCGTCTAACATTGTCCCAGAGGTCCCTGAGGTTGTCCTCATTTCTTTTAATTTTTTTTTCCGTTTTCCCTCTCTGTTTCATTTATTTCTACCATTCTGTCTTCTACCTCACTTATCCTATCTTCTGCCTCCATTATTCTACTCTTGGTTCCCTCCAGAGTGTTTTTTATCTCATTTATTGCATTATTCATTAGATATTGACTCTTTTATTTCTTCCAGGTCCTTGTTAAACATTTCTTGCATCTTCTCGATCCTTGTCTCCAGGCTATTTATCTGTAAGTCCATTTTGTTTACAAGATTTTTGGTCATTTTCACTATCATTATTTGAAATTCTTTATCAGATAGATTCCCTATCTGTTTCTCTTTTGTTTGGTTTGGTGGGCATTTATCCTGTTCCTTTACCTGCTGGGTATTTCTCTGCCTTTTCATCTTGTTTATTTTGCTGTGTTTGGGGTGGCCTTTCCATATTCTGGCAGTTTGTGGTTCCTCTTTGTTGTGGAGGTTCCTCTCTGTGGGTGGGGTTGGCCAGGTGGCTTGTCAAGGTTTCCTGGTTAGGGAAGCTTGTGTTGATGTTCTGGTGGGTGGAACTGGATTTCTTCTCTCTGGAGTGCAATGAAGTGTCTAGTAATGAGTTTTGAGATGTCAGTGGGTTTGTTGTGACTTTGGGCAGCCTGTATATTGAAGCTCAGGGATATGTTCCTGTGTTGCTGGAGAATTTGCCTGGTATGTCTTGCTCTGGAGCTTGTTGGCCCTTGGGTGGTGCTTGGTTTTAGTGCAGGTATGGAGGCGTTTGATGAGCTCCTATCAATTATTGTTCCCTGGATTCAGGAGCTCTCTGGTGTTCTCAGAATTTGGACCTAAGGCTCCTGCCTCTGGTTTCCAGTCTTATTCTTACAGTAGCCTCAAGACTTCTCCATCTATACAGCACTGATGATAAAACATCTAGGTTAATGGTGAAAAGTTTCTCCATAGTGAGGGACACCTGGAGAGGTACACGGAGTTACATGGAGAAGAGAAGAGAGAGGAGGGAGATAGAGGTGACCAGGAGGAGAAGGGGGGGAATCAAAAGGAAAGAGACAGATCTAGCCAGTAATCAGTTCCTTAAGTGTTCTCCACAGCCTGGAACACACAAAGGGATTCACAGAGTTGGGTAGAGAAGAGAAGGGGGAGGGAGAAGCTAGAAGCGACCTGGTTCAGAAAAAGGAGAGTCAAAAGTGGGAGAGAGCAATCAAGTCAGTGATCTCCCTCCCTAGTAAAAGTGGGTACTGAAGATTGGGTTCTTAAAGGTACAAAATTGATAACAAATACCAAAAAGCAAAGATTAAAAATCTAGAGTCCAGGGTAGATTCTCAAAAATACAATATTAAAGACAAAAAGTCACAAAAATTATAATATATATATATATATATATATATATATATATATATATATGAAGTTTGCTTTAAAAATAGGGTCTTTTTTTTTTTTTTGCAAAGTAAGCAGTTCAGTTCAGTTCAGCACTCAATCACGTCTGACTCTTTGCGATCCTATGAATCGCAGCACACCAGGCCTCCCTGTCCAACACCAACTCCTGGAGTTTACTCAAACTCATGCCCATCGAGTCAGTGATGCCATCCAGCCATCTCATCCTCTGTCGTCCCCTTCTTCTCCTGCCCCCAATCCCTCCCATCATCAAGGTCTTTTCCAATGAATCAACTCTTCACATGAGGTGGTCAAAGTAATAGTAGGTTATAAAAATAAAAAGAAAGTAGTAATAGAAGGCTTAAAAATTAAAAAAAATTTAAAAAATTATAATAGTAAAAATATATCTAAGAATTTCTCTGGAGTTGTTGTGGACAGTGTGGGGTCAGTTCAGTTTCAGATAGTTCCTTGATCTGGCTTATACTTCTCAAAATCTATAGGCCCCTTCCTTTGTAGTCAGTGCTAACTGAAGGGTTTTAATCTATTGTATCTGTCACTTCCAAAGTGGTTCCCTCTGTTTATTTTAGCTTCTTCCGATTGCTGGTCTCTTCAGTGTCTAATTCGTACCCTGACACAAGGGGGCCGTGGTGGTCACTTTTTTAGGCTCGCTTGTTCAGTCGTGCTGTGTTGAGGGAGGAACACTGCAAACAAATATCACTGGTATGTGTGGGGAGTGCTCGCAGTGTCTCGGCCACACTGAGTTTGCCCCCCACTCACGGCGTGTGTGCTTTCCCAGTCTACAATGCTCAGGCTCTAGGTTGCTCTGCATGGAACTGTCTAAGGTGGGCCCTGGGTTGCATGCACTTCCTAGGTCTAAGCTGCTCAGGTTCAGGTTCTCAGGTACTCCCCAAAGGCGGGAGTAAGCGTGTGTCCCAAGACATACATACATTATATATCTCCAAGCAAACTCATAAAGTAAAATTAGTCCTGTAAAGTTGTCTATGATTTTTCAGGATTCTCTAGATAGTCTCCCAGATTTCTGTGTATCTGTTATACCTCAGGGTAAAAAAAGGACTTAGGGATTTTTATGGATTAGTTATTTTTCCCGGGGCAGAGGGTGGGGGTTTCTGAAGAGGTGGTAAGTTTTGTGGCCCCTCTGGCTATGCTTTGCATATATTCCCAGGGATAGATTAGAGAAATCTGCTTTTCCTCATCCTCTCTTGTCCTAGGTCTCATCCTGTTTTGGTTGGCTGCACCTCCTCTATTTTGACTGTCTGAATTCCTATTGACACCAAAGTAGTCTGAGGCAGCATTGGACCTGGGGTTGTTTGAACTTCTCTCGAGACTGAAGCAGCCCTTCCTGGTGGGATTTCTTGATCCTCAGCTTGCTCAGTTGTGAGCCCAGGATACAGAAGCAGAGGCAGAGTAAGACGACTGGAGGGATCTGAAGGCTTTACACCCAAATCTGTACCCTTAGGACATAAATCTGGCATATCTCCCAGATATGAAAAGAGTAACACATATAGCACTTCTACCCATTTCCCTTGTCTTCTATAGACCCAGTCTAGTTGTAAGACAGTATCATAATTAAGAGGCCCTTCATCTGGCCATTGTCTGCTGCCCTCCAATGGATGATGTGGCCATGCATATTTGCAAAAGAAAATCAGGCATGTCTTCTTTAAACTCTAGGGGTCAAACTTACCCATTTTAGGAGACAATCCAAGGGTGTGGATCTGGAACTTTGAGTAACTCCCGTCTGTAAGAGAGAAAAAAGTAGCGACCAGAGCCATTGCTTCTTTCTATTGGAGGTTCCCCTCCCTGCTCAAGATGGGGGTGTAGACAGAGTTTCCACTGAAGCTTCCCTTCCTTGGCTGGACTTAGTCTGTCCCTTACAGACATAGGTGCCTTACTGTCCGTCCCAGTTCTACCACCTGAGGCGGTGTGGATATGCACCTGGGGTTGACCTGATGGCATCCCGAATTGATTTCTGCTTCCATACCACCACCACCTTTGTTTGATTTGCCAGAGTAGTTTCCCAGAATGTTTCCCAAGCTAGTACTACTAGGGGAAGCATCCATCTTCCATGTGCCCGTTCACATTCCAGAGTACAGTCCTGACTGCAGTAGAAGTGATGAATCATTGCCACTTCAGTAAGCCATTGGAGAGCTTTATCCAATACACTAAAAGCTAGTACTATCAAAGGAAGAAGCCCATGGTACTCCCAAACTGGGATTCTGAATGTGTTTTCTTCGAAACCTCATGCTTGCTAGCAGAGCTTCCATCCATATAGTCTGGAGGCACAGCTATTGCAAGAACTCACTAGTTCCACTTAGGTCCCAAACATGCTCCTAGTAAGTCTGGGTTCCATAACTACCAAGCTTGGGACCTAAGTAAAAGTACATAGTAACAGCATGAATCACGAGTCCTTTGAAAGACTATGATCCGACAGATCAGGCTGGTAGTTCTAAATTCCCACACAATTATGAAATGGTCGAAGACACCAGGAAAAGCTGACCGAGAAAGGAGTTTGGCCCCCACGCTTTGCCCATTTCTGGTCGCTTCCCTCGCAGGGACGTTGGGTGTCCCTTGGCATTGGCAGGTCGGTATAAACCCCTGATGTCAAGACTCCCCGTTTGGGGGCTGCCTTCATTCCTTATGAGGCACTGCAAGCCGCAGAGTAGGGCTCCTCTCTTGCTTCATGCAGGGCTTGCCATTCGTTCACACAAGCACACCGAAGAGTTAGTAAAATAAAGCAGAAAATGTGTATACTGAGAAAGCAGAGAGGCTAGAGCTCTGGGTGTTCTTACCTTGTCCTGAAGATCCTGAATGAGCCTCCAAGATGATAGCTTACAGTAAACAATGTTGGATTCGTGATCGCTGAAGAAGATTTGGCTTTGGGACCAGGGTCCAGGCATGATCACTCAAGAGCTTTTGTGTAGCAGAGTTTTATTAAAGTAAGAAAAGGGACAGAGAAAGCTTCCCAAATGGACATCAGAAGGGGGATGGAGAGTGTCTCCCTTCCTAGTCTTTAGCAAGGGACTTATATACTTTTTAAATTAGCTATTACAATAAATCAAAAGCATGTTTCAAGGTTGTAAAAATTTTACCAGACTCACTGCCACAATTTCTGTTTTAGGATAATAAGATTAGAAATTAACAACAGAAAGATCCTACCAGACATACTCCCATAATATACACTCTAAGAATATCAGGATTAGTCAGAAGGTTTTCAGGAAAGGAAACTGTCTTCAAGCAGTATACATTGTTGTTATAAAACCCCTATAAACAGTTTAAACTGAGTTGCTTGTTGTGTAATCATCAGTTCCAGGCTTAAAGAAGAGAGAGAGAAAAAAAAAAGGTTTATGTGACTAAGACTAAGGAATGGAGAGAGAGAGAGAGAGAGAGAGAGAGAGAGAGAGAGAGAGAGAGAGAGAGAGAGAAATGTCCTTTCTTCCTCCTTGAGAATTCCAGACTCCTATCTCCTCCTCAAAAACCCAGACACCTCTTTCCTTGGGGATCCTGGACTTCTTATCAACCTATCTAAAAATGTGGCCAAGAGGAGCTACCCCACGTCCAAGGTAAGGAGCAGTGGCTGCACTTTGCTAGAACAGTTGTAAAGAGACACCCCACTCCAAGGTAAGAGAAACCCAAGTAAGACAGTAGGCACTGAGAGAGGGCATTAGAGGGCAGACAGACTGAAACCACAATCACAGAAAACAAGTCAATCTGATCACATGGACCACACACTTGTCTCAGTTGAGTTCAGTCGCTTAGTCATGTCTAACTCTCTGCGACCCCATGAACCACAGCATGCCAGGTCTCCCTGTCCAACTCCCAGAGTCCACCCAAACCCATGTACATCGAGTCAATGATGCCATCCAACCATCTCATCCTCTGTTGTCCCCTTCTCCTCCTGCCCTCAATCTTTCCCAGCATCAGGGTCTTTTCAAATGACTCAGCTCTTCACATCAGGTGGCCAAAATATGGGAGCTTCAGCTTCAGCATCAGTCCCTCCAGTGAACACCCAGGACTGATCTCCTTTAGGATGGACTGGTTGGATCTCTTTGCAGTCCAAGGGACTCTCAAGAGTCTTCTCCCACACCACAGTTCAAAAGCATCAATTCTTTGGTGCTCAGCTTTTTTTATAGTCCAACTCTTATATCCATACATGACCACTGGAAAAGCCAAAGCCTTGATTAGATGGACCTGTGTTGGCAAATTAATGCCTCTGATTTTTAATATGCTGTCTAGCTTGGTTATGACTTTCCTTCCAAGGATCAAGTGTTTTTTAATTTCACTGCTGCAATCACCATCTGCAGTGATTTTAAAGCCCAGAAAAATAAAATCAGCCACTGTTTCCACTGTTTCCCCATTTATCTGCCATGAAGTGATGGGATTGGATGCCATGATCTCAAATTTCTGAATGTTGAGCTTTAAGCAAACTTTTTCACTTTCCTCTTTTACTTTCATCAAGAGGCTCTTTAGTTCTTCTTCACTTTCTGCCGTAAGGGTGGTGTCATCAGCATATCTGAGGTTATTGATATTTCTCCCAGCAATCTGAATTTCAACTTGTGCTTCCTCCAGCCCAGTGTTTCTCATGATGTACTCTGCATATAAGCTAAATAAGCAAGGTGACAATATATAGCCTTGACGTACGCCTTTTCCTATTTGGAACCAGTCTGTTGCAGCCTTGTCTAACTCAATGAAAATAAGCTATGCCATGTGGGACCACCCAAGAAGGATGGGTTATGGTGGAGAAGTCTGACAGAGTGTGGTCCACTGGAGAAGGGACTAGGGAATGGCAAACTACTTCAGTATTCTTGCCTTGAGAACCCCATGAGCAGGATGAAAAGGCAAAAAATAAGACACTGAAAAATGAACTTCTCAGGTCGGTAGTTGCCCAACATGGTACTGGAGATCAGTGGAGAAATACCTCCAGAAAGAATGAAGGGATGGAGCCAAAGCAAAAACAACATCTAGTTGTGAATGAAACTGAGGATAGAAGCAAGGTCCAATGCTGTAAAGAGCAATATTGCATAGGAACCTGGAATGTTAGGTCCATGAATAAAGGCACACTGGAAATGATCAAACAGGAGATGGCAAGAGTGAATGTCGACATTCTAGGAATCAGCAAACTAAAATGGACTGAAATGGGTGAATTTAACTCAGATGACCATTATATCTACCACTGTGGGCAAGAATCCCTTAGAAGAAATGGAGTAGCCCTCATAGTCAACAAAAGAGTCTGAAATGCAGTACTTGGATGCAATCTCAAAAATGACAGAATGATTTCTGTTTGTTTCCAAGGCAAGCCATTCAATATCACAGTAATCTAAGTCTATGCCCTGACCAGTAATGCTGAAGAAGCTGAGGTTGAATGATTCTATGAAGACCTACAAGACAGCACCCAAAAAAGATGTTCTTTTCAATATAGGGGACTAGAATGCAAAACTAGGAAGTCAAGAAACACCTGGAGTAACAGGCAAATTTGGCCTTGGAGTACAGAATGAAGCAGGGCAAAGGCTAATAGAGTTTTGCTGAAAGAACGCACTGATCATAGCAAACACCCTCTTCCAACAACACAAGAGAAGGCTCTACACATGGACATCACCAGAGGGTCAACACCGAAATCAGATTGATTATATTCTTTGCAGCCAAAGATGGAGAAGCTCTATAGAGTCAGCAATAACAAGACCAGGAGATGGCTGTGGCTCAGATCATGAACTCCTTATTGCCAGATTCAGACTTAATTGAACAAAGTGGGGAAAAACAGTAGACCATTCAGTTATTATCTAAATCAAATCCCTTATGACTATACAGTGGACATGAGAAATAGATTTAAGGGACTAGATCTGATGGCAGAGTGCCTGATGAACTATGGATGGAGGTTCATGACAAGGCACAGGAGACAGGGACCAAGACCATCCCCAACAAAAAGAAATGCAAAAAGGCAAATGGCTGTTTGAGGAGGCCTTACAAAGAGCTGTGTAAAGAAGAGAAGCGAAAAGCAAAGAAGAAAAGGAAAGATATAAGCATCTGAATGCAGAGTTCCAAAGAATAGCAAGGAGAGATTAAGAAAGACTTCCTCAGTGATCAATACAAAGAAATAGAGCAAAACAATAGAATGGGAGAGACAAAAAGTCTCTTCAAGAAAATTAGAGATACAAAGGGAACATTTCATGCAAAGATGGGCTCAATAAAGGACAGAAATTCTAGGGACCTAACAGAAGCAGAAGATATTAAGAGGTAGCAAGAATACACAGAAGAAGAGGTAGCAAGAATACACAGAAGAACTGTACAGAAAAGATCTTCACAACCTAGACAATCACAATGGTGTGCTCACTCACTTAGAGCCAGACATGCTGGAATGTGAAGTCAATAGGGCCTTAGAAAACATCATTATGAACAAAGCTAGTGAAGGTGATGGAATTCCAGTTGAGCTATTTCAAATCCTGAAAGATGATGCTGTGAAAGTGCTGCACTCAATATGCCAGCAAATTTGGAAAACTCAGCAGTGGCCACAGGACTGGAAAAGGTCAGTGTTCATTCCAATCCCCAAAAAAGGCAATGCCAAAGAATGCTCAGACTACCTCATAGTTGCACTGATCTCACACACTAGTAAAGTACTGCTCAAAATTCTCCAAGTCAGGCTTCAGCAATACATGAACCGTGAACTTCCAGATGTTCAAGTTGGATTTAGAAAAGGCAGAGGAACCAGAGATCAAATTGCCAACATCTGCTGGATCATCAAAAAAGCAAGAAGTTCCAGAAAAATATCTATTTCTTTTATTGACTATGCCAAAGCCTTTGACTGTGTGGATCACAATAAACTGTGGAAAATTCTGAAAAAGATGGGGATACCAAGCCACCTAACCTGCCACTTGAGAAACATGTATGCACGTCAGGAAGCAATAGTTAGAACTGGACATGGAACAACAAACTGGTTCCAAACAGGAAAAGGAGTACATCAAGGCTGTATACTGTCACCCTGCTTATTTAACTTATATGCAGAGAACATCCTGAGAAACACTGGGCTGGAAGAAGCATAAGCTGGAACCAGGATTGCTTGGAGAAACAGCAATAACCTCATATATGCAGATGACACCATCCTTATGGCAGAAAGTGAAGAAGAAGTAAAGAACCTTTTGATGAAAGTGAAACAGGAGAGGGAAAAAGTTGGTTTAAAATCAACGTTCAGAAAACTAAGATCATGGCATCTGGTCCCATCACTTCTTGGCAGAAAGATAGGGAAACATTGGAAACTGTTGGTCCTTTGTTGGACTGGAACCTGGTGGTCTGGAGTCGACGATAAGAAAGTGAAAGAAGGAAAGAGGCTAATATTCCCTGGGTTACACAATTGGCTTTCACGCTCCAGGGAATCAGCCAGAAATGCATACACACACAGACACAGACAAACACACACACACACACACACACACACACACACACACACACACATAGATAGATAGAGAGAGAGAGAGAGAGAGAGAGAGAGAGAGAGAAAGAGAAAAACAGAGAAAGAAACACATGGGGACCCAAGCTCTGATGGAGCAAAGGTGCTTTATTGAATTCTGTAAGAGTATATATACCAGTAACTTCTTTAGATAAAGATCAAGAGACCAGACTTTACAAGTTTACCAAGGAAGCAAGGAGCAATAGAGGCCATAAGGCTAAGAGGTGATCCATATGAAAAGAGGGTCATAAATAGTTACTTTTCACTGTATGGAAAATCTAAGGAAGGAAATGCCTGGATTCCTCAGCCCCAGGAAAGGTGTGCCTCTCTTCTTAATTCCTGAATATTCAAGAATTAATAAGGACCAGAGGATTCCTGACAGATCCAAAACAGCACACAGGAAGCCTCCTGTTAAATGCTTCCTGACAGAAACAGTGTCTGATTTAATTTTGGGGAGCTCCAAAATCACTACAGATGGTGATTGCTGGCATGAAATTAAAAGATGCTTACTCGTTGGAAGGAAAGTTATGACTAACTTAGACAGCATATTAAAAAGCAGAGACATTACTTTGTCAACAAAGAACCATCTAGTCAAGCTATGGTTATCCAGTAGTCATGTATGGATGAGAGTTGGACTATAAAGAAAGCTGAGTGCTGAAGAATTGATGCTTTCGAACTGTGGTGTTGGAGAAGACTCTTGAGAGTCCCTTGGACTGCAAAGAGATCCAACCAGTCCATCCTAAAGGAGATCAGTCCTGGGTGTTCATTGGAAAGACTGATGCTGAAGCTGAAACTCCAATACTTTGGCCACCTGATGTGAAGAGCTGAGTCATTTGAAAAGACCCTGATGCTGGGAAAGATTGGAGGCTGGTGGAGAAGGGGGTGACAGAGGATCAGATGATTGAATGGCATCACTGACTCAATGGACAGGAGTTTGGGTGGACTCCAGGAGTTGGTGATGGATAGGGAGGCCTGGCGTGCTGCCGTTCATGGTGTCTCAAAGAGTCGTACATGACTGAGTGACTGAACTGAACTAAAAAATTGACTTCCTCAAAATTACCAGTTCAGTCAGTTCAGTTCAGTAGCCACAGTCAAAATATGAACAAGAACATAATCTCTATACTAGTTCTGAAATAACTTCCAACTGCTCATATTAACTAATCTTAATTATATTTAAAAAATAGAAAAGGAGGAGAAGTTAAGTACTAAATACAATAGAATAACCAGCAAATGAAAAGTGGAATGTAGGTAATCAAAAAATATTTGGGGGACTTCTTGGGTGGTCCAGATGCTGAGACTCTGAGTTACAATACAGGAAGCCCAGGTTCAATTTCTCAGCAGAGAACTAGATCCCATATGCTGCTACTAAGACCTGGTACAGGCAAATAAATAAATGACAAAAAATAAAGATTATTTTAAAATATTTTGGAAACACAATAGCTTGTGCTGAATTTTTGAAATAAATGTAAAAGAATAGTGAAGAATAGATACTTATTAAGAATAGATACTTATTAAGTCATTAAGTAAAATTCTCCCCAAATGCATAGCAAAACAGCTACATATAAAAATTTAATAAACAGGAGAAGAATTGATTTACCAGGAAATAGCAGCAAATATGCTTCAAACAGAGAATGGGGAGAAATCAGTGTCAGAATATTATAGATAGATTTCCCTGTGTTGAATAACAACCTGAAAAAAATATTTTCTAACATGCCAACTGACAGGAGAACAAAACATCAAGCAAGGAAATGCATTTGAGGTTTTGAAGGGAGTATCATGCTGTTTTGTTGGATGCATAATTGTGGCCACTAAATTATCAGTGGGGGGCAGGGACTGGGGGAGGTTAAAAATATTTCCTAGCAAATATAAAGCCAAATAGAATCTTCCAGATTTCAAAAAAAGGAAAGAGCATGGGAAAAGTCTTAGAGACATAAAATAATATGAACTATCCAAAAAACTGGGCTTCCCTGGAGCTCAGATAGTAAAGAATCAGCCTGAGATCTGGGTTTGACCCCTGGTTTGGGAAGATCCCCTGGAGGAGGGCATGACAACCCACTCCAGTATTCTTGCCTGGAGAATCTCCATTGAAAGAGGAGCCTAGTGGGCTACATACAGTCCATGGGGTTGCAAAGAATTGGACACAAGTGAGCCACTCAGCACACACATTCAAATAACTTTGTATTCAGCTTGTTCTGTTCTAGCTATCTTAGGGTTGTATTTGCATCTATTTTTATTTTCCTTAATATTATAAATCCCAAGACTATTAATAAGAATAGAAAGTCTTAGGTTATCTTTGTTCAACAATGACAAGCTTCCTTATTAGAAGCAAGGAATCTTAGATGACCTCTGCGGGCCTGAGCTGACGGAGGGTCAACCTCTGCCTTCCATGTGTGCACAAGCATGGGTTTTCCACACACACTTCAAAGATAAACAGAAATAATGTCTACATCATCAGAATGTTCTGCTATGTATCATATATATATAGGTGCCCAAATACCATGAATGATGGGAGTTTGATCATAATAATGGCCAGAAATGTTGATCAACTTCACATTGGGTGTAGGATCATTGCCAACACACAAACATACATACACACACAAACACATAAAAAACACACAGGAAAGACAGAAAAAGTCTCAGGGAACACACGGAACATACATATATGACAGAATAATTCTAGCATCTGTGCTGACTGCTTGGACACTTGTCCTTTAAAAACCTTGCACAAGTCACATGCTGAACATTTTCAAAATGAGACGCTAGGCAGAGCCTACCCACCTCATCCTGCTGGGCTAAGTCCCAACTATAACCCATGTCTATCTGGTGATGAGGACTGTTCAGTATAGAACTCAAAGATTCCATTGTTCTTGTCCCCTTTATAAAGGAGGCTGCCTGGTTTCTCCCAGTACAGATTTGAGGACATTCCAGAGCTTCCTCCAAGAAGCTGCTGGTCCTGCTCTAAGAGGCCTTGCTAGCCTTTAGCTCAGTTCAAGACCCATTTTCTGGTAAGAATGAAGGGGGATGATGCTGAGACTCTGTTTGGGACTTGGGAGATCACATTGCAGTGAAGAAGCTGATAAAGAAGGGACATCAGTTCAGTTCAGTTGTTCAGTCATGTCTGAACTTTTGCGACCCCATGGATTGCAGCATGCCAGGCTTCCCAGTCCATCACCAACTTCTGGAGTTTGCACAAACTCATGTACATTAAGTCGGTGATACCATCCAACCATCTCTTCCTCCATCATCCCCTTCTCCCCCTGCTTTCATTCTTTCCCAGCATCAGGGTTTTTTTTTTTTTTTTTTTTTTTTTGCAATGAGTCAGTTCTTCACATCAGGTGGCCAAAATATTGGAGTTTCAGCTTCAGCATCAGTTCCTTCCAATGAATATTCAGGACTGATTTCCTTTAGGATTGACAGTTTTGATCTCCTAACAGTCCAAGGGGCTTTCAAGAGTCTTCTCCAACACCACAGTTCAAAAGCATCAATGCTTTGGTGCTCAGCTTTCAACTTTGGTGCTTTGGTGCTTTGGTGCTTAGCATTCAAGTCTCACATCCATACATGACTACTGGGAAAACCATAGCTTTGACTACATGGACCTTTGTTGGCAGAGTAATGTCTCTGCTTTTTAATATGCTGTCCAGGTTGATCAAAGCTTTTCTACCAAGGAGCAAGTGTCTTTTAATTTCATGGCGGCAGTCACCATCTGCATTGATTTTCGAGCCCAGGAAAATAAAATCTGTCCCTTTTTCATTGTTTCCTCCTCTATTTGCATGAAGCCTAGATGCCATTATCTTAATTTTCTGCATGTTGAGTTTTAAGCCAACTTTTTCACTCTCCTCTTTCACTTTCATCAAGAGGTTTTGTAGTTCTTCTACACTTTCTGCCATAAGGGTGGTGTCATCTGCATATCTGAGGTTATTGATATTTCTCCCAGTAATCTTGATTCAAGATTCTGTTTCACCTAGCTTGGCATTTTGCATGATGTACTCTGCATATAAGTCAAATAAGCAGGGTGATGATATATAGCCTTGAAGTACTCCTTTCCCGATTTGGAACTAGTGTATTGTTCCATGTCCAGTTCTATCTGTTGCTTCTTACCTGCATACTGATTTCTCAGGAGGCAGGTCAGATGGTCTAGTTTCCCATCTCTTTCAGAATTTTCCACAGTTTGTTGTGATCCACACAGTCAAAGGTTTGGCATAGTTAGTGAAGCAGAAGTAGATGTTTTTCTGGAACTCTGTTGCTTTTTCAATGTTGCAAAGATGTTGGCAATTTGATCTCTGGTTCCTCTGCGTTTTCTAAATCCCACTTGAATATCTGGAAGTTCATGGTTTACATACTATTGAAGCTTGGCTTGGAGAATTTTGAGCATTACTTTACTAGCGTGTGAGATGAGTTCAATTGTATGGTAGTTTGAACATTCTTTGGCATTGCCTTTCTTTGGGATTGGAATGAAAATGGACCTTTTCCAGTCCTGTGGCCACTGCTGAGTTTTCCAAATTTGCTGGCATGCATAAATGAGAGGAAAGATGATCTGCAGAGTTCCTAAGACAAGGATAAAGCCCTTAACATTATATTGATACCAAGTCCTCATATTTTATTTAAAGTGCAATTTGAGCCCCATAAAGAATCTTAACTAGATATGACAAAGTAAAACTTGTGTTTTTACAAAAACCTCTCTGACTGTGACAAAGAAGTTCCCTCATGAAGACTTATGGTAATCAAAGTAGGCGGTGGCCTTGTTAGGGGATACCAATGGCTGAAGGAGGTGATGCCCACTCAGGGCTATTTCAGAGAGAGAGACTACAGTAATAAACCCCTTACTCTCTACATGGAGATATACAGATTCGGGAGCCCAGTTGTTTCATTTTACTCCCACCCACATTTAATATTTCTACATGCTCTGCCGAATATGGGCAAGATTGTTTCGATGTATTTACTTCTGGTCCCACTACCCTGAGAAACTATGTTAATTTAAGTAAAATATTTCATGAAGAAAGAGAGAAGAAGGACACTAAAACATGACCCTGAACTGCCCCAGCACTTAACCATTAGGGTATGAGGGATCCCAGGGAGGACAAGAGGCCCTCTTCTCTTTGGAGTTTGTGGATCAGCACAGGAGCAGCCCTGCCCTCCCTTCATGTCTTCCTCCCTTGGCAACAGCATCAGAGATGCTGGTTGACAAGTTAACCTTTCCCCCTATTAAGCTTCTCTACATGAACAGCTGTATAGCTCCATGTCTATTGATCATGGCTTTTGTGTCCAGTTGAGCCATAAATGCTTCATATATACTAGCTGAAAGTTTTCACAAGATACCTTTGATTTTTGGCACCATGTTCATGTTTCAGATGAAAGAATAAAGGCATAATCTGATTGAGTGACTTTCCCACACCATGTACTTTGTATCAAAATTAGTAGGAAATTCAATGGACAGGGAACGAGAGAGAGAGAGAGTAAACTTACTAACAAGAACAAATCAAAATTTCTAGGATCAAACAACTGGAAATGCAGGTTCTACACTAAATGTGGATAAACATGAACCTCTGGAGAGGGAGATGCAATATTCTGAAAGTGACAATATCTCGGGGGTTCCGAAGTACTTTGATTTGCACTATTCTTCTCACTTCCATGTCTGGTTTCATCCTCTACACATTCACTACCTCTATTAACTTTCATCTAGTCATTCCAATTCCAGAATTTGCTCATCTTTCTTGTTTGCTGTCATCTTCTCTCACATTCTTCTTATCCTTGGCCATTAATTACTTTAAAATTTCATTATTATAGTTTTATTTGGGCATTGGTAAAAACATAAATAAATATATGTGTCCAATGTACTACATTTAAATTAAAATCTTAATGATCTTTTTAATGTCCAGTCTAATCCTGTAACTTCCTGGCTTAACATTCTGAGAGCATTCCAATATCCAATACTCCAATATCATTAGGTTAAAAGGACAAATTCCTTGATAGATGAAAAGAACTTGTATAATCAGCCTTTGCTTCTCTGTTCTTTTTTGTTTGTTTGTTTGTTTTGTCTTTTTGTACTTTTAAGTTATTTTCCCAGGCAAACAACTGTTAGCTATGTTCATAATTTTAGGAGAAGAATCTGCACAGTGCTTTTTTACTGGCTGCATCAAATAAAACATGACTGTGAGTTCATAATCAGTTGGGTAATTTTCACAAGATTGATGAGTAAATAACATATTTTTCCAAACATAGGAATAATAATTTTAAATGCACTAGCCCTGTGTTTCTGTTTAACAATTAACAAATATAGTTTCCTACAGCAAATTTTGTAGTTTCAAACCTACCACTTAACAGTCCTGAGAACTGCTAAAAGAACCTCTTAACATTATAGGAATTCTATTTGTCTTTTTAGTAAACTAATCTAGATGGAAACTCAAGTTCATGTTAAGGGAAAGAAAAAGTTTGCATTTTTCTTAAATTTTCACTAAATTTCTTTGTTTTCTAGCTAAACCTAGTCTATACTAACAATATCCTGGCTGTATGAAAAATGTACATTTTTGTCCAACAATTACTGGTTTATTTAAATGAGGACTTGAACAACTTTTATGTCTTATATTTGCTCAGATTTACATTTTCTACAAAGCTGATTCTACTTTAAATTTGGGATCCCCTATTTCACAGGCCTCTTTTAATGCCCTGGGAGAAGCTGGGGAATTTTGTATTCATCATTTTGTACTGTTTTCCTGTTTACTGTACTAGTCATGTATTGATGTGAGAGTTGGACTATAAAGAAGGCTGAGCGTCAGAGAACTGATGCTTCAAATTGTGGTGCTGGAGAAGGCTCTTGACAGTCCCTTGGACAGCAAGGAGATCAACCAGTGGATCCTCAAGGAAACCAACCCTGAATATTCATTGGAAGGACTGATGCTGAAGCTGATGATCCAATACTTTGTCCACCCATTGAGAAGAGCCTATACATTGGTAAAGATCCTGATGCTGGGAAAGACTGAGGGTAAAAGGAGAAGGGGGTAGCAGAAGATGAAATAGCTAGTATAATTGACTCAACAGACATCAGTTAGAGCAAACTCTGGGAGACAGTGGAGGACAGAGAAGCCTGGTGTGCTACAGTCCATGGGATCTCATAGAGTAAGACACAGCTTAGCAACTGTACAACAACTGTTTACCTTACAGAGAACAATTTAAATGATATAAGCTTTGGCTCCTTAAAATCTGGCTCCTTCCTATGTTCAGTTGTTTCATTTTTATTCTAGAGAAGGACATCGTCTTTTTCCCCATAATGTTAACTTGTCTATGTAAATGGTTTTTTATGTATGTTAACTCATTATTTTTCATCCTCTAGGGTAGATATTATTATTATCCTCACTGTATGGATGAGTAAACAAAGGCTCTGAGGCCTGAAGCATCTTGCTAAGAGTCCAGAGCTAACACATAAAGATATAGGATTTAAACTAAAGTCTGAAGAACTTCAAATTCCTTTCGAGCATATCACCTCCTTTAAGAAATACACTCCAGTTTTGTTAAAGAAAGGCAGGTGATCTAAGGAGGGGGAAAACTGAGAAACGTTTTAAAAAAAATATGGAGGTGGGGGTATAGTAGACTCCAGAGAGTAAGGACCTAGAACCACCCTTATCTCCCTAGCAATAGCATCAATTATTTTGGAAATTTTAATAATTTCTATCCTGTGCAACTTCTTACATTTGCAATATTTTCCTTATTTCCCTAACATTACTAGAGTCTTGGTTAAAAGTGTGAAAAAAAAATATGGCCTTAGTGCTGTAGAAACCATGGAAGGAGAGGAGCAGGTACCTGGCTTATGAGTAATGGTTTTAGGGGGAAGGAGGAGGCAAAAGCAGGTTGAAAGGAGATACACATTCCTGTCCTCAAGCAAAGAACGAAGGAAATACATGTTTCCTAGGAAAGTGGCCCCAGAGGAAGCCATCTGGACCCATTGATAAGAACGGGTCTTGGATGCTCCTATGCTGGGTTCATAGTTTCAGACTCACAAACACCCAGAATGAGACATGACACTTAGAAATTAGATGCTGATTGTTTTATTGGCAAATGGAAGATAGACTGCCTTCTCCCATGGCTTTCTGAAGGACACATATCTTCATATTTTCTGAAACAAAAAAAGAGAAGTTCAGAGAGTGTTGGAAACTGAGTTCATAACCCTGCTGGTAACTGAAAGGAAGTTGATGAGAGCCCAACTTCTCACTTTCTCTTCTTCCTCCATGTCCTATAGTCTTCTAATATTCTTGTTTATGATTCGTATGCATGTAACAGACAGTGAGTTCTAAATTGTTGCTTGCAAGATGAAGAAAGTTTTTCCTTAGGTTGTTTACCTCTAGGCTGCTATTTATAATGTTCAAACATACACATTTACAAAGATGGTTACTGCAGTATATCCTATAATAGCAAAAAAACCGAGGCCAGCCTAAATGTCCATTGACAGAGCTTTAGCTAAAGAAATCATGGCACAGTCAGACAAAGGAATAGAATACAGTTAAAATGAAAATAAAACCAGAAGCAAACAGATCCATATAGCTCTAGAAAATGATATGGAACTTTTCTAAGAAATAAGTTGTTTGACAAATGCTTACTAGACTTCTGGTACTGATCAATTTATAATGTATATAAATGTCAAATCACTAAGTAGTACATCTGAAACTAGTATAATATTGTACATCAACTGTATTTCAATAAAAACAAATAATAGATCCCCCAAAATATGTTATTTGAAATAAGAACTTATAGACATGTAAATAAAATAGTATATCATTTGCAAATAAAAAGATAACATATGTTTTGTGTGTGTGTGTGTGTGTGTTAGTCACTCAGTTGTGTCCGACTCTTTGCAACCCCATGGACTGTAGCCTGCCTGGCTCCACTGTCCATGGAATTCTCCAGCCAAGAATACTGGAGTGGGTTGCTATGCCCTTCTCCAGGGGATCTTCCTGATTCAGGAATCGAACCCAGGTCTCCCACATTGCAGGCAGATTCTTTATCATTTGAGCTACCCAGGAAGTCTAAATATTCCCAAGGGGATGTTCAAAGGAGCTAATTGTGGTGGCCTTTGGGGAAGGAAGTGGGAAGGTAGGATGTAATATGCTGTTAAGAATTAGTGTCATACTTTTTTCTCTTTTTTCTTTTTTCTTACTTTGGGCATATATTAAATCAAAAGTCAATGTTTTAAAAACTGGATAACATCAGAGGCATAAAAATTAAAGTATCATTTATCAGGCACATGGAACCTTAGAGGCCTGGCAGCTGGAAACTTGAGAAGGGACCTCATTGAGCCTGAGGAGGAGGAGAGGAGAGGACAAGGGAGAACACAGCTCTACTTTCTCATCACCAACCCACTTTACGACAGGTAGTCATCAGGGAAAAGGCAATCTATGGTCCATGTTTCTTAAAATCAGAGTCACCTCGGCTAGCATGTAATAAATATAAGGGCTTGCTACTTTATTCCAGAATACCTGAACAGCAATATTTAGACTGGAGTCCCAGAATAGGCAATTTCCACATATTTTCAGTTGATTCAATGACATAGTAAAGTGTGAGACTTGTAGAGGTTAGGACCTTTATGGAAAGTGAGCTTGAGTCATACCTGTCATTGAATTCCAGATTACTGGGTTGGTGGGCCTTGGGGAGGTCTTTGTGGGCCGTGTCTTGGGGGTGGTGGTCTGTGATATCTCTCAGGAAAAGGTGGAGGAGGATAGTGATGACAATGTTGCTTTGGTGGGAGTAGTCGCTGCAGAGATTCACCATTTCGTGGAGGTGGTCTCTGCTGAGGTCCATCACCTTGTGGAGGTGGTCTCTTCTGAGATCCTTCACCTTGTGGACGTGGTCTCTGCTGAGGCCCATCACCTTGTGGAGGTGGTCTCTTCTGAGATCCATAACCTTGTGGAGGTGGTCTCTGCTGAGGTCCATCACCTTGTGGAGGTGGTCTCTGCTGAGGTCCATCACCTTTTGGAGGTGGTCTTTGCTGAGGTCCATCACCTTTTGGAGGTGGTCTTTGCTGAGGTCCATCACCTTTTGGAGGTGGTCTTTGCTGAGGTCCATCACCTTGTGGAGGTGGTCTCTTCTGAGATCCATAACCTTGTGGAGGTGGTCTCTGCTGAGGTCCTTCACCTTGTGGATGTGTTCCCTGCTGAGGTTCACCATCCTGTGGGGGTGGATCTAGCTGAGATTCACCTTCTAGGTTTTCACCATTAGGAGGGGCTCCAGGTGGTGGCGTTTCAGGTCCTTCAGGAGGTCTCTGAAAGTGCTCAGGGGAGCCCTGGTCTGGGTTCTCTGCATCTGTAGGATACAGCACAGGAATAGAAGAATTGGTGATGGAAGGCACCCCTCTTATTTTGATCTCTGGTCACCTTATCAGACAGTCTCTTTCTCCTAGGACCTGCTTGTCAACTACCAACTTTCCTCTTACCCTCAGCTTCATTTTGCAGGGTTCCTATTCATCCACATACTAGTGATATTGAATAGTAATTCTGTGTTCTTGAGACAAACAGGTGTCCTCAATTGGCAAAAATGAAGTTATTGAATATCTTAGAATTCTCAGAGGATGCTTATAAAGATAAAAGAAAGCAAATGGATTATCAATGTCAGTTATGGTGTCAGTTATATTTGGGGTCAGTGATGTAACCCAACATCTGTGACTTCAAGTCTGGCCAGTTGAATGCATATGTGGAATTCACCTAAGACCTGACAAGCAATAATAGAGATAGAGAGAAACACAAATAATGGTTTGCCTAAGAGTGACTAAATAACACTGAGCAAAATTAATTACAGGGACAAGGGGACCCAGACTTCATTTCTTTACATTTCTTCTTAAACCATATATTTAGAGAGAGGAATATTAGGGAAGAAGGAACAAGTTGAATGGTTGGTTCTCAACAGTCATTTCTGGTCTGAAGGTATATAGGAAGAATTCTCCTGTGTCATCCAAGCTAATTGCTGTTGTTGTTTAATTGTATCTGACTCTTTTGCATCCCCATGGACTGTAGGCTGCTAGGTTCCTCTGTCCATGGGATTTCCTAGGCAAGAACAATGGAGTGGGTTACCAGTTCTTTCTCCAAGGAATCTTCCTAACCAAGGGATTAAACCCTCGTCTCCTGTGTTGCAGCTAGCTTCTTGGCCTCTGAGCCTCCTGGGAAGTGTTTCTAGTATTAATCAGTTCTTGACAAGACAAAGATGATAGCAAAATGAAAAATGAAAAGTGGCTAATGGAAAAAAACAGTTGAATGAGAATTAATTAAGTCTTGCCATATATGGGGTAGGGAAGTCTTCACTGATGCCTTCTAGGGAAAGGAGCAGAAGATGAAGTGTAAATTAAGTTCAGGGCTCACAGCTGCTCTACAGGGAATGGGACTCTTCAACTACATCACTATATCCCCAAAGTTAATTTGTCAGTCACTGTCTGTGATGCTATTGCAAAGGGAGGGAGACATGAAGCGATGGCAGGGATGCTCCTGTTTTGAGGATCAACCACAAACTCAAAGAGAAAAGGGCAGTTTTGTCCTCCCTCTGTGTGTGTAGCTTAGTTGCTCTGTCCTGTCTGACTCTTGCAACCCTATAGACTATAGCCTGTCAGGCTCCTCTGTCCTTGGGATTCTCCAGGAAGGAATACTGGAGTGGGTTGCCATTTCCTTCTCCAGGGGAATCTTCCTGAGCCAGGAACTGAACCTGGGTCTCCTGCCTTGCAGGCAGACTCTTTACTGACTGAGCTACAAGGGAAGTGTAGGATCCCTCAAACTGTAATGCTGATTTAGGTGAAGTGCTGGGCTATTTCAGTGTCATATTTTAGTGGACTTCTGCCCTCTCAATTTATGAAATCCTTTACTTATATTTACTTATATCCTATGAGAATTCTAAGATACCCATTCATGAAATCCTTTACTTATATTTCTCAAGGTAGAGCAACCTGCGGTAACCAAGTGGATAGAAGCTTGCCCAATATTGGGCACAATACACTGAAATACTAATTGTGGATGGGAGTAAAATGAGACCACTGGTTCCTGGAATCTCTGTATTTACATGTAGAGAGAGAGATATATATTATCCTAGCCTCTGTCTCTGAAATAGCTCTGAATGGACTTCACCTCCTCCATCCATCTGGCACCTCCTAGCAAGATCACCCTCATCTACTGCCTACTTTGATTACCATAACATCTTCATGAAGAAACATCTCTGTTCCAGTCTTTCCTTTTTTGCAATGTATCCTTCGTAATACATAGAGAGACCTTTGTTAAAAAACTTACCTTGTCATTCCTCTGGTTAAAATTCTGGATTGGGTTGGAGTCACACTTTAAATAAAGTATGAGGCCTTGGTGTCAATGAGGGTGTGAAGGGTCTTATCCTTGTCTTAAGGACTCTGTACCTCATCTCTCATTTTTTGTCTCCCTTAGCAGCTTGCTCACTGCAGTGTCATCCCTCAAGCCCCAAGCAGAGTCTCAGCACTCTCCCCTTTCTTTCTCTTACCATCAAGCAGGCTTTGAGCTGAGCTCAGGGCCAGCAAGGTCACTGAGAGCAGGATCAGCAGCATCTTGGAGGAAGCTCTGGAATGTTCTCAGCTTCTGGGCTAGGAGAAACCAGGCAGCTTCCCTTATAAAGGGGGCCAGAACAATGTTATCTTTTGGGTTTCACACTGGGCAGAACTTGTCACTGTATAGACATGGTTAGAGTTGGGACTTAGCCCAACAGGATGGAGAGGTTAGGTGTTATCAGCATGTCATTTCTTAAAGGTACAGGATGTGACTTGGGCAAAGATTTTGAAGGAAGGCTATCCAAGCAATCAGAGCAGATATTAGAATTGTTCTGTCATCATGTGATTTTCAGTCTGTTTAATGGTCTGTTTCTCTGTCCTTCCAATGTGTTTTTCATATGTATGGGGTATACTCAGTTCAGTTCAGTCCAGTCACTCAGTCATGTCCAACTCCTTGTGATCCCATGAACTGCAGCAGTCCAGGCCTCCCTGTCCATCATCAACTCCCAGAGTTTACCCAAACTCATGTCCATTGAGTCAGTGATGCCATCTGACCATCTGATCCTCTGTCATCCCCTTCTCCTCCTGCCCTCAATCTTTCCCAGCATCGGGGTCTTTTCAAATGAGTCAGCCTTTTGCAACAGGTGGCCAAAGTATTGGAGTTTCAGCTTCATCATCGGTCTTTCCAATGAACACCCAGGACTGATCTCATTTAGGATGGACTGGTTGGATCTTTTTGCAGTCCAAGGAACTCTCAAGAGTCTTCTCCAACACCACAGTTCAAAAGCATCAATTCTTCGGCACTCAGCTTTCTTTATAGTTCAACTCTCACATCCATACATGACCACTGGAAAAACCATAGCCTTGACTAGACTGACCTTTGTTGACAAAGTAATGTCTCTAATTTTTAATATGCTGTCTAGTTTGGTCATAACTTTCCTTCCAAGGAGTAAGTATCTTTTAATTTCATGGCTGCAATCACCATCTGCAGTGATTTTGGAGCCCCCCAAAATAAAGTCAGCCACTGTTTCCCCATCTATTTGCCATGAAGTGATGGGACTGGATGCCATGATCTTAGTTTTCTGAATGTTGAGCTTTAAGCCAGCTTTTTCACTCTCCTCTTTCACTTTCAACAAGAGGCTCTTTAGTTCTTCTTCTCTTTCTGCCATAAGGATGGCGTCATCTGTATATCTGAGATTATTGATATTTCTCCCAGCAATCTTGATTCCAGCTTGTGCTTCTTCCAGCCCAGCGTTTCTCATGAATGGGATATATATGTATGTGTATTTGTGTGTGTGTGTTGGCAATGATCCTATTGCCCATAGTGAAACTGATCAATATTTCTAGCTATTTTCATGGCCGAAACGCCATCATTCATTTGTGTATGCCCATATCTTATGTCTCTTACATTGGCAAGTAGGTTCTGTACCACTAGCGCCACCTGATAAGTAGCAAAACATGCTTGTGATAGAGATCATCTCGGTTTAACTTTGATAAGTACATGGAAAACTCATAGGCGGGCTCACATGCATGGCAGAAGGGTGGCCCTCAACCTACTCAAGCCCCCAACCATCATCCAAGATTCCCTGACTCTAATTGGGAAATCTTTATGTTGTAGGAAAAAAATGTAACTTAAGGCTTTCTATTCTTATTAAAATTCTTGAAAGTTGTATTTACTAAATGCAAATATAGATAGGAAATCCACCACAGGGTTTTTAAGACAGAGTCTAAGAGTGAAAGTCATTCAGTCATGTTTGACTCTTTGTGACCCCATGGATTATACAATCCATGGAATTCTCCAGTCTTGAATACTAGAGTGGGTTGCCTTTCCCTTCTTCAGGGAATCTACCCAACCCAGGAACTGAACCCAGGTCTCCTGCATTGCAGATGGATTCTTTACCAGCTGAGCCACAGGGAAGCCCAATAATACTGGAGTGGGTAGCCTATCCCTTCTCCAGTGGATTTTCCTGACCCAGGAATCGAACCGGGGTCCCCTGCAGAAGAAATGAATAAACACATAGCTACTAGAATGGGTCATAGATCATGTCATTTTATATCTCTAAGAGTTCTTCCAAGCCACTTCCCTCTTCTAGGATCTTTTGTAAGATTCTGGTTAGGTTTTGTTTTTTCTAGAAAGTATTTTTAACCCCCTACCCCCTGATAATTTAGTGGTTGCAATTGTGTACTCCAGCAAGATTGTCTGATACCCCCTTTAAAGCCTCAGCTGCATGTTATGAATCTTCTATTGTGCAATTAGTTTTTAGAGTCTATTTTCTCATTTTGTTCTCCAACAAAGTATTTTTTCTGTGCAGTATTCTTGCACACATATCTCCCCATTCTCTATCTGAATCTTATTTGTTGATATTTTATCTGGAATAAACTCTCCTTGTGTTTTTTTCCCTCTTATGTCTAGCCTTTTTGCCTACGCATTTTGGAGGAATTCTTTTATTTGATCATCTAAATCAGGCCTTTCTCCTCTTCACTATCTTGTTGCTTGTATTTCAGAAGTACTGTGTTTCCAAATTTTAAAAAATTATCTGCATTCTTCTTTTCAGTTGAATATTCTATTATGTTGAATAGTTATATGCTTGTCCTTTTATTTTAGAATGAGATTCATCAATATCATCAGCTGCCACTTATTTTTTTTCCATTTATTTTTATTAGTTGGAGGCTAATTACTTTACATCATTACAGTAGTTTTTGTCATACATTGAAATGAATTAGCCATGGATTTACATGTATTCCCCATCCTGGGCCCCCCTCCCACCCCTCTCTCCACCCGATCCCTCTGGGTCTTCCCAGTGCACCAGGTCCGAGCACTTGTCTCATGCATCCAACCTGGGCTGGTGATCTGTTTCACCCTAGATAATATACATGTTTCAATGCTGTTCTCTTGAAACATCCCACCCATATAATTGTTCAATTTTTGTGTGAGTGCTCAGTCACTTCAGTCGTGTCTGACTCTTTGCCACCCTATGGACTGTAGCCCACTGGGCTCCTCTGTCCATGGGATTCTCCAGGCAAGAATACTGGAGTGGGTTGCCATACCCTCCTCCAGGGGATCTTCCTCACCCAGGGATTGAACCTGCCTCTCTTATATCCTGAACTGGAAGAAACGGGTTCATTTAACGCTATCGCCACCTAGTGAAATTTTATGATGGTGTGCTTGGGGTATCTGAGGGAAAGCCATATGTATATTGAGCTGGAAATGCCAAAGAACAGGTCCCTTGACCAGTGTGGATGAGTAGGACCCTTGCTATGCATATAAGTCTGGGACTTTCTGATGGGTTGCCGATAACATTACAGGAAGACTTGCTGATAATTGGAGTTTTCTACAGATAACTGTGCCCTTTCAGGGTGACTGGGCAGATTGGTTTCTTTTCCTGGAATAATAAGGGATTTATTTCAGAATGGGGACTGTACCCACATTTGGCAATGTGGGAAAGCTATGTAGCTAGTTGATGAGGCACATGGCTAGCTTTATGCCATTAGCAGTGAGAACAATGTAAGCTTTTCTAGTCAGAGCCTGATAGAATGTGGTCGCTACGAGTCGGACATGACTGAGCGACTTCACTTTAACTTTTCACTTTCGCGTATTGGAGGAGGAAATGGCAACCCACTCCAGTATTCTTGCCTGGAGAATCCCAGGGACAGGGAAGCCTGGTGGGCTGCCATCTATGGGGTCGCACAGAGTTGGACACGACTGAAGCGACTTGGCAGCAGCAGCAGAACAAATACAATTTCCAAAAGTTCTTATTAAGACTTGCTAAAATTAAATGAAGTACATATCTGTCTTGAGAAGAATTAGAATATATATTTACTAATATGAGGACATCAAGCTGAGGGTTCTGTCATATTTGGTAGATACCAAAATCAAGTTTGGGAATACTCCCAGTTCAAGGATACAATCAACTGTGTATGAAGTTTTGTATTAAATTTAAAAGTGAATTACTCAAGTAGCAGTTTATACAAAATCTAGTGTCATATAGTATAGGTAAGAATATAAAATCATACTTAGCATTCATTAACAGAAGTATGGTGAGTAGAGTTGGAGTTAGCACAAATCTGGCTCTGAAGGAATGTTCCTCAGATTTTCTTTTCTCCATCCAAGAGGTTTGTCAGTCTTTTTCAGATAAGTTGATGAATGGGCTTGGTGACATTGTAGAGATATACCAGGATATATTCTCATCATTGTACGTGATTTCAAGACAGATGGAAATGCTCAATGAAATCCAAATGTTTACTTTCTACTTGATGTCAACAACCCCAATGTCAGGTTTCCTTTTAAATACTGATTTTGCTATGCCCATTGTAAAAGTGTCCTTCAACTCAGTAACTTTTCCCAACTTCGTAAGAGATGAGAGTGAATAGAAGTTATCAATGTACCACAACAGAATAAATATCAGAAACTGTATCCCTAGATGAAACAAAACAAAAAAACACACCAGAAGAAGAGGTATGTAAACCTTCCAACAAGGATGAAGTTTAAGGTTGAAGGAAAGTAGAAAACAATTGCTTGGAGAAGCGTAAGCTCTTTAGTCTTTGTTGAGACTTCCAAACAATGCTTCAAGTTTTATTCTAATTATAAGTGACAACCTGGCTTTTTTGATTTTATATTTTCTTCATTAGAAATGTGTTGACTAATATCCTTTATCATGAGCAACCCTTCCCTACTTGATTTTAAGGGAATTCTGTTAGGAATAAGTGTAGAATTTTAAGCTAAAACTTACATGTTAAAAATTAAAGCAACATTTTATTTGTAAAAATTCATGGAATTTAATACTTTTACTACTAAACAAGATATTAGCAAACTAAGTGAAATAAATATTAAATCCAAGAAAGCAGAAAAAGGGAACAGAAAGACATAAACCCAATAGAAGAGACAAAAATATAAAGCTAAAATCAGAATGAAAACAGAATTTTATATGAATTCAAGACTGTTATTTGCAGTAAATAAATAAAACAGTAAGTTAACTCAATCATGAAAGAACCCTTGAGAGATTAAATGCAATCAGTTTAAAAATTTATGGCACAACTCTATGCCAACTGATCTTAAATTCTGAATAAAAGGGACTATCAATAAAATATAAATGAATACAATTAAGTCAGGATTATATGAATAGACCTATATCAGTGGATGAGATTGAAAAAGTTATTAAAAAGTTTTGTGCTGTGCTATACTTAGTCATGTCCTACTCTTTGTGACCCTATGGACTGTAGCCTGCCAGGCTCCTCTGCCCATGAGGATTCTCCAGGCAAGAATGCTGGGGTGTGGGTTGCATGCCCTCCTTAAGGGGATCCTCCCAACCCAGGGATTGAACCCAGGTCTCCCGCATTGCAGGCAGATTCTTTACCATCTGAAACACCAGGGAAGCACCCAAAGTACTAAAAAGTTACCCCTGTTAAAAAAGGACAGTTCAGGAACTTCCCTGGTGGTCTGGTGGTTAAGAATCCACCATGCAATGCAGAGGATGTGGGTTTGATCTCTGTTTGGGAAACTAGGATAGCACATACTGCAGGGCAACTGAGCCACACCTCGAACTACTGAGCCTGGACACAGTTAGAGAGACCATTCACCACAACATAGATCCTGCATGATGCAACAAAGATGCCATGTGCCACAACTAAGCCCTGACACAGCTAAATAAGCAAATAAAGTAGATATTTTTTAAATTGGCTAATTATTATTAGCCAATTAATTAATTAACTAAAAAAGGACCGTTCAATATCATTTTAAATGTTAGTTCTTTTAAACCTACAGGAATAGACAACTGTGCTATTTAAACTACTGTACACATAGAGAAAAAGGAAAATTCCACACTTATTTTCATAAAGCTATCACTGTTTTGACAATAAAATATTCTGTATAAGCAGAAATTTCTAAGTAACAGTTACATAACAAAAAATGAACAAATACATATGCTTATAAATTCCTTTAAGTTTATTTAAGTAATAGAAACATGGAGAACAATCTTGCTGCTCTTCAATCATTTAATGTAACCATGAAAATCATTGTCATGAGGAAAGCCCCCAAAGGTCCAAAGGTTGGGGGTGGTAGGGGCTACCCAGGTGGCCCTAGAAGTAAAGAGCCCGTGTGCTAATGCAGGAGGTGCAAGAGACTCGGGTTCAGTCCCTGTGTGGGGAAGATCTCCTGGAGAAGGAAATGGCAACCCACTCCAGTGTTCTTGCCTGGAGAATCCCACGGACAGAGGAGCCTGGCAGGCTACAGTCTACAGGGTTGCAAAGAGTAGGACATGATTGAGCGACTGAGCACACACACACACACACACACACACACACACACACACACACACACCAGTGGTTAGGGCTCAGTGGGGGGCCTGGGTTCTATCCCTAGTCAGGGAACTAAGATCCCACAAGCCAAGTGGTATGGCTATATACATATATATATGTATATATGTATATATATAAGCATTCTTGCCTAGAGAATCCTGTGGACAGAGGAGCCTGGTGGGCTGCTGTCTATGGGGTCACACAGAGTCGGACACAACTGAAGCGACTTAGCACTAAGTCACTGAGTGACTTAGTCACTCAGTCATGTTCCACTCTTTGCAACCCCATGGGCTGTAGCCCTCCAGGCTCCTCTGTCCATGGGGATTCTCCAGGCAAGAATACTGGAGTGGGTTGCCATGTTTCCTCCAGGGGATCACTCCAACCCAGGGATCGAACCCAGTTCTCCTGCATTGCAGGCAGATTCTTTACCATCTGAGCCACTAAGGAAGCCCAAGAAAACTTGGAGTGGGCAGCTGATCCCTTCTCCAGGGGAACCTCCCGACCTAGGAGTTGAACCGGGTCTACTGCATCTTAAGTGGATTCTTTACCAGCTGAGCTACAGGGAAGCCCATATAAACATATACATATATTTTTTCGTCATGAGATTTGATCAAGAAAATGAAATAGAACACATATATTTACATTTCCTTTTGACCCAAATTCTTTGAAATGATAGAAAGTACTTAAAAAAAATGATTTCATAAAATTTCTGAAAATTAACAGCATTAACTGAAAATATTAACAGAGATCATTAGCTGAGACTATTAACTGAGAATTAGAAATTTATGAATACTTCCTGAAGGTAGCTATAGATTAATGGAAAAAAAGTGGAAGGAAACCCTCAGAGTTAAAAGCACAAGCAAGAGGAGACAGTTTAGGAGGTGAGAATGGCTCAGTATTGACGTTGAGTGGATATCAGGAATAGGAGATGGCCTTCAAGGAAATGTTAATTGAGATAACCTGTATTGAGAGCCTGCATCTTCAACGCTCTGCCTCTCCTAACAATACTAAAGAGAGAACTCTAGTGCACTCACCTCTTGGTTAAAACACTAAATGTGTTTTCTGTTCTAACATCTAACAGGCAACAAAATGTCTAGACATCTAAGATTATAGGTCTAGAGAAAATTGCAGCTGTTTGCAGACAATGATCATAAGTTTTTCAGAAAATGGTTTGAAACAAGCACATAATAGGCGTACAGAAATGAGTGTAAAAAAGCAAAGTTGTTCTTCCTTTAGTGATAATCAGCGGATGGTAAAAGACAACCTGAAAGGACTCTTAACCAATTTTTTTTTTAGTAATCCTGAGAAGATAGTGAGTGTTGTCAGAAGATTTGGGAAGGGAACTGAAGCCTTGACAGAGTTACTAAAGAGAATCATTTCCTAGTAATTTATAGGAAAGAATCAATAAAGAGAAGGGTATGGACAATAATTTTTAAAGATTCGTATTTCAGATTTTGGGGCTTCCCTAGGGCTCAGTGGTAAAGGATCTGCCTGCCAATTCAGGAGATGAGGGTTCGATCCCTGGGTCAGGATGATCCCCTAGGGAAGAAATAGTAATTCACTCCAGTCCCATAAACAGAGGAGCCTGGCAGCCTACAGTCCATGGGGTCAAAAAAGAGCCAGGCATGACTTAGCAACTGAACAACAGCAGCAACATCTCAGAGTTTAAATTTCCTGAATGATGGAACTTCTTACATAAAATGGCCAATCTTGCTATTGAATTGAGAACAGAAGTAATGGTTGTTTCTCAAGCTTGGACATGCCTGCTTAAATATTGCAGGAGATCAGGGGACAGTCATTCTGCCAACAATGGGCACAGTCAGCCATGAGAAACAAGAGTGTTCCAAAGCATGACCTTGCCTTGTTGGGGAAAGATGGCATTACACCTTGAAGACTGCAGATTATCAAATAGCCAAGGCCAAGAGAAATGAATGTCTGATGCCATGCCTTAAGTGTCCTAGATATTGAGATTGTTAATGGCCTCAAATTAAATCATATGACAACTGTGATGTCTTTAGAGCCTATTAAAAAACAGATAGCAAAGACTGTTCTTTTAAAATAAGCAATGAGGTGGACATTTCTGTCATTCTGACTCTTCTGTCATTGCTCTGTTCTCTACTCAAAGAAATATTATACAACATTAGATGTTACCATATGAATTGCACCTTCCAAAGGAGTCTTTTAAAAATAAAATAATGTCTGAGAATATATGAATTCTTGACTTACTAAAAAAGTTATGGAAACCATGGATAATTGAATATTGTCACATTACATAAGCAGCCTCAGAATGACAATATATTAATACTACCACCAGCAGCACGATTTTTGACAGCATTAAATTTTATTTATTTATTTATTTTGCATATGCTCTCTCCATTTCCATATCCTATTTTTAATTGGGTTTCCCATTTAACTGGATTGTTGGATCATATAGTCATTATTTTCTCTCTTTTAACTTTCATTTGTTTTAGTTCTACAAATAACTGTATGTTTTATGCTCTACCAATATTTATATTGATTTTCCCTAGGCATTTTGGTTGTCTGAGACTCATTCTCCAGTAAATTCATTAAGAAAGACTTGTGAGAACAACAGTCCCCTAATTAACAACTGTTTCTACTCTTTTATTGGAGTGTTATTTTTGCATATAGAAACATCACACTTGTTTTCTCTCCACATCTTTAATAGGTTACTCCACTTTCTTTTATCATAGAGTGTTACTGTGGAGAACTCTTAGAATAATCTATTTTTATTCCTGTTGTAAATCATCAGCAGTTTTTAATAGATGTCCAAGGAATTTTCTCTTTTTCTTTAAAGTCCAATTATCATTTTAAGACATGACTTCATGTTAGTTGTTCTGGGTCAGTATTCTCAGTTGGTGAATTTGTTCTTTCAACTTCTAGTTTCAAAAATTTTAAAAAGAAATTTCAGGAACATTTCTTGAGTTAGTGTTTTTAGAATTTATTATATTACCTTGCTGTGCTTTCCTTCTTTAAGGCCTCCTAGTAACTGTGGGTTGGCTCTTCTTTGGCTAGTTCTCAATAATTTTTACTTTCTCTAAAATCCCCTTTTTAATTAATTAATTTCTTCATGCCTTTTGATTTTAAGGTTTTGTTTTGTTTTGTTTTTTCCTCTTCATCTCTAATTTCTTTTAGGAGCTTTTGTCGTATGTATTATTTTCTTTCTAGTTCAGACTTTATTTAAGAAGTGTTGGATTTTTTTTTCTTTTATTTCTAATTCTTCCCTGAGTCTTGTTATCTCATTTCTATTAGAAGGTTCTGTAGTTTTCATTTTTTGTTGTATCTTTTCTGTGTTCATCTTTTTGAAGTATTTTCATTATCCCTAGGGATGTTATTCTTTTTATTATTTTCATTTTTCCTCATTAAAGTTTTGTAGGAGATTTGACTTATTCTTTCGCATTAAAAATTGATACATGAAATCACTTTTACATACACCTAAACTTTTATAGGGAAGCATGGGCCAGATAGACAACTTTCCTAACTTCACAAAGCTTAAGTCTTCTCATTTTATTAAAAATTGTAGAGGCTTCCCTGGCGGCTCAGTGGTAAAGAACCTGCTTGCCAATGCAGGAGACATGGGTTCCATCTGTGATCCAGGAAAATCCCACATGTCATGGAGCAACTAAGCTCGTGTACCACAACTACTGAGCCTGTGCTCTAGAGCCCGGGAACCAACTATTGAGTCCACAAGCCACACCTACGGAAGCCCAGGAGCCTAGAGGCCCTGCTCTGCAACAAGAGAAGCCCGCACGCTGCAACTAGAGAAAAGAAGACCCAGCACCGCCAAAATCAATCAATCAATAATACTAATTACCGTGTGTTGAAATCTGACACAGAAATCATTTTAAAAATTGTAATGCTTTGTTTTGTGACATTTCCTGTTCTTATCCTACATTTTTGTCTGGATTGTCTCTTTCTTTGTCTGTTTCATCTCTATTCTGCTCAATTTTGATTACTTTGGCAGTTTCTGCTCATTGCAGGGTTCTGTTTGTAAGGGAGCTGTAGGGGTGTTTGTGACACAGACAGCTCCCACCCCTTCAGAACTCATGTAGGACCCTCACACTCAGCTGTACCTGAAGTGGGCAAAATCCCTGTTTCAGCTGCTTTTCTTATATTGGTCCTCTACTCATTTTGGTGATTACTGGCTGGCTGTTTTGGATATCTTAGTCTGATCAGAAGTAGCTTTTAAGGACTTCCCTGGTGGCCGAGGGGCTATGACTTCAAGCTCCCAGTGCAGGGGCCCGGGTTTGATCACTGGTCAGAGAACTGATCTTGCTCACATGCCACAACTCAAGATCCTGCATGCTGCAAGTAAAGATCCTGCTGCAGTGAAGATTTTGCCTGCCACAACCAAGACCTGGCACAGCCAAAGAAAAAAATAAGTTTTTTTAAAGCACCTTTTATTTTCTTGTTTTTCAGTCGGTTTTTATGCAAGACTTTTAAAAAATTCAAAGAGAGAGTCACTAATATTTGCAGTTTGGGAAAGTGACTCCTTTTTTAAAAAAAATGTTATTAATTTATTTATCAGGAATATTCTAAGTGCTAGGACCTAGTGGCTCAGATGGTAAAGAATCCGCCAGCAAAGCAGGAGCCCCCAGTTCAATTTCTGGGTCTAGCAGTTATGCTGGAGTCTAGCAGTTATGCCTACCCACCCAGTATTCTTGGGCTTCCCTTAATGGCTCAGCTGGTAAAGAATCTGCCTGCAATGTGGGAGACCTCTGTTCGATTCCTAGGTTTAGAAGATCCCCTGGAGGAGGGCATGGCAACCCACTCCAGTATTCTTGCCTGGAGAATCCCCATGGACAGAGGAGCCTGGCTGGCTACAGTCCACGGGGTCATGAAGAGTTGGACATGACCGAGCAACTAAGCACAGCACAGGAATACAGAAGTGAGCAAAATAGAGAAAACTCCTGCTCTTATGGGATTTGTCTTTTAAGGGCAAGAAGGACAACAGACAAAACCCAAACCAATCTAATCTATGTTTGATAGTAATAAGTGCCAAGGAGGGAAAAACACTGGGGAAGGAGGAGATGGGTAATCAGGGTTGGGTAGACATGGGAGGCCTCACTGAACAGGGAACTTTTATAGAAAGACATGTGGTACTTAGCAGTGAAACGTGTGGATTTCAGGCAGAGGGACCATCCCTCAAGA
The DNA here is from genome assembly GCF_023699985.2 of Odocoileus virginianus. Classification (NCBI taxonomy): domain Eukaryota; kingdom Metazoa; phylum Chordata; class Mammalia; order Artiodactyla; family Cervidae; genus Odocoileus; species Odocoileus virginianus. The sequence continues at coordinate 17,086,996 of NC_069696.1, read as the reverse complement.
CTGTGAGGCTGGAGGAGCCTGGAGTGTTGGAGGAACAGCTGGAAGGCAATGCAGTAATAAAGGTGTGGGTGTGGGGCAGATCTTCTAGCTATGAGGGGGCTGTGTGCAGGTGGTAGGCAGATCGTGTAGGGTCTTGTCACCAGGGAAGACTTCAGAGCTACTTCCTTCAGACTCTAGCCTGCATCCTGTGTCACCTGGATGTCAGGGTTTCCCCTTCCAACCAGAGATCTCTAAGCCTCAGCCACCTGTGCCTGAAGAATCTGTTACTTCTGAAGTTGTCAAAAATTACTTCCCTCCACCTCCTAATCTTGGAGTAATGAGGGTGTCCAAATGTGAGTCCCTGGCTAGAGGAGCCATGGATGGCCAGTTAGGAATAATCAGTGTAGGATTTGGCATCATGCACCACTTGAAGGTTATGGGACCTTGGTCAGATCACTTTCTTTGATCTGTGTCTTTGTTCAAAAAATGGAAATAATAACAGAATATATAACATACCACTGGTGTGAAGAATAAACGAAATAACATCATACTCAGCATATAATGCAGGCTGAATCAATGTTAGCTTTGTTATTTTAAAATAAAATTTGATAATGTATTCAATCTATGAATTTTCTTCTCTATAGCTTCTGATTTTATTGCATGCTTGTAACAAGCCTTTCTGGTCTAAGATATCTATATATTTTTAATATATTATATGTACATAGTTTATCTACATGCAGTTTATATGTATATATTTAATTTTTTCTTCTGGTATGCTTTAGAATAGTTTGCTTTGAAATTTAAAACCTACTATTGGACAGCTTCTATGATATAAAAACATATCACTCTATGGATAGATGTCTATGTATAATAGATTCACTTTATTGTACACCTGAAGCTAACACAACATTGTAGATCAATTATATATATATCAATCAAAAAATACATCAATCAAAAAATATATATCAATCTAACTTCAATTTAGAGTACATGACTGGTCAGTTGTTGCTCTATTTAATCATTTATCTTTTTCCTACTGACTAGGAAACTCACTTTTATCATATAAGTTCTTAAATATTCTTCCATCTGTGCTTTCCATTTTTGTATTGTTAGTTTCCTCTATCAAAGCCAAGGTTTTCTGTTTACAGCATACTTGTCATGTTTCAGGGTGTGAAATATCATTTGTGCTCCCATTGTTTTTATGTTTCAGACTTTTTCCTGCTGTTCTTATTTAGTTTTTCAGTTGAACATCATGATAATTTAAAAATATCTTTAATAAATGCAATGTATAGATATTATATTTCTCAATTGATTTGGGCCTGACATCTTTACAATATTTAGTCTTTAAAAAAAAAAAAAACAAGGCAAGTCACTTCATTAATTAAAAACTTGCCCCACATGTTAACTTTTAAAGCATTGTTACAAATTGATTCTGTAAATTCTTAACCAATTCCTGGATATTTTTGGTAGGTTTGATTGTTGTTGTAGTGTGTGTATTTTCTAAATTGTATTTTGAAACTTATCATTGGCATATAAACAAAGTATTTTTAGGTATTTTTAAAACATCCATTCAGGATCCCTAAAGAAGATATTTCCAATCCTTCTGGAGGAAATAACCCTGGCTTTGACACTTTGGGGGGTTAGGAGGAAAAGAGGCTTCTGTTTCAAGTTTGAGGACATTAACACTGAAGGCATCTGCAGTTTTCAGAACTCTTTCTCTGTCCTCAGTGTGTCCAATTCCCAGTCCAGACAAGTGACCTCTCCAGAGAAGAAAAGTCTGGTGCTGCAATGGGAAGGCTAGCTACACAGCTGTGTGGAAACCAGAAGGGGCTTTCCAAATCAAATTACCCCAACGTGTCTTTCAACCAAACTTTCAGATACCGACCTCACCTTCATCCTCATCATATTCTAATACAAATCAGGTTGCTTCTCAGCTTTCCCTACAGCTGATTTTCTACATTTTTTGTTTGCTAAATCACAGCCCTTACTACATCTTTGTCTTTCTACTGCCTCCAAATTTTGTCTCACTTCCAATTTGCTTTATCACTGTGGTTAGTAGCTTAAAGAGCATTGTCTCCTGATTTACTATCTTAAGTTGGGTTAGATGGTACAGAATCTGTCTGCAATGCGTGAGACCTGGTTTTGATCCCTGGGTCGGGTCGGGAAGATCCCCTGGAGAAGAGAATGGCAACTTACTCCAGCATCCTTGCTTGGAGAATTCCATGAAGTGTGGAGCCTGGCGGGCTATAGTCCATGGGGTCACAAAGAGTTGGACACAACTAGCACCTACAACAAGTAGGGTTGTAGTAAGGAGCTGTTATAGAAAGCATGAATCCAAATTGCTTTCTCCTAAAACCAATCTCACTAATACACTACAACTTCTCTGCCTTTTTTCTCCATTATATGTGCTTCTGACTGTAAATTTAAAAATTTAAATTTACTTCCTATTTTACTAATATGTAAATAGTCAGGAAAGTACATCAAATTAAATGCATTTTTTATATCTCTAAAGATGATTACACATCTCTTTTCTTTCAGTCTAATAATGTTTATCATGTATGTTTGTGTGTGTGTGTGTGTGTGTGTGTATATTTACTACTGAACCATGACTACATTTGTGAAATAAACCTTCTATGATCTTTGTGATATCGAACTTATAAGAAAACAAAGAGCCTTGCTGAAGTGTCATTGACATACAATGAACTGCACATATTTAAAGTGTACAATTTGACAAGTTTTGACATAAGTTTACATTCATGAAATCATTACCACTGGTATTTTACTTTTGATGTTTAAATTCACTTGTAAGTGTATTATTTAGAATTTAAGAATATCTTTAGACTTGCAATCAGCCTGTTTTTTCCTTTTTTGTGCTCCCATAGGTTTTGGTATCAATAGATGAATGAAATGATCAAATTTGCAATTCAGATATAAAAGGTGGCAAACTCAAGTAACTTAATCTAGTGTGAGCTCTGAATGATAAGACTTAGTTTCATATTTCTTTCAGGTTTCTAGCTGTTTGAACTTTAATCAATTGTGCATGCTTAGTCGTGTCTGACTCTCTGCAACCCCACGGACTGTACCTCAACAAGCTCCTCTGTCCATGAAATTTCCCAGGCAAGAATATTGGAGTGGGTTGTGATTTCCTCTTCCATGGGTTCTTCCTAACCCAGGGATTGAACCGCATCTCCTGTGGCTTCTGCATTGGCGGGAGGATTCTTTACCTTACCACTGAGCCACCTTGGAAGACCTCGTTTGAACTTTAGCAGGATACACAATATTTCTAAGCCTCAATTGATTCATCCATATAATAGTGATAATATAGTACCTGAACTAGTAGGGTTGTGTGAAGACTAAATATAATAATTTTAAGGTGCTAGGAAAATAGTGAGAGCTAATTAAAATGTATATTGATGTTGTAACTGCCAATATTAATTGACTTAGCATCTATTATTTTCTCCATTTCTATTATATTCTTTACTTTCATTTTAATCTGTATCTGTTATTGTTGTTGTTGTACTGAGAGAATTATGTCTTATGTTGCACTGCTACCTAAGTTATTTTAATTTTTGCAATGTCTTGTTAAAATTGCCATAATATGAAGGTTTCCAAGAGTCTCATGAATATACACTCACCTGAATAGAAATCAGTGTAATTTACTAATTAACATGAACTTGGGCAAATTAATTAACCCCTCTGTATTTCTGTTTCTTTATGTGTAAAATGGAGATAATGACAATACCTGTTAATAGGATTATTGTGAGGATTAAATGAGGTTAGACAATAAACTTTGAAAAATTCTGGAAGAGATGGGAATACCAGACCACCTGACTTGCCTCTTGAGAAACCTGTACGCAGGTCAGGAAGCAACAGTTAAACTGGACATGGAACAATAGACCGGTACCAATAGGCAAAGGAGTATGTCAAGGCTGTATATTGTCACCCTGCTTATTTAACTTATATGCAGAGTACATCCTGAGAAACGCTGGGCTGGAGAAAGCACAAGCTGGAATCAAGATTGTTGGGAGAAATATCAATAAACTCAGATATGCAGATGACACCACCCTTATGGCAGAAAGTGAAGAACTAAAGAGCCTCTTGATGAAAGTGAAAGAGGAGAGTGAAAAAGTTGGCTTAAAGGTCAACATTCAGAAAACTAAGTTCATGGCATCTGGTCCCATCACTTCATGGCAATAGTGGGGAAATAGTGAAAACAGTGGCTGACTTTATTTTTTTGGGCTCCAAAAATCACTGCAGATGATGACTGTAGCCATGAAATAAAAAGATGCACACTCCTTGGAAGGAAAGTTATGACTAACCTAGACAGCATATTAAAAAGCAGAGACATTACTTTGTCAACAAAGGTCCATCTAGTCAAGGCTACGGTTTTTCCAGGAGTCATGTATGGATGTGAGAGTTGGACTATAAAGAAAGCTGAGCACAGAAGAATTGATGCTTTTGAACTGTGGTGTTGGAGAAGACTCTTGAGAGTCCCTTGGACTGCAAAGAGATCCAACCAGTCCATCCTAAAGGAGATTAGTCCTGAGTGTTCATTGGACGGACTGATGTTGAAGCTGAACTCCAATCCTTTGGCACCCTGATGCGAAGAGCTGACTTATTTGAAAAGACCCTGATGCTGGGAAAGATTGAGGGCAGGAGGAGAAGGGGACGACAGAGGATGAGATGGTTGGATGACATCACTGACTCAATGGACATGAGCTTGGGTGGACTCTGGGAGTTGGTGATGGACAGGGAGGCCTGGCGTGCTGCAGTTCATGGGGTCGCAAAGAGTCAGACACGACTGAGTGACTGAACTGAGTAAAGTAAAATGATTAAACAGTGAAGACACTGATTAGACAGAGCAAGAGCCCAATAGACGTCAGTTTTATTTGTATTCTTACAGCTTTCAGGGGGATGATTGTATTCAGATCATGCAGTGAAATTACACCAACAACCGTAATGAATTTCCTATACTTTACTGCTGCCTCTATGTACACTGGAGATATAAAATAAGCTGTAGTTTTGTGGAGGATCTAAGATACAGGGCATCACAGTATTAGGGTGTGGAGGGATGAGAGCTGAGTGTCCTTACTACAAACAATAAAAGGTTGTTTTTAGAGAATTTAAAAACTCCTTTCATGGGAGCTGAAAGCTCGGTAAAGAATCTGCCTGCAATACAGGAGACCCTGGTTCAATTCCTGGATTGGGAAGATCACTGGAGAAGGGATAGGATATCCAGTCTAGTATCTTAGGCTTCACTTGTGGCTCAGCTGGTAAAAAATCAAACTGCAATGCGGGAGACCTGGGTTTGATCCCTGGGTTGGGAAGATTCTCTGGAGATGGGAAAAACTACCTACTCCAGTATTCTGGCCTGGAGAATTTCATGGGCTGTAGAGTCCATGGGGTCGCAAAGAGTCGGACACAACTGAGTGACTAACACACTTTACAGGAGCAGATAGTTCCCATCCTCTTCTTATGTGGCATGCCACACATACAGGGCATATGAGATATTTTTACCTACTCAAGTTTGCCCGCAGCTATTATTGGATAGAAGCTTAAAAATGTGAGAGCCATTATAATTAACGATGTAAAGTAATTTTTCCTCATACTCTTAGGATATTGCTTTTATACTTGGGAAAGCATTTTAATAATAATAATGATTAAGTATTATTTTCAGGACTTCAGGCTGAAATATTCTGCTTAGAACTGACAGAATATTGTTTCCTTTATATGAGACTTTGAACCATACCCAGTACAGTGCCTTGTACCTGGTAGGCATTGGATCTATATTTTCAAAATAAATATGCATTTCCTTAAACCCAGATAAACACTGGAAGATATTTATCTAAATAACTCATGGTAAACATACACACTGCTTCAATTCATAAACCACTTCCAAAGTATTCTGAATCTGTTGCACATTCCTTATTAATGGTGAGACCATAAGGTTGTAGCTGGCAGGTGTTCTGAATACCACTGGTGATATTCTTATATCTGGTACAGTTCAAAGAATGTTTCAGTTTTCAGTGAGACTTAGAAGTGTCTGAGACCAGATCCTCCATCGTCACTTCACTCCCTTTGTGTGTGCCTGAACTGTGAATACTCCATTCTCATCAAAATGAAACACAAGAGAATTGTATTCTCCTCTAACTGGACCTTCTAAATGACCTTCTAATTGGAAGGTCATTGTGAGTGAAACCCAGTTTCCTGTTGAGCAGATTCTTGTTAACCTGAAGTCTATTCACTTAGGATTTCTCAAATCTTGCCTTCTTTGTCAGTTAACCCTCTGTGGAAAAAATAGCAGACATCTGGCTCACAGGAGAGAGGCCAATGTGAGACCATGAGCATGTTGATTGCTTTCTCTTCTTTTTCTTCTATTTGGAAATTTTCCTAACATCTTTAAGCTACTTTACAATCAAGAGGAACATAGCTGTGCTAGGTGGTTATTTATCCCTCAGCTTAGCCATTTGTTCTGATGTGGGGAATGAAAAGAAATGATCAAAATAGAGACAATATAAATGCTAGAGGATAATCAAAGAAGCAGAAAAAAATATTCCTGAGTGGAAAGAAAGACTGATTTTCAATTCAGAAGGACTATTGAGCCCTGGATAAGCATACTGAAAAAAACAAATAGACATACTTTTTCATGCATCCTAGCAAAGGTACTATGTTCCAAAGATAAAGAGAAAAACCACACATGCTTCTGGATGAAAACAAAGGTTGCCTACCAAGGGAAGATAGCTAGACGGTCTCCAGTTAGAAGACAAGGAAGTCGTATTTACAGATCTCCAAAGAGAAACAGTTGTGACCTTTATGTTGTCAGCCATGCTATTACTCTAGTGTGAGGGTAAAATCAAGTCCTTTATGGACATGCCAGGATCCAGAAATGCTACACATGCAATTTTCTGGGGAAAAAAAAAAAGAGCTAATTAAAACAAAAGTATTAGGAAAAGAGGCCTCAGATTTAGCATAACATTTAACACATGTTACGGGCGTGCTAAGTCAGTTCAGTTGTGTCTGACTCTGTGACTCAATGGACCATAGCCTGTCAGGCTCCACTGTCTGTGGATTCTCCAGGCAAGAATACTGGAGTGGGTTGCCATTTCCTCTCCATGGTAGGAACATGGCAGGCATTCAATAAATATTTGCTGATATGAATGAATAGATTTTGATTTCAGTAGTTTTTATGAGGCTAGTTAATGGTAAATAAAAGGTAAAATGATTAGTACTACCTTTGAAAATGTATCTGTTTCTGTGTTCCTTGGAATGATATGAGAGAAGAAATATAAAAGAATGGCCATTATTTGGCATATTATAAACTTTGAGCTCAGTGGGGACAGTGTGTTGGTTAAAGGGCATCTGTGTGTGTTCTTAGTCACATCTGATTCTTTGTAACCCTATGGACCATAGCCCTCCAGGCTCCTCTGCCCATGGCATTTCCCAGGCAAGAATACTGAAGTGGGTTGCCATTTCCTTCTCCAGGGGATCCTCCTCATTCAGAGATTGAACCTGCATCTCTTATGTCTCCTGCATTGGCAGGCAGATTCTTTACTACTGGGCCACAAGGGAAGCCCAAAGAAATGGGCTTCAGGAAATTTTTTTTTTCTTTTTCCTTAGGATAGATTTACTGAAATTAACACTTCTAGCCTGGATTTTGTGACCCTGCTGGCTCAGATGGTAAAGAATCCACCTGTAATGCAGGAGACCCAGGTTTGATTCCTGGGTCAGGAAGATCTCCTGGAGAAGGAAATGGCAACTCACTCCAGTATTCTTGCCTGGAGAATTCCATGGAGAAAGGAGCCTGGCAGGCTACAGTCCATGGGATGGCAATGACTGGGATAGGGGTGAGCAAATTTAGTTTGTTTTTGTTACACCACAATGTTTTTCTAATTTTTTTATTGCAACTGGAATAAATATTTAATAATATGATTTGATAATACAGGTTTTAATGACCAATTCTGAAAAAGAAATCACATAAAATTTTTATCTATGCATTTTAGCTAATGTATTCTGAAAAAGCTTCCTGTTATATTTAAAGGAATTAATATCATTCCTCTATATTGTTGTTTATAGATGACTTGTTTTCCAGCTATAAAGGAGAAAATAGTACTCCTTTGAAAATAGCTGGAAAAAAGTTTACAGTTAAATGCCTTAAGAAGTACATTTTAAGTATTAAAAAAAAATTTAAATGCCTCTGAGTGGGTTATCTGACCTACCTCCTGAGGAATCTGTATGCAGGTCAAGAAGCAACAGTTAGAATGGGACATGGAACAACAGACTGGTTCCAGCTCAGGAATGGAGTATGTCAAGGGTATATATTGCTTATTTAACAATAAACTTATTTAACTTATATGCAGAGTTAACATATGCAGACTACATCATGAGAAATGCTGGACTGGATGAAGCACAAGCTGGAATCAAGATTGCTGGGAGAAATATCAATAGCCTCAGATATGCAGATGATACCACTCTGATGGCAGAAAGCAAAGAAGAACTAAAGAGCCTCTTGATGAAAGTGAAAGAAGAGAGTGGAAAACTTGGCTTAAAACTCAACATTCAGAAAACTAAGATCATGGCACCTGATCCCATAACTTCATGGCAAATAGATGGGGAAACAGTGGAAACAGTGGCAGATATCATTTTTGGGGGCTCCAAAATCACTGCAGATGGTTACTGCAGCCATGAAATTAAAAGATGCTTGCTCCTTGGAAGAAAAGTTATGACCAACCTAGACAGCATATTAAAAAGCAGAGAATTACTTTGCCAACTAAGTTCCATCTAGTCAAAGCTATGGTTTTTCCAGTAGTCATGTATGGATGTGAGAGTTGGGCTATAAAGAAAGTTGACGCCAAAGAATTGATGCTTTTGAACCCTGGTGTTGGAGAAGACTCTTGAGAGTCCCTTGGACTGCAAGGAGATCCAACCAGTCCATCCTAAAGGAAATCGGTCCTGAATATTCATTGGAAGTTTTGAGTAAACTCCAGGAGTTGGTGATGGACAGGGAGGCCTGGTGTGCTGCAGTCCACGGGGTCACAAAGAGTTGGACACAACCGAGCAACTGAACTGAACTGAACTGAGTGGGTCATGCATCCTCTGTTTTGCCATACTCTCCACCCTTGCCTCTTGTATCATTCTTTATACCATTAATTTTTTTTACCAATTCCATGGTGCTTGAACGCTTTTGAGTTTGTGAACACTAGTTAGGCTGCAATGCTTTTTAGGGGATCAAATGAGCTTACAGAACCACAAGGGAAGTAAAATAACACTGCTGAGGGTCTTGGGCTTTCTATAGGAACTGATATAAAGCAGGTAAGATGTGGTGAGTCCTCATATCTCCAACTGTGGTTGTAGCTAGTGTTGGACATGAAACTTGGTGTCTTCCTTGGAGCATGCAGAGCTTCCTTACATTTCTGTCCGTGGACATGCAGGGGATGACCGAGTATGGCTGTGATCACTGGAGCATCCTGAGAAGGGGTCCTTTTCTTCTAATACAATAGAAAACAAATAAAAAAGACATCCTTTCTAAAATAAAACAATAAAATTGTTTCACTTTTGAACACTGCTGTAAACATTCTTGTTTATGGCCTTAAGTGACTATATAAAAATATTCAAAATAAGAAATTTAACCTAGAGCTAGATATATAGTAGGGGCTTCCCTCATAGCTCAGTTGGCAAAGAATCTGCCTGCAGTGCAGGAGACCTGGGTTTGATCCCTGGGTCAGGAAGATCCCCTGGAGAAGAAGATGGCAACTCACTGGAGTATTCTTACCTGGAGAATTCCATGGACAGGGGAACCTGGCAGGCTAAAGTCCATGGGGTCGCAAGAGTCAGACATGATTGAGTGACTAAACCACCACAGACATATAGTGAGAGTTCTATAAATGTAACCTATTATGTTTAACATTGTTGTGATTACTTTTATAATTAGTAAAATATGACTAATTCAGTTTATAATTGCTTCATCAGATATTGCTTTTTTTCTTGATTAATTTCTTGGCTCACTTCTAGTATTATTGTGATATTTTTTAAAAGACATACCTGAACAGGAGGACATATATAACAAATAGAACAACTCTCAAGCTTGACAAAACCCACCATAACTAGTACAAGCATCCTTTATGCTAATAAAAGCAGAAAGTTCTGGCAAACTATTTCCTGTGGGCTATAATTTGTAGACTTACTGACATGAGGATATAGTTGATGTCTTATACCTTGATTCCAGTAAAGCTTCAGATGTAGATTCTTGTGATACTTGTATACAAAACAGAGAATAAGAACTTTAATATAGTGCAATTAAGAATATTTGTAAATGATCTCATGATTCTGTTTAATGGTAGGCTATAAGGCATGCCACAGACTCTGTTCTTCCCATTCTGGACAGTGTTCTCTTTTTTTTAACGAAACTGTTAATTTGTATTTTTAAAATTTTATTTCTTTTTTAGTTGGAGGATAATTACTTTAAGATGTTTTATTAGCTTCTGCTATATGACAGTGTGAATCAGCTATGCGGATACATATATCCCCTCTCTTGTAAGGCTCCCTCCCACCCCACCCCCAGCCCCACACCTTAGATCATCACAGGGCACTGAGCTGAGCTCCCTGTGTGATACAGCATCGTCCCACCAGCTGTCTATTTTACACACGGTGGGGTATACATGTCAGTGCTACTCTCCATTCATCCCACCCTTTCCTTCCTCCTGTGTCCACAAGTCCATTCTCTGTGGTGGACAATGTTCTGATCAATGTTTTTCTCACACACTTGGATGAGGATACACTTTGGTTGATTTCCAAAACTTACAGTCTATAGATTCTTACCTTAGATTATCTTCCACAGCTAAAGGTATAGACACAAATTTGGTAGGCAACGAAAATACAAAAGGAGTGATGGAGTATCAGTACTTGTATTTGCATGTTAGCAAACAAGAGATTATCTTGTCACCCATCAATCACCTCACATGGAAAATTGCAGCCTATAGCTATGGTAATATATGTATAATATATACATATATATATATATATATATATATATAATAATATACACAGCAAGTGACTGGACTAGAAGAAAGGAACAAGGCTGGTATTCATGAAGAAGGAATGGCCATTACTATATTATTAGCAGTGGTTACTTTTAGACCTGGGCCAGATCCATGATCTAGATACCGAGCAGGAAAATTTAATATATTCAGCAACACAGAGAAGTTAATGTCCTTGGATCACATACTGAAAATAGGAAAATGAGTATGATAATGATTTATATTAAAAAAATTTAGGTTTGATTACATCCATTAGTATTCCCCATAAAGATTTTGCATATGAATTTTTCTTAGATACCTGATTTTTGCTGAGATAATGGTAATTTTTTCTTTTAAAAGAATAATTCATTTTAACTCTTGATGGTATGAAGAAATGTAATGGATTTTTACATGTTTGTTTGTGTCTCTTGATCTTATTCTAACAACATATTAAAGAATATGTTTGGATTTTCATGTACTATCAATCATAATGTATGAACAAAGATAGTTTTATTTCAAGTTTTACAATTTGTATCTTTTGTATAATTTTCTGATCTTACTGAGATTGGTGAAAACTTCCAAAAAATAAACTTAGATGTTTATTGCTGATTTGGTCTCAAACCCAAAGGGAATGATTTCTATGTACCATTGATAGGTATAGTATTTACTCTAGGTTTTTATAGACAACTTTTTTACAGAAAAAAGAATACTTCATATTGTTTCCAGCTTTCTGAGAATGTTTATTGTGAATAGATGTAGAACTCTACCAAACTTTTTTCCCTCTTGGTGTTTCTCCTTTAATCTGTTAATTTATTGATTATATTAATTGATTTCCTAATGCTTCATTATTGAGATCTCATTGACTATTGTAATTGATGGCAGTTTGGTTTCTATTTAGTTAAGCTGTTCTTACTATGTTAACTAAGGACCCTCTTGGTGCTTCCTTGTAAGTGTCTTTGTATTAATATCAGGAAATATTGGTTACGCTCTCCTTATAATGGCTTCCCAGTTGGCACAGTAATAAAGAATCTACCTACCAAAAAAGGAGATGCGAGAAAGGTCAGTTTGATCCATGGGTCAGGAATATCCCCTGGAGTGGGAAATGGAAACCCACTCCAATATTCTTGGAAAAATCCCATGGACAGAGGACCCTGGAGGGCTGTAGTCCATGTGGTTGCAGAGAGTCAGACATGACGAAGCACACACCACACACTTTTCCTTGTGGTACTCCTTGCTTTTATTGTTTTGAAACTGTAGTCTCTTGGTTTCAATCCTCCATTTGCCTGTATTTTCATCTTTCTTTGGTGTTTTCTTTGTCTAGTGTTCCTCATGGACCTGGGAGCTCATCACGTCTTATGAATCAAGTATACACTGATGATCCTTCACAGTCTGCTTGGAGCCCAAATTCCTTTTCTGAGCGGCAGTCATAAATACCCAAGTGCCTACCCATGTTTCCTCTTGGATGACTTACAGATAGTCCAAAATGTTCAAAACAGAACTTGTCATCTCCCACCTTTTTCTTCTTTTTCCTACCTTAATGGCTTCTAAACCTGTTATTTCTCCAACGATTCCCTCAGGTCACTATATTCCACATATCCAGGTGCAAAACAAGCATGCTGTCATTGTTGACTTCTCTTCCTTTTTATAACCCCCAAATCCATCTCCAAGCCTTACTGATTCTACTTCCTGGATGCTTCTCATTGTTGTGACTTTCTACCTCTGGACATTAATTTATTAATAGCTATATGTACCATTCTCCTCTTGAAAACAGAACAAATTTCTTGCTCTAGCCAATAAATTGCTTCCTCTTTTTTCCTTCCCTTTTTCCTTCTTCTTCTTTCCTTCCCCCTTTCTTCCATTCTTTCTTTCTTCTTACAATTTTAAATATTTGTCCTAAATAAAAATATATTTTGTACAAAATAACCTACCAACAGTTCATTACACATCATTGTTCTTGAAAAATACACTTTAAAAATTAGTAGAATTTAACTGAGGAGTGTGACAGCAGCATTGAAAAGGTTGAATTTTTAATGATTTTATTCATTCTGGGGGGGTGTTATCTGGCAACACTTAAATGCTTGAATAATTAACACTAACAATAGAATACCTGCAAACACACCAAGATACAAAGTCTGTAAAGCTCACTTCTGATGCATTAATGGCTTTGGTCAAAATTACTGTTCCTAGAATATAGAACAGATACATTTGTTCACTATTTTCTTATTTAAACTAAAACGGTTTTCTACCTATTCTCTGCCTACTATTTAATTGTGCACGTTACTGAAAGTAAACTTTCAGTCAGACTTTTATTTCAGAAAAGTGTGGGTTTTAGTGTCTTTTTGTAATTGTTCAGCCAGTTCAAATTACTTGCCAGTTTCCTCATGAAATTCTAAATATCTTAAAAATCCAAAGCAGATATCACCTCCCTTTCTCTCCTGGCAATGTTTGTAGTTACCTTTTCCATGTTCACATTACACCCTATTTTTACTTCTATATTGTTATTTCTTTCTGTGTTTTGACTATTTTATAGATTTCCTAATGCTTTCTTTGTTCTTTTTTGTATTAACCTATTCTGCATTTGGAAAAAACTCTGACACAAAGTATAATCATTGAATAATACCTAAATTGCTTAGCTTATTTCTAAATCAAGCTAAGATATTTTGATCCAAATGGTATAGAACTTCTGGTGAGGAGGAAAGTATAATCAGTGAAAAAGAACCTCTCCATATTTGCATGCATATTTGCCTTTAACATTTTCATCACCACCACAAGGGGAAAATTTAAGTCTCTGCCCATGATTAATGGACACACAAACTATTTGGCTTGAAAATTAGTAGCTCTCTCAAAGAAATAAAACCATTTCCATGAAAGTACTTAAGACTGTAAAACTTAGCAGATCTTTCTGGATTGATATTGGCATCACAATCAAAGCAGAAAGGTTCTCTAGGTATGAGACTGTATCCAACAGCAAGAATTCTTCTTCAGACTGGAACTGCAATAAAAGCACTGAAGATAAGGATCAGAAATGAATCATATTCTGCTGTAGCTTTATTCTAAATTTTTCATTGAGACATAGTATTAGTAATCTGGATTTCATCCAGTGGAAATGTTCCCTGGGTTGAGTACACTCTTTCTGATACTGTCAGGAATGGAATTCTTAATTGGAATTCTAGGCAATGTGTTCATTGGACTGGTACTCTGCTCTGAATGCGTTAAGAACCAAAAGACATCTTTATTTGACTTCATCCTCACTGGCTTGGCTATCTCCAGAATCAGCCAACTGTTGGTGTATTTTTTGCAATCACTTATAATGGGACTACATCCACAGGTATTTGCCATTTTTAAACTAGCAAAACCCATTTCTTTACTTTGGAGAATATCTAATCATTTGACTACTTGGCTTGTCACCTGCCTAAGTATTTTCTATCTCCTTAAGATAGCTCATTTCTCCCACTCTCTTTTTTTCTGGCTGAAGTGGAGAATGAACAGAGTCATTCTTGTGATGCTTGCATTTTCTTTGGGCTTTCTGATTTTGGACATTCTATTGCTAGAAACATTTAGTGATCTCTTCTGGAATTTAATAAATGAAGGCAATTTGACTTTAGCTGAAAGTAAAACTCATTATATTAAAATCGAGATTCTTCTTAGTTTCTCCTATTTCGTTCCTATTGTTCTGTCCCTGCTCTCATTGTTTTTTTTATTTCAGTCATTGGTGAAACACACCAGAAATTTGCAGCTCAATTTTGTGGGTTCCAGGGACTTCAGCACAAAGGCCCATAAAAGAGCCATGAAAATGGTGACGTCATTCCTCCTCCTTATCATTGTTCATTTTCTATTCACACAATTGACAAATTGGATGTTTCATAGGTTTTTGGACAATAAGTTCACAAAGTTCATTATGTTAGTACTATATGTCTTTCCTTCGGGCCACTCGTTCATGTTGATTCTGGGAAACAGCCAGTTAAGACAGATAGCCTCAAAGGTACTGAAGCATCTTAAAATCTTCTTGAAAAGACAAAATCCATTGGATTTATAGAAACACTTTTCAGAGTCTTTTCAAAGATGAAAACTTTATGAAGAGATTTTGAGGGTTAATTTCCATTTCTACTGTTTTGTTTTTTCTCTTGGGTTCCTTTAGTTATTTTTGAGCATAACTGACATTTTCCCTAGAACGGGTTGCTTTTGATGATAATTAACACATGGTCATTGGTTACCAATATTTAAAAGTTTCAAATATTCTTTTAAAGAGAGTCAAATTAGATCTCTGAAAAAGATGTGTGTACTTTCAACTCGTATATGGGAGATGAGGCTTGTAACTCTTAAGAAATTAAGATAAATCCTAAACTTGACAAAGTAGAAGATCTATAAAATATTGATAGAAAAGTTAACTAAGCAGCTAAAGTCATAGGTGGTAAAAACATAACCTCATAGCTCAAAAGTCTTAAAAAAAAAAAGGCTTTGCATTGTTATTGGGAGTCTTATTGATAACAAAGAAATAAGATGTTTCAGAATAACAGTGATATTCATAGTGCCGCTGCCAATATAGACGTTATCTGCAAGAAAATGAAAAAGACCTCTTCCTTTCCAATATTTGTTTTTATATTACAATGTTGTATCAATTACATATTTCTTTATCTCTTATGCCTACATCAATCAGTGTTATAAGAACACTACTGCAAAACAGCAAGGTTACCAGTCATCTCCATCTTGAGGTTTTAATAGTTTTTATCACGTTAAAGAAGTGTTCTCCTAGACCAAGCCTATTAATGGTTCTATCTGGATTGAGGGTGAAATTTTATCAGAAGTCTTTTTGATATCTATCCAATAAATTACTTTTATTTCCCTTGGAAAAAAGAATTGTATTCATAGTACAAAATTAAATAAATTATCTTTAAGTAGAAGTTCAAAACATGCTTATATTAATCTTAATTTGAAACCCCAAATCATAAATGATGTATCAGGGCACTTACTAATTTTGCTAAATTCCAGGATATGGAGTATGTATTTTAAGAGTGGTAGAATTCAATATTTCTATCATGTTATGTAATAGAAGTAAACATATATGGAAGAATTATCCTTAATTCAAAATCACTACTGCTCTTACAAAAATATCATAATTACAGTTTGAGAATATATTTTTGTCTGTGTAGATACATTTTCTTGTAATCTGATCAGTAGAGTTCTTAGAGAAACAAAGGGAAACAGGTCAGTACTAAAGACACAGAAATTTTTTAATAGAACATTACATGTTTAGTGTAAATTTTGGTCATGCATGTGTATGCATAGTGTTGTTTTGACTAAAAAAATCTGAATTTATATAAGGTGACTACAAATTGTAAATAAGGTTAAGGATAAGAAAGTTTATAAAATTTCAAAATGATGGTATGAATTTTAATATTGTACAGATGCTATACTTGTATATATCATGGAAATTATTAGAAATAATCCTTTTTAAGGTTTACCTTTGATAAAATCTTTAGATTGTATTAGAGTGAAGAAACAGCTGCAATTAGATGGTGATAAATATGTGATCTATAAGTTAACCTTAATAAAGCCATAGGTAAGGGCACTGCTTTAGGGCTGTTCCCTGAAGCTAGGAATGATGTTAAATTATTAATATTTTTTTCCACCCTCAAACACCATATGTAGGAAACTAAACGGCTAGCAGAGACATTACTTTGCCAACAAAGGTCTGTCTAGTCAAGGCTACAGTTTTTCTAATAGTCATGTATGGATATTGAGAGTTGGACTATAAAGAAAGCTGAGTGCCGAAGAATTGATGCTTTTGAACTGTGGTGTTGGAGAAGATTCTAGAGAGTCCCTTGTACTACATGGAGATCCAACCAGTCCATCCTAAAGAAGATCAGTCCTGAATGTTCTTTGGAAGGGTTGATGTTGAAGCTGAAACTCCAATACTTCAGCCACCTGATGTGAAGAGCTGACTCATTTGAAAAGACCCTGATGCTGGGAAAGATTGAGGACAGGAGGAGAAGGGGACGACAGAGGATGAGATGGTTGGATGGCATCACTGACTCAATGGACATGGGTTTGGGTAGGCTCCGGGAGTTGGTGATGGACAGGGAGGCCTGGCGTGCTGCGGTCCATGAGGTTGCAAAGAGTCAGACACGACTGAGACTGAACTGAACTGAACTGAACTGAAATGCCTAGCACATCTAGACTCTGTGGTGCTTTTGTGTATCTGTTACAATAATGATTCTGATGATGGCTTTAAGGATAAGAAATAGAGTGTCCTACTCAATGCTATGTAGCAGACTGGATAGGTGGAGAGTTTGGGGGAGAATGGGTACATGTATATGTATGGCTGAGTCACTTTGCTGTCTGCCTGAAACTATCACAATATTAATAGGCTATACTCTAACAAAATAAAAAGTTAAAAAATAGTGTCTGTTATAAAAAGTAACTTTCATTTTACAAAATAAAATGTACATATATTGGTTTGGACATTAACTTAGTATTTTACAAAGATTATCATTGTAGTTATCTTGGATTGGTAAAAAATAATGTGCAAATCAAGTTGAATACATTTAGCTGAGTTTGTTTTGTCTTGGATAGTCTTTCATACAAATGACTTAAAGATAATCTTGCACTCTTTACAAGATAATAACCAAAAGTAACACTAAAGTTTTACCTTAGTTTTTTTTTAGTTACTAAATTTAGTTACTAAATTTCTCTTTGGTAAAGTATATAAAGTAATAAGCAAACTTTGCTTCTAATAAGTGAAAGTTCAGGGTAAATGTCTAACTAGGAGTAAGTCCATACTTCTGCAGCAACCTTAGCAAGATGGAATTAAAAGGAATAGAGCCCTATTCTTGTCAAAGAAGTATACCAAAGGGCTAATAAAAGACCAGGCCATAGGCTAGAGTAATTACAGTTGATGTATAGATATTATAAGCTGTATGCTTGAATGGCATCTGAGATCAAGCTCCGCAGCCTTGTAAAGAGACTCTGTGAGTGATGTGGCAGACAAGCTATAATACAAGAAGAGCCCCTCCCAACATATATGTTGCTGGTCCGTCCCATGAAATCTGGAGAAGAAAGACTGAATGATAATAACCTCCTGCTGCTGCTGCTGCTAAGTCGCTTCAATCATGTCCGACTTTGTGCGACCCCATAGACGGCAGCCCACCAGGCTCCTCTGCCCACAGGATTCTCTAGGCAAGAACACTAGAGTGGATTGCCATTTCCTTCCCCAGATAATAACCTACCCTGGGACAAAAAATGTTGGAGTAAGAGGGAGATTAACACTGATTTCTCACTAACCACCTTTTTCTCATCCACCAAATAAATGTTCATTTTAAGAATCTGGGTGTAATCATTTTCATTTCAGTTTGTTCACTCAGGCAACTTGTAGGAGAGGGAAAAATAAACTTTTTATGGATGGAAGAGTGTTATCATTGATCCTTAAGACTAGTGCTGAAGTCAGCTTGTTCTTAGTCATTTTTGTCGTGTTTGACTCTTTGCAACCACATGGACTGTAGTCTGCCAGGCTCCTCTGTCCATGAGGATTCTGCAGCAAGAATACTGGAATGGGTTGCCATTTTCTTCCCCAGGGGATCTTCCCCACCCAGTGATCCAATCCATATCTCTGAAGTCTTCTGCATGCAGGTGGATTCTTCACCACTAGCACTACCTGGGAAGCCTATCTGATAAGACATAAATCAAGCATATCAGGGCATGTTTTCTTGAACCCTGCTGAATGTGCAGATCAGATGGAAACACATAACTTCACTGATGTCTGAGAAAGAGGTGTGCAGATTTCCTAATGTCTCATGTCATTTATCTATTCTCCTCAATAGGTGGCTTCTCCTAGCAAGATCCTGATTAGACCCCATGTCCTCTGAGCCAGGGATATCCTTTGAAGGGGTGCTTGCTTCTCACACAGTCATTCTCAGTTCTGTCATATAAGACACTGGATATGTTGTCTAGAGTATTCTATGTTCTATTAAGAAACTTAAGACCAATCACTACAAAAACAAATTGATTTGAAAGATTTTTTTGATTTATTTGAGGAACATATGTAGGGGAGCCTTTTTTAATCTCCTTGAACACCAATATAAATGCAAGTTCAGAAAACTAAAAAGAAAAAAGCACAACTATTCTTACTTTGTACCAGTGCGGGAAAATTTATGTTGGTAAGTTAGATTGTCTTAGTTTTGTCATGAGGAGGAACCAGGGGATATATCTGCCCTTTAAGGATTTTGGGGAGAACAGAAACCTAATAGCCCTCAGTTACAAAAATGAAAAGAATTCTAAGTGAAACAAAAATGTACCATGAAACAGAAGTGTTTGCAGACAGCAGGGAGTGTGTGCTTGTGCCGTGTGCTCAGTTATGTCTGACTCTTTGCAACCCTACGGGCTGCAGCCCTCCAGGTTCTTCTGTTCATGGAATTTCTCAGACAAGAATACTGGAGTGAGTTGCCATTTCCTTCTCTAGGGGATCTTCCCAACTCAGGGATTGAACATGCATCTCCTGATTCTTCTGCACTGGCAGGTGGAGTCTTTACCACTGTGCCACCTCGGAAGCCCCCTAGCAGTGATTAAGATGAGCAAATATCCTTCAGGTATGAATGATTAAATCCTTGTCCCTTCATGCTGTGGCCCTGGTCCCAGTTGACTGCTTCTTGGCCTAGAATCACTGAAGCCAATGAAACATTGAAGATCCCTTTTACCTGAAAAACACAAAGGCTAGAGCTTTCATTTAGCAACTAGAAAAGAAGTTGTTAAGGTCAATATGTGGAAGCTCTAAGTTGTGATTCAAAAAGAATTAGGAGGTTATATCTTTGCTCGCAAATAAATGGGACATCTTTCTATTAACAGGATCAGAGAGCATCACAATTAGGGGAGCATTTGTTGCTGGCTTCTCTGAGACTATTCGGTTCAGTCGCTCAGGTGTGTCTACCTCTTTGTGACTCTGTCCAACTCTGTTAGTTCTCCCTTGAGCTCGCCCACTGTTCTAACAGCTTCTCCCACTCTAATAAACTGTATTCTCCTCTAATTCTGCCTCATGTCTGAGACTATTGGGAAATCTCAAAATGTGGGCTCAGGGAAGGGAAATTTAACTGAGCAGACCCCCACGGGACCTTCCCTACAGGCCTTCCCTTGTATCCTCTGCTTTAGATCCTTTATGAAGTACCGAGATAATAGTACTTGATGCACATTTTCTGAGTTGTTTTGCTGATGTGAAAACCCCCATCAAATGGAAGGTGGTATCTACTTGATGATTGGTGAGCACATAGCCCCAGGCCTCCTAGAGCTGAGGACTAATAATGTTAACCCCTGTGACATCACCTGGCTACCTCACCATTGGCTAATCAGAGAACTGTGCACAAGCTGGGACATTCCCCTCACCTTGGTTTTGAAAATGCTCTGCTGCAACCCTGGGAATTCAGAACCTCTTAGGGTAGGAGCCACTGTCTCCCTGCAGTAAGCCTTTCTTTGCCTTCAACTCCATTGTTCCAGTTTGTGTGGCCTAGGGCACCGGAACTTGCATTAACAGAAAGGTAACAGAAAGAGGCAAATAGAAAGGTCTCTGATGTAACAGACACAAGGAGGAGACAGGAAGAATTCAAGTCAAAAGAAAGATAATATTAATGATAGAAGGTTTAAAGTTTAATAAGATCTTCAGTTGAGTCACCTTTATTTACATTCACATAAGCAGTAGCTTGTTACTGTATTAGTATTATTCAGTATCACTCCGGATTCAGGATTTTGTTTGAATTAGGCCAAAGTGAACTTCTCTCAATGTGTTTTCTCACTGTTTCTTGGAGGAAATGTAATTCTTCCTACTGACAATTATAAAATCAATGTTCACAAATTTTCTGACTTCAATTATAGTCATTATGCTAAGTTTAGACTGATTTGTTTGGATTGTTATTATAGCATATACATAAATTTAATGAATCATTATCTACCTAAAATTTTTGCAACGATATGCTTTTCATTTAAACATACAATAGCACTTTTTTTTGCATGTATAAATCAATCATTGTAAGAATAAAGGATATAAAGACAGTTCCCCAGGAACTGAGATAGTTCTGCAGTTATGTAGACTTTTTTAAACTGTGATTGTTAACTTGGACTTTGAATTTAACTTATAGTGTATGGCACTTGTGATTTTAAATTTGTTATTATATCCTTTAGACTGAGTTTCTCCTTTAGTGTAAAGTGTGTAACTATGAACTCAAGTGTTTTTTAATGACTGAGCATCTATTGGCTGATTTGCTGTTTTTTGTCACTGCTAAGCCACACCTATCAGTGAAGTCTACTTCTCAGGTAGCCTTCTATACCAGGTCAGAGCATTTCTGAAAACATCAGTGATCTCTAGGCTTTCCTGCTCCCCTGACACAAAATCTAGAGTTTTCTACCCATTTTCAACTCCCTGGGCTTAAAGTAGTTCTCTTTCAAAGACTCTCACATCTTGGTTGTCAGATGTGTACAATGATCTTGATGATTTGGTATGACTTCTGATTTGAACCAGAAGACTAGAGAGCAGTGTTGGTTATTTCAGGTGAGTACAGAAATCTCTCATGAGTTCATATGTTATAAAACTGTCTCTAGTTTTAAAGGGTTTCCATCTTTTCTTGCTCTAATACTAATTTCACCATCAAGTCTTAACTCATTTTCTCTTTTTCTGTGTTCTCAATAGATTACCAACCGAGTTAGCACTCATTCACTTGACAAATAGTTATTGAGGGCCTTCTATTGCCTTATTCTAGGAATTGGAAAGAGATCAGTGGATGACAGAAAATATTTCCTTTCCTCGTGGAGTGTAGGTGACTGCCAAGGTGGCTAAGGTCATATAATATAAGTGCCTGACAATAAGCTTTTGGTTGCTGAAGCATCCATCTCTAGGACCTCTGTCTTTTATTTTCATTGGCTGGGCTATGTGGTTTGTGGGATCCTAGTTCTCTAACCAGGGACTGAAACCACCCCCTCGGCAATGAAACTGTTGGACCCCCAAAGAGTTCCTAAAGGCCTCCATCTCGACAGGACACACTGCCAGCTGTCTACAGCTACTAACAAACACCTAGATGAGATGCCAGGTTGCCCCCAACCCAGGAAGTTTCCCCTTTAGAAAATGCCAGGTAAACTAGATAACTGACTGTTCACTCAAGTGACTCCATTTCTCCCCTCAAGGGCCCTAATACCCCCTCTCATATTTTAATTTCACTATTAAAGAGTGAACTTATGAAACCCTAGGCACCCTACCCTCAATCCTTAAAAGGCAGAGTCCCAGGTGCTTTCTCCGTCTCTCCTCATGACTTCAGTATATGGCCCTGGGTGTATCATGTACCCTCTGGATCTGTGAGTAATAAACTTTGCTTTTTTCCTGATGGTTGCTACTGAAGTGGGTCTTGCACTCATAATAATAACCAAAACAGCCAGTTCAGATACAACACTGGCTGCTGGGGAAATGTCTGTGAGGACTTCCACAGGTAGTTTCAGCCCAGGTGAGTGCCTTAGCATCACACAGAGAGGCTGAGATGGACACGAAATAGGTTGCTTGTCAACCACAGTCACAGTTGGCTCAATGGGCTCGGGGTTCTGTGATGAACTAGAGGGATGAGATGGGGGTGGGCGGTGGGTGGGAGGCTCCAGTTTACAGTCAGGGTTGTAAACCATTGCATTAGAGTTAGTTGTCTGTTGAAGTGAAAATACATTTAACTTATAAATCAATTTTTTAAGAGATGAAGAATTTTATCAAAAGCATAATTAATGAAAAGGAGGACTTACTCCTAATCATCCATCACCTGCTTTTCTTTGGCTTTTTTCTTAGTATTTTTTCCTCTCAATTGATGATAGCTAATTCAGAATCAAATAGGCAGTAGCTCATTGGAAACAAAGTTCAAAAATTCACAGTAGGAGCTCAGATAGAGGTATGATTTTGGTACCTTTGCACATTATCTGGAAGATCACTTCCCTTTTAATCTATCTCTTTAAGAAATCTTAAAAAACTTCAAACCCTAAGCCAGTTGTCTTTGTCCTTAGGAAATGAGAATTAACTATCGACTATAGATTTTGTAACACCATCCTTGGTGTTGCAACTGCATTTTGCTCGAATTTTTGTCATATACAACAGTAATAGTTTATTTAAAGTTATTTCTTCCATGACTCTGTGAGATCGTATATACTGCTTCTCTTCATTATGTTTCGTTCATCTGTAACAGTATTTGAAATGTTATGGGTTTTATTAAATGAAATCGATGAGAAATGCTTCTATTTTGGAGGTTATTTTCTGAGAATACCATTAAAATTGAGAAACGTGAATCCAAATGGCATTGGGTTTCTGGTGAGAAAAGAAGTACAAATGAGTGTAAAGAAATCTGTCTTACATTTGCCTGTTTGCATACCTGATTTTCCTTTTCCAGATGTCTCCACAAGTGGAAAATTGCTGCCAGCTCCAATGATGAGTGTGAACATTCACTGCTTAATTTGGAAATCAGTAGCCGATGGAAGCAATATTCAAATTTTCCATTGAGAGTAATGGGAGTGGATCTCCTTGCATAAATTTCAGAACAATGGTTAGAATAAAAGAGAAAGGTCTTTGTGAAGATATGTGAGATGGTATCTGAGTTTCACTAAGTATTTTTGAAAAGGATCAAACTGGGTATCATTCTACAACCCTTGGATAGCAACAATATCTAGAAAAAATCAGTGAAAAATAGTATTAGCTTTCTGAATTCTTTCTACAGAAATGCCATCTGGAATTGAAAATGCTTTTCTGGTAGCAACAATAGGAGGATTCCTGATTGGAATGTTGGGGAATGGGTTCATTATAGTAGTCAACTGCATCGACCTGGTGAAGAGACGAAAGCTCTCATCAGCTGACTGCATCCTCACAGGCCTGGCTATCTCCAGAATCAGTCAACTTTGGGTAATACTATGTGACTCATTTTTATTGGTCCTATGGCCACACCTATATGCCATTGATAAACTAACAAAAGTTGTTAATATTTTTTGGATACTGTCCAATCACCTAGCTACTTGGTTTGCCACCTGTCTAAGTGTTTTCTACTTCTTTAAAGTAGCCAACTTCTCCCACCCCTGCTTCACTTGGCTACGGTGGCGAATTCGTAGTGTGGTACTGGTGCTTCTCTTGGGGTCTTTGTCCTTACTGTTTGTGAACTCTGAATCAACATATACGTTTAATCATATCTCAACTAACAGCTACAAAATATATACAAGAAACTCAACGTGGTCCTCAGATCTAAGTGAAACTCATTATCTTCACCATTTGATTGTTTTTAACTTCATCAACTTAATCCCCTTTCTTCTGTCCCTGACTTCACTGCTCCTCTTATCTCTCTCCTTGATGAGACACATCAGGAATTTGCAGCTCAACCCCAGCTCAAAGGATCTCAGCACAGAGGCCCATAAAAGAGCCATGAAAATGGTGATGTCTTTCCTCTTCTTCTTCATCATTCATGTTTCTTCCATCTTATTAACAGGTTGGGTTTTCCTTAAACTGCGGGGATGTCTCGCCAAATTGGTGGTTGTGTTAACTTCGACTGTTTTTCCTTCAAGCCACCCCTTTATCCTAATTTTGGGAAATAGCAAACTGAGACAAAATGTGGTAGGACTGCTGTGGTATCTGAACTGCCACCCGAAAAGAGTGAAATCTTTAGCTTCATAGATTTATCCAGAATTTTCTATATTCCAAGAGCATTGAATTAATCAAGAGACATTGAAGATAAATTTTAACTTCTGTTTTTCTCACTGGATTCCTTTAGATTCTACTGAGCATCAGAAACTTTCCCTAGAATGGCCTATAAACTGACAATCTACTCACAGAGGTGAACTGATATTTTAAAAAAGCAAGCATCACTGGCATCATAAGACTTGCTATTAGTGAAAAAAATTTGAGCAATATAAATATAAAATATATAGTGCAATATGTATTAATCTTATATATGTTGGAAAATATGTATTATAGTCATATGTAAGAAAAAAAACATGAGTATTTAGACATGCAAATCTTCTCCAAGGTAGAGCAGGTGAAATATTTGTATAAAATTAAGCTAAAAATAAATCAAGGGAGTTTCCCTGGTGGCTCAGTGGTGGAGAGTCTGTCTGCCAGTGCAGGAGACTTGGGTTCCATCTCTGACATGGGAAGGTCCCACATGTCACAGAGCACCTGGGCCCTTGCACACAACTATTGAGTCTGTGCCCTGGAGCCTAGAAGCCACAACTACTGAACCCATGTGCTATAACTGCTGAAGCCTGTGTGCCCTACAGCCCCTGGTCGGCAACAAGAGAAGCCACCACAATGAGAAGGCCACTCTCCACAACTAGAGCAAAGCCTGCACAGCAATGAAGACCAGGAAAGTCCAAAATGAAAAATAAAGAAGCTAAATTATAAAAAATAGATAAAGCAAGGACTAAAAATGTTGGAAGCACAGGACCTAATTTTTCTTAGGACAAAATGAGGACAGTAGCCCTGGATTCAGCACCTCAGATAGCTCTGAGACCGCTCCATAGAGGCAGGAGAGAAGGTCAGTATAGAAGTGATTTTGGTGAAGGGGAAATATATGCAATCAAGCACATATTTTTGCAGAAGTTTTCTGCTAGTTGCAAAGAGCAGTCATCACCATGAAGGACTGTAGTGCTTTTTTTTTTTATATGAAGAGATATAAGAACTGAGCTCATAAAGTTGTTTCTTGGAAATACCTAACACTCTGAAGACCTGTTCTGCCAGTTTTCCCCTGAGCTCAGAGGGCCTTATTTCTGCACTCTACCCTGAACTCCTAAAGGGAGTGCTGAAAAAATCAGCAGCTGCAACAGTAGATGACTTAATCCTTATAGAGGTAGATAGCAAGTGACTTTTGTAGTTGACATAGACAAAAGAGCTTTAAAACAAAGAAGCAGACTGTTATTAGGAATCCAAGTTGACTAGCCACGACTTTGCAGAATAAGAAAAAATTAACTGAACTTGTAAAAAGATTCTGAATAATTATTCCCTAAGTGTATAATGATACTTTTATGTCTACTTAATATTTTTCTGTCTCCTTTATATTGATCAAAATCAAACTTTGATAACAAATGTGTGTGTGTGTGTGTGTGTGTGTGTGTGTGTGTAAGAATTGTATGAACACTCATGTCCTTTGTCAGAGAGAAAAAAAAATTCACCAAGGACAAAAACAAAAAAGAAAGTTTACAAGATAATATTACCTATTTGTAGAATTTTCAGACATGTTTATGTGTGTGTGTGTGTGTGTGTGTGTGTGTGTGTGTGTATGTGGACATGTTTATGTTTAGTGCTGACTTGATGCTTATAATAATTAAAATAAAAAAAAGCAGGGCTTCCCTGGTGGCTCAGCTGGCAAAGAATCTGCTGACAATGTAGGGGACCTGGGTTTGATCCCTGGGTTGGGAAGATCCCCTAAGAAGGGAAGGGCTACCCACTCCAGTATTCTGGCCTGGAGAATTCCAGGGACTGTATAGTCTACAGGGTTGCAAAGAGTCAGACAGGACTGGGGGACTTTCACTTCGTTTACCTTCACAAAAGCAGCTGAAAATATACATCTTAAGGCCAGTCAGTTCAGTTCAATCACTCAATCATGTCCGGCTCTTTGCAACCCCATGGACTGAAGCACACCAGAGTTCTCTATCCATCCCCAACTTCCGGAGCTTACTCAAACTCATGTCCATTGAGTCGGTGATGCCATCCAACCATCTCATCCTCTATCATCCCTTCACCTCCTGTCTTCAAACTTTTCCAGCAACAGGGTCTTTTCCAATGAGTCAGTCAGAGGTGACCTGACAGTCATCAGGTGGCCAGAGTATTGGAGCTTCAGCTTCAGCATCAGTCCTTCTAATGAATATTCAGGACTGATTTCCTTTAGGATTGACTGGTTTGATCTCCTTGCTGTCCAAGGGACTCTCAAGAGTCTTCTCTGGCAACACAGTTCAAAAGCATCAATTTTTCATTGCTCAGCTTTCTTTATACTCCAACTCTCACATTCACACATGACTACTGCAAAAACCATAGCTTTGACTAGACAAACCATTGTCGGCAAAGAAATATCTCTGCCTTTAAATATGCTGTCTATATTGGTCATAGCTATTCTTTCAAGGAGCAAGTGTCTTTTAATTTCATTGCTGCAGTCACCATTTACAGTGATTTAGGAGCCCCCCAAAATAAAGTCTCTCACTGCTTCCATTGTTTCCCCATCTATTTGCCATGAAGTGATAGGACCAGATGTCATAATCTGTTTATTGAATGCTGACTTTTAAGCCAAGTTTTCACTCTTCTATTTCACTTTTATCAAGAGGCTCTTTAGTTCCTCTTCACTTTCTGCCATAAGGGTGGTACCATCTGCATATCTGAGGTTATTGATATTTCTCCCAGCAATCTTGATTCCAGCTTGTGCTTCATCCAGCCCTGCATTTTGATTGATGTACTCAGCATAGAAGTTAAATAAGCAGGGTGACAATATACAGCCTTTACCTACTCTTTTCCCAATTTGGAACCAGTCTACTGTTCCATGTCTGGTTCTAAGTGTTGCTTCTTGACCGGCATACAGATTTTTCAGGAAGCAGCTAAGGTGTCCAGTATACCTTTCTTCCACAATTTGTTGTGATCCACACAGTCATAGGCTTTGGCATAGTCAATAGAGCAGAAGCAGATGCTTTTTCTGTAACTCTCCTGCTTTTTTGATGATCCAACAGATGTTGGCAATTTGATCTCTGGTTTCTCTGCCTTTTCTAAATCCAGCTTGAAAATTTGGAAGTTCACGGTTCATGTACTGTTGAAGCCTGGCTTGGAGAACTTTGAGAATTACACTGCTAGTGTGTTAGGTGAGTGAAATTGTATCATAGTTTGAACATTCTTTGGCATTGCCTTTCTTCTGAATTGGAATGAACACTGACCTTTACCAGTCCTGTGGCCACTGCTGAGTTTTCCAAATTTGCTGGCATATTGAGTGTAGCATTTAACAGCATCTTCTTTCAGGATTTGAAATAGCTCAAATGGAATTCCATCTACTCCACTAGCTTTGTTCATAGTGATTCTTCCTAAGGACCACTTTGCATTTTACCATGTCTGGCTCTAGGTCAGTGATCACACCATCATGATTATCTGGGTTGAGATCTTTTTTGTATAGTTCTTCTGTGTATTCTTGTCACTCCTTCTTAATATCTTCTGCTTCTGTTAGGTCCATAGCATTTCTGCCCTTTATTGAGCCCATCTTTGCATGAAATGTTCCCTTGGTATCTCTAATTTCCTTGAAGAGATCTCTAGTCTTTCCCATTCTATTGTTTTCCTCTATTTCTTTGCACTGATCACTGAAGAAGGCTTTCTTATCTCTCCTTGCTATTCCCTTGGAACTCTGCATTCAAATAGGTATATCTTTCATTTTCTGCTTTACCTTTCACTTCTCTTCTTATCACACCTATTTGGAAGCCCTCCTCAAACAACCATTTTGCCTTTTTGTGTTTCTTTTTCTTGGGGATGGTCTTGATCACTGCCTCTTATACAATGTCACTGACCTCTGGCCATAGTTCTTCAGGCACTCTCTCTAGCAGATCTAATCCCTTGAATCTATTTGTCACTTTCACTGTATAATCATAAGGGATTTGATTTAAGTCATACCTGAATGGTCTAGTGGTTTTCCCTAATTTTTTCAATTTAAGTCTGAATTTGGCAATAAGGAGTTCATGATCTGAGCCACAGTCAGCTCCTGGCCTTGTTTTGCTGACTGTATAGAGCTTCTCCATCTTTGGCTGCAAAGAGCATAATCAATCAAGTGGACCTTAGGAAGCATCACTATGAACAAAGCTAGTGGATGTGATGAAATTCCAGTTGAGCTATTTCAAATCCTGAAAGATGATGCTGTGAAAGTGCTGCACTCAATATGCCAGCAAATTTGGAAAACTCAGCAGTGGCCACAGGACTGGAAAAGGTCAGTGTTCATTCCAATTCAGAAGAAAGGCAATGCCAAAGAATGTTCAAACTACCTCACTGTTGAATTCGTCTCACATGCTAGCAAAGTAATGCTCAAAATTCTCCAAGCCAGGCTTCAGGAGTACGTGAACTATGAACTTCCAGATGTTCAAGCTGGATTTAGAAAAGGCAGAGGAACCAGAGATCAAATTGCCAACATCTGTTGGATCATCAAAAAAGCAAGAGATTTTCAGAAAAACATCTACTTCTGCTTTACTGACTATGCCAAAGCCTTTGACTGTGTGGATCACAACAAATTGTGGAAAATTCTGAAAGAGATGGGAATACCAGACTACCTGACCTGCCTCCTGAGAAATCTGTATGCAGGTCAAGAAGCAAGAGTTAGAACCAAACATGGAACAACAGACTGGTTCCAAATTGGCAAAGGAGTACATCAAATCTGCATGCTGTTACCCTGGTTATTTAACTTATATTCAGAGTACCTCATGAGAAATGCTGGGCTGGATGAAGCACAAGCTGGAATCAAGATTTCTGGGAGAAATGTGAATTACCTCAGATATGCAGATGACACCACCCTTATGGCAGAAAGTGAAGAAAAACTAAAGAGACTCTTGATGAAAGTGATAAAGGAAAGTGGAAAAGTTTGCTTAAAGTTCAACATTCAGAAAACTAAGATGGTGGCAACTGGTCCCATCACTTCATGGCAAATAGATGGGGGAAAATGGAAACCATGATAGACTTTATTATTTGGGCTCCAAAATCACTGCAGATGGTGACTGCAGCCATGAAATTGAAAGATGCTTACTTCTTGGAAGAAAAGCTATAACCAACCTAGGCAGCATATTAAAAAGCAGAGACATTCCTTTACCAAGAAAGGTCCATCTAGTCAAAGCTATGGTATTTGCAGTATTCATAGATGGATGTGTGAGTTGGGAGTATAAAGAAAGCTGAGCGCTGAAAAATTAATGCTTTTGAACAGTGGTGTTGGAGAAGACTCTTGAGAGTCCTTTGGACATCAAGGACATCCACCAGTTCATCCTAAAGGAAATCAGTCCTGAATATTCTTTGGAAGGACTGATGCTGAAGCTGAAACTCTGATCCTTTGGCGCCCTGATGGGAAGAACTGACTCATTGGAAAAGACCCTGATGCTGGGAAAGATTGAAGGCAAGAGGTGAAGGGGACAACAGAGGAAGAGATGGTTGGATGGCATCACTGACATAATGGACATGAGTTTGAGTAAGCTCCAGGAGTTGGTGATGGACAGGGAATCCTGGTGTGTTGCAGTCCATGTTGCAGACTCGCAAAGAGTCAGACATGACTGAGCGACTGAAATGAACTGAACTGAATGACACTGGTGATGGTGCTCAGTTGCTCAGTCTGAGCATTTGTGTGTCTGACTATTTGCCACCCCAAGGACTGCAGCAATCCAGGCTCCTCTGTCCTCCTTAATTCCCGGAGTTTGCTTAAATTCATGTCCATTGAGTTGGTGATGCTATCTAATTATCTCATCCTCTACCACCTTCTTCTGTCTTCAGTCTGGAACAGATTAGGGTCTTTCCAATGAGTTGCTCTTCACATCAGGTGGCCAAAGTATTGGAGCTTCAGCTTCAGCATCAGTCCTTCCATTGAATACTCAGGGTTGATTTCCTTTAGGATTGACTGATATTCTTGCAGTACATAGGCATATATGTATATATGATATATGTCCATAGTATATATATGTCCATAGTCATAGGCATATATATATATATATGTATGATTCCTTAGGTGACTGCAGTTTACAGTCACATTCAAAAACCATTGTATTAGTTACCTGTTTGTTGAAGTGAAAATACATTTTACTGTAAATCAATTTATTATGATGAAGAATTTTATCAAAAGCAGAATTAATGAAAAGGATACCCTCCTTCCTATTTATCCATCTCCTGCTTTTTAAAAAAATTTTTTCTTAGTATTTTTACCTCTCAGTTGATAATTGCTAATTCAGAATCAAATAGGCCCTAGCTCACTGGAAACAAAGTTCAAAAATTCACAGTAGGAGCTCAGATAGAGGTATGATTTTGGTACCTTTTCACACTATTCTGGAAGATCACTTCCCTTTTAATCTATTTCCTCAAGAAATCTTAAAAAGCTTCAAGCCCTAAGCCAGTTGTCTTTGTCCTTAGGAAATGAGAATTAACTATCGACTATAGATTTTGTAGCACCATCCTTGGTGTTGTAGCTGCATTTTGGTCAAACTTTTGTCATATTCAACAGCAATAATTTATTTAAAATTACTTTTTCCATGACTCTGTGAGGTCCTTACTTCTCTTTATTAGGTTTCTTTCATCTGTAACGGTATCTGAAATGTTATGAATTTCATTAAATGAAATCAATGAATAATGCTTCTATTTCAGAGGTTATTTTCTGAGAATACTATGAAAATTAAGAAACTTGAATCCAAATGGCATTGAGTTTCTGTTGAGAAAGGAAATACAAATGAGTGTAAAGAAATCTGTCTCACATTTGCATGTTTGCATACCTGACTTTCCTTTTCCAGATGTCTCCACAAGTGGAAAATTGCTGCCAGCACCAATGATGACTGGGCACATTCAAGGCTTAATCTGGAAATCAGTAGCTGATTGAAAGCAATGTTCAAGTTTTCCATTTAGAGTTATAGGAGTGGATCTCCTTGCATAAATTTCAGAACTATTGCTGGAATAAAAGAGAAAGGTCTTTATGAAGATATGTGAGATGGTATCTGAGTTTCATTAAGCATTTTTGAAAAGGAGCAAACTGGGTATCATTCTACAACACTTGGACAGCAACAACAACAAAAAGAAATCATTGATAAATAGTATCAGCTTTCTGGATTCTTTCTACAGAAATGCCATCTGGAATTGAAAATGCTTTTCTGGTAGCAACAATAGGAGGATTCCTGATTGGAATGTTGGGGAATGGGTTCATTGTACTAGTTAACTGCATCAACCTGGTGAAGAGACAAAAGCTCTCATCAGCTGACTGCATCCTCACAGGCCTGGCTATCTCCAGAATCAGTCAACTTTGGGTAATACTATGTGATTCATTTTTATTGGTCCTATGGCCACACCTATACGCCATTGATAAACTAACAAAAGTTGTTAGCATTTTTTGGACATTGTCTA
Organism: Odocoileus virginianus; assembly: GCF_023699985.2. Classification (NCBI taxonomy): domain Eukaryota; kingdom Metazoa; phylum Chordata; class Mammalia; order Artiodactyla; family Cervidae; genus Odocoileus; species Odocoileus virginianus. The sequence goes on along the minus strand of NC_069696.1, from coordinate 17,054,938 downwards.
ATCACCTAGCTACCTGGTTTGCCACCTGTCTAAGTGTTTTCTACTTCTTTAAAGTAGCCAGCTTCTCCCACCGCTGCTTCACTTGGCTGCAGTGGCGAATTCGTAGTGTGGTACTGGTGCTTCTCTTGGGATCTTTGTCCTTACTGTTTTTGAACTTTGAATTAATAGATATGTTTAATAGTGTCTGGACTAGTGGCTACAAAATATATGCAAAAAACTCAACGTGGTCCTCAGATGTAAGTGAAACTCATTATCTTCACCATTTGATTGTTTTTAACTTCATCAACTTAATCCCCTTTCTTCTGTCCCTGACTTCACTGCTCCTCTTATCTCTCTCCTTGATGAGACACATCAGGAATTTGCAGCTCAACCCCAGCTCAAAGGATCTCAGCACAGAGGCCCATAAAAGAGCTATGAAAATGGTGATGTCTTTCCTCTTCTTCTTCATCATTCATGTTTCTTCCATCTTATTAACAGGTTGGGTTTTCCTTAAACTGCGGGGATGTCTGGCCAAATTGGTGGTTGTGTTAACTTCGACTGTTTTTCCATCAAGCCACTCCTTTATCCTAATTTTGGGAAATAGCAAACTGAGACAAAATGTGGTAGGACTGCTGTGGTATCTGAACTGCCACCCAAAAAGAGTGAAATCTTTAGCTTCATAGATTTATCCAGAATTTTCTATATTCCAAGAGCATTGAATTAATCAAGAGACATTAAAGATGCATTTTAACTTCTGTTTTTCTCACTGAATTCCTTTAGATTCTACTAAGCATCAGAAACTTTCCCTAGAATGGTCTATAAACTAACAATCTACTCACAGAGGTGAATTGATTCTTTTAAAAAGCAAGCACCATTGGCATCATAAGACTTTCTACTAGTGAAAAAATATTTGAGCAATATAAATACAAAATATATAGTGTAATATGTATTAATTTTATAAATCTTGGAAAATATGTACTATAGTCATATGTAAGGAAAAAAATGAATATTTAGACATGCAAATCCTTTCCAACGTAGAGCAGGTGAAATATTTGTATAAAATTAAGCTAAAAATAAATCAAGGGGGCTTCAATGGTTGCTCAGTGGTGGAGAGTCTGCCTGCCAGTGCAGGAGACTCGGGTTCCATCTCTGACTCTGGAAGTCCCCACGTGTTTTGGAGCAACTGCGCCCTTGCCCACAACCACTAAGCCTGTGCCCTGGAGCCTGGAAGCCACAACTACTGAACCCATGTGCTGCAACTGCGGAAGCCCGTGTGGCCTACAGCCCGTGCTCTGCAACGAGAGAAGCCACCACAAGGAGCAGCCCACTCTCTGCACCTAGAGCAAAGCCTGCACAGCATGAAGACCAAGAAACCCCAAATGAAAAATAAAGAAGTTAAATTATAAAAATAATAGATAAATGAAGGGCTAAAAGTGTTGGAAGCACAGAACTTTAAAATGACTGTCGACTTAAGTTCACAATGTAAACATTGTGAGTTAATTTTTCTTAGGGCAAAATGAGGACAGCAGCCCTGGATTCAGCACCTCAGATAGCTCTGAGAGACTGCTCCAAAGAGGCAGAGAAGGTCAGTATAGAATTGATTTTGGTGATGGGGGAGTATATGCAATCAAACACATGTTTTTGCAGAAGGTTTCTGCTAGTCATGAAGAGTTGCCGTCACCATGAAGGACTTTAGTGCTTTTTAGGAGATACAAAAACTGAGCTCATAAAGTTGTCTCCTAAAAGTATCTAACCATCTGAAGACCTGTTCTGCCAGTTTTTTCCCTGAGCTTAGAGTGCATTATTTCTGCTCTCTACCCTGAACTCCTTTGGGAGTCTCAAAAATCAGCAGCTGCAACAATAGATGATTTAATCCTTATAGAGGTAGATGGCAAGTGCCATTATGTAGCTGACATGTCCAAAAGAGGTTTAAAACAAAGAAGCAGACTGTTATTAGGAATCCAAGGTAGACTAACCACTACTTTGCAGAATAAGAAAAAATCAACTGAACTTATAGAAAGATTCTGAATAATTATTCCCTAAGTGTATAATAATACTTTTATGTCTACTTAGTATTTTTATGTTTACTTTACATGGATCAAAATCACACTTTGATATCAAAGGTGTGTGTGTGGTGTGTAAGAATTATATGAACACTAATGTCCTTTGTCAGAGAAAACAAAAACAATTCATCAGGGACAAAAACAGAAAGGAAAGTTTACAAGAGAATATCACCTATTTGTAGAATTTTCAGACATGTTTATGTGTGTGTGTGTGTGTGTGTGTGTGTGTGTACATGTTTATGTTTAGTGCTGAGTTGATGCTTAAAATAATTAAAATTTAAAAAGCAGGGTTTCCCTGGTGGCTCAGCTGATAAAGAATCTGCTGGTAAGTGGGAGACCTGGGTTTGATCCCTGGGTTGGGAACATCTCCAAGAGAAGGGAACAGCTACCCACTCCAGTATTCTGGCCTGGAGAATTCCAGGGACTGTATAGTCCATGGGGTTGCAAAGAGACAGACAAGACTGGGGACTTCATTTACCGTCACAAAAGCTGCTGAAAATGTATATACATCGTCAGTTCAGTTCAGTTCAGTTGCTCAGTCGTGTCTGACTCTTTGCGACCCCATGAACCACAGCACGCCAGGACTCCCTGTCCATCACCAACTCCCAGAGTCTACCCAAACCCATGTCCATCGAGCTGGTGATGCCATCCAACCATCTCATCCTCTGTCGTCCCCTTTTCCTCCTGTCCCTCAATCTTTCCCAGCATCAGGGTCTTTTCAAATGACTCAGCTCTTCGCATCAGGTGGCCAAAGTATTGGAGTTTCAGCTTCAACATCAGTCCTTCCAATGAACACCCAGGACTGATCTCCTTTAGGATCTACTGGTTGGATCTCCTTGCAGTCCAAGGGACTCTCAAGAGTCTTCTCCAACACCACAGTTCAAAAGCATCAATTCTTTGGCACTCAGTTTTCTTTATAGTCCAACTCTCACATCCATACATGACCACTGGAAAAACCATAGCCTAGACTAGATGGACCTTTGTTGGCAAAGTAATGCCTCTGCTTTTAAATATGCTTTCTAGGTTGTTCATAACTTTCCTTCCACGGAGCAAGCGTCTTTTAATTTCATTGCTGCAATCACCATCTGAAGTGATTTTGGAGCCCAGAAAAATAAAGTCAGCCACTCTTTCCTCATCTATTTGCCATGAAGTGATGGGATCAGGTGCCATGATCTTAGTTTTCTGAATGTTGAGCTTTAAGCCAACTTTTGCAGTTTCCTCTTTCACTTTCATCGAGAGGCTCTTTTGTTCTTCTTCAATTTCTGCCATAAAGGTGGGATCATCTGCATATCTGAGGTTATTCATATTTCTGCTGGCAATCTTGATTCCACCTTGTGCTTCTTCCAGCCCAGCATTTCTCATGATGTACTCTGCATATAAGTTAGATAAGCAGAGTGACAATATACATCCTTGACATGCTCCTTTTCGTATTTGGAACCAGTCTGCTGTTCCATGTCTAGTTGTAACTGCTGCTTCCTGACCTGCATACAGGCTTCTATCTTAAGGCCAGTCATTTCAGTTCAGTGGCTAAGTCATGTCCTATGCTATGTGACCCCCTGGAATGAAGCATGATAGGCTTCCCTATCATCACCAACTCCCAGAGCTTGGTCAAACTCATGCCCATCGAGTCGGTGATGCCATCCACCGTGTCATCCTCTTTTGTCCCCTTCTGCTCGTGACTTCAAACTTTCCCAGTAACAGGGTCTTTTCCAATGAGTCAGTCTTCCCATCAGGTAGCCAGTCTTAGAACTTCAACTTTAGCATCAGTCTTCCAATGAATATTAGCATTGACTGGTTTGATTTCCTTGCAGTCCAAGGGACTCTCAAGAGTCTTCTCCAGTATCACAGTTCAAAAGTATCAGTTTTTCGGTTCAAAAGCATCATTTTTTCAGCACTCAGTTTTCTTTATAGTCCAACTCTGACATCATACATGACTACTGCAAAAACCATAGCACTTTGACTAGATGGAACTTTGTCTTCCAAGAAATATCTCTGCCTTTTAATATGCTGTCTATGTTGGTCATAACTTTTCTTTCAAGGAGCAAGAGTGTTTTAATTTCATGGCTGGTCACCATTTGCAGTGATTTCGGAGCCCAAAAATAAAGTCTCTCACTGCTACTTTGTTTTCCCCATGTATTTGCTATGAAGTGATGGGACCAGAATCCATAATCTTAGTTTTTTGAATGTTAACTTTTAAGTCAGCTTTTTCACTCTTTTATTTCACTTTATCAGGAGGCTCTTTAGTTCTTCTTCACTTTCTGCAATAAGGGTGGTGTCATCTGTGTATCTAAGTTTATTGATATTTCCCCCAGATTTCACATGATGTATTCTGCGTATAAGTTAAATAAGCCAGGTGACAATATACAGCCTCTCTGCACTCCTTCCCTAATTTGGAATCAGGCTGCTGTTCCATGTCTGATTCTAACTGTTGCTTCTTGACCTGTATACAAATTTATCAGGAGGCAGGTAAGGTGTCTGATATACCTTTCCCCCACAATTTGTTATGATCCACAGAGTCAAAGGCTTTGGCATAGTCAATAAAGCAGAAGTAGATATTTTGATGGAACTTTCATGTTTTTGATGATCCAACAGATGTTGGCAATTTGATCTCTGATTCCTCTGCCTTTTGTAAATCCACCTGGAAGTTAATGGTTCACATACTGTTGAAGCCTGGCTTGGAGAATTTTGATCATTATGTTGCTAGCATGTGAGGTGAGTACAACTGGGTGGTACTTTGAACATTCTTTGGCATTGCCTTTCTTAGGATTGGAATGAAAACTGACCTTTACCAGTCCTGTGGCCAATCCTGAGTTTTTCAATTTGCTGGCATTTTGAGTGCAGCACTTTCACAGCATCATCTCTTAGGATTTGAAATAGCTCAACTGAAATTCCATGACCTCCACTAGCTTTGTACATAGTGATGCTTCCTAAGACCTACTTAACTTTCCATTTCAGCATGTCTGGTTCTAGGTGAGTGATCATACCATCATGGTTAAATAAGTCATGATGATTTTTTTGTATTGTTCCTCTGTGTATTCTTGCCCCTCTTCTTAAAATCTTCTGCTTCTGTTAGGTCCATACCATTTATGTCCTTTATTGGCCCATCATTGCATGAAATGTTCTCTGGTATCTCTGATTTTCTTGAAAAGATCTCTAGTCCTTCCCATTCTATTGTTTTCCTCTATTTCTCTGCACTGATCACCGAAGAAGGCTTTTTTTCCTCTGCTTGCTCTTCTTTGTAACTCTTCATTCAAATGGGTATATCCTTCCTTTTCTCCTTTGCCTTTAGCTTCTCTTTATTTCTCAGTTATTTGGAAGACCTCCTCAGATAGTCTTTTTGCATTTTTTTCCCTAGGGTATGGTCTTGATCACTGCCCCCTGTACAATGTCACAAATCTCCATATATTGTTCTTCAGGCACTCTATCAGATATAATCCCTTGAATCTATTTGTCACGTCCACTGTATAATTGTAAGGAATTTGATTTAGGTCATACCTGAATGGTCTAGTGGTTTTCCCTACTTTCTTCAATTTAAGTCTGAATTTGGCAATAAGGAGTTCATGATCTGAGCCACAGTCCACTCCTGGTCTTGTTTTTGCTGACTGTATAGAGCTTCTCCATCTTGGGCTGCAAAGAATATAATCAATTAAGTGGACCTTAGGAAGCATCACTATGTACAAAGCTAGTGGAGGGGATGGGATTCCAGTTGAGCTATTTCAAATCCTAAGAGATGATGCTGTGAAAATGCTGCACTCAAAATGCCAGCAAATTGAAAAACTCAGGACTGGCCACAGGACTGGAAAAGGTCAGTGTTCATTCCAATTCAGAAGAAAGGCAATGCCAAAGAATGTTCAAACTACTGCACTGTTGAACTCACCTCACATGCTAGCAAATTAATGCTCAAAATTCTTCAAGATAGGCTTCAATAGTATGTGAAATGTGAACTTCCAGATGTTCAAGCTGGATTTAGAAAAGGCAGAGGAACCAGAGATCAAATTGTCAACACCTGATCATCTAAAAAGTGAGAGAGCTCCAGAAAAACACCTACTGCTTTATTGACTATGCCAAAGCCTTTGACTGTGTGAATCACAACAAACTGTGGAAAATTCTTCAAAAGATGGGAATACCAGACCACGTGCCCTGCTCCTGAGAAACTATACACAGGTCAAGAAGCAACAGTTACAACCCAACATAGAACAGCATACTGGTTCCAAATTGGGAAAGGAGTACATCAAGGCTGTATATTTTAAGCCTGCTTATTTAACTAATATGCGGAGTACATCATGAGAAATGCCGGGCCAGATGAAGCACAAGGTGGAATCAAGATTGCCAGGAGAAACATCAGTTACCTCAGGTATGCAGATGACACCACCCTTATGGCAGAAAGTGAAGAGGAACTAAAAAGCCTCTTGATGAAAGTGACAGAGGAGAGTGAAAAAGTTGGCTTAAAGCTCAACATTCAGAAAACTAAGATCATAGCATCTGGTCTCATCACTTCATGGCAAATAAATGGGGAAACAATGGAAACAGTGACAGACTTTATTACTTTGACTCCAAAGTCACTGCAGATGGTGACTGCAACCATGAAATTGAAAGACATTTGCTCCTTAGAAGAATAGTTATGGCCAACCTAGGCATAATATTAAAAATCAGAGACATTACTTTGCCAACTAAGGTCCATCTAGTCAAAGCTATGATTTTACCAGTAGTCAAGTATGGATGTGAGAGTTGAACTATAAAGCAAGCTGGGCACCAAGGAATTGATGCTTTTGAACTGTGGTGTTGGAGAAGACTCTTGAGAGTCCTTTGAATAGCAAGGACATCCAACCAGTCCCTTGTAAAGGAAATCAGTCCTGAATATTCATTGGAAGGACTCATGCTGAAGCTCCAATCCTTTGGCCACCTGAGTCAAAGAACTGACTCTCTTGGAAAGACCCTGATACTGGGAAAGATTGAAGGCAGGAGGAGAAGGGGACAACAGAGGATGAGATGGTTGGATGGCATCACTGACTCAATGAACAGGAGTTTGAGCAAGCTCCAGGAGTTGGTGATTTGACAGGGAAGCCTGTTGGCTGCAGTCCATAGAGTCACAAGAAGTCAGATATGAGTGAGCAACTGAATTGAACTGAACTGAATTGAACTGAACTGAATGATATTGGTGATGGTGCTCAGTTGCTCAGTCATGTCTCACTCTTTGCCATCTCATGGACTGCAGCAAGCCAGGCCCCTCTGTCCTCCTTAATTCCCAGAGTTTGCTCAAGTTCATGACCATTGAGTTCATGATGCTATCTAACCATCTCATCCTCTACCACCCTCTTGTCTTTTTCCTTCAATCTGTCCCAGATCAGGGCCTTTCCAATGAGTTGCCAAAGGTGGCCAAAGCATTGGAGCTTCAGCTTCAGCATCAGTTCTTCCAACGAATACTCAGGGTTGATTTCCTTTAGTACTAACTGATATTCTTGCAGTCCAAAGGACTAGCTCATATGCATATATATATGAGGTAACTGCAGTTTACAGTCAAGTTCGGAAACCATTGTATTAGTTACCTGTTTGTTGAAGTGAAAATACATTTTACTTGTAAATTACTTTTTTATGAGATGAAGAATTTTATCAAAAGCAGAATTAATGAAAAGGAGAACCTCACTCCTATTCATCCACCTCCTGCTTTTTTTTTCTTTTGCCTTTTTTTCTTAGTATTTTTACCTCTCAGTTGATAATTGCTAATTCAGAATCAAATAGGCAGTAGTTCACTGGAAACAAAGTTCAAAAATTCACAGTAGGAGCTCAGATAGAGGTATGATTTTGGTACCTCTGTGCATTATTCTGGAAGATCACTTCCCTTTTAATCTATCTTCAAGAAACCTTAAAATGCTTCAAACCCTAAGCCAATTGTCTTTGTCCTGAGGAAGCGAGAATTAACTATCAACTATAGATTTTGTAGCATCATCCTCAGTGTTGCAATTGCATTTTGATCAAATTTTTGTCTTATTCAACAGTAATAGTTTATTTAAACTGACTTTTTCCATGACTCTGTGAGGTCCTAATATTGCTTTTCTTTATTAGGTTTACTTCATCTGTAACAGTATCTGAAATGTCATGGATTTTATTAAATGAAATCGATGAATAATGCTTCTATTTCAGAGGTTATTTTCTGAGAATATGAAAATTAAGAAACTTGAATCCAAATGGTATCGAGTTTTGGTTGAGAAAGGAAGTACAAATGAGTGTAAAGAAATCTGTCTCACATTTGCATGTTTGCATACCTGACTTTCCTTTCCGGATGTCTCCACAAATGGAAAATTACTGCCAGCACCAATGGTAAGTGTGAACATTTACTGTTTTATCTGGAAATCAGTAGCCGATTGAAAGCAATGTTCAAGTTTTCCATTTAGAGCTATGGGAGTGGATCTTCTTGCATAAATGACAGAACTACCAGGAATAAAAGGCTGCAATAAAAGAGAAAGATCTTTATGAAGATATGTGAGATGGTATCTGAGTTTCATTAAGCATTTTTGAAAAGGATCAAACTGGGTATCATTCTACAACACTTGGACAGCAACAACCACAAAAAGAAATCATTGATAAATAGTATCAGCTTTCTGGATTCTTTCTACAGAAATGCCATCTGGAATTGAAAATGCTTTTCTGGTAGCAACAATAGGAGGATTCCTGATTGGAATGTTGGGGAATGGGTTCATTGTACTAGTTAACTGCATCGACCTGGTGAAGAGACGAAAGCTCTCATCAGCTGACTGCATCCTCACAGGCCTGGCTATCTCCAGAATCAGTCAACTTTGGGTAATACTATGTGACTCATTTTTATTGGTCCTATGGCCACACCTATATGCCATTGATAAACTAACAAAAGTTGTTAGTATTTTTTGGACATTGTCTAATCACCTAGCTACCTGGTTTGCCACTTGTCTAAGTGTTTTCTACTTCTTTAAAGTAGGCAGCTTCTCCCACCGCTGCTTCACTTGTCTGCAGTGGCGAATTCGTAGTGTGGTACTGGTGCTTCTGTTGGGGTCTTTGTCCTTACTGTTTTTGAACTTTGAATTAATAGGTATGTTTAATAGTGTCTGGATTAGTGGCTACAAAATATATGCAAAAAACTCAACGTGGTCCTCAGATGTAAGTGAAACTCATTATCTTCACCATTTGATTGCTTTTAACTTCATCAACTTAATCCCCTTTCTTCTGTCCCTGACCTCACTGCTCCTCTTATCTCTCTCCTTGACGAGACACATCAGGAATTTGCAGCTCAACCCCAGCTCAAAGGATCTCAGCACAGAGGCCCATAAAAGAGCCATGAAAATGGTGATGTCTTTCCTCTTCATCATTCATGTTTCTTCCATCCTATTAACAGATTGGGTTTTCCTTAAACTGCAGGAACATCTGGTCAGATTGGTGGTTGTGTTAACTTCGACTGTTTTTCCATCAAGCCACTCCTTTATCCTAATTTTGGTAAATAGCAAACTGAGACAAAATGTGGTAGGACTGCTGTGGTATCTTAACTGCCACCCGAAAAGAGTGAAATCTTTAGCTTCATAGATTTATCCAGAATTTTCTATATTCCAAGAGCACTGAATTAATCAAGATACAGTAAAGATGCATTTTAATTTCTGTTTTTGTCACTGGATTCCTTTAAATTCCACTGAGCATCAGAAACTTTCCCTAGAATGGCCTATAAACTGACAATCTACTCACAGAGATAAATCGATTTTTTAAAAGCAAGCCTCATGGTCATCTTAACAGTTTCTACTAATCAAAAAATATTTGAGCAATATAAATATAAAATATGTAATGCAATATGTATTCATTTTATATATGTTGGTATATGTTTACCACAGAATATATAAGGACAAATACATGATCATTTGAACATGCCCATCCTTTCCAAGGTCGAGCGTGTGAAATATTTATATAATGTTAAGCTAAAAATAAATCAAAGGGGCTTCCCTGGTGGCTCAGTGGTGGAGAGTCTGCCTGCCAATGCAGGAGACACGGGTTCAGTCTCTGACTTGGGAAGGCCCCACATGTCATGGAGCAACAGGGCCCTTGCACACAACTATTGAGCCTGTGCCCTGGAGCCTGGAAGCCACAACTACTGAACCTATGTGCTGCAACTGCGGAAGCCTGTGTAGCCTACAGCCCGTACTCTGCAACGAGAGAAGCCACCACAAGGAGCAGCCCACTCTCTGCACCTAGAGCAAAGCCTGCACAGCATGAAGACCAAGAAAGCCCCAAAGGAAAAATAAAGAAGCTAAATTATAAAAAGAATAGATAAATGAAGGGCTAAAAATGTTGGAAGCACAGAACCTTAAAATGGCTGTCGACTTAAAAAAATGCACAGTGTGAATTTTGCAAGTTAAGTTTTTCTTAGGGCAAAATGAGGACAGCAGCCCTGGATTCAGCACCTCAGGTAGCTCCAAGAGACTGCTCCAAAGAGGCAGGGAGAAGGTCAGTATAGAGGTGATTTTGGTAAAGGGGGAATATATGCAATCAAGCAGGTTTTTTGCAGAAAGTTTCTGCTAGTCACAAAGAGCAGTCATCACCATGAAGGACTTCAGTGCTTTTTAGATATGGTGAGATACAAGAACTAGGCTCTCATAAAGTTGTCTCCTGAAAATATCTAACCATCTGAAGACCTGTTCTGCCAGTTTCTCCCTGAGCTCAGGGTACCTTATATCTGTTCTCCACCCTGAACTCCTTTAGGGAGTCTCAAAAATCAGCAGCTGCAACAGTAGATGATTTAATCCTTAAGGTGGATAGGTGGCAAGTGTCACTTTGTAGCTGACTTGGCCAACACAGCTTTTAGAAAAAGGGGCAGACCATTATTAGGAATCCAAGCTAGACTAGCCAGTACTTTGTAGAATAAGAAAAAAATTCACTGAACCTAAAAAAGAGACTGTATAATTATCCTAAGTGTATAATAATACTTTTATGTCTACTTAATATTTTTACGTCTACTTTACTTGGATCAAGATCATACTTTGATACCAAATTTGTGTATGTGGGGTGTGTGTGTGTGTGTGTGTAAGCATTGTATGAACAGTAATGTCCCTTGTGAAAGAGAACAGAAACAATTCACCAGGGGTAAAAACAGAAAGGGAAATTTACAAGAGAATGTCACCTATTTGCAGAATTTTCGGACATGTTTATGGGTGTGTGTGTGTGTGTGTATGTGTATATATATACTATATATATATATATATATAATGCTGAATTGATGTTTATAATAACCAAAATAAAATAAAAGCAGCTGAAAATGTATATGCATCTTAAGACCAGCAGGTGGCAAGTTTGTGCTTCCTAATGACATTGGTGGTGGTGCTCAGTTGCTCAGTGATGTCTGACTCTTGGCGCCTCTATGGACTATAACCCACCAGTTTCCTCTGTCCATGGAATTTTCCAGGCAAGAATATTGGAGTGGGCTGCCATTTCCTACTCCATAGATTCTTCCTGACTCAGGGATCGAAACCAAGTCTCCTGCGTCTGCCGCACTGGCTGGTAGATTCTTTACCACTGGGCCACCCGGGAAGACCTGCCAAAAACCATAAAAAATGAAGAAATCTTTGCTAGAATTGCCATAAATTTTAAGTGGTAGAAGCAAAACACCCCCGGTAAACTAGAAAATAAATGTTGAAAATATTTATGAAATATATGAAACTATGTGGTTATAAGTTAATTTTGATGGAGCAGTAGGTCAGGTCTGATGACACTAGGAAGACTGTAAGAACCGTAAGGGCTTTGTTAAGTGTACCCTTACTCCAGGGAGCTGAGCCATGGTGTGCTCTGATGTTAAGGGTGATGAGGAGATGATGATACATGTATATGCAGGTCTATAAAGATTTAGATTTCTAAGCTGCATTCATTATGTTAGACACTATATAAGAAGCTTCCTGGGTGGGGGAAGTAGATGAAGATGGTCAAAACGTACAAACTTACATTTGTAAGATAAATAAGTAGAAAGTAATGTATAAAATGATGACTATAATTAACACTGTTGTATGGTAAATTTTAAAGTTGCTTAGAGAGTAGATTACAAAAGTTTTCATCACAGGAGAAAATATCTTTTTTTTTTTTGTATTCTTACTAGATGATGGATGTTAACTAAACTTATTGTGGTAATCATTTTGCAATGTATGTAAGTTAGATTGTTATGTGTATACCTTAAACTCACTGAGTGCTGTGTCAATTATATTTCAATAAAGTGAAAGAAAGCTTAAATTTCCTAATGACTGTCACTGGGATTACCTTGTTTTAGGAAAGGTGAAATTCTAATTATACAGGTTATATTTAAATTCAATATGGAGGATAATTTGATTTAGAATCCCTTTCAGTAAAAAAGCTAAAAATTCCTTTGTACTTATGAGAAGCACAGTTTTAGTTTTTTAGATTTGCATTTCAGTGTTACTAAACTTTTCTTTAATGACTAAGATTAAAAAATAGATTCAAGCCACTATGCATAGCCCTTGATGCTTATGAGATGATTTAACAGCAAATGTCTCATTAAATCCTCCCTTCTCATGTACTAATCTTGGAGAGATAAGTTGTAAGAAGTAGGAGCCTATTTCAAATAATAGGTGTGCAGAAAAATGACTATAAAGATGAAGCCTGGAGAATAGGTCAGACAGTGGCTACCAATGTATTTTGTGTCTTCTCCCTATTAAACTGGCATTTAGAGATTAAATTCTGTGCCTCTCAATGTAGAGAACAACAAATGGATATCAAGGGGGGAACAGGGTGGGATAAACTGGAAGATTGGGCTTGACATATACACACTACTATGTATAAAATGGTCTTCCCTGATGTTTCAGATGGTAAAAGAATCCACCTGCAATGCTGGAGACCTGGGTTCCATCCCTGGGTCAGAAAGATCCTCTGGAGAAGGGAACGGCAACCCACTCCAGTATTCTTGTTTGAAGAATTTCAAGGACAGAGGAGCCTGGTGGGCTACAGTCCATGCGGTCGCAAAGAGTCAGACACAACTGAGAGACTAGTACACACACACACTTATAAAACAGATAACAAGAACCTATGGGATATCACAGGGAACTCCAGTAAATGCTCTGTGGCAACCTATATATCAGCGAAGGAAAGGAAATCAAAAGGGGACGGAAATTTAAAAAAGAGGGAATACATTATAAACATTATAGCTAATTCACTTTGTTGTACAGCAGAAGTGAACACAGCACTGTAAACCAATTATAGTCCAAAAAATTAAAAACAAAACACAACTCTGTGCCCCTCCTTTCCACAGCACAGCCTGCATTACAGACCCCAGCCTTGACCCATGAAAAGCTACTAGTATCACATTCATAGCTGGTCTCATGCAATCTGGGGAGTGCTGGATCCTATACTGGAACCAAATTATTGGGATTGTCAATGGTTTAATGACAATCATATAAAATGATTGTCAATGTTTGCCTGCTGATCACTTCCCTCCAAAATAAACTTTTTGTAGTGTTGGTGTAGAGAATTTTGTTTTGTTTTGGTTGTTGTTGTTGTTTTGTTTGCCCACACCTAAGATCAGGAGTGTTGCAAATAAGCTATTTCTGATGTCAAGTGAAAGTGAAAGTTGCTCAGTGGTGTCCCGACTTTGCAACCCCATGGACTATACAGTTCGGAAATTCTCCGAGCCAGAATACTGAAGTTGGTAGCCGTTCCCTTCTTCAGTGGATCTTCCCAACCCAGGGATCAAACCCAAGTCTCCCACACTGCAGGTGGATTCTTTACCAGCTGAGCCACTAGAGAAGCCCAAGAATACTGGAGTGGGAAGCCGATGCCTTCTCCAGAGGATCTCCCTGACCCAGGAACTGAACAGGGGTCTCCTGCATTGCAAGCAGATAATCAGCTGAGTTACCAAGGAAGCCCTCAATGTCAAAAGAGGCTAGAACTTAAACTGAAAAGATATTTTAGTGTTCAAGCCATGCTGTCTTGAACTTTACTGAAAGGAGAGATCCCAGCAGAAATCTACACAGATTAATACAGAATGTGACAATGCTGAATCTCTGATTGTTCAGGTATTTTGTCTGCTGCTGTTGGTTAAATCTCAGGTCCTTTGAGCCAGAGACTTTTATAACTTTCAAATTGAAATACAGAAACCAGAGGGACACCTGCAAAACCCATTCTTCCACAGTCCACCCGCTTTGACCTTGGTTAGTGCTGTGTATAGAGATCTATGCTTTGGACTGGATTGCCTGTAAGAAACCTTCATCTAAAAAATGGAACAGGTGGTTGGTTTGGTCAATTCAAAAAAAGTTAGACTATATATTTTTTGGAGGGAAAAAAAGCACAGGGGATAGATGGGTTATTTTCAATTTTGGAGGGATACCAACATAGATACTGTTTCAGAAGACTAAGGCACTATCTTAACTTATATATTAGTACCTCTATTTCTTAGTCACATGTTTAAATGAGTTCTAAAATATCTTCTTTTCCTTCTATATAGATTTAGCCTAACCTCTAAATTTTAAGGCTTCTATTAATTGTATTCCTCTTTGACTGCGGTTTGAGATGTTTTTTCTTATCAGTTAAAAAGCCAAAATAGACTTTTAAAAGTTTTTTTTTTTTTAAACATCTTTTTTGTTTATCTGCTGGACACAATCTATACTACCATGCCAACGATTTCAGAGTCAGATGTTCTAAGTATAGTACAGCATTTCCTTAGTGGTTTTTGCTTTTTGGTGGTGTGATGATTTATTTTTCCTCATTTTGATTTGCATGAAAAAGTATACCCACTCTCCCTCACTCAATATATGAAAGGCCTCTATTCCTCCTTATTGTTCATTGATGGCACTTCACCCACCTTGCTGTGAATAAACTCACTTGGTGCTTGAAAGCCGTTAAGGATGACCAGGAATTTCTAATGCTCTCTGTAGATCCCTAATTAGGACAGAAACTGGCAGGAGTGCCCTCTGATGTACTTTGTAAGAATTCCATTGTTTCGTCCTTAGTTGTAGGCACTCAGGAATGTCCTTTGGCCTTTCCGCTCCTCTGAGAGCAATGCTGAGATCCCTATTAGTGAGAAGCAGAAGTGGGGAGGAGTTGGCTTCAGCTGCAAAAAGATTCATGACCTGATCTGGTAGAAACCCTGCTGGGAAACATCAAGAGCTCTTGAAATTTCCAGGTAGTTCCCACACTCAGGGTAATTCAAAAAGTAGACTTGATGTGACTCAATGCAGCCCAAGTGTTGAAAATTCTGACAGTTATTGCAGGGGTTCTTTTCTTGGTCCAGTTTGCAGCATTTCAAATCTTCTCCTCAGACTATCTTCCAGGCATTCCCTCTCCTTCTTTTGTCCCTATATTCATAATCTTTCTATTCTGCCACCCCCTTTATGTCTCCATGTGTAAGTCCTATTTTTTTCTTGACTCTATCAACTACTACTGATGCACCAGGAAAAGTCCCCATTAAAACAGGATTGAAGAAATTTTAACAGGAAATTTAGTTAGGTCTCCTTAGGACATTGATGATTCAGCTTCAAAATTTCTGTTTTTAACTGATCTCTACTACATCATGGGAAGGAAAGTGTTTCCTTTCCATCCTAGGGGAAATGTACTCTCCTCTATCTCTTCCTTCATCTTCACCCCTCTTCTCCACAAATAGGCCAAATGGCTCTACGCATCAGAGTATAAAACACTTGAATTTACCTATCAAATAATGTTCAAAAGTCAAAGTGTTAGTCCTTCAGTTGTGCCTGACTCTTTGTGACCCCATGGACTGTAGCCCACCAGGCTCCTCTCTCCATGGGATTTCCCAGGCAAGAATACTGGAGTGGGTTGCCATTTCCTTCTCTAGGGGATTTTCCTGATCCAGGGATCAAACTCGGGTCTCCGACATTGCAGACAGATTCTTTAATGCCTGGGCCAGCATGGAAGCCCTATCAAATAATGTTAAATATATTCTAATACAAAAGATCATCAACAATTATATTTTAAAAAGATATCCTCAAATATTATTTAGGTTATAGTTTTGTTTGAGAATCTGAGAAAAGCAATGGGATTATTCAAAATTGTTGTTATTGTTCAGTTGCTAAATTGTGTCCAACTATTTATGACCCCATATTTCCAGGCAAGAATACTGAAGTGGGTTGCCATTCCCTTCTCCAGGGGATCTTTCCAAGCAGGGATAGAACCTGGGTCTCTCACATTGCAGGCATATTCTTTACCATCTGAGCCAATCAAATATTATTAGTGAAAGTAGCTCAGTCGTGTCCAACTCTTTGTGACCCCATGAACTACTGTCCATGGAATTCTCCAGGCCAGAATACTGGAGTGGGTAACCTTTCCCTTCTCCAGGGTATCTTCCCAACCCAGGGATTGAACCAAGGTCTCTCACATTGCAGGCAGATTCTTTAACAGCTGAGCCACAAGGGAAGCTCTCAAATAATGTTAAATATATTCTAATACAAAAGGCCCTCAATAATTATATTTTTAAAAAGATGTCCTGAAGTATTACTTAGGTAATACTTTTGTTTGAGAATCTGAGAAAAGCAATGGGATTATTCAGAATTGCTGTTGTTGTTGTTCAGTCAGTAAGTCATGTCCAACTCTTTGCCACCCCATGGACTGCAGCACACCAGGCTCCCCTATCTTTCACAATTTCCCAGTTAAGCAATTTCACAATTGCTCAAACTCATGTCCACTGAGTCAGTAATGCTATCCAACCACCTCATTCTCTGCTGTCCCTTCTCCTGCCCTCAATCTTTCCCAGCATTAGGGTCTTTTCCAATGAAAATAATTACTTATAGTTAAAAAAAAATGAATTCCTTATCAAATGTATCTTTAGGGATAAACTTGAGATTCACTTGTAGTTTGGCCAGTTACTATGACCTTGGAAACATACTCAACCTCGCTAAATCCTAGTTTCCTTATCTGAAAAATGATGGTGAAAGTATCTTCCTCATAGGGTACACACAAGGATTATGACCATATAAATAAATAAGTTTCCATAGTTCCTGGTATTAAAAGCTCAATAAAATTTTAAAAAATGTTAATAAATTAAAAAAATATTGATAGTGATGCTATGCTTTTTTAGTCAAGTAATCAATTAGGTTATGTGTTTACTATGATCATTATGTCCCCCTTTATAGTTAAATTTTAAGTCTCCACTCTCTAGAATTTTTTTCAGCTACACTGCATAAACAAGTTTTTTCCTTTATTGATCAGAATTATGCCACCTTTTTGCTTCTTCAAGTTTGAGAGCTCTCTGGGCAAAATACTACTCACCATGGCCTATAAAAACTTGATTTATGGGCAATATAGATTCCTTTAGTATCAGGGACACATATATCCTTATTTATTTTATTGACTGCTGATTAGGTGTAGGAAAATCAACACATTTGGCATTCATTCAACACTATTTATCTACTCACATTAGGCAAAGCTCTAGGATGGAGACAGAGCAACAGACAAAATCTTTGGCTTCATGGATGCTGGGAGGAATAAAATTACTTGTAAAGTGGAATAGTAAGTGGTTAATAAGCAGCAGTGAGGGCAAAAATCTTGTTTTCTTCTGTGGGAAACTTCACTGAGCTGTAATACGTAGGAAGAAAAACAGACATCTGATTTTAAGAGCAATTGTTAAGAATAAGTGGAGACCTATGACTGATTCATGGTGAGGTTTGGTAGAAACCAACACAATACTGTAAAGCAATTATCCTTCAATTAAAAATAAATTAAAAAAGAATAAGTGGTAAATCACAGAGGTTTCATTCAATTCCGGCTATATATCCGCTGACAGTATTAGCTGTAAAATTTGACAGGATATAGTATCTTCCTTCACAGAGCTTCTAATCCAGTTGGATGATATACTAATAAATCTGTTAAAGTCCTTTACTGTCTTCGGTGTTATTGTTTAGTCACTAAATCACGTCCAACTCTTTTGCTACCGACAGGCTCCTCTGTCCATGGGATTTCCCAGGCAAGGATACTGGAGTGAGTTGTCATTTCCTCTTTCAGGGACAGTCCCAGGGACTGAACCTCTGTCTCTACTGCCAGGCAGATTCTTTAACACTGAACCACCTGGGAAGCCCTTCTTCAGTGTAGCAAAAGACTAGCAGAAGAGAAAAGGCTGAGGAAAGCATATGCTCTTGAGCCACCCAAATGGAGTATTCCTGTATGTCACCATTCCAGGGCAAATGGCAGCCACATTCTTTTGTGTTACAAACTGGGATATTAGTGCCTCTATGAAATAGTGATGCCCACCATTTGCCATTACTGAATTATTTCACTGATCTAATTACATTTCTGATAGTTTAGACTAAGATGTTTTAGTCCCTGTACTTTCATAGCAACATATAATTACCAAGGGAAGAGATTATAGTATAGGAAGCCTGTCTTCTTGAACATTAAAACAAAAACAAAAAAACTACATACACTAATTAATACACAAAGAATGAATAAAGAAGCCTACGATACTGGCATAGGTTGATACTAACACAGCCTTTTAGATGGACTAAAAGAAATGAACTGTAACATGATCAGGAGCATCTGGGAAAAGCTTAGTGGAAAAAGTGATGTCCAAGTTTGGCCCTGAAACTCTAAGAAGAAAGAGGAAGTTGTGCTCCAGTTCAGCTGGAGACAAGGAATGAAGGGTAGGAAGAACAATTACTCAAAGCCAGACATGTTGTTGAAGGGGGCACTTATTTTACAACTCTAGAGTACACTTGTTTGTTGGACACAATTAGTGAAATGTGCAATACAGAACATTACAGTTTCAATCTTTACCTTGATGAATGACTGTCCCTTTCTGCTCAAATGTCTCACCTAATATCTTTCTGGAAGGGCTTCCCGCTACCCTTACTGTCAGTAAGCTACAAATACCTTTCAGTACTAAAACCTTCCACTGGTAAAGCAAGCACTCCAGAGTTTTAAGGTTTATTCACAAGTTAATGAGATATTCTATAAAAACAAATACTTTTATTGTGTATTTATCAAGCACTAAGGCAGGCTTATTTTTAACTCTAGGACTGACCTATCCATTGGGTATGTTTACTCTCATTTAATAGGTTTGAGAAAACAGAGATTTAGGCAGACTGTTGGGTTCACCTGGACCACAAAATTAGTTTGTATTTTAACAGAGGTTTCTCTGATATACACATACACACAGGGCTAAGACAAAACACTGTTATTGTTAGGCCAGTAGTAAAAAACAGGAATTCTCCACTTATTCTCTGCCCATCCCTGATTTTCCTTCACCAGAGACTACCAATTTTAAGTCTTTAGCTATTTGTTACTGTACTTCTAAGTGACAAGTTATACTGTTTTTTTTAAAACCGACATTTCTGTATCAGATCTTGATGTAGTCTCCATTACATATACACTCCTTTCCAATTCTCCTAGGGTTATCTAATAATTTGTTATTATTTGTATTGTTTACATAAATATGACTGACTTTATATGATGACTAACATTATTCACAGTTGAGTTAATGCAGTGTAATTGCTGAAAACTTTTATTTTTCCTGAGGCTCATAATTGCCTCAATTTTGTTTCCTTAATTAGAAAAAAATATGCGGACCACTAATTCGTCTCCAGACTCTCTAAAACATAAAAACCTCTTGACCCAATATTTATAAACACATGATAATGTATCCGTTTTTCTTTCTGAGACATTCCACCTGAACTATCATCTTTAGGCATTTCTTGTTGACCTCATGCTGTTCTCCCTTCTCTCTTTCATATGGTTATATTTTAGCAACTTTACCATTACTCTTTAAGTAAAATAAAATGATCTCTTCCCCCATTGACAACAGACTCTACCTGTCAACTTCCCACTTTAAAAGACACCATTACTTTTTCAGGACCCTCCCCGCCATCCTACCTTGTAAATTGCACTTTTATGCCATCAAGGCTGATAATATTGGCACTTAACTCTGTAACCGTAATTAAGCATTCTCTTAGAAAGATGAAAACCATAACAGCATTTACATTATAATTATTTAAATGTTATTCAATAAACCGCAAAGCTTTGTGCTATGATTGGATTTCCTTTTCTTTGGCTCCAAGATTCTGAACCACATGCCAATTATAGCGACGCTGAAATTGAGTCCACCTTCTTACACTCCAACCCTCTGTCAAAACCCTGCAGTATTTTACACTGTTTGGTTATCTGAAGGATGTATTTCTCTTACAACGGTTTTTTGTTTGTTTTTTCACTTAGAAGTTTCTGATCGTCATAGTTTTCTCTTGTGAAGAGATGTTTGCCTTCCACTGCATATCCTTAAGATCTTCAGCTTCTGACTCATCCTGTTTATAATCCAGTCTCATCTTCCCGAAATTTAACACGGACCATGAGCTTGTACACGTCTGTCCTGAAAGTTTTGATAGCCATCCCTTGTTATAATACATCCTGTTCGCCACGCTTTTAAGGATACACAGCTTCTTAAATATTGTCGTGGGTCTTAACTGAAGTTCTCGGTTCCCGGAATCGCTATTTCCTCTTCCTAAACTCGGGAGGTCTCGGTGCCAGTTCAGGGGCTGGGAGGAGAGCAGACGGCGGAGAGGGGAGAGCGCAGCGGTGGAGGCAGACCAAGCACTCTCGCGAGACAGAGAGACTCCTCGGCCGGAGCTCCAAGACGCCGCGGCGCCTCCTGGGAGTCGGCCATAATGCAGGCCCGGAACGCCGGCGGCATCCCGAGGGCTCTAAAAATGTACCTGCAAGCGGATGTTGAGAACCACCGAGCCCGCGATGTAGAAATACGGGAAGTTCATGCGCAGCTGCCAGGCTAGCTCGAAGAAGGCGAGCAGGGTGCGGGAAAGCCCCTTGCAGAAGACCCCGTACGAGCTGGGGGTCGCGGCCGGGCTCCAGGCCCTGAGGGCCAAAGATGACGGAGCCGCCGCGGTGGCCATGGACGCGATGTTGCCGCTTGCCCGGTGCGGTGCCTGGAACCGAGGGTGATCGCAGACCCCGCGGACCCCCAACTGATGGCGATGACCTGGAGGGGCCGGGGGCTTAGCAGCCGGCGGGCGCGCACTCCAGCCTCACGCAACCGCCGCTTCTTTCAGTGCCGCGGTGGGGCTCGGGTTGCGGCTGGCGCTCCGCCCCTTCCTGTCTGCTGCTTAAAATGACATTTCAGCGTTTAGAGTTTAACTCTTGGTAGGTCCGGAACGGGTTACTTATTTACCTTATGCCACACAGTTATTTTATACAGCAGTTACAAACAGCCTTACAGATACTCGATTCACTTTAAAATGAAGAAAGGAAACTAAGTAAAATTCTGTAATTTGCCCTAGAGCCCCGTCCAAAGCTTTCGTTAAAACTCGGGTTAGTCTGCTCTGGACTGTTGCCGTTCGATTTCGTAACATTTATCTGTTTAAATAAGCCAGTTAGGGCACAGAGTCTCTGTATTCACAACATACTACTAAAACTTAAAGGGTCACAATCTCAGGCAATGAATTTCCTATGTATTAGGACTATTTCAGTTGCAAGTGCCGGAAATTAACACACGTAAAGCAAACACAGATTGTTTATTATTTCTGGAGGTACACATTATATGCAAATATCAAGTTCTCCCTCTTGTAAACCCTGGAAACGTTCAGATTAGGTATAAGGCTTCTATCATTTCTTCATGGGCACCTGTGAAATATGTGATTAGGAGGGGAAGGCTTGGAATAATTACATTTACTTCCAAGCCCCGAATACCCTTAAGGTAACATCTTAATGGATCGTCTGTATTATTTAAGTGATGCTCATTTCATTAACTTCTGTATTCCATTTTAACTAGTAAGCACTGTATTTTTCCTCATAGATAACCTCTACATTCGTGAGTTATTCAGACATGTGACTCTGATTATAGCTCAGATTATGGTCTAGTTCTGAAAAGCGTTCTTTCAATATCTCAGAATTCGCCCTGCACTGAAGAACTGTAGCAGCTGTTCAAAGCACAATTTATTGTGTTTTTTTTTTTTGTACAGCCTACTGACCATAAGATTGGTACAAATAGCATGCCATTGTGCAATTTGTAAAGCTGAATTGTGTATCCCCAGCTAGTTTCTTTTGCTATTTTGCTAGGCCAGTACCAACCCATCAACTAGACAGCACCTAAAGGAACTTATTACTGCTCACTTAGGGAAACTTATAAAATGCTGATTTGGAGACTGAAGAGAAGTGTAAGATAATGACAATTCAAAACAAGAGAAGATGTAAATTTTTGGTATAGAAGTAAAATTTGTCCTTTCTGAAAATTGAAAGAACAATAGTGGGTATTAGTGTCACACAAATCATTAAATCCCTGAATCTTCCTCTTCCAACTATCTAAAACTATGTGGATTCATTCTCCCACCATTCTTGTGGGAAGGGAGGTGGGAGCGGGGTTCAAGATGGGGAACACATGAAAATCCATGGCTGATTCATGTCAATGTATGGCAAAAACCACTACAATATTGTAAAGTAATTAGCCTCCAACTAATAAAAATAAAAAATTATTTTATAAATTTTTAAATTATAAATTTATGATTATATTCCTATAAGTTAATTTAATTAATATTTTAATTAAACTCATAATTTTTACGGAGATTGCATTCAATCTATAGCTCTCTTGGGGTGGTATGGATATTTTAACAATATTAATTCTTCCAATCCATGAGGATGGAATAGCTTTCTACTTATTATTTTCTTCACCTTCTTTGAATGTCTTGCAGGTTTCAGTGTACAGGTCTTTCACCTGATTAGTAAGTTTATTCTGAGGTGTTGTATTCTTTTTGATGCAGTTATAAATGAGATTGTTTTTCTAATCTTTCTGATATTTCATTGTTAATGTATAGAAATGCAACTGAATTTTGGATATTGATTTTATATCTTGTAAGTTTCCTGAATTTATTCTAGCAGTTTTTGTTTTGTGTGTGGAGTTTTTAGGTTTTTTTTTTTTAAACATATGCCATTTGCAAATAAAGACAGTTTTGCTTCTTCCTTTTCAATTTGGGCACTTTTTATTTTTTATCTTGCCTAATTGCTATGGCTAGGACTTTGTATACTATGTGGAGTAAACCATAGTCAGTTCAGTTCAGTTCAGTTTCATGTCCAACTCTTTGTGACCCCAGCACCACAGCACACCAGGCCTCCCTGTCCATCACCAGCTGCAGGAGTCCACTGAAACCCATGTCCATTGAGTCAGTGATACTATCCAACTATCTCATCCTCTGTCATCCCCTGCTCCTCCTGCCCTCAGTCTTTCCCAGCATCACGATCTTTTGAAATGAGTCAGCTCTTCACATCAGGTGGCCAAAGTATTGGAGTTTCAGCTTCAACATCAGTCCTTCCAATGAACACCCAGGACTGATCTCCTTTAGGATGGACTGGTTGGATCTCCTTGAAGTCCAAGGGACTCTCAAGAGTCTTCTCCAACACCGTAGCTTAAAAGCATCAATTCTTCGGTGTTCAGCTTTCTTTATAGTCCAACTCTCACATCCATACATGACCACTGGAAAAACCATAGCCATGACTAGACAGACCTTTGTTGGCAAAGTAATGTCTCTGCTTTTTAATATGCTGTCTAGGTTGGTCATAACTTTCCTTCCAAGGAGTAAGTGTCTTTTAATTTCATGGCTGCAATCACCATCTGCAGTGATTTTGGAGCCCAGAAAAATAAAGTCAAACTATTTCCACTGTTTCCCCGTCTATTTGCCATGAAGTGATGGGACCGGATGCCATGATTTTAGTTTTCGAACGTTGAGCTTTAAGTCAACTTTTTCACTCTCCTCTTTCACTTTCATCAAGAGGCTCTTAACTTTCTTCCATAAGGGTGGTGTGAAAAGGCAAAAAGATAGGACACATAAAGATGACCTCCTCAGATCAGTAGGTGCCCAATATGCTACTGGAGATCAGCGGAGAAATAACTTCATAAAGAATGAAGGGATGGAGCCAAAGCAAAAACAACACCTAGTTATGGATGTGACTGGTGATAGACGCAAGGTCCGATGCTGTAAAGAGCAATATTGCATAGGAACCTGGAATGTTAGGTCCATGAATCAAGGCAAATTGGAAGTGATCAAACAGGATGGCAAGAGTGAATGTTGACATTCTAGGAATCAGTGAACTAAAATGGACTGGAATGGGTGAATTTAACTCAGATGACCATTATATCTACTACTGTGGGCAGGAATCCCTTAGGAGAAATGGATTAGCCATCATAGTCAACAAAAAAGTCCAAAATGCAGTACTTGGATGCAATCTCAAAAATGACAGAATGATCTCTGTTCCTTTCCAAGGCAAACCATTCAAAATCATGGTAATCCAAGGCTATGCCCCAACCAGTAATGCTGAAGAAGCTGAAGTTGAACAGTTCTATGAAGACCTACAAGACCTTCTAGAACTAACACCCCCCAAAAGATGTCCTTTTCATTATAGGGGACTGCAATGCAAAAGCAGGAAGTCAAGAAACACCTGGAGTAACAGGCAAATTTGGCCTTGGAGTACAGAATGAAGCAGGGCAAAGGGTAATAGAGTTTTGCCAACTGGTCATAGCAGTTGACCAGAAGGCACTGGGCAGCACAAACACCTTCTTCCAACAACACAGGAGAAGATTTTACACATGGATATCACCAGATGGCCAACACCAAAATCAGATTGATTATATTCTTTGAAGCCAAATATGGAGAAGCTCTATACAGTCAGCAAAAACAAGACCAGGAACTGACTGTGGCTCAGATCATGAACTTATTGCCAAATTCAGACTTAAATTGAAGAAAGTGGGGAAAACCACTAGACCATTCAGGTATGACCTAAATCATATCCCTTATGATGATACAGTGGAAGTGAGAAATAGATTTAAGGGACTAGATCTGATAGAGTGCCTGATGACCTATGGATGGAGGTTCATTACATTCTACAGGAGACGGGGATCAAGACCATCCCCAAGAAAAAGAAATGTAAAAAAGCAAAATGGCTGTCTGAGGAGGCCTTACAAATAGCTGTGGAAAGAAGAGAAGTGAAAAGCAAAGGAAAAAAGGAAAGATATACCCATTTGAATGCAGAGTTCCAAAGATTAGCAAGGAGAGATGAGAAAGCCTTCCTCAATGATCAATGCAAAAAATAGAGGAAAAACAATAGAATGGGAAAGACTAGAGATCTCTTCAAGAAAGGTACTAAGGGAAAATTTCATGCAAAGATGGGCTCAATAAAGGACGGAAATGGTATGGACCTAACAGAAGCAGAAGATATTAAGAAGAAGTGGCAAGAATACACAGAAGAACTGTACAAGAAAGATCTTCATGACCCAGATAATCACGATGGTGTGATCACTCACCTAGAGTCAGACATCCTGGAATGTGAAGTCAAGTGGGTCTTAGGAAGCAACACTATGAACAAAGCCAGTGGAGGTGATGGAATTCTAGTTGAGCCATTTCAAATCCTGAAAGATGATGCTGTGATAGTGCTGCACTCAATATGTCAGGAAATTTGGAAAACTCAGCAGTGGCCACAGGACTGGAAAAGGTCAGTTTTCATTCCAATCCCAAAAAGGCAATGCCAAAGAATGCTCAAACAACTGCACAATTGTACTCATCTCACACACTAGTAAAGTAATGCTCAAAATTCTCCAAGCCAGGCTTCAGCAATATGTGAACAGTGAACTTCCAGATGTTCAAGCTGGATTTAGAAAAGGCAGAGGAACCAGAGATCAAATTGCCAACATCCACTGGATCATCAAAAAAGGAAGAGAGTTCCAGAAAAACATATTTTTCTGCTTTATTGACTATGCCAAAGCCTTTGACTGTGTGGATCACAATAAACTGTGGAAAATTGTGAAAGAGATGGGAATACCAGATCACCTGACCTGCTTCTTGAGAAACCTGTAGTCAGGTTAGGAAGCAACAGAACTTGACATGGAACAACAGACTGGTTCCAAATAGGAAAAGGAGTACATCAAGGCTGTATATTGTCACCCTACTTATTGAACCTATATGCACAGTACATCATGAGAAACGCTGGGCTGGAAGAAGCACAAGCTGGAATCAAGATTGCCAAGAGAAATATCAATAACCTCAGATATGCAGATGACACCACTTGTATGGCAGAAAGTGAAGAAGAACTAAAGAGACTCTTGATGAAAGTGAAAGAGGAGAGTAAAAAAGGTGGCTTAAAGCTCAACATTCAGAAAACTAAGATCACGGCATCCGGTCCCATCACTTCAAAGCAAATAGATGGAGAAACAGTGGCAGATTTTATTTTTGGGGGCTCCAAAATCACTGCAGATGGTGACTGCAGTGACACTTACTCCTTGGAAGAAAAGTTATGACCAACCTAGACAGCAACAGCATATTAAAAAGCAGAAACATTATTTTGCCAACAAAGATCTGTCTAGTCAAGGCTATGGTTTTTCCACTAGTCATGCATGGATGTGAGAGTTGGACTATAAAGATAACTGTGCACCGAAGAATTAATGCTTTTGAGCTGTGGTGTTGGAGAAGACTCTTGAGAGTACCTTGGACTTCAAAGAGATCCAACCAGTCCATCCTAAAGAAAATCAGTCCTGATTATTCACTGGAAGGACTGATGTTGAAGCTGAACCTCCAATACTTTGGCCACATGATGCGAAAAGCTGACTCATTGGAAAAGACCCTGATGCTGGGAAAGATTGAAGGTTGGAGGAGATGGGGCCGACAGAGGATTAGATGATTGGATGGCATCACTGACTCAAACTCTGGGAGTTGGTGATGGGCAGGGAGGCCTGGCGTGCTGCTGCAGTCCATGGGGTGGCAAAGAGTCGGACACAAATGAGCAACTGAACTGAAGTCAACTGCAAAATCCCTTCATTCTTGCCAAATACTGCAAGTTAGAAAGTCTTTGTCAAACTGAAGGGGAGAGAATTATAAGTCGCAGGTGTGTATCACATTGTGTGTGTGTGTGTGTATGTTAGTCACTAAGTCTCACTCTTTGTGATCCCATGAACTCAATCCTGCCAGGCTCCTCTGTCATGGGATTCTCCAGGCAAGAATACTGGAATGGGTTGCTAGTTCCTTCTCCAAGGGTTCTTCTCAACCCAGGTATTGAACCCAGGTCTCCCGCACTGCAGGCAGATTCTTGACCATCTGAGCACCACACTGAGGTGGAGGGAATTATATAGGGTATGACAATCAGAGAGCAGTAATCATGGGGAGTATGTTTTGAATTTTGGTGCATTCTAATTGATTAGTTTAGAATTTTCTGAATCATGTTCCTGGTGTTATGTCTAAAAGGTCTAACTCAAGTTTACAAAAGTTCTCTGCTATTTTTTTTTTTTTTTTGCTAAAGTTTGTAGTTCTAGCATTTGTAGTTAGGTCTAAGATCAATTTAGACTTAATCTTTATGTAGTAAGAAATAATGGTATAAATGCATCTTTATGAATGTGGGTATCTAATGAAGTCCTAGCTTCATTTGTTGGAAAAATAAAGGCTATTTCTCCCTTGATTGCCTTGATACCTTTTTTAAAAACAATTGCCCATGAATGTAAATGTTAAGATGGATTCTCAATTGTGCCTCATTATTATATATGTCTGTCTTCATGAAAGTACCACTCTATTTTCATTGATGTCATTTAGTGGTTAGCTTTGATATCAGGAACTGCAATCGTCTAATTATGTTCCTTTTTAAAAAAAAATTGCTTTGTCTCTTCTGGGAGCTTTGTATTTCCATATACATTTTAAGAATAGTTTTTCAGCTTTCTGCAAGGATTTGTGGGGTTTGACAGAGACTGTCCTGAATATATAGATAATCTCTTGACCTGGAAAGAGTCTCCTCACTCCAGATTTTAGTTCAGTTGTCCTCTTTCCTTGCACAGCTCTCTTATCAATTTAAAATGTAATTTGGCAATTTATTCCCCTTATCCTGGTCATTGTAAGAGAAAATCTTGTCTTTTTGCACTTGCTATCTTCTACTCATAAGTGGAAGTTCTAACGGCTTGACTGTGAAGTATCAAATGACACAGGATCAAATGAATAAGTAAAAATCTCTGGAAGAGGATATCGTTACTATCTGCATTTTGCTGAGGAGTATACTGAAGCAGACAGTAGTTTTAAAACAGAATAAAAAATCAGAGATCGGTAGCAGGGAATCTGGATTTTCCATCCTGTCAGTCCGACTCCAGGATCCTCTCCTGAAAAACTTCTACTATAAAAACTGAAACAAGAGAATCCAAAAGTACATCTGATTTCAACATCTGTTCTTCCTAAAAAAATTTCAGCAGTCAAAAATGAATTAAATGAGAAAAATAAGACTGATTATTCATATACGGAAAAGATTGGAATGTGCAATGGAAAACACATGTTCTTTTGAAGTGCCCAAGAAATATTGACAAAATTAATATTTTATTTAAAGATTAATATTTAAATATTAACTATATTAAATAGTTACTATATTAACTTTATTAAAGACCTAAGCATGAGAGTTATTTTTGACAGCTTTAAATGGTGGAAGGAAAAGCCTACTGGGAAAAGGGATTACAACCAGATAATCTCTCCACGACTCACTTCAGTTTTGGAAATTATAGGAAAATAATTTCATCAGTGAGATGGATGTGTGTTTAGTTGAGTTAATGTGTTCATAAGCTTATAAGCAATAAAGTTATATATAAGTGCTAGTTATCAGCAACCAGCTTATAGGGTGTTTTGGTCTTCTTGGGTTTCCCAAGAAAATCTTGAATAGTTTTGATAAGAAAAGCTTGAATTCTTTCTACATAAATCCAGTATTAGGAAAAAAATCCATTGTGATGATGATCCTAGTTATGACTGAGCTCCATCTAATAGTTTAGGCTTTCTCTGTACATTCTAGGTGTTGTTTTTTAAAATTTTACTCACTAACAACTAAATTTGTTAAGTGCAAATTATGGAGAGGTTAAACAGGGAAAAGTTGCAACACAATATGCCCTTATTTGCATGCTGACAAATGAGATTTCACCTCTCCGTTAAAGAAAATTATGAAGTAATCTATCCCATGGAAAGGACACAGAGTGCATAAAGAGGAGTCAATTTGAGCTGTTAGGGAATAGCAATTATTTCATCAAGATAGCAGTGAGCGCTTCTATTAGCATATGCTAGCACTTTCCTGCTTGCCATTGGTCACAGAAGTTAAAAGAAAGGAGCACTTCACTGCCCATCCAGAAATCAGCTGCACAAAGAATCTAAGGTCAGACTACTGAAGGAATCACAACCGTGATACTAGACGAAGCTTTTTTCTAGACATGATAACTTTACCATTGACCATTTTTTCCATCCTTGTATTAACAGGATTTGTCCTGGGAAATTTTGCCAACAGCTTTCATAGTACTGGTGAACTGCATTGACTGGGTCAAGAGACAAAAGATCTCAGCTGATGGGATTCTCACTGCTCTGGCAGTCCGCAGAATTGTTTTGCTCTGGGTAATGTTAATGAATTGGTATTTAGTTGTGTTGAATCCAGTTCTATATAGTTTAAAAGAATTATTGTTCATATTGCCTGGATAGTAAGCAACCATTATAGCACCTGGCTTACTACTAGTCTCAGTATATTTGATGTTTTGAATATAGCCATTTTTCTTCACCAGACTAATTTTTCTTCACCTGAAGTGGAGAGTTAAAAGTGTAGTGCACATAGTACTTCTGGGAACTTCGTTCTTCTTGGTTTTTCATGTTGCTGTGATATGCCACGATGAGGCTATTCAGACAAATGAATACAAAGAAACAGTCCTCAGAAGACCATATTGAGGGGCAGTTTATGGCTTCCACGCGTGACTCTGATTATACTGCTGCTGCTGCTAACTCGCTTCAGTCGTGTCCGACTCTGTGCGACCCCACAGACGTCAGCCCACCAGGCTCTGCCGTCCCTGGGATTCTCCAGGCAAGAACACTGGAGTGGGTTGCATTTCTTTCTCCAATGCATGAAAGTGAAAAGTAAAAGTGAAGTCGCTCAGTCACGTCTGACTCTTAGCGACGCCATGGACTGCAGGATACCAGGCTCCTCCGTCCATGGGATTTTCCAGGCAAGAGTACTGGAGTGGGTGCCACTGCCTTCTCCCTTCTTATGCTAGGAAACCTCTATATCCTTTACTATGTCCCTGGCATGTTTTCTGCTATTAATTGTTTCCCTGTGGAAACATCTCAAGAAGATGCAGCTCAGTGGTAAAGGATCCCAAGATCCTAGCACCAAAGTCCATATAAAAGCCAGGCAAACTGTGATATCCTTTCTCTTGCTGTTTGCAATTCATTTCCTGACTCTAATGGGATCCATTTGGAGTTTTAAAAGGCAGCAAAAGGAACATGTCTTTTTGTTCTTTGAGGCTCTTGGATTCCTCTATCCTTCAAACCACTCATATATCCTGATTTGGGGGAACAGGAAGTTAACAAAGGCATTTCTGTCATTTCTGTGGCAGCTAAGGTGCTGAGAGAAAAGAAATAGGTGGACATCATGTGTCTTCTAGCAAAATATAAGCTGTGGTGTTTATAAAATTTTATACTTTCTGCTGCTTTTTCTAATGTGAATATAACAGTAATTTCCAAAGGTTAACATGCAAAGTCTTTTACTCAAGCTTACGATGAAAAGTATATATGTGTTTATGAATGCTATAAAACTGATAATAAGATTATGATATCACTAACCAATATTTTTCAGATAAACAATCTCATTTTACAAAATGTTGTATAATTTCAGGGTTATGAAGCAATGTGTATTTCACATGTATATTCTAAGCTATTATCTTCAAATGAAGTATTTATAATCTGTATTTGTGTCTTTTTAAGAATTGAGCTTATCTCAGGACATTATTGCTATTTTCCACTGAAATGGAATTCAAATGTAACAAATATTTTTAGATTAAATTTTATATATGTGTATAATTAACTGTACAGAAGAATATGTGATTTTTACTAGTAGTCAAAAAACTTAGGAAAAAAGTCAAATACTACAGTAAGGATGAAGAAAAAAAAAATAATCATGATGTCTTCATAGCTGCTATATTTCACATGCAGTTAGGAAAATTATTTCTTAGAGGTTTCAAACTAAGAAGACCTATTTTCAAGTTGAGATCTGGTGTCAAATTACTCAGTTTTCAAGACTTCCCTAGTGGTCCAGTGACTAGGACTCTGTGATCCCGAAGCAGAGGACCTGGGTTCCATCCCTGGTCAGTGAACTACATCTAGCCTGCCACAACTAAGAGCACTCAAGCCACAACTAAAGATTTGACATAGTTTAAGGAAGATCTGAAGATCCCGCATGCTGCAACTAACACCCGGTGCAGCCAAATAAATATTTTGTTAAAAATTGCTCAGTTTTCCCCAAAACCAAAATTGGGGCTTTGAATTGTCAATCTTCTCCTCCATTTTGTTACCTAAAAATTCATTTTAAACTTCAGACAAAAGACTTAGGTTTTCCCAATCTTAAAAACACATTCAGTGTAAGAATGGTAAAAAAAAAAAAAATGATGCTTAATTCAATGCTCTTTCTGCATAGATAGAATGGTATCTATGATGTCTATGTCATAATTATAGGAAATGTCTTGAAGATCTGTTTTATTACAATCTTGTGGAAAATGATGAAATAGAAAGTGTGTTGACATATAGTAGGATTGATAGCAAGCTTCACTATAGGAAATAAATTTATAACCTTGTTTAACAACTGAATTTTTATGACTCTATTAATTCTTGGTATTATGATATTGTAACAACATTATCTAAATGTTAAGATAAATCATTTCCACATCTGAATTACTCATTATTTTTAATTATCTGTCTGCTTGGTGGAACATAAGCCTTATCATGTAAGGTTCATGCTTATACTGATTTATGCTAACTTTCCAGAACATAAAAATCAGTCTACAGGAGAGTTTATATGAAAGATATTCTAATGATTAATTGGATAAAAAAAATTACATGAAAGCTGGAAACCAGTGAAAATGAAACTCTTCACAAACTCTGCAGGTCACATGGATTTCCTAGCTCTGTTTCCTCAACATTTAATTGCTTCTACACAAATCTACACAATCTCAATTCCAGTTTCTGCATTAGACAGAGTAGACAAATAGGTTCCAAAGCATAAAGTGTATATTTACAAATATACAAATTCAGTGTATATTTAATATTGTTCTTTAAGGGTACTGATATGCGTGAGCACACTCCTCTAGGTAGTTATCCAAGGAATCAGGCTGATCAGAAGTTGGTCATATTTAACATGTGGATTTGGACTATTGCTTGGCGTTTTCTCCATTCAGGAAAGCTGGGAGAAAAAGACATAGGGAGGACTGTCCCTGAGGAGAGTATTGGGGATGGGCCTAAAATATTGCACAAAATTTTCACTTAAATAACATTGTTCAGGTTTTGATCACCTTGCCACAACCGAATGTAAGGGAGGCTGGGAAATGTGCTCACTCTCTAGCCCAGAAATAAGAGAAGAACATGGAATTGAGGACATGGAAGTGGGAGAGCATTTAGTCACATTTCACTTGAAATAGCAACAAGTTACTGTAAAAGAAAAGAAGTTCCTCCCTTTAGAAGCATGACGTATCTTCTTCATGTCATTTTGATAATATGCACACACCCTCACATCAGTCTTGAATTTTTTTTATTTCTTCATAAATTCCAAATGATTCAAGTTCACACTTCATATTTATATCTTCATAAAGTCATAAATGACTCTGCACTATAGTACTTGTAGCCTCCTAATGTATATTTCCAGCCTAACTTGCTTACAGTTTTTGACTTAACTACTATGATATTCTGTACTAATATTTCTAGCTATATTTCCTGGCACTTGGGTGGGCAATTTGAACTATAAATAACTTCCTTACATTATTTCTATGTGTATGTGTGTGTTAGTCACTCAGTTGTGTCCAACTCTTTGTGACCCCATGGACTGTAGCCCGCCAGCCTCCTCTGTCAGTGGGACTTCCCAGGCAAGAATATTGGAATGGGTTGCCATTTCCTTCTCCAGGGGATCTTCCCAACCCAGGAATTGAATCCAGGTCTCCCACATTGCGGGTGGATTCTTTACTGTTTGAGCCACCACATTATTTCTATAAATGAAATTAAGTCAACAAAATACTTTTTAGGCAGAAGGATCTTATTGATGAGTGACAAATAAAGGCTGGATTATATAATTTTTTTCTAGCAATTACCAGTCAAAATCTTAAATATTTGCATTCAAATATGCTGCTCACAGGGCTTCCCAGGTGGTGCTAGTGGTAAAGAACCCATCTGCCAATGCAGGGGACATAAGAGATGCAGGTTCAATCCCTGGGTCAGGAAGATCCCCTGGAGGAGCACATGGCATCCCACTCCAGGATTCTTGCCTGGAGAATCCCATGGACAGAGGAGCCTGGTGGGCTACAGTCCATTAGTTTGCAAAGATTTGGACATGACTGAAGTGACAGCACGCACGCAGCACATATGGCTCAGAGGAGATGAAGGTACAAATCAGTGGAAACCAGTTTGTCTCATTTTTGCGTGTTTACATACTGACTTCATCCTTTTAGTCATTTTCAGAAATGGCAAACTACACTGGTATCAAGGATAAGTGAACATCGTTAATGTTTACAATAGAAATTATATCATAACTGAGTGTAAGTCATAAGAAAGATGTTCATGAAGCTTTGTATCTGTTACCAGAATTATTTGGTTTAACACTGAAATTTCAATATAAGTAGAGTAAGCTACAGTTTTAGTGAAGATCTGAAACTATATCAAAGCAGAATTTTGGCTGTACTTTCTGGAATTATGATGAACACTTTAAAGAAGGCATCACAAATGGATTTCAGTGAAGCTGTTTGATCATAAAGTTTTCAGTGAAGCACAATATCACAATTTCATCAAAATGTCAAATGGAATTAAGGTCTCTTTCTGGCAGTGGCAACTTGTCTTAGGAGTGCTGAGAAATGGGCTCACTGGACTGGTAAACTGTAAACTGCATCGAGTGGGTCAAGAATGGGAATATCTCATCAGCAGATTTCATCCTTTCTACTTGACTGTGGCCAGATTCATTCAACTGTGGGTAATTTACAGTGGGGCTTTTTCCACATATGTATGCTACTAGAGTGGAGAAATAGCTTTAGAAAGAATGAAGAGGCTGAGCCAAAGTGAAAACAATGCCCAGTTGTGGATGTTTCTGGTGATGAAGCTAAAGTCCAATGCTGTAAAGAACAAGATTATATAGAAACCTGGAATGTTAGGTCCATGAATCAAGGTAAATTGCAAGTAGTTAAACAGGAGATGGCAAGAGTGAAAATTGACATTTTAGAAATCAGTGAACCAAAATGGACCAGAATGAGCGAATTTAATTCAGATAATCATTGTATCTCATAATGTGGGTAAGAATTCCTTAGGAAAAATGAAGTAGCCTTCATAGTCAACAGAAGAGTCTGAAATGCAGTACTTGGGTGCAATCTCAAAAGCAACAGAACGATCTTTGTTTCCAAGGCAAACCATTCAACAGCAGAGTAATCCAAGTCTATGACCCAACCATTAATGCTGAAGAAGCTGAAGTTGAACGGTTCTATGAAGACTAACAAGACCTTCTAGAACTAACACAAAAAAAGATATCCTTTTCATCATAGGGAACTAGAATGCAGAAGTAGGTGGTCAAGAGATACCTGGAGTAATGGGCAAGTTTGGACTTGGAGTATAAAATGAAACAGGGCAAAGGCTAACAGAGTTTTACAAAGAGAACCCATTGGTCATAGCAAACACCTTCTTCCAACAACACAAGAGATGACTCTACACATGGACATCACCAGATGCTCAATAGCAAAATCAGATTGATTATATTCTTTGCAGCCAAACATGGGGAAGCTCTATATGGTCAGCAAAAACAAGACCAGGAGCTGACTGTGGCACAGATCATTAACTCCTTATTGCCAAATTCAGACTTAAATTGAAGAAAGTAGGGAAAACCAATAGACCATTCAGATATGACCTAAATCAATTCCCTTATGATTATAAAGGGGAAGAGACAAATAGATTCAAGGGATTAGATCTGATAGAGTGCCTGAAGAACTATGGACAGAGGTTCGTAACGTTGTACAGGAGTTCAGCTCAATTTAGTTCAGTCGCTCAGTCAAGTCCGATTCTTTGTGACCCCATGGACTTCAGCATGCCAGGACTCCCTGTCCACCACCAATTTCCAGAGCTCGCTCAAAACATTCTTTATAGTCTAACTCTCACATCCATATATGACTACTGGAACAAACATAGCTTTAACTAGATGGACCTTTGTCAGCAAAATAATGTCTCTGTTTTTTAATATGCTGTCTAGGTTGGTCATAATTTTTCTTTCAAGGAGCAAGTGTCTTTTAATTTCATGGCTACAGTTATCATCTGTAGTGATTTTGGAGCCCCCCAAAATAAAGTCTGTCACTGTTTCCATTGTTTCCCTGTCTATTAGAGATGAAGTGATGGGACCAGATGCCATGATCTTAGTTTTCTGAATGTTGAGTTTTAAGCCAACTTTTTCACTCTCCTCTTTCATCAAGAGGCTCTTTAGTTCCTCTTCACTTTCTGCCATAAGGGTGGTGTCATCTGAATATCTGAGGTTACTGATATTTTTCCTGGCAATCTTGATTCCAGCTTGTGCTTCCTCCAGCCCAGCATTTCTCATGATACTATGCATATAAGTTAAATAAGCAGGGT
The DNA here is from genome assembly GCF_023699985.2 of Odocoileus virginianus. NCBI lineage: Eukaryota > Metazoa > Chordata > Mammalia > Artiodactyla > Cervidae > Odocoileus > Odocoileus virginianus. Next base: position 17,019,330 of record NC_069696.1, on the reverse strand, counting down.
GACAATAAACAGCCTTGACATACTCCTTTACATATTTGGAGCCAGTCTATTGTTCCATGTCCAGTTCTAACTGTTGTTTCTAGACCTGCATACAGGTTTCTCAAGATGCAGGTCAGGTTCTCTGGTATTCCCATCTCTTGAAGAATTTTCAAGAGTTTGTTGTGATCCACACATTCAAAGGCTTTGGCATAGTCAATAAAGCAGAAGTAGATGTTTTTCTGTAACTCTTTCACTTTTTTGATGATGCAGTAGATGTTGACAATTTGATCTCTGGTTCCTCTGCCTTTTCTAAATCCAGCTTGAACATCTGGAAGTTCATGGTTCACGTATTGTTGAAGCCTGGCTTGGAGAATCTTGAGCATTACTTTGCTAGTGTGTGAGATGAGTGCAATTATAGTAGCTTGAGCATTCTTTGGGATTGCCTTCTTTGGGAATGAAATGAAAACTGACTTTTACCAGTCCTGTGGCCACATCTGAGTTTTCCAAATTTGCTGGCATATTGAATGTAGCACTTTAACAGAATCATCTTTTAGAATTAGAAATAGCTGCACTAGAATTCCATCATCTCCACTAGTTTTGTTCATAGTGATGCCTCCTAATGCCCACTTGACTTCACATTCCAAGATATCTGGTCCAGGTGAGTGGTCACACCATCGTGGTTATCTGGGTCATGAACATCTTTTTTGTACAGTTCTTCTGTGTATTGTTGCCACCTCTTTTTAATATCTTCTGCTTCCATTAGGTCCATACCATTTCTATCCTTTATTGTGCCCATCTTTGCATGAAATGTTCCCTTGGTATCTCTAATTTTCTTGAAGAGATCTCTAGTCTTTTCTTTTTTTTTTTTCCATTTATTTTTATTAGTTGGAGGCTAATTACTTTATAGCATTGCAGTGGTTTTTGTCATACATTGAATTAGCCATGGATTTACATGTATTCCCCATCCCGGTCCCCCCTCCCACCTCCCTCTCCACCCCATCCCTCTGGGTCCTCCCAGTGCACCAGGCCTGAGCACTTGTCTCATGCATCCAACCTGGGCTGGTGATCTGTTTCACCCTAGATATACATGTTTCGATGCTGTTCTCTTGAAACATCCCACCCCCGGGTTCTCCCACAGAGTCCACAAGTCTGTTCTATACATCTGAGTCTCTTTTTCTTTTTTTGCATATAGGGTTATCGTTACCATCTTTCTAAATTCCATATATATGTTTTAGTATACTGTAATGGTCTTTATCTTTCTGTCTTACTTCGCTCTGTATAATGGGCTCCAGTTTCACCCATCTCATTAGAACTGATTCAAATGAATTCTTTTTAACAGCTGAGTAATATTCCATGGTGTATATGTACCACAGCTTCCTCATCCATTCATCTACTGATGGGCATCTAGGTTGCTTCCATGTCCTGGTAATTATAAACAGTGCTGCGATGAACATTGGGGTGCACGTGTCTCTTTCAGATCTGGTTTCCTTGGTGTATATGCCTAGAAGTGGTATTGCTGGGTCATATGGCAGTTCTATTTTCAGTTTTTTAAGAAATCTCCACACTGTTTTCCATAGCGGCTGTACTAGTTTGCATTCCCACCAACAGTGTAAGAGGGTTCCCTTTTCTCCACACCCTCTCCAGCATTTATTGCTTGTAGACTTTTGGATAGCAGCCATCCTGACTGGCGTGTAATGGTACCTCATTGTGGTTTTGCTTTGCATTTCTCTGATAATGAGTGATGTTGAGCATCTTTTCATGTGTTTTTTAGCCATCCATATGTCTTCCTTGGAGAAATGTCTGTTTAGTTCTTTGGCCCATTTTTTGATTGGGTCATTTATTTTTCTGGAGTTGAGTTGGAGGAGTTGCTTGTATATTTTTGAAATTAATCCTTTGTCTGTTGCTTCATTTGCTATTATTTTCTCCCAATCTGAGGGCTGTCTTTTCACCTTGCTTGTAGTTTCCTTTGTTGTACAAAAGCTTTTAAGTTTCATTAGGTCCCATTTGTTTATTTTTGCTTTTGTTTCTAAAATTCTTGGATGTGGGTCATAGAGGATCCTGCTGTGATTTATGTCGGAGAGTGTTTTGCCTATGTTCTCCTCTAGGAGTTTTATAGTTTCTGGTCTTACATTTAGATCTTTAATCCATTTTGAGTTTATTTTTGTGTATGGTGTTAGAAAGTGTTCTAGTTTCATTCTTTTACAGGTGGTTGACCAGTTTTCCCAGCACCACTTGTTAAAGAGGTTGTCTTTTTTCCATTGTATATCCTTGCCTCCTTTGTCGAAGATAAGGTGACCATAGGTTCGTGGATTTATCTCTGGGCTTTCTACTCTGTTCCATTGATCTATACTTCTGTCTTTGTGCCAGTACCATACTGTCTTGATGACTGTGGCTTTGTAGTATAGTCTGAAGTCAGGCAGATTGATTCCTCCAGTTCCATTCTTCTTTCTCAAGGTTACTTTGGCTATTCGAGGTTTCTTGTATTTCCATACAAATTGTGAGATTATTTGTTCTAGTTCTGTGAAAAATACCGTTGGTAGCTTGATAGGGATTGCATTGAATCTATAGATTGCTTTGGGTAGTATAGCCATTTTGACAATATTGATTCTTCCAATCCATGAACACGGTATATTTCTCCATCTGTTTGTGTCCTCTTTGATTTCTTTCATCAGTGTTTTATAGTTCATTCTATTGTTTTCCTCTATTTCTTTGCATTGATCACTGAGGAAGGCTTTCTTATCTCTCTTTGCTATTCTTTGGAATTCTGCATTCAAATGGGTATATCTTTCCTTTCCTCTTTTGCCTTTTGCATCCTTTCTTTTCTCAGTTATTTGTAAGGCCTCCTCAGACAACCATTTTGTCTTTTTGCATTCCTTTTTCTTTTGCATTTCTTTTCTTGATCACTACCTCCTGTACAATGGCATGAACCTCCGTCCATAGTTCTTCAGGCATTCTGTCTACCTGATCTAATCCCCTGAATCTATTCTCACTTCCACTAGATAATTGTAAGGTATTTGATTAGGTCATACCTGAATGGTCTAGTGGTTTTCCTTTCTTTCTTCAATTTAAGTCTGAATTTGGCAATAAGGAGTTAATTATCTGAGCCACAGTCACCTCCTGGTCTTATTTTTGTATTGGTTATCAGCAACCAATTTTTGTGGTGTGTTGGTTTTCCTGGTGTCCCCAAGAAAATCTTAGACGTTTTTGATAAGAAAATCATGAATTCTTTCTTTGTAAATCTGGCATGTGTATTGGGTTTAAAAATTTTACTCACCAACAACTAAATTTGTTGAACACAAATTATGGGGAGGTTAAATAGGGAAAACTTGCAATGCAATATGTCCTTATTTGCATGCTGGCAAATGAGAATTCTTATTTCATTTCAACATCAGGTAAGAGATAACCCATCCCACAAATGTGAGTGCAAGGACACAGTGTGCATGAAGTGGAGTCAATATGAGCTGTTAAGTAACAGCAATTATTACATCAAGACAGCACTGAGCTCTTTCATTTACATATGCTGGTACTTTCCTGCTTGACATTGGCCACAGAAGTTAAAAGAACCAAGAACTCCACTGCACATCCCAAAATCAGCTGCACGAAGAATTTAAGGTCAGAATATTGAAGGATTCAGTACAGTGATATTAGACTTAGCTTTTTTTTCTCCCCTAGACATGATAACTCTACTATCGACCATTTTTTCTGTCCTAGGAATAATACAATTTGTTCTGGGAAATTTTGCCAATGGCTTCATAGCACTGGTGAACTGCATTGACTGGGTCAAGAGACAAAAGATCTCCTCAACTGACGGGATTGTCACTGCTGTGGCAGTATCTAGAATTGTTTTGCTCTATGTCATGGTAATACATTGGTATTTAATTTTGCTTAATCCAGCTTTATATAGTTTAAAAGTAAGAACTATTGTTCATGTTGCCTGGACAATAAGCAATCATTATAGCACCTGGCTTGCTACTAGCCTCAGTATATTTTATTTGTTGAAGATAGCTAATTTCTCTAGCCTAACTTTTCTTCACCTGAAGTTGAGAGTTAAAAGTGTAGTTCTCATGATGCTTCTGGGAGCTTCTTTCATTTTGGTTTTACAAGTTGTAGTTATAAGCATAAGTGGGACTATGCAGAGAAGTGAATATGAAGGAAACTTCACACAGAAGACCAAACTGAGGGATATTTTATGGCTTTCACATGTGACCTTGTTCATTCTAGGAAACCTCATACCCTTTACTATGTCCTTGACATCTTTTCTGCTACTAATCTTTTCCCTGTGGAAACATCTCAGGAAGATGCAGCTCAATGGCAAAGAATTCCAAGATCCCAGTACCAAGGTCCATATAAAAGCCATGCAAGTGGTCATCTCCTTTCTCTTGCTATTTGCCTTTTACTTCCTGGTTCTAATCATATCAATCTGGAGTCCAAAAAAGTTGCATGAGGAACCGTTTCTCTTGCTTTTCCCAACAGTTGAAGTCATCTATCCTTCAGTCCACTCATTTATCATGATTTGGGGAAACAGAAAGTTAACACAGGCCTTTCTCTTGTTTCTGTGGCAACTGGGGTGCTGGCTGAAAGATAGGAAATAGGTGGGCATCACGTGTCTTCTAGAAAAAAATGAATGGATGGAATCTGTAACATTTTATACTTTCTACTCCTTTTTTAATTCTTAATTCTTATGTCATTGAGTAATGCCCACAGGTTTACCTAGAAAAGTTTTTCACCTAAGCTTATCACAAAAAGTGTGTATGTATGTGTTTAAGAAAATGGTGATTACTTTACCATTAACTAAGATTTTTCAGGTAAGCAATATATTTTTACAAAATATTGTGCAATTTATCAGGATGATGAAGCATTGTGTTTTTCACATACATCCATTGTTTGTATGGTAATGACTGAATTTTAAACACACTGAGGATGTATGGATGTGAGATTTGGACTGTAAAGAAAGCTGAGCACTGAAGAATTAATGCTTTTGAACTGTGGTATTGGAGAAGACTCTTGAGATTCCCTTGAACTTCAAGGATATCCAACCAGTCCATCCTAAAGAAAATCAGTCCTGAATATTCATTGGAAGGATTGATGCTGAAGCTGAAACTCTAATACTTTGGCCACCTGATGGGAAGAGCTGATTCATTTGAAAAGACCCTGATGCTGGGAAAAATTGAAGGCAGGAGGAGAAGGGGATGACAGAGGATAAGATGGTTGGATGGCATCACCAACTTGAAGGACATAAGTTTGAGTAAGCTCTGGGAGTTGGTGATGGACAGCGAAGCCTGGTGTGCTGCAGTCCTTGGGGTCACAAAGAATCAGACACAACTGAGTGACTGAAGTGAACTGAACTGATGTATAATTGGGATAGATATTATTTTATCATGTATTTTTACTTCATAGTCAATACAGAGTAATTAGAAATGTGGTTAGGAAAGGAGAACCACCTTAAATTCAAAAGTAATAAACAGATTTTGGGTATATTATATATGTGTATAATAAATTTCACTGAAGAATATTAGATTTTTATAAGTAGGCTAACCTTAGGAAAAAATGAAGTCCTATGATAGGGGTGAGCTTCCCTGGTAGCTCAGATGGTAAAGAATCTGTCTGCAATGCAGAGAGACCCATGCTTGATCCCTGGGTCTGGAAAATCATCTGGAGGAGGAAATGGCAACCAACTCCAGTATTCTTGGCTGGAGAATTCCATGAACAGAGGAGCCTGGTGGGCCCCAGTCCATGGGGTCACAAAGAGTCAGATACGACTGAGTGACTAACACTTCCATGATAGGGGTGAAGCAGAAAAAATAATCATGACTTGTTTTTAATGCTGTAGCATTACCACACTCAGTTAAGAAAATCATTTCTTATAATTTTTGTATTATGATTAAAACTATATAATGAAATATTAATACATGTAATATATAATAGAAATTTTGTACCTTAGAGAATTTTTGTATTGTGTATAGGGTTGCAAAGAGTTGGACATGACCAAAACGATTGAGTATGTGAAGCATGCATATTGGGTGGTCTCACTGTCATTGATGTACTATAGTTTGCTCATTTGAATGGTGTTTTGAGATCAAGTTTTGTCCCTTGACTTTCCCCATAATGACAGATAAGCTGTTATTCAAGAAAAGTTACTCATATTATTTCCAGTAAATGAGGTTTTTGAGAAGCAAATATGATGTCAAAGACAAGAATATCTTGTAATATATAGGGATATATCTAGCAAATACTGATTACTATTATTATAGTCATCAAAATGAAGATTATTCTGGTAAAAATAGTATGTTTCCTTTAAACTTCAATTACTGACATTCATTTGTACAAAGTTATTTTTACTTTATGAATTATTTTCAGTTACCTACCTTCCTTTATCTAGACCAAGTTGAATTATTGTTACTTTTTATGTGTTTTCTTCTTTGGTTCTATAGTCAATTGAGGCTGCTGATTATAAAGATGATGATAAAATTTCATTCTTAAAATCACAATTTTAATTCTGAAAAATGGCTCTTAGAAACTCCTACTTAGGGGTTTTCATGCTTTTTAAAATTATTTTAGGGAACTCAGAGGTGAAACTTTGGTAGAGAATCTTTCTTGATCACCATTTAAGCAAACCAAATTCTATTCTTTTATACATATTATAACAAAAGAGCACATCAGATGTTACAATAAAAGAAGAAATAGTCACTCTTGTTGGCAGAAAAATCACATAGTAAGTCATTTTAAAGGAATTGAAATGTTTTTCACAATGTTAGCTAAGGACCAGTGTGATAATAGAAGATGGCCTTTATTGAAATGGAAAGGAAACCACAATAAAAACAAAAAAGTACTTCAAAATGAATAGTTTTCAACCCATTAATCATCAGTAGTGGTATTTGGGATGGGAGTTTTTTTTCACTCAGAAGAAATGTGAAGCATACAAGATAAGGACTCTGTTTTTTTTAATCTATGAAATTCATAGTTGGCATTTGGGGAAATGCATTGACTGGAATAAAGAACTGAGCCAACTGGGAAGACACTGGAAAATCAACTTCATTAATCTCATTCTCACCAGCTTACCCATAACTAGGATATATTTCTTAATCTTGGTACAGATTGATTAATATCTACTTTGATGCTTTATGCAGAGCTACATAACACTGGTCAAACTGGGAAAAATAATATTCAGCTTTGTGTAATGATCCACCACTTGAGTGTCTTGTTTGACATATGCCTCAGCATCTTGTCTTTCCTGAAGATAGCTACTTTTTCCCAACCTCTTATTCTGTGGTTAAAGTGGCAGCTTTTGTAATTTCAAGGCAGGCTCAGAAAGTATTTCAATTTAGTTTCCAAAAATGAGAGCTAGATCTCATAGTGCATGGTTTCAGGAATAGAACTCAGTTCCTGGATGACTAAAAATAGTAGCAGTTGTCCAATATTTCCCACTTATTCAGCTCTCCAACGCCTACCCTTTATTCCGCATGTAAAATTTACAAAAAGTCCTGATTCTGTCTTAAAAAAGAAAGTTTCCAACACTATATTAGGTGTTTGTTTTGCATTACAAATCACCTCAAGATCCTAATGATTATCCTAATAACATAGAGCATAGCTATGATCAAGCTTGATCAAATCACTTAAGCTTTCACTGTGCATCCTCTGCATTGGGTTTCAAAATTTTCCTCACTAACAACAAAAGTTGATGAACACAAATTATGAAGAGGTAGACGGGAAATTTTGTAAAACGATGAGTACTTATTTGCATCTGGCAAATGAGAATTTGTATTTTACTTCAAAGTCACTTATGAAGTGATCCATTCCATGGGAGGGCACAATGTATATGAAGAGAGCTAATTTGAGCTGCTAGGGAATAGCAGTGTTTTTCATCGAGATGTCACTGAACTCTTCCAATATTATTTCCTGGTGCTTTTCTGCTTGACATTCATCACAGAGTTTGAAAGAAATAAGAACTTCACTGCACATCCAGAAATCAACCTCAGAAAGAATTTAAGGTCAGAATATGGAAGGAATCGCAACAGTGACATTAGACTTGGATTTTTTTAGACATGATAACTTTAGTATTGAGCATTCTTTCCATTCTATCAGTGACAGAATTTGTTTTGGGAAATTTCGCAAAAGGCTTCATAGCACTGGTGAACTGCAATGACTGGGTCAGGAGACAAAAGATCTCCTCAGCTGATGGGCTTCTCACTGCTCTGGCAGTCTGCAGAATTTTTTTGCTCTGGACAATATTAATAAACTGGTATGCAACTATGTATAATCCAGCTTTATATAGTTTAAGAATTATTATCCATGTTGCCTGGACAGTAAGCAACCATTTTAGTAACTGGCTTGCTACTAGCCTCAGTATATTTTATTTGCTCAAGATAGCTAATTTCTCCAGCCTAATTTTTCTTCACCTGAAGTGGAGAGTTAAACGTGTAGAGAGTTAAAAGATGATGTTGGGGGCTTCAGTGATTTTGCTTTTTGAAGTTGCAGTGTCAAGTATAGATGAGACTATTCAGACAAGTGAATATGAGAGAAACATCACTGAGAAGACCAAATTAAGGGACATTTTACACCTTTCAAATATGACCCTGCTCACACTAACAAATTTCATACCCTTCACTATGTCCCTGACATCTTTTCTGCTGCTAATCTTTTCCCTGTGGAAACATCTCAGGAAGATGAAGCTCAACGGCAAAGGATCCCAAGATCTCAGCACCAAGGTCCACATAAAAGCCATGCAAATTGTCATCTCCTTTCTTTTCCTGTTTGCCATTTACACTCTGACTGTAATTTTAACAATTTGGAATTCTAATGAGCTGCAGAAGGAACTGGTCCGAATGCTTTTCCAGGCTTTTGCAATGACCTATCCTTCAATGCACTCATTTTTCCTGATTTGGACAAACAGGAAATTAACACAGACCTTTCTGTCATTTCTGTGGCAGCCAAGATGCTCGCTAAAAATAAAAGGAACTAGGTAGAGACATATGTCGTCTCACAGAAAATTAAAGTATGAAGTCTGTTACATTTTATACTTTCTTCTGCTTTTTGAAAAAATGTGTTATAATTGAGTAAATATCCAAAGGTTTACCTAGATACCTAGAAAAGCCTTCTACCCAAGCTAATCACAAAAATTGTCTTTGTGTGTGTTTATGAAAGATATAAGAAAGATGATAAAATTGCGTTCATGCATTCTAAGTGATTTCATTCATGTCCGACTCATTGAGACCCTGTGGCCCACCAGGCTCCTCTGTCTCTGGAATTTTCCAGGCAAGAATATTGGAATGGGTTGCCATTTCCTCCTCCAGGGGATCTTTCCGACCCAGAGATTGATCTTAGTCTCCTGCGTCTCCTGAAATGGCAAGTGGGTTCTTTACCATTAGCACCATCTGGGAAGCCCTGATAGTAAGATTCAGTTCAGTTCAGTTCAGTTCAGTCGCTCAATCGTATCTGACTCTGCAACCCCATGAATCGCAGCACGCCAGGCCTCCATCACAAACTCCCGGAGTTTACTCAAACTCTTGCCCATCTAGTCAGTGATGCCATCCAGCCATTTCATCCTCTGTCGTCCCCTTCTCCTCCTGCCCCCAATCCCTCCCAGCATCAGGGTCTTTTCCAATGAGTCAACTCTTCGCATGAGGTGGCCAAAGTATTGGAGTTTCAGCTTCAGCATCAGTCCTTCCAATGAACACCCAGGACTTATCTCCTTCAGGATGGACTGGTTGGATCCCCTTGAAGTCCAAGGGACTCTCAAGATATTAAGATTACTATACTACTAACCAATATATTTCAGATAAACATTCTAACTGTATAAAATATTATGTGAAATTCCTCAGGATTATGAAGCAATATGTGTTTCACCTACATATTCTATGTTATCGCCTTCCGATTGAAAAATTTATAATCTACAGTTATGAATTTTAAAGAACTGACAACTTAGGAATTCATCGTTATTTTCCACTCTAAGTGGCACTACAGTGTGTTTAGATTTTATTGCTTGAGCCTCCAATTGTTTGGATGGTAATGATCTTCAATTGTAGATCACACATTGAGGATATGTATTTGAGATAGATGTTGTTCCATCATCACTTACTTCCATCAATCACTTACTTTATGGTTATTCAAGAGTAATTGGCAACATTGTTGGGAAAAGATGCCCACAATAAAATTCAAGAATAACAATCATATTTAGATAAATTTTACATATGTGTACAATCAACTCTATAGAGGACTATTAAATACACAGACAAAAAAACTTAGAAAAAAAATCAGTTCTGTTATAAGGATGAAGAAGAAAATATTCATCATGACTTGTTTTCAGTGCTGCTATATTTCCACATGCAGTAAGGAAAGTCACTTTTTACAATTTTTAACTAAGAAGACATGTTGAAATGTACATATGATGTCAGATTATTCATTTTCCCCCTAAACCACCTGGGGCTTCCTCTGAAATGCTAATCATCTCCTCCTACCTAAAAATTCCTTTTAACCTTGAGACAAGAAGACACAGATCTTCCCTATCTTAAAAATACATTTGGTATAAGAATAGTAAAAATTTTTGCTATATGATTGAATGACTTTTCTGCATGTATTAAAGTAGTATCTATGCTGTCTATGCAATAATTATAGGAAATGTCTTCAAGATCTGTTTTATAGTAATCTCATGGAAAATGATGAAACAGAAAAAGTGTGTTGACACAGTATTGATAACAATTTTCACTAGAGGAAAGAAATGTATAACCTTGATCGACAACCGAATTTACATGTCTATATTAATTCTTAGTTATATTTCTAATTCTTAGAAATTATAACAACATGATCTAAACTTAAGGTAAATCATTTCCACATCTGATTTATTCATTGTTTTTAATTATCTCTCTGTCCTAGGACAATGTAAACCCTACAATGTGGGGATCATGTTTACCTGTTTCCTACCCCATCTTTAGACATAAAAAACAGTATATAGAAGAATTCATCCAAATGATATTCTAGTCACTAAATGAATGAATAAACTATGAGGGTGGAAAACCAATGAAAATGAAACTGATCACAAACTCTGCAGGTCACATGGATTTCCTAGTTCTGTTCCTCACCATTCAATTCCCTCTACAAAATCTACACAATCTCAATTCCAGTTTCTGAATTAGACTGAGTAGACAAACTGTTGCCACAAATAGGTTCTCAAGCATAAAGTGATTCAAACACAGGGCACATTTCATTTTGCCCTTTGAAGAGTACTGGTATGTCTGAGTGGCCTTCTTTAGACAGTTGAATAACAGGAATCAGGCCAATCAAGTTTACCATCTTTATCATGCGGTTTCTAAGATCCGCTTGGAGTTATTTCCATACAAGAAAGCTGGGAGAAAAAGGTGTGGGGCATATTGTCCATGGGGAAGTTTTTGGAATGGGTCTAAAAAGAGTGGACATAATTTTCACTTATGTGACATTGTTCAGATTTTGATCAGCTTGCCACAACCATGTGTTAGGGGAGCAGGAAATGTGGTCACTCTCCAGCCCAGAATGAACAACATGGAATTGAGATGGTGGAAGTGGGAGGGCACTTAGTTATATTTCAATTAAAATAGCAACAAGTCACTGTAAAAGAAAAGAAATTTCTCCATTAAGAAGCATGGTGTAGCTTGTTCACATCGTTTTGATAATATCTACATGCCCTTACATCTGTCTTTTTTTTTTTTTTTTAAGGGAATTTATTTTTATTTTTATTTTTTTCCATTTATTTTTATTAGTTGGAGGCTAATTATTTTACAACATTGCAGTGGTTTTTGTCATATATTGAAATGAATTAGCCATGGATTTACATGTATTCCCCATCCCGGTCCCCCCTCCCACCTCCCTCTCCACCCCATCCCTCTAGGTCTTCCCAGTGCACCAGGCCCGAGCACTTGTCTCATGCATCCAACCTGGGCTGGTGATCTGTTTCACGTTTTGAGTTCTTTTTTTCTGTTTCTTCATCAGCTGCAAAGAATTCAAGTTCACCCTACATGTTTGTGTCTTCATAAAGTCATAGAGATTGTGCACTGTAGCACTTGTAGCTTCCTCATGTATTTTGCCTGTCTCTTCTGTTTGTGATTTCTGATTTAGCTAGTATAATGTTCTGTTCTAATGTTTCTAGTTATTTTTCCTAGGACTTGAGTGTGAAATGTGAACTATCCATAATTTCTTTATTCCTATAAATTATATAGAATCAACAAAATTCTTGACAGAAGGATCCTATTGATGAATGGCAAGTAAAGTCTGAGCTATATAATTTTTTTTCTAGCAATTCTTATTCAAAATCCAAAATATTTGCATTCAAATATATGACTCAGGGGAGATAAAAGCACAGTTTGGTGGAAACCAGTTCTCTCATATTTGTGTGTTTACATAGCTGAATCATCCTTTTAGTCTTAGCAGAAATGGGAAATTGCAGCTGGCATCAAGGATAAATGAACATTATTAATGTTTACTCTGGAAATTATATAGCTACTGACTGTAAGTCATAAAAAAGATACTCATGAAGCTTTGTATCTGTTAACAGGACCTTTTGATGTAGCACTGGAAATACAGTTTAAGTAGAAGAGACTACTCTTTCTATGAATATCTTCACAACTAAATCATGTTGCAGAATTTTAACTGTTCTTTTTGAAATTATGATGAAAACAGGAAAGAAAGCATCATTAATGTTTGTAAGTCTACAACTGTTTTTCTATAAAGCTGTCAGTGAAGCACAATAAGGGAAATATTTTAATACAAATGATAATATACAGAGAAAACCCAAAAGAAACTATCAGAAAATTACTAGAGCTAATCAGAAAATTCAGCAAAGTTGTGGGATACAAGGTCAATACACAGAAACCACTTGCACTCCTATATACTAACAATGAAAAATCAGAAAGAGAAATTAAAGAATCAATACTATTCATTATTGCAACAAAAAGAATAAAATATCTAGGAATAAACCTACCTAAGGAAATAAAAGACCTGTATACAGAATACTATAAGACACTGATGAAAGAAATGAAAGACAACATAAACAGACTGAAAAATATTCCATGTTCCTGGGTGGGAAGAATCAATATTGTGAAAATGATTATATTACCAAATACAATCTACAGATTCATTGTGATCCCTATCAAATTATCAATTGCATTTTTCACAGAACTAGAACAAAATTTCACAATTCGTATGGAAACACAAAAGACCCTGAATAGCCAAAGCAGTCTTAAGAAAGAAGAATGGAGCTGGAAGGAATCAACTTTTCTGAATTCAGACAAAGCTACAGTCATCAACAGACTATGGTACTGGCACAGAAACAGAAATATAGACCAATGGAACAGTATAGAAAGCCCAGAAGTAAACCCATGCACCTATGGCTACCTTGTTTTTTGACAAAGAAGACAAGAATATGCAACAGGGCAAAGACAGCCTCTTCAATAAGTGGTGCTGGAAAACTGGACAGCTACATGCAAAAGAATGAAATCAGATCACTACCTAATGCCATAAACAAAGATAAACTCAAAATAGATGAAAAACCTGAATATAAGACCAGAAACTATTAAACTCTTAGAGGAGAACATAGGCAGAACACTCAATGACATAAATCCCAGCAAGATCTTCTATGCCTGCTAAAGTAATGGAAATAAAAACAAAAATAAACAAGTGGGACCTAATTAAACTTAAAAGCTTTTGCACAACGAAGGAAACTACAAACAAGGTGAAAAGACAACCCTCAAAATGGGAGACAAATGATAAATAATTAATTTCCAAAATATACAAGCAGCTTATACAACTCAATACCAGAAAAGCAAACAACACAGTCAAAAAGTGAGAAAGGGACCTGAAGAGACCTTTCTCCAAAGAAGACATACGGATGGCTAACAAGCACATGAAAAGATGCTCAATATCACTCATCAGAGAAATGCAAATCAAAACTACAATGAGATACCACCTCACACCAGTCAGAATGGCCATCATCAAAAAGTCTGCAAACAATAAATGCTGGAGAGGGTGTGGAGAAAAGGGAACACTCTTGCATTGCTGGTGGGACTGTAAACTGATACAGTTTACTATGGAAGACAATATGGAGACTCCTTAAAAAGCTAGGACTAAAACCACCATATGATCCAGCAACCCCACTCCTAGGCATGTACCCTGAGGAAATCCAAACTGAAAGACACACATGTACCCCAATATTCACTGCAGCTCTATTTACAATAGCTAGAACATAGAAGCAACTTAGATGTCCATCATCTAAGTTGTCCATCTAATATTTGACATAAGCATGGATATAGAAGCTGTGGTACATATATACAGTGGAATACTACTCAGTCATAAAAAGGAACACATTTAAATCTGTTCTAATGAGGTGGATGAAACTAGAGCCTATTATACAGAGTGAAGTAAGTCAGAAAGAGAAATATAAATATCATGTACTAATGCATATAGTTGGAATCTAGAAAGACGGTACTGATGAATTTATTTTCAGGGCAGCAGTGGAGAAACAGGCATAGAGAACAGACCTATGGACAAGGTGGGAGGAGAGGAGGGAGAAGGGGAGATGTAAGGAGAGAGTAACATAGAAATTTATAATACAACATGTAAAACAGACAGCCAATGGGAATTTTCTGTAAAACTCAGGGAACTCAAACAGGGGTTCTGCAACAGGCTGAAGGGTGGGGCGGAAAGGGAGATGGGAGGGAGGTCTTAGAGGGAGGGGGCATGGGTATACCTATGGCTGATTCTTCTTGATGTCTGAAAGAAAACCACAAAATTCTGTAAAGCAATTGTCCTTCAGTTAAAAAATAGAAAAAAAAATTAAATTAAAAAAAAAAAAAACAGAAAAATAGTTACCTAGTCATCTCCTGCAGCTAGTTGGCAGATCAATTTCAGCCAGACTGGGCATATTTATCATTTATAGAACTTTTTTTTATATGTTGAACCAATTGCTTGACTGTTTCATTAATCAAATTTCTGCTATGAAATTCATCTGGCAGATTGATTAAACTCTTTAATTTCAAGCAACCCATTCCACAATCTCCAGTCTCAACAGTTGTGGCCCCTCAGTTTTCATTTCAATCCCAAAGAAGTGCAGTGCCAAAGGATGTTCAAACTACTGCATGATTGTACTCTTCACAAGCTAGAAAGGTAATGCTCAAAATCCTTCAAACTAGTCTTCAACAGTACATGAACCGGGAACCTCCAGATGTACAAGCTGGATGTAAAAAAAGCAGAGGAACCAGAGATCAAATTGCCAACATTTGTTGGATCATAGAGAAAGCAAGTCAATTCCAGAAAAAATATCACAGACACTATCCATCTCTTCTGAAAACTAAAAGAGTAATGTACTTGCCCATTCAATATCACAGAAATAATCAACCCTAAACTTTTCAACTATAAACACTGAAAAACTCAGATGTCTACCTCCACTTACACTGCTTTCTTTTCTTGCCACTCTGTTAAAACTCTTCTTTCAATTACACTAACTCAAATTTGTATGAAAGAAATACTGGACACCTATTAGCAACATGGCCACATAAAATATCTGTTACATGGGGCAGAAGAGAGCAAGAAAAACCATTATGAGGTTTTGGTGTTATTTCAAGAACATACTGGAAATCATCAGGAATTTTAACTAGGTTAATCAGAGGGTAGAAAGATAGAGAGGAAAAGAATAATATCAATGGTAGTGGTTCCTATTCTCTTCATGAATATTTGCATTTAAATAATAGTTACACAGTTTCTCCCCTAAAATCAAAATATAATTGTACTAACAATTACTCTGCACTCTCTGGACATTTCTTTTGAAACTACTTATCTCTTCTATATGTTTTTTATGTTTGACAATGAATTCTAGTTTTGATTTTTAAAAAGTTAATTGCTTTAGGACCTCATTGAAAAGACTTGTGAGCATTCTAGGTTTCTTTTGGTTTTGCCTCAAGTGAGAAAATCCACTTGTAGCCTCTGTATCATGAGTTATACAACAAGCTTTAAGTTTTCAACCTGTTTTTCTTTTTTCTTTTTTTTTAATGTGAGTGGAAATTCTGAAAACTGGTACCAGGATGCAATGACCCAGGGGCAAAAAGAATATTGCAAGTTAGTGCAAGTTACTCTTACTCACATTTGTATGAAAATCAAATGGAATTCAGCCTTTCAATCCTTAGCAGAGCTGGAGGGTTATCATATATGTTGTGCTGTGTTTAGTTGCTCAACCAACTCTTTTTTTTTTTGTTTTTCATTTATTTTTATTAGTTGGAGGCTAATTACTCTTTAAGACCGCATGGATTGTAGCCTGCCAGCCTCCTCCTTCCATGGGGATTCTCCAGGCAAGAAAACTGGGGTGGGTGACCATGCCCTCCTCCAGGGGATCTTCCCAACCCAGGGATCGAACTCAGGTCTCCCACACTGCAGGTGGGTTTGTCTGAGCCACCATTGTATATATTAGCACTACTATTTGCAAGAAGCAATAACATATGTGTTAATACAGATTTTGTCACCCACAGCATGCCTGAGGATTTCTATACAGTACAATGAAGCATTAGGTATGTATTAAGGAACCTGATGTCACAAAACCATTGACCAAAATCACCAACCCTGTTGAGACACAGTAATGACCACTTGCGTGAGTTATCTCACAACAGGAGGTCCAGATAAGGAACAGGAAATTAATACAGATGTTTTGCCATAATATGTTTGAAGGATTTTTAGATTAAAACTCTTCGTTAAAGCATCATGTATGTGCCATATTGTACAAGATACAGAAGAAAGTGAAGCAAAGTATTAATTGTACCTTAGGGATTAGGATTTTTTTCTCTTTAGGAATTTCAGTTGATTTGCAGAGTATTGTTGCTGATGATTGAATTAGGAGACTTCATTATAGATATTTTTGGAAATTGAGAGTATTCTTGAATTAGATTAGTTATAAGCTCACATAACAGATTACCTTGGGTGACTTTATCCTAAGGAATTTATCTCAAGACTTAGTTTTATTGAATACTATTTGTGAATTTTTTAGAAAAAATTGCTTTCTACTGTTTTTTTAACCACTTCTATATTCTGATGCTAAACTAGGGAAAAAATTCTTTTTCTTTGCACATGGACTACTTATTTGACTTTTATTTGTATGACACTTAAAGAAAATATGTTAGTTATATCTGATGTCTTGCAGTGTTTAATTCCCACCATCTGTAAGATCATTCTCATACTCTTAAAATGTGTGTTAATATAAAATATACAAAATCTTATAATTCTTCTGTTGTGTATTTTACCTTCTCATGCATTACACTTTATCACTTGTGGGGTGGGAGTTAAGTGTGATTGTAGGTTGAAGCCCTAAGAGGACAAAGAAGAGGTAAGGATGTATCTTGAGGAGGGTCAGCATTCTTCCATAACACATCCAATTTAGGAGAAGTCACCACAGTTTTCTGGAGAGGGAGGACTAGTGTGCTCATTGAGGGGAGAAAGGATGATTCATCTGACAAAGGAGGATCAGTAGAATGGAAGGGTTTAGGGTCCTCCAGATTCTTTGAAATCTGCCCTTACATCCCCAGTAAAACTTCTAGGGTCTTGCACATGAACTCTGTGTCAGTTTAGATGCAACCACATAGTAGGAATATAAGAGAGGGACACTCATTCAAAGATCTCATTTAAGGCCTGATATGTCACCTGTAGTGATGTAACTTGAGCAAACTGTATAAATTCTATAATCTCAGGTTACACATTTTTCAAAACAGAATATTCTTCAATTTCTACTAAATGATATTTTTTAAGAAGCAAGTCTGATTTCAGTGACAAAAAGTCCTTGTAATATAGGCACATATTTAGAGAATGTTGATTATCATCACTGTAATCATCAAAATAAAAATATTCTGGTTAAAATATATTTACTTTAAACTTAAATACTGAGATTCTTCTGTACCAACTTTTTTTTAAAAGTTATGAATTCTAAGCAGTCACCTACCTTCCTTTAGTCTAGGTAGAGTTCAGTTATTGGTTCTTTTTGTGTGTCTTCTTGGAGAAGGCAATGGCAACCCACTCCAGTCCTCTTGCCTGGAAAATCCCATGGATGGAGGAGCCTGGTAGGCTGCAGTCCATGGGGTCGCTAAGAGTCAGACACGACTGAGCGCCTTCACTTTCACTTTTCACTTTCATGCATTGGAGAAGGAAATGGCAACCCACTCCAGTGTTCTTGCCTGGAAATTCCCAGGGATGGGGGAGCCTGGTGGGCTGCTGTCTATGGGGTCGCACAGAGTCGGACACGACTGAAGCGACTTAGCAGCAGCAGCTTGTGTCTTCTTATAGTCAAATGATATTGCTGATTATGATGGTGATGATAAAATTTCATCCCTACCTTCAGTTTTCTATAACAATTTAAATTCTGCAAATGACTGTAAACATGGAGGTTTTCATGCTTTTTTTTGTGCATTTTAGGGAACGGCAGAGGTGAAACACTGGAAGGCATTAACATCTATGCAAAGTAAATTCTCTTCTTTCACAAATACATGAAAAGATACAGCAGATATTACTGTAAAAGAAGAAATACCCATACTTGTTGGCAGGGAAATCACATACTAAGACATTTGAGAGGAAAAGAAATAGTTTTCACAATGTTAGCTGAGGGCCAGTGTGATAATAGAAGCTTGTGTTTATTGAAATGGAAAGGAAGCCACAATAAAAACAGAAAAGCACCATAAGGCCCTTAATTTTCAACCCCTTAACTCATCAGTAGTGGTATTTGGGATGGGGTTTTTCACTCAGAAGAAATGTGACGCACACAGGATAAGGTCTTTTTAGTTTAGTTTTTTTTTTTTTAAACCTATGAAATTCATAATAGGCATTTGGGGAAATGGATTGATGGCAATAATGAACTGAACCAACTGGGTAAGACACCGGAAAATCAACTTCATTACCCTCATTCTCACCAGTTTATCCATAAACAGAATGTGTTTTTTAATCATGGTACTGATGGATTAATTTCCATAGTGTTCACTGCAGATCTACATAACTTTGGTCAAGCTGGAAAACTTAAAATTCTGTTTTGCATTTGTGATCAACCACTTGAGTGTCTAGTTTGAAATCTGCCTCAGCATCTTCTCTTTCTTGAAGATAGTTACTTTTCCCATCCTATTTTTCTTTGTTTGAAGTGGCAGCTTTTGTAATTTCAAGGCAGACTGGGCAAGTATTTCAGTTTAGTTTCCAAAAATGAGAGATAGATCTCATAGTTCATCGCTTCAGGGATAGGATTCAGTCCCCGGGTGACTGAAAGTAATAGCAGTTGTCAAATATGGCCCACTTATTCAGCTTCCCATGTTCACCCTTAACGCCACATTTAAAATTTACAAAATGCCCTGATTCCATCTAGGAAAAGACAGTTTCCATCACTATATTAGATGTCTGTTTTGCATTACCTATAACCTCAAGATTCTAGTGATTATGATCCTAGTAATGTTGAATGTGGTTATAACCAAGCTTCACCTAATGGTTAAGGCTTTCATTGTATATACTACATATTGGGTTTTAAAATTTTCCTCACTAACAACTAAAGTTGATGAACACAAATTGTGGAGAGGTTAGACAGGAGAAATTTGCACAACGATAAGTCCTTATTTGCATGCTAGCAAATCAGAATTCATATTTTACTTCAACATTAGTTAAGAAGTAATCCCTCCCATTGCAAGGCCACACAGAGTATGAATAGAGTCAACTTGAAATATTAGGAAATAGCAATGTTTTTCATTCAGACAGCAATGAGCTCTTCCAATATTATTTCCTGATGCTTTCCTGCTTGATATTCATCAAAGAATTTATAAGAAACAGGAGCTTCACTGCACATCCAAATCAGGTGCACAAAGAATTTAAGGTCAGAATATTGAAGGAATCACAACAGTGACATTAGACTTGGATTTTTTTTAGACATGATAAAGTTTATATCAAACATTGTTTCCGTTCTATTAACGACAGAATTTGTTCTGGGAAATTTTGCCAATGGCCTCATAGCACTGGTGAACTGCAATGACTGGATCAAGAGACCGAAGATCTCCTTAGCTGATGGGATTCTCACTGCTCTGGCATTCTGCAGAATTGTTATGCTCTGGGCAATGTTAATAAATTGGTATGTAATTGTGTATAATCCAACTCTATATAATTCAAAAGTAAAAATTATTGTTCATGTTGCCTGGACAGTAAGCAACCACTTTAGTAACTGGCTTGCTACTAGCCTCAGTATATTTTATTTGTTGAAGATAGCCAATTTCTCCAGCCTAATTTTTCTTCACCTGAAGTGGAGAGTTAAAAGTGTAGTTCTCATGATGATGTTGGGGACTTCATTGTTCTTGTTTTCTCAAGTTGCATTGTTAAGCATAGATGAGGCTCTCCAGACAAATGAATATGAAGGAAATACCACTCAGAAGACCAAACTAAGGGACATTTTACATCTTTTAAATGTGAGTCTGTTCACGCTAACAAACTTCACACCCTTCACTATGTCTCTGACATCTTTTCTGCTGCTAATCTTCTCCCTGTGTAAACATCTCAGGAAGATGCAGCTCAGTGGTAAAGGATCCCAAGATCCCAGCACCAAGGTCCACATAAAAGTCATGCAAACTGTCATCTCCTTTCTTTTCCTGTTTGCTATTTACATCCTGGCTCTAATATTATCAGTTTGGAATTCTAATGAGCTGCAGAAAGAACCGGTCCGAATGCTTTATGATGTTCTTTTAATCATGTATCCTTCAATTCACTCATGTATCTTGATCTGGGGAAACAGGAAATTAACCCAAGCCTTTCTGTCATTTCTGTGGCAGCCAAGATGCTGGCTGAAGGAAAGGAAATAGGTGGAAACATATGTCTTTTAGCATAAAATTAAGGGATGAAATCTATAATGTTTTATACCTTCTATTGCTGTTTTAAGTATGTATATAAGTGAGTAATGTCTAAAGCTTTACTTAGAAAAGTTCTTGCTTATAGTTTCCTTTGTTGTGCAAAAGCTTTTAAGTTTCATTAGGTCCCATTTGTTTATTTTTGCTTTTATTTCTGAAATTCTGGGATGTGGGTCATAGAGGATCCTGCTGTGATTTATGTCGGAGAGTGTTTTGCCTATGTTCTCCTCTAGGAGTTTGATAGTTTCTGGTCTTACATTTAGATCTTTAATCCATTTTGAGTTTATTTTTGTGTATGGTGTTAGAAAGTGTTCTAGTTTCATTCTTTTACAGGTGGTTGACCAGTTTTCCCAGCACCACTTGTTAAAGAGGTTATCTTTTTTCCATTGTATATCCTTGCCTCCTTTGTCGAAGATAAGGTGACCATAGGTTCGTGGACTTATCTCTGGGCTTTCTATTCTGTTCCATTGATCTATATTTCTGTCTTTGTGCCAGTACCATACTGTCTTGATGACTGTGGCTTTGTAGTAGAGTCTGAAGTCAGGCAGATTGATTCCTCCAGTTCCATTCTTCTTTCTCAGGATTACTTTGGCTATTCGAGGTTTTTTGTATTTCCATACAAATTGTGAAATTATTTGTTCTAGTTCTGTGAAAAATACTGTTGGTAGTTTGATAGGGATTGCATTGAATCTATAGATTACTTTGGGTAGTATAGCCATTTTGACAATATTGATTCTTCCAATCCATGAACATGGTATATTTCTCCATCTATTTGTGTCCTCTTTGATTTCTTTCATCAGTGTTTTATAGTTTTCTATGTATAGGTCTTTTGTTTCTTTAGGTAGATATACTCCTAAGTATTTTATTCTTTTTGTTGCAATGGTGAATGGTATTGTTTCCTTAATTTCTCTTTCTGTTTTCTCATTGTTAGTGTATAGGAATGCAAGAGATTTCTGTGTGTTAATTTTATATCCTGAGAAAATAATAGCAAATGAAGCAACAGACAAAGGATTAATCTCAAAAATATACAAGCAACTCCTCCAGCTCAACTCCAGAAAAATAAATGACCCAATCAAAAAATGGGCCAAAGAACTCAACAGACATTTCTCCAAGGAAGACATACGGATGGCTAACAAACACATGAAAAGATGCTCAACATCACTCATTATCAGAGAAATGCAAATCAAAACCACAATGAGGTACCATTATACGCCAGTCAGGATGGCTGCTATCCAAAAGTCTACAAGCAATAAATGCTGGAGAGGGTGTGGAGAAAAGGGAACCCTCTTACACTGTTGGTGGGAATGCAAATTAGTACAGCCACTATGGAAAACAGTGTGGAGATTTCTTAAAAAGCTGGAAATAGAACTGCCATATGACCCAGCAATCCCACTTCTGGGCATACACACCAAGGAAACCAGATCTGAAAGAGCCACATGCACCCCAATGTTCATCGCAGCACTGTTTATAATAGCCAGGACATGGAAGCAACCCAGATGCCCATCAGCAGACGAATGGATGAGGAAGCTGTGGTACATATACACCATGGAATATTACTCAGCCATTAAAAAGAATTCATTTGAATCACTTCTAATGAGATGGATGAAACTGGAGCCCATTATACAGAGCGAAGTAAGCCAGAAAGATAAGGACCATTACAGTATACTAACACATATATATGGACTTTAGAAAGATGGTAACGATAACTCTATATGCAAAACAGAAAAAGAGACTCAGATGTAAGGAACAGACTTGTGGACTCTGGGAGAAGGCAAGGGTGGGATGTTTCAGGAGAACAGCATTGAAACATGTGTATTATCTAGGGTGAAACGGATAACCAGCTCAGGTTGGGTACATGAGACAAGTGCTCGGGCCTGGTGCACTGGGAAGACCCAGAGGGATCGGGTGGAGAGGGAGGTGGGAGGGGGGACTGGGATGGGGAATACATGTAAATCCATGGCTAATTCATATCAATGTATAACAAAAACTACTGTAATGATGTAAAGTAATTAGCCTCCAACTAATAAAAATTAAAAAAAAAAAAAAAAAAAGAAAACAATTGTATTTTCTTCAACTTTTTTAAGCTTTATCAATCATTAAAAATTCTTGCTCAACAAAAAAAAAAAAAAAAAAAAAAAAAAAAAGAAAAGTTCTTTACCTAAGCTTCTTAAAAAAGTGTGTATGCATGTGTTTATGAAAGATATAAGACCGATAAGATTACCATACCATTAACCAATATATTCCAGATAAGCAATCTAATTTTACAAATATTATGTGAAAGGCCTCAGGATTATATAGCTATGCATATTTCACTTACATAGTCTATACTACCACTTTTCTGCTGAAAAAATTATGTATATTTATGAATTTTATAGAACTGACAACTTATCTCAAGAAATCATGACTATTTTTCGCTCTAATTGGTACCACAGTGTTTACATTTTTCTGTTTGAGCCTCCAATCATTTGGAATGTAATGACCTTCAATTCTGAATCAACATGAAGATGTATATTTGAGATAGATTTTTATCCATCATGATCACTTATTTCATGGTTATTGAAGAATAATTAGCAATATTCTTACATAAATATGCTCACAATAAAATTCAAGAATAACAATCATATTCAGATAAATTTTACATATGTGTACAATCAATTCTATGGAGGAATATTGGATTTATGAACTTCCCTAGTGTCTCAGACAGTAAAGAATTTGCCTGACACATGGGAGATCCAGGTTCAATTCCTGGTCAGGAAGATCCCTTGGAGAAGTGAATGGCAACCTACTCTAGTATTCTTGCTTGGAGAATTCCATGGACAGGGGCCTGATGGACTATGGTCCATAGAGTTGCAAAGAGAGTTGGAAGACAAGCAACTAGCACTTTTACAAAAACTTAGAAAAAAATCAAGTTCTGTTATATGGATGAAGAAGAAATTATTAATCATGACTTGTTTTCAGTGCTGCTATATTTCCACATGAAGTTATGAAAATAACTTTTTAGACTTTTTAACTAAGAAGATATGTGTTGAAGCTGACATCTGATATAAAATTATTCATATTTCCCCTAAACCATCTTGAGGCTTCCTCTGAAATGCAAGCCTCTTATCCATTTTGCTGCCTAAAATTTCCTTTTAGTCTTGAGGCAAGAAGACTTGGATCTTCCCTATCTTAAAAACACATTCAATATAAGAATAGTAAAAAATTATGCTACATGAATCAGTGGCTTTTCTGCATGTGTTAAAGTGGTATCTATGATGTCTATATAATAATTATAGGTAATGTCTTCAAAACCTGTTTTATGACAATCTTAGGGAAAATGATGAAATAGAAAATGTGTTGATGTCGTATTGATAGCAATTTTCACTACAGAAAAGAATCATATAAACTTGTTTGACAACTGTATTTACATGTCTATATTAATTCTTAGTTATTAAATTGTAACATCATTATTTGCCTTAAGGTAAATAATTTCCACATCTGACTTATTCATTGCTTTTAACTATCTTTCTGTCCCAGGGCAATGTAAACCCTACAGTGTGTGGATCATGTTTATCCTGCTTCCTGCTCCATTCCTGGATATATAAGTCAGTCTATAGAAGAGTTCCTTCAAATGATATTCTAGTCATTAAATGGATGGATAACCTATGAGGGCTGGAAACCAATGAAAATGAAACTCATCACATACTCTGCATAAACTTTCCTAATTTTGTTTCCTCACCATTCAATTGCTTCTACACAAGTCTACACAGTCTCAATTCCAATTTCTGCATTAGACTGGGTAGGCAAATTGCCCCAAATAAGCTCCTAAGCATCACATGACTCCAACACAATGCACATTTAATATTTCTCTCTTAAGAGTAGTGATATGTCAGAGCAGCCTTCTCTAGGCAGTTATCCATGAATCAGGCTAATCAGAAGTTCGCCATCCTTAACATGCTGCTTCCAAGAATGCTAGGAGTTATCTCTCTTTCAAGAGAGCTGGAAGAAAAAGGCATGGGGAAAACTGTGCCTGGGTATATTTAGAGCGGATGGGCCTAAAATTGTGCTCATAATTTTAACTTACATAGCATTGCTCAGATTTTGATCACATTGCCACAACCATCTGTAATGAAAGCTGGGAATGTGGTCACCTCTAGCCCAGAAATAAGAGAACATGGAATTGAGGACATGGAAGTAGGAGGGCACTTAGTCACATTCCAAGGAAAATAGCAACAAGTTACTGTGAAAGGAAGCAAGTGTCTCTATTCAGAGCTTTTTCATGTCATTTTGATAATACTAATATGTCCTTACATCAGACTTGAGTTCTTTTTTTCTTTCTTCTATTTCTTCCTAAATTTCAAAAGAGTCAAGTTTACACTACTTGTTCATTTCTTCATAAAATCATAATTGATTCTGCACTGCAGCACTTGTATCCTCCTCATGTACATTGCAGTCTATTTTGCTTATAATTTCTGACTTAGCTTCTACAGTATCCTGTACTAATATAATTAGTACTACATATATTTATGAATATATTTGTCCTTGTACCTGCGTGCCCAATTTGAAAAATAAATAACTTTCTTATTCCTATAAATCATACTGATTCTACAAAATTCTTGAGAGTTAGAAGGATCTTATTGATGAGTGAGAAATATAAACTGAATCAATATATTTTTTCTAGAAATTCCTATTCAAAATTTAATATATTTGCATTCAAATATATGATTTGGGGAAGGTGAAAGTACAAATTAGTGGAAACCAGTCTCTCTCATATTTGCATGTTGACATACCTGACCTTATTCTTTTAGTCATTAGCAGAAATGAGAGACTGCAGCTGGTGTCAAGGATAAGCAGACACTGTTAGCGTTTATTCTGAAAATTATATAGCAACTGACTGTAAGTCATAAGAAAGGTATTCATGAGGCTTTGTTACCTGTTGATAGAACTGTTTGGCGTAGCACTGGAGTTAACAATATAAAAAGAATAAACTACTGTTTTGTGAAGACCTGTGCATCTAAATCACATAGCAGAACTTTGGCTTTACTTCCTGGAATTATGAAGAAAATACTAAAGAAAACATAAGTGGATGTCAGTCTACAACTGTTTAGCTATAAAGTTTTCAGT
This sequence comes from Odocoileus virginianus, assembly GCF_023699985.2. Taxonomy (NCBI): domain Eukaryota; kingdom Metazoa; phylum Chordata; class Mammalia; order Artiodactyla; family Cervidae; genus Odocoileus; species Odocoileus virginianus. Next base: position 16,993,393 of record NC_069696.1, on the reverse strand, counting down.
GACACATAACGTTAGAAATATTCTTATACAAATGTCATTTGGAACAAGGGTCTTCTTTCTAGCTGTGTCAACAGGAGAATTCATCTTAGGAGTACTGGGAAATGGGTTCATTGGACTGGTAAACTGCATCGAGTGGGTCAAGAATGGAAAAGTCTCATCAGCTGATTTCATCCTTACCTGCTTGGCTGTGGCCAGAATCATTCAGCTGTGGGTAACACTTTTGGATTCATTTGTAGTAGGATTAGCGCCACATCTGTATGCCACTGGTAAACTAGTAAAAGTAGTTATTCTTCTTTGGGCTCTAACGAATCACTTAACTACATGGTTTGCCACCTGCCTAAGCATATTCTACTTCTTTAAGATAGCCAATTTCTCTCACTTCTTTTTCATGTGGCTGAAATGGAGAATGAACCGAGTGCTTCTTGTGCTTTTCCTGGCATCTTTCTTCTTATTATCTTTTGACCTCTTAATGCAGGATGCTCTTGGTGAACTGTGGATGAACACCTTTAGAGAACCTGAAAGGAATATGACTTTGCATTTAGATGCAAGTAAAATTTTCTATCTTAAAAGCCTTATTCTTCTCAGCTTGACATATGTTATCCCTTTTCTTCTCTCCTTGGCCTCTTTGCTGCTTTTATTTCTTTCCTTGGTGAGACACACCAAGAATTTCCAAGTCAACCTGAACCACTCGAGAGACTTCAACACAGAGGCCCATAAAAGGGCCATGAAAATGGTGACAACATTTCTCCTCCTCTTCATCATTTACTTTATTTCCACTCTAATTGGAAATTGGATCTTCCTTAAGCTACAGTGGTATGAGGTCATGATGTTTGTCATGGTGGTTCCAACTCTCTTTCCATCGGGCCACTCATTTGTTATAATTTTGGGAAACAGCAAGCTAAGGCAGATTGCCTTCAGACTACTGTGGGGTCTTAAATTCTATAAAAACTAATCAAAACCTTTAGCTTAATAGACATTAAAAAACCTTTCTGTATTCTATGTGGAAATACCTTAATAGAAGACTTTGTATGTTCATTCTTAATTCCCAGTTTTTCTTTTATTAATCCTTTTAAGTTGTTATTAAATTGCACTGGTTTCCCTTACAACATGCTGTTACCTAATCATATTTTCTCAAAGTCATCTGAAAAAATGTTCAATTAAGGAAAATGCCTCTGCTGTAACATTTGCTCTTAACAAAGGATTATTTGGAACCTAAAGAAGAAAGTTTATAAAACTGTACAATGTAATATTAATAAGCATATATGTTCAACACAATTACATATGAATAAATCTAAATGAAATCACAGTCATAGAAAGAGAAAAGAGTAATGCAATTTTCAAGCTAAAGGTAAATTTAAAATTAGAATAGTAAAATGTTTTGTAAAATTTAGAGTGTAATAAGGATAATAAATGTTTATATAAATATAAAAGTATAAATATTAGTCTGATGTTACTAATTTTGGAAAGGATCTGAAACAATTGAAATTTTCATACACCATTCACAGAATTACACATTTGTAAACTAACTTTATGCAACAGTGTGATGTTAAGTAGTTAGGGTGAACATGCTAAACCTAAGACAGTAATTCCAGTCTTATTTTTATACACAAGGAAATCTTTGATATATATGCACCAAAAATGTGCATGTTACTCTTTTTCTTAGCTGAAATTGAGAAGTTTCGTTAACAGTCCATCAGTGATAAAATGAATAATTATATTGTGGCATACTGATACAGATATACTGTGGCAACTGATACAACAATGAAAAGAAACAAATTAGATCCATAACATTTTTTAGTTCTTTGTTAGAGAAGAAAAGACATAGATGTAGAGAAGCAAATTTGTAAAGCATAGTACATATTTTGTGTAATGCTTGAATATATTTGTGTTTATGTATTGCCGCTTTTACTACTATAATAAAATAATCCAGATTCATTCATAAGCGGGAACACAAATAAGCAGATGGGAGAATTTTGCTTGCTAATGGTGCTATTAAATATGAAAGAAGTATACAGACTGTATTATCAAGTAGAGTATATTGACATATCTGTATGAAACTGCAATAAAAGTAAAGTGTTGTTTTGTTTGCCATAAATTTAGAGTAAGAAGAGAAAAAATAACAAGTAAATCACTTTAAATATGTTAGTTTTAATGTTCTTGATGAAGTCATAAGTGCAAGTATTCTTTCAAATTAGCCCTGGTGCTGAGAATGATGTAAGTATCCTAAGACCATAGAGAAGATTGGCAGTGTTTTCTGACACTTAGAAAACTAGATGAATACATATCTATCAGTTAGAGTTCTCCCATTTAGTTGCTGTCATCATTATATTTAATGATTTATATTTGAAAAATTTCATAATAAGTTAAAAAATGTCTAAATAATTTTCTAAAGATCACTGTAGATAACGAAAATAGTGAAGTTCAACTCAAGTTGAATACATTAGAAATTGAGTAGTCTTTAGTTTGTGTATTGCCTGAGCAAATTATTGATAGATAATCTCAAAATTACAGAGTTAAGGCCCCAAACCTTTCTAACATTAGAGGTAGTGAATAAAGACTACTGAAAAATAAAAGCCATGGAATAGAACGATGTCTCTGTGATGATGTATTATATGTTGCTTATTTGAATGGCATGTGGAGATGAAGTTCTGCTCCTTAACTTTTCTGAGTGAGAGCCTGCGGTAATAACCAGGCAGTAGACAAACGGCCATCCAACTTGGTGAAGAATGACTAGATCATGATTTTACCTACTGTGTGGCTAAATTTTGGAAACAGAAGGGAATGCTTCCTATTTTTCCTTAACACTACTAAAATTAAAAGGCTTTCTCTAAGATGTTGGCATCCTGTGTTTTTGTTGTTTTTTTTTTTTTCCAGTTCCTCCACCAAAGATGATTTACAGAAGAGTAAGAGACTGTTCTTATCATTGAAACAGTAGGACTGATAAAATGAATACTCAAAATTAAGAGGTCAACAGATGTATTTAATAACCAATTAGACATTGTTGAAGAACAAATTAGTGAATTAGATGATTACTACCCAGAATGAGAAATAGAGAGACAGAGATGGACAATACAGGCTAGAGGGGAGGGGATATGAAGGTTATAGACAGAAATTCTAACACACTTCTGTATTTCTGAGAAGTAGGAGAGAAAAAATTGGAGTGGAACCAATGTTGCTGAGATTTTTCCAAAATATTCAAGGCATTAATTAAAAAGAAAATTATTGAATCTCAGACAAGATAATGGAGACAATTTAACTTATCAACACCACCAGAAACCAGGAGAAAATCTCTCAAGTAACCAGAGAGAAAGAGTTCAGTTCAGTTCAGTCGCTCAGTCATGTCCGACTCTTTGCGACCCCCTGAATCACAGCACTCCAGGCCTCCCTGTCCATCACCAACTCCCGGAGTTTACTCAAACTCATGCCCATCGAGTCGGTGATGCCATCCAGCCATCTCATCCTCTGTCGTCCCCTTCTCCTCCCACCCCCAATCCCTCCCAGCATCAGGGTCTTTTCCAATGAGTCAACTCTTCAAGAAAGAGTAGATTATATTAAAAGAAACAGCTGTTCGAATGATTTTTCAATGAGATTGGTATGTATCTGGGAGCCAGTTACAGTTTGGCTGATTGTCAGTTTGCATGCATGCTCAGTTATTCAGTAGTGTCTGATTCTCTGTGACTCCAAGGGCCGTAGCCTGCCAAGCTCCTGTGTCCATCAGATTATCCCAGCAAGAATACTGGTTGCCATTCCTGACCAGGGATCAAACTCATGTCTCCTGTGGCTCCTGCATTGACAGGCAGATTCTTTGCCACTGAATCACCTGGGAAGACCCTGATTGTCAGTTTAGGTTAAATCTTTCTGGAAAAACTTGATTCAATGCTTCACTTATTCTCCTTTTGGGACCAGTGTACTCGCCTGGGCATGTTCTCATGGTGATTAAAGATGAGCAAGCCTGGGGCAGCCCCAGTGTGCAAACCATTTAAAACCTATATGATGTGCCTGTAGTGGAGGATGTGCATATGTGTGCATGCATGCTAAGTCGTGTCCCACTCCTTGTGACCCCATGAACTGTAGCCCACCAGGCTCCTCTGTCCATGGGAATTTCCATGCAAAAATACTGGAGTGCCTAGCCATTTCCTTCTCTGGGGATCTTCCCAACCCAGGGATTGAACCTGCATCTCCTGCATTGGCAGGCGGAGTTACTACTGTGCCACTGTGCCACCTGGGAAACCCATGGTGAAGGATACAACAAAATTATTTTCCAAAGGTATAGGTACAGTTAGAATTAAAGAATTTCATGAAAATGAGGCATTCTATCTCAGTATATCCTCTTGATTTTTTCACACTTCTCTCATATACATAACATGCTCATTTCTATCTGAGCATGTCCAAAATCTCATTCAGTTACACTGTTATCCTTGAATTCCAGGATCTTATGATCTTTATCCTGTTTAGCTATGTCTTCTCTTCATCTGGTAATCAAGAAACTAAATAGACAAGTTATCTACCTGACAAAGATCTGTAATCTGATTCTGTCATGCTTGGTGGTGACCCACAGGTATCTTAATCTTCACTCCTTTCATTCTCCTTTCTTTTTGCCCCTCTGATTGGATGATCTCTACTGCCTTGTCTTTGAGTTCAGGGAGATTTTTTCCTCTTGACTAGTCTGTTGAACTTTTCTATTAAACTTTTTTTAGTTCAATAATCAGATTTTTCAGCTCTATGATTTCTGTTTGGTACTTTTTATTGTTATTTTTCTATTTTTAATGATACATTTATCTCCATACACTTTTTCTCTCTTGCCTCCCTCCTCACACCATGAGACTTGTGGGATCTTAATTCCCTGACCAGGGATTGAACCTAGGCCCTCAGCAGTGGAAGCGTGGAGTCCTAACCACTAGGCTGCAAGTGAATTCCCTGTTTGGTACCTTTTAATATTTTCTGTTTGCTGAAATTTTTATTTTGTTCAAACACTGCTCTGCAGACCTCAGTGAGCATCTTTATGACCTTTATTTTGAACTCTCTATCTAGTAAATAAGTCACTTATCTCCCTTTTATTAAGATTGATTTCTAGTGATTTATCCCATACTTTTGTTTGAAATGTACTCCCCTATTTCTTCATTTTCCTTGACTGTGTTGGTCTTTACACATTAGATGAAACAGCCCCCTCCTAGTGTCGACTGACTTGCCTCATATAGGAGATGAACCTTATCAGTCAGCCTGCACTGAGAACCTGGTTGCCGCTTAAGGTTTTGTGATCATCCAAGCTTCTATCTTTGTTCTTCATGGCTCCTAGTACACGAAGATGTGTCAAGACCTATCAATGTCCCAAACCTGGTCAGGCTCCCAGGTAAGTACTAATTGTCTTCCCCTTTAGCTCCCCGATGCAGGCTAATTGGAAACCCAACATTTAGGTCTTTTTTAGCCGAAAAAGTGAGAACATTAAACAGTCTAGCCCATATCAGGGAGAAATTGTGAGCTGGGTGTTTTTGCTGACTCACTCTGTGCTGAGCCAGAAGGAACAGTCCCGGGAGTGCCTGTGCCCCAAGTATAACTGCCTGCTTGTTTTGTGTAGTCCTGTCTTTTGTGGGGTTTTGAATGCTGAGCGCTCTTAGCTCTCAGAGCTATATCATTTGAGAGCCAATCCCTTGGGTAGCAGCTGGGGTGGTTCTGGTGCTAGATGTGTGGACATTCATTTTATTACTGGAGTGATCTGGCTCCTGCTCTTCAGACTCTGGAGGATCCCAGTCAGCTTCCCACCCCCATCCCCCTACAGACTGATTTTAATCTGGAATCACAGGCAGCAGCTGGGAAAGCATGCATTCTAATTCCTTCCAGGAAAAACTGGATGGTGGACATATTTGCCTACTCCCTCTGCACCAAATTTGGGGGATAGATTTCTGTGGAAAGTGCTTGAGTGCTGTTTGAAAATTGTTTTTCTTTTTTTTTAATTTAATGCTATTCTGTGTAAGTCATGAATGCTGAGCCCTGTTGGTTATCAGAACTAGGTGATTTCAAGGACTAGTTACTTGGGTAGCAGTTGCAGAATTTGGGGTGCTAGATGCAAGGACAAACTCCTGCCAGGAAAAAGCTGGCAACTTGATACTATTGCATGAGCTGGAGGAGAATGCTGGGAAAGTGCCCACCAGCTCTTTTGGTCTCCAGGATGCTTTCAGTCAGTACCTAGTTGTAGTCTGATCAGAAGCCAGACCCTCAGGCAGCAACGGTCCCCAGTATGCAAACTCCTCCCAGGAAAACAATAGGAGATGGGCATTTTGCCTGTTCCCTCTGTGCCAAGGTTGACAGCATAGCTGTAAGACATGCTTGCACACCCATTTAAATCTTGCTTCTTTGCTTCAGTCCTATGAGACTCCTGAATGCAGAGCCCCATTGGATATCTGAGCTAGTTGATTTCAGGTCTTATCCCTTAGATGCTATCCCTCAGCCATAAACGTTGGGGCACAGAATGTGTAGACAAGTTCCTTCCGGGGAGAAGCTGGTGATTTTATTTTATTATTGAAGCAAGTCAGAAGGAGAATGCAGGGGATGTGCCCACTGGCTCTTCTTAAAAATTATTTATTTATATGTAATTGAAGTGAAGTTTATTTACAACATTGTATTAGTTTCAGGTGTTTCAGCATAGTGATTCAATGATATATATATATGTATCACTGAAGATATATATGTATCACTGAATATATATATCATTGAATATATATTGCTGAATATATATAGTTTTTCATTTCTTTCCTCTTATAACTTATTACAAAATATTGAATATAATTTCCTATGCCATACTGTAGGTCTTTGTCAGTTATCTTTTTTTCATACATTAAAATTTATTTTAAATATAATTTATTTTATCCAACATATTATCATTTCAACATATAATAAATATTTTAATTTTTTAATCATTCTATTTTGCATTGAAATATGGCTGATTAACAATGTTATGATAGTTTCAGGTGGGTTATCTATTTTATATATAGTAGCTTGTATGTGTACTCCCAATCTGTTTACTTATCCCTCCCTCCAACCCCTTTTTCCTTCAGTAACCTTGTTTGTGTTCTATGTATGTGGATATATTTCTGTTTTGTAAATAAGCTCATTTGTATCTCTTCTTTTGGGTTTCACATGTAAGTAATATCATATGATATTTGTATAAAATATTGGCTGTGCACAAATTAGAACCAGAACCAAACTTGGCCAACATTCAAAATCAAAAATAAAAGCACAGATTCAGGAAGAAAAGAGAAACACGGAGTTGGTGAAAATCCAATTCTGCTGCTTCTCAGGACATACTCAGAGCCTGGAAAAGACATGCCTGGGCTTGCATAGCCCACAACAGGCTTCTCTGGGGCCACATAGTTTAGTTGGTTGACTCTAACATGTGTGACGTGTGCCACATGTGTCCACTTGGGTGTATGGGTATATCCTGACCATGAAAAGAGTCAAAGTATAATTTTCAAAAAAGTAAAAAACATGGAGTCTTCTAAATATATAAAAGTACAATGTGTCAAAAGTTTCTTTAACTCATCTATGTGGAAAATAACAATGCTAAGGTTGATTCCATATCTCTGACTTTCCATGTGGGATCAGATCTTCTTGAAGTGGACCTTTTGGAATTTCCATTAGTGAGGTCAAGCCAGATTTTTTTTTTCTGAAAATGTCCATTTTTCTCTTGTTTATATTTATTGTATTTACTTTTAATATTAACTTTAGTGAGGTAAAATTTACAAATAGAAAAATATGCTCTCTTTAAGTATATAGTCTGATGAGCTTTAACTGTGTATGCATCTTTGAAACAATAACCAAGATAGAGAGTAATTTTTTCACCCCCCTGAAGTTATTTCATGCCCTTTTTAGATCAGGTTCCAGACAACTGCTTTTGTGCTTTCTGTCTTAGTTTTGCTTGTTTTAGAAATCATATCATACATAGAGGTTTCAGTTTTGGGTTTTTTTTTTTTTTTTTTTTTTGTCTAGCTCTTTTTTCAATCATATTTTTTGAGACTAATTTGTATTGTTGTGTATATGAGTAATTTCTTTTATTGCTGAGTGCTATTTCACTTTATGAATGTTCATAATTTTCTCTTTCATCACCTTGTTGATATAAATAGGTTGTTTTTAGTAATGGATTTAATAAGTAAAGTTGGTGTTAACATTCTTGTATCAGTCTTTTTGTGGACATACTTTGATTTATTTTCAATGAGTATATATATATAAGAGTGGAATAGCTGGATAGTGGGCAATGTGCTTGTGTGTGGTCAGGCCACTGAAGATGGCCATTCTCTTGTTCTCTGTACATCCCCTGCCTGATCACTGCCTGCTTCACCTACATGTTATGCACATGACTGACTTTTTTATGTACTTGCCCCAGGCCCCAGCTAGTAATAGCTTATTAAAGGGGTTGTGAGGGGGCGTGCCCATCTGCTGGTTTCCCTGGTAACTAATAAACCCATCTGACATCAATCGGCAATCTCCTTTTGTCCTCAGTTGTGAAACCTGCAGCTATGTCCTGCCCGCCATCTGCTACAGGGGGATGTCACTCCAGGACCTTGCTTCAGACATATAAGCTCCTTCATCCACTAAACCATTCATGTCTCTGTTACTGACTCCAGGCCCTGTTTCTGGTTCTAAAACTGGGCAAGTGTAGGCTTTGTAGGTCTGTGGGGCACAGCCCAACAGTATTTGTAGCCTTTCTAGGAACAGTCAAATAATTCTCCAAGGTGACTGTATTCTTTAGTGCTCAGCAGGAATTTATGAGTGTTCCAGTTGTTTCACATCATTGCTGAAATCTGGCCGTCAGTTTCTTTATTTTCAGCACCCTAGTGGGTTTGAAGTGATATTTCATTGTAGTTTAAATTTGCATTTCCCTTGTATGTAATGATACTAAGCACTTTTTTTATTGGTTTATTGTATCTTCTTTTGTTGAGGGTCTTTTGAAATCTTTTTCCTACTTCCCTTAAATTGAGATGATTGTCTTTTAGTATTGAGTTAAAGGAATGTTTTATATATATATATATATATATATATATATATATATATATATATATATGTATGTATATGCTGCTACGTCGCTTCAGTCATGTCCGACTCTGTGCGACCCCATAGACAGCAGCCCACCAGGCTCCGCTGTCCCTGGGATTCTCCAAGCAAGAACACTGGAGTGGGTTGCAGTTTCCTTTTCCAAATATATATATATATATATAGTAAATAATATATAATATATATGTGTGTGTGTACTTTGTAATATATATGTATGTTTGTTCTCTCTATAACAAATATTTTTGTTGTCTTTTTAGTGTCTTTATAGTCTAGTTTCTTTACAGTGATCATTGCTTTTATTAACTTTTTGTGTGTGCACATGTGTGTGTGCTTATATGAGTCCTAGCTAAGAAATCTTTCCTTATTCCAAGGTCACAAAAATATCCAATTTCTTATAGATGCATTATTTTTTTATATTTAGATCTATGACCACCTCAAATTGTTATTTTTTTAATGATGAGAGGTAGAGGTTGAAGATAATTTTCTTATACTGTTATTCAATTTCCCAGAATCATTTATTTAAGAGAAATTTATTTTTTTAATTTTATTTATTTATTTATTTATTTTATTTATTTTTTTTTTTTAAATTTTTATTAGTTGGAGGCTAATTACTTTACATCAAGAGAAATTTATTTTTGATTGAATTGTTTTAGCTCTTTTGTTGAAGGTGAATTGACCATACATGTGTGGGTCAATCCTCAACAAGGAAAGATAGCTCTATTCAATCCTGCCCACAGTTTGAAGGACACATACTTCAATTTCTCATTTCCCCTTCTCCAACCCCTGGTGGCCACTAATCTGCTTTCTATTTTAGTGGATTTTCTGACTCCAGATAAATGGAATCATAATATGAGGTCTTTTGTGACTGACTTCTTTCATTTAGTGTGTTTTTAAGATTCATGATGTTGTAGTGTATTTCAGAACTTAATGGCTAAATTATATTCCATTATACAGACACATTGGGGGCTTCCCTGGTGGCTCAGATGGTATAGAATCTGCCTGCAATGCAGGAGAGCTGGGTTCAACCTCTGGGTCGGGTAGGTCCCCTGGAGAAGGAAATAGCAACCCACTCCAGTATTCTTGCCTGGAGAACCCCAGGGATAGAGGAGCCTCATGGGTGACAGTCCGTGGGATCACAAAGAGTTGGACACGACTGAGCAACTAACACACTGTGTGGATCAATCACTAGATACTCTGACCTATCCACTGATTTATTTGTATAAGGAAATGGCAACACCACATTGATTTAATTACTGTGGCTCTCATCTAAAAGTCAGATGTGTATTTTACAAAGCAAAAGTTTTCAATTTTTATATAGTCTGATCTATTAATTTTTAAATTTAGTGCATCATGCTTTTGCTGTTGTATCTAAAAATCTGCCTAGCCCTAATTTGCAAAAGTTTTCTCCTGTGTTTTATTCTAAAAGTTTTATAGGTTAATTCATGTTTAGGCCTCTGATCTATTTTAATTTTTGCATAAGGTATGAAGTAAGGATCTAAATTCAACTTTATTCATGTGGATATCCAGTTTTTCCAGCATCATTTCTTAAAAAAAATAAAATCATTTCACCTTTAAACAGACATGGTATCTTTTTGGAAGCCAGTTGACTACAATGGTAAGGGCCAATTTCTGAACTCCAGATGTGTTTCGTTGATACATATGTCTATCTTTAAGTGAATACCACACTCTCTTGACTAATGCTGCTTTGTAGCAAGCTTTGAAATCAGGAACTATAATCCTGCAACTTTTTTTTTTAATTCTCTTTTCTTTTCTGGGCATTTTGCATTTCCATATATACTTTAGGAATAATTTTTAACTTTCTACAAAAATAGCCTTCTAGGATTTGATAGAGATTGTATTAAATATACAGACCATCTCTTCACCTGAAGATTCCCCTCTTACTGAATTTTAGCTGGTGCTTCTTCCTTGCATAGCTCTGCGGTGTATTTATAACAGTTTTAGGGTTAATTTCTGGTATCTCAGTTGCTGCAGGAGGAAATCTTGCCTTTTTAAACCTGCTACGTTTGTAATATCTACTAACATGTGATTAAATGAGTCAGAATTGTCTCTGCCTGCTCTCTACCAGATAGATACAACTGGAAGTACTTCACACAAATAATACACTAACTCACAAAGACCACCTGAAGAGCATAATGTTATCATTTGCATTTTACTGAGGATTGTAATGAGGGAAAGGATTGTTTTAAAATTGAGTCCAAGATCGGAATCATGTGATGTAGAGAATCTGGGTTATCCTTTCTAGAAATCCGGCTCCAAGATACTATGCTGCACACAAATTAGAGTATAAAAGCTGGAACTGAATAAAATCTAAGGGAAGAAGGTCATCGTAACATCTATTAACCTTTAAAATATTTAATAGTCTGATAACTGAACAGGGAAAATAAAACTGAACACTTAGGCAGAGAGAAGCCTAGCCTTTACAGTGGGGATTAAATGTACTTTTTAAGTTTCTGAGGAATATTTATAGAATTCTTGAATATTTTAAATTAAATAATTGATACTTACATATACTTCAAAAGACTCAGGAAAGAAACTTTATCAAAAGCCTAACCATGAGATATATGATAACTATTAATAATGGGATGAAAAGCCTGAATGAGAGAAAAGTTTTTTTTAAGGGCAGATTGCCTCTCTAAGACTCATTTTCTATTTTGGAAATTATAGGACAATAATAACTTGTATCCATGAAATATGGGTATGTATGTCTGTGTGTACCTTTATGATCTTGTAAACCATAAACTATATGTAAATGCTGTTTATCAACAACTGGCCTTTAATGGCAACCTACTCCAGTGTTCTTGCCTGGAGAATCCCAGGGACGGGGGAGCCTGGTGGGCTGCCGTCTATGGGGTCGCACAGAGTCGGACACGACTGAAGAGACTTAGCAGCAGCAGCCTTTAAAGAGTATTCAGCTTATAAGGATTCCCAAGAAAACTTTGATATTTTGATAGAAAAAGACTGAATTCTTTCTACATAATTCTGACATTACAGAAATTCATAATGGTGAAGATCTTATTTACGACCAAGTTCCATCTAACAAAAAAGTCACTGTATATTCTACGTATTGGGTTTTAAAATTTTACTGTATGACAAGTAAAGCTGATGAACACAAATTATGGAGATGTGAAACAAGAAATAAATTGCAAAGCAGTGAAAGAGGATATGGTTTTATTTGCATGTTAGCAAATGAGAATTCAACTTTCACTTCAACACGAATATGAATATTTCAGGCTACAGCAAGGTCATAAAGTGTGTAAATAGAAGTTAATTTGAGCTACCAGGGAATAACAGTGATTTTCATCATGTCAACATTGAGCTCTTCCATTAGCATACCTCATGCTTTCCTGCCTGACACTGGCCACAGAATTTAAAAGAAATAAAGACTTTACCACATATCAAGGAAAATTAGCTCATATAGAGTCTGTGGTCAGAATATTAAAGAAATCTTGACTGATAATATTGGACTTATCTATTTTTCTACAGATGATAACTTTATTACATTTTTTTCCATTCTAGTAATAGAATTTATTCTAAGAAATTTTGCTGGTGGTTTCATGTCACTGGTGAACTGCATTGACTGGTCAAAAGACAAAAAATCTCCTCAGCAGATGGGATTCTCACTGCTCTAGCAGTCTCCAGAATCAGTTTGCTCTGGGTAACATTAAGAAACTGGTATATAAATGTGTTTAATCCCAGCTTTAGACAATTTAGGGGCAAGAATTATTATTATTGCCTGGATAATAAGCAACTCTTTTGGCATCTGGCTTGCTGCTATCCTCAGCATATTTTATTTGCTCAAGATAGCCAATTCTCCAATATTATTTTTCTTTACCTAAAATGGAGAATTAAAAGCAGAACCAATTTGTTCTGCTTGGTTTTATTAATTCATGATGTAGACGTAAATAAGACTATCCAGACAAATGACTATGAAGGAAACATCACTCAGAAGACCAAGCTGAGGGACATTTTACACCTTTGAAATACGACTGTTCATGCTAGTAAACATCACACCCTTTGCTATGTCCCTGACATCTTTTCTGTTGTCAATCTTTTCCCCGTGGAAACATCTCAGGATGATGCAACTCAGTGGTAAAGGATCCCAAGATCCCAGCACCAAGGTCCATATAAAAGCAGATGGATTTTCTATTCAGATGGATTTTTATTTCTATTTGCCATTTACTTCCTGGCTCTAAATTTCTAATTGGAGTTCTAGTAGGCAATGAAACAACTTAGTTATCATGGCATGCCAGGCTTTTGGAATCATATGTCCTTCACTTATCCTGATATGGGGAAAGCAGATACTAAGACAGTCTTTCCTGTCATTTCTGCAGCTGCTGAGCTGTTGGCTGAAAGAAAGGAAATAAGTGGGAATAATATGTCGTCTAGCAGAAAACAAACTATGATCTTTATAAACTTTGTATGTGTATGACTATAATTAATAATGATGGTACAAAAAAGGAAGACTAAATTTACTACAGATAGGTAAAACACTTAAAAATTCAAATTGTATGAAAAGGATGAAGAAAAATCACATGAAGGAGAAAATCTATAGCCAAGACCTGTGGTTAATGATGTTACACATTTCTGTATTAGGATTCTTATTAGGTAAATATATACATAGTCAAAAGTGAAGAGTCTTTTGACTTCACTAAGCCTTCACTAAGGCTCCATAGAAAAATTTCTATGACTCGAAGGCTTTTTTATTATGTGATTTAATTTCCTTTTCCAGCCTTACTTTCATTCAGATTCATTTATTCAAGATATTAAAATAAAAAACAAAGTGTGAAATATGAATATATACACATTTATGTAAGATTTAGTTCCTAAGCAGAAAATTTATTTTTCTTTAACAAGCACTGTATATACCTTATAATCTCTTAATACTCTCATGTATATTAAGATAACTTATTGATAATGTTCATCTTTAATAAAGTAAATCAGATGCTAACCTCCAGTTTGGGAATAATTTTACTGAATAACTTGATTAAACTGGCACAGTGGATTTTCATGGAGAATCATAAAGAATAGATATCCTGAATTTATCCTAAATAATCATAAAATTATGAAATACTTTTAATAAAGATTAAAAAGTGACGCTAATATGTTCAGCAGCATTATTATGAGTATAATCCATTAACAATAGAATGGATCAATAAAAGTGGTAAATTCATCCAGTTGAATACTATTCAACAACAAAAATAAACTATAATTGCATACCACCATGTGAATGATTATTTCATATAAAATGTATTTCATCCTAAAATCTAGTTGCTGGCACAACTAAACTATAAGCATGCCTTATGTATTTCATTTCACTCTATTGTGTTTCTTTTTTTTTTTACAAACGGCAAGTTGTGGCAATCCTGCATCAAGCAAGTATATTGGTGTCATTTTCCCAACAGTATTTGCTCACTTAGTGTCTCTGGGTCACACTTGGATAATTCTAACAACATTTCAAACATATTCATTATTATAGTATTTATGAAGTGGATTAGTGATCAGTGATCCTTGGTGTTACTAGCTAAAGGCTCAGATGATGATGAGTATTTTTTGCAATAAAATATTTTTAAGTTATGGTATGCACATTTTTTGTATATAATACTATTGAACACTTAACAGATTATAGTATAAACATAACAATTCTATGCACTAAAAAAAAAATGTGTGACTTCTTTGTTATATTTGCTTTATTGTGGTGGTCTGGAGCTGAACCTGCAATATCTCCAAGATGTGCCTGTATAATATCTAGAAATCATATGTAGGTAATTAAACAACAAAGAAAGCTATAGAAATTACTTCCACACAGGATAATGATTTCTGTTTGGGAGTCAAGCAGGTGGTGTGATCAGGAAGAGGCATAAGATGAGTTTCACTTTTTAAAATCCTGGATGGCGTTAAACATCAGTGTCTAATGTAGGAGAATTTATTTAACTATATATTCTCTACCTCTTTATCATATCCCATTTTGAAGAGTTATTATTATTATTTACTTTATTCTAGAAAAACATACTATCATATGTTTTACTTTTGCATATAAGATTGAAGGCAGGAGAAGGGAGCGACAGAAGATGAGACAGTTGGATGGCATCACCAATGTGATGGACATGAGTTTGAGTAGGCTCCAGGAGTTAGTGATGGACAGGGAAGCCTGGTGTGCTGCAGTCCACGGGGTCACAAAGAGTTGGACACGACTGAGCAACTGAACTGGACTGAATATTAAAAATCCCACCATCCATTGTTATTGTTTTTAAAAGTTATCTTTAAAAAAATTTTTTTTAAGGAGAATCTTATATATTTACCCATATAGTTACCATATATAATGCTATTTATATCTTTGTGTTGATTCTTATTTCCATTTTGTATTATTTTCATTCTGCCTGGAAGAGGTCCTTATAGTGTGGATATGCTGGTTGTGTGCTCATTTTGTTTTCTGTTGGAAAAAGCCTGTATTTCTCCTTCAGTTTTGAAAAATATTTTGTCTGGGTATTCTAGGTTGAGAGATTTTTTTCCTATTTAAGTATTTTAAAGATGATGCTACAGCAAATTCTTGGTTATGCTATTTCTGAAGGGAAATCTATCCTTATTTGTTCCTCTGACCATAACATCTTTTTATCTGGCTACTGTTAATATTTTCCCTTTAAAACTACTTTTGATAAATCTGATTATGATGTGTCTTGGTGTATTTTTGTTTTGTTTCTTGTGCCTGGAGTGTGCTGAGATTCTTGGGTCTGTGGATTTATATTTATCATCATATGTATAAAAATTTTGGTCATTATTTCTTCTATCTAGCCCCACATTTTAGGCCACTCTAGCTACACATCCATAAGGCACCTTAAACTGCTCCAAAGATCAATGATGCCTCCTTTTTTTTTTTTCAAACTTCTATTATTTCTTGTATTTCATTTTGGATAGTTTCTACTGCTACGTCTTCATGTTCATTGATTTTTTTCTTATAGTGTCAAATCTATTAATCCCATTAGTGCCTTTTGCATCTCAGATATTGTAGTTTTAATCTCTAGAAACTCAATTTGAGGTTTTTTTAAAATACCCTCTTTGTATCTTAACTTTTTGGATACCTGGAATATAGTTATAATAACTGTTTCAATGTAATGTCCTCCTCTGCTAACTCTAATATCTGCAACAGTATTAACTTGCCCTTTGTTTGTTTTTTTCTTATTTTGGGTCATATTTTACTGCTTTTTGCAGACCTGATACTCTATAACTTGATATCAGGAATTATGAATTTGACCCTATTGAGTTAAATGCTGGAAGTTTTTACATTCCTATAGTTATTCATAAGCTTTGTTCTGAGATGCAATTAAATTACTGGGATTTAATCCTTTTGGGTTATGCTTTTAAGATGTGTTAGACAGGACCAACAGCAGTGTTAAAAGGAGCTAATTGCTTTCCATCATTGAGGAAATGCTTTTCTAGTCATTCAATCCAATGCCCTGTGAAATGTGTATTTTTCCAAAGTCTTATTCCATTTTGCCTGCTATAACAAAAATACCCAAAGACCGGGTGGTTTATAAACAACAGAAATCTATTTCTCACAGTCCTAGAGGCTGGAAGTCCAGGCTCAAGGAGCTGGCAGTTTTGCTGTATGATGAGATCCCACTTCTTGGTTCACAGATGTCCACCTCCTGCGTCCTTACGTGGAAGAAGGGCCAAGGGACCCCTCTGAAGTGGCTTTTCTTAACTGATGTACATTTGGTTTATGATATTATTAATTTCAGCTGTGCAATATAGAGATACAAAATTTTTATAGATTATACTCTATTTAACATTATAAAATATTGGCTGTATTCCCTGTGCTGTACAATATATCCTTGAAGCTTGTTTATTTTTTACACAGTAGCTTGTACCTCTTAATCTCCTACTCTGATCTTGCTTCCCCCTTTCCCTTCCCCACTACTCTATTTCTGTGAGTCTGTTTCTTTTATGTTCTATTCACTAGTTTGTGGTGTTTTTTATATTTCACCTATGAGTGATATCATACAGAACTTGTCTTTATCTGACTTCTTTCACTAAGCATTGTACCCTCCATGTCCATTCACATTGTTTCAGGTGAGAAAATTCCATTCTTTATTATGACTGAGTAGCTTTTCAATTTATAAGGATCCTACTTCCATTTATGAAGACTCCACAGTCATAAACTAATCACCCAATGGCCCCACCTCAAATACCAACACACTGGGAGTTAGGAGTTAACAGATAAATTTGAAGAGGGTAGAACTCTCAGTCTGTAGCATGTAATCTTACCGGTAGGGATAGGTATTCTTCTTACCCTTTGTGTCCAGGGCACTGTTTTCTCATTCACGTGTATGACCTTGCTGACAACTATTGGTGAGTGCTATTACTAAGTGGGGAAGAGACACAAAGTGAGGACAGTTTATGCTCTGTAGATGATTTTCTTCTCTTTTCTTTATTGCACATATATGGCTTTAACTGAGAGAATGTTGTGGGATAAAGATAGTTCTCTCACTTCTCAAAAGCCCTTTAAATGGTTTTAAGTATTAAATAATACAAAGATTAATAATGTTTTAAAGTATTTTGCTGTCTAATATGATTTTTAACATCAAGAAAAGCTTCATAAGTATTAATGAGGGATTAAAATCTGAGCTATTAGAGAAAAAAATAAGAAGCTTTAAATCCAAATGAGGCTCCCTGCATTGCATTTTTAAAAATTAATTAATTACTTTTAATTGGAGGCTAATTACTTTACAAATTGTAGTGGTTTTTGCCATACATTGACATGAATCTGCCATGAGTGTACACGTGTCCCCCATCCTGAACACCCTTCCCACCTCCACCTCCCTCCCATCCCATCCTTCAAGGTTGTCCCAGCGCATTGGCTTTGAGTGCCCTGTTTCATGCATTGAACTTGGACTGGTCATCTATTTCACATATGGTAATATACATTTTTTAAAGTTATTGGTCATAACGCAAATTGGTGAACAAGTTGGGTGGAGATTAAATAAAGCAAGCAGTGCAAAATAAACAGAATATGCATTTATTTGCATGTTAGCAAATGAGATTTCAGTTTTTCTTTCACCATCAAGTATGAGAAATTTCAGTTTACATTGAGAACACACAGTACTTGGCTCAGAGTGTAGCTAACTGTCTGCTGCTGCTGCTGCTGCTGGTGCTAAGTCACTTCAGTCGTGTCCAACTCTGTGAGACCCCATAGACAGCAGCCCACCAAGCTACCCCGTCCCTGGGATTCTCCAGGCAAGACACTGGAGTGGGTTGCTATTTCCTTCTCTGTCTGGGAGAAAACAATTCTTACAAAGAGAGCTATGTGCCCATTCATCAATACCTCTTAGGTGCTTTCTGATTTGGTCTTTAGCTTACAATTTTTTAAAGGAAGAAACTAACCACATATCTCATAAATAAGGGTATACATATACCATTTAAACCTAGTCAAGAAATGGTCAATATTGCAAGTAGAGACTGAAGATCTCTTTTTGCAGACATGGCAGATTCCTTAGAAAACATCTTTATCATTTTAATAAATTCAGAATTCATAATTGGTATTCTGGGGAATGGATTCATAACACTGGTGAACTGCATTGACTGGATCAAGATGCAAAAGATCTCCTTGGCTGATCGAATCCTCACTGCTTTGGCACTTTCCAGAATTGGTCTGATTTTGGTAATGATGGTGAGTTGGTTTACAAAGGAGTCTTATCCATTTTCATCTTTAGACATAAAGAGAAATAAAGTCATACTTTTTAGTATTGCTGGGCTCTTGGTCAATCATTTTAGTGTTTGGCTTGCCACAGGCCTCAGCCTCTTTTATTTCCTCAAGATAGCCAATTTTTTGAATGCTATTTTTCTTCACCTAAAGTTTAGAATTGGAATGGTAGTTATGGTAATTTTTCTGGGGACATTAGTGTTGCTGCCTTTAAGTCTTACTCTGGTGAGCATCTATATTAATATCAAGATACATCTGTATGAAAGAAATATGACTTTGAATTCTAAAAACAGTGACACTGAAACCTTTTCCAAATTAATTATCTTCACCGTGGAATCTTTCTTACCCTTTACTATATCCCTGAGTTGTTTTCTCCTGTTAATGTTCTCCCAACCGAAACATATCAAGAAGATGAGGAGCCATGCAATAGGGTTCAGAGATCCCAGCTGCAAAGCCCACGTCAGAGCCATGATCATGGTGATATCTTTTCCCATACAACTTGCCATTCACTTTCTGTCTCATCTCATGACAACTTTTTATCACAATGTGATGCAAAGTGAACTGGCCTTTATGTTTGCTGAAGCTCTTGGAACTATTTATCCTTCAGTCCACTTATTTATCCTGATTCTGGGAAATGACAAGCTAAGAAAAGCTTCACTTTTGGTGCTGTGGCAGTTGAGGTGTGGCTGAAAGCTAGGAATACTTCAAATTCATAGACAATTCTGGAGAGCATAACATATATTCTAAGAAGAAAAAGTTGAAGAATATTTTTTTTACCATTCTTCTAGGTTCTTCTGTAATGCATGATAGTGAATATTTTTAAGTGTTTATCTGCAATAGGGTCTTTCCATGCTTATTAAATGTTAGTTACATGTATATATACATATATATATATATACACACACACACACATATATATATGTATATGTATTTAACATATAAAGTGAAAAGTTAAATGGACTATCTATAAGAACTTTTGTCAGCACCAATGGTATAAATAGTATTTCAGTTTTTACTTCTTTGGAAATTTTCAATTAAAATGTCAAAAAGATACATGATAGACATATATTTACTAAAATGTGAAAGTTATATTTTTATGCATATTGGTTTTCCAATTACAAGAATTAATTTACAAATATTTGTCAGATTTTCCTCAGAATCGTGGAGCAACTTATATTTCACTTACTTGTTTACTTTATTACCTTTTCATTCAATGATTCGTGAAATGTATATTTATAAATTACCAGGAAATTGCAAATTTTCTTAGGAATTCATTGATTTATATGTCCCACTGTAATCTTTAAATACATACACAATTTAGACTATGATGCATAAATTTCCAATGTTTTCAATTATAGTTGTCATTGAGCTTGAAATCTTAATTCTTTGTTTTGTTTTTTAAATGTATATTTTACCTGATCGTGTACTTCTACGTTATTGGTGAGTGGAAAACAGGACATTAAGACGTGACTTTTCTAGGACTGATTTAATTGTGTGAAGAAGATTAGACTTAATTTAATATGTCAAAATTTACTTACAATCAAACTAGTCAATCCTAAAGGAAATCAATCCTGAATACTCATTGGAAGGACTGATGCTGAAGCTGAAGCTCCAATACTTTGGCCATCTGGTGAGAAGAGCTGACCCGCTGGAAAAGACTTGTTGCTGGGAAAGACTGTAGGAAGGAGGAGAGAAGGGTGACAGAGGCTGAGATGGTTGGATGGCACCACCAACCCAATGGACACGAGTTTGAGCAAACTCTGGGAGATGGTGATGGACAGGGAAGTCTGGCATGCTGCAGTTCATCAGGTCACAAAGCGTTGGTCACAACTTATCAAATGAACAACAACTTAAAATCAAGTTCAAAAGAGAGATAAAGGATAAACTTGGTCAGGTAGTAATGTTAACTTATGAATATAATGAAGTGTTATCTATTAGCCTCTGTGTCTATAGTAAAATGTGTGATCTGTAAGACCAACAAACTTGGTAGTCTTGTTCATTAGTGAGCCTGAGGACCTAAAAGAGATCTTGGTATACAAAGTAGTTCAATAAATATTTGATCAGTTAGTAAGTGAATGAGTAACTGAATGAACTATATATACTAGAATTGGGAAAACAAGCTTGGCCTTATTCATCAAACCTGAAGACTGCATATTGCAGAGATTTCTCAGACTCAGTTTATAAACTTGAACTTCATGAGTTCAAGCACTTCTAGCACCTGCAACAGCAGACTCTTGTGATGTAGACAATATATCACCAGGGGAGCACACCACAGGAAAGAAGCTGGTTTTCTAATCTAAAAGGAAATAAATCAGAACTGTGAAAAAAATCAAGTGGTTGCCATCAATACATCTTTTGATTCCTTTATGAATGGTTTCTTTCTTATGATATTTGCTGGCTGCTTATTGTGTAATCACAAAGATTTTAAAAATTGCATTAGTAACCAATTATGATATTAACTTGTTACAATGTGTTTTCTTTCTTTTTGTCTTTAGTTGATTCTCTGTCCTTTTATGGATAGTAAAACACATCTGTATGTAGTGACAATTTTACTCTTTCAATTTGAATACATGTTCTCTCTTTTACATACTGCTTTGTCTAATGGTAAATAAGACTATCCACTATATTGATAGGCATCTTTATTTTGTTCCTTTTTTATTAGAAGGCAACAGACAACAGTGGTGTTCTTTGAGATGATCATAATTTCCCCCACTTCTGATTTATTAAAAGAAATAAGGAACATCCCTTAATATTTTTGGAATAAAGCCTGCTTGATCATCATCTAACTAGTAATTTGTTTGTACCCACTTGAATCAAGTAAGCACTTGAATTTGTTTGACAATGTTTTATTTCTTCAAGTGAGATCTATTAGTTATTACCCTTATTAGGGTGTTCATATAGGGATTGTTTCTTTTTATTTAAAAACTTTGGCTATTTCTCTTCAATATTTTGCATATGTTGTCATATTAAAGAACTATTATTCGAGGAAATCTACTATGAAGCCATGTGTATACAGCAATTTTGAGGAAGAGTCAATTCTCTGTTGAATTTCATGATATTTTACTTGGATTTTTAAGTACTTTAACATATGTTTAATATACTTTAATGCCATTTTGTACATCATAACTCATTTTGTACTTTTTATCTATAGAAACTGCCCATATTCCACTTTAAGTTTTTTTTCAGTATGTAGGAAAAAAATGTCTCCCCTAAACACTTTTCTTGAGCTTTACCTAATTACTCCTAAGATGGTATTCCTTCTGTCATCAAGGTATTTTGACCGACTTTCAATTTTATGGTATCTTCAAGAAGTTACTACTGTTAGTCTCAAATTTATGAGTAATTTTCTTTCACCCATTATAGCTTTTATTTATTTTAATTAACTGTTATTTCTACTCTCTCAAGTTTATTTTATTTCTCCTTTTCTAATTATTTGAATTTACTTCTTAATTTATTTTCAGTATTCTTTCTTGGTTTGTAAAGTCATCCAGTGTTAGTTAAAGTTTCTTCATCATGTCTGACTCTCTGCAACTCCATGGACTATAGCCTGCCAGTCTCCTTTTTCCATGGAATTGTCCAGGCAAGAATACTGGAGTGGGTTGTCATTCCCTTTTCAGGAGATCTTCCTGACACAGGGACTGAATCTGGATCTCCTGCATTGTAGATAGGTTCTTTAGCTGCTGAGCCACTAACATCATCCACCATCCTCTAACTATTATTTCAGTTGAATCACGTAAGTTTCCACATGTTTGTTCACACTATTTTATTTTCAGAATTGTCAGTGAATTTCAGTTTTATCTTTGACTAAGTGTTTCAGTTCAGTTCAGTTCAGTCACTCAGTAGTGTCCAACTCTTTGCAATCCCATGGACTGCAGCCGGCCAGGCCTTCCTGTCCATCACCAACTCTCAGAGTTTACTCAAACTCATGTCCATTGAGTCTGTGATGCAATCCAACCATCTCATCTTCTGTTATTCCCTTCTCCTCCCACCTTCAATCTTTCCCAGCATCAGGGTCTTTTCCAGTGAGTTGCTCTTCATTTCAGATGGCCAAAGAATTGGAGTTTCAGCTTCAGCATCAGTCCTTTCAATGAATATTAAGGACTGCTTTCCTTTAGGATGGACTTGTTGGATCTCCTTGAAGTCCAAGGGACTGTCAAGAGTCTCCTCCAATACCACAGTTCAAAAGCATCACTTCTTCAGTGCTCAGTTTTCTTTATAGTCCAACTCTCACATCCATACATGACTACTGGAAAAACCATAGCTTTTACTAGATGGGCCTTTCTTGTTGATCAGGTGTTTACATTATGTAAATATTTCAAAAATACAAATGATGTGATTTGTATTAGATTTCTATTTTAAAATATTTTGTAGGGTTATAAGAATGTGATTTACAAAAGTACACTGTGTATTCTGTCTTCTTACTTTGTTTTCTTTAAATCAATTCTATTAGAAAATAATGTGCTTTTTGCTTCAAGTTTCAAAATTTGACATATACAAATAGTGTTAATATATTTATTATATTATTCAAGACATTGGTTCCCTTATTTCTGTCTCTTTCATGTTAAAGAAAAATGTCCTTTAACTTTCTGCTACTGTTCAAGGTGAATGTATCATACTGTTATATGATATATAAATGAATATATCAATATATATGATATACAAATTATACATAAATGAATATATCATACTGTTATGACATATTCACTAAATGCTATAATTTCCAATAGCTTTTTAAATAATTTTTCAAATTTATGTTATTTGAAATATAATTTTCCTACAGGGACAAACTTCAAATATTAGAAGGATTATAGAATATTTTAAAATATAAGGGAAGGTAAAGTAATTCTATGGTAAAGTACCATAGAATTAGTCTTTATTGGAGGAGAATAGAAAAATGGAGCTTTATTTTGCCTTTTGAAAAAAGAAAAAAGTTTGTATTTGACAGGTGTAAATAGTTTGAGTTAATAGGAAACGAAGGTATAATTTTAAAAGTTAAAAATGATATGGAGGGTTAAAAATGGCTGCAATCTCTGACATTCCTAGTATTGAGAAGGGCGTCTCCATCACCTCTCTTTGAATGTGGGCAGATTCTGTAACTGCTTTGATCAGTAGAATATGGCATAAGTGGTGCCATTCTCAGTATCTAGGTCCAGCTTTACGATACTGATATTTTCCTCTCCCTCTCTTTGAAACATCCATTCATAGAACCCAGCCACCAAACTGTGAGAAGCCAAGTCACAGGGAGAGGCCACTGTAGGCATCTCAGTGGGCAGTCGCTGCTGAGCTCCTTGCTGACAGCCTTTGTCAACACTCAGCCGTTGGATTGACCATGTTATATGTCCATCCCATTTGGGCCTTCAAATGACTGGTCCCAGTCTTCATCTGACGGCAACTAAATGAAAGGTCAGAGTTAAGAACTGTCTTGTCAAGGCCAGGGAATCAACAGAACCATGAAAAAAATAAGCTGCCATTTTAATCCACTAGTTTTGGGGGTGGTTGATAATTCAGAAATAGATACTGAGAGTAGATGTAGAAAGGAATAAAAAGAATTCCATCAGTTTAATCCAAAAGCAAGAAAAGAGAACAAATAAAGAAAATTGATAACCAGCAAAAATCTCAAGAGAACACTCTTCAGAGTCCCTTGGACTGCAAGGAGACCAAACCAGTCAATCCTAAAGGAAATCAGTCCTGAATATTCATTGGAAGGACTGATGCTGAAGCTGAAGCTCCAATACTTTGGCCACCTGATGTGAATAACTGACCTGTTGGAAAAGACCCTGATGTGGGGAAAGATTGAAGGCAGGAGGAGAAGGGGATGACAGAGGATGAGATGGTTGGATGGCATCACCGACTTAATGGACATGAGTTTGAGCAAACTCCAGGTGTTGGTGATGGACAGGGAAGCCTGATGTGCTGCAGTCCATGGGGTCACAAAAAGTTGTATGCAACTGAGCGACTGAACTGAACTGAGCAAAAATCTGATAAAGTGGTAAAAAAAAAAAGAGTCCAGTGTTTTTAGAAATTGACATGAATTTAATTGATTTATTTTATTTCCAGTCAAAAGGCAGAATCTCAAAATAAAACACAAAACACAGCTATATTCTTCTTACAAGAGTATATCTAAAGCAAAAAACCATAATGATTGGAAATAAATGGATAAAAATGCAGCATGTATTAATAACCATAGTGACTACTGCTTGTCTGCTATTATCTATTATCCTCCCCTTTAGTAGGGATAGAATCTCACTGTAGTTTCTGATATAGCTGTGCTACAAATGCTTATCTGCGTGCTTTTCAGTTATAGAAGAAATAGATATTCTTTTATAAGGTTAAGTTACTAGCATTCAATATCTTGTTTATTTGTTTATATTGGTCATATCTAGCCAAATTACAACTAATATACTATAGAAAGGGATGTATAAAACAAAGGACATTTATGGAAAATAGCACCAGTGGGTAAAGAAGTATTATTCCTGAGTAATAATGATAGAAAGCATCCATGGAAAAGATGTTATAATCATAAATTTAAACACACCTAACAATGCACTGGGGCTTCCCTGGTGGTTAAGTGGCAAAGATTCTACCTGCCAATGAAGGAGATAGAGGTTTAATCCCTGGGATGGGAAGATCCCCTGGAGAAGGAAATGGCAACCCATTCCAGTATTCTTGCCTGGGAAATAGCATGGATAGAGTATCTTGGTGGGCTACAGGCCATTGCTTCACAAGAGTTGGATACCTTAGTGATTAAACAACAACAGCAACAACAAACAGTGAATCAAGTAAAACAAATAGAGCAAAACTAAAAGGAGTTCTCCTTCATCACAAGAGAAGCTGATGAGTCCACGAATAGAATTTAACACACATTCCATAAGGTAATATGACAAGCAAATTAATGACATGAAAATTTTGAAGAATACAATTACCAAAATTGATCAAATGATTTTCTGTGGAATATGTACTTGACAGAAATCTACACAATCATTTCAAATAAGCATAAAACATTTACACACATGGATCATGTGTGATACTCTAACAATAAATGTATCAGCAGATTCTATAGGAGAGATATTACATAAATTATAATGTAAATACAATGCTAAAGAAATTTAAAATGGTTGAGTAATATTCCATAGATGGATGAAACTGGAGCCCATTATACAGAGTGAAATAAGCCAGAAAGATAAAGACCATTACAGTATACTAACACATATATATGGAATTTAGAAAGATGGTAACGATAACCCTATATGCAAAACAGAAAAAGAGACTCAGATATATAGAACAGACTTGTGGACTCTGTGGGAGAAGGCGAGGGTGGGATGTTTCAAGAGAACAGCATCAAAACATGTATATTATCTAGGGTGAAACAGATCACCAGCCCAGGTTGGATGCATGAGACAAGTGCTCGGGCCTGGTGCACTGGGAAGACCCAGAGGGATCGGGTGGAGAGGGAGGTGGGAGGGGGGACCGGGATGGGGAATACATGTAAATCCATGGCTAATTCATTTCAATGTATGACAAAAACCACTGCAATGTTGTAAAGTAATTAGCCTCCAACTAATAAAAATAAATGGAAAAAAAATAAAATAAAGAAATTTAAAAATAAATTCAGACATTAAACTCTCTCTTTTAAGTTTCTAAGTAAGAGATAAGCACTTAGAACTCAACAAAACAAAAAATGCTCTGTATAATCAAACTTGAGATATGCTAAAGCTAAAAATTCACATCCACTATTTCACATATTAGAAAAAAGATATTTGCCAAAATAATGAGCTATGGAGTCAACTCAAGACCTGAAAAAATGAGAAATAAAATTGTAAAGAAGTTTGAAGTTTTTCAGTTGCTAAGTTGTGTCTGACCCTTTGTGACCCCATGGAGTGCAGCATGCCAGGCTCCCCTGTCTTCCACTGTCTCCTAGAGTTTGATCAGATTCATGTCCACTAAGTCAGTGAAGCTACCTAGCCATCTCATCCTCTGTTGTCCACTTCTTCTGCCTTCAATATTTCCCAGCCTTGTGGTCTTTTCCTCCAATGAGTTGGTTCTTCGCATCAGGTGACCAAAGTATTGGAGCTTCAGCTTCAGCATCAGTCCTTCCAATGAATATTCAGGACTGATTTCCTTTAGGGTTGACTGGTTTGATCTCCTTGCAGTTCAAGAGACTCTCGAGACTCTTCTCTAGCATCACAATTCAAAAGTATCAATTCTTTAGTACCCAGCCTTCTTTATGGTCCAAATCTCACATCTGTACATGACTACTGGAAAACCATAGCTTTGATTACACAGACCTTCGTTGGCAAAGTGATGTCTCTGCTTTTTAATACGATATCTAGGTTTGTCATAGCTTTTCTTCCAAGAAGCAAGTGCCTTTTAATTTCATGGCTGCAATCACCAACAACAGTGATTCTGGAGCACAAGAAAATAGTCTCATTGTTTCCATTGTTTCCCCTTCTATTTGCCATGAAGTGATTGGACTGGATGCCATGATCTTTGTTTTTGAATGTTGAGTTTTAAGTCAGCTTGTTCATTCTACTCTTTCACATTCATCAAGAAGTTCTTTAGTATCTCTTTGGTTTCTGCCATAAGGATGGTATCATCTGCATATCTGAGGTTAGTAATATTTTTTTTTCATAATTCTGGGTATGGGCTGGAGCCCTCATGGAACTCAGCATCTACTGCATCATGGCAGCCCTTCCCCTCATCTCTGTGCAGAGAAGGGCTGGTGCTGCCTACTGAGAGTTGCTCTGCCTGCAGCTTCTTTTTTTATTTTTTTTATTTTTTCCCATTTATTTATATTAGTTAGAGGCTAATTACTTTACAATATTGTAGTGGTTTTTGCCATACATTGATATGAATCAGCCATGGATTTACATGTGTTCCCCATCCTGAACCCCCTCCCACCTCCCTCCCCATCCCATCCCCCTGGGTCATCCCAGTGCCCCAACCCTGAGCACTTGTCTCATGCATCAAACCTGGACTGGTGATCTGTCTCACAATTGATAACATACATGTTTCAATGCTGTTCTCTCAGATCATCCCCCCCTCGCCTTCTCCCACAGAGTCCAAAAGTCTGTTCTATACATCTGTGACTCTTTTTCTGTCCTGCTTATATGGTCATCATTACCATCTTTCTAAATTCCACATATATGCATTAGTATACTGTATTGGTGTTTTTCTTTCTGGCTTACTTCACTGTGTATAATAAGTAATATATCTCCTGGCAATCTTGATTCCAGCTTGTGCTTCATCCGGCCCAGCATTTTGCATGATGTACTCTGCATAGAATTTAAATAAGCAGAGTACTATACAGACTTAACGTATTCCTTTCCCAATTCTGAACCAGTCGGTTGTTTCATGTCCAGTTCTAACTGTTGCTTCTTGACCTGCCTACAGGTTTCTCAGGAGGCAGGTGGCCTGATATTCCCATCTCTTTAAGAATTTTCCACAATTTGTTGTGATTCACACAAGCAGAGGCTTTAGTGTAGTCGATGAAGCAGAAGTATTTCTGGAATTCTATTGCTTTTTCTATGATTCAACAGGTGTTGACAATTTGATCTCTCGTTCCTCCGCCTTTTCTAAATCCACCTTGGACATCTGGAATTTCTCCATTCATGTACTGTTGAAGCCTACCTTGGAGGAATTTGAGCGTTACCTTGCTAACATGTGAAATATGTGCAATCATGTGGTAGTTGAACATTCTTTGGCATAGCCCTTCTTTGGGATTGGAATGAAAACTGACCTTTTCCACTATTTCTTTAATATTTGAAATTTTATTTTTACAGTGATGTTTATAACTAATGGAAGGTCACACATGATTTTGAATCCAAACTCCTCATTGCTAGTTTACCTCTTTCACTAAGCACTTCAAGAATGAACAAATAATGATGCTGGTAGTGATGGGGATGCCAAATTGCCATCTCTAAATTCAGAAATCTGTCAATTCTGTTATTCAATCTGCTATTTGTGTCTGACCTAGTTGGGGATCATAAAATGTTCATAAGTTCATTTGAGGGTGAAAACAGTGAAAAGAAATCTGGGCCCATATTTGCATCTGAGAACACTGCATTTAATTTTTTGGATACTCTTTTGAATATGGAAAAATATAACCCATGAGTCATCAAAGAAAATAGAAGATTTACTTGCTAGAATCAAATTGCTAGCTGAGTCATTTGAAAAATGAGTGTGATGCTTTCATAAATATGGATGTGGCCTGATCCCATAGTAGAACGGATTTTTCTTTTTTATGGGTCAAATGAAACAGCAACAGAGAACTATAAAAACAATAAATATTGACTATCAATCCCTTAACTCATCAGACACTACTGAAAAATCTGGGGTTTTCTCTCTCTAGAGGAAGGCATTTTCATGGTGGTATTAACTGTGGAATTCATGATGCTTTCACTAGAGAAAGAACTGTGAGCTAATTCAATAACTAGGTTGCTTGGATTACTAACTGATTCCTGTGCATAACTGTTAGGTATGTCACCTGCCTCAGCTTTCTTTTTTTCTCAGTGATATCTCCTTCCTTCCACTAAACTCTCCCTTAGCTAACATAAGGATTTATATGTTTTTTCAGTTCAGTCACTCAGTCGTGTCCGACTCTTTGCCACCCCATGGACTGCAGCATGCCAGGCTTCCCTGTCCATCACCAGCTCCTGGAGCTTGCTCAAACTCATGTCCATTGAGTTGGTGATGCTATCCAACCATCTCATCCTCTGACATCCCATTCTCCTCCTGCCTTCAATCTTTCCTATCATTAGGGTCTTTTTCCAATGAGTTAGCTCTTTGCATCAGGTGGCCAGAATATTGGAGCTTCAGCTTCAGCATCAGTCCTTCTGATGAATATTCAGGGTTGATTTCCTTCAGGATTGACTGGTTGGATCTCCTTGCAGTCCAAGGGACTCTCAAGAGTCTTCTCCAACACCACATTCAAAAGCATCAATTCTTAGGCTCTCAGCTTTCTTTACAGTCCAACTCTCACATCCATACATGGCCACTGGAAAAACCATAGCCTTGACTAGACGGACCTTTGTTGGCAAAGTAATGTCTCTGCTTTCTAATATGCTGTCTAGGATGGTCATAACTTTCCTTCCAAGGAGTGTCTTTTAATTTCATGGCTGCAGTCATCATCTGCAGTGATTTTGGAGCCCCCCAAAATAAAATCAGCCACTGTTTCCCCATCTATTTGCCATGAAGTGATGGGACCGGATGCTATGATCTTAGTTTTCTGAATGTTGAGCTTTAAGCCAACTTTTTCACTCTCCTCTTTCACTTTGATCAAGAGGCTCTTTAGTTCTTCTTCTCTTTCTGCCATAAGGGTGGTGTCATCTGCATGTCTGAGGTTATTGATAGTTCTCCTGGCAATCTTCATGCTAGCTTGTGCTTCCTCCAGCCCAGCATTTCTCTTACTGGACTTGATTGCTTTTTCAACCCTGTGCCTATTCTATCAAACTTAGAGCAGATATTTTCAGTTTATGACGCTTCAGTAGGAAAATCAGATCTCTAGTGTTTCTACCTTTAGTTACTTTGTCAAAATGAAGAGATGCATTGGATATAATCACTATTAGTTGGACTTTTACCTGTAACTTTAATTCAGTTAGAAGTTTTAACATGAATATGACAGCCATACCCTTGAGATCATCCTACCCTGACAGCAGTTCTTAACCAGTACTATCCAGTATTAAGAAGCAATGACCTCTTCCGGCTCTGTAAGATCCCAAATTTCCAAGATTCTAATACTTTTTGTTTCTGCTTTCAAAGAAGATAATAATGTCTGAGCTCAGTTTTTTAAAATGTGTTTTCAAATGTATCACTACTGTTATTCACTTATAATCCTCTCAGCCTAGAGTTACAAAATGCTCAAATATGTAATCTATTTTCTAAGTATTCACATGAAATGATTTGTGAAATATGTTGCCACTTCTTAGCATGTTTTCTAGGAACCAGTCATGGTTTTCTTACTACTCATTGCAACTAATCAAATATTAAGCCAATATTACCTATTTTAGTTATTTGGTTTTGGCAGACTCCACCTAAAGAGACCAATTCTAAGGTATCTAGTGAAGGAAGTTTAGGCTATGTTGCAATAACAGAACTCTCAAACCTCAGAGACCTGATGAAAATTTTTATTTGTTTTTGTTTTTAGATTCTGCTCTATATCCAGTGCTCATAATAGTGACAAAGTTGTCACAGGCCAGCAGAAGCTCTTTCTTGACCCAAAATAACATAGGAACACTGCAGAGTCTTGAACTGGTGAGTCAGTGCTCTCATCTAGAAACAACACTTCATTTCCATAATACTTTTTTGGTCAAGAAGTTCACATGACAATATACTACATCAAAGGGAGAAGGGAACCCTACAAAAATTACATTTCTTGGAATCCTATAAGAAATGGAAGGTTAAAAGTAGAGCCTTAATTCCTATTTCACTATCTCTATGCTACTTACAAGATATATATCTAAACTCTGATGATATAGTACAAATTAAAAGTAAAATTTAGAAGATTATGCCATGAAATACAAGTGATAATAAGCTAATATAATTATTTTAATATCAAAGTAGACTTTAAAACTTAAAAAAAAAAAACAAAGAAACCACTAAAGCAGACACTGTCAGTTCATACAGCAAGAGGTTAAATTTAGTGTGCAGATAGTACAATTCTACCACTAAATAGCTTAGCATCAAAATATGTAAAGCAAAAATTGACAACATTTCAAACAGAAATTGAAAAATCCATACCCAGAGTATAATAATTTAACTTTAAATCTCAATAAATGATGGAATAAGAAGACAAAATTAAAAAAAAGGTAAATAGGATTTAAACAACATGATTAACAAATCAAGTCAACGGATGTATGAAACAATATACCCAAAACTACACATACAAATTATTTTAAGGAAAAACAAAACATTTACTGAAACTGGCCATCTACACACTGTGAAACAAATTGCAACAGATGTCATGACTTACCAACCTATGAAGTATAATATTTTATTTTAATTCAATTTTTATAGAAATAAATATGAAAAGTTTAAAAATTCCATGTAAATGGAAATTTAAACATACATTAAAAAATATTTTATGGGTTTAAGAAAAGTCACAATGACAGTGTTGTTCAGTCACTAAGTTGTGCCCGACTCTTTGTGACCCAATGGACTGCAGCATGCCAGGCTTCCATGTCCTTCACTATCTCCCAGAGTTTGCTCAAATTCATGTCCATTGAATCAGTGATGCTATCGAATCATCTCATCCTCTGTTACCTTCTAATCCTCCTGCCCTCAGTCCCTGCCAACAAAGGGTCTTTTCCAATGAGTCAGCTCTTTGCATCAGGTGACCAAAGTATTGCAGCTTCCACTTCAGCATCAGTCCTTCCAATGAATAATCAGGGTTGATTTCCTTTAGAATTGACTGGTTTGATTTCCTTGCAGTCCAAGGGACTTTCAAGAGTCTTCTCCAGGACCACAGTTTGAAAACATCAATTCTTTGGTGCTCAGCCTTCTCTGTGGTCCAGATCTCACATCCATACATGACTACTGGAAAAAACATTGCTTTGATTAGACAGACCTTTTTTGGCAAAGTGATGTCTCTGCTTTTTAATACACTGCCTAGGTTTGTTATAGCTTTTTTATTGTTATAGTTTGTTATTCAATAACAAAGTTGTCTTCTTTCTCTACTACCTTGTGGAGAGATTTTCCAGGTTGGGAAGAGATTTTGCTTTTGATTGTATTTCCCCAGCAGTTGATAAGCCTTTGTCCTGTGCTCTGCAATCCCACTCCCTCCTACAAGCTGTTCCTGGTCAGTGACTGAACAGAGCAGAGATTAATTGACAGTCCTGCTCCCAGGAGGCTCAAGATCCCTCTGGTGTGCACCATTGCCTTGACACTGCCCACTGGCCTTCTTAGAACTTTCTTAGAACTTGTTAAGATTGTTTCCTAAGACTTTTCTTTTTTCATTCCCTCTCCCTCCCCAAGAATTAGACTTACATGCTAGTATGACAGTTCCCCAGCCACCTTCTACTGTCCAGGCACTTTCCTCAGTAATGCCCTGTTTCTCAGAGCATTCAGACCGAGACAAGACATTTTCTAGATTGGAGTTTAGTGTTTCTGGCTTATAACTGAGCTGAATGAATCAAAAAAGTGTCTAAATCCTAAGGAAAAAGATATTTAAAAATTGATCTCTATCTTGTGTGTTAGCAAACCAGGATTCAAATTCTAATGCATAGCTTTACATGGAAATTATAGGCAGTGTTACAGCAGTGGTGACACATACATAATATTTGCCTTGAAAATCACTAGCTGAGATCTTGAGAGGATTAAATGTGGTTTCCCAAAGATAACCAAGACTTTGGGAGCATCTTGAAGGCTTTTCTTTTCTTGCCAGTGAATATTAAAGTGCAGGGACAAGGAACTTATTGAACATTAGAGCTTTGGATGCATAAATCTGTAACACCTCATTTATAAGTCAGTGGAGTACTGAAGGCAGAGATTTCCTATCAGTAGGCATGGAAGGAACATTGAATAATGTACTTATCATCATTTCTGCTGGAGAATTCTTACTGGGTATTTTGGGAAATGGATTCATTGTTCTGGTTAACTGTATTGATTGGCTCAGGAGCAGGAAGTTCTCCCTGATTGACTTTATTCTCACCTGCTTGGCTACTTCCAGAATATTTGTGCTGTGCATGATGATTTCAAGTGCAGGTTTATATGTCATCTCTGAGGAAACATGGTACAACAAGAATGTCCTGATAAATTTGAGGTTCCTCTGGACAGGATCCAATTATTTCTCCATAGCCTGCACCACTTGCATCAGTGTCTTCTATCTCCTCAAAATAGCCAACTTTTCTAATTTCCTTTTCCTCTGGATGAAATGGAGAATTCACAAGGTGCTTCTCATTATTGCACTGGGGGCTGTCTTCTCTTTATGCTTGTGCCTTCTCAACAAGGATACGTTAGTTGAAATCCTGCTCCAAAACCAGGTAAACAGTGAAAAAAATGTGACATTGGACTTTCTAATGATAAAATACAGCCTGTTCCTTACCATAATGTTCCTCATCCCCTTTGTAGTGTCCCTGGCCTCCTTTCTCCTTTTAATCCTCTCCTTATGTGGGCACCTCAGGCGTATGAAGGGTGCGGACTGTAGCACAGAGGCCCACATGAGAGCCTTGAAGTCTATGATTTCATTCCTCCTCCTCTTCGTTATATACTATTTGGGCAATCTTGTGACAGTGTGGGCCAATCACATTCTAGGTAGTTTTGCGGCAAAGATTTTTGTGAACATGCTATTATTTTTCTGTCCTTCTGGCCATCCTTTTCTTCTGATTTTATGGAACAGCAAACTGAAACAGGCTTCACTCTATGTCCTAAGGAAGCTGAAGGGTACATGAATCTAAGAAAACCTCCTCTTCCAAAAATAAGCCTGAAGTGATGATGATCTTCTCAAGAATGAAGACAACAAACAGGACCTCATATATGTGTTTTTATTTTATCCTGACTCTTTATATTCTATTCTGATAGGTGATTGAGCCTTATTGAAAATATCTTCTTGGGAGTTCCCTTGGTAGCTCAGTGGTTAGGATTCTGGACTTTCGCTGTGGCCTGGATTCAGTCCCAGGTTGGATCCTGAAAGCTGCACTGGAGGACTTTAAGCCTGGCCAGCTGGAGTCCATGGGGTCACAAAGAGTTGGACACAACTGAGTGACTGAACAACAAATGACAGGAAAAAAAAAATCTTCCTGGAAAATGCCAAAAGAAAAGGATTTTGCTGTGTTTCCATCAAGATGGTGATGATATAGCTAATAGTAAAATTATGCATTTTATGTTAGGCAAAATATTAATCTCACTTAATTTGCACTATATTGATTTCATAAAAGCATACATTTATATAAAGAATAGCCATAAATATGTATTAATGTATATATATTTACATTTGTAAAGATATATAGAGATTTAATTCCTAAAGAAAGGTAATTATTTTAACTTTTCATTTAAAAATAGAAAGGAGCACCAAAATAAGGAGAGTAATTATTTTCAGCAATATGTTGAAATTTTAATTAAAAATAAAAGCTGAATATCTAAATACAAAAATAAAGTTGTTTTAAAGCCTCAGGTCATTAGTGATTACTTCTTGATACAAGCCATGACTTGTTAATATTTCAAATAAAATGCATCAAGGAGCAATTAAGTGTTTCAACAATACAAAAGTGGATTAACTAGTAGACTTAGAACTTGGAATATACCATCTGATTAATGATATATAATGATCAGTGAGATCATCTAAAGCTATAGAAGATAAAAGGAATGATATATGTCAGAAAATGCAAGGATATCCAGGGGATGGCGATATTCCAAATGGCATTTCATGCAAATCACTTTACAAGGAAACAAATTCCTCAATGGCAACCACAGGTGGCTCAGTGGTAACAAATCTGCTGACCAATGCAGGAGACACAGGAGACATGGGTTTGACCCCTGGGTTAAAAAGATCACCTGGAGTAGGAAATGGCAATCCACTCTAGTATTCTTGCCTAGAAAATCCCATGGACCAAGGAGCCTGGTGGGCTGTGGTCCATGGGGTTGCAGATAGCCAGACATGATTGAGCAATTGAACACACACACATAGATTAAAGATTAAGATTTAGTAAAGAATGAGTGCACTAAAAACAAAAATACAAACAAGGATCAGGGGGCAATTAACACATATGGCAAAAGAAAAATGACAAAACAACACCATCCCAGAGAACTGTTGAATATCAAGCTGACTTTGACAAACACCTGGGATAAGTCCTCAAGCAGGAGGATATTGCATGTAAGCAGGAAAATGTTTCAATGATTAATACTAAAGAATCACTTGATAAGTTTTCAACACTATTCCAATACAGTTTTTAAAAGCAAAAATATAAAAACCCAATTGGTAAAATAAAAGCTAAAATAGAGAAAAATATTTAGACTCCGTAGACCCCAAACTATTTCTGTTTTTCTGATGCACTCAGACTTAATTTTCAATATTTCCTTCAATTACTTATTGGTTCCATGATCCTCTCTTCCTCCTCTCTCTCTCATAATGTAGGATATTCTGATGCTTTGTTATTTTGATATTCTCACCAATTGCCCAGCATGATTTTAAACCAAAAGCATAACACTTAAAAAGCATACTTACTTACCAGGAAAGATGATCTTTCTCACCTTCTTGGTATTTAGCAAGTATTTTTTGGATGGGTAGATGAACAGATTCAAAATATGTTCCAAATATCACTAAGACATTGGGAATTTTGATGAGATATAAGAACAGTGCTTGGAAAGAAAGGTATTTATTTGCAGCTAGATTACAACTATAAAAACTCTGGTAGCAAGTCTCAGAGACATAAAAAACCCCAAGAGAATGCAATGACTATTTGGAAATTATGACAACTCATTATTGTGGCTAATGTATTAACAGTGGAGGTTACAAATAGACTTGAGGGATTAGATCTGGTAAGGGCAGACTGCCTGAAGAACTGTGGACAGAGGTTTGTAACATTTTACAGGAGATGGTGACCAAAACCATCCCCCAGAAAAAGAAATACAAGAAGGCAAAGTGGTTGTCTGAGGAGGTCTTACAAATAGCTGAGAAAAGAAGATAAGCTAAAGGCAAAGGAAAAAGGGAAAGTTTTACTCAACTAAATGCAGAATTTCAGAGGGTACTAAGGAGAGATCAGAAAGCCTTCTTAAGTGAACAATGCAAAGAAACAGAGGAAAGCAATAAATGGAAAAGACTAGAGATTTCTTCAAGAAAACTAGAGATACCAAGGGAACATTCCACACAAAGATGGGCACAATAGAGAACAGAAATGCAAGGACCTTGCAGAAGCAGAAGAGGTGGCAAGAATATACAGAACTGTACAGAAAAAAAGTCTTAATGGCCAGGATAACCATGATGGTGTGTTCAACTTATCTAGAGTCAAACATCCTAGAATGTGAAGTCAAGTGGGCCTTAGGAAACATTACTATGAACAAAGATAGTGGAGGTGATGGAATTCCAGCTTAGTTATTTAAAATCTTAAAAGATGATTCTGTTGAAAGTGCTGCGCTCAACATGCCAGCAAATTTGGAAAACTCAGCAGTGGTCACAGGACTGGAAAAGGTCAGTTTTCATTCCAATCCCAAAGAATGGCAGTGCCAAAGAATGTTCCAATTACCATACAACTGCACTCATTTCACATGCTAGCAAGATTATGCTTAAAATCCTTCAAACTAAGGTTTCAGCACTATGTGAACTGAGAATGCCCATATGTGCAAACTGGATTCAGAAAAAGCAGAGGAACCAGAGATCAAATTGCCAACATCTCCTGGATCATAGAAAAAGCAAGATCATTAAAAAACAATCTGCTGGATCATTAAAAAAACAATCTGCTTCATTGACTACATTAAAACCTTTGGCTATGTCAATCACAACAAACTATGGAAAATTCTTCAAGTGGTAAGAATACCAAACCACCACCTTAACTGTCTCCTGAAAAACCTGTATGCAGGTCAAGAAGCAACAGTTAGAACTAGACATGGAACAAAGGATCTGTTCAAAATTGGGAAAGGAGTATGTCAAGACTTTATAGTGTTACCCTGCTTCCTTAACTTATATATTAATCATGTGAAATGCCAGGCTGGATGACGAACAAGCTGGAATCAAGATTGCCACAAGAAACATCAACAATGTCAGATATGCAGATGATACCACTTTAATGACAGAAAAGGAAGAGGAACTAAAGAGTCTTTAGATGGAGATGAAAGAAGAGAGTGAAAAAATCTGGCTTAAAACTCAATATTAAAAAAACTAAGATCACGGCATCTGGTCCCATCACTTCATGGCAAATAGATGGGGAAAAGTGGAAACAGTGACAGATTTTCTTTTCTTGGACTCCAAAATCACTGTGGGCAGTGACTGCAACCACAAAATTAAAAGGCGCTTGCTCCTTGGAAGAAACGCTATGACAAACCTAGAAAACTTAATAAAAAGCAGAGACATCACTTTGCTGGCAAAGGTCCATATAGTCGAAGCTATGGTTTTTCCAGTAGTCATGTACAGATGTGAGAGTTGGACCATAAGGAAGACTGAGTGCCAAAGAACTGATGTTTTTGAACTGTGGTGTTGGAGAAGATGCTTAAGAGTCCCTTGGACAGCAAGGAGATTAAACCAGTTATTCCAAAGGAAATCAATCCTGAATATTCATTGGAAGGACTGATCCTGAAGTGGAAGCTGCTACATTTTGGCCACCTGATGGGAAGAGCCAAATCATTGGAAAAGATCCTGATGCTGGGAAAGATTGAGGGCAGAGGAGAAGGGGTCAGCAGAGAATGAGATAGTTGGATGGCATCACTGACTCAGTGGACATGAAGTTTGATCAAACTCAGGGAGCTAGGGAAGGACAGGGAAACCTGGTGTTCTGCAGTCCATGGGGTCCTAGGAGTCAGACACAACTTAGCAACTGAACAACAAAAACAGCAGCAACATGACCTAAAAGTGTGCTGGGGAAATAATGAGCATAGAATGAACTGGCATGTTAAATATTTACCACACAACCTCAACAGATGCCTAGAGGTGCAGTTGCAATTCTCATTAGAACCAGATTATTTCTTGATCATGTACCATGTGTGGTCTCAAATAAATAAATGAATAAGAGTGAAAGCACAGTACTTAGAAAATAGACGGCCCAGAGCACCGGGCACAGTAGAGTTTATTGTGAAGGAAGAAAATACAGGAAAGAAGAAAAACTATTGACTACTTCAAAATGCAGATTAGCCTTTCATTCTTCTCATTTCCCAGACAGAGTGCTAATTTGGGTACTGAGTGCTACTTATTAACACTGCTGTTCTCAGGAATCCCATGTTTTGACAGAGGTTTTTGCTTTTGATCCCTTTCTAAGGCAATTTAATGTAGATATGGGATGCCTGCATTTTCAGAGAGTAGAGTATAAAAAGACTTTGTCTACATATGATGTAAAAGCAACTTGTTTTCAAACACCAAAAAAACCAGTAAACAAATTTATTTTTTCTTGCCACCACCCCTTCAATCCTATTTTACTGAGTTGTTCTTCTCTTTCAAGAATGAGAAGTTATTATTCTCTGTCTTTTCTTAGGCAGCTCCCCACATCTTCTATCATCACTCATACATCAAGTACAGCCCAGACTAAAAATAAAGTTTAAATTTGTAATTCAGTATAACAGTTCTCCCACTCAGCAATTTCAAACCCCATTCAAGCCTGGAAATCTAATATAGGAGAGGATTTTGTTGCAGATTTCTATTCATCTCCCCATCATCTGTGCTGCCTTTGTTTCCTTTATGATTCCATCTATAGCTAGCATAATCTACAGTTCTCTTTTGGGCTGTCAAAAGCTATTAGTCATCCTGAATATTTTAATGAAGACTCATTCTTTCAAGACACTCTGAGGATTGATGACTCCCAAGAAATGATTCTCAGAGAGCTCAGTACAGTCACTGTTGTACTTTATTAAAATAAAAAGATATTGATGAAAATCAGCAAAGGCCAAAGGTACATAAAGTAGATTGGAGCCCAGGAGAAAACAGAAACAACTTTCAAATTGTCCTCTCCTGGTGGAGTTATATGAACAGTGCTTGGTTCACCCAGTAATGATACATTATGACCACACATGTAAAGTATTGCCAATGAGAAAAACTCACTGGAGCCTTGGTGCCCAGGGGTTTTATTAGGGATTAGTGACATAAACATGGAGCACCCATGTGATTGATTGTAACTACTTGGTCTCCAGCTCAAATGGAAGCAGCATAGCTCTGAGCCCCAAGCAAACAAAAAAGAACTCACTATAGATGATGTTGTTAGCACAAGCTAAACTATCTGGTGTGACTCAAGATCCCAGGTATACAGAAATATTCTTGCTAGGCAGGATGTTCCTAGCGCTTAGAGGTTCTTCTCCAGAAGCCAGTCAAGTGTCAAATCTTTCTTTGGAATATGCAGGGTTGAAACACCCTAAGTTTGCAGCATTGACCCTTTACCATCAGCACCTTTGTGGGTTTTATTGGAGTCTTTTCACATGGGCTGTCCTATCTGAGGTTCCTATGCTGATTCCTTAAAGGTACTGAATCATAAGAAATGATTATACTCCTGGTTTCTGATGTTGAACTTAACCTAGATGGTATCTGCCTGGATTTCTTTTCTATTTCATGAGATGATTTTTAGGAGTTCCCTTTCAAGTGATCCATGTCAAGCTTCCTTTATAAAGATCATGTCTGGCCCGTGAGAAACAGGAAATTTGCCCCAGTGAACTCTGGAAGGGCAGCCATTCTCAAGCAGTCCTCTCTGTTCTATCCATTCTATAGCCACGTTTTGTCTTATAGACTTTTTCAGGTTTAATCCCAGTTGTTTATTCCCCAGTCTCTCGGAGATATGTCAATTGCTATACATGCTTCTCCTTTCATTTAGATGGTGAGATAAACTGATTATTCTCTTCAAAGCAATGACCTCTTTTAGCTTCTTCTCTTAAATCTCCATATTAATCATATGGTGACATGCTAAGGGAAATAGAACCACAAAACTGGTATCATCATCTTTAGTACAGACTTTCTGGGACACTTAAGTAAGTCTCCAAAGTCTCTGCCAAAACACCGAGGGAAACTCCCCTTCATCCTGTATCAGAGCTTACACCTCAGTGCACAAAAGTGAAACTAGAGGGAGCCAAGGCCTCGTGCTAGCCTGATGGCATGACTTCAACATAGAAGTCAGCAAACAGTTTTCTGTAAAGAGTCAGAGAGTAAATATTTTAGGTTTTCCAAGTCATGTGGTGCTTTGACTACCGAGTTCTGCCATTGTAGCTCAAAAGCAGCCATAGCCAATACGTAAATGAATGGACATAGTTGTATTTCAACAACTTTACTTACAAAAATAAGCAGCAGCCTGTGGACCATAGTTTGCCAACCTAAACTCTGGAGGAACTAAATTTATTAAAAGTCATTAAGTGGAAGCAAATCAATTAAAAAGTTTTATCCTAACAATAAGCCTACGACTCTGCTGCCTGGGAATAGAATCTATGAAAGGATCACAAATGGACATCTCAGAACTAAAATAATACTATTTAAAATTAAGATTTAAATGGGTGGATATATCAACCAGAGTAGATCAGAAGAAAGAAATTACCATATCGATTTGAAAAGAATATTTTAATATAAAAATTTGTTAACTGGGTATATAGTTGTCAATAAAATAGCTGAAAGAGTAGAAAGAGAACCCTACAGGGTGATGAAGAGAGCAACCATAGGAAGTAACTCTCATTCCTAGGGTTAAGGAACAAAGGAGAGAGGTTAAAATGATTAAAGCCTAGAAACCTAGAAAAGGGAACGCATGGCACTGAATTTCAGACCTTAAGGAAGATACATTGCTCAAATGGCATTGTGACTCTCAGCCTATAGAAGTGGCCTTCTGAACAGGAGGGAGAGGTTGTGCTGGGATTACACTCAGAGAGGGGGAGCAGGCTGATGTATCGAAGGAGGGTTCAGTACAGCACCAGAAAAGCTGAAAAGTGGATTCCGCTGCTCCAAGGGGAAGGAAATGCTGGCAAGATAAAGAAACACGGCTGGAGTGGTGCTCACAGAAACAACGAGTAGACAGGGAGCGTGTAGGAATCCAGCCAGAAATAATCTGGAGATAACAAATCCCAGTTTCCTTCATTAGCCTTACAGTCTCCTTCTACCATCCTTTATTGGAAGAGCCTAACATAGAGCCCCTCCTTGATAGGCAAGAATACAGGAGTGGTTGCCATGCCTGCCTTCAGGGAGCTTCCTGACCCAGGGATTGAAATTGCTTCTCTTATGTCTCCTGCATTGGCAGGAGAGTTCTTTACCACTAGCGCCACCTGGGAAAGCCCAAGTGGATCTGTAAGGTTACAGTATATCATGCAGAACCATCATGCCACTATGTCCTCATATAGACCTTATTTAAGAATGTGAAAGTTGCTCAGTCATGTCCAACTCTTTGAGACCCCATGGACTAGATCCCACCAGCCTCCTCTGTCCATAGAATTCTCCAGGCCAGAATACTGGAGTGGACAGCTGTTCCCTTCTCCAGGGGATCTTCCCAACCCAGAGATGGAACCCAGGTCTCCTGCATTACAGACAGATTCTTGTACTGTCTGTGCCACCAATGTTCATTATTCATGTGATCATCATGAACAGGATGTTATATGAGCCACTAAGCCACAAATCTGGGCATGGATATTTGCAATCTATAATTCAGTAGGAATTATGTAGAACAGAGACATCTTGAACAGGTCTGAAGTTCAGTTCAGTTCAGTTGCTCAGTCGTGTCCAAGTCTTTGTGACCCCATGGACTGCAGCACACCAGGCTTCCCTGTCCATCACCAACATCCAGAGTCTACTCAAACTTATGTCCGTCACATCAGTGATGCCATCCAACCATCTCACCCTCTGTTGTCCCCTTCTCCCACCTTCAATCTTTCCCAACATCAGGGTCTTTTCAAATGAGTCAGTTCTTCACATCAGGTGGCCAAAGTATTGGGGTTGCAGCTTCAGCATCAGTCCTTCCAATGAATATTCAGGACTGGGTTCCTTTAGGATGGACTGGTTGGATCTCCTTGCAGTCCAAGGGACTCTCAAGAGTCTTCCCCAACACCACAGTTCAAAAGCATCAATTCTTTGGCGCTCAGCTTTCTTTATAGGCCAACTCTCACATCCATACATGACTCCTGGAAAAACCATAGCTTTGACTAGATAGACCTTTCTTGGTAAAGTAATGTCTCTGCTTTTTAATATGCTGTCTAGGTTAGGCATAGCTTTTCTTCCAAGGAACAAGCGTCTTTTAATTTCATGGCTGTAGTCGGGGTGGAGACCTTCCTGGGGAGAGCGTCATGAAGAAGGAGAAGTTTCCATACAGTAGGAAACCCTCTCACAAGTGGGTCTGTGGGGACTTTTGGAAGCTCCTGAAGCTCCTGGCCTGCTCACAGAACAAAGGATTGAGTGAATACCAAAGGAGAGCTAGCCAGCTGTGTGCCAGCTGTGTACTGGTCCCTCCCCACCCAGAAGCAGAGAGGCAGGGTTGAGACCGCCAGAGCCCAAAGGAAAGGGGCTGCTACAATCTCAGTCCCAGAGATGGCATCTTCTGCCAGGAGGGCTGCAGCCTGAAATAAGCTCTCCAGAGGAGACATATGGCACATCTGAGACAGTGATTTCGTGGTGCACTCGGAAAACCGAGTGGTTGGATGGGGGAGGTTATTAAGGTGCACGGCCCACCTGGGGCAGTGTGCTTGCCGAGCACCTGGTTGCCTGAGCTGCTCAGATCTGGGCATACAAAATGCATGCCGAACCCACAGAGTCTGAGCCAGAACTGTCTCCTGTGGCGACATGGATCAGCAGTGGCCAGCTGCAGGGGCTGTGGGTGCAGCAGACCTGGGTACGTCACAAAACCTTTTGAAGGAGGTCACCATTATCTTCATTACCTCCACCATAGTTTGGCCTCAAGTCAAGCAACAGGGAGGAAACACAGCCCCACCCATTGACAGAAAATTGAATTAAAGATTTACTGAACATGGCCCCGCCCACCAGAACAAGACCCAGTTTCCCCCTCAGTCAGTCTTTCCCATCAGGAAGTTTCTATAAACCTCTTATCCTTATCCATCAGAGG
Organism: Odocoileus virginianus; assembly: GCF_023699985.2. Lineage (NCBI taxonomy): Eukaryota > Metazoa > Chordata > Mammalia > Artiodactyla > Cervidae > Odocoileus > Odocoileus virginianus. The sequence continues at coordinate 16,949,989 of NC_069696.1, read as the reverse complement.
GCAGAAAGAATGAAAACCACAATCAGAAAACTAACTAAACTGATCACATGGATCACAGCCTTGTCTAGCTCAATGAAACTATGAGCCATGCCGTGCAGGGCCACCCAAGACGGATGGGTCATAGTGGAGCGTTCTGACAAAACATGGTCCACTGGAGAAGGGAACAGCAAACCACTTCAGTATTCTTGCCTTGATTATCCTGTGAGCAGTATGAAAAGGCAAAAAGGTATGACACTGAAAGATGAACTCCCCAGGTCTGTAGGTACCCAATATAATACTGGAGAACAATGGAGAAAGAACTCCAGAAAGAATGAAGAGATGGAGCCAAAGCAAAAACAACTCCCAGTTGTGGATGTGCAGGTGATGGAAGTAAAGTCTGCTGCTGTAAAGAGTAATATTGTATAGGAACCTGGAATGTTAGGTCCATGAATCAAGGCAAATTGGAAATGGTCAAACAGGAGATGGCAAGAATGAATATCGACATTTTAGGAATTTGTGAACTAAAATGGACTGGAATGGGTGAATTTAACTCAGATGACCATTATATCTACTACTGTGGGCAAGAATCCCTTAGAAGAAGTGGAGTAGCCCTCATAGTCAACAAAAGAGTCCAAAATGCAGTACTTGGATGCAATCTCAACTACAACAGAATCATTTCTGTTTGTTTCCAAGGCAAACCATTCAATATCACAGTAATCCAAGTCTGTGCCCTGACCAGTAATGCTGAAGAAGCTGAAGTTGAATGGTTCTATGAACAGGTCTGAAAATCACAAATAAATTACATGAGCAGATGATGTAGACCACTTTAGTGTCAATTTTAATTGCATTATCTGGTCTCTTTTAATCCACACTTCATAGATCTTTGAATTGTCTCAATTCATGTAGAAGAGCCTAGATTTTCTGAATAGCTTTAACTTGTTCAGGCCCTACTCACAATTAGCAGCATTATGATTATTCTGCAAACAAACAAGTGAAAGTAGCACACTCAGGTTTTTATTAACTCTGAAATCCAAAAGGTCTATCAAATATTGTACCCTTTTTAGTGGTTAAGAGGTACAGTGCTCAGCAAGTTGTCTTTCACAATGGAGGGGAATTATGATCCTGAGATTAGATTCATATGTTGCCTGCCAAGTTTCCTAAAAACTTCAGACTGTGTATCTTATCCTGTAATGCAGTGACCTCTACTGTGAATGCTTCATAATTTATCAACAGAATAGGGTTTTCTGGTTACATCTACATGATAAAGAATTTTAAATTGAAAATTGGTGTTGGAGGTTCCTATTTCACAATTCAAATTTGTAAATCAAATGATATAATTCTTTGGAAGAGGAGAACAAGTTTTTATTCAAAAGAGTGAAAATTAATCCAGGCCTTAATTTACATGGTAGCAAATGAGAATTTGGCTGTTCAATCATCTCTGTACATAGAATATTACTGTAACTGACATCTGGACCAAGGCTGGAAATTCTTGACAGAGCTGTATGGAAATGTCCAATGAGTGTTACAGAAAGTGACTCCACACTTTTATTACAGATTGCTGGGCTTCCTAACTAAAAAGAAGAACCACAATTTTTTAAAAAAGGGAGAAGAACAACTATTGCACAATCAAACATAAAGCCTATATCATTATCTAGTAAATCATCTGGAAATCAGTCAACAAACTATGGATCAGAGTTTTCTCTTTGCAGTCATGTTGAATATATTGGAGAAGGTTTTCATGGTTGTGACTGGCGGGGAATTTATAACAGGAATTTTAGGGAATGGATTTATTGGACTCACAACTTGCATTGCCTGGATTAGAAATCAGAAGTTAAGCTTGGTTGACTTCATTCTTACTAGTTTGGCCTTTGCCAGAATCAGTCAATTATGGATAACCACTGTCATGTTTTTTTCAATGATGTTCTATCAGGCAGGCTTTGGTACTGTGGGAAGAAAATATATCTTTTTTTGTATCTGGATACTTGCCAGTCACTCAAGCACTTGGCTTGCTACTTGCCTTGCTGTCTTTTATTTCCTGAAGATCGCCAGTTTCTCCCATCCTCCTTTCCTTTGGCTAAAACAGAGTTAACAAGGTTGTTTTCATGCTTCCACTGGTATCTGTGCCCTTCCTAGTCATAAGTTTTCCTTGGCCATATAGTGTTGATGTCTTCTGGTGTCATGTCCAAAAGATGCATGAGAGAAATATGACTGAGCTATGCAATGTGAATGAATATCAAAATTTAAATTTTATGATAATCTTCACTATGGAGTCCCTCCCCCCCTCCTTCCTTTCCCTGATTTCCTTTCTCCTTTTGCTCCATTCTTTGTGGAAACACAAGAAGAACATTGCACATACTATCAGGGGTTCCAGAGACCCCCGTGTGGAGGCCCATTTCAGAGCCATGAAAACTGTGTTTTTCTTTCTCGTGCTCTTTGTCCTGTACCAATTTGGCCTTTTCATGACATTTGGGGGGCATTTTTTCCTACAGAACAAGCTGGTTGTGATGTTTGGTTATATGTTAGGAATGCTGTATCCTTCAAGTCACTCATATGTTTTAATTTTTGGAAACAGCCAAATGAGGAAATTCTTCTTGGTGATTCTTAGGCACCTGAAGTGTGGCCTGAAAGGAAGGAACTGTTGGCTGTGTAGGTAGGCCTGGGACAAAAGTCATCAACAAGTCCTCGTAGAGTTTGCCTTGCTTCATGGAATTCTTCCTTTTGCATATATACTGTGTCATGAGTATCACTGCAGTTCTTCCAAGGCCTGGATAGACCTCTAATCTAGTATGTATCTATGTGTGTGTGCTCTCAGTCATGTTCAACTCTTTGCAACCCCATGCACTGTAGACCGCTAGGCTCCTCTGTCTAATCTAGTAGCCAGAGGAAAAAAGTGAAGAGAAGTGTTGTCTCTTAGGGCTGTTAGGACTTTTGTATATCTGCTTAAAAAAAAAGAAAAGGGCTGTGAATAGTCATACCACTCACACAGATCTGCAGAAGAGTGAGGTTGTTAGAAATTAAAAGTCATCAAAATTATATTTAGTTCCTCTAAATAACCACCTAGTCCTTGTGATAATACAGATTTAGTCATTTGATTCATGTTCTGGTGATATTTTACAATAAATTGTGAGCATTTTTGCTGCTGATGTGACTGCAGAAATCAAATAGTCTGGAATTCATTGGAGTTGTTCAAATATTTTCATAACAGCTAGTTACTACTGCTGGAAATTTGATTATACTAATAGCATATTATACAATCTAAGGCATATGGCATTATCATATCTGGAATGTGCATCAAAATAATCCACCAGGGTCAGATGGCTAAGATATAGTGGCTGTAACAATTTACTTTTCTATCATACGTTGATAATGCTGAAAGTGTGTGAAGGGTACATCCGATTTATTGTGCTGTTTTCTGTATCTTTGTTTAATATTTTTCACAGTGAAAATTAAATAAAAATTAGTGAAAGGTTTTTTGTTTAGTTCTTGGGGGGTTTTCAGGCATGAAATTTAGATATGAAAGAGAAAAAAAATATAAGAAACATTCAATAAAGCAATTTCTTGGAAATGTTTCTTTTATAGATTATTCCCGTGAAGCTAAAATTATGAAAATGTCTTTAGACTGTTTTTATAAAATCTATATATTCACAATCCCCAACCTCTGATAGTTTGCCCTTAAGAGGGAATTCTCCAATGAAAATCAGAACAACTTTGCTAATACAGACAACACTATACACTGCATTATACACAGACTTTCCCACTTTCTTCTGCTGTTCTCCCAAGAAATGACATTGTAGGAAAGGGGGTGAACTCTCTGATTAGTTTCAGATGAGATATAAAGCTGAGTCCAGAAGGTAGCACTTGGTAGGAATTTTCACTGTTGAAGATTTTACTCTCCAGGAAGCACCATGTGTCTCTGGAAACGAAGGGCTTCCCAGACGAAGGGAAACAAGTCTGCATGTATAAAGCTGACAGATTTTGGAAAAGAAAAAAGAGAGAGAGAGAGAGCACAGCAGTAAAGTAAGAGAAGACTCTGTTTCTTAAAGTATATCAGAATCAGACTGTTTAACAGGCAAATCTCTTAAATATACTGTGGAAAGCTTCCTAAGCCAGTTTCTCATATTAATGACTATTAATAAGTATAAGGGACACTTACTAGATTTGAAAGTCTCTTGACACATGCTCAGTTAAAAAGAGCACTCCTTTGCCCAACAAAGAATACTTATTGGATAATATTCCACTGTATATATGTACCACATTTTTTAACTTAAAAAAAATTATTGGGGCATAGTTGATTTGCATTGTTTCATTAGATTCAGGTGTACCAAGAGTGAATCAGTTATACATATATCACTAATTTTTAAGATTCTTTTCCCATATTGGGTATTAAGAGCACTGAGTAGAGTTCCCTGTGCTATACAGCAGGTTCTTATTAGTTATCTGTCTAGTAATGTATATAGGAGTGTGTATATGTCCATGCCAATCTCCCAGCTTATCCCTGATGACCATAAACTTGCTTTTCACATTCATAACTCTACTTCTATTTTGTAAATAAGTTCATTTTGTGCCACATCTTCATCTAGTCATCTGCTGAACATTTAGGCTGCTTCCACTTCTTGGCTGGTGTAAACAGCACTGTAATGAACATTGGGATGCATGTGTACTTTCAAGCCAGGTTTTTCTCCAGATATATGCCCAGAAGTGGGACTGAAAATTCATATGGTAGCTCTATATTCTTGATTTAAGGAACCTCCAAACTGTTCTCTGGTCTTCCCTGGTAGTTCAGTTGGTAATGAATCTGCCTGCAATGCGGAAGACCTCGGTTTGATTCTTGGATCAGGAAGATCCGTTGGAGAAGGGATAGGCTACCCACTTCAGTATTCTTGGCCTTCCCTTGTGACTCAGCTGGTAAAGAATCTGCCTGCAATGCACAAGACCTGGATTCAATCCCTGGACTGGGAAGATCCCCTGGAGAAGGGAAAGGCTTACCTACTCCAGTATTCTGGCCTAGAGAATTCCATGGATTATATAGTCCATGGAGTCACAAAGAGTGGACATGACTGAGTGACTTTCACTTTCAAACTCTTCTCTATAGTGGCTGTACCAATTTACATTTCTACCAGCAGTGTAGGAGAGTCGCCTTGTCTCCATGCCCTCTTTAGCATTTATTGTTTGTAGATTTTTTAAAATTTATTTTTAATTGGCAGATTATTGCTTTACAATGTTGTATTGGTTTCTGCCATACAAAATGTTAGTCAGACGTAAGTTACACGTATGTCCCCTCCCTCTTGAAACTTCCTTCCGACCCACACCCCATCCCACCTCTCTAGGTTGTCACAGAACAGCGGGTTTAGCTCCGTGTTATACCATAACTTCCCACTAGCTATCTATTTTGCATATAGTACTGTAAATGTTTCTCTGTTGCTCTCTCAATTCATCTCACCCCTACCTTCCCCTACTATGGTCATAAGTCTGTTCTCTATGTCTGCATCTCTATTCCTGCCCTGAAAATAAGTTCATTGGGAACATTCTTCTAGATTTTTTGATAATGGCCATTCTGACTGATGTAAGGTGTGGTACCTATCTACAGTGGAATAATACTGATGCATTAAAAAAGAATGAAATAATGTTATTTGCAGCAACATAGATGGGACTGGAGATTATCATATTTAATGAAGTAAGTCAGACAGAGAAAGATAAATATCAGGTGATATTACTTATATGTGGAATCTAAAAAATGGTACAGTTGGACTTATTTGCAATCAGAAACAGTTTCACAAGCTCAGAGAATGAACTTATTGTTACCAGGAGGGTAGAGTTGGTGGGGAGGGACAAATTGGGGGGAGAGATTGACATTTGCACATTACTATATTTAAAATATTTAGATAACTAACAAGGACCTACTGTATAGCACAGGAAACTCTGCTCAATATTCTGTAATAACTTAAATGGGAAAAGAATTTTAAAAAGAACACATACAAATGTATGTATAACTGAATCACTTTGCTGTATATCTGAAAATAATACCGCATTGTTAATCAACAATACTCCAATATAAAATAAAAATTAAAGAAGAAAAACCTTACTGGAAATAACCCATTTATTTATTCATTTCTTTATTTATATCAGTAAATAAAGATTGCAGACTCATATTTTAATCAATGGGCTATTATATATTACTATTCTTATTTATTTTGTTGCCTATATTCCTCTAGATGTGTCAAGTAAGAACCACTTCATCTTGGCTCTTATGTCCTTTTTTACCCTATGTTCTTTTGACATGAACCCATGATTCTTTTTGGGCTTTCAAGGTGACTCAGTGATAAAGAATCTGCCTAGAGCCCTGGAGATGCGGGTTCTAGCTCTGGGTCAGAAAGATCCCCTGGAGGAGGAAATGCCAACTCACTCCACTGTTCCTGTTGGGATAATCCCATGGACAGAAAAGCCTGGTGAGCTATAGTCCATGGGGTCCCAGAGAGTCAGACATGACTGAATGACTGAGCATGGACATATAATTCTTTTCATGTTTCCTTACATTTTTGAACAACAAATGTTTCAGGCTCATTCTGTACTTTTCCTCATCTAGCCCTGAATTCACTATTCTGAAGAAGTCCTCATTTCTTTTAGTGTACAAGGGTATTTGAAAACCAAGATATGGTTGTATACACACATCCATACGGGCTTCCCAGGTGATGCTAGTGGTAAAGAACTTGCTTGCCAATACAAGAGATATAAGAGACACGGGTCAGATCCCTGGATTGGGAAGATGCCCTGGAGGAGGGCATGGAAATCCACTCCAATATTCTTGTCTGGAGAATCCCAAGGACAGAGGAGCCTGGCGGACTACAGTCCATGAGGTCACAAAGAGTTAGATACAACTGAAGCAACAGCACTCACACATCCACACATCTGCTTAGTTCCTTTTTTTATTCTCTCTCTATATGTATAATATATGATGAGTCATGCTAGTTTCTCTAATTCCAATTCAAAGCTACAGGCTTCCTTCTTCTCACATTGCAAATTTTGTCTTCAAGAGTGAAAAAATAGCTCTCATTCTTTTCCAGTGTTTTTACTCATCTATTCAATCCTGAGATACACTGAGAGTAGTTTCAGATTTATTAATTCACATCACTTCTAGAAAGAAGAGAAAAATGAAAGAATGAGAAAGAAAGAAACAAAGAGAAACAGAGAAAGAAAAAGATAGAAGGGAGGCAGGAAAGGAAGGCAGGAAATGAGGAATAAAATACTATTAACTACAGTTTAGTACTTTTTTTTACAGCTCCTATGTCTATATAGGGCATAAAATCAAAATAATGTGTAAAAGTTAATTTGGTTAATTTTCTTTCCCTTTCAGTTAGTCAGTTAGTCAACTCAGTTGTGTCTGACTCTTTGCGACCCCATGGACTGCAGCATGCAAGGCCTTCCTGTATCACCAACTCCCAGAGTTTACTCAAACTCATGTCCATCAAGTCAGTGATAACATCCAACCATCTCACCCTCAGTCGTTCCCTTCTCCTCCCCCCTTCAATCTTTCCCAGCATCAGAGTTTTTTTCAATGAGTCAGGTCTTCACATCAGGTGGCCAAGGTATTGGAGTTTCAGCTTCAGCATCAGTTATTCCAATGAATATTCAGGACTGATTTCCTTTAGGATGGACTGGTTCAATCTCCTTGCAGTCCAAGAGACTCTCAAGAGTCTTATCCAACACCACAGTTCAAAAGCATCAATTCTTTGGTGCTCAGCTTTCTTTATAGTCCAACTTTCATATCTGTACATGACTACTGGAAAAACCATAGCTTTGACCAAATGGAACTTGGTTAGCAAAGTAATTTCTCTGCTTTTTAATATGCTGTCTTTGTTGGTCATAGCTTTCTTCCAAGGAGCAGGCATCTTTTAATTTCAAGGCTGCAGTCACCATCTGCAGTGATTTTGGAACCTAAGAAAATAAAGTCTCTCATTGTTTCCATTGGTTCCCCATCTATTTGCTATGAAGAGATGGGACTGGATGCCATGATCTTCATTTTCTGAATGTTGAGTTTTAAGCCAACTTTTTCATTCTCCTCTTTCACTTTCATCAAGAGGCTCTTCAAACTAATAAAAATAAATGAAAAAAAAAAAAAAAAAGAGGCTCTTCAGTTCTTCTTCGCTTTCTGCCATAAGGGTGGTGTCATCTGCATATCTGATGTTATTGATATTTCTCCTGGCAATCTTGATTCCAGCTTGTGCTTCACCCAGCCAGCATTTCTCATGATGTATTCTGCATATAAGTTAAATACGTAGGGTGACATTATGCAGCCCTGATGTACTCCTTTCCTGATTTGGAACGAGTCTACTTTTCCATGTCCAGTTCTAACTGTTGCTTCTTAACCTGCATGTAGATTTCTCAGGAGGCAGGTCAGGTGGTCTGGTATTCCCATCTCTTGAAGAATTTCCCACAGTTTGCCATGATCCACACAGTCAAAGGCTTTGACATAGTCAATAAAGCAGAAGTATACATTTTTCTGGAACTCTCTTGCATTGTCGATGATCCAACTGAAGTTGGCAATTTGATCCCTGGTCTCTCTACCTTTCCTAAATCCAGCTTGAACATCTGGAAGTTCACAGTTCATGTACTGTTGAAGCCTGGCTTAGAGAAATTTGAGCATTACTTTGCTAGTGTGTGAGATGGGTGCAATTGTGAGGTAGTTTGGACATTCTTGGCATTGCCCTTTTTTGGGAATGAAGTGAAAACTGACCTTCTCCAGTCTTGTGGCCACTGCTGAGTTTATAAAATTTGCTGGCATATTGAGTGCAACACTTCCACAGTATCATCTTTTAGAATTTGAAATACCTCAACTGGAATTTCATCACCTCCACTAGTTTTGTTCATAGTGATGCTTCATAAGGTCTGCCTAACTTCAGACTCCAAGATGTCTGGCTCTAGGTGAGTTATATATTCATTTGAAAAAGTAAGAAATTTTCTTACTGTGTTCTGTTTTATGTTTATCCCCAGCCCTTATTTTATTTTTTTGCATAAAACATTAAAATCATTTCGAGTCAAAATTATACAAAAACCATACTAAGATATTATCATGCCCACCTTCCATAACTTCCCTCTCACTTTAACTTACTCCCTGTAGATCATCAGTCTCATTCATTTCTGCTTTCTTCCTCCTGTTTTTATTTTTTAAAAATAAAATATGTATATCTTAATTTTTCTTATTTCTTATATAAAAATAATTTACACTTCTCTTTTTTTATTTTACAACATGTAAGAAGTCACTGCACCCATTCATGAAATTATTTCTCATTTTTTCCCACAATTTTTTAGTTCCTCATCATTTGAATGTACTAGACTTGATTCTTAATGGGATGAAGAAATGCTATCCCAAAGCAGCATTATTCTAAATTAATGCTCTATATTGATGTGTAAATAACTGATGCAAGGCATCTCAAAACTATTTCCAGAGAACTGGGTTGCATTTAGTCTGACTTCTGTCATTCATATCTGAGAAGCTCCTGAAAAGCAGAGAGATAACACAGAAAAAGAAGTTCCCCTACTGGAATTGCCAAAAGAATCAATTTGCCCTGCTTTTCTGGTTCGCTGGGTCAGCAAGTTGGTTATAGTCTGTCTACCTTGATAACACACAGATTACCTAAATTCATGTAAAATGAAAAATGAGACAATTTAAACTTATTAGCAGTTACAGGGGAAAATTGCAGGACTTGTTTGAAGGCTTACTGTTTAACATTGAATAAGCAAAGTAGAAAACTTAAAAAAAAAAAGCTTGAAACAACAGCAAAACAATATATAGTATTTGAAAGCGTTCTCTAGTACCCACAAGAATGGAAAGCAGTTTTAAAAATGAGTGAATGTAGGAAACAAAGATTGATATTGAATACTAAATAGTCTCCATCAAATTCAATAAAAAATATTTTATGAAAGTAGAGATAAAATATAAGATGAATCAGTTCAGATCAGTCACTCAGTCGTGTTCGACTCTCTGTGGTCCGATGGACGGTAACACGCCAGGCTTCCCTGTCCATCACCAACTCTCGAGCTTACTCAAACTCATGTCCACCGTGTTGGTGATGCCATCCAACCACCTCATCCTGTGTCGTCCCCTTCTCCTCCATCTTCAATCTTTCTGAGCATCAGTGTCTTTTCAAATGAGTCAGCTCCTCGCATCAGGTGGCCAAAGTATTAGAGTTTCAGCTTCAGTGTCGGTCCTTCCAATGAATATTCAGGACTGATTTCCTTTAGGATGGACTGGTTGAATCTCCATGCAGTCCAAGAGACTCTCAAGAGTCTTCTCCAACACCACAGTTCAACAGTATCAATTCTTTGGTGCTCAGCTTTCTTTATGGTCCAACTCTCACATCCATACATGCTACTGGAAAACCCATAACTTTGACTAGATGGAACTTGGTTGACAAAGTAATGTCTCTGCTTTTTAATATGCTGTCTAGGTTGGTCATAGCTTTTCTTCCAAGGAGCAAGCATGCTTTAACTTCATGGCTGCAGTCACTATCTGCCATGATTTTGGAGCCCCCCAAAATAAAGTCTGTCACTGTTTCCATTGTTTCCCCATCTATTTGCCATGAAGTGTTGGGACTCTCAGATGCCTATTGCTTGAGAGAAATTAAATTTACATATGTTCACACATATGAACATGAAAAGAAAAATAGAAGAATGTGAGGTTGTAACTAAAATGGATCAAGATTATTTTCTGTGGAACTTTAGCCTGTTAGGAATTCAAGATTTAGGGCCATATTTAACCTCAGAAATTAGAATTACAAGGAAACTCATACATATTGGGTGGTAATTTGTTATTGTAAATTCCAACTTTAATCATTGTAAAATTTCCTACTTGAAGGAAAAGAAAATACAAAACAGTGTCATAAAATCTTCTTATTTGCATGTTAGCAAATATGACCTAAGTTCAGTTCAGTAAATCATTCATGTCTGACTCTGTGACCACATGGACTGCAGCACACCAAGTTTTCCTGTCTTTCACCAACTCCTGGAGCTTGCTCAAACTCATGTCTGTTGATTTGGTGATGCCATCCAACCATCTCATCCTCTGTCATCCCCTTCTCCTCCTGCCTTCAGTCTTTCCCAGCAGCAGGGTCTTTTCCAATGAGTCAGTTCTTTGCATCAGGTGGTGAAAGTATTGGAGCTTCAGTTTCAGCATCAGTCCTTCCAATGAATATTCAGGGCTGATTTCCTTTAGAATTGACTGGTTTGATATCCTTGAAGTCCAAAAGATTTTCAAGAGACTTCTCCAACACCACAGTTCAAAAGCATCAATTCTTCGGAGCTCAGCTAATATGACCTCACCTTCAGTCAAATTCATAAATGAAGAATTTGGGCTGTGAAAATGGCAAAAAGAGTGAATTAGTCAATGAGATCATACTTATGTAAAGATTGCAGTTTGAAGGGTTTACATATTTGGAAGATATTTGTTTTTTCATTTCATGATGGGATTTCTTTTTTAGACTAAAACAGACTCAAAAATATAAGCCTGAACAAGAGCATTCTCAACTGTTGTATCAGTTTCAAACCATCATTTGGAAGATCCTCTACTGACAGTGACCAAAGCAACTGGGATTTTGCTTCTGCTGGCATGTCAAAAGTAATCAAAAAAGTTTCAAAAATCATTGAAATCTTAGAATTCACAACAGGAATTTGCTGAAATGAATTCATTGCACTAGTACTCTGTGCTGACTCTCTCAAAAGCAAGAATATCTCCTTGTTTGACTTGATCTTAACATGCTTGGCCATCTCCAGAATTGGCATGATATTCATAATTTTCTTGCATGGCATTAGAATAGTGTTCTATCCAGGAATATTTGAAAGTCATCAGGTACTAGAAGTAAGTTTTTATTTCTTCTGGAATCTGAGCTTAGGTACCTGGTGTGCTACCTGCCTCAGTGTCTTCTACTTCCTCAAGCTATCTAATTTTCCCCACCCCTTCTTTCTCTGGCTGAAGTGCAGAAGAAGTAGAGTTGTTTTTACCATTCTATTGGGATTCTGTCTTTCTTTGATTTTAATTTTCTGAGCATGAGTTTTCATACATTTGGGGTCGGTGACCATTTAGAAATAAAAAACAACTTGACCTGGAAAAAATATGCATAAAATCCAGTCCTATAGTAGTCAAATTCTCCTCCACCTAGGATCTCTCATTCCCTTGGCTGTGTCACTCATTTTATTTTTCCTGTTAATCTTTTCCAAAACATACCAGGCAGATGACACATCATGCCAAAGGAGCCAGAGACCTCAACACAGGGGTTCTTGTGAGAGCCAGAAATACTTTGACTTCTTTCATCATTTTCTTAGTTGTGGATTATTTGGCTACATTCTTGTTAACTTGGTCCTGTTTCACCCTAGAAAATAAAATGACTTTTATTGTTATTAAGTCTTTAGCATTTCTCTATCCTTCAATTCACCCTTTTATTTTGATTCTGGGAAATGGAAAACTGAGACAGACTTCTGTGAATCTGCTAAGGCAAATTGAATCCTGCATCAAGAGAATCTAATTCTTCACTGCACAGAGGAACAGAGAGGAACCATTTATGTTCTAAGGAACAACAAGTCACTGAATGTCTCCTACTTTCTACCAGTGTTTTCATACTGTATTGGATAGAAGTTTTTGTAAAAATCTTCATTGACCTGTTGACAAAAGACACAAAAGAAATGTTTCTTTGTATTCCATTAACTATCCTTGGCAATTTGACATAGTTATTTAATTTAAGCTTCATGACATTGTAGATAATATTTATTATTTTATCATTTTCTATGGTGAAAATACTGAGGGTCATCCTATATAAGTGACCTTACAAAGTGTTAGCATTAGGAGTCAAACACAATTCTTCTGGCTAAAAAAATAGAAGAGTAGGTGAAAAAAGAACAAACTATACCCTTATTATTAGCTCTTGATTCTATTATTATTAAATGGTCTGCTACACTGCTTTATGATATTTTTTATTAATTAATCATTGGTTGTTAAGGAAGAGGAAAAATTTATAAAGGATAAATTTTAAATAAATCTACTTAATCAGTGGGAGATATTGTGCTTTACTATTCAAAGAAAATTCTAAGAATTGTAAGAAACATGTAATTATTTAATTGTAGCAGAGTCAAAAGTATATGTTTTCTTGATTTTTTTAAATAAAAATAGCAAATTTTCTGAAAGTGACAGTGGGGAATTGGTGCCATGAAAGAGGTACTTTTATTTTTTATTTTATTTTTTCATTTATTTTTATTAGTTGGAGGCTAATTACTTTACAATATTGTAGTGGTTTTTATCATACATTGACATGAATCAGCCATGGATTTACATGTATTCCCCATCCCGATCCCCCCTCCCACCTCCCTCTCTACCCGATCCCTCTGGGTCATCCCAGTGCACCAGCCCCGAGCACTTGTCTCATATATCCAACCTGGGCTGGTGATTTGTTTCACCCTAGATAATACACATGTTTTGATGCTGTTCTCTCAAAACATCCCACCCTCGCCTTCTCCCACAGAGTCCAAAAGTCTGTTCTGTACATCTGTGTCTCGAAAGACGTACTTTTAATTAGTCTGATACAAAATCTGCTAATAGGTGAGCAAAACCATGAGATTCATTTTTATAAGTCAGAAAATACTAAAAATATTTTGTGTTATAAATTAGGGGAAAATTGGAGAGTTTAAACCTTAAACTGGTAGTTTGAAATCCTGACAACACCTGTGTCTGTACACTGACCTTTGTCCCACTTTAGCAAGTAATGCCTTTATATTTCCACCCATGTAGACCTACTCTTCATTCTCCACAGTTCCTCCTACCATAAATATAACGACCGCTGGAAAATCTTCTGCCATAATCCTCTATGAGATACTTTAGAATATTACATTATCTTTAAGAATACTGGCCCTCACCATTAGCAATAAGCAAAAGCCTGAATTCCTATTGAAAATGACAGTGGAAAGAAATCCAGGTGTGTGCTGGCAATCCTGTTACATCCTGGGATCTCTAGCCTTGAAAGAAGGATGGCTGAAGCCGGGGGTAGTTTCACACGACTTTTCCATAGCTGCAAATAAAGGAATCCTACATCAATGTTGGAATCTTTGTGTGTGTGTAAAGTTCAGGTTGGGTCAATGAACAGCAAACCAGCAGAGATGCTTTTGAAGAAATAGTTATCGAGGTAGCCAAGGGTGCTGAAATTAGTGAATTGTGTGAGGGCTCCTTAGTGGACGTTACAGAACCTGTTAACGGGATGATGTACGGTCCCAAAGCCATGTTTTTCTAAATTAATGCTGTATGTTAATATGCAGGAACTTGATCTTGTAGTAATAAAATGCCCCCAAACCTATTTCTCTGTTTGCAGGAAAACTGGGTTCCATTTAGTCTGGCACCTGTCGTGCGTATCTGAGAAGCTCCTGAAAAGCAAAGAGATAACATGGAAGAGAAGTTCCCCTATTGCAATTTCCAAGAGAACCAACTCTACCTGGCTCTCTTGGATTGCTGGGTAGCAAGTTAGTTATCTGTCTAGGCTGATAATACAGGGATAATCTAAATACATATAAAAACAGAAAATAAGATAATACAAAAGCCACTCAGTGGTTTCAGACAGAAGTTGCAGGCTTAATTTGAAGACTTACTTACTCTTTGAGACTGTGTAAGCAAGGTAAAAGAAAACCAACAAAAGCTTTAAGCAACAAACAATATACAGCACACAGTGGAATGAAAAACAGTTTTAAAAAGAGTTATTTCAGAAAACAAGAATTCTAGGGTAATTGTACTAGATATTCTCCATCAAATTCAAGAAAGGAATTCTATGCAAGAAGAGAGAAGATATAAAAAATCAAAATATAGAAAGTAAAATTGCAAAGGAGCAAACCAGAAAAAGAAAATAAAAAAAAGAAGCAGAATGAAATAAAAGAGAATTCATGGAACCAAACACATGGCAGCAGATGTTGAAAGTGATTTAGAACATTAACATATTATTTAATAAAGGAGAACTTTTAGACATGGAGTGGCAATTAAACACCTTGAATTCATCTAGATTCTTTTTTAATCCAAAGATATTCAAAATATCAGTTACAAGCTTATAAAACAAACCTATACCATACCCTTCACTCAACAAAAAAATCCAGAAATATTATTAATACAGCCTTTGACAATCACATAATAGGAATCAACTGAATAAAGTATTCATTTGTGCCTTTGTGTATATTCTTAACATAAGCACATATAATATTTTAAAAAATTACTTGATTAAAATCTTTATTGACTGAAATTTTGTTGAATGACTACTGTCATCCTTTTTGAATTCTATTCACAATTCTTTTAAGACTATACTTGGGAATATACTAAACCTATAAAACTTTGAAGATATATCTACATTTTTATAACTTTTTATTTCCCTATTCAGAAATATATTATTTCTGTACTTTTTTTCTTTTTTATTGTGGGGTAATTGCTTTACAATATTGTGTTGACTTCTGAATTATTTCTGTACTTTTATCCCAAACTTTCATTATCTCCTAGTGAAATCTTTTTAATTTAAATAGATCATACCTTGGCTGATTATTCATCTGCGTATATTTTTATGTATTATACTCTTGTCTGTAAACTTAATAATAATGTTGTATTTTGTTTTTATGAGAACTTCTCAGATTTTAGTAATGAATTTTTATTTATCTATTGTGACGACACATTGACCAACAACATAAAGAATATGGGCTGCATGTGGGTCTTTCAAAATTTATCAGGACTTTCTATGCTCTAGTGCACATGTCATTTCAATTTCCATTCCACGTGTAGTAAAACTGTTCTCTCATTTGTGAAACCAGGAATATTTCTTGTTTTATAGTGGGGTGGAATTCATTTAAGGAAATGCCTACTTTTTGATCTATGTTCAACAATTGTAGGTCATGTTTTTGTATGTATTCTTAACATGCTTTCATGTAAAACAAACAGGTATGTGAATAAGAAATAATTCTGCATAATTATTTATCAATGGGTAGTAGTTGTAACAGTGTATCAGTGTTTTTCAACTTAGGCGATTTTTGCCCCCTTTGCAAGGGACATTTGGCAATGTCTGGAGACATTTATGGTTGTCACAACTGGGGAGGTGATGCCAGCTACTTGTGGGTAGAGGCCAGGGGTGCTGCTAGGCATCCTGCAATTCCAGGACAGCCTCCTACAACAAAGAACTATCCAGCCCAAAATGTCATGTGTGAGGTTGAGAAACCTTGTAGTGTACAATTGATAGCATTTAACACTTTAGAGAAGGAGAATGACTAAGATACTCTCTTAGATATCATGAGAGATAGGGTATTATTAATATAAGAAATGATAACTGTGTTTTTTAGTAGAGAAAATATTACAGAATAACATATTCCAAGTATGTCCAAAAGCATGCAAAAGTTAAAGTCATATAGCAAAATAATGACAGTGGCTCTTTTAAAAAGGCTTTTTAGGTGATTTCCAAGTTTCTAGATAGGTCATGATTCTCTTGAATAGCTTTTAATAGTTACTTAAAATTTTTCCTTTCCAAAGCAGTTTTCTGATGCCTGGGGTTTATTTACCATGAAAGTGTTACCTACTTTGCATGAAATTTTGATTTCTGGTGAAATGGAAATTCTCTTTATGCTAGTATGTGATATTTGCATCTTAGTTTCTGATGTGGCTCTGGAAATGAGATTTCTTTGAAAAGAGAATACAGAGATCTAAGGGCTTTGTTAAGGATGCTAAAATAAAATGTTTCTTTAACCAGGAAAAAAAAGGTCACTATTCAGACAAATAAGCATAAATTATTAAAATATTTATTAGAGCTACACAATGTAAAGAAGAGACATATTTGGATGAGGTTGCAATCAATATTGCTAGATGATGGGAAAAGTTAATGTGTTCTTATTTATATTAACCTTATATTATAAGGGAAATTTCCACAGATAAAAACAATTACACAAGGACTTCCCTTGTGAGCCGGTGGTTAAGAATCTACCTTGCAATGCAGAGGACATAGGTTCCATCCCTGGTCGGAGAACTGAGATCCCACAGGCTGCGGAGCAACTAAACCTGACCAATGCAACTAGAGAATCCTTGCACCACAACAAAAGTCCTGCATGTAAAATATCCCTTCTCCAGGGGATATTCCCGACAGGAACTGAGCCACAGTCTCCTACATTGAAGGCAGATTCTTTACCAGCTGAGCTACGTAGAAGCCCTAAGACCTGACACAACCAAAAAAATAAACGAATAGATATTTTTTTAAAAAAAGAATTTGTCATTAATTGTTATAAGTCTTAAGGTGATATGAAACATCATGCTTTGCTATATACACCCTGAACCAGTCCCTGAAAATATGTATATATTAACAATCTTTTGGGGAGCTATTTTAGTCAGGAAAATCCTTCAAGCTAGGCTTCAACATTACATGAACCAAGAATTTTCCAATCTTCAAGCTGGGTCTAGAAAAGGCAGGGGAACAAGAGACCAAATTGCCAACATTTGTTAGATCATAGAGAAAGCAAGGGAATTTCACAAAAACATCTACCTCCCTTTCATTGACTATGCTAAAGCCTTTGACTGGGTGGATCATAACAAACTGGAAAACTCATAAAGAGATGAAAATACCAGACCATCTAACCTGTCTCCTGATAAACCTGTATGCAGGTCAAGAAGCTATAGTTAGAACCCTGTATGCAACAACCGACTGGATCAAGATTGAAAAAGGAGTATGACCAGGTTGTTTATTGCCTTGGGCAAACTCCAGGAGATAGTGAGGGACTGGGAAGCCTGGCATGCTCCAGTCCATGGGGATGCAAAGAGTTGGACGTAACTTGGACATGACTTGGTGACTGAACACCATTAGTCAGGAAAATTTTCACTATTAAAAAAAAAACTTGTCTCAAACTAGTGTAAACTATAAGAAAATTATTTCATTTACCTAGACATATAAAGGAGAGATAGTTCTAGGCCATGACCAAGGACTCAAGCTATTTACCGCTCTATTCTGTGACATTTGCATCTTCACGCTAGACCTTGTCTCTTTGGAGTTAAAGATAATTGCCAGTGGCAGCTGGGTCTATTTTCTTATTCATAACCTGCTGAAAACAGAGTCTTTTTTAAACCTAGGATAATAATTCTTTCACTTCAGTTTATTGAAATCATTCAGGACATTGTTCTGAACTTGGATCAGGGAACTGCTGCCAGCAGAATATAATTTGACACCTATATATCTTCTTTGGAAAGTATATGTTGAAATCTTTGACCCAGTTTTTAGCTAGGTTTTCTTATCTACTTTTTGTTGAGTATTATGAATTTTTTTATGCTCTGGATAACAATAATTTATCAGATATATCTTTTGAAGATATTTTCTCCCAGTCTGAGACTTGTATTTTCCTTTTCTTGACTGTGTCTTTTGGAAAGCAGATTCTTTTCTTTTAAATGAAGTCCTGCTTATCAATTCATTCTTTCATGGATTTTGCCTTTGGTGTTTTATCTTAAAAGTCATTGCCATTCTGAAGGTGGTCTAAGTTTTCTTCTATGTTATCTAGTAGGAGTTTATAGTTTTGTTTGTTACATTTTGGTGTGTGATTTGTTTGGTATTAATGTTTATGAATGGTGTAAATATGTGTCCAAAGTCTTTTTTTTTTCTTTTTTGACATGAGAGTGTCCATTTGCTCCAGCACTGCTTGCTGAAAAGATTATCTGTGCTCCATTGTACTGGTTTTGTTCTTTTGTTGAAGCTCAATGAATTATATTTATATGGATCTGTTTATAGGCTCTTTATTCTGTTCCATTTATCTATTGGTCTATTGTTTTGCTAAAACCACACTATCTTGTTTAAGTCTTGGCAGCAAAGTGTCAGTTCTCTGACTTTATTCTTCTTCTTCAATATTATGTTGCCTATATTGGATCTTTTGACTCCTAATATAAACTTTAGAATTGGTTTGTCAATATCAACAAAATAGCACACTGAGATTTTTTACTGTGATTGCACTGAATCTATAGATCAAGTGGGGAAGAACTGACATTTTGACAATATTGAGTCTCCCTATCCATAATCATGGACTGTTGTTACATTTACATGGTGCTTAGTTACTCAGTCATATCTGACTCTGACTCCATGAACTGTAGTCTGCCAGGTTCCTCTGTCATTTGCATTTACTTAGTTGTTCTTTATTTTATCAGTTTTGCAGTTTTTCTCATATAAGTTTTGTACTTATTCTATTATATTTATACCTAAGTATTTCATTTTGGGAGATGTTATGGAAATGCTATTTTGTTTTCATTTTAAATTCCAGTTGTTCCTTGTTGTATAAGAAAGCAATTGACTTATGTATTGTAACTTTGTATCTTGCTACATTGTATCTTGCTACATTGGTATCTAACTGCTTATTAGTTTCAGGAAGTTTTTTTTTTTTTTTTTTGTCATTTCTTTTGGATTTCTATATACATGATCATGTCCACTACAAACAAAGATCATTTCATTTCTACCATCCCAATTTTTATACTTTTATCTTTCTTCCTTTGTTGCATTAGCTAGTATTTCTAGAACATGTTGAAAAGCAGTAGTGACAAAGGATATCTTTGACTTGTACCTAATATTGGTATAAAAACTTTGAGTATTTCACCATGAAGTACAATGCTAGTTTTAGATTTGCTTCAGATTATCTTTATCAAGTTGAAGATATTTTCCTCTATTCTTGGCTTATTGAGCATTTTTATAATGAATGAGTGTGGATTTTGTCAAATGCTTTTTTTTGCAGCTATTGAAATATAGTGTGCTTTTTTTCACTTGTTAATATGATGGGTTACATTAAATTATTTTTAATGTTGCACCAGGTTTGTATGCTTAGTCTATATTCCAATTGTTTGTGCTAAATAATATTTTTGTATACATTTTTGGATTGAATTTACTAATTCAATGAGAATTTTCACATCTGTGATCATGAGAGATATTAGTCTGTAATTTTCTCTTCTAGTAATGTCTGTGTCTGGTTTTGGTATTAGGGTAATGCTGAACTTAAAATGAGTTGGAAAATATTTCCTCTGCTTCTATCCTTTGAAGGCAACTAGAGAGAAATTAGTATAATATTCCTTAAAAGTTTGTTACAATTTACCGTGACCCCAGCTTCACCTGTTGCATCTGTTTTAGAAGGTTATTGATTAACCCCTCATTTTAATAATAGGCTTAGACCTATTCACATTCCTATTTCATCTTGTGTGAGTGTTGACATTGGATGTTTTTCAAAGAGTTGGTACATTTCACCTAATTTATCAAATTGAGAACATAGAATTACTCCTAATTTTCCTTTAAATGTCCATGGGATCAGTTGTGATACCGCATTTCACTTCTGCCCTCTCTTTTATTCTTAGTTAGCATGCTTGTGTGCATGGTCAGTTGCTAAGTTATGTCTGAATTTTTGTGACCCTGTGGGTTCTAGCTAGCCAAGTTCCTCTATCTATGGAACTTTCCAGGCAAAAATATTGGAGTGGGTAGCAAGATCTCCTGACTCAGGGATCAAATCCACATCTCCTGAGACTCCTGCATTTACAGGTAGATTTTTTACCACTGAGTCAACTCAGAAACCCTTAGGCAGCATGACTAAAGGCTAATCCATTTTATTGATCTTTTCAAAGAAGCAGCTTGCTTCTACAATGGCTAAATTCATTCATCTCTTCAATACATTGTTTTTGCTTAATATATCTAAACTGTTGTTGTGCTGTGCTGTGCTTAATTGCTCTCATGTCTGACTCTTTGCGACTCCATGGAGTGTAGCCCACCAGGCTCCTCTGTCCATGGCATTCTCCAGGCCAGGATACTGGAGTGGGTTGTCTGCCCTCCTCCAGGGGATCTTCCTGACCTAGGGATCGAACCCAGTCTCTGGCACCCCTAGCATTGCAGGCAGAGTCTTTATCTGTTGAGCCAGCTGGGAAGCTCCCTGTCATTATTAACACAATATAAATGACAAAATCTTTGCTGATATTAAAAAATGATGAAGTCCAATTTTTGTTTCTATTCTGCTCTGTTTTCTGTAGGTATGTGTTTGGTACTCCTACTGCACAAACCAGGGTAATAAATGCAAAATAGTCTCAGGAGGACAAGTAGATTCCAAGAAACAGAAACTTTTATTTGCATCTTAACAAATTGTGGGTAGGCATTCAGTCTGGATGTGTGTTCTGTAGACTAGCTAAATTTTATATCCATAACTGGAGGGGTCTCTGTTAAGCTATTTTGGATTCCATCACAAGGCAGTAATTGGGGCCATTTCACCTTTATGAAATGAAAAAGAAAAAACTCATCCTTCCATCAAGCAGAAATACATGCCTTTTTCTGCAGCAGGTAATTGAAAATTACTGAAACAAGAACAATATTAGGGATTGGCAGATATGCTGAGTATAATGGAAGGCCTCCTCATTTTTGTAGCAGTTAGTGAATCAGTATTGGGGATTTTAGGGGATGGATTTATTGGAGTTGTAAGCTGCATTGACTGTGTGAAAAGCAAGAAGATCTCTACTGTCAGTCTTATTCTCACTGGCTTAGCCTCTTAATAATTACCGATGCAAATGTGAGGATGTTTTTTCCAGATATATATTTGTCTGGTAATCTAATTCAATATATAGCTCACTTATGGATAATTATGAATCAATCAAGTGTCTGGTTTGCCACCAGCCTCAGCATCTTCTACTTCCTGAAGATAGCCAATTATTCCCACTGCATTTTTCTCTGGCTGAAGGGTCACATCAACAGGGTTCTTCTCCTTTTCATGGGATGCTTGCTTATTTCATGGCTATTTGCTTTTCCAAGCATTGCAGTCTATTATTAATAATATTATGAAGAACAGAAGCACTACCTGGCTGATCACCATGCATAAAAGTGAATACTTGACAAATCAGATTCTGCTCAATATTGGAGTCATTCTTGTCTTTGTATTATGCCTGATTATATGTTTCTTATTAATCACTTCCCTTTGGAGACACAACAGAAAGATGCAATTGAATGCCACAGGATTCAGAGATCCCAGCACTGAAGCACATATCAAAGCAATGAAGATCTTGGGGTCTTTTATCATCCTCTTTATCTTGTATTTTGTAGGCACTGCCATACAAGTATCAGTTGGTGCTGTGCCTGAAAACAAACTGCTGCTCATTGTTGGCATAACAACCGGACTCCTCTATCCCTGGGGACACTCACTGATCCTAATTCTAGGAAACAGGAAGCTGAAGCAAGACTCTTTGAGGGTACTGAAGCCATTAAAGTGCTGGGAAAAAGAAATTTCTTAGAATTCCATGACGGGCTTGGGAAGAAATGGATGCTGCAAGAAAGTAATTTAGTGATGAAATTCCTAAAAATCTGTTTCACTTTCTGCTTTATTGCAGCCATTTTAACTGTGTTTTGAACATAACTGAAATCTTACAAAATGATTTTGACTACGTCTAAGGGAATGTCACTTTTCAATGAGATTTTAATCCCATACACAAACTAAGTGGCTCGGGGAGCTTCCTTCTCCTGCCAGTGGTTTCTCCTAAGCATCAACCTCAGACTGGAAATTACTTGGAGATTATTTACTATAAAGATGTTGCTGGTAGGAGCAAGCCTCTAAAACAAGATTTCTGTTTGAATTTTAAGGAATTCCCTGAAGCATTAATAGTCCTTCACCAAAAATAACTCAATGAATTATTATTATATTACATCTCTTACTTATTTTAATGTCCACATTTTTCTATATTTGTCAAGTAAGAACCACTTCACATTGTCTCCTGTGTCCTTTTGACATGTCCCCATTCTTCTTTCATGTTTCCTCACATTCTTTCAAGCCAAAACATTTCAGGCTCACTTTGTGCTTTTCCTCACCCAGCCCTGGATTCATTATTTCCCCAAGAAGTCTTCATTTATTTGAGGGAACAAGGGTATTTGAAAACCAAACTTTTGTTGTATACAAACATTACATACACCTACTTACTTCTTTCTCCTTCTCTGCCTCTGTCTATGTATCTCTCTATTTGTAATGTATGATGCATCTGTGCTGATATTAATAAGAATTAGAAAATTCCAATTAAAAACTACAAGCTTCCTTCTTACCATGTTGCAAATACTCTTTTTAACCATGAAAGATATGGCTCTCATTTGTTCAGTTAAAGGTCCGTTTAGTCAAAGCTATGGTTTTTCCAGTAGTCATGTATGGATGTGAGAGTTGGACTATAAAGAAAGCTGAGTGCCGAAGAATTAATGCTTTTGAACTGTGGTGTTGGAGAAGACTCTTGAGAGTCCCTTGGACTGCAAGGAGATCCAATGAGTCCATCCTAAAGGAAATCAGTCCTGAATATTTATCAGAAGGACTGATGCTGAAGTTGAAACTCCAATAACTTGGCCAAATGATGCAAAGAACTGACTCATTTGAAAAGACCCGGATGCTGGGCAAGATTAAAGGCAGGAAGAGAAGGGGATGAATGAGGATGAGATGGTTGGATGGCATCACTGACTCAATGGACATGAGTTTGGGTAAACTCCAGGAGTTGGTGATGGACAGCGAGGCCTGGCGTGCTGCAGTCCATGGGGTTACAAAGAGTTGGACACAACTGAGCAACTGAACTGAACTGTTCGGTTTATTTACTCATTTACTAGGTCTTAACATACACTCCAAGTAGTTTCTGACTTGTTAACTCATATCTCTTCCAGAAGGAAGAGAAAGGAGGAAGGAAGGAAAGAAGAAAGGAAGAGAGAGACAAAGGGAGAATGAAAGAAAGAAAGAATGAAGGGAGAAAGGAAAGAAGGAGGGACAGAGGGAGGGGAGGAAAGGGAGAAAGGAAGGGAGGAAGAAAACACTATTAACTACACTTCAGTACTTTGTTGCAGCTCATATATTACTATATCTGGGCATAAATTCAAAATGCTATGTTCCAAAGTAACTTTGGTAAGTTCTCTTTCTTTCCTTTTAGCATGGTTATATTATTCATTTGAAAAAGTGAAATCTGTTTGTTATTATAGTTTGCTTTTCCCCCTGTCTTTATTTTATATTTTTAATGTAAAATATTAACATCATTTTTAAGAGTCAATATTCTACAAAATGTATACTGAGAATGTGATCATTCACACTCATAACTTTCATTTTAAATTACTCAGTATTAATTATAAATCTCATTCATTTCTACTTTCTTCCTCCCAATTTTATTTTTGAAAAAGTAAGCAAGTAAGTGTGTATTAAATTTTTCAATATTCCTTGTACAAAGAATAATTGGCACAATGCTTTTTTCATTTTACAATATATAAGAAATCACTGCATCCAGTTGTGAAATTGTTTCTCATTCTTTTTCACACCTTTTTAGTACTCCATTGTCTGAATGTACCAGAGTTGATCCAACAGGTTCTGTGTTTATGTTCGTTTGTTTCTGATATTTTGCAATTACGATGATGCTATGAGTAATCTTGTACATACGTTTATTGATTCTGACACCCAATTCTGATGCATGGGAATCTTTCCAACCTCACCAAGCAACTATCGCAACTCTGAACTTACCTACCTGAAGATGGCATCAGATTCCATAAGTTAAGGGCTCAGTCCCACAAGACGATCCTCACTTCAGATGCCAGTTGTAGGCTCAGGTTATTACCTGTGCTTTTGACTTATTGGCTCTAAATTGGAGATTCCAGCAAGCCCTTACTTGGACTTAATTAATTTCCTAGAGTGGCTCATGGAATTCAGAAGTCGTGTGTACTCACTAGATTACTGGTTTATTACAGAGAATATTAAAGGAAGTGAATCAGCAAGCAATGAAGAGATCCAGCTTCACTCTATCTCCTTATGGAGATTCGTGGTGGTCCTGGCATTAGCATGAGAGCTTTCTGGAAAATTTTTATGGAACAGCTAATTATGGAGTGAGGATTTAAGACTTGACTAAAATCACTTTATGAAGAAAAAATAGTCATGTTAAATGTGAAAATATTGAACAAGAATCCTGGCAGATCACAGCAAGGAAAGAAGAGAGTTGAAATATGCAGAGTCTGAGATGTCAATCTCATGAGGATTGCTTTTGAAAGAGGAGAGAGAAACAAAGAATGGAAAAATGCCCTAGAGAATCTGAATGACACAAGAAAAAAAGAAGAAGGGAACATTTAAGACTATACAAGAGAAGTAAAACTGAACAATGCACAGCTCATTCACCCTACTGCCAAAAGACAGGCTTCTATGGCTGTACAGTATAGCAGTAAGAATAAATGAAATACAATTATATGTAAGCATATAGATGAATCTTACAAACTGGATGTGAATGAAAGAAACTAAATTTATGTTCTCTATGAGTTTGTACATATAAATATAAAAAAGCAGGTGATTGTGTGGTTGTAACTAGAAGGGGCTTGAGGTTGTCTTCTGGGGAGTTGATTGTGTCTGTTTCTTGATCTGGGGTGTGGTTATAGGAATGCATGCAGTTAGTAAAAAAAACCATGAAGCTCCTCATTTAAAATCACTCAGTTGTGTCTGACTCTTTTTGCAACCCCATGAACTATAGCCCATAAAACTCCTCTGTCCCTGGAATTCTCTAGGCAAGAGTACTGGAGTGGGTTGCCATGCCCTCCTCCAGGGGATCTTCTGAACCCAAGTGTCCTGAATTGCAGGCAGATTGTTTACTCTCTGAGCCACCAGGGAAGTCCTGTTATTAAATGTTAAGTGTTTGTTAATTCTTTTTCCAATAATAGAAACAATGGTTTAGTTTCCCAGGACTGCTGTAAGAAATTATCACAAATTTGCCACCTTCAAAAAACAGAAATTTACTGTTGACAATTCTGGAGTCTAGAAGTCTGAAATGAAGGGATCAGTAGGAATCTCTGAAGGCTCTACAGAAGAATTCTTTCTTGCCTCTTCCATCTTCTGATGCACTTAGGTATTCTTTTGATGGTAACAATAGGAACTCCAATCCTGCCTTCATCTTCACATGGTCTTCTTCTTTCTGTATGTTGAAACTTCCTCTCCCTTCTCTTCTAAGGACACCAATCATTATGTTTAGATTCCAATCCCAAACTACATCTGCAAAGACTTCTTTGCCAAATAAGAACCCATTCACAGATACCAGGGGTTAGCTCTTGGTCATACTTTTTGCTGGGGATACACAATTCAACCTACTACATCATCCTATTAAGGTCTGTAACTTTACATGTACGAGTAAATGGGGTCAGTAGTTTCCTCCTTGAAGTTTGCTTCCAGCTTCCAAAATTCTAATCTACTCAGATGAGACCTGAGTATGTTGTCAGGTCGAAAGTTCAGTGAGATCAGGATAGAAAACAGAAGAAAGCAAAAGGCTCTGGGAAACATCCCACCCTAGCCTTCTCCCAGAGTCCACAAGTCTGTTCTATACATCTGAGTCTCTTTTTCTGTTTTGCATATAGGGTTATCGTTACCATCTTTCTAAATTCCATATATATGTGTTAGTATACTGTAATGGTCTTTATCTTTCTGGCTTACTTCGCTCTGTATAATGGGCTCCAGTTTCATCCATCTCATTAGAACTGATTCAAATGAATTGTTTTTAATGGCTGAGTAATATTCCATGGTGTATATGTACCACAGCTTCCTCATCCATTCGTCTGCTGATGGGCATCTAGGTTGCTTCCATGTCCTGGCTATTATAGATCACCAGCCCAGGTTGGGTACATGAGACAAGTGCTCGGGCTTGGTGCACTGGGAAGACCCAGAGGGATTGGGTGGAGAGGGAGGTGGGAGCGGGGACCGGGATGGGGAATACATGTAAATCCATGGCTAATCCATTTCAGTGTATGACAAAAACTACTTCAATGATGTAAAGTAATTAGCCTCCAACTAATAAAAATAAATGGATAAAAAAAAACTAATAAAGTACATCTCAAAATGTGAAAAGAAAAAAAAATAAAATAAAATCTACAAAAAAAAAACAAAAAAACAAAAACAAAAAACAAAAGGCTCTGGGAAGAAAGAGCATCCTCCTATTTTTCTTCTTATATGCTGTGGACATAAGATCCTAGTCAATTTGGAATTTTGTGGCCTAGGAGTGGGGAGGTGTAGAGCTCAGGCCTACCAAGATTTGCCAGAAATAGGAAAGCCTGAGGTCAGATATATTAATAAAAACTGTATAAAACCTGGGCATGGTGTTTATATCCTTTAAGGATACTGAATTGAAATTTTTATAGCCAGTTAAGAATTCAGGATTCTGGGCATGTTATTTCAGAAATCAGAATTTATAGAAATCTGGCATGGAATTTGTCACTTTAAATTCCACCATGAATCCATGTAACATTTCCTGCTTGAGGTAGAAGAAAGCATGAAACAATGTCATTAATATCCTTAATTGCATCTTGGCAAATATGACTTCACCTTCAGTCAAACTCATAAATGAATTCAGCCTGTGACAATGGCAAAAGAGTGAATTAGTCAATGAGCTCATACTTATGTGAAGATTGCAAATCAGACTCCAAAATACAACCCTGAACAAGAGTGTTCTCAACTGTTTTATCATTTTCAAAACATCACTTGAGAGACCTTCTATCACAGTGACCAAAGTAACCGGGATTTTACTTCTGCAGTCATGTCCAGTGTAAGATTTTTATGATCATTGAGATGTTATAATTCATAGCAGGAATTGAGGGGAATGGATTAATTGCATTAGTACACTGTGCTGACTTGGTCAAAAGCAAGAATAGTGCCTTGTTTGACTTCACCTTCACATGGATTAGCATGATATTCATACTTCTCCTAGATGGCATTAAAGTAGTGTTCCATCTAGAAATATTCAATAGTCACCAGTTAATAAGAGGAGTTTTTGAGTTCTCCTGGAATCTGAGCAACTCCTTAAGTACTGGATGTGCTACCTGCCTCAGTGTCTTCTACTTCCTCAAGCTATCTAGTTTTTTCCACCCCTTTCTTCTCTGGCTGAAGTGCAGAAGAGATAGAGTTGTTTTCACCATTATGTTGGGATTCTGTCTCTCTTTGATTTTTAATCTTCTGAGCATAAAATTTATACTTTTGTGTTCACCAAGCATTTAGAAAAGGAAAGACTTATCTTGGAAAAAAGATATGCATAAAAATCAGTATTATAGCAGTCAAGTTCTCTTCAGCCTTGGATCTCTCATCCCCTTGTCTGTATCACTCACTATATTTTTCCTGTTAATCTTTTCCTTATGGAGACATACCAAGCAGATGACACGCCATAGCGCAGGTCCCAGGGACTTCAACATAGGGGTTCTTTGAGAGCTAAAAATACTTTGACTTCTTTCATCATTTTCTTAGTTGTGCACTATTTGGCTGCTCTTATGCTGTTGTTGTTCATTCACTCAGTTGTGTCCCACTCTTGTGTGATACCATGGACTGCAGCATGGGCAGGAAAGCTTCCCTGTCCTTCACCATCTCCCAGAGCTTGCTCAAACTCATGTCTATTGAGTCAGTGATGCCATCCAACCATCTCATCCACTGTTGTCCCCTTCTCCTCCCACCTTCAATCTTTCCCAGCATCAGGGTCTTTTCTAATGAGTCGACACTTCGCATGAGGAGGCCAAAGGAGTGGAGTGTCAGCTTCAGCATCAGTCATTCCAATGAACACCCAGGGTTGATCTCTTTTAGGATTGACTGGTTTGATCTCTTTGCAGTCCAAGGGACTCTCAAGAGTCTTCTCCAACACCACAATTCAAAGCATCAGTTCTTTGGCACTTAGCCTTCTTTACGGTCCAACTCTCACATCCATGCATGACTACTGGAAAAACCATGGCTTTGACTATACAGACCTTTGTTGGTAAAATAATATCTTTGCTTTTTAATACTCTGTCTGGGTTTGTCATAGCTTTTCTTCCAAGGATCAAGCTTCTTTTAATTTCATGGCTGCAGTCACCATCTGCAGTGATTTTGGAGCCCAAGAAAATGAAGTCTGTCACTGTTTCCATTGTTACATTATGCCCTTATTTTAGATTGGTGCTATTTCAATCTAGAAGATGAAATTGCTTATATTATTGTTAACACTGTAGCATTCCTCTATCCTTCTATTCACATTTTTGTTTTGACTCTGGGGAATGGAAAACAAGACAAACTTCTGTGAATGTGCTAAGGCAAACTGGATCTTGCACCAAGAGAATGTAATCCTTCACTGGGTGGAGGAACTGGAGGAGAATCATTTATGTTCTGAAGAAAACAACTCAGTGAGAGTCTCCAGTGTTCCTCCACTGGTTTCACATTGTGTTGGATAGTATTTAAAAAAAAAACTTCACTGACCGGGCTATTGACATCAGAGAAAATGTTTATTTGAATTCCATGAACTATCCTTGGCAATTTGACATAGTTATTTAATTTAAATTTCAGAAAGTTATACAAATATTTATTTTATCATTTTCTCTGATGAAAATACTGATAGTAATCACAAGTGACTTGTTGTAATATATTAGTGCTAGCATTCAAACTCTAGTGTTAGCCAAACTCATTCTGGCTCAAAAATAGAAGGGTGTGTTTAAAAGAATGAATTAAACCTCTTTTATTAGTTCTTGATTCTGTTATTTTAAGTAGTCTGCTACACTGCTTTATGACACATTTTATTAATTAAGTGCTGAGAAAAGGAAGAGAAATTAAGGAAGGGAAAAATATGTATTGTATGAAGGTAAATTTTAAATAAATCTATTTAGTCAGTGGGTCATGTACTTTACTATTGGATACAAAGAAAATTCTCAGAATTGTAAAGAAATATATGATTTTTAATTGTAGCATAAACAAAAAGAAAGGTATGTTTTCTTAACCTTCTTGTTTAATAGAAATAGCAAAGTTTCTGAGAGTGACAATGAGGCATTGGTGCCAATAATGAAGAACGTTTAATCAGTCTGAAAGAAAATCTATTAGGAAAGTAAAAGAATATAAGATAACTTAAAAAAATTCAGAAAATATTCAAATATGTCACTCTATAAATTAAGGGGCAAACTGTGATGTTTCCAACCTAAACTAGTAGCTTGAGACGCTGGCAACATCTGTGTCTGTACACTGACATGTGTCCCACTTCAGCGAGTGAAGCCTTTATGCTTTGACCCAGGTGTGTGTGTGTTAGCTGCTCAGTCATGTCTGATTCTTTGTGACCCCATGGACTGTATCTACCCTTTATCCCCTACATCTCTTCATACATCATAGTCATAACCTTAATCACTACCAGGAAAATCCTCTGCATAATCCTCCTAGGAGATATTTTAGAATATCATATTATCTTTAGGACTATAGGAACTCATCTTTAAGAATAAGCAAAAACCTGAATTTTTATTAACAATGACAGTGGAAAGACATCCAAATGTCTGCTGTCAATATACTTGCATCCTGGGAGCCCTGGCCTTGATAAAACAATGACTGCAGCTTGGGGCAGTTTCTCACTAGCCTTTTCCATAGCTGCAGATGAAGCATTCTTACATTTATGGTGGAATCTTTGTGTGTGTCTAGAGTTCAAGAGGTGTCAGATAATAGCAAGCCAGCAGAGATGGTCTTGAAGAAATAGTTATCAAGGTAGCCAAGAGCGTTGAACTGAGTAAACTGTGGGAGGGCCCCTTAGAGAACATTACGGAAACTTGATGGGATGAGGTGTTATCCCAAGGCTCTGTTAGTCTAAATTAATGCTCTGTATGACGTGGAGGAAGTTGATCCCATAGGAGTAAAACACCCCCAAGCTATTTCTCTGTTTGGAGGAGACTGGGTTACATTTAGTCTGGCACCTGTCATGTATATCTTAGAAGCTCTTAAAAACAGAGATAACACTGATGAGAAGTTCCCCTATTGGAACTACCAGAGGAACTGATTCTGTCCAGCTTTCCTGGATTGCTAGGTAGAAAGTTAGTTATCTGTCTAGGTCGATAACTCAATGATAATCTAAATCCATGCAAGACTGAAAAGTAAGCTAATCCAAAATCCACTCAGTAGAATCAAGGGGAAATTACATGTTTAATTTGAAGTCTTACTGTTTAAGACTGAGTAAGCAAATGACAAGTGCTCGGGCCTGGTGCACTGGGAAGACCCAGAGGAATCCGGTGGAGAGGGAGGTGGGGGGGGGGGGATCGGGATGGGGAATACATGTAAATCCATGGCTGATTCATGTCAATGTATGACAAAAACCACTACAATATTGTAAAGTAATTAGCCTCCAACTAATAAAAATAAATGGAAAAAAAAAAGACTGAGTAAGCAAATGAAAGGACAAAAATACTTAAACAAACCCATATACAGTGCAGAGGTAAATGTAAAACACAATTTTAAAACAGAGTAACTGCAGAGAGCAGAAATTCTTGAGTAATATGTGCTGACTATTCCCCATCAAATTCAAGAAAACAATTCTATGAAAGAAGAGAGAAAATATAAGATAACAAAAATCAAAACATAGAAACTAAAATTGCAAAGGAGCAAACCAGAAAAACAAAGAAGCTGAATGAAATAAGAGGGCATTCTTGGAACTAAACACATCGTAAAAGAAATTTTAAAGCAATACATTATGATAATAATTATCAATTTTACAGATTAAGGTTCAAAAAATAAATCATTTAGAATCTTAAGGTTAATAAAGTAACTTTTTTAGGCATGCAGTTTCAATTAAACACTATTGACTTTATCTAGAGTGTCTTTTTCATCAAAAGATATTAAAAAATATTATCAGTTATCAGCTTATAAAACAAAATTAACTGTTACACTTTGCCCTCCCCCCAAACCTAGAAATATTAAGAATACATTCTTTGAAATAACAATCTAGAAATCAAGTGAATACAGAATGCATTGGTGCCTTTTTGTATATTCTTAATATAAGAATGCTTAATATTTCAATAAATACTTGATTAAAGTCTTTATTGACTGAAATTCTGTGAATGAATACCATAATCTTTCTTGAATTCTTTCAAGACAATGTACAGAAATATACTAAACCTGTAAATACTTTAGTATATATTTGTTGTTGAGTCGCTAAATCATGCCCAAGTCTAACGTTGCTCCATGGAATGTAGCCTGCCAGGCTCCTCTGTCCACGGAATTCTTCAGGCAGGAATACTGGAATGGATTGCCATTTCTTTCTCTAGGGGATCTTTCCAACCCAGGGATCAAACCTATGTCTACTGCTTGACAGGCAGATTCTTTACCTTATTTAAATATTGGAATAGATTCAGCTATTTAATAAAATATTAAAGCTCTTTTGTATAGGCTTTCTAGGTAATTTCTTGGTTTCTGAATAGAACAGGAATCTTCTGAATATTTTTAATAGTTACTTAAAATTTTTCCCTTCTAAAGTAATCTGATGCCTAAGATCTATTTACCATGAAAATGTTGTCTACTTTGCATGAAATTTTGGTTCCTGGTGAAATGGAAATTCTCTTTATGCTAGTATGTGACATTTGCAACTTAGTTTGTATGGTGACAGGGGAAGTGAGTTTTCCTTGAAAAGACAATAGAGAAAACCTAAGGGCTTTGGTAAAGACACTAAAATAAAATCAGTTTTTCCCTGAAAAAGGGAAACATTCAAATAAATGAACATAAATTATGGAAATAGATATAAAGGTGCATAGCTTAAAGAAATAAGATATTTTTCTGCTTATTTTCTATTTTGAATGAAGTTATGGTTTAATAAATATTGCTAAATGATTGGAAAATGTTAATATATTCTTAATTATATTAACCTTATATACTGAGTGATGTTTCCACAGATAAAAAGAATTAGTCATTAATTGTTAATATTCCTAAGGTAATATGAAATATCATGCCTTATTATATGCAACATGGATCAACCCCTGGGAATGTGTACATATTAGCAATATTTGGGGGAGTATAGTAGTCAGGAAGTTTTTGGGTATTAAGAAAATAAATCTAGTCTCAAACTAGTGTAAACTATAAGAGAATTAATTATTTCATTTACCTAGGCATCTAAAGTAGAGTTGGTTCCAGTCCATGACCAAAGACTCAGGTTATTTACTTCTCTATTCTGTTGACCTTAGGATCTTCATCCTAGAGTTCCTCTCTTTGGGAGTTACAAGATAATTGCTAATGACAACTGTATCTATTTTCTTATTCTTGCCCTGTTGGAGAGAGACAACTTTTTTTGAAACCAACGTTTGCAATTCCTTTATTTCAGTTTATTGAAATCAGTCAGGATTTTATTCATGGATCAGGGGCCCACTGCCAGCAGAATATCATAATTTGACACCTGTATATCTTCTTTGGTGAAGTACATTGAAATCTTTGGCCCAAATTTTATCTACATTTTGTTGAGTAGTATGAATTCTTGTTATATTCTGAAATACAGTAATTTATTAGATTTTTTTTTACAAATATTTCCTCCTGGTCTGTTACTTGTCTTTTCTTTCTCTTGACTTTATATTTTGTAGAGCAGAATTTTTTTTTTAATGAAGTCAAGCTTATCAATTATATCTTTCACAGATTTTGCCTTTAGTGTTTTATCTTAAAAGTCATTGCCATTGCCAAGATCATCTAGGTTTTCTTCTATGTTTTCTTCTAAGAGTTTTATAATTTTGTTTGTTGCACTCTGGTCTATGATGTGCTTTGAATTAATGTTTGTGAATTATGTAAGGTAGGGGACTAAATTCATTTTTTTGCATATGGATCTCCAGTTGCTCCAGCACTGTTTATTGAGAAGACTATCTGTGCTCCATTGTATTGCATTTGCTCTTTTGTTGACTATCAATTGATTATATATATTGATTATATTTAGTATCAATTGATAATATTTGTAGGCTCTCTATTATGTTCCATTTGAGTGAAGTCGCTCAGTTGTGTCCAACTCTTTGCAACCCTGCGGACTGTAGCGTACCATCCTACTCTGTCCATGGGATTCTCTGGGCAAGAATACTGGAGTGGGTTGCCATTTCCTTCTCCAGGGGATCTTCCTGACCCAAGGAACAAACCTGAGTCTCCCGCATTGCAGGCACACGTTTTACCCTCTGAGCCTCCAGGGAAGCATGTTCCATTTATCTGCTTATTATTTTTGCCAATATCACACTCTCTTATTTAGTCTCAAGTAGTGTCAATTTTCTGACTTGATTCTTCTCCTTCAATAGCGAGTAGGCTCTTCTGGGTTTTGACTCTTCATATAAACTTTAGAATCAGTTTGTCAGTATCAACAAAATAACATGCTGAAGTTTTGATTGGGATTGCACTGAATCTATAAATCAAATGTGGAATAACTGACATTTGGACAATATTTAGTCTTATCTATAAACATGGACTGTTGTTAAATTTATTTAGCTCTTTTTTATTTTCATTTATCAGAGTTTTGAAGTTTTCCTCATATAGGTTTTGCATTTGTTATATTTATACATAAGTAACTTTTTGGATGCAGTGGAAATGCTATTGTTTCTCATTTCCAATTCCATATGCTCATTTCTGATGTATAAGAAAGCAATTGACTTTAGTATCTTAACTTTGTATCTTGCTATGTTGCGATAACTGCTTATCAATTTCAGGAATTCTTTGGTTACTTCTTTTGGATTTTCTACATAGATGGTCATGTCAACTGCAAACAAAGATAGCTTTCTTTCTTCCATCCAATCTGTATACCTATTGTTTATCTTTCTTGTTTCATTATATTAGTTAGAATTTCCAGTACATACTGAAGAGGAGTGCTGACAGAGGATATATTTGCTTTGTACCTGATACCTGTAGAAACACTTTGAGTATTTCACCAGTAAGCACAATGTTAGCTCTAGGTTTGTCGTGTATAGTATTTATCAAGTAAAAGATATTTCCCTTTATTCCTGGTTTACTGGAGTTTTTATCAAGTTGGATTTTGTCAGGTGCTTTATTTACATACATTGATACATTGTATGATTCTTTTTCATTTGTTGATGTGATAGGTTACATTAAATAAATTTCAAATGTTGGACCAAGTTTGTATGTTCAGGCTAAATCCTGGTTGGTTTTGCTATATATTTTTATATACATTTTTGGACTTAATTGGCTCATATATGTTGAGAATTTTCACATCTGTGATGGTGAAATGTATTGGTCTGTAGTTTTCTACTAATATGTTTGTCTGGTTTTGTTATTATGGTAAGGCTGACCTTAGAATAAGTTGTAAAGTATTCCCTTTGCTGTTTTCTAAAAGAGACTGAAGAGAATTAGTACAATATTTCTTAAATGTTTGTTAGAATTTACCAGTGCCTCTACTTAAGTCTGGTGCTTTCTCTTTTGAAAGGTTATTAATTAGTTCTTCATTTTAATAATAGATTTAGACCTATTCACATTATTATTTCTTCCTGTGTGAATTTTGGCAATTGTTATTTTTCAAAGAACTGGTACATTTCATCTAATTTATCAAGTTTGTGGACATAGAATTGCTTGTAATACTCCCTTAAGTGTCCATGGGATCAGTTGCGATAACTCTTTTTTCACTTCTGAGCTCTTTTTTCCTTAGTTAGCATGACTAAAGGCTAATCAGTTTTACTGATATTTTTAAAAGCAGCAGCTTGGTATACAATGGCTAAATACATTCATCTTTTCTCTCAATAACTTTTGCTTTATATATCTAAACTGCCAGTCTTAACACAAAATAAATGACAATGTTACTGTTGACACTTAAAAAGGTGAAGTCCAATTTTTGTTTGTATTGTGTTCAGTAGGCATATATTTGGCATTCCTACTACACAATCCAGGGTAACAATGCAAAATAGACCCCGAGGACAAGTAGAATCCCTGAAATAGAAACTTTTATTTGCATCTTAACAAATAGTGGTTAAGTATTTAGTCTGGTCACACATTTTGTAGACTAGCTAAATTTTATACACATAACTGGAAGGGTCTCTGTGAAGGTGTTTTGGATTCCATCCCAAGGCAGTAATTCAGGGGCATTTTAAGTCTTTATGAAATGAAGGAGAAAAAATTCATTCTACCATCAAACAGCAATATATACCTCATTCTGCAGCAGGTAATTTAAAATTGATGGAACAGAAACAATATTAGGGATTGGCAGACATGCTGAGTGTAATGGAAAGTCTCCTCATTTTTGTAGCAGTTAGTGAGTCAATATTGGGACTTTTAGGGAATGGATTTATTGGGCTTGTAAGCTGCATTGACTGTATGAAAAACAAGAGGATCTCTACCATCAGCTTTATTCTCACTGGCTTAGCAATTTCCAGATTTTGCCTGATATGGACAATAGTTACTGATGGATTTTTAAAGTTATTCTCTCCAGATGTACATTCCTCTGGGAAACTTATTGAATATAATAGTTACTTATGGATAGTTATGAATCAATCAAGTATCTGGTTTGCCACCTGCCTCAGCATCTTCTATTTCCTGAAGATATCCAGTTTTCCCCACCGCATCTTTCTCTGGTTGAAGGGTAGACTCAACATGGTTCTTTTCCTTCTTTTGGGATGCTTGCTTATTTCATGG
The DNA here is from genome assembly GCF_023699985.2 of Odocoileus virginianus. Taxonomy (NCBI): domain Eukaryota; kingdom Metazoa; phylum Chordata; class Mammalia; order Artiodactyla; family Cervidae; genus Odocoileus; species Odocoileus virginianus. The sequence goes on along the minus strand of NC_069696.1, from coordinate 16,913,674 downwards.
TTAGTTACTTTTCCACATTTTGTGAAGATTGCTAAAGATAATAGAAAGAAAAATAAAAGCACAGGCTGGTCAATGGATATGCATAAAGATGAACTCTTTGGAAAACAAATTTGGCTCCATCTTGGTGTCATTCTCCTTTTTATCCTATGCCTGATTACATGTGTCTTGTTGCTCACTTCTCTTTAGAGGCATAACAGGCGGATGCAATTGAATGCCACAGGATTCAGAGACCCCAGTACAGAAGCACATATTAAAGCAATGAAAGTCTTGGTGTCTTTTATCATCCTCTTTATCTTGAATTTTGTAGGCACTGCCATACAAATATCAAGTGTGACAGTGCCTGAAAACAAACGGCTTTTTATTTTTGGTATGACAACCACAGTCCTCTATCTCTGGGCTCACTTGCTTATCCTAATTCTAGGAAATAGGAAGCTCAAGCAAGCCTCTTTGAGGGTACTGAAGCCATTAAAGTGCTGGGAAAAAGAGAAACTTCTCAGAACTCCTTGACAGGCGTGTTCAGAGAAATGGACATTCCAATAAAGTCAGCAAGTGAAGAAAGCCCCTGAAGATCTGTTTCACTTACACTGCTTTCTTGCATTGGTTTCAACTGTATTACTGACCATCACCACAACCTTTCACAGTGACCCTGACTACGTCTCAGGGAATTTCACTCTTCAAGGAGATTTTAACCCCACACAGAAATCTAATGGCTCCGTCAGTTGCTTCTTCCTGCATCCATCAGCTCCAGAAGATTAAAGAGTATTTACTATAAAAATGTTGATGGATGGAGTAATTCTCTAAAATAAGATTTCCCACTTCATTTTACCTGAGTTCTCTGAAGTAGTGATAGAGATATCTTGGCAGTATCTTCAGCAAGATATTCAAAGAAATAATATCATTATTGTTATTGGATTACTATTTTTTTATTTATATAAATGCCTACATTCCTCCAGCTTTGCCCAGTAAGAATCACTCAGGTTGGCTCCTGTGTCATTTTGACATGTCCTCATGCTTCTACTCATCTTTCTTTACATTTTACACAACAAAATATTTCAGGTTCGTTGTATAGTCTGTGTCATTCAGCCTGGATTCACTCTTTCCCCAAGGTTTCCTCTTTTCTTTTAGTGTAGCCAGGTATTTGAGAAGCAAGATTTGGTTGGACACAAACATTCCACAAACGTATTTAGTTCCGTTTCTCAGTCTCTCCTCTCGATATGTATAATACATTGTGTATTTATGCTAATATCTCTTATTCCACTTCAAAATCACAGGCTTCCATCTTTCCACGATGTAAACCCTGTCTTTAAAAGTGGAAAAAATGGTTCTCACTTTTATTAGTGTATTTACTCATTTGTTCAGTCCTAAGATCCAACCGGATCTTAGGATCCTAAAGGAGATCAGTCTTGGGTGTTCATTGGAAGGATTGATGCTGAAACTGAAACTCCAGTACTTTGGCCACCTCATGTGAAGAGTTGACTCATTGGAAAAGACTTTAATGCTGGGAAGGATTGGGGGCAGGAGGAGAAGGGGACGACAGAGGATGAGATGGCTGGATGGCATCACCGACTCGATGGGCACGGGTTTGTGTAGACTCCGGGAATTGGTGATGGACAGGGAGGTCTGGCGTGCTGTAATTCATGGGGTCGCAAAGAGTCGGACACGACTGAGCGACTGAACTGACCTGGACTGAACTGAAGAAACACTGAAGGCTTCCCAGGTGGCTCTAGTGGTAAAGAATCCACCTGCAGTGCAAGAGACACAAGAATGCGCGTTCGACTCCTGGGTCAGGAAGATCCCCTGGAGGAGGAAATGGCAAACTACTCTAGTGTTCTTGCCTGAAAAATTCCATGGACAGAAGAGCCTGGCAGGCTACAGCCCATAGGGTTGCACAGAATCAGACACGACTGAAGCAATTGAGCATGCACACATAGGATACACTGAAAGTAGTTTCAGACTTGTTAACTCACATATAGAAAAGAAGAGAAGGAAAGGAAGAAAGAAAGAAAGAGGAAGAGAGAAAGGAAGAAAGAAAGGAGGGAGGAAGTGAGGGAGGGAGAAAGGGTGGGACGAAGAAGACACTATTAACCACAGCTCAGTACTTTGTTACAGCCCGTGTTTACCTGAATCAGGGCATAACCATCAAAATATTGTGTTTCAAAGTTGGTTTTGGTTAGTTTTCTTTCTTTACCTTTAGCATGATTATAGTATTCATTTTTTTTTAAAGTGAGGGTTTTTTAATTTTATTCAGTTGTAGGATTTTTTCCCAGTCCTCATTTTATTTTTTAATTTAAAATATCAACATTATTTTAAGAGTCAAACATAATCAAAAACCATCCTGAGAATATTATCACTCACCCCTTATAACATCAATCTATTTTAAATTACTCCCTACAGATAAAATGTGTTCAGCCTCTTACTAGTTGCCAACTCTTTGTGACCCTGTGGACTATAGCCCACCAGGCTACTCTGTCCATGGAATTTCTCAGGCAAGAATACTGGAATGGGTTGACATTTCCTTCTCCACTATAGATAATAAATTCCATTAATTTTGCTTTCTTCTTCCTATTTTTATTTTTGAAAAAATAAGTATGCACATACTAATTTTTTCCCACATTTCTTACATAAAAGACACTTTCCAGTTTACTCCTTTCTTTTACAATATGTTAGAAATCATTGTATCCTTTTCCAAAGTTGTTTCTCATTCTCTTTCACACCTTTTTAGTATTCCAACATTTGAATGTACCAGATTTGATTGAACAGGTTCAGTGTATATGTTGGTTTGTTTCTGGTATTTTGCAATTACAAACAATGTTGCTATGAATAATCTTGTACATACATATATTGACTCTGACACCCAGTTCTAATGGGAGTCACCAAGAAATTAATTCAGCCCTGGCACTACCTACCTGATGAGAGCATGAATTTCCATAGGTGAGGGGCTCAGTTCTACAAGAATACCCCCACTTGAGCTACCAATTGCAAGCCCAGATTGTTATCTATGGTTTTGACTTACTGGCTGTAAGTCTGAGGCTCCAATAACTCTACTTGGGTTTGGTTAATTTGCTACACTGGCTCATGGAACTCAGAAATTCGGTGTACTCAGTAGGCTACTGATTTATCACAAAGAGTGGAAAAGGCTGTGAGTCAATAACAAGATGAAGATGGACCAGCTTCTGCTGTATCCCCTTATGGATTTTTGTGGTAGTGCTGGTGGCATGAGACATCTTTGGAAAAAATTGTGTGAAAGATATCAGTGCAGAGTGAGGATTTAAGATGATTAAAATCACTCTAGGAAGAAAAAAATATTAATGATAATTGTGGAAACACTGAAAAAGGATCCTGGCAATTCACAGCAAGGACTACAACAGAGGAAGTTAAGAGTGCAAAGTTTGAAAGACAGTCTCATGAAGATTGCTTTTGGAAAGCAGAGGGAAACAAAGAGCAAAGAAATACCCTACAGAATCTGAGTGGGAAAAAAAAAAGAAAGAAAAATTTAAGATTATGCCAGAGAAGTTAGACAGTTGAACTCCATAGCTCCTTCCCTCACTGCCAAAAAGACAGGCTTCCTTGGCTGTATAGGATAGCAGTGAGAATAAATGAGCTACAATCATATGGAAAGATGATCTTACAGAGTGTTAAATGAAGAAAAGCAAATTTATGTTGCCTGTGAGTTCTTACATGTAAATATTTAAAAAGTGGGAGATTGTGAGATTGTAGCTAAAAGGGGCAAGATGTTTTCTTCTGGGGAGTTGATTGTCTCTGTTTCTTGTTCTGGGCCATGGTTAGACGGATTTATGAAGTTAGTAAAATTTCATTAAGCTCCTCACTTAAGATTTTATTAAATATCAAAATAATAGAAACAATTGAATTATTTTTCCAAGACTGCCCATAAGAAATTATTTGGTGCCATCAGAAAACAAAAATCTGCTCTTCAGAGTTCTGGAGTTTAGAAGTCTGAAATGAAGGAATCATTCTACACTCTCACTGAAGGCTCTAGAGAAGAATCCTTTCTTGCCTCTTCCACCTTCTGCTGCACCCTGATATTCCTTATATAATAGTAGCAATAGTAACGCCTATCCCTGCCTCCAGTTGCACATGAACTTCTTCCTGCATGTGGAATCTTCCTCTCCCTTCTAAGGATGCCAGCCATTATATTTAGATTTCATTCAAATCCTATATTTGCATAGACCCCTTTTCCAAATAAGAACACATTCACAGTGCTTGGATATACCTTATGGAGGAAGACACAATTCCACCTATTAAGTCATTCTAATAAGGGTTGGAGCTTATTAGGGGCCAGTAGTTTCCTCCTTGAAGTTTGCTTCCATCTTCCCAAAATTCTAATCTACTCAAGTAAGGCCTGAGAATCTTGTCAGCTTGGAAGTTCAGTAAAATGGGGACAGAACATAGCAGAAAGAAAAAGGCCCTGGAGACACAAGAGTGTCTTCCTGTTTTTCTTCTTAAGTGCTTTATACATAAGATCCTAGTCAACTCAGAATTCTGTGATCCAGGAGTGAGGTGGTGTGGAGCTCAGGTTTGGTGTGATCTTCCCCTAAACAGGAAATAGTAGAGAGTAAAGCTAAAAATAAAGAATTTACAAATGCTGAGCCTGATATTTATAAAGGTTAAGCCTTAGAATCCTGAATTAAAACAATAGCCAGTTAAGAATTCAGGATCCTAGCCATACTCAATCTCAGAAATCAGAAGTTAAAGAAAATTCTTAAATGTGGGGAGGTAACTTGTTACTTTAAATTCTGACGTGACTCCATATAAAATTTCCTGCTTGAGGAGGAAGAAAGCACAAAACAGTGTCATAAAATCTTCTCCTTATTTGCAAGTTAGCAAATATGACTTCACCTTCAGTCAAACTCATAGATGAATTCAGCCTGTGACAATGGCAAAAAGAGTCACTTAGCATTGAGCTCATACAGGAAGACTGCAGTCTAAAAGTTTTTCACATTTGAAAGTGTTTTTTGGGAAGATACTCATTTTCTCTGGTCAAAGTGGGATTTTTATTCTAGACTAAAACAGACTCCAAACTACAAGCCTGAAAAGAGAGCACTCTCAACTGCTATATCATTTTCAAAACATCATTTGGAAGACCTTCTGTCATCAGTGGCTGAAGTAACTGAGATTTCACTTCTGCAGGCATGTCAAATGTCATCAAATATGTTTTTTTGATCATTGAAATCTCAGAATTCATAACAGGAATTTGTGGAAATGGATTCATTGCACTAGTACTCTGTGCTGACTCTCTCAAAAGCAAGAATATCTCCTTGCTTGACTTCATCTTCACATGCTTGGCCATCTCCAGAATTGGTGTGATATTCGTACTTCTCCTGGATGGCATTAGAATAGTGTTCCATCCAGAAATATTGGATGGTCAGCAGGTAATAGAAGTAACTTTTGATTTCCTCTGGAATCTGAGCAATTCCTTAGGTACCTGGTGTGCTGCCTGCCTTAGCATCTTCTACTTCCTCAAGCTATCTAGTTTTTCCCACCCCTTATTTCTTTGGCTAAAACGGAAAAGAAATAGAGTTGTTTTCACCATTATGTTGGGATTCTGTCTCTCTTTGTTTTTTAATCTTCTGAGCATAAAATTCAATGCTCTCAGGGTCAGTGACTGTTTAGAAATAGAAAATAACTTGACTTGGAAAAAATGCATGCATCAAACACAGTACTATAGAAGTCAAATTCTCTTCCATCTGGGATCTCTCATCCCTTTGGCTGTGTCACTCATTTTATTTTTCCTGTTAATATTTTCCTTATGGAGACATACAAGGCAGATGACACGTCATGCCAAAGGATCCAAAGACCTCAACACAGGAGTTCTTGTGAGAGCCAGAAATACTTTGACTTCGTTCATCATTTTCTTAGTTGTGCACTATTTGGCTACATTCATGTTAATTTGGTCCTATTTCACACTAGAAAATGACATGACTTTTATTGTTATTCAAACTGTAGCATTTCTCTATCCTTCAATTCACCCTTTTATTTTGATTCTGGGTAGCGGGAAACTGAGACAGATTTCTGTGAATCTGCTAAGGCAAATTGAATCCTGTATCAAGACACTGTAATTCTTCACAGCATGGAAGAACGGATGGGGAACTATTGATGTTCTGAAGAAAACAAGTAATTGAGGATCTCCTACATCCTCCCATTGCTTTCGTATTGTATCAGATACAATTTTTTTTTAAATTCATCGATCAGACTATTGACTTAAGAGAAACTGCTTTAAAAAAAAAAAAAAATTCATCGACCAGACTATTGACTTAAGAGAAACTGCTTCCTTGGATTCCATGAACTATCCTTGGCAATTTGACATAGTTATTTAATTTAAGCCTCAGAAATACTTAAATTAATATTTAATTTAAGCCTCCACAAAATACTATTTTACCATTTTCTCTGATGAAAATTCTGACGGTCATCATATGTAAGTGACCTCTCTCTAAGGTGTTAACACAGGGATTCAAACTCAAATCTTTTTGCTCAAAAAATAGATGAGTGGATGAAAAAGAATGAATTAAACCTCTTTTATTAGCTCTTGATTCTGTTATTATTAAATAATCTGCTACACCACTTTATGACACATTTTATTAATATAGCATTTCTTTTTAAGGAAGAAGAAAAAATGTGTGAAGGGTAAATTTTAAATAAATCTAATTAATCAGTGGGTCACATTGTAATTTATATTCAATACAAAGAAAACTCTAAAATTGTAAGGAAATTTATGATTTTTAATTGTCACAGAAATAAAAGAAGATTTTTTAAAATCTTTTTGTTTAACAAAAATTGCAAAATTTCTGAAAGTGACAATAAGGTGTTGGTGCCAGAAATGAAGCACATTTAATCACTCTGAAACAAAATCTGCTATAGGGAAAGTAAAAACATAGAAGAAAAAAAAATTTTAAAAAATACTCAAAATATGTTGTGTTATAAATTAAGGGAAAACTGTAGCGTTTAATAGCTTCCCTTATGGAGTTTAAGCTCCCCTGGTGGCTCAGATGGTAAAGAGGCAGCCTGCAGTGAGGGAGACCCGGGTTCAATCCATGGGTTGGGAAGATCCCCTAGAGAAGGAAATGGCAACCCACTCTAGTATCCTTGCCTTGAAAATTCCATGGATGAAAAAGCCTGACAGGCTACAGTTCATGGGGTCATAAAGAGTTGACCACAACTGAGCGACTTCACTTTGACCTCACTTTCGTGGTGTTTAAACCCTAAACTGGTAGCTTGAAACCCTGGCAACATCTGTGTCTGTACAATGACCTGTGAGCCACTTCAGCAGGTGAGGCCTTTATGATTCTGTCCATGTAGACCTACCCTCTATCCCTCACAGCTCCACCTACAAGGTTACCATAAATATAATCACTGCCTGGAAAATCCTCTACCGTAATCCTCCTAGGAGATATTTTAGAATATTATATTATCTTTAGGAATATAGGAACTCATCTTTAGGAGTAAGAAAAAGCCTGAATTCCTATTGAAAATGACAGTGGAAAGACATCTAAGAGTCTGCAGGCAATACCTTCACTTCCTTGGACCAGACCCTGGCCTTGGGAGACTGATGGCTGAAGCTGGGGGCAATTTCACACCAGTATTTTCTATAGCTGCAAATAAAGGACTTCTACATCATCAGTGACATCTTTGTCTGTTTCTAGAGTTCAGGTGCTATCAGTGAATAGTGAAGCAGCAGAGATTGTTTTGAAAAAATAGTTATCAAGGTAGCCAAGAGTGTTGAATGAGTCAATTGTGTGAGAGCTCCATAGTGAGCATTACAGAACCTCCTGATGGGATGAGGTGCTATCCCAAGGCTGTGTTGTTCTAAATTAATGCTCTATGTTGATGGGAGGAAGCAGACCCCATAGGCGTAAGATAACCCCAAACCATTTCTCTGTTTGGAGGAAAACTGGGTTGCATTTACTCTAGCACCTGTCATGCATATCTGAGAAAATTCTTAAAAGCAGAGAGATAAGATGGAAGAGAAGTCCCCCTATTGCAATTTCCAAGAGAACCAACTCTCCCTGGCTCTCCTGGATTGCTGAGTAGCAATTTAGTTATCTGCCTAAGTCAATAATAGAGGGATAATCTAAATGATTGTAAAAATAAAGCATAAAATCCACTCTAGTTTCAGAGGAAATTTGCTGGCCTAATTTGAATATTTACTCTTTAAGACTGGTAAGCAAAGTAAAAGGAAACTAACAAAACTTTAAACAACAGAACAATATATAGCACATAGTGGAATGAAAGACACAATGTTAAAAAAGAGTCACTGCAGAACACAAGAATTCTTGGGTAATTGTACTAAATATTTTCCATCAAATTCAAGAAAATAGTTATATAAAAGAGGAGAGAACATATAAGATAACAAAAATCAAAATATAGAAAGTAAAATTGCAAAGGAGCAAACCTCCCCCCACAAGAAAAAGAAGAAGTTGCATGAAATAAGAGCATATTCAAGTAAATGAACACATGGCAAGAGATACTGAGAAACCATGCATTATGCTATACAGTTATCAATATTACAACCAAGATTCAAATAGAAAGTCATTTAGAACTTTAACCTACAATTAATAAAAAAGCATTTTTAAGTGATACTGGAAGAACTGGACAACTACATTTAAAAGAATGAAATTAGAACTCTTCCTAACACCATACACAAAGATAAAATCAGAATGGATTAAATGGTAAGACCAGAAACTATAAAACTCACAGAGGAAAATATAGGCAGAAGACCATATGATATATATCATAGCAAGATCCTCCATGACTACTTCCTAGAATAATGGAAATAAAAACACAAATAAACAAGTGGGGCCTAATTAAACTTAAAAGATTTTGCACAGCAGAGGAAGCTATAAATAAGGTGAAAAGACAACCCTCAGAATGGGAGAAAACAATAACAAATGAAACAATTGACAAAGGATTAATTTTCAAAATATAAAAGCAGCTCATACAACTCAACACCAGGAAAGCAAACAACCCAATCAAAAAGCGTACAAAAGACCTAAACAGACATTTCTCCAAAGAAGACATACTGATGACTAAAAATACATAAAAAGAACTCAACATTGCTCATTAGTAGAGAAATGCAAATCAAAACTACAATGAGATATCACCTCACACAGAATGGTAAGAATGGTAATCATCAAAAAGTATACAAACAATAAGTGCTGGACCGGATATGGAGTAAAGGGAACCTTCTTGCACTATTGGTGAGAATGTAAATTGATCCAGCCACTATGGAAGACAGTACCTTAAAAAAAACTAGGGATAAAACTACCAAATGATCCAATAATCCCACTACTGGGCAATATCTTGATGAAATCATGATTGAAAAGACACATGTACCCTCATGTTGCTTGCTGCACAATTTACAATAGCTAGGACATGGAAGCAACCCGATGCCCATCAATAGATTAATGAATAAAGAAATGGTGGTACATATGTATAATGGAATACTACTCAGCCATCAAAAGGAATGCATTTGAGTCAGTTCTAATGAGGTGGATGAACCTAGAGCCTATTATACAGAATGAATTAAGTCAGAAAGAGAAAACAAATATCATATATTAACACACATATATGGAATCTAGAATATGGTACTGATGAACCTAATTGCAAGGCAGCAGTGGAGATAGGGACATAGAGAACAGACGTATGAACATGGGCAGTGAGGAGGAAGGAGAGGATAAGACGAATGGAGACAGTAGGATGGAAGCATATACACTGCCATCTGTAAAATAGATAGCCAATGGAAATCTGCTCTATGACTCAGGAAACACAAATTGGGGCTCTAGAACAACCTAGAGGGTTAGAAAGGGTTGGAGGTGGAAGGGGACATACGTATGTGCTGTGCTGTGCTTAGTCACCCAGTCATGTCTGACTCTTTCCAACCCCATGGACTGTAGCCTGCCAGGCTCCTCTGTCCATGGAATTCTCCAGGTGAGAATACTGAACTGAGTAGACTATCCCTTCTCCAGGGGATCTTTCTGACCCAGGAATCGAACCAGGGTCTCCTGCATTGCAGGTAGATTCTTTAACAGCTGAGCTACCACGGAAGCCCAGACATATGTATACCTATGGATAATTCATGTTGATGTATGGCAGAAACCAAATCAATATTGTAAAGCAATGATGATCCTTCAACTAAAAATAAATAAATTTTTTAAAAATAAAAGAATTTTTTTTGTTGGTTGGAGGCTAACTACTTTACAATATTGTAGTGGTCTTTGTCATACATTGACATGAATCAGCCATGGATATACATGCATTCCCCATCCCGATCCCGCCTCCCACCTCCCTCTCCACCCAATCCCTCTGAATTTTTAGGCACGGAGCTGCAGTTTAATTAACACCATCAAAAAAAAAAAAAAATTAACACCATCAAATTTATCTACATTCGTTTTCTAATCCAAAGGTATGCCAAAATATTGATCAGTTACCAGCTTATTAAAAAAACCTAATCCTCACCGTTAATGCTCCCCAAATACCCAGAAATATTATTTTGGCCACCTGGTGCAAAGAGCTGACTCATTTGAAAAGACCCTGATTCTGGGAAAGATTGAGGGCAGGAGGAGAAGGGAATGACAGAGGATGAGATGGTTGCGTGGCATCACCAACTCAATGGACATGGAATTGGGTAGACTCCGGCAGTTGGTGATGGACAGGGAGGCCTGACATGCTGCGGTTCATGAGGTCACAAAGAGTTGGACACGACTGAGCGACTGAACTAAACTGAAATCAAAACTACAATGAGATACCACCTCACACTGGTCAGAATAGCCATCATCAAAAAGTCTATGAACAATAAATGCTGGAAGGGGTGTGGACAAAAGGAATGGTTTTGCACTATGGGTAGGAATGTAAATTAATACAGCTGCTATGGAAGACGGTAGGGAGATTCCTTAAAAAAACTAAGACCACCACATGACCCAGCAATCCCACTCCTAGGTATATACCCTGAGGAAACCAAAATTGAAAAAGACACATGTATCCTATTGTTCACTGCAGCACTATTTACAATATCCAGAACATGGAAGCAACCTAGATGTTCATCGACGGATGAATGGATAAAGAAGTTGTGGTACATATACACAATGGAATATTAGCCATAAAAACGAATGCATTTGGGTCAGATCTGATGAGGTGGATGAACCTAGGACCTATTATACAGAGTGAAGTGAGTCAGAAAAGAGAAAGATAAATATCATCTTCAAATGCACATATATGGAATCTAGAAAAGTGGTACTGAAGAACTTATTTATAGGGCAGCAAAGGAGAAACCAAGAATAGACTTTAGGACATGTGGAGAGGAGAGGAGCGGGTGAGATGTATGGAAAGAGTAACACGGAAACTTACATTACCGTTTGCAAAATAGAAAGCCAATGGGAGTTTGCTCTATGGCTCAGGAAATTCAAACAGAGGCTCTGTATCAACATAGAAGGGTTGGGTGGGGAGGGAGATGGGAGGGAGGTTCAAAAGGGAGGGAAAAATGTGTATACATATGGCTGATTCATGTTGAGGTTTGACAGAAAACAACAAAATTCTATAAAGCAATTATCCTTCAATAAAAAAATAAATTAAAAAATCTGTCTCAAACTAGTGTAAACTATAAGGAAATTAATTATTTCACTTACCTAGGCATCTAAAGGGGAGAAGGTTCCAGCCCATGACCAAGGACTCAGATTATTTACCTCTATTTTGTTGGCTGTCATCCTAGACCCCCTCTCTTTGGGGGTTACAAGATAATTACCAATGGCAATTGGGTCTATTTTTTTTCTCTCTGCTTTGCAAGAGACACAGTCAAGAAAAAGAAAAGACAAGCCACAGACTGGGTAAAATATTTGCAGAAGACATAAATGACTATTATCCAGAGTATAAAAAGAATTCATGATGCTCAACAAAAAGTAGATAAGAAGCCTAGTTAAAAACTGGGCCTGTTTTATTTTCAAATGTTGAACCAGGTTTGTATATGCAGCCTAAATACCATTGGTTTGTGCTATATATTTTTTATACATTTTTGGGTTAATTTTGTTAATATCACATTGAGAATTTTCACATCAGTGGTCATGAGAGATATTGGTCTGTAGTTTTCTCTTCTAGTAATGTCTATGTCTGATTTTGGTATTAGGGCAATACTGAACTTAGAATGAGTTGGAAATCATTCCCTCTGCTTCTATCCTTTGAAAGAGACTGGAGAGAATTACTATAATATTTCTTTAAGGTTTATGATGGTTTACCAGTGACTCCACCTGGGCTTATTGTTTTCTGATTTATTATTTATTGATTACTATTAATTGATTAACCCTTCATTTTAATATCAAATTTAGAACTATTCACATTTCTATTTCTTCTTGTGTGAGTTTTGACAATTGGTGTTTTTTAAGAATTGATACATTTCATCTAATTTTTCAAAATGGGGATATAAATTGCTCATAATATTCCTTTAAAAGTCCATGGGACCAGTTATGATACCACATTTCATTTCTGGTCTTTTTTTTTTTTTTCTTTTTAACACACTTAATTGTGTGTTCAGTTGTTAAGTATGACTCTTTGTGTCCCCATGGACTGTAACTCTCCAGGCTCAGCTGTCCATGGATTTCTTCAGGCAAGAATATTGGAGTGGGCTCCCGTTTCCTTCTTCAGGGGATCTTCACAACCCAGGGATCAAACCCATGTATTCTGAGTCTCCTGCATTGCCAGGCACATTTTTTATCACTAAGCCACCTGGGAAGCCTGTTAGTTAGCATGACATTTTGGTTATGCTAATCAACTTTACCGATGTTTTCAAAGAAGCATCTTGTGTCTACAATGGCTAAATTCATCCATCTCATCTACACACTGTTTTCGCTCTACATATCTAAGCTGTCGTTATTAACACAATATAAATGATGTCAAAGTTGACACTGAAAATGATCAATTTCAATGACCTATTCTGCTCTGTTTTCTGTAGGTATGTGTTTGGCACTCCTACTCCACAATCTGGGGTAACAAATGCAAAATAGTCTCAGGAGGACAAGCAGATTTCAGGAAACAGAAATGTTTATTTGCATCTTAACAAATTGTGGGTAGGCATTAAGTCAGGACACATGTTGACTAGCTAAATTTTATAGACATAACTGGAGGGGTCTCTGTCAAGCTGTTTTGGATTCCATGTCAAGGCAGTAATTGGTATGCTTTTAAGTCTTTATGAAATGAAAGAGAAGAAAACCTTTCTACCACAAAGCAGCAATATCTGCCTTTTTCTGCAGCAGGTAATTGAAAATTAATGAAACAGGAACAGGATTAAGGATTGGCAGACATGCTGAGCATAGTGGAAGGCTTCCTCTTTCTTGTAGCAGTTAGTGAGTCAGTATTGGGGGTTTTAGGGAATGGGTTTATTGGACTAGTTAACTGCATTGACTGTGTGAAAAATAAGAAGATCTCTACACTCAGCCTTATTCTCATTGGCTTAGCCTCTTCCAGATTTTGCCTGATATGGATATTAATTACAGATGCATATGTGATAGTGTTTTCTCCAGATATATATTTGTCTGATAATCTAACTCAATATATAGCTTACTTATGGATAATTATGAATCAATCAAGTGTCTGGTTTGCCACCAGCCTCAGCATTTTCTACTTCCTGAAGGTAGCCAACTTTTCCCACTGCATTTTTCTCTGGCTAAAGGGTCACATCACTAAGATTCTTCTTTTTCTAATGGGATGTTTGCCCATTTCATGGTTATTTACCTTTCCAGGCATTATAATGCCTCTTATTAATAATATTATGAAGAACAGAAGCACAACCTGGTTGATCACCATGCAGGAAAGTGAATACTTTATAAATCAGATTTTGTTCAATATTGGAACACTTCTTGTCTTTATACTATGCCTGATTACATGTTTCTTGTTGCTCACTTCCCTTTGGAGGCACAACAGGAGGATGCAATTGAATGCCACAGGATTCAGAGACCCCAGTACAGAAGCACATGTCAAAGCAATGAAGATCTTGATGTCTTTTATCATCCTCTTTATCCTGTATTTTGTAGGCACTGCCATAGAAATATCAGTTCGTGCTGTGCCTGAAAACAAACTGCTTTTTATTTTTGGTATGACAACCACCGTCCTCTATCCCTGTGGACACTCATTTATCCTAATTCATGGAAACAGCAAGCTTAAGCAAGCCTCTTTGAGAGTACTGAAGCTATTAAAGTGCTAGGAGAAAGAAAAACTTCTTAGAACTCCATGACAGGCTTGGGGAGAAATGGATACTAAAAAAAGGTAGCCTAGTAATGAAGTTCCTCAAGATCTGTTTCTCTTACACTACTTTCTTGCAGTGTTTTTAACTGTTATTGAACAGAACTAAAATCTTACAGAAAGATTTTGACTATGTCTCAGGTAATGTCACTTTTCAATGAGATTTTAATCCCATACACAAATTGAGTGGCTCAGGCCCTTTCCTTTCCTTGCAGTGGTTTCTCCCACCCCAACCCTAGTACAAAAACAGCTTGGAGACTATTGACTATGAAGGTGTCATTGGTGGAGTAAGCCTCTAAACAAGATTTCTCTTTGTATTTTAATTGAATTCCCTGAAGCATTGATAGTTCTTCACACACACACACACTCAAAGAAATATTATTATTATACAATTACTCTGATTTATTTTGATGCCTACATTTTTCTAGATTTGTCAAGTAAGAACTTCAGATTGTCTCTTGGGTCCTTTTGATGTGGCCCCGTTCTTCTTTCATGTTTCCTTACATTCTCACAAACCAAAACATTTCAGGTTTACTTTGTGCTTTCCTCATCTAGGCTTGGGTTCACTATTTCTCCAAGAAATCTTCATTTATTTGAGAGAAGAAGGATATTTGAAAACCAATATTTGGTTGGATATAAACATTACACCCACCTACTTACTTCTTTCTCTCTTTTTGCCTGTATGTATCTCTCTGTTTGTAATGTATGATGCTTCTATGTTTATGTCTCTAATTGCAATTCAAAACTACAGTCTTCCTTTTATCCATGTTGCAAATCCTCTCTTTAACCACGAAAAACATGGCTTTTGCTTTGTTCAGTTTATACAGTCGTTTATTCAGGCCTAATATACACTGAGGGCTTCCCTGGTAGCTCAGTTGGTAAAGAATCCACCTGCAATGTGGGAGACTTGGATTCAATCCCTGAGTTGGGAAGGTCCCCTGGAGAAAGGAAAGGCTACCCACTCCAGCATTCTAGAGCTTCCCTTTTGGCTCAGCTAGTAAAGAATCCACCTGTAGTGTGGGAGACCTGGGTTTGATACCTGGATTGGGCAGCTCCCCCAGAGAAGGGAAAGCCTACCCACTCCAGTATTGAGAAACTTTATTTTGGGGGACTCCAAAATCACTGCAGACTGCAGTCACGAAATTAAAAGACACTTGTTCCTTGGAAGAAAAGCTGTGACCAAGCTAGACAGCATATTAAAAAGCAGAGACATTACTTTACCAGCAAAGGTCCATCTAGTCAAAGCTATGGTTTTTCCAGTAGTCATGTATGGATGTGAGAGTTGAACCCAAAAGAAAGCTGAGCACCAAAAAATTGATGCTTTTGAGCTGTGAAGTTGTAGAAGAATCTTGAGGGTCCCTTGGACTGCAAGGAGATCCAACCAGTCAATCCTAAAGGAAATCAGTCTTGAATATTCATTGGAAGGACTGATGCGAAAGCTGAAACTCCAATTCTTTGGCCACCTGATGCAAAGAACTGACTCATTGGAAAAGACCCTGATGCTCAGAAAGATTGAAGACGAAAGGAGAAGGGGATGACAGAGGTGAAATGGTTGGATGGTATCACTGACGCAATGGACATGAGTTTGAGTAGGCTCCGAGAGTTGGTGATGGACAGGGAAGGCTGGTGTGCTGCAGTCCATGGGGTCGCAAAGAGCTGGACATGACTGAGTGACTGAACTGAGCTGAACTGAATAGTCACTGAGTATTTCCCTGGTGTCTCAGACAGTAGAGTTTGCCTGCCAATACAGCAAACCTGTGTTCAATTCCTGGGTCAGGAAAATCCCCTGAAGAAGGAAATGGCAACCCACTCCGGTATTCTTACCTGGAAAATCCCATGGATGGAGGAGCCTGGTGGGCTATAGTCCATGATGTCGCAAAGAGTTGGACACGACTGAGCGACTTTCACTTTCTTCTTTCTAATATACACTGAAGGTAGTTTCAGACTTGTTAACTCATACCACTTCGAGAAGGAAGAGAAAGGGGGAAGGAAAGAAGGAAAGAAGAAAGGAAGAGAGAGATAAAGAAAGGATGAAAAAAGAAAGAAGGAATGAAGGGAGAAAGGAAAAAAGAAAGAGAGAGAAGGAGGGGAGGAAAGGAAGTAAGGAAGGGAGGAAGAAGACACTATTAACTACAGCTCAGTACTTTGTTGCAGTTCATATATGACTATAAGTTCAGTTCAGCTTCCCTGGCGGCTCAGACAGTAAGGCATCTGCCTGCAATGCAGGAGATGCAGGTTCAATCCCCGGCTCAGGAAGATCCCCTAGAGAAGGAAATGTACTCAACTACTCTTGCCTGGAAAACCCCTTGGACGGAGGAACCTGGTAGGCTACAGCCCATGGAGTCCCAAACAGTTGGACAGAACTGAGCGACCACTTTTCTTTCTTTTCTTTCAGTTCAGTTCAGTCAGTCGTGTCTGACTCTTTGCGACCCCATGGACTGCAGGAAGCCAAGCTTCCCAGTCCATCACCAACTCCTGGAGCTTGCTCAAACTCATGTCTATTGAGTCAATGATGCCATCCAACCATCTCATCCTCTGTCATCCCTTTCTCCCGACCTCAATCTTTCTGAGCATCAGGGTCTTTTCCAATGAGTCAGTTCTTCGTATCAGGTGGCCAAAGGATTGTAGTTTCAGCTTCCGCATCAGTCCTTCCAATGAATATTCAGGACTGACTTCCTTTAGGATTGACTGGTTGGATCTCCTTGCAGTCCAAGTGACTCTCAAGAGTCTTCTCCAAAAATAAAAAAAGAAAAAAGAAAAAGAGTCTTCTCTAAGATCACAGTTCAAAAGCATCAATTCTTTGGCATTCAGCTTTCTTTATGGTCCAACTCTCACATACATACATGACTACTGGGAAAACCATAGCTTTGACTACATGGACCTTTGTTGGCAAAGTATTGTCTCTGCTTTTTAATATGCTTTTTAATATATGACTGTATCAGGGCACAAAGTCAAAATACTACTGTGTTCCAAAGTTACTTTGGTAAGTTCTCTTTCTTTCCCTTTAGCATGGTTATATTATTCATTTGAAAAAGTGAGATTTCTCTCTTAATAAGTCTGTTTTAGGTTTCCCCCAGCCTTTATTTTATATGTTTAGTGTAAAATATTAGCATCATTTCAAGTGTCAAAATTATGCAAAAAGCATACTGAGACTATATCCTTCACTCCCATAACTTCCATCTCAGTTTGAATTTCCCCCTATAAATTATCAATCTCATTCGTTTCTGCTTTCTTCCTCCTAATTTTATTTTTGAAAAAATAAATGAGCATGTACATATTAAATTTTCCCATATTCCTTATGAAGAAGGAATTCATAGGGCCTGGACTCCATCTGAGGCCTATCCATGCTGATCGTGCTGGGCCGCCTCTCCAATGGACTCTGAACTGTCTGCTTAGTGCCTGTGGGAACCACAATGGAAGGATAAGACCCCCTCCAGACAGGGGAACCTTAAAGATCATGTCCAGGTTACTCATCGCCTAAGAGAAAACATACTCTAATCACCCCTGCCTCCGGACAGTATCTATCAGAATATAACCACAGGCTTATTGGTTGGAATGTAACCGCGGGCTTATTAACTGTTTGAACACATAACATATGAATGATGGGGTTATTGTGATTGTATTTACCCTTCCTTTGTAAATCTCAAGAAATTTAGGGTGGTGGGTTTGGACACGTACACATGGGGTATAAAAGATTTTCACAAATGCTGGTCGGGGTCCTTGGCTAAGAGGAGAGTCTGCCTTGGGCCCGCCGGTGTAATAAACTGCACTCCACTATCTGCATTGTCCTTCTGAGTGAGTTTGTTTCCTGGAACACGTGGCTATAACATATAGTGCATTGGCTGGGAAACTCCTCACTTTGAGGAGACAGGTCTCAGTTGAGGCCACCCAGAGGCTTTGTGGCTTGAATCTCCTAGAAGTGGGGATGGCGCCTCGCCCCGCTGGAAGAATTCAGCCTTTCAAAGCCCGGTTTCTTCACCTTGGCAGATAGTAAATGGCAGCAGGGGAACTGAGTGCTCAGGTGAGGAGGGACCCACTGGCAGGGTGGAAGAGGGGGCCTGATCACCCCCCTGGGAGGGACTAGAAGGAGCAGGGACCCACAGGAGCCTGGAATAGGCAGGCAGCAGCGATTGCTTGGTACACAGGTTGACGAGTGTGCTAGAGTTTAGGAAGGAAATTTGTGAAGGTCATTTAGGAGGTGTGTCCACGCTGTCTTAGGGAAGATTATTACCAAGCGATTGCCAGGGGATTTTTAGGATAGGAAACTGGTCCTTGTATGCTCATATTCTGCCCTCCCCCAGGAGGTATCCCGTCTGCTGTGAAATTTTTGACTCCCTCAGAATTGTCAGGCCAGAAGGAGGAGGATACAGAAGTGAGTATGAATTGGCTTTTCTGGAGATGGCCTGGGACATGGGATATTTAACCCATCTGTGTTTTCATGCGCACCTGATTAAGCCCACCAAGGCGGAATGGACTTTAAAGGAGAAACAGTCTTGGACCATACGATGTTCTGGTTCAGCTCTGCTGACTGGCAGGTGAAGACACGCCGATCCCCCTTCTCCCTCTGGGATCTGGCAGGTAAGGCTCTTCTCACCCCAATTAGGAAGGAGGCAGAATGGCAATTTAAGTGTCATTGAGTGGAAATATCAGAAGTACATAGGGTACTGAGAACTTCGTAGACAGAATGAAAAGGAAAAGTAGAAGAAGGTCCGAGAAGATAAGCAATATGGGGTGAAGTGAATCTAAGGCAACTGTATTGGAGTGGATGATTAAAAATTTAAAGAAGGGATTAGGAGGAGACTATGGGTTAAAGATGAAGCCTAACCACCTCCACATACTCTGTGAGGAGTAGGATGGCCACCAGAGAACACCGTGAAATTCAAAATAGTGGAAGCAGTCTGTACAGTAGTCACAGGAGAGCCAGGACACCTGGATCAATATCCATCTATTGACTCATGGCTAGGGTTAGCTCGAGACCCTCCTACTTGGACAAGGTTCTATATCCAGAAGGGAAAGGGAAAAATATTAATGGCACAAAAATTGACTGATGATAAAAAAGGAAATTCTACAGGATTTGGACGGGGATGACCTGACCCCTCCCCCATACTGGATAATGACACGCCTGCCTCCCAGGGCTCCACCAGGCCCGGAGGCCGCCTTAATGCCCGATCCAGGGCCAGGTGAAGTTCCTGCAGCAGCCACCGCTCTTCCGCCAGCTCTCCCAGAGTTCGTAGAGCCGCTGTTTTGGCAGGCTCCGATCCCGGTGACAGAAGCCTCTGGCCAACACTTCCAGGATCTGGCTCCAGCCAAACCGCCCAAGCTATACCCGCCTCTCCCGGTGAGTACTGACAAGAAGGGGAGGGAGACGTTGGAATTAAGCGGAAACTGAGCTCTGCCAGAGAGCCAGAGGGAATGAAAGAGAACAGACAAGAGATTTACAATGCTAGCTGCTGCTCTGGGAAAGTCTATCTCGGGCCCTCCGGAAAATCTCCTCTGCCCCAGGGACAGGACAGTCCTTCAACCGGTCACAACAGAGGCCCCGGCCCCCGTTACAGCCAAACCAGTGTGCCCGTTACCGCCAAACCAGTGTGCCCAGTGCCAAGCTTTTTGGCCACTGGAAGAATGAATGCCCTAAGGCAGGGAAGGAAGAGGAAGCTCCTACAGTTGTGGGGCTTGCTGACTTGGAAATTAACTAGGGCTGCCGGGGCTCCGAGATATCAGGTCCCCAAGAGCCCATGGTAACCTTAAAAGTGGGCAACCAAATCACTGATTTCATGGTGGATACAGGAGCAGGACTGTCGGTACTAAAAAACCTGTGACACCACTGTCCAAAAAGACTACCGCTGTAACTGGGGTATCAGGAGAAGAGATCATTAAATCATTTTACCAGCCCAGAAAATGTCAGATGGGGGGCACCAAGTGAGTCATGAATTCCTCTACATTCCTGAGTGCCCAGTACCCCTGTTGGGAAGAGACTTGCTCTCCAAACTAGGAGCACAAGTGACTTTCTCTCCTGAGGAGAGGCCCACCTTCAGGATGGACACTATAACTTATTTACTCTCTGTCTCAATACAACCCCAAGATGAGTGGAGGTTGCATGAGCCTCTGAAGGAAGAACCGGGTGGGCTGGAAGAGCGTTAGACAGCTAACTCAATTATTCCCTGAGGTCTCGGCGGAAGACAGCCCCCCTCCCCGCAGGCTGGCTGAACATCACGCCCCAGTGATAACAGAGCTCAAACCAGGCACCATCCCGGTTAGAAAGCGCCAGTACCCGCTACTGATAGAGGCCTGGGCTGGCATACTGCCCCACATCAACAGATTGAAACAAGTGGGGATTCTGGTAGAGTGCCAGTTGGCTTGGAATACACCGATCCTGCCAGTCAAAAAGGAAGGAGGACAGGACTGTAGGCCTGTACAAGCTCTCAGGTTAGTCAACCAGGCTACTGTGACTTTACACCCCACTGTTCCAAACCCTTATACCTTACTTAGCCTCCTCCCACCGAGTACTAAAGTTTATACTCGCCTAGATCTCAAGGATGCCTTCTGCGTATGCCTCGCCCCAGCGTCACAGCCCATCTCTGCCTTTGAATGGGAAGATCCAGTCAGGGACACCAAAAAAACAGCTCATCTGGATTCCCCCACAAGGGTTTAAGAACTCCCCAACCATCTTTGGGGAAGCTTTGGCTTCTGACCTGAACTCATTCCATCCAGAAGAGTATGGATGTTGGCTCCTACAATACATGGATGACCTGCTGCTGGCTGCTGAGACCAAGGAAAAATGCTGGAAAGGGACAAATGCACTGCTCCAGCTGTTGATGGAAGCAGGTTACCAGCTGTCGAAGAAGAAGGCACAGATCTGCAAGGAGGAGGTAAGGTATCTGGGATTTGTTTTAAAGAAGGGCTCAAGGTTCCAGACCCTAATTGGGTCCTATATACTGATGGCACTAGCCTGATAAAACAAGGACAATGGCTGTCAGGTCAGTCAAAGCGGAAGGGGCCATCAAGACTGAAAAGAGATGGTGGGAACTGCCAAGTGGCATTTTATTGGTACTGGAGGAGCTGGCACACACTCTGGTAAGCCAAACACACCAAGCAACCCACCTAGGTCATGCTGCCTGCTCACAGGTTAATGCTGCCTCTCAGGTATTCAGACAAAAATCTCTGGGTATTCAGCTGAAAGGCACGCTGCCCCTTGAACACCTGGGAGTGGACTTCACTGAAATGAAACCTCACTGACACTACCATTACCTGCTGGTCATGGTATGTACATTCTCGAGATGGGTAAAAGCTTTTCCTACCTGGACTGAAAGAATATCAGAAGTAGCCTGGTGCTGCTTAGGGAGATAGTTTTCAGATTTGGACTTACTACCAGCATTGGATCAGGCAATGGCCTGGCTTTTGAAGCTGATTTAGTACAACATGTAAGCAAAACTTTAAACATCAAGTGGAAACTGCACACTGCATATAGGACCAGGGTTTTAAGATGGTGGAATGAACCCACCAGACACTTAAAGAGACTCTCCAAGTGGACCATAGCGACTGACTGCTCTTGGATGGACTTGCTTCTGACAGCTCTGCTCAGACTCAGGATGACCCCACAGTCCCAAGGCTATTCTCTATACGAAATTGTGTATGGGAGACCCCCTCCCATAATAAAACAGGTGTTAACAAATTTGCCTCATATAAGGGGGCATAGGATTTCACAGCAGATGGAACTGGGTAAAGTAATAAATTGGGTAACTAAGTTTGTACAAGAAAGGGTGCCGTTTCCCCCTTGAGGAACAGATTCATGAGTTTACTCTTGGTGACCAAGTATGGGTCAAAGATTGGAAACATAATTTGCTAGCCCCTTGGTGAAAGGGCCCTTTTGTTATTCTAACTACCCCTACTGCAGTTAAAGTTGCAGGTATTGTCGCTTGGATCCATCATACGAAGGTGAAGACAGCATACCACGCAGACCCAGAAATCGCTGAGTAGACTGCACAGAGGGACCCCACTGACCCTCGAGAGACTAAGACCATCCTTAAGAAGAAGGAAAAGAAGATCCCGGACGAGCCCTCCCTCAGGATGAAGCCGCACTATCAACTCCTGCTGCTTGGCCTCATCAACGTGATTTTGAATTTAACTTCCGACAACGTTTTCATCTCACGGGCACATTCCAACACGGACTTCCACAACACCTACAACTGCTGGGTGTGTGGGGCTATGCCTCTGTCTGTGATGGATGGACTTCCTTGGTGGGTGTCACCGTTCTGCCAAGGAGATTTTAAACCACTCTGCTCTTTTCTGGGATGACAAATAGAGACTTTCATCTCTCTTGTCAACCATAACCTCTCCTTGCTCTCTTGGAGTAAGACCTACAGTCAATAGACTCGGGTCATGGGGTTACATTTGATATAAATGCCAGTGTAACAAAAGCCTAACTTACAACAAGACCCACTAAATCTACCTTGTTTACACGCTAGGTGGACATGTTTCAATGTTATGAGTATATTGCTGCCTTATTCATACCCTCTATAGGGACAACAGATATTATGATTAAGGTAGAAGCCTTGACTAATTTCACAAAACAGGCCCTCCTAGATAGAGCAAAAGCCATCCAAGCCTTAAATGAAGAGCAAATCCAAATGAGAAAAGCTGTAATTCATAATAGAATGGCTTTGGACATACAGCTGCTCAAGGAGGGACCTGTGCTATAATTAAGGTTGAATGTTGTGTATACATTCCTGACTTATCTGACAATGTATTGACTGCTTTAGATGACATGAAAAACCAGGTAAAAGCAATGTCAAATGAAAACATTCCTTTCTGGACTTCGGTCCTATCTTGGGTGAAGGGTGATTGGTGAAAACTATATTTACCACTTATAGTTGCCTTGATAGTTCTGCTTTCTGGACCCTGAATTTTACAATATATTACGAACTTTGTAACCCGAAGGTTGTTGTAATTCTCCCAAATTGGCAGTCAGAGAGCCAGGGTGTAATATATCCCTATGAATGATGCTCATAATATGAGTTAAGAGCATCAAGAGGGGGGAATGAAGAAGGAATTCATAGGGCCTGGACTCTATCTTAGGCCTGTCCGTGCTGATCATGCTCGGCCGCCTCTCCAATGGACTCTGAACTCTCTGCTTAGTGCCTGTGGGAACCACAATGGAAGGATAAGACCCGCTCCGGACAGGGCAACCTTGAAGATCGTGTCCAGGTTACTCATTGTCTAAGAGAAAACATTCTCTAATCACCCCTGCCTCCGGACAGTATCTATCAGAATATAACCACAGGCTTATCGGTTATTAACTGGTTGGACTGTAACTGTTTGAACACATAACACATAAATGACGGGGTTATTGTGATTGTATTTACCCTTCCTTTGTAAATCTCAAGGAATTTGGGGTGGTGGGTTTGGACACATACACATGGGGTATAAAAGATTTTCACAAATGCTGGTCGGGGTCCTTGGCTAAGAGGAGAGTCTGCCTTGGGCCCGCCGGTGTAATAAACTGCACTCCACTATCTGCATTGTCCTTCTGAGTGAGTTTGTTTCCCAGAACGCATGGCTGTAACATTTATATAAAGGATAGTTTGCACAATGTTTTTATCATATGTAAGAAATCACTGCATCCAATTGTGAAATTATTTCTCATTCTTTTCCACACATTTTTAGTACTCCATTGTCTAAATGTTGATCCAACATTGGATCCGGAGTTGATCCAACAGGTTCTGTGTATATGTTCATTTGTTTCTGATATCTTGCAACTACAAACAATAGTACTATGAGTAATCTTGTACATGTGTATTTATTGATTCCGACACGCAATTCTGATGTATGGGAGTCTTCCCAACCTCACCAAGCAATTGTCTCAATTCTGACCTTACCTACCTGAAGATGGCATCAGATTCCATAGGTTAAGGGCTCAGTCCCACAAGACTACCCCCACTTCAGATGCCAGTTGTAAGCTCAGGTTGTTACATGTGCTTTTGACTTATTGGTTATAAATTGGAGATTCCAACGAACCCCTGCTTGAATTAGATTAATTTGCTAGATTGGCTCACAAAACTCAGAAGATGTGTGTACTCACTAGATTACTGGTTTATTACAAAAAATATTAAAGGAAGTGAATCAGCAAGCAATGAAGAGAATCAACTCTGCTCTATCCCTTTATGGAGATTCGTGGTGATCCTGACATTAGCATGAGAGCTTTCTGGAAAAATTTTATGGAAGACTTAATTATGGAATGAGAATTTAAGACTTGACTAAAATTACTTTATGAAGAAAAAATAGTCATGCTAATTGTGAAAATATTGAACAAGAATCCTAACAGATCACAGCAAGGAAGGAAGAAAGTTGAAAATACACAGAGTTTGAGATGTCAGTCTCATGAGGATTGCTTTTGAAAGAGGAAAGAGAAACAAAGAATGGAAAAATGCCCTAGAGAAGCTGAGTGGCTAAAGAAAAAGGAAGAAGGGGACATTTAAGATTATGCAAGAGAAGTAAAACAACTGAATAATGCACAGCTCATTCACCCTATTGCCAAAAGATAGGTTTTTATGGCTGTACAGTATAGCAGTGAGAATAAATGAGCTACCATTATATGTAAACATGTAGATGAATCTTGCAAACTGGATGTTAATGAAAGAAACTAAGTTTATGTTCTCTATGAGTTTGTACATATAAGTACAAAAAAGTGGGAGACTGTGAGGTTGTAACTAGAAAGGGCTTAAAGTTGTCTTCTGGGGAGTTGATTATGTCTGTTTCTTGGTCTGGGGTGTGTTATAGGAATGTAAGCAGTTCATAAAAATTCATGAAGCTTTTCATATAAAATGTCATTGTTTTAACTAAAAAGTGTTTGTTAATTATTTTTTCAATAATAGAAACATCTGTATTAGTTTTCCAGGACTGCTGTAAGAAATTATCACAAATTTGCTGCTTTCAAAAAACAGAAATTTACTCCTCACAGTTCTGGAGTCTAGAAGTCTGAAATGAAGGGATCAGTAGGAATATACTCTCTCTGAAGGCTCTATAGAAGAATTCTTTCTTGCCTCTTCCACCTTCTGGTACTCCCTGATATTCCTTTAATGGTAGAAATAGCAACCCCTATCCCTGCCTCCTGCTTCACATGCCTTCTTCTTTCTGTATGTGAATCTTCCTCTCTCTCCTAAGGACAACGTGTCATTATATTTAAATTCCACTCGGATCATACATTTGCATAGTCCCCTTTTCCAAATAAGAACACATTTACAGATACCAGGGGTTAGCTCTTGGGTGTACATTTTGGCGTGAGACACAATTCAACCTATTCTGTCACCCTAGTAAAAGTTGGAGGTTTATAAGGAAGGAGCGAATGGGGCCAGTAGCTTCCTACTTGAAGTTTGCTTCTAGCTTCCAAAATTCTGATCTACTCAGGTGTGACCTGAGAATGTTGTCAACTTGGAACATCAGTGAGGTCAGGATAGGACATGGAAGAAGAAAATGTCCCTGGAGAGACAAGACTGTCTTCCTCTTATATGCTTTGGATATAAGATCCTTGTTAACTTGGAAATTTTCCTGTCCAAAGTAGATTTCTAATGGCTGAGATTCAGTTACCATGAAAATGTTGTCTACTTTGCATGAAATTTCTGTTCCTGGTAAAATGGAAATTCTATTTGTGCTAAATATGTGACATTTGCATCTTGGTTTGTGTGGTAACACTGACAGTGAGTGTTCTTTGAAAAGAGAATAGAGAAAATCTAAGGACTTTTTAAAAGATGCTAAAATAAAATGTTCCTTTAACCAGGAAAAAATTGAAATATTCAAATAAGTATAAAGTATCAAAAAATTATTAAAGCTACACAATGTATAGAACTATTTTCCTACTTATGCTCTCTGTAGGATGAGGTTAGTTTAATCAATAATTACAATATAATTGCCAATGGCAACTGAATCTGTTTTCTTATTCACACTCTGCTGGACACAGAAATCTTATTTAAACCAAGAATAATAGCTACTTCATTCCAGGGTATCAAAATTAATCAGGTGCTTATTCTGCACTTGGATCGGAGACCTGATGCCAAAAGAATATAATTTGACCCCTGTCTATCTGCTTCTGTGGAGTATGTTTAAATTTTTTCCCAGTTCTTAATCAGGTTTCTTATCTGCTTTTTGTTTAGCATTATGATTTCTTTATATATTCTGGAAGATGTTCTTTTGTTAGATATGTCTTCTGCAAATATTTTCTCCCCATCTTCGGCTTCTCTTTTCCTTCTCTTGACAGTGTCTTTTGCAAAGCAGAAATTTTTTATTTTAATGAAGTCTAGCTTATCAATCAATTCTTTCATAGATTTTGCCTGTGGTGTTTTTATCTAAAAAGTGATTGCCATTCCCCAAATCATCTAGATTTTCTACTATGCTCTCTACTATGAATTTTGTACATTTTTGGTTACATTTTGGTTTGTGATGTGCTTTAAATTAATATTTGTGAATAATATAAGTTATGTGCCTGATTTTACTTTTTGCATGTGGATGTCTGATTGTTTTAGCACTACTTGTTGAAAAGACTGTTCCATTATATTGCTTTTGCTCTTTTGTTAAAGGACAATTGATTATATATGTGGGTCTATTTATGGGCTCTCTATTCTGTCCCATTTAGATGTCTTTTTTTTTAGCCAATATCACATTGTCTTGTTTAAGTCTTGACCTCAGGAAGTGTCAGTTTTCTGACTTTATTCTTCTCCCCAATATTGTGTTCGCTATTATGGGTCTTCTGACACTTCATATGAACTTTAAAATCAATTTGTCAGTATCAACAAGATAACATGGTGCGATTTTGATTGGGATTGCACTGAATCTATAGATCAAGTGGAGAAGAACCTGCGGTTTGAAAATACTGAGTCTTCCTATCAATTAACATGGATCATTGTTACAATTATTTAGTTCTTTATTTTCATTTATCAGAATTTTGTAGTTTTCCTCATAAAAGTTTTGCACTTATTTTGTTATATTTATACCTATGCATTTCAATTTTTGGATGTTATGGAAATGGTATTGTGTTTTTAATCTTAAACTCCTTGTGTTCATTGCTGGTGTATAAGAAAGCAATTGACTTTTGTCTCTTAACTTTATATCTTACTATGTTGCTATAATAATTACTTATTAATTTCAGAGGCTTTTTGATCACTGCTTTTGTATTTTCTACGTAGATGTTCATGTCAACTACAGTAAAAGGTAGTCTCATTTCTTCCATCCCAACCTGTATACCTCTTATTTCTCTTTTTTTCTATTGCATTAGCTAGAATTTCCAGTACAAGCTGAAAAGGAATGGTGAGAGAGGTTAACTTTGCCTTGTACCTGATATTGTTAGAAAAACTTTGAATAATTCAGCGTTAAGTATAGTTCCAGCTCTAGGCTTGTTATAGATAGTTTTCATCAGGTTGATATTTTCCTCTACTACTGGTTTACTGAGAGTTTTTATCATGAATGAAGGTTGGATTTTGTCAAATGCTTTTTAATCATCTTTTGATATATTGTGTGATTTTTTTGTTTGCTTGTTGATATGATGGGTTACATTAAATGATTTTCAAATATTGAACCAGTTTGTATACTCAGGCTTAATTCCACTTGTTTGTGCCATACAATTATTTTGTATACATTGTTGGATTTTTATCTGCTAATATGAGGTTGAAATTTTTCACATCTATTGCCATGAGTGATACTGGTTTATTATAGCTTTAGCTTCTAGCTTCAATGTCTTTGTCTGGTTTTGGTATTATGGTAAGTGATGGACAGGGAGGCCTGGCATGCTGTGATTCATGGGGTTGCAAAGAGTCAGACACGACTGAGTGACTGGAATGAACTGAACTGAAGGCTGACCTTAGAATGAGCTGTAAAATATCCCCTCTGCTTCTGTTTTTTGAAAGAGACTAAAGAGAATTAGCACAATATTTCATAAATGTTTGTTAGAATTCACCAGTAACTCCACCTGTGCCTGGTGCTTTATGTTTTGGAAGGTTATTGACTAGTGTTTTGATTAAAATATATTTAGGCCTATTTGCATTACCTATTTCTTCTTGTGTGAATTTTTTCAACTGTTATTTTTCAAAGAATTGACAGGGTTCATCTAATTTAGCAAATTTGTTGACACAGAAATGCTTGTAATAATCCTTTAAATGTCCATGGGGTCAGTTGCTATACCCCATTTCACTTCTGGCCCCTTTTTTTCTCAGCATGGCTAAAGGCTAATCATTTTTATTGATCTCAAAGAAGCAGCTTTTATCTCCTCACAGAGATAAAGAATACTAATTTCACACATCTCTTCTATACACTATTTTTGTTTTATATATCTAAAATGTTATTATTAACACAAAATAAATGACAGTGTTAATGCTGACACTGAAAAAGGTGAAGTTCAATTTTTCTTTCTATTCTGCTCTGTTTTCTGTAGGCATATGTTTGCCATTCCTACTGTCCAATCCAGGGTGACAAATGCAAAATAGTCTCAGGAGGGCAAGTAGAATTCATGAAATAGAAACTTTTATTTGCATCTTAACAAATTGAGAAAGGTGTTCAGTCTGGACACACATTCTCTAGACCAGCTAAATTTTAGACATAACTGGAGGGTTCTCCCTGAAGCTATTTTGGATTCCATCACAAAGCAGTAATGGGGGCACTTGCAATTCTTTATTAATGAAAGAGAAGAAAATCACCAAGCAGCAATATATGCCTCCCTCATTCTGCAGCAGGTAATTTAAGGCTGATGGAACAGAAACAATATTAGGGATTGGCAGATATGCTGAGTCTACCAGAAGGCCTCCTCATTTTTGTAGCAGTTAGTGAGTCAATATTGGGGGTTTTAGGGAATGGATTTATTGGACTTGCATACTGCATTGAATGTGTGAAGAACAAGAAGTTTTCTACTATCAGCTTTATTCTCATGGGCTTAGCTACTTCCAGAATTTGCCTGATAGGGTTAATAACTACTGATGGATTTGTGAAGATTTTTTCTCCAGAAATGTATTCCTCTGGTTACCTAATTGACTGTGTTACTTACTTATGGGTAATTCTGAATCCATCAAGTGTCTTTTTTGCCACCAGCCTCAGCATCTTCTATTTCCTGAAGATAGCCAATTTTTCCCATCACATTTTTCTCTGGTTGAGGAGTGACATCAAAAGGGTTCTTCTTCTTCTGATGGGATGCTTGCTTATTTCATGGTTAGTTACTTTTCCACTAACTGTGAAGATAATTAGTGATATTAGAGCAAAGAATAGAAGCATAGTCTTTTCAGTCAAAGTGCATAAAAGTGAATTCTTTAGAAACCAGATTTTGCTCAATCTAGGAACACTTCTGGTCTTCATACTATGCCTGATAACATGTATCCTATTGTTCATTTCCCTTTGGAGGCACAATCAGAGGATGCTATTGAACGCCACAGGATTCAGAGACCCCAGCACAGAAGCACATATCAAAGCAATGAAAGTTTTGATATCTTTTATCATCCTTTTTATCTTGTATTTTATAGGCATTATCATAGAAATATCATGCACTACTATGTCAGAAAGCAAGCTGTTGTTTATTTTTGGTCTGACCATCACAGCCCTCTATCCCTGGGGACACTCATTTATCCTAATTCTAGGAAACAACAAGCTAAAGCAAGTTTTTTTGAGGGTACTGAAGCAATTAAATTGCTGGAGGAAAGAGAAGCTCCTCAGAACTCCTTGACAGGCTTAAGGAGAAATGGATGTTCCAAGAAAACAATCTAGTGAAGAAATTCCTGAAGAAGTCTTTCAACTCGCACTACTTTCTTGCATTGGTTTTAACTGTGTTATTGAACATCACCAAAATCTTCCAGAATGGTTTTGACTATGTTTCAAGGAATTCCACTCTTCAAGGAGATTTTAATCCCATGCACAAATTGAGTGGCTCAGTCTGACTCCCTCTATCGCAGTTCCTTCTTTCCACAGCCCCAAGACCCAGAGAAAAAAACTACCTGGAGACTGTTCACCATAAAGATGTTGACGGTGGGAATAAGTCTCTAAAATAAGATTTCTCATTATGTTTTACCTCACTTTCCTGAAGCATTGGCAGTCTTTTACCACAAAATCTTAGGAAGGAAAGCTAAGAGAAAGTTATGATCAATCTTGACACTTACAACATGGGAGTGAGAAGCAGATACAAAAGTGCTTCTCTTGAGTATGCATTTTTGTTTCTTCCAAGTGTGCATTTTAAATTCTTTAAAAGATTGCTTTTGTTCTTACTATTTGATTCCTAATGTTCTCTCTCTCTTTTTTTAACTAATGCATTTTTGATGGAGTAACAGTAATCATGGTGGAAAGAGGGTCAGAGCACTGATGGAATGAATCTTTCTATTTTTCAAATCCAGTGATTTTACATGAAATTAGTCTTGAACTTCTTTAAATTTTCAGTGTGAATTTTTTAGGCTTTATGAATAGTACTGCAAATGGGTGTGCATGCATGTGCTCAGTTGTGTCTGACTCTTTGTGACCCTGTGAACTGTAACCTACAAGGTTCCTCTGTCCGTGGAATTTTCCAGGAGAGAATACTGGAGTATGTTGCCATTTCCTACTCCAAGGGATCTTCCTGACCCTGGGATCAAACCCACATCTCCTGTGTCTCCTGCACCGGCAAGCAGATTCTTTACCACTGACGCCACCTGGGAAGCCCTGTGGGTAGAACTACATGATCCCAAATATACGTGTATACAAGTCTGTTATTAGAAATTCTCAGAACCAAAAAACCTTCACATTCTCCTTTCATTCCATGTCATGGTGAGAGATAAGGTCCCCTAATTTTAACCTTTTGCTGAGCATATGTTATTTTCATGTTTGCCCTTTAACAAATTTCTTTTCAAGTTTCCTGGTTCCAATCTTGATTCTAGCCTTGTAGAGGCCAAAACTAGTTACCTTATCCTACATACACACAAGACTTTAAATCTTAAACTCTAATTTAAAACAGATTGCAAATGCCCCAAAAGCTTTATTTTTAGTACATTTACCCACTTTTTCTCTCAGAATGTGTACTTTCCCACCATTTTTGGCATCTGAAGGTTTTTTCTTTCACTGACAGGTGGGTCATGAACTTAAAATAATTCTGAAGACTAGTTTTCCATATTTTTATGTATTCTGGACTGATGGGATTTCTCTAGATGTCTGGTTTGCCAAATTCTCTTTTCTGCTTCAATTTAATTGAGATAACACATTTGCCATATTCTTAAAAACAAAGACTAGTTGTCCTTTCCTAGTTTTATTTCAATTTTTCTTTTTCTGTAAATGAATTCAAAGCTATTTATTTTCTGCCTGTTGATTTAGGTACATTCCACAGCATTGACAAATGGTTCTTATATTGTCATTCAGCACAGAGTCCTGAGATATCCTTTGTAATTGCCTCTTAATTCAAAGGTTATTTAACAGAATATTTTTCAGCTATATGAGTTATGTTAAAGGTGATTTTTCATATTGATATTTTATTATATTGAATTTGGGCAAGCAACATATTTTCATGATAGCCTAGGATAAGATTTATTTGGCCTAATACAAGATCTATTTTTGTGAATAGTCATGTTTACTTGGAAGAAGTTTGATGCTGCAAGTTTATATGCATTAGATGGAGCCATGTTTATGATATTCATTAGAATATCATTGGATGAATTAGATGAATTCATCTACTAGATTAAATTCATCTAACTTTCATTAGATGAATCATGCTAGTGATATTGTACCTCTATATCCATGTTCATTATGAATCAATTTGAAATAGATTATCCATTTACATTCACAACAATTGAATTCTTTCATTTATAGCTGCACCTAATTTGAAACAATGTTGATAGTTATATTTGTTTCCCTGTTCTTTAAATCATTATTATTATTGTTATTAAACTCTTTGGTAACTCATGCAGGTTTTTACCTTGAATTTTATTTTTTCCAAGTTTTTAACATGCTTCTTCCATGTTAGAAATCGCTAATTCTTCACTTAATATTTATATATATATTCACTTCACTTCATATTCATTATGTATTTTCAAGGGTCCATCTGTTTGTTTTCAGTATCTATTTTTTCTTTTATTGTGTCCTGTAGAAAACAAATCTCTGATATTCAATGCTTTAATATTCGAATCTGAAAATTATGATCGAGTAAACATCTTTACACTTATTGTAATAAAGTTTATATTAATTTTCTATCTTCTCATTTCTCTTTTTCTATCTCTTATGTTTTCTTCTAGATTTCCCACTTCTTTGCTGTCTGCTCAGTTCAGTTCAGTAATTCAGTCGTGTCCGACTCTTTGTGACTGCCATGGACTGCAGCATGCCAGTCTTCCCTGTCCATCGCCAACCCCTGGAGCTTGCTCAAATTCATGTCCATCAAGTAGGTGATGCCATCCAACCATCTCATCATCCGTCATCCACTTCTCCTCCTGCCTTCAATCTTGTCCAGCATCAGGGTCTTTTCCAAAGAGTCAGCTCTTTGCATCAGGTGGCCCAAGTATTGGAGTTTCAGCTTCAGCATCAGTCCTTCCAGTGAATATTCAGGACTGATTTCCTTTAGATTTGACTTGTTTGATCTCCCTGCAGTCCAAGGGACACTCAAGAGTTTTCTCCAACATCACAGTTCAGTTCAATTTGCTGTCATGTACAACTCTTTGCAACCCCAACACCACAGTTCAAAAGCATCAATTCTTTGGTACTCAACTTAATGATCCAACTCTCACATTCATACATGGCTCCTGGAAAAACCATTTCTTTGGCTAGATGGACCTTTGTCGGCAAGGTAATATCTCTGATTTTTAATATGCTGTCTAGGTTGGTCATAGCTTTTCTTCTAAGAAGCAAGTGTCTTTTAATTTCATGGCTTCAGTCAGCAGCAGCAGCAGCAGTCACCATCTGCAGTGATTTTGGAGCCCAAGAGAATAAAGTCTCTCACTGTTTCCATTGTTTCCCCATCTATTTGCCATGAAATGATGGGACTAGGTGTCATGATCTTCATTTTTTGAATGTTGAGTTTTAAGCCAGTTTTTTCACTCTCCTCTTTCACTTTCATCAATAGGCTTTTTAGTTCTTCTTCCCTTCTGCCATAAGGGTGATGTCATCTGCATATCTGAGGTTATTGATATTTCTCCTGGTAATCTTGATTCCAGCTTGTACTTCACTATTGGTAACAAATTTTCACATACTGATTTTAAAATATCGCTGTCTATTTCAAACAAAACATCTTTTTATTGTAGTAAAATATATACAATGTAACATTTTCCACTTTAACATTTTAAGTGTATAATTCTGTGTGGTATTGTTACATTTACAGTATTATACAACCATCACCACTATTTTCAAAACCTCTGTCACAGCAAACAAAAACTCTGTACCCCCTCAGCTGTAACTCTCTATTCTCCCTCTCCCAACTTCCTGGAACCTCTAATCTACTTTCTGGCTTTATTAATTGACTTATTCTAGGTACTTCATACAAGTAAAATCATAAAAAGTTTTGTTTTTTATGACTAGCTTCTTTCACTCAGCATAATGTTTTCATGTTGTAGCATGTTTTGGATCTTCATTCCTTTTTGTGGCTGGGTAAAATTCCATAGTATATGTATATTCTACATTTGTGTTTATAAATTCATCTGTTAAATGAACATTTGAGTGATTTCTACCTTTGGTATTGTGAATATTCTGCAACAAATATTAGTGTACCACCATCTGTGTCCCTATTTTCAGAATATGCCTGAAAGTGGAATTACTGGGTCATGTGGTAATTCCTATATGAAGCTTTCAAATATATATATATATATATATGTATATATATATATATATATATAGTTGATTTACAATGTTGTGTTAACTTCTGCTGAGCAGCAAAGTGACTCACTTATGTGCTGCGCTCAGTTGTTCAGCCTTGTCCGATGCTGCAACTCCATGGACTGTGTAGCCCACCAAGCTCCTCCTCAGTCCATGGCATTCTCCAGGCAAGGATACTGGAGTGGGTTGCCGTTTCCTCCTCCAGGGGATCTTCCTGCCCCAGGGATCAAACCTGTGTTTCCTGCATCTCCTATATTGGCAGGCAGATTCTTTACCACTGTGTCACCATATATATGTGTTCTTTTTTATATTATTTTCCATTATAGTTTATCCCAGGACATTGAATATGATTACCTGTGCAATACAATAGGACACTACTGTCCATCCATTCCATGTGTAATAGTTTGCATCTAGTGACCCCAAACTGTCAGTCCATCCCCTCTCCCCGTTAGCAACATATTTAAATTTTTCAAGAACCACCAAACTGTTTTGCCTAGTGGCTGTATCATTTTACATTCTTACATGAATGTATGAGGTTTCAAAGTTCTCCTATTCTCTGCAACATTTATTATTTTCTAGATTTTTCACTATAAGTATCCTAATAGGTGTGAAGCAATATTCTCACTTTATCAGCATTTCTCCAATGATTAATGCAAAGAAATAGAGGAAAACAATAGAATGGGAGAGACTAGAGATCTCTTCAAGAAAATTAGAGATGCCAAGGGAACATCTCATGCAAAGATGATCTAGATACCAACAATGGTGGTCACTCACCTACAGCCAGACATCCAAGAGTATAAAGTCAAAGGGCCTTAAGAAGCATCACTACAAACAAAGCTAGTGGAGGTGAAGAAATTCCAGCTGAGCTATTTCAAATCCTAAAAGATGATGCTGTTAAAGTACTGCAGTCAATATGCCAGCAAATTTGGAAAACTCAGCAGTGACCACAAGACTGGAAAAGGTCAGTTTTCATTCCAATCCCAAAAAAAGGCAACGCCCAAAAATGTTCAAACTGCTGCACAATTGCACTCATCTCACACGCCATCAACGTAATGCTCAAAATTCTCCAAGCCACACTTCAATAGTATATGAACTGAGAAATTCCAGATGTTCAAGCTGGATTTAGAAAAGGCACAAGAACCAGAGATCAAATTGGCAACATTCATTGTATCAACAAAACAGCAAGAGAGTTCCAGAAAAACATCTACTTCTGCTTCATTGACTATGCCAAAGCCTTTGACTGTGTGAATCACAACAAACTATGGGAAGAGATGGGCATACCAGACTGCCTGACCTGCCTCCTGAGAAATCTGAATGCAGGTCAAGAAGCAACAATTAGAACTGGACAAGGAACAACAGACTAGTTCCTAATTGGGAAAGGAGTACATCAAGGCTGTACATACTCACCCTGCTTATTTTACTTAAATGAAGAGTACATCATGAGATATACCGGGCTGGATGAAGCAAGGGCTTCATGAAGCTCAAGCTGGAATCACGATTGCCAGGAAAAATATCAGTAACCTTAGATACACAGATGACACACCCCTTATGGCAGAAAGCAAAGAACTAAAGAGCCTCTTGATGAAAGTGAAAAAGGAGAGTGAAAAAGCTGGCTTAAAACTCAACATTCAAAAGCTAAGTTCATGGCATCCTGTCCCATCACGTCATGGTAAATAGATGGGGAAACAATGGAATGGTGAGAGACTTTATTTTGGGGGGCTCCAAAATCACC
Organism: Odocoileus virginianus; assembly: GCF_023699985.2. Classification (NCBI taxonomy): domain Eukaryota; kingdom Metazoa; phylum Chordata; class Mammalia; order Artiodactyla; family Cervidae; genus Odocoileus; species Odocoileus virginianus. Next base: position 16,877,925 of record NC_069696.1, on the reverse strand, counting down.
ACAGCTGGTGACTGCAGCCATGAAATTAAAAGATGCTTGCTCCTTGGAAGAAAGCTATGACCAACATAGACAGCATATTAAAAAGCAGAGACATTACTTTGCCAACAAAGGTCCATCTAGTCAAAGCTGTTTTTTCCAGTAGTCATGCTTGGATGTGAGAGTTGGACCATAAAGAAAACTGAGCACCCAAGAAGTGATGCTTTTGAACTGTGGTATTGGAGAAGAATCTTGAGAGTTCCTTGGACTGCAAGGAGATCAAACAAGTCAATTTAAAAGTAAATCAGTCCTGAATATTCATTGGAAGGACTGGTGCTGAAGCTGGAGCTCCAATACTTTGACCACCTGATGCAAAGAACTGACTCCTTGGAAAAGACTCTGATGCTGGGAAAGATCAAAGGAAGGAGGAGAAGGGGATGACAGAGGGTGAGATGGTTGGATGGCATCACTGACTCAATGGACATGAGTTTGAGCAATCTCTGGGAGTTGGTGATGGACAGGGGGAACTGGCGTGCTGCAGTCAGCGGGGTCGCAAAGAGTCAGTAAAAAATGAGTGACTGAACTGACTGACTGACATTACCATATGAAAAATAGGTAGTGGGAATTTGCTATATGATGTAGGAAGCTCAGTTCAGTGCTCTGTGACAACCTAGGGGGTTGGGAGGGGTGGGGGTTGGGAGGGAGGTTCAAGAGGGAGGAGACACATATAAGTATATATATATACCTATGGCTGATTCATGTTGATGTATGGCAGAAACCAACACGACCTTGTAAAGCAATTATCCTTCAGTTAAATAACTCTAGTTTTTAAAATAAAATGGCCTATGGAGACTTCCCTGATGGTCTAGTGGTTAAGACTCCACACTTCCAACTCAGGGGTGAGGGTTCAGTCCCTGGTCAGGGAGCTAAGAATCCATAGGCCTCTCGGTCAAAAAAACCAAACATAAAACAGAAGTAATATTTTAGCAAATTCAATAAAGACTTTTTAAAAATGTAAAGAAATAAAAAATAAAGTATCTATGAATGTGTGTGGGCACCAAATATTTATATTTTTAGTAGTCTTTAACATAAATCTAGCATTCCTTCAGGTTTGAATGCAGGTACAGTCACAGAAACATTAGCATTACTTGTCATTTTTCACCTCCAGAAACCACAAATCATTATTGTGATAGTGATGTCATTATTAGGTCAGTAAATTACTAAGTCACATTAAAAATATAAATGCTTATATTTGAATCTATCTGGATTCCTTTGAAATTCATATATTTTTATTTTGTTTAAAAACATTGTTCTGAGGAAATCATAGCCTTCACCAGACTCCCAAAGTTGTCCAGTAAAACAAAAATTGACTCCAAATTATGGTTGCCAAGCAAAAGGATGGAGGGACAGGATAGTTAGGGAATTTGGGATGGACATGCATGTGTGTGTTAGTCACTCAGTCATGTCTGACATTTTGTGATTCCATGGACTCCAGTTCTCCAAGCTCCTCTGTCCATGGAATTCTCCAGGCAAGAGTACTGGAGTTGGTTGCCATTCCCTCCTCCAGGGAATCTTCCCAACCAAGAGAGTGAACCTGAGTCTCCTGCATTGTGGGCAGATTTTTTACTGTCTGGACCACCAGGGAAGCCCAGATGGGCATGTACACACTGGTATATTTAAAATGGGTAACCAACAAGGACCTACTGTATCACACATGGAATTCAGCTCAATGTTATATGGCAGCCTGGATGGGAGGAAAGCTGGGGCGAGGGGGTGTGGATACATGTATATGTATGGCTAAGTCCCTTTGCTGTTCACCTGAATCTATTAAAGCATTGTTAGTCAACTATACCCCAACACAAAATAAAAAGACTTTTAAAAAAAGACTCCAAGTTCAAGCAAATAGATAAAACGAGCTGTTAGAAAAATTGATGGGAATATTTTTGCTGATGATTTGCCTGAATTTCAGTGAATATAGTGAGGAGTTTGGAATTGGGTGGGGGATAAAGTCAGCAACTATTCAAAAAATGAGCTCTTGAAACGTGCGTAGTAGGGCAGCACTCTCTTCTTGCCTTATAGATGTAGAGAGCTTAATGGGCTTACCTGGTGGCTCAGATGGTAAAAAATCTGCCTGCAATGCAGGAGACCTGGCTTCAATCCCTGGCTTGGGAAGATCCTTTGGAGAAGGGAATGAGTACCCACTCCAATTATTATTTTTGAATAATTTTTAAAACTTGAATGGAATAGATAGGGACATAGATCTTAACTGATAACAAACTTTAAAAGAAAAGAAAACATAAACATACTAACTTGCATAAAGGAATAAGTGGACATTGTCAAAAAGTTACAATAAAAAAGTAGCTGTAGGCTGATGAAAAACAAATTCTACCAAACTTTTGAAGATGAGATAGTTTCATCTGAGCCATTCTAGATTATACAAAAGGAAAACAGAACTTAAAAAAATTTTTGTGAAGCAAGTTTTATGTAGCTACCAGAACCTGTCTGAACTCTAGAAATCTAGTTTAATCCTGCTTCTTCACTTTGGGCTATGAATATCAATATAAAAATCATCATAGAATACAGAAATAGCCAACATTTCCCCAATATAATGGTATACCAAGACTAGCAGATTTTATATCAGGAACATAAGAATAAGCCAATATTAGGAAATCTGTCCAAATAATTGACTAGATTTATTAATCTAAAGAAAAAAACATTTCTATAAACTTGGAAAAGTTATTTCACTCGTTCTTGATTGCAACACCCAATAAAATAGGAATCCAATGATATGTAATTAACATATTGTTAATGGAGATTTGGTAAGTTTCATCATCCCCAAATGATGATGGAGCTAACGTTGGCAATTCTCCTGAGCATGAATTATTTTGTTCATATATTATGCTGTTAGAGCAAGAAATTTGGAGGATTCCATCTGGACTTTTTACCATTTACTCTGCACTTTAAATTCACAATTATTTTTAAGCTCCAAAACCTGCATTTGTAGAAAATAGACCACAGTTTTAGGGAAACTCTTCAAGTTATTAGAGATGGTAATAATGCCACATCTCTGAATTAAAGCTTAGCCATATTTTCCAAGTAACTTATTCTTTTTGAAGTCCCTGGCCAACAACATAGATTGATGAATCTGAAACACACAGAGTTTAAAATGAGAAAGATGGTGCAAATACCAGAAATCAGATCCATTTCTATTTTCATTTTAGAGCTTTTCAATAATCACTACACATGAAAGGAGTTATTGGTCTTGGTCAATGAAGTCTTTGGGCAGTTCTAACTCAGAGCAGAACCGGCTATCTTCTTGACCTGATCACAACTGATATAGAAGGCAGATAAAAGATAACTGCTGCATGCCCTAAGTGGCAGGCATATATACCATTCTTTACTGAACAGCTGAAAGTCAGTCATCATCAGTAGACAGTCCAAATCAGAATGCTCTGCTGATATACCAGGTACAATGGAGGCAATATATATACTCTTGATTACTGGCGAGTTGATAATAGGAATTTGGGGAAATGGATTCATTGTACTGGAAAACTGCAGTGGCTGGGTCAAAAAGGGAGCTGTCTTCTTGGCTGACGTCATCCTGGTCAGCCTGACCACCTCCGGAACCTGTTTGTTGTGTGTGATATATATGGATGGTTTTATTATGGTACTCTTCCCAGATACATACAGACATAGTGAAATGATGAACATTTTGGGTATTTTCTGGACAACTTGCAACCATTCAACTGTCTGGTTTACTTCGTGGCTCCACATCTTCTATTTACTCAAGATAGCCAGTATACCCCACCCAGTTTTCCTCTGGCTGAAGCTTAAGATGAACAGGGTCTCCTTGGGATTCTTCCGATGTCCTTTTTCATCTCCTCTATTATTAGTGTTTCACTGAATAATGATTCATTTTATGACTTCAGAATCAATAATGAAGAAAACATTACTTGGGAATTCAAAGTAAGTAAAATTCCAACTGTTTTCAAATGGATTATTCTGAACCTGGGGACTATGGTTCCCTTTATTCTTTGCCTGCTCTCATTTGTCCTTTTATTTTTCTCTTTACTTCGACACACCAAGCAGATGATACTTCATGCCACAGGGTCCGGAGACCCTAACATAGAGGCCCACATGAGGGCCATAAAGACAATAGCCATCTTTCTGGCTCTTTTCATTATGTACTATGCAGTTTTTCTCATTGTAACCTCTAGCTTTCTGATTCCTCATGGAAAATTGGAGGTGATATTTGGTGGCCTAAGAGCTGTCATTGTCCCATTGAGCTATTCGTTCATCCTGTTTATGGGAAACAGCAAGCTGAGGGAGGCTTTTCTGAAGGTGCTGGAGGTTGTGAAGGGTTTCCACAAAATAAGGAAATATTTTGTTTCCCAGAGAATCCTGATTTAAGTAGAAAGAAATCAACAGAAGAGTCTCTTCCTTTTCTCAGTTGTTTGCATTCCATTTTTATTATGAGCTCTTGGAAATCATTCATATCTACCATTATTCTAAATACTTCTTCTCATTTCTGTCTTGAATAATTTTGAATCTAATGTTATAATGGAGCCAGATGTGTTTCTTTATCTTGACAGGAAAAATTAATCTAAACCTCATATTCACACTTCATATCATTGCCTAAATGCAAAGCAATGTTCTACTACTTTTTGCCTCTTACTAGTAAAGGCCTTGAACTCAATAATAAAATCAATAAGAAGAATTTCAAGTGCACAGGCTGTGGGGAAGAGAGTTTAAAACACATCAGCCCTTCCTATAAAATCAATCATATAACTCATTTTGTATCATGACTAATTTGTATCTGATTGCACTGTTTCCAAAACTAAAATCCATTTTCACAAGGAGACTCGACTTGTGGGAAATTTATAATCTATGGTGATGAAAATGAAGTTTCATTTACACATTTTGACTTTTATTAAATGGGTGTTTATGTTAGTTTTTTTGTGCCTCCCTATTTGAAATTCCGCTTGATCCATCCAAATATGCAGAACTTAATAGCAAGAAGCCTATTGCAAATTCATGAAATATAATCTCTTAATTTGCATGAGATCAATTTCAACAAAACATTTCAGTTATCACTCCATCAGGGGTGATAATTATAATTTATCCAGGCTACAAACCTGGTTATGCTGTTTGCAACAATCAGTTGGCTTATTCTTCATAAATGTAGAGGCAATTCTATTTCAGAGGAGAGCTGGACATTTCTGGAGGATATCAAAGTCAAAATAATGACAAAGGAAAAAATTATTCTAAGATTTGAAGAATGCATTTGTCATGCTCTGCTGGTCATCTCGCAGTAATATTTGAGATTAGGAAGTTCTCTCTCGACATGTTCGGTCGACCACATCTTTCTGACCATAACGACTGCAGAATTCATCATAGGAATGTTTGTGAATGGATACATTGGACTAGTAATATGTGTTGACTGGATTAAGAAGAAAAAGATCTCCACAATTGACTACATCCTCACCAGTTTATCTCTCTCCAGAATTGGTTTGCTTTGTGTAATGACAGCCAACGGCACCATCCTGGCACTCTACCCAGGTGTTTATGAAAATGAGGAAATAAAGGTAATTCTTAATATCTTCTGGACATTCACCAATTACTTAAGGATGTGGTTTGCCACCTGCCTCAATGTCTTCTATCTCTTCAAGATAGCCGATTTCTCCCACCGACTTTTTCTCTGGCTGAAGTGGAGAATCGAGAGGGTGGTTCACTGGAGCCTGCTGGGGTCCCTGGCCATTTCCATGTTGATCAGCCTTATACAAGCAACGTTAACAAATTCTGATTATGATTTTCTTAAAATTGCAAAACATAAAAGAAACGTCACTGAATTGTTCCATGTGAGTAAAATTCAATACTTCGACCCATTGACACTGTTTAACCTGTTAGCAATTATTCCATTTACTGTGTCATTGATCTCATTTTTCTTTTTAATTATGTCCCTATAGAGACACAGTAAGCAAATGAAATCCAATGTTATAGGCTCCAGAGACTCCAGCACAGAGGCCCATGTGGGGGCCATGAAAACAGTGATTCATTTCTTTTCTTCCTTTTTGTATACTACCTGGCCTGTCTTTTGGCAACATTTAGCTACCTTATGAAAGAAAGCAGGTTAGCTACGATGTCTGGAGAGATTATAGCAATTCTTTATCCCTTAGGTCACTCACTGTTATTAATTGTTGGAAATAGCAAGCTGAGGCTCACATCTGTCAGGATGCTGAGATATGGGAAAACAGCTTGCATGATGTAAAATCTTGGTTTTATAAAAGGACTTTAATAGCAAACCTTATTTTCTAATAAAAAACTCACTTTTCTTATAGGTCCATTCTCATTGTTTTCCAGCTTTTCTGTTTATTTGGGTACACAGCTTTGAGGAGTAGTGAGACCCATTAGCACACTAATGGATATATCTTTTGTGTCTTTTTACACCACAGACACTCTCATCTTTACACTCCCTTTCCTAAAAGAATTTCAGAGCTCACACTTCTGATTTTGTCTCTTCACTGCCAGTATCGGTCTTGTAATGCCTACTTAAATTCCTTTAAGATTTTATTTTGGCCCCTAGTAAAGTGCATCTGGGCTTCCCTGGTGGCTCAAATAGTAAAGAAACTGCTTGTAATGCAAGAAACTGGAGTTCCATCCTTGGGCTGGAAAGATCCCCTGGAGAAAGGAATGGCAACCCACTCCTGTATTCTTGCCTGGAAAATCCCATGGAAAGTGCATCTGAAACCACAGTGGTCTCTCTCTCTTTTTTCCTCTATCATACAGCTTCATTGCTGGTCCTTAACTGTTCTCCCTTCCTGGCTCTGCTGAGTCCCTCCTGTTTGACATATGAACTAGGAACTCAGATCTCTTCTGTCTTTACTAGTTTAGCTTCCCAATTACACACTTTTCTCCTCCCAAGTGTGTGATACTTCTGGTGGTCTCACACTTAATATTTCCTGGTGACCTTACTCAGGCATCTTCTATTCATTTCCTTGAAATTAAATTTTGTCACAAAAAACTTGCTTAACAGGCCAGCACTGGGCTAGGAATAGAACCCATTCAATCATCTCCCTTTAAGGGGCGTTCCTAAGTACTCTTTGTAACTTGGGTAGAAGGATGATCTTTCCTTAGTAAGACCTGCAGGTATTTTTTTTTCCCATTCAGGACTTTAGATGAGAAATTAATTGGGAAGAAGGTATCATGCACCGTGGTATAACTACATATTATCACTAAAAAGGCATTATTATGTCTGCAACACACAGAGTAAGTTAAAAAAAAAAAAGCAAAAAGAGAAAAATAAGACTCATTAATAAAATGTGGTTCTACTGTGAACATCAATTCCTTCCTCTCTAGAGTGTAATTGAAACATTTGATCTGGCACATCTAAAGTCATGTCTCTTCTGATCTGTCTCTACATTTTGGCCCCCACCATTCTCTGTGTTGAATTCAGGTCTATTTCAATCTACTCATTTCCTTTTATTAAAATTAATATATTAATTACCTGAAGATTATCAATTTTTCTGCATAAGATTATGCAAAATTCACTTTGCAAAGTACCAGTATTTAGTCTTAAGTAAATAAATGTCATCAACTGTATCTCTAGTATATCAGGTATTATAATGTTTTATTAAGTTTTCTACTGTTTTCTGTAGTAACTGCATTGTAACTTACATGCTGCACAACAATTGTAAATATAAAAGCTACACTTATTTGCAAAAAGATAAAGACAGAAGAATTGATATTTTTGATGGAATATATGAATATAGTCTACAAAGAATTTGTACATCCTATGTTGGGATTAACTATATATTCTTTTATAAGCTCTGATGAAATAAATGTTTTATAACATTTGTGCTTCTGGGAAGGTTTCCTTTTATCCATCTGAAGTCCTGTCTTTCATGTTTTATTTTCTGTATCTCCAGTATTTCAAATATCTCCAGTGACTGTCACTGGGACTCAAAGTGGCAGACTTGTGACAAAATGCTCTTTTGCAGAATTTCTTTTTCTTTTTTAATTGAGTAAGGGTATATATATAACATGAAATCTATTGTTTTACAAATTTTTGTGTATGAGACAGTATTGTTGATTAGATGCTCAATGTTTTACACCAGATCTCTATTTTTCTGTCTCCCACATTTATTTATTTCTTCTATTTATTTACACTTATTTATTTTCAATAATGGAACTCTGTGCTCTTTTTAAAAAAAATATTTTATTTGTGGCTTCATCAGATCTTAGTCATGGCACACAGAATGCAGGCTGCCTAGTTGTGGCATGCAGCCTTAGTTGCAGCACGTGGGATCTTAGTTCCCTGACCAGGGATTGAACCCATGTCCCCAGCAGTGAAAGGTGGATTCTTAACCTCAGACCACTTGAGAATTCCCTGAAACTCCGTACTTCTTTAATAGGAGCTATTCATTACTTCCTTCCCTCAGGCCCTGGCAACCACTGTTTTACTCTTAGCTACAGGACTTAGATTATTTTCAATACCTCATCTAAGTGGAATCATATAGGATCTGTCTTTCTGTAACTAACTTATTTCATTTGGCATAACGTCCTCCAGGTTTACCCATGATTTTGCATACTGGAAGATTTCTTTCTTCTTTAAGACCAAATAATATCCCGCCATATGTATGTGCTATGTTTTCTTTATCCATTTATCTGTCAGTGAGCAGCTAGGTTGTTTTTACATTTTAGCTATTGTGAATAACACTGCAGTAAGCCTAAGAGTACAAAATACCTCTTTAAGATCCTGATTTCTTTCAATATCCTGATTTCCGTTCTCATGTATGTACACCCAAAAATGAGGTTGCTGGATCAAATAACAGTTGTATTTTGAGTTTTTTGAGGAACTTTTGTACTGTTTTTCCCTTTTAGCTGCATCATACCTTCCATGCTATGACAACAATAGTAAAACATATAATCTACATTTATTTACAAAAAAATTATAGTCTAAACTTTATGTGGGTAAATGTATCATTTTATTTACTGTGAGTAGGTTACTCACCAGAACACTGTAGAGAAGAAAATGGTGTGCCTGAGTCAGGGATTACTTCCAAGATCAGAGGAGGGCACTCACCTATGAACTTGGCTATTGAGAAAGCAGTTTGTCCAAAGTCAGGGCCACATGTAAGAATAAATGTCTGGACTTGGAGGAAGGATGAGAAAAGATAAGCATTTCCCTGGAAGGTACTGAGATTCCCAGAATTATTCCATACAAACACAACGTAGTAAAGTGTTTCTCTGTAACACTGAATTAGAGAAGCTACTTCAAAACAGGAGCTAGGCTGTAGAAATGTGGTAAATTTCATCTTCAGTCCCCTGTCTAACAACCTAGAAGGGTTAAGGACCTAAATGTGTGTGCATGGTAAGTCGCTTTAGTCATGTCCAGCTCTCTGTGACCCTATGGACTGTAGCCCACCAGGCTCCTCTGTCCATGGGATTCTCCAGGCAAGAATACTGGAGTGGGTTGCCATGCCCTCCTCCAGGGGATCTTCCCAACCCAGGGACTGAACCCAGGTCTCTTCTGTCTCCTGCATTGGCAGGTGGATTCTTTACCACTAGTGTCACCTGGAAAGCCCAGGGGCCTAATTTTTCAGATGCAATTTGGTAGAGCAGAGGGTAAAGAGTAGAATGAAGCACAATATTTTACTCTTTTCCCCCTTGTATATATAACTGCCCTTGAGAACACTTTAAATGAAAAAGAAAACTGTAAAGGTAATCAATACTCTTCCTCACCATGGCTCCCTCACCTTCTTACATAGAGCATAACAATATACATTAAATGACCTTTAAATGTCACATGTCTAGTAGTGCCTTCCTTTAAGAGACCTTGTGCTATATAATTGTTCACCTGAACAACCAAGATAAATGAGGCACTTTTTTAGAATTTAATAGACTATATTTAGTGTTAACCTTTCAAATTTCCTGAAAATATGTAGTTCTCAGTGTTGACCCAAACTTTGGATTTTTAGTAGTAATCAAAACCATATTTTGACAAAATGAAGACTCTTGTTCAAATTTCAATTTTTGTGCATTTTCTAATTACAAAAAAAAAAAAAAAATCCCTGAGGTTCAGATAAAATACAAGACACCCAGTTAAATTTGAATTTCAGTACTTCCCAGAAGTACTAATTGCATGTAATTTGGGACATACACTAAAAACTCTTTCATTGTTTATCTGGAATTCAATTTAACTGGATGTACTGTAAGTCTGGTTTTTCTTGGTGGTTCCAATGGTAAAGAATTTGCCCACAATATGGGAGACCTGGGTTTGATGCCTGAGTCAGGAAGATTCTCTCGAGAAAAGAATGGCTTCCCACTCCAATATTCTTGCCTGGAGAATCGCATGGATAAAGGAGCCTGGAGGACTATAGTTTGTAGTGTCGCAAAAAATCATACATGACTGAGAGACTAACACTTTCACTTTTTTCACTATAAGTTTATTTGGTAAATCTGGCAGCCCTATTAAAATCACTAGTGTGCATTACAAATTAATGATCCCAATTTGCAAAACATAGCCTGAGAAAATGCCAGACCATGAAAGTGAATCAGCCTAATTTGCATCCTAGCATGCTATAGCTCAGCCTAAATTAAGCACATGTGGAAAAGTAAAATCCGCAAAGAAAGTAAATGGACATAGATAGAGAAAGGGTCCAGGGACAGACAACTGCTTTACTTGTTCAAGACTAGCTAGGATTTAAGGAAGATAGCTACAGTTTTCATTTGTCATTTCAGTCTCCATCTCAAGGCAGACTACAATAAAAGGGATAAAGAAAATTACAGCAAAATCCAAGAAGTAGATGTAGATACTACATCTGTTCAACTAGAAGTGAATTGGATATTTCTGCATTTTAACATGTCAAGTGAAGGGGAGGGTATCTTAATGCTCATAGCAGCTGGGGAATGTTCACTGGGGATTTTAGGGAATGCATTCATTGGACTGGTAAACTTTGTGGACTGGATCAAGCACAAGAAGATTGCATCCATTGATTTAATCCTCACAAGCCTGGCCATCTCCAGAATTTCTCTCTTATGTATAATACTATTGGATTGTTACATAATGGTCCTGTATCCAGATGTCTATACTGGTGGTAAACAAATGAGAATCATTGACTACTTCTGGACACTAACCAACCATTTAAGCGTCTGGTTTGCCACCTGCCTCAGCATTTTCTATTTCCTCAAGATAGCAAATTTCTTCCATCCCTTTTTCCTCTGGATGAAGTGGAGAATTGACAGGGCAATTCCTAGGATCCTGCTGGGGTGTTTGATCTTCTCGATGTTCATTAGCCTTCCTGTCACTAAGGATTTGGATGATGATTTCAGGCATTGTGTCAAGATGAAGGTGAAAACAAATTTAAGTTGGAGATGCAGAGTACATAAAGCTCAGCATGCTTCCATCAAGATACGTCTCAATCTGTTGACACTATTTCCCTTTTCTGTGTCCCTGATCTCATTTCTCCTCCTAATCCTCTCCCTATGCAGACACACCAGGCGAATGCAGCTCCGTGCCCCAGGGAGCAGAGATGCCAGCACAGAAGCTCATGTGAGAGCAATGAAGGCTGTCATCTCCTTCCTCCTCCTTTTCATTGCCTACTACTTGGCCTATCTTGTGGCCACGTCCAGCTACTTTATGCCAGAGACTGAATTAGCTGTGATCGTTGGTGAGTTGATAGCTCTAATCTGTCCATCAAGCCATTCACTCTTCCTAATTCTAGAGAACAAAAAATTAAGACAAGCATCTCTAAGGGTGCTATGGAAGGTAAAATATATCCTACGAAGAAGGAATTGCTAAGGACATAAACAGATATGAAGATAAACAATCACTTTGTAGGACAAAAGAAGACAAGACGTCTCTTAATTTATCTTTAATTCTTGCATTAGTGATGGTTTCATACATCCAATTATTCTTAAAAAGTACTTAGTATGCTTGTGATTAGAACTTAGGAAATCTCAGAACTGATTTTGCCTCTTTCTCTCCACCTCTCTCTCTTCGTTTTCTCTCCATCTCTCTCGTTGCTTTCTCTCTTTCTGCTTCCTTTCTCTCCCGTTCTCCAGTGCTTTTGTGAACATGTTTCAGAACATGGAGCAATTAATATTTTAACAGTAACTGCCAGAAGTGAGAGTATCTTCATAGTTGATTCTAAATCATTTTTCCAGATGCAATATTGTTTGACCATTTCAGAACAACTGTAACAGCATCTTGCTGCTACGTGCATCCCTATGAAAAGCAGTTGGCTCATCCTCATGATACTAGCTGGATTCTTCCAGATCATCAAACTAAGCTCAACTTTTGGAAAAGACTCAATAAGGTGACAGGTCTTTATCAAATGCTGTGTAATTCTATGAAGGTAGCAGAAATTAGTACTGATTAGAATCACCACAAAGATATTAATTGTGACTAAAATAAATATTGTCACAGCAAGTTCAAAAACCATTTTAGGATCATGGACAATGAAAGAAAGGATACTGTATGAGAGAAGGAGAGTTCATTTAGAAACTGTATAAAGTAAGGTTGGCGAAAGGAAGAGCCTAAATAGAACTAATTAGTGTGCCTTGAAGGATGTTTTGCCACACAAGATGTGAAAGTTTGCTTTTAACAAACTAAGACTGCACCAGACATTGACTGTCAAGATACCATAAGATGAGGCCTTCAATCAAAAACTTATGTATTCCATCAAAAGCACATCAGTTATGTTGTGATGAAGATATTTTGGAGAGATCAACTTTGCTATTAACCAGACCAGAGTAGTAGTAGACTATGTGCAGAGGAGGAAATGTCTATAAATAAACAGCTAATAAATATAGTGAAAGTCAAAATTACTTTTACACTAGTTTCATATGCTAATTTTTTTCTTCTCTGAATCTGAGTGTTAGTCTAATCAGTGTGTACTGATTAAACTAACACATTTAAAAACATTTACTAAATGCCTTGTAAGTTAAAGAAGCAATAGAAAATAAGATGCATAAGCTGAAGCTTATAATCTTTTCAATAGTATTAAGGACTATTGCTCCCACTCCCTACCTAAGCAGAGGCCAGTTTATGTGGATTTTATTAAGCATGGAAACAACAATCCCTGAGGGCTAGTGGACTCTTGGAAGCTCTATATTCGATGTCTTCATATTCTGAACCCTAGAAACTCTATCATTTACTTATATTGCAATCATGGCATCTCAGCTTTCAGTTTTTCTGGGAACAGTAGGCAGGCAAAGGGTACTTATGTGGAAACAAGCCTTATGATTGTACCTCTTAGTCATTCTTATTACTGACATATTTAGGGTAAAAGTGATATGGCTAAGGCAACTGGTTTATCTTCTAAGATTATGTTAATTCTGAGAAATCATGAAGAAATAATAATAATTCAGGGTTTAAAGGAGATTTTTACATTCTTTTTCAATCCTAGTGTGTGAAATATTTTTTCAGGCTTTTTCTAAGAGAAGGTAGTGAAGAAGTTAGAGAGAATGCAGGCAGATTCCTTCTTGCTTGTATTCCTCCTTTAGTAAATAGTAAATTTTCTAAATAATAAATAGTAAATTTAGTAACTAGTTCACACACTGAATACCTAAGCATCAGGCAGCATCCTGGGTGCTAAAACTACAGATGAAATGTGACAGAGTCCATGCTTTCACACAGGCATAGTCAAGGAAAACATTATGGAAGACAGATAATGATCAAGTAAACAAATAGTTACAAGTCATGATTAATGCAACTGAAAAAAATGTCTGGAGATAATGGTTAGCTTCAAATAGCATAGACAGAATAGACCTACCTGAGAAGCTGATATTTCAAGCTGAGACTTGAATCACAAATATAACCCAACCATGCAATATTTTAAACAAATAACACCAAAAAGATGGCACAGTAAGTACCAGTGCTTGAGGAGCAAGTGTTTGATGAAGAATAATATGGACTAAATGACCAGAGCCTGGTGAACCTAGGGTGAGTGCAAGGTCATGAAGGGCCTGAGATCATGAGAAAGAATGTCCTCTTAAGTGCAATGGGAAGAAACTGAAGGATTGAAACCATGTGCAACATAATTTGATTCCTAAGTAGATTTAACTTCACTTTGGTTATAGGAAGAATGGATAGTGTATGTGTTGAAGGTGGAGAGGAGTTCAACTAGGGGGATAAACTAGTAATTGTCATAGTTAAGTAGCCCATGTGAGAAATCACAGTGGCTCAGATTTGGATGGTAGAAATAAAGTTAGGGAATTTTTTAGTGAATGAATTCTCTATATTGTGTAGGTAAAGCTGATAGATCTTGTCACTTGGTTAGGTGAAGATGTGGGGTTGGGGGGAGGGTATTGAAGAAAAAGAAGATCCAAAAAACTTTTTAGATTGTTTTTACCTTAGCAACTGGGAGTAACCTGCTATCTAAGATTTAGGGGGACCTGTTAATTGAGAAATGGGAAAAAAATAGAAATAAAAAAATTCTCCTTTTTGCATGTTATGCTTGAGAGATCTATAAAATAACCGAATGAAAATGTCAAATATATAATTGAATGTATGAATCTGTAACTAAAGATTTATTGTTGTTGTTCAGTTGCTAAGTTGTGTTCAATTCTTTTGCTACCCCATGGAATGTAACCTGCCATCCTCCTCTGTCCATGGGATTTCTCAGGCAAGAATACTTGAGTGGATTGCTATTTCCTTCCCCAAGGGATATTCCTGACCCAGGGATCGAACTCTGCATCTCTTGCATTGACAGGATACTTTACCACTGATCCACCAGGTAATCCCCGTAACTAAGGTTAGTTTCAACTAAAAAAATACTCACAACCTAAAAGTTGAGAGTTATATTTTATTCAGTGGGAATTTTTAGGACTTCAAGCCCAGGAGGCAGCATCTCAAGTAACCCTGAGAGATCTTCTCCAAGGAGGCAAGGAGAGGAGCTAGGATATATAGAAGTTTTGTAACCAAGAGTATGTGGTTGAAACATCAAAAGATTACTGCTAATTAAAGAAAACCAGATATGTAAAATTAAGGAATTTAGTGTTTTTCTATGTATGGGAAGATCCAAAAAATTACTGAAGTCATTTCTTTGATATGCATCTCAGCTCTCTTGGGACTGGTATCCTGTGCTTTCTCATCCTGGATCTCCTTAGGGTAAACCATTGAGGGGAAGGAGGGAGAGGGAGAGGTGTGGCGGACTGGCAACAGCAGCTGACTGATGTCAGGCACCCTCCTTCTATCTTGAGGTCCCCTGGGGCTCACCACAGGGGTGGCTGTAACGTGATGGCTTGGGAGCTGCAATATCCTTTGTTTTCTGATACAGGTTTGTGACATTTTTTTCATTGACAAAAGCTAGTGCAGTGGAAATTAGAGATGTCATTGTTTTATAGAAAGGGACAGATCAACTTTCCAATGCTGCTGAGAAAAAGAGTAAAAATTCCTAAAGCAAAATAACCATTGGCTTTGGCAATGAGTACGCTAGAATTATCAGTTTCAACAGTTAACCATCATTACCGTGAGGACAGCAAGTCCAGGCAGAGCACTAAACACCACGCACTGATCCAGAGGAATCTGTGGTGAAATTTAGTAGAAATGTATTCCCAGTATTTCAAATTGATACAGAGTCTAATATGGTATTTCTTGAATTATGTAAGAGAAAATGAAATGCCAAATTGCTGCAAGAGATTATTTCTCAAGCTTCCAACTCTGAGTCACTTCACAAAAAGTCCACTGAAGAGTAGGCTGCTTTTCACTGAGAAATGACCTTGCAAAACCACTGCAAGCTTTCATGACATATGTTTTCACGGCATATGTTTTCACAACCTTCAACCCTCCTCAAAGGAGACTTTGCTCATCTGAGAGAGTAGTTTTGAATTGGGGAAAGAGGGGTAATTAAATATTTTTCAAGCGGTTAAATGTAGAAATACCAGAACCATAAAAATGTCCTCATCATCATACAGTGAGAATGGAGGCTTGGGGGAAAAAAGTCCTCAGTGCTTCAGTTCAGTTCAGTTCAGTTCAGTTCAGTCTCTCAGTCGTGTCCAACTCTGCAACCCTATGAATCGCAGCATGCCAGGTCTCCCTGTCCATCACCAACTCCCAGAGTTTACTCAAACTCATGTCCATCGAGGCGGTGATGCCATCCAGCCATCTCATCCTCTGTCATCCCCTTCTCCTCCTGACCCCAATCCCTCCCAGCATTGGGGTCTTTTCCAATGAGTCAACTCTTCGCATGAGGTGGCCAAAGTATTGGAGTTTCAGCTTCAGCATCAGTCCTTCCAATGAACACCCAGGACTGATCTCCTTTAGGATGGACTGGTTGGATCTCCTTGCAGCCCAAGGGACTCTCAAGAGCCTTCTCCAACACCACAGTTCAAAAGCATCAATTCTTCGGAGCTCAGTTTTCTTCACAGTCCAACTCACATCCATACATGACCACTGGAAAAACCATAACCTTGACTAGATGGACCTTTGTTGGCAAAGTAATGTCTCTGCTTTTTAATATGCTATCTAGGTTGGTCATAACTTTCCTTCCAAGGAGTGTCTTTTAATTTCATGGCTGCAATCAGCATCTGCAGTGATTTTGGAGCCCAAAAATGACTTTCAACATCTACTCAAAAAAGTGAATGGCTGAACAAAAGCTTGCTGATATCTACTAGATGAGACATTCTTTCTATCTAAAATTTAAGTCTTCAATGCTGTGTTATGACAGATACTACATACCATTCATTCCAGTTTTGTTCTTGAAGACTAGGGAGATAACCAGTGGTGGATATTTGGACCCCTTCCAATTTGCCTTGACTTTAGTGCTTGCAAGGGGTCCAAGTACCCACCAGTGGTTATCTCCCTAGTCTTCAAGAACAAAATTGAGGTAAATGGTACTTAGTATCTGTCATAACACAGCGTTGAAAACTCTTAAATTTCAGATGGACAAAATGACTCATCTAGTAGATATCAACAAGCTTTTGTTCAGCCATTCACCTTTTTGAGTAGATATTGAAAGACAGGTACTAGTCATGGACCAGAAAGGTAGAAATACACAGAGAAATATACACAAATTTGGCTTCAGGCAGCAGTTCTTACATAGTAAGGTGTGGATGGTCAGGGTTTCAGTCAGTCTAATTCTACTTCTTTGGGCAGACACTAGTGATGACTGTCATGTCTCTGCTTGCTTTGGAAGCAACCATATGGCTCCATGCCAAAAGACAAAGCATGTACAGATAATCAAGTATGACTCTCAGTGCTGACCTTATCATTGTGTTTGAAGAAAATTCTTCCCTAAATCTGATTAGGATCCCTAAGTATACAGAAAAGATCCAGATAATCTGGTACTGTCACCCTTCACTATCCAAGAGGATTGGTTCCAGGATCTACCCCTTCCCCAGAGATACCAAAATCCTGGGATCCTCAAGTTTCTTATACAAAATAACATGGTATTTGCATATAATCTACACACATTCTCCTGCAATTTAAAACATCTCTAGGTTATTTATAATACCTAATACAATTTCCAGTGGTCATGTATGGATGTGAGTTGGACTGTGAAGAAAGCTGAGTGCTGAAGAATTGATGCTTTTGAACTGTGGTGTTGGAGAAGACTCTTTAGAGCCCCTTGGACTGCAAGGAGATCCAACCAATCCATCCTAAAGGAGATCAGTCCTGGGTGTTCATTGGATGGACTGATGCTGAAGCTGAAACTCCAATACTTTGGCCACCTCATGCGAAATGCTAACTCACTGGAAAAGACCCTGATGCTGGGAGCGATTGGGGTCAGGAGGAGAAGGGGACGACAGAGGATGAGATGGCTGGATGGCACCACCACCTCGATGGACATGAGTTTGGGTAAACTCCGGGAGTTGGTGATGGACAGGGAGGTCTGGCATGCTGCAGTCCATGGGGTTGCAAAGAGTCTGACCCAACTGAGCAACTGAACCAAACAGAATACAATGTAAATTCAATGTGAATAGTTGTAAATATAATGTAAATGTTATACAAATAGCTGCCAGCATGTATCAAATTGAAGTTCACTGTTTGGAATTTTCTGGAATTTTCTTTCAAATGTTTTTAATCTGGGGTTGTCTGAATCCGCAGTTGTGGAACCTACAAACATAGGCTAACTACAGGCTGATTGTATTTAATTTCTCTGTGAAATTTATAACACACAACTAAAATTTACATGCAAATTCCCACTTTTATCCTTAAAAAAATGATTGCTGCTGTGCTGTGCTCAGTTGCTAAGCTGTGCCCAACTCTTTGTGGCCCAATGGATTGCAACATGCCAGGCTTCCCTGTCTTTCACCAGCTCCCAGAGTTTGCTCAAATTCATGTCTATTGAGTCTGTGATGCCATCCAACCATCTCTATCTTATGAGGTTGGTTGGTTTTTATTTTTTAATTTGTTCCCCCAAGATTTCAATAAATAATGGAAAATTGGGAAAGATCACAACTTGGACTCCTACTCTGCTTGCATGGTGAAAAAAAAAGCTGCAAATTTCTTCCCAAACCCTCACCCAGTCATTTCTAAATGTTCCTGTCCTCTGACTTGTATATTTTCATACGTTTCGCATTGTGAAATTCCATCTGTAGAAAGACCACGTTATTCTTCAGAAACTGAAAAGAAGGTTAATCAGGGCACTGAGAAAGTCAGAACAACCAGAGATTAATTTTTCTTCCAAGAAAAAGTCCATTTCTAGATCTGATTCCAGAACTGAACCTGGCACTGAGCGTGGAAATGAACAACATTAAACATGTTTAGTTTCCCTTTCTGTTGTCTTAGCATGTAAGTTCTTCACACAAATACTAAAAGCAAACTACTTATGCCATTGACAGAAATGTCCACTAGAGCCTTCATTTTTACTGTCACTAATTGTATAGACAATCTGCTTGGTTCGTCTACATTCACAAGTATGACTCCCCATAGGAGAGTCACAACACTCACAGAAACAAAGAACTTCTCTGCTAGGCACAATTCCTGACCTGAATCATACTAAGCCACCAACTGAAGGATGCTCCTTTGTAACACCTCTGTTGGTCTCCACTCAAAGCTTTGGAGGCAGATGGAATAAATGTGTGGTAATTAGTCTATATGGGCTTTCCTGGTGGCTCAGTGGTAAAGAATCTACCTGCGATGCAGAAGTTGCGGGATATGCAGTTTCAATCCCTGGGTCAGGAAGATCCTCTGGAGGATGGCTAGGCAACTCACTCCAGTATTCTTGCCTGCAGGATCCCACCGACAGAAAAAGCTGGTGGGCTACAATCCATAGGGTCACAAAGAGTCAGACATGACAAGCAACTTAGCAGGCACACACAGCACGCACACACGCAATTAGTCTGTTTTTTTTCATTTAAAAAACCTGGTAGGTAAATTTTCTCACTGTATCATTAGCTTGCTACAGTTGTTATAACAAAGTACTATAAACTGGTGGCTTAGAATGAAAATTTATTTGCTTGTAGACCAGAAAGCCAAGATCAAGGTATGTTGGTTCAGTCTGAGGGCTGTGAAGAAGAAACTGTTCTGGGCCTCTCTCACTGTTCCTGGTGGTTTGGTGGCAATTTTTGGTGTTCCTTAGCATCTGTCACATCATCTCAGTCTTGCCTTCATCTTCACATGGTTTTCTCGTGTACATGTCTGTCTCTAAATCTTCCCTTTTTACAAGGACACCAGCCATACTGAATGAGGGGCCCATCCTATTTCTTTTCGATATGAGCTTGTCTTAATTACATCTGCAATAGCCCTATTTCTAAGTAAGGTCAATGTTTTGAGATACTGGCATTAGGACTTCAACATATGAATTTCTAGGAGACATCATTCAATGTATAATACTCACTTTTGGACAGATTCAACTTCATACCATTTCTACAAATGCATGCTTGCAGAAGAAATAAGTTGAGTCAATGTATAGGAGCTAAAGGCCGTGTGTGAAGTCTATCTGTAAGTCTCTACACCAAGGGAAAAGCCTGTGTGATTGACAGGTGGAAGATACCTGTCTCCAACAGGGCTTGCTGAGGACTAACAGGTCCTGGGAGCCTTCCAGAACCCCAGACATGAATAGAACTATAGTAATATGTCATGCATGCACTGAAAGACTGTCAGACATCAAGGGAGTTTACAGGACTACTTTCTCAGTGCCTGAGCTGAGAAAGAGAATGTCTATGTGTATTGATAATCAAAACTTGACAGACTCCCTTGCTGGCCTCAAGAATGAAATGTTTTGCTTTGAAATAGTAGCAGTAGTTAGTCCAAAAAAATTATTAAATTATTAAAACCTGAGCTACCTATAAAGATTCACAATACAGAACATCTGGATTCCTATCGGGTTTTTGTATCTCCCAGTCTGTCCTTCTTGTCCCTCTACTGAACCATGACCCTGGAAGGCAAACAGGAGCCAGGGTCTAATGCTGATGACTTTACTGATGTTTTGAATTGGAGAAAGGAAGTACCAAGACATTTAAACCACTGAAAACTCCACAGTCACCAGAAGATCTCCATCGATTTCTGAAACAAAAATTAGAAGTAATAACTATGTTTGGTATTTCTGCTGTTAAATAGTCTTATTACAAGACATTACATTAAGAGAGAGGAGGGGAAGGAGGCAGGGGGAATCAAGGGAGGAGAAAGAGAAGGGAAGAAAAGAGAGGAAAGATAGGTGGGAGGAGAGGTAGACTTTGGGAAGGACAATATAAAGAAAATGAGTGAAAATAAAAGCTCGTGGTAGAAGTAATTCTTGCTCTTGATTTTTTTTTTTCAATCCTATTCATTTTTGTTTAATTTCTTTTAACTGAAGGATGATTACCTTACAATGTTGTGTTGGTTTCTGCTGTATAACATGAGTTAGCTATAAGTACACATATATCCTCTCCCTCTTGAGCCCCCTTCTCACCCCCACCCCCATCTCACCTTTCTAGGTTATACAGAGCAATAAGCTGAGCTCCGGTGATATACAGGTGCTTCCCACCAGCTAGATGTTACACATGGTAGTGTATATATGTCAATACTACTGTCTCAGTTTGTCCCACTACTCCTTCTCCCACTGTGTCCACAAATCCGTTCTTTACATCTTATGTCTATTCCTGCACTGCAAATAAGTTCATCTGTACAGTTTTTCTAGATTCATATATATGAGTTAATATACGATATTTGTTTTCCTCCTTCTGACTTACTTCAACAGGCTTTAGGTCATCCACCTCACTATAACTGACTCAAAATTGTTGGTTTTTATTCAAACAATTGTTCGCTGAGTACTATTCCATTGTACTACAACTGCTTTATACATTGAAGACTTTTCTATGTGTGAATGTGAGGCAAGACATTTGTGACAAGGGAAAATCTGGACAAGGAATTTAAGAAGGATTAAAGCCAAAATTCAAAAATGAGGAATGAACAGAAACAAAAGAGAAAATTAGAAACTCAGAGAGAAAAACACTAGATTAGTAAATAAAACTACAATTAATACCTAGGGAATCAGTGTAGGACATCTTTAGTTGGTGTTCCTTGCCACTGGCAATCATTCTGGCCACCTCTTTCATGCTGGCCTTTCTGGCCACCATAGCCACCCTGACGACCCTTGCCATCTCGTCCACGCTGAGCTCTCTGGCTACCACGGCCACCCTAGTCATCCTGGTCACCTTGGCCACTCTGGCCACCTTGACCATCTCTGCAGCATGAGCATTCCTCATCCTCCTGGGCACTCAGGCTGCGAGGCTTACACTGCTGACCATGACCTTTCTCCCCATTTTCATCCTTCTCCCTATGTTGACCTTTATGTTCTCCTTGAGGCTTGAGGTGTGACTCTTCTGGGGGTTCTTCAATGAAATCATCATCTACTTAGGCAGGAGAACACAGACAGATTCAGAAAGGAACAATTAAAGAGAAAGGTTCAGCCATGAACTTAGATGAAGCAAGTATAGGAACTACCATAATCTAAACTTAGTTAGAAGTAACGAGTTACTGGTTTAAATGGTGTTAGATAGTGACCGGGGTCTAGTACCTGGAAGAGAGGAGGCAGCAGGTCTTTTTTGCCCCATGGCCCTTCATCTCCCTTCTTTTAATGTTTCTGTGCTATTCTCCACAGCCATCTGTCCTGAGCTTGCCACAATGTACACAAAATCATCTGTAAACTACCAGATATCTCATGATGTCAGAGAGAAACCATCAGACAGAGTCACTGCATTTGTCTATAGAAATATATGATATCTGTACACAAATTGATTGAATGGGAAACATTATTCAGCCACTCTGCCCTTCCCAATAGCAAAGCAAGCATTCATCACCCTCTCACACCTTTATCACCTTCTACAGATTGTTGTCTGTATTCAGACAAAATGTATAAGTAAATTCCACCATATATTGTCTCTTTTGCAAATTTCTGGTCCCATAATTAAGCCCAAGCTTTCCCCATCTCTTGCATCAGTTTTCAATCATTTCTTCATGATCTCATAGCCATCAGTTTTACAATCTTTCTTTTGTGAACTTAAAATATATTTTATTGCATGCTCATATACTGTATTGCACCTTATATCAGACACTAAGCTTCCAAGCTTAAACTATACAGCCTGTGATCTCAATCTGCTTATTCCTTCTTATTGTCAGGTTCATCAAAAAAAAAAGAAAAAGAAAAATTGCTGTGACCTTAAAAATCTCTGTAATTTGTCACCCATGCAGTAAACAGCAAATTCAATTTGCCATCCATAGCATCCTTCACAATCTGGAACTAACCAACATCTTCAACTTTATCTTCCTATGTTCACTTCAACCTTTTGGGATGTAGTGTTCCTAGACCATTGAAAATACAACATGTACAGATTTAGCCATGCATTTCACTCTGCTTTCCCCATGTCTCCACTCTCCAAAGTCCAGTCACACGACAGCTCCTATTGAGGTCTTTCCTTTTCTCCCTTTTCTGAGCTCCCATGTGACTGTCTTTTGCCACTTTCTAATAGTGATCATTGTTACGTCCAAGCTAAATCTTCCATTGGCTCTAAAGTTCCTTAAGGAAAAGAACAATGCTTCATTTATTTACCTTTGTATCCTTCATACCAAGTCTAGGACCTTGCCATGATTATTGGTAAGTAGCATATTTTATTGAATTAAAGTTAGGGTGGACAATGTAGATAATCAAAGCACTTCTTTCAAGAATCCTCAAATAGGCATGACCTTATAAAGACAGTCAAGGTCAGGTAACTTAAGCAAAAACAGAAAAGAAGGAAAACAGTGACCATATTTTCTAGGCCTGAGAAAACTCTAAAATCTAAGGCAAATCATGTCCTTCACTTTTTTCTTTTTCTTTCTTTCTTCTTCTTCTTTTTTTTTTTTTTTTTGTGCTCCTTCTGCAATGTGGATCTAGTCAGGTTAAACTATATAGTAGAATGATTGAGAAATGAAATTGTAAATGTTAAACGTGATTTAAAAGTTTTTTTTAATGTAAGTAAAAAATTATAGAAATTTTAGATTAGACTGGTGACCTAGAGGTTCCTGAATCCACTTAGAAAAATTCTAAATAAGTTGATTGAATGTGAAATAACTCACCTATCAGTTTGAAGATTTCCTCTTCCCCTTGAAGAATGTCTTCAAAGAAAGAATATAAAAGAATGAAATATGAAATGAAATCATAACCTGCAGGGAACCATCACTGACAAGTGAGAAACAGGAAAATCATTAAGACTGTAAGGGTTTTCTTTAAAGTAACAAAATTTTGCTTGACTCATTTACTCAATTCTTCCACTTCTTTGGTGGCATAACTAGTCATTCATTAGCTCTCTCACATACTCCGTTCATTTCTTAAATCTTCCCTCTTACATACACTCCCACCCGTGTCATTAAAACTAATTTCAAATTTTTCATGTGATGTATGTACAGCTAACAATGGCTTTATTGTTGTTTTAGTCACTAAGTTATGCCAATTCTTTGGTGACCCTGTTGACTGTAACCCACCAGACTCCTTTGTCCAAAGGATTTTCCAGGCAAGAATGCTGGAGTGGGTTGCCATTTTTTTTCTCCAGGGGATCTTTCCAATTCAGGGATTGAACCCCCATCTCCTGCAGTGCAGCCCCCAGGGAAGTCCCAACATCAGCTTTACATTTCACCTACTTTGAAACAGCTTATTATTTAAACAGTACCAAGGCTTCAAAACAAAGGAACGAATCATTAATGCTATAAGTAAATAAGATGGTATGGTAAACTTACTGATTGAAAAACTAGTACTTTAGTTAAATTACATAGTATCTTTATAATTCAAATTAGTTAGATATCAGTGAGCTAATGTCCTTATAAATGTAAAGGAATTTGTGTTATTCAATCATTAGCTATTGGTAATTAAAGGATTAAAGGAAAAGCATTTACAAATGAACAGTGCAGCAAGTTCTGCTGATGTTTAGGAACTAGATCTCTGACGCAAGGGATTCTAGCATGGAAAGGAAAGCAGAGGTTCCTAACAACAATATGACTGAGTATTACTAAAACTTACGGGTTTTTCTTTTTTCCTTTTTGCCCTTCTCTAGACTCAGTTTTGAGAGCTTTCAAGAGACAAAACATTAAACACAAAAAGATAGGTTCTGAAGAAAAAAAAAGAAATGAACAAGGGTTTACTTGGTAGTTCAAGACAATCTTCAAAACACAGTACCAAGTATTTAAAAAGAAAAAAAAGATAAATTAAAAATATGATTCGATAAGACCCCAGCTACACATCTGTAGGTAGATTTATACTTTAGAAAGGTAGATTTATACAAAGGTTAAGAAAATGCCTAAGAGAGCTCAATAATAGTAATAATAATAAAAGGTTTGAAAACAATGGGCCAACTTCTCCCAAAGTAGGATCCTAGTGCTGATCATTGATTCTGAAGCGAAAATGAAGAGGGAGTAAAATATTTTACTAAATCTGTATTATATATAATGAAATGGATGGCCATAATGATTGTAAACAAAATAAAGATTATGTGACATCTTACAAGAGAGAAAATTAGAGAACAGAAACCACCTACAAACATACAGCTTACTGTCTACATTAGCATGACTTTCCGTCAGTTCAGTTCAGCTCAGTCACTCAGTCGTGTCCGATTCTTTGTGACTCCATGAAACACAGCATGCCAGGCCTCCCTGTCCGTCAACAACTCTCTAAGTTTACTCAAACTCATGTCCATCGAGTCGGTGATGCCATCCAACCATCTCATCCTCTGTCGTTCACTTCTCCTCCTGCCCCCAATCCCTCCCAGCATCAGGGTCTTTTCCAATGAGTCAACTCTTCACATGAGGTGGCCAAAGTATTGGAGTTTCAGCTTCAGCATCAGTCCTTCCAATGAATACCCAGGACTGATCTCCTTTAGGATGGACTGGTTGGATCTCCTTGCAGTCCAAGGGACTCTCAAGAGTCTTCTCCAACACCACAGTTCAAAAGCATCAATTCTTCAGCACTCAGCTTTCTTCACAGTTCAAATCTCACATCCACACATGACCACTGGAAAAATCACAGCCTCAACTAGATGGACCTTTGTTGACAAAGTAATGTCTCTGCTTTTTAATATGCTATCTAGGTTGGTCATAACTTTCCTTCCAAGGAGTAAGCGTCTTTTAATTTCCTGGCTGCAGTCACCATCTGCAGTGAGTTTGGAGCCCAAGAAAATGAAGTCTGACACTGTTTCCACTGTCTCCCCACCTATTTCCCATGAGGTGATGGGACCAGATGCCATGATCTCAGTTTTCTGAATGTTAAGCTTTAAGCCAACTTCTTCACTCTCCTCTTTCACTTTCATCAAGAGGCTTTTTAGTTCCTCTTCACTCTCTGCCATAACTGTGGTGTCATCTGCATATCTGAGGTTATTGATATTTCTTCCGGCAACCTTGATTCCAGCTTGTGTTTTTTCCAGCCCAGCGTTTCTTATGATGTACTCTACATAGAAGTTAAATAAGCAGGTGACAATATACAGCCTTGATGTACTCCTTTTCCTATTTGGAACCAGTCTGTTGTTCCATGTCCAGTTCTAACTTTTGCTTCCTGACCTGCATACAGGTTTCTCAAGAGGCGGGTCAGGTGGTCTGGTATTCCCATCTCTTTCACAATATTCCACAGTTTATTGTGATCCACACAGTCAAAGGCTTTGGCATAGTCAATAAAGCAGAAATAGATGTTTTTCTGGAACTCTCTTGCTTTTTCGATGATCCAGTGGATATTGGCAATTTGATCTCTGATTCATTTGCCTTTTCTAAAACCAGCTTGAACATCTGGAAGTTTGCAGTTCACGTATTGCTGAAGCCTGGCTTGGAGAATTTTGAGCATTACTTTACTAGCATGGGAGATGAGTGCAATTGTGCGGTAGTTTGAGCATTCTTTTGGATTGCCTTTCTTAGGGATTGGAATGAAAACTGACCTTTTCCAGTCCTGTGGCCACTGCTGAGTTTTCCAAATTTGCTGGCATATTGAGTACAGCACTTTCACAGCATCATCTTTCAGGATTTGAAATAGATCACCTGGAATTCCATCACATCCACTAGCTTTGTTCATAGTGATGCTCTCTAAGGGCGCTTGACTTCACATTCCAGGATGTCTGGCTCTAGGTGAGCGATCACATCATTGTGATTATCTGGGTCGTGAAGATCTTTTTTGCATAGTTCTTCTGTGTATTCTTGCCACCTCTTATTAATATCTTCTGCTTCTGTTAGGTCCATACCATTTCTGTCCTTTATTGAACCCAATTTTGCCTGAAATTTTCCCTTGATATCTCTAATTTTCTTGAAGAGATCTCTAGTCTTTCCCATTCTGTTGTTTCCCTCTATTTCTTTGCATTGATCACTGAGGAAGGCTTTCTTATCTCTCCTTGCTATTCTTTGGAACTCTGCATTCAAATGGGAATATCTTTCCCACTCCAGAAAACTCTTGCCCAGAGAGATAAATATTTCAAATAATTATTGTTTATTTCAGAAACTTGCCCAAAACCAGTTAAAGCAAACTTTAATTTGCTCAACTTTTTAATAATATCAATTGTTTACTCTCTAAGACTCTTCACTGCAATACCTTGGCCACCTGATGAGAACTGACTCATTGGAAAAAAAAACCCTGATGCTGGAAAAGATTGAAGGCAGGAGGAGAAGGGGGATCACAGAAGCTGAGATGGTTGGATGGCATCACCGACTCAATGGACATGAGTTTGAGCAAACTCCAGGAGATGCGCAGCCTATGAGGTCACAAAGAGTCGGACACGACTGAGGGACTGAAATGAACTAAAACTGTCCACAGTGACTCAGATCCCTGCTTTTAAAATTTTTAAATCATGAATCTTAACTATTCCTAATAAAGCTGTCCTTAAACCAGATCCCCAAACCTTATTTTTAAAGACTCCAAATTTGCCCTTTATTTTTAAGACAAAAATTAAGAGTGAACTCATCTTTGCCTCAGTGACAGATTGTTTTGGTGGTATTGGGCATGCATTGTACATTTAATAATCTTTTAAGTTATATTTTTACTTGAAAGTTATTCACATTTTGATAAAAGAATGTTTCATGGAATACTCAGAGCAACAAAGCATGGTGCTTGAGTAGACTACAGTGCTGCATTTGACAACTGTGTGAATTAGGAACAGAACTCAGAAAGGAAATCTATTTGGGAAAAAGAAGAGACATGAAGCAAAGGAACCGACATGTGGAAGGGAGACATTAACTTGAAAATAGTCAACATACTTAAGACAATTCCAAGTCATTTCAGAAGAAGTAAAAGCTAAAAGAGGGGTCACAGAGTGAAGGAGAAAGATCACTGGCTTTGAACTCTGACAGGGTTGAGTCTGCAATTCAGCTTTGTCACTCGCTAATTATACAAACTCTGCAAAGTGTGTAAATTCTAAAGTTACTCTTCACATGTAAAATGTGAGTGATAATATCTACTGTCAAATTATTTTAGTGAATAATTTATGACATAATATATTTATAGACCAGGCATAAAGTAAATTTTAATACATATTTTTTAAGTCATTTTCCCTCAGAGGCTTACTGTTATTCTTCACCTAATATCAAACTATCACAAAGTATAGAGTTTGAGGGTCAAAGAATTTTACCATAAAGTACACTTTAATACATCCTTATTAAAACCAACATGTGTTTCAAAGAAATCTAAAATGACCATTTTAGAATTTCCTTATCCCTGCCTAGCAACTTCATCTCACGATGTGGAAACAGGTTTAAACTCAGATAATCTATTGGAATTTCGTGTATTTGTTTAATATTTTTATTTTCTCAACTTATGTTGCTTCTATATACTGACAAAACTATTTCACAAGAAAATAGAATTTTCACTCAAGTGAGATTCTTCATACAAACAGAGTGCATAACTGAAAGTCCATATATCTAAAAACAGCACATCTCATCCAGTTAAGATGCTGATTTAGGATTGGCTCAGATGGTAAAGAATCTGCCTGCACTATGGGAGACTCGGGTTTGATCCCTGGGTCAGGAAGATCCCCTGGAGAAGGGAATGGAAACCCACTCCAGTATACTTGCCTAGAGAATCCCATGGACAGAGGAGCCTGGTGGGCTACAACCCATGAGTTCACCGAGTTGGACACAACTGAGTAACTAAGCAGCAGAGCAGCTTTCAGCGATATTTGCAATTGGTAGACGATAGAAACTAATATGGTCTCCTCTTTCATTCACTTACTCTTAGGAAATTAAAAAAAAAACAATTTCTGAGAAGGGTCAGTACAACCTTAGTCTTTTCCATGAATCCACCACCCCTTGTATGATCCCCATTTCACGCTCTTACTATTTTCAGTGCCCTGAGTGGGGCTCAGGCCCAGCAAGGCCGTCAGGAGAAGGGGCAGCAGCATCTTGGTAGAAGCCATGGCATCCCTCTCCTGATGCTGCAGGAGCCCCAGGCATGCTCCTTTGTAAGACGAAACAGGTCAATATCACCTTTGAAGCCCATGGTTTGGACACCTTCATCCATGTCTGATTTGCCATTTGGGCCTCAGCCAGCCTGTTGAGTTCAAGGACTGGTCAAGTTCTTCAATGGAAAACCATAAATTGGTCAGGTTCTTTAAAATAATTGTTCATTCTCTCCAACTATTAGTTATAAGTATTAATTATTGTCTTCTTTTTGAACTGTTTTGTTCTGAACTATGGCTCTGTTTTCTGACCCAATACAACATTGTTCAAGCTGTCCAGTGTCAGTGACTCCAGGCCCCTTTCCTATAGAGTAGGCCAGTCAAGTTATCAGGAAATGAAAGGTTAAATAACAGCAATATAATCATGGGATGAAAGAACAACAGGGGGTCAAGAAAGACTGACATAAGCTATCTTACACAGCTTAAAACATGAAAGCAGCTGCCAGTGAGAGACCGAAACCAACTTCAAACTCAGAAGATTCGAGTTATTCAGAATGCACTTGAGTTCATAATTTGAATGGACTGTGAAATCTTAAAACTAAAATTATCAGAATAATGCATGGGTCAGAAAATAATAGCATGCAAGCAATCATTGAATGAATTAAGGTGATTCAACTTGGAAAGAAAATAGTTTGACTAAGCATGATAATTTTTCTTGATTATGTAGAACAAAGAACAATCCTGCACATAACAGTTCTGGAAGGTACTAAAAGAGCTATTGATCTAAAAAAGGAGGATATTTTGAAATTAATATGAAATAATGTAAAATAATTTCATACAAATATTTAAATTACCTTTGATAACTTAAGATTTAACATTTTCTCAGATAAATTTTAATTATCTTAGAATAATATAAAATTAAATTTCTTTAGGTTATTAAAACTTGAGACAGATTGAGTTCTTTAAAGGAAAATTAGTTTCTTATCACTGGATGTGCTTAGATACCAAGGGATCTATAACTAGTATGTTTTTAAAAAATATGGAGACTCATTGGAGTAGAATTATTCATATTCATCTCTTTAACATGTTTCCAGTAGAAGAAAGTTTGTCTCTCCTTTGCAAGAAAATTCAAGAAGTTACATGACTTTTCTGATGATACTAAGATAATAAATCTTCCCTGACCACACTCTCTCCTTGCCTTGCCTGCAAATCAGGAAAAATTTAAATCAAGACTTTTGTGAATTTTTCTTTTAATATTTTGAACTGGAACAGAGAGCTGTGATTCTTTTTTTTTATTTATTTATTTTTAATTGAAGGATAATTCCAATGTTGTGTTGGTTTCTGCCATATATCAACATGGATCAGCCAGAGGTATACTTATGTCCCCTCCTTTTCGAGTCTCCCTCCCACTCCATCCCACCCCTCCAGGTTGTCGCAGAGTCCCAGTTTGAGTTCGCTGAGTCATAGGCAAATTTCCACTGGCTATCTATTTTCCCTATGGTGGTGTATACGTTTCCATGCGACTTTCTCCATTCATCCCACCCTCTCCTTCTTACCTGCTCCCCCTGTGTCCATAAGTCTGTTAAGACTTTTGTAAATTGTTGATGTAGCTAGAACATACATTATAAGTGTTATCATACTTAACAGCCTGCATGTGTTATATATATAAGACTGCAAATATCCTACAGAGTAGAAAATATGTCTCATTCATTTTATGATCTCCAGCACTCCACGAAGACATGGTATCTGGAAAGTTACTGATAATAAATATTTGTTGAATTAAAGTGTTAAATTTTAAGGTTAGCAAATATTTTGTAATTATCTTTTTCCTCTTTTCTCATTGGAGAAAAAGAAAAGTATATTTTTCCTATTTTAAGTTAAACTGCCTAGATGTGATTTTAATCTTCTTGTTCTGCAGCCTCTAGTTTTGCTTTTACAATTTTGTTTCCCTTTCCTTACATTTGCAATCTTCACTAATTCCTCAATTTAAAGCCAAAATATTAAATATCCTTTAGACTAAAAAAAGAAACTTCTAAGAACTTTTCTAACCCACTGTTCTTATTACAACAGCCATTCACTTAAAAACTGCCCCAAAATTACCCCCAACAGAAGTCCCACTTTATCCCTGATTATCAAACAGCAATATTTCTCTTAGTCTTTTTAATCCTTAACCTTTTCAAACTTTTTTTTTACTCACTAGATTACTGGTTTATTACAAAAGGCTAACCTTTTGAAACTTTTAATATTACTTTTAATATATTTATATTTAACTTTGTATAAATTTATATTAATAATATATTTATAAACAGCTATAAAATTATATATATTTTTTTAATTTAAAGTTTATATGATATTAAACTTTTATATAATATTTTTATATTAGTATATATTTCTCTCACCTTAAAATCTTTTATTTTTCTTTTTACTTCTGTGAAAATAAATCCCCTGATTGTTTTTATACCCTTTTTTTTTTTTACTTTGTCTGCTTCACTGAATCTTTAAGACAGAATTGCTGTCATGATGAGGACACTTATTCCCACTCCCCACGTCTCTTTGGATATGATCGTCAGAGATTCTGCTTCATCACAAATGCTGCTTCACTATCAGGGACAGGGTTTTGCAGTAACAATGTTCCTTTCCCACAATAAAATATCTCTGCCAAAGACAGTGTTCCTCTCTGAATTCAGAACTTCTCCAGTGTAAGGGGTATAAAAACTTGCAAACCCAAAAGCCCAAGTTAGTTTTTTGGAATGAAATTCTCTTGATTGAGGGAAAACTAGAGGACTGGGATGTTCTTCCCTCAAAGAACATCTGAGCTGTTCAGAGTATTTTCAGCCTTCAGCAGAGGCAGCTGTCAAACCCATCCCATAGCTTGGCACTCAGGTGTCATGTTAATCTCTCCCAGAACATTCCATCTCCAAATTCTGTGGTGAACAGGTGTCTTAAAAAATAGAAACTGGAACTTTTGCTATCAAACAGAAGGTGAGTGTTCAAGAATCACCTTTTGTTTTAGTAGTAGGGAACTATTTATGCCCTAGGTTATAAAACCAGAGACATCAGTTAAATTCTCAATTCTTTATAACTGACATTCACAAGAATCTTAAAATCCAAATTTCCAAAATTGGGCTTCTCATCTTTCCCTCAAAATTTACTTTCTTTAACAACCATACTTTATATTTCCAATGTCAGAGTCAGTTTTACCCATTTCTCACTTTTATTCTTTCATAGCATAAGTAATCAAGTGTCTTCTTATTTCTAGAACTATGCTAGGCATTGGGTTGCAAAGATAAAATTTATGGCCACAAGAAGATTATAACCTCATTTAGAAACATATACTAGAGACAATTATAATGCAAATATTCCTTAGGACAAGACATACAAATTAAGTGGGAAACAGTCAAAACATACAAATCAAGTCTGCCTGTAGAAATCAGGGCAGGCTTCACAGAGAACATAATTTTCAACAGAAGTAGAATTGTCCGGTGGATGGTTGGATAATGAGCACATTTTAGGAAGAGAAAATGTGTACAAAGCAGGCACCTGTTTGGTGAGATAACTTACCATATTGGGGACATTGAATGGAGTTCAATACTTCTGAATTACCGAGTTTTAAGAGAGAAGAGACTTGAAGTGGAAGGAAAAAAGGACATGTAAGTAGAGAACAAATGATAAAACACAGTGAGAAAACCTTGGGTACCATGCAAAGGAAGTGGTACGAATTATACTTTATGAAATTGAAGACAATTAACAAATATCACACAGAAGATAAGATTATTAAATTACTGTGTTAGAAAGATTACATTGCTAACTGTTTTGAAAAGAAAGTGTTCTTTTCTAATTCTCCAAGAAATACATAGTGAGGGCCTGAGTTAGGACAGTGATAACTGAAATAAAGAAAGAAAAATTCTCAGAGAGATATTTCAGAAATAGAACAGAGATGATAGAATTAAAAGTAAGTTGGGATTTTGAAGGTTAATTTCACTTTTTCTTTTTTGGCCTATGCAACTAGTGACACTCGGATTCACCAGGATAGGTGGTTCAAGGAATTTTTTAAAAAAGCAGATTTGAAGGAAGATGTGGTGAGGTTAGGGTTTAATATAAGATATAAGATCTTATATAACATAAGATCTAGGTGGAAATGACTAGTGCCTCACTTGTACCTGGAAAATAGGTACAATATTCAACAAATATTACTGGAATCAATATACTGTTATATATTTCAGGATTATACCTAAGGGTGAAATTAAATATTTGGGAGTCACATATATGTAGGTACTTAAAGCCATGGCAATTAATGAGATAGAGTGCAGTGTTTATCAAAGAAGAAAGGAGAAAGCAGTCAGCTGAAAGAATTCCTGGAGAGAACCAAGAGTTAAGATATAGAAGAAATCAAGGAGCCTGCAGGAGAAAAAAAACTAAAAAGTCACCAAAAAGGTCTCAGTGACATCAATAGAAGAAAATACTAAGTCAATTAAGATGAAAAATGAGTGGGAGTCACTGTGATGAGTCTTCAGGAGAAAACAGAATGAGATGAGATTAAAGTAGAAGTGGATCAAACTCAAAAGGTTTTCATGGAAAGTAAAAAAAAAAAAAAAAGCATAGAAAATTAAGATCCACAGGAGAAGCAGTAAAGAACAAAAGGGATTCATCAGGACATTCAATAGTGCCTGCTGTGGACTATAAATGAAAATGTCTAAAGTTTAGAGTAGAGGCTTGATTAAAAGTCAGAAATTCAAAGCCAGATTGCTTCATTCAAATTCTGATTCAGATGTATAGCATAGTAATTCATAATTTCTAAAAAATATACTGCATTTATAGTTATAAAAATAATGGTTACATAATTGGCTTATATAATGCTGTACATCAACTATAACTCAGTTTTTAAAAAACACCCAGCTTCACCGTTTTACTATTGAAACCCATTGGTACATAGGGAAAGAAGGCAGGCAGCGGAAAATTTGTTTTCACCTGCAATAAGTGTCAGTTTCTTTTGATTTTTAAGAAGCCATGATCTATGAACTTAAACTCAAGTTTAGGGAGTTAACCATAGCACTGTCTTCCATATCTGATGGAGACTTGAGCTTGAGGAGTGTAGGGGAAAAAGAAATCTGTTTTTGCAACCTATCTTTCCTATTTAAAAAATCCATATTCTGTCACTTCCCAGTCACATAACTTTGTGAAAATTGCTCAGTCTCTCTGGCCTTAATTCTTATTGTGCAAACTGCTATAAGACCCCTGGAAAATTGTTTGGGCTGTATACAAACACTGAACACATCCATACTCTACGACGTAGCAATCTTAGACTTAACCTGTAGATAAAACAGTAATGTAAGATATGTGTCCTATGGGGTAAGTGCAATGATTAGTGGCCTTGCTTGAAACATTCCAATCTATAAGTAACCCAAATGTCTGTCAACAGGAAAACAGGTGAATAAATCTTTGCAGAATATATAGGTGAATGAAATATTATACAGCAATAAAAATGAAGGTTCTACTATAATCTTCATATAAAATGTTCAGTGAAAGAAATCAAAGAGGCTATATTGTTTTACTACATTTTATATAAAGTTTAAAATGGTAAAAAAAAAAGCATCGTAGAAAGACATGTATGTAGGAACAATGAAAGGTAATGTGTAGGAAGGACACAAGGATTCCTTTAGGGTGTGGGTTCTTAGTCACTCAGTTATGTCTGACTCTTGGTGACGTCATGGACTGTAGCCCACCAGGCTCCTCTGACATGGGGTTCTCCAGGCAAGAATATTAGAGTGGGTAGTCTATCCCTTCTCCAGGGAAACTTCCTGACCCAGAAATCGAATCAAGGTCTCCTGCATTGCAGGTGGATTCTTTACCAGCTGAGCTACCAGGGAAGCCTCTCCTTCAGGGCAGTGTAATGTATTATTTATGTGCTATTTATTGAGATGATTTTAGTTACAAGGTGTGTTCTCTTTGCAAATACTTGTCAATATACGTACTTGAAATTGGTATATTTTCCTTAGGCATGTTATACTGTAACCAAAAAAATATTTGAAGTTATTAATCTAGATGTTATCATTTGTTTATGTATACTATGTCAATAAGGATATAGGAAATGGCTAATCTCTGATACCATTGGGGAATTCAAAGCTATACAATTTTTAGATGGTAAGTTGTTTGATCTATCAAAGGGCACCTAATGTTTCATTCAGAAATCTTATACTTAAAATTTAACCTATTTGTGTTACTGCATGAGTAGGTAAATAAGCAAATAAGTAGAAATTATTGGAGCACAGTTTATAACAGCAAAATACTGGAAACAACATAAATATTGATCTAACTGGTTAAATAATTACGAACTACCAATATAATTCAGTCATTTAAAATATATATACATATATATATGGTATGTATATGAAATGCATGTGAAAAGATATTCAAACAATATTGTTAAATGAAAAACAAAGGTTACTATGATCACATTTTCTACATGAAAGAAATCTTCTGTCTGTACATATAGCTATTTTATAATATATATCTATAAAATATTATATATTTATATATACATTTTATATATAATTTGTTATATAATATATTTATGTCATGTTATATACTACTTAATTATTTATATATAATCTATCTATCTATCTAAAGAGCCATTTCAGAAAATATCTGAAACTATAATCAATATTTTGCCAGTGACATTTTTCTGAAATGAAATTGTGGTGGGAATGTATAAAGCCACCTTTTTTTCTTTTTACCCTTTTGCATTGCTTAGACTTTTATAATGATGGGGTTTTTTAATACATAAAAATGCTAATGAAAATGAAGACCCTTGCCGGCCAGCTGTAGCCTGACAGCAAGAGTGAGTCTGGCCCACAATTTGCCGATTGCCTCAACTTCCTACTTCTTCATTTGCTTCTGTCAATTGCTGATCTTGGCGTTTAACCATGACCCCAAGTCTAGGTCCAGCCAACACTTCACACCTTCCTTTCTGTCATCCAGCAATTAACTTAATTTCAACACTTCACTCTGCTTGGCTTTATCAGACTATGACAGTTCCCTCAATCTACCTGATAATTAACCTTCACTTTATTTCTTAATTTTAGATTTTTCTTCCAGATATAATTTACTTTCACCACAGGCTCTATAGAAATGATAGTCATGACCTTGGTTTCAGTGTCCCATGCCCATCCTTGAAACCAACGATCAATATCAAATCTTATTTCTTAGTAAACTTGGGTTCTGTGCCCAAAGCATTATCTAAGTGCTTTTAGCCATTTTATTGTTTAATCTAATCTTGATAACCTTGGGAAGCAACTGCTATTACCATTCCAATATTATAAGTAAATAAATCAAAGTGTAGGTCATATTTGTCCATAAATTTTTGAGCTCAGGACTAACACTTGAGGGCTCTTTTATCCAGACAGAATCCATGTTTTTAATTGCTACACTAGATTGCATATAAGAGTTTGCCCAAGCCTTATTTTAATTTGCCTCATGTTTTTATTTGTGTCATAGTCCTTATTTGCTTATAAATTTCTCAGAGGAACTAGTGATATTTTTTTATTGGAGTATAATTGCTTTACAATGTTGTGTTAATTTCTGCTGCACAACAAAGTGAATCAGCTATGTTTGTTGTTGCTCAGTTGCCAAGTTGTGTCTGATGCTTTGCAGCCCCAAGACTGTAGCACACCAGGCTCCTCTGCCCTGCACTATCTCCTGGAATTTGTTTAAATTCATGCCCACTGAGTTGGTGATGCTATCTAACCATCTCATTCTCTACTGCCCCTTTTCCCTTTTGCCTTCTATCTTTCGCAGCATCAGGGTCTTTTCCAATGAGTCGGCTCTTTGTCTCAGGTGGAATAGATACAGAATCAGCTATGCCTGTACATATATCACCTCCCTCTAGAACTCCCCTCCCAGAACTAATAATATTTAGTCATTGTTCTTGGAACACTGAACATACAAGTAAGGGAACAGTCTATTGTGTTTGCTTTCCACTTGTGAGTTCTCACTAACTTCTTTCTACTTTATGACCTTGATAATTTTTTTTTAAATGATGTATCAATTTGCTGATGCTAGTAAGGTCAGGTCAAATATCATTATAAGACAAACACAATGGAAGCAACCTAGATGCCCATCAGCAGACGAATGGTTGAGGAAGCTGTGGTACATATACACCATGGAATATTACTCAGCCATTAAAAAGAATTCATTTGAATCAGTTCTAATGAGATGAATGAAACTGGAGCCCATTATACAGAGCAAAGTAAGCCAGAAAGATAAAGACCATTACAGTATACTAACACATATATATGGAATTTAGAAAGATGGTAACGATAACCCTATATGCAAAACAGAAAAAGAGACTCAGATGTATAGAACTGACTTGTGGACTCTGGGAGAAGGCGAGGGTGGGATGTTTCAAGAGAACAGCATTGAAACATGTATATTATCTCGGGTGAAACAGATCACCAGCCCAGGTTGGGTGCATGAGACAAGTGCTCGGTCCTGGTGCACTGGGAAGACCCAGAGGGATCGGGTGGAGAGGGAGGTGGGAGGGGGGACCGGGATGGGTAATACATGTAAATCCATGGCTAATTCATTTCAATGTATGACAAAAACCACTGCAATGATGTAAAGTAATTAGCCTCCAACTAATAAAAATAAATGGAAAAAAAAAAAAGACAAACACAATCATCTCATAGTTGTATAGCTAAGAAGTAGATGTAGCAATCTAGGAGTCAGAGACAATGGGTGCTAGCAACAGATAAAGACCAAAATATATTTGGATCCTGAAGGGAAGGTTTATGTTGAATCACAAACTCACCTGAAATTAAGATTTAAAAAGAAAAAGAAAACCTATAATTAGCAAATTTTTTTCCATTTAAATGCTCAGCTATGTATATACACTTTTCTGATCAGAAATTTCATAGTGAGCACAACCTTCCAGATAGGTAAGTTCTAATCATTGTTAAACAGAAAAGGGAAGAGAGAGAGAAAGAAAGAGAAATGGAAAGTGTGTAAATAATATGAGCACAGCACTGCCATTCCCCCCTTTTAAAAAAATTTTTTCATTTATTTTCACTGGAGGCTAATTACTTTACAATATTGTGATGCTTTTGCCATACATTGACATGAATCAGCCATGGTGTACATGTGTTCCCACCATCCTGAACCCCCCTCCCACCTGCCTCCCCATCCCATCCCTCAGGATCATTCCAGTGCACCAGCCCTGAGCACCCTGTCTCATGCATCAAACCTGGACTGGTGATCTGTTTCACATATGATAATATACATGTTTCAATACTATTCTCTTAAATCATCCCACCCTCGCCTTCTCCCACAGAGTCCGAGAGACTGTTCTTTACATCTATGTCTCTTTTGCTGTCTCACATATAGGGTTATCATTACTATCTTCCTAAATTCCATATATATGCATTAGTATACTGTATTGGTGTTTTTCTTTCTGACTTACTTCACTCTGTATAATAGGCTCCAGTTTCATCCACCTCATTAGAACTGATTCAAATGCATTCTTTTTAATGGCTGAGTAATATTCCATGGTGTATATGTACCACAGCTTCCTCATCCATTCGTCTGCTGATGGACATCTAGGTTGCTTTCATGTCCTGGCTATTGTAAATGGTGCTGCAATGAACATTGGGGTGCACGTGTCTCTTTCAATTCTGGTTTCCTCAGTGTGTATGCCCAGCAGTGGGATTGCTGGGTCATATGGCAGTTCTATTTCCAGTTTTTTAAGGAATCTCCACACTGTTCTCCATTGAAATAGTAAATCAAGACACCCATATGAGATGGTATTATATTGCATTGCATTTAAGAATGATTGATAAGCTTGCAAATTATATCAGGCTGTGGATTCACTAATACAACCTCAAAACCAGTTCAGTTCAGTTGCTCAGTTGTGCCTGACTCTACAACCCCATGGACTGCAGTGCACCAGGTTTCCCTGTCCATCACCAGCTCCAAGAGCTTGCTCAAACTCATATCCATTGAGTCGATGATGCCATCCAACCATCTCACCCTCTGTCATCCCCTTCTCCTGCCTTCAATCTTTCCCAGCATCAGGGTCTTTTCAAATGAGTCAGTTCTTTGCTTCAGGGGGCCAAAGTATTGGAGTTTCAGCCTCAGCATCAGTCCTTCCAATGAATATTCAGGACTGATTTCCTTTAGGGTTGACTGGTTGGATCTCCTTGCAGTCCAAGGAACTTTCAAGAGTCTTCTCCAACACCACAGTTCAAAAGCATCAATTCTTTGGTGTTCAGCTTTTTTTATGGTCCAACTCTCATATCCATACAACCTCAAAAGTATGGTAATATTTAATTTATCCAGAGCTTTGCTCAATGCGAAAAAATACATCTGCCTGGAGAAGCAGAATGCTCTTTGACAATATGTGTCTTTCTAGTAGCACCAAGTATTGAAGAGCAGACCAATCCCAAAGCAGAGAAGCTGTAAATTTAGGGCTGAAGACAATGGGGCGTACCAGTCTCTAAGCAGGTCACACAAGACTGTGGGCATTGCTCAGTGTATGCAGCTTAAAGGGCTTCTCAGGTGGTGCAGTGGTAAAGAACCCACCTGCCAATGCAGGAAATGCAGGTTCGATCCCTGGGTGGGGGAGATCTCCAGGAGAAGGAAACAACAACCCACTCCAGTATTCTTAACTGGAAAATCTGATGGACAGAGGAGACTGGCAGGCTACAGACCATGGGGTCACAAAGAGTTGGACACAGCTGAGCGACTATGCACACACATATATGCTAAAGTCCTTCCCAAGGATTTAGTCAATGATTTAATATCTCCAACCATCCACACTCTGAACACCATGCATCCAGAAATATCCATTTTTTGCTGGATAAAATAAAGTTGCCCCAAATAAATCTGCTCCATTGTCTACACAGACCTGCTTTCTCTATGACCCTCTTTCCCATTTTATTGATAAGACCATTAGGAATTGAAGAGCAAACAGCACACTCACTGATCTCCAGCAATTTGTGAGCTCACATTTCATCCCCTCACTTTGGGAGGAAGGTTCTGCTTTATTCACTCTTTAGATTCAGTCCTATTTTCAAATATAGAGATTATTCAACTGCTTTGATAGCAATCTTATATACAAAATTTCAAAACCATGGCTAGAATTTGTTTAACATGATTAACATACAATATCTTTGATCTGTTTTAACCTATGCAAGTCATATCTGCTACTTTTTGTGAGCCCACCAGGCTCCTCTCTCCATGGGACTCTCCAGGTAAGAGTACTGGAGTGGGTAACCATTCCCTTCTCCAGGGAATCTTCCCAATCCAGGGATTGAACCAGGGTCTCCTGTATCACAGGTGGATTATTGACCAGCTGAGCTACCAGGGAAGCCCTGAAAGCTTGCACAGGGTGCTAAAATGGAGGATATTTAAATAAAAGATATTTCATTTTCTGTGTTCTGATAGGCTGGCATCTGGGCACTTGCTGACATTAGAAGGACTAACTCCCTCCCTGCTCTTCCAAGGAAAGCAAATCCCCAGAGAGAGTAAATAGCTTGTTTACTGAGCATGGTTTTTAAATGCAAACCCATCTGGAGTCTGTACCTCCAGCTGCCTCCTTTACCAAGCCTTACACTCAGGGTCACTTTCCACTGTTTTAATCACCCCAAGGCCAGGTACCAAACAACTCGGGGTGCCCTATGCCCCAGAGTCTGTTGAAATTACTCAACTAGACTATGCTAAACCTGCTTACCCTGCAATTCCTTCTTGTTCCTGGCTGCTGAAAATAATAA
Source organism: Odocoileus virginianus (assembly GCF_023699985.2). Lineage (NCBI taxonomy): Eukaryota > Metazoa > Chordata > Mammalia > Artiodactyla > Cervidae > Odocoileus > Odocoileus virginianus. The sequence goes on along the minus strand of NC_069696.1, from coordinate 16,837,429 downwards.
AGCTTCTTGCCCCAGGATCCTCGTTTCCCTCTGCCTCCTGACCCACCCCAGGGCTTCTCCGTGTGGCCACGCATAACAAGGCAACCCCCTTCTCTTGCAGTCTGTGAGTGCAATGGCAGTCATCTCCCTGATCTTTTGGGCTTACTGTTGTTGGCGTTGTCGTTTAGTCACTCAGTCGTGTCTGACTCTTTGCAACCCCATGGACTGTAGCCCTCCAGGCTCCTCTGTCCACGGGATTTCCGAGGCAAGAATGCTGGAGTGGGTTCCATTTCCTTCTCCAGGGGATCTTCCCAACCCAGGGATCAAACCCGTGTCTCCTGCGTGTCTCCTGTTTGGCATGAGATTTCTTTACAACTGAGCCACCTGGAAAGCCCTTTGACCTTATTATCTATTCCTAAATAATATTAAAACAAGTATATTCTAGGAGATTCATGAAAATCATCTGTGGTAGCAAAAATAGCACAGCAATGTGAATGGTCCCTGGTAAAGGAATGTTGGAATTAATTATAATATGTCCATAGAATGAAATACTAAGCAGCAGTTTAATGAGGCAATTTGGTGTAAACTGACATGGGATTATCTCCGACACATCATGAAGTGATAAACTGAAGCTGAAATATCACAAAACAAAATGTTGATGTATACTCTATGTTTAAATAAGTACACAAAACAAAACTATATTTATAAATGTTCCTATACATGTATGCTCACACACAAAAGGCTGGTTAGGATGATAAATGAAATAGATAACAGCAATTACTTCTGGGTAAGTAAGGAGAGATTTTTACTTTATCAATAGTTTTGAAAAATATTTTTATACTGAGAATGAATTCATGTATTATTTATTGTAAATAAATAAACTTTATTTTAAAAATATTTTTAATTGATAACTAATTTAAACATTTCACCCAGCAAGATGATCAGCCTACCCCCTCAAAATTCAAGGTGTCTGAAATCCACCAAGTCTAGAGACAACTGGAGACTAAAGGTAAGGTTAGGCTCAGCTCATCTTTTCAGCTATAAACTCCCTTTCACTTCAGTGCAACAGAAACACAAACATCTCTTTCCTAATTGAATCAGTAAAGTAAAATCAGAATAGTAGCTTTTCAGAGAAATATGTGGAAAGAAGTCTTGAGCAACACAGTGCAGTACTGAGCTATATGCAATGTGGTCACTAACTTCTAGTAAATACGATTTTCTTTTTTCTTTTTTTTTTCAATATGGAAAGTACTTATGAATGTCTTATTACACATTGAGAATTATTTTAGAATTCAGACAATTTCCTTGAAAAAACATGAAAGAAACATACTAGTCGATATTTCCATGCAATTCCTCTTTGTAGAGTGCATTCTTTCCCACTATTGGGTAAAATATAAAATAGAATATTTGCCAGCAGAGTCAGCTACAGATTTCTTTGTTCTCTAATTTATACAAGTTACTGTCCACATGATTCAGACATATCCAGGCCATATTACAGAGTATTTCTATATAAAAGGTAAAATGTTCATTAAATCCTTCTTTGTGCTGTGTGCTAAGTCACTTCAGTCATGTCCAACTCTTTGCAACCCCATGGACTGTAGCCTGCCAGAATCCTCTGTCCATAGGATTCTCCAGGCAAGAATACTGGACTGGGCTGCGATTTCCTCCTCCAGGGGATCTTCCTTACCCAGGGATGAACCCTTGTCTCATGTCTCCTGTTTTGGCAGGCAGGTTCTTCACCACTATCGCCTTCTTTAATGAGTTTCAAATTACACAGATGGGAAAACTCCATAGTTGACATTATAAGGAGCTACTCTCACAAATCTATTATGGGCCTAACCTAGTCAAATCAAAAAAGGTCAGTGCCTTGAATTTCTTCCATATATTTCCCAAAGCAAATATTAAAAGATTAGATCAACCTAAAATGAAAGATTAAAATAACACCAATTACATCACTAGACAAAACAGAAACAAAAGAATCTGTTGTTCAGGCACCCACTCTTTGTGACCATAGACTGCAGCACACCAGGCCTTCCTGTCCCTCACCATTTCCTGGAGTTTGCCCAAGTTCATGTTCATTGCATCAGTGATGCTGTCCAGCCATTTCATCCTCTAACGTCCTCTTCTCTTTCTGCCCTCAATCTTTCCCAGCATCAGGGAATTTTCCAGTGAGTCACCTGTTCACATCAGATGACCAAAATACCAGAACTTCAGCTTCAGCATCAGTCCTTCCAGTGAATATTCAGAATTGACCTCCCTTAAGATTGACTGGTTTGATCTCCTTGCTGTCCAAGGGACTTTCAGAACCTGTACAGCATATAAACTTTCAGAACTATCTGAAGGTGTTTTAATGATCAAATTGAGGTGCACACCTTCTAAAAATGTTACCAAATATCCTAGATTTCATATTCTACAGAAACTTTAGTTATTCCCCCATCGCTTCCAAGAAACCCCATTCTGGACAGCAGATGCCATATGTTTGCAACCTAGTTACTCCCAGTACTCTTAGAACTCAAAAATAATCAAAACCATGGACTTCCCAGGTGGCGCTAATAGTAAAGAACCCGTCTGCCAATGCAGGAGATGTAAGAGACACTGGTTCGATCCCTGGGTCCAGGAAGATCCTCTGGAGGAGGAAATGGCAACCCACTCCAGTATTCTTGCCTGGGAAATCCCATGGACAGAGGAACCTGGCAGGCTACAGTTCATGGGGTCACAAAAGAGTCAAACCTCACCTAGGTGACTTAGCATAGCATAATTTGAATACATGGCTCAACTATAGATAAAGTTGAGCTTTTAATGACACATGGATTTTAAGCATAATACCTGAGTGGGCAATATTTTGGTAGTACAGCCACTATGGAAAACAGTGTGGTAGAGACAAGTCATTTTAAAAAGCTCAGTGTTACTTCCTTCTGAACCCATTTCTCCATCCAATATGGAGGGCGGGGGGCAGGGGTTGAAGCAGAGAAGGAAATAATTCAACCAAGAGTTGAAAACTGACCTCTAACTCTCAGATGGGGTTGGATTTATGCTGCCTTAAAAAAGGAAGGGGAGAGGTTGTTGATGTTGTTCAGTCGCTAAGTCATGTCCGACACTCTCCAACCCCATGGACTATAGCACACCGGGCTTCCCTATCCTTCATGATCTCCTGGAGTTTGCTCAAATTCATGTCCCTTGAGTCAGTAATGCTACCTAACCATCTCATCCTCTGTCACCCTCTTCTCTTTTTGCCTTCAATCTGTCCCAGCATCAGAGTCTTTTCCAGTGAGTCAGCTCTTCGAATCAGGTGGCCAAAATACTGGAGTTTCAGCTTCAGTATCAGTCCTTCCAATGAATATTCAGGGTTGATTTCCTTTAGGATTGACTGATTTGATCTCTTTGCAGTCCAAAGGACTCTCAAGAGTTCTCTGGCACCACAATTTGAAAACATCAATTTGAAATCACTCAGTCTTCTTTAAGGTCTAATTCTCACATCTGTACATGACTACTGGAGAAACCATCACTTAGACTATACAAACCTTTGTTGGCAAAGTGATGTCTCTGCTTTTGAATATACAGTCTAAGTTTGTCATAGCTTTCTTTCCAAGGATCAAGCGGGAGAAGTAAGGAAACATAAGGGAGAGGAAAAATCCTGGTTGCTTAGTGAAGGATAAAGAACATCTCTGAAATTACCAACTACACAAGTGGTTGCATCTGTCCTGACCATCGCTGTATTCTCAGTGCCTGGCATATTTGTGGGCATTTCAATAAGTGTTAGTTGAATGAATAGATGGATAGGTAAAATCAGATGGAGTATATACCTAGAATGTTCTTCTGAGAAAGCATGCCCTTTTATATATCATGAAGAAAGTAGTCTAAACTCTGGACCATCCTAACTATAAATTCCTATAGCAATTGGATATAAAATATGAGTCTGTGTTAGAAGTGTGTGTGTTAAATTGCTTGTTGGGTCCAACTCTTTGCGAGTCCATGGACTGGGGCCCTCCAGGCTCCTCTGTCCATGGGGTTCTCCAGGCAAGAATACTGGAGTGGGTTGCCATTTCCTCCTCCAGGGGATCTTCCTGACCCAGGGATCGAACTTGGGTCTCCTGCATTGCAGGAAGATTCTTTACCAACTCAGCCACCTGGGAATCCTGTGTATTAGAAGAATATAGGGACTTCCCTGTAGCTCAGATGGTAAAGAATCTGCCTGCAGTGCAGAAGGCCTGGGTAAGAGGAAATGAGAGCCTTTTTACCGCCGCCTCTGTATTCTATAAGGAATCTAGTCAAAGATATAACCATAGTCTCCTTAATTATGCTCTTTTGTTAGCTCATTTCTCTCCTGGAAATCATGTCTTTAAAGTGCTATAAAGCTTTATACATGTACATTTAACATAGAAGAAAATGGCAACCTACTCCAGTATTCTTACCTGAAAAATTCCATGGAGAATAGCCTGGAGGGCTACAGTCCATAGGGTCACAGAGTCAGACATGACTGAGCACGCGTGCATACAAATAAGCATAATGTTTAACAGCTGGCTTCTCTGGACAACTTTCGAGCAGGGAGCAACCTACAATGATTTGAGTTGGTTTTCATTGTATTGTGACTAAGCCTCTGGATGTAGTATCAGGTCATGCACGGTGCTGGTATGCCACCCTGTGGTCATTGTAAGTATAGCTTCTACACTTTCATATTGCACGTTATTAAATTGGGTTGGCCAAAATATACACTCCAGGTTTTCCATAAAATGTTACAGAAAAACCCGAACACACCTTTTTGGCCAACCCAATATTTCTAGTTACCAATTGCAACATTTCATGATTCTTTTATTATTTCTCTTAAGATGGTATCCTATTTTAAGTTTCTTTTCTAGAAATAAGCAACATTAAAAGAAAATATAAGGCCAAATAAACAGTGCAATGTACAAAAAGGATTAGGGGGTAATCAAAAAGTGGGTTATAAGAACTAAATGTACAATTTTAAAATTCAGTTGAAAACTGCAATGACACCTAATGTTAACTTGTAAGGTAACTTTGAAATTTTGTTATATTGTATCCCTGTTTTAAAAAATGGTATGACTTTTAAAATTAGGGACAGTATCAGGACAGACAGGTTCAAATAATGTACTGCAATAGTTATTTTAAATCTTATTCCAAGTACTACTTTTTTCACATTCATTCAGAATACATATTCAGTTTACATATTTTGTATTTTGCTTGAGCAGCCATATTGTTCCCCTATATAGTTGTGGAAAATTGTGTTCTTTTGTTAGGTCCAAAACAACTAAACTTGCATTTTGACATCCATCTCTCGATGTTCATACTTACTAATTATATTCAAATCAACAACAGAAGAGGACATAGTTTTGTTTTCAGTATGGGTCCTTAAAACTCTATAAATCTGTAAATTTGGGGAGGGGGACTTCTTATTCTTTTATTGATCTGTTTCTATGTCAATACTGTGTTTGTTTAAATTACTCTATCCTTATAATTCTTTCTCCCTTTCTGTGTTCCACAGGGACTTCCCTGTAGCTCAAATGGTAAAGAATCTGCCTGCAATTCAGGAGACCAGGGTTTGATCCCTGGGTCGGGAAGATCCTCTGGAGAAGGGAATGACAACCCACTCCAGTATTCTTGCCTGGAGAATCCCATGGACAGAGAAGCCTGGAGGGCTACAGTCCATGGGCTCACAAAGAGTCGGACATGACTGAGCAACTAACACACACATCTTTATAATTCTTTGTCTCTTTCTGTGTTCTCTGTTTTCAGAATTGTTTTACTATTCTTGAATATTCAAAAATTTGTTCGAATTTTTAATAAGAGATATTACATGGATTTTTACTAGCTTTTAAAAGATGATATCCATCTTTGTTGTTCGGTTGCTAAGTCATGTTCAAATTTTTGACCCCATGGACTGTGGCACACCAGGTTTCCCTGTCCTTCACTGTCTTCCAGAGCTTGCTCAAACTCATGTCCATTGAGTCAGGGATTCCATCCAACAATTTCTTCCTCTGCTGCCCACTTCTCTTTTTGCCTTCAGTCTTTCCCAGCATCAGGGCTTTTTCCAATGGGTCAAGCTCTTCACCTCGGGTGGCCGAAGTATTGGAGCTTCACTTTCAGCATCAGTCCTTCTAATGAAAATTCAGGGTTAGTTTCCTTTAGGATCGACTAGCTTGATCTCCTTGCAGTCCAAGGGACTCTCCTGTCTACTGATAGCACATATATAAGGAACTGGGGACTGAACTGGTTTAAGAAAAGTCAAGGAGAAAGTGAAAACAAGAGAGGGGAGTCAAGTCAGTGGATACAGTGTATCGGGGGCAGCTGGGAGGGGGTCATTGGCAGAAAAGAATCTGAACTGTCACCACCAAGAAGACCTAGCATTGCAGCCAGCTATCTTTTTATTTCTATCCTTTGTACAGGGCAGCCATATGAAAACAGCTAGGACAGTCATGTCAAGGAGAGAGTGAGAGCAGTGTGGCATTGGTTATGGATGAACAGCTCGTGGTCGAGCACAAGGACCCACTGCAGGGCTGAGCTGGGTGGCTTCCGGGAGCAGAGATCAACAAAGCAGTGGGTATCTTTAGAAGTAACGCAGAATTAGCCTTATCAAATAACAGAGCAAGAGTTATTATAATCATGGGCCAGTTCCACAGTGAGATTTCAATACTGTCTTTTGTTAAATTCTGCATCCTTCTATCAGAGTGGACCCTTAGAGGAGTCTCCTCAGATATCTTAAATCTTAAGCTTAATCCAAGTATCTATTTTAGTCTTTTCATTTTTCTTACTGTCTGCTTGTTTTTTAAATTTTTGTATTGCATGGCATTTGTAGGATCTTAGTTCCCTGACCAGGGATCGAACCCAAGCCCCCTGCATTGGCAGCAGGGAGTTCTAACCACTGGGCAACCAGGGATTTCCCCCTTACTGTTTCAAAAGGTAACATTTTGGGAGCATTTACATGTGGTGGGTGCTATGTACTTTATAAACATTTAATTCCTACAAAAATCTCATATGTTTGTACTATTATTGCTTCTATTTTGCAAATGAGAACACTGACTTCTCCAAGGTCACAGAGTTAAGGATCAGTGGGATTCATACTCAGGCAGTTTGATTTCAAAATACTTTAGCCCCCCCCCTTTTTTTTTTTTTTTGGTTATGATGGGTATTTGAGTTACTTGACAATGAATATAAAATAAGCTGGAAAAGGAGAAAAGAAAACTGACATTTATTAAATAGTCGCTTGCTATGTTCTAGCAACTGCTATTTCCTGTAGTCCTCATAAAAACCATGAAAGCTGAATGTATTTTTCTCCATTGAATGGGTGAAGAAACTGAAGCTCAGAATTGTCCAATGTTATGTGGTCATTGACTACAATAGAAAAAAATTGTCTAAGATACCTCTGTGTGTGTGTGTTAAGTCATTCAGTCGTGTCCTACTCTTTGCAACCCCATGAGCTGCTACCCACAGGCTCCTCTGTCCACGGGATTCTCCAGGCAAGAACACTGGAGTGGATTGCATTTTTCCTTCTCCAAGGGATCTTCCTGACCCAGAGATTGAACCCTGGTCTCCTACATTGCAGGAGGAGTCTTTACCATCTGAGACATCAGGGAAGCATTTTGAACTTTTTTATCATCCTGCTTAAACCTGCATGGCTTTCCTGAGAAGTAACTCAGACTATCCATCTCACTTTTCTGAAAGAAAATACAAAGTTACTAGACAGTACTTCTTTGCCCCCAATCACACAGTTTGGATAAAAGACTATGCGGATTTTAGTGTAAAATAATGTAAAAAGGTGTCTAATTAACTTCAAAGCACTAAAAAGGGAATAAGAAAACAGTAATAGAAGGGGAAAGTCATCAGCATAGCTAAGAACCTTGTTTATATAAGACCAACTTAAAAGTACCTTTAACTATGAGCAGACACTTTGATTCCATACAGATTCTCTTGGGAATTGAAATCTTCCATTTCAAATCTGCTTCTTCAAAGTTCCATCTCTTGAATTGTTACTCCTTCAAGCTCTCCATGGGGCTTTCCTGGCGGCCAGACATAAAGAATCCGCCTTGCAGTGCAGAAGATATAGGTTTGATTCCTGGGTTGGGAAGATCCCCTGGAAAAGGGAATAGCAGCCCTCTCCAGTATTCTTGCCTGGAGGATCTCACGGACAGAGGAGCCTGGCGAGCTATAGTTCATGGGGTCACAAAGAGTCAGATACGACTGAGAAGTAAGGATTCAGGCACACAAGTGCTCCATCTAGCGGTGTAAATTTGAGAAAGAACAACACATGCCTTTTAAAAACGTCCTATCTTTTGTATTGTGTTTACAGAACAATATTGCTTCTGATGTACATGAGTAAAGGTACCTATGGCTTCCCTGGTGGCTCAGGCAGTAAAGAATCCGTCTGCAATGCAGGAGGCCTGGGTTCCATCGCTGGGTTGGGAAGATTCCCCAGAGAAGGGAATGACAATCCACTCCGGTATTCTTGCCAGCAGAATCCCATGAACAGAGGAGCTTGACCCGCTAGGGTCCATGGGGTCGCAAAGAGTCGGACATGACTGAGCAACTTTCACATGACACAGTTACAAAGAGGTATCTCACACTAGATGTAATCTTCCATTTTCCGCTTTAGAACTTGGGTTTTTATTAATCAACTTTAGAAATCTAAACTTTGTCATAAACTGATGAAGCTAAAATTAATATCCTAGAGTTTTTTTTCCCCAAATCTTTAATTTTAGGATGAACAAAGTCAAGTAAATCCCAGAGTTTCTATTACTTGTTATGGGAGAAGAGTCAGAAGTAAAATTTGTGTCTCAACTCCCAAGATTGCTTTTTGTCTTTGCCTCATATTTATTTATGACAGTTCTACTGTAGATGATTTGGGGGGCAGTTTGCCCTACCTAAGTGCTTTTTCAAATTCACAGCCTTATTAACTTAGATCCCATTTCCATTTTAAAAATGGTAAGTATCCATTGCAGCCCTTATGGAATTGGTGGGTACACAGAAGTAATCCATGGAATATTACCTATTTCTGGACACTAAATTAAGTCTGACAAAGTGCCCCAAAGCAACAGGGGATGGAGATAAAGGAGAAGCAGAATCATCCTTGCACTTTTGTTGACATGGATTATTCATGACAGATGACCTCATCCTCAATGACGTGCTATGCTTCCTCATTATGAAAGTTTTCCAACTCAGGATTTAGAAAAGTGTCCTCATTCTGGTTTCCTGAATGGTTGTTGAGGTTGGCAGGAGAGATAGTTAAGTCAGAAAACGTTCAAATACAAAGGTCAATAACACCAGGCGCAAAAGCAAGAAGGCCGCTGACAGCCACTCTGGGCCGTCTGATGTTCGCAGTTGAGAGAGGAATATTCTAAAAGAGCAAAATCCTGACCAGCCTTCCCTGAGCTATTGTTCTGTGTCAGGCTTCTGTCTTCACACACAGGAGTTAGATATCCAAGTTCATCTTGTGTTCTTGTCGCCTTGTGCTCAGACCACACAGAGCCTCTGTGAGCTTCTTCCGCGTCAACCTTCTTATTCCTCCAGTGAGAAAATAGAAATTAAAGGGACTGGAGTGGGGCGGGGGAAGACTTGGGAGTGTGGGGTTACCAGATGCAAACTCATATATAGGATGGATAATCAACAAGGTCTTGCTAAATAGCACAAGGAGCTATATTCAATATCCTGTGATAAGCTACAATGGAAAAGAATGTATATATGTATATGTGTAACTGAATCACTTTGCTATACAGCAGAAATTAACACAACATTGTAAATCAATATACTTCAAAAAAAACTTTTTTAAAGAACCTAAAGGGAGTGTGATTATTTTTGCTGGTTAACAAAATGTGTTGTTTAAAAGGATCAGAATTTCGACTTGCAAATGCAGTTCCCTTTGTTGAGGCAGTATCCATTTCAATTAGATATGCTGAACTTCCCAGTATGTCCTTGTAGTTTTGTTGCAGCTGTTGTTTCAAGTGACCACTTAATCTAAGAGTCTCAAGTCTCATTTCTAGGAAGTTAAGAGTCCCTCTTTTCATGGAGATATTTAGCATCAAAGTTACAAAGGATCAGTTCAATAACCTCTTGTGGTCTATTCCTTACACTTACTTTACCAGTAATTCTTCATGATACCATTATGAGATTTAATGTTAAAGTTATGTTGTTTTTCAGTCCGTTGAGTCAGACTGAACAGCAGCAACAATAAAAGGCTGTCAGATCTGAAGTTCCTACTGGGGATTGAAGACATATGTCTTCCAGAGCAGATGATATGAATGAAGGCCAAGATATCTAGACTTCCCTGTTACAAATAATGATGCCCTGCTTAAGGAATATTGTAGGAGTAATACTCCATTTAATTGTGATGCTAGGAACATGGCGCTGAAAAAAGAAAATTTAGAGTTTCTCATAAGCTAATGGGAAGAATATTCCTTAAGTAAACTTTAAACAATGTCTATAAAACTTAAGCAGAGTTTCACATTCCACCCTCTGGCAGAGAATATATAGAAAAGACAAAAAAATCACTATAGCTTCTTAAAGGAGATATTTTTTTCTAGTTGAGTCTTAGCTCACAATTTGTAGACTACAGACATCTGGTAGAAGAAGTTCACTGATAGTCTCAGTTGAAAACAATACTTTTCTCCTTGTTTCTGTTTTTCTTTTTCCATTTCCCTACCTCGGTGGCTGGCAGTTGTAATGAGGGAGCATTGCTTTTGCTCATTAAACATTATTGCTCCAGGCAAATTTTCTCAACTTAAAGTATAGAGAGATTTTTGTAATATTCCTTGATGTGCAATTATCCTTTTTGTTCTTTGGAAAATGGGACACATAAGACACTGTGGGTGGGAAGCATGGGGATACTTTTCAACTTCAGAGATTCAAGGAACTATAATTACTCAAGTGAAAAACTGTTTAAACTCAGTTACAACTAAAGGCAAACAGAGTCTAATGAGGTATCTGAATGGCTTAAATAAAATGAACAGAAGACTACATTAGAGAGCAGAGTATGTTGGAATTCAGGAGGATTTTTTAGGATTTTTAACTTGTAAAGAATAGGAATATTTCTTTGAAAAATTAATAATAGGAGACATTTCCTTTGGTGGTGTTTTTCATTATAAATTTTAGGTTTATTCTGTAACTAGAGGACAGTGGATTCGCAATGGACGAGCTATGGGGAGAGGGGCATCCTTACCCTTCTCCATATCATTTCAATCTTCCTCCCATGTTTGCAATCCTCCCCCCAACCTTTCTCCCCTCTTCCCACCTTCTTCTCTACTCCTCACGGAAGAAGAGGATTTGCTAATCAGCTTGTTCAGAACCAAGGACATTATAATATTAACTGGACCATATTTTAGGGTAGGTTTGCTTTTTCAGAATCCATGAGAAGACTCTCTTGTTTATCTGCTTCCTGGGGCAAATCCTAGCTGGACTTGCTTCCTTATGGCCACCTAATCATTCTCTTCTCTCTCCATCATTTGGCTAGGTCAGTGAGTGATTTGGGTAAGTCAGTCAGTAGGAAGGTGTCCCCGCTTGTGCTCAACCTTCTTGAGAGAGAAGTACGCAGAGGCCTCACTTCCATCCTTCCAATCCGTTTACACCAAACAGTCCTGCCTTACCCTGCAGCCTACCCAGATAATTTCAGATCTTACAGTGTAAGCTTTCCATCCATTTAACTTACTAAAGTATTGTAAGATACACAGATCATCACTTATACTCAGTTCAGTGAAACTGAAAAGAGTTGATGAGTGTTTGTGAACCCAAGGAAATCACACAACTGATTCAAAGGATTTTTGAGATAGAAAAAAACGAGGAAAAGAAGTGGTTGTTTCAAATGCACGGTGGCCGGATGTGTGCATGCTGATGGATTTGTCAGTATTTTTGAGGAAGAGATGGAAGAATTAACTACGGGCACAAAAAAGCATAGGACCTGATATGTAGTTGTTTAAAAAAAAAAACAAAAACAGGGCCAAGCACTTTAACTTGAACCGATTACAGGATTTTCATAGGTACATTTGGTTGATATGTGAATTTTCCCCTTGTGTTCTGACTTTAGTTCTTAACTTGGTATCAGGTGTAGCGCCTCTGAAGTGTGCTTTTCTTTTCTTACACTGTTCCTTTCATGTAAACCCCTTAGTCGGGCACCCTGAAGCAAAAGCCTGAGTGGCAGGATCCGGGATGACGGCTGAGGGACATCCAAAGCCACCAAATCTCACTCTACCTTCAGAGAAGCCTTCCTTTTTTTCCCTTTGTTTTTTTAAAATTAACTTTTATTGGCATATAGTTGATTTACAATATTGTGTTAGTTTCGGGTGTGCAGCAACGTGAATCAGTTATGCGTATACATATAGCCACTCTTTTTAGATTCTTTTCCTATTTGGGTCATTACAGAGTACTGAGGAGAGTTCCCTGTGCTATCCAGTAGGTCCTTATTAGTTATCCATTTTATATGTAGTAGTGCATATATGTCAATCCCAATTTCCCCATTTATCCCTCCCCCCGCCTTGTCCCCAGTAACCATGCTTGTTTTCTACTTCCATGACCCTATTTCTGCTTTGTAAACCACTTCAGTTCAGTTTGGTCACTCAGTCGTGTCTGACTCTTGGCGACCCCATGGACTGCAGCACGCCAGGCTTTCCTGTCCGTCACCAATAAGTTCCTTTGCACTATTTTTCTAGATTCCACACATAAGCAGTATCATATGATGTTTGTCTTTCTCTGTCTGACTTACTTCACTCAGTATGACAATCTCTAGGTCTATCCATGTTACTGCAAATGGCATTATTTAAGACTTCCTTAACACTTTCCCATCTCAATCTATTGTACTGGCTTCAATTTCCATTACTCTACAACATTACTCTGGAGAGATCTTTCATCCTTTCCTCATGCACTAAACATCCCATCTGGAATTAGAGATGGCTTGTGATGCTTGGGATGGTGGTGACTGCCTGAATATTACACCTAGCTGTAACTCAGCCCTCAGGTGTAGTTGTTTGTGAGGGCCAACTGTAAAGATACCTGGAGCCAGCAAACATCATGGGGACAAACAATAGGAGCATCTCAGCAGTCTCTTTCCTTGACTGGGGCTCAGTTAGTTTTAGTTTGCCCTCACTTTTATCATCTGAAAAAGTGTCCTGCTCCTCCTTGTCTCATCCCACAAGGACAGGTTAGGTGGATACTTTCTATTGAACTATTTGAAGGACCCCATGGTCAGAGATCTCTGTTTTGCTCCTATTATGCCCCAAATGGGCCTTCCCAGGTGGCTCAGTGGTAAAGATACATGTGCCAGTGCAGGAGACATGGGTTTGATACCTGATTTGGGAGGATCCCCTGGAGAAGGAAATGGCAACCCACTCCAGCATTCTTGCCTGGGGGAATTTCTTGGACAGAGGAGCCTGGCGGGGTCACAAAAGAGTCAGACATGACTGAGTGACTAAATAGCAACAACACACCCCAAATACTTAGAAATGTTCCTGGGACATAATAGGCAGTTGGTATGTATCTGATAACTTCATGTAATGTTAATCATTAGAACCTGAAGGCTATTTACTACTGGTTTAACTGGAAATAAAACATAGATTAATGATACAAGTAATGAAAGTGATCCCTAATGAATACAGAGGCAGCTTTTACTTTTGATTTGTCTTCATTTGTTCAGGCTGCTCTAACAAATTATCACAGACTGGGTAACTTACAAGCAATAGAAATTTGTGTTTCATAGTTCTAGAGGGTGGCGCCAGCATGGTCTGGGTGAAGGTCCTTTTTCAGACTGCAGGTTGCCAGCATTTCACTGTTTGCTCACATAATGGAAGGGCCAAGGTATCTCTGAGGGATCTCTTTTATAAGAATATTATCCCCATTCCTGAAAGCTCTACCCTTGTGGCCTAAGCACCTCCCAAAGGCCCCCACCTCTTAATACCATCATCTTTGGGATTAGAATTTTAACATATGAAATTTGGGGGGGACACAAACACACAACCCAGATCAATATCCTAATGTACTACTTACAATCCACGAACACATTGATGCATATTTGTTCTGCTTTAGTCACCTCTCCCCAGAACACTGCAACAATAGAAAATCTGCCCTCTTCATAATGGAGTGGTGGTGGTGATGGTGGTGATGGTTTAGTTGCTCATTGGTGTCCGACTCTGCGATCTTATGGACTGTAGCCGGCCAGTTTCCTCTGTCCGTAGGATTTCCCAGGCAAGAAGACTGGAGCCAGTTGCCATTACCTTCTCCAGGGTGTCTTCCCAACCCAGATCTTGCCTTCCCAGATCTCCCGCATTGCAGGCAGATTCTTTAGCGCTGAACCACCAGAGAAGCCCTCTTAACAGAGTACATGTCTCCAAAGACCTGAATTATTCTGCCTTCAGATTCTTTGTTTCCCACACTTGAATAGTAAAGGACGAAAATGATTAAAGTTTTAATTTTTATTTTTTTCATAAAAGTCATGAGTATTCTGCCATAACTTTTTTTCAACACTTTGAAAAGCAATTACTTTTCAGAAGACATGCCTTCGAGGAGATAGAATTCCAGTCCTTGTAATCGAACCTGAGTATTTTTAAGTCTTTTGAGCTATAGGTTGCTAAATGATATCTGTCTTTAAAGCCCTCAGTACAATTGAAATGACTTTGCTTTAGTACAGTCTTGTCTTTAACATCTATCTCTTCTGGTTTATAATATATCCAGGAGAGAGGATTGTATCTGTCATGTTCAACACTACTTCCTGATGCATTTTGTATTGTCTAGCACCTAGAAAGCATCAGGTAGTGTTACCACTGCAAACGGTCTGACAATACTTATATATATGTGTGTGCATGTGTGTGTGCATATGTTTGCATTTTTGAAGGATTTCTTCTTTATTTCTGACCTTATCCCTAATTTCAAAAAGACTTTAAAAACTGGCCTTACATATGATGATATAATGTATCAAAGATGCTGGATATTAGTTCAAAATAGTAGCTATAATAATAACAATAATGATGATTACTATTTATTGAGTGCATATTATGTAATTGGAACAGTTGTAAGCTCTTTACATGTAATCCTCACTACAGTATTTTGAGAGCAGTACTGTAACTGATAACATTTGCAGATTAGAAACTAAAGATGGAAAAATTAAAATTTTTTTCCAAAGTGACACAACTGTTTGGTAATTGAGGTGAAAGTTGAACCCAGTGTAGATTTTGTATCTTTAACAGCTATGCCTCCCCCAACATTGAATCTTTTGCTACTTCGTACTAATAGCATGAATCTCACTAAATATTTGGGCACATTTTTCTCAACCTAAAATTATAATGATTATCTCAGGCTTGTAGAGAGAATTTGGTGATATAATTAAACTTTTTGGAAAGTGCAAAATGATATCAGTTTATACAAGCTGAGTGAGTGAGTGAAAGTCACTCAGTCGTGTCTGACTCTTTGCAAACTCATGGACTGTACAGTCTGTGGAATTCTCCAGGCCAGAATTCTCCAGGCCAGGATACTGAAGAAGGTGGCCTTTCCCTTCTCCAGGGGATCTTGCCAACCCAGGGATCAAACCCAGGTCTCCAGCATTGCAGGTGGATTCTTCACAAGCTGAGCCACAAGGGAAGCCCAAGAATACCAGAGTAGGGTGGGTAGCCTATCCCTTCTCCAGCAGGTCTTCCCAACCCAGGAATCGAACCAGGGTCTCCTGCATTGCAGATGGATTCTTTACCAACTGAGGTATCAGGGAAGCCCTATAGCCTGATAATTAAATCATGTTTGTTCAGTTCAGTGTTTCACTGATCTATTGGTCAGAGTTTGCCAAATACAAATATTCTTTCCTGACTGATATTGCTAATATATGTTTTACTAGCATTTGAATCAATAAGAAATAGCACAAAATATGGAAAATAATTAATTATTGGGCATTACTAACAGAATGGGCAAATGCAACAAACTTGATCTCACAGCAAATCTTTGAAAATGAATGTAAAATAAAGATTAAATCCTTAGCCAAACTGGAAAAAGGGGCTTCACAGGTGGTGCTAGTGGTAAAAAAACCCACCTGCCAGTGCAGGAGACATAAGAGACACCGGTTTGATCCCTGGGTCAGGAAGATCCCCTGAGGAAGATTCCCTGGAGGAAGAAATGGCAACCCACTCCAGTTTTCTTGCCTGGGGAGTCCTGTGGACAGAGGAGCCTGGAGGGCCACAGTCCACAGAGTCACACAGAGTCAGACACGACTGAAGCACTTGGTAGGCATGCATACTGGAAAAGAAAGAATGTCATCAGGAAAACAGAAATGTTTAGGTATGTCTAAAAGATAGACATCAGGGGAGGAGCCAAGATGGCGGAGGAATAGGACGGGGAGACCACTTTCTCCCCTACAAATTCATTGAAAGAGCATTTGAACACTGAGCAAACTTCATAAAACAACTTCTGACCGCTAGCAAAAGACATCAGGTGCCCAGAAAAGCAGCCCATCGTCTTCGAAAGGAGGTAGGACAAAATAAGATAAAAAGAGAGACAAAAGAGCTAAGGATGGAGACGTGTCCTGTGAAGGGAGTCATAACAGAGGAAATTTCCAAACACCAGGAAACCCCCTCACAGGCGGGTCTGGGGGAAGCTTTTGAATCTCAGAGGACAACCTAACTGGGAGGAAAAATAAATAAAACCCACAGATTACATGCCTAAAAGCAACTCCCAGCAGAAAAGTACCCCAGACGCCCGCATCCGCCACCAGCAAGCGGGGGTGGAACGGAGAGGAGCCGGCGGCATTGCTTAGGGTAAGGACTGGGCCTGAGTGCCCTGAGGGCAATCGGAGGGAGCTAACATGAGATAGCAATTTAAACTGTGGGATAGCAAGAGAGAGAGAGAGAAAATTAACCAGCGAACACACTGCCGCCGTTCGCAGAACAAAGGGACTGAGCAATTCCAGAGAAGAGCTAGCCAGCTGCAGACCGGCCCATCCCCGCCAGAGGCAGGAGGCAGGGGAGAGGGAAAAGGGGCAAACTCGGCCCCAGAGACGGCACCCCTACCACACTGCAAACAGGCTCCCAGTTTCTAACCAAAGACTTCCTGAGATTCTGGATGGTCGACCTCCGCCGGGAGGGTCGTGGATAGAGGCCAGCTCCTGAGAACAGACACAAGGCGCAGGCACCCGACTGGCGACTGGCGCAGGCAGAAACTGAGGCTGGGCCCGCAGAGGGGAGAGGGTGCACCGCACCCGAGAGAGTGCGCCCATCAAGCTCCTGGCTGCCTAAGCTGTTCAAACAGGGAAGGCACAAAACGCAGGCCCAACTGAGTCCACGCTTTTGTGGAGTACCCGAAAACTGGAACCGCAGGCAACGCAGGGCCCGCTCCATATAGAGCAGCCGGGAGCCTGAGCAGTGTAGACGGGGAAAGCACACACCCGTGAGCGGGGGCAAACCCAGTGTGGCCGAAACATTGCGAGTGCTCCCCACACACAGCGATATCTCTCTGCAGCGCCCCTCCCTCCCCGCAGCACGACTGAACAAGCGAACCTAAACAAGAGACCACCTCTGCCCGCCTGTGTCAGGGCGGAAATTAGACACTGAAGAGACCTGCAAACAGAAGCCAAATAAACAAAGGGAACCACTTTAGAAGTGACTGGTGCAGCAGATTAAAATCCCTGTAGGTAACACCGACTACGCAGGAAGGGTCCTATAGATATCGAGAAATGTCAGCTGGAACGAGGAGCTATCTGAAACTGAACCGAACCCACACTGACCGCAACAGCTCCAGAGAAATTCCTAGATATATTTTTACTTTTTTTATTAATTAAAAAAAAAATTATTCTTTTTTATTTTTTTCTCTTTTATTTTCTTTTAAAATTCCCTATAACTCCCCCATTACTCCTTAGTTTTCATTTTCATATATTTTTACTATTTTTTTAATTAGGAAAAAAAATTTTTTCTTGTTTTATTTTTTCTCTTACTTTCTTTTAAAGTCCTCTGTTACTCTTCTATTACTCCTTAATTTTCATTTTCATTCCACTATAACCTTGCAAAAAAAAAAAAAAGGAGAAGTCCTATTTTTAAACCAAACTTCATATATATATTTCTAAAATTTTTTGTGTTTTTGTTTTTAATATTGTATTTTTAAGAGTCTAACCTCTACTCTAGATTTTTAATCTTTGTTTTTCAGTATTTGATATCAATTTTGGACATTTAATAATCCAATATTCAGTACCCACTTTTACTCAGGAGTGTGTTGATTACTCTCTCCCATTTTTGACTCTCCATTTTCTACCTCAGAACACCTCCATTTCCTCCCTTCCCCTTCTCTTCCCAATCCAATTCTGTGAATCTCTGTGGGTGTCTGGGCTATGGAGAACACTTTGGGAAGAGAGAACTGTGTAGATCTGTCTCTCTCCTCTTGAGTCCCCCTTTTTCTCCTCCTGCTCATCTCTATCTCCCTCCTCCCTCTCCTCTTCTTCATGTAACTCTGTGAACCTCTCTGGGTACCCCCACGGGAGAGAATCTTTTCACCATTAACCTAGAAATTTTATTATCAGTGCTCTATAGTTGGAGAAGTATGGAGATGACTGGAAGAATAAAACTGAAATCCAGAGGTAGGAGACTTAAGCCCAAAACCTGAGAACACCAGAAAACTCCTGACTACACGGAACATTAAGTAATAAGAGAACATCCAAAAGCCTCCATACCTACACTGAAACCTACACCACCCAAGAGCCAATAACTTCCAGAGCAAGACATACCATGCAAATTCGCCAGCAACACAGGAACATAGCCCTGAACGGCAAAATACAGGCTGCCCAAGGTCACACCTAACACATAGACCCATCTCAAAACTCATTACTGGGCACTCCATTGCACTACAGACAGAAGAAATCCAGTTCCATGCACCAGAACACCAACGCAAGCTTCCCTAACCAGGAAACCTTGACAAGCCAATCGTCCAACCCCACCCACTGGGTGAAACCTCCACAATAAAAAGGAACCACAGATCACCAGAATACAGAAAGCCCACTCCAGACACAGCAATCTAAACAAGATGAAAAGGCAGAGAAATACCCAACAGGTAAAGGAACATGAAAAACGCCCACCAAGTCAAACAAAAGAGGAGGAGATAGGGAATCTACCTGAAAAAGAATTTAGAATAATGATAATAAAAATGATCCAAAATCTTGAAAACAAAATGGAGTTACAGATAAATAGCCTGGAGACAAAGATTGAGAAGATGCAAGAAATGTTTAATAAAGACCTAGAAGAAATAAAAAAAAGAGTCAATTAAAAATGAATAATGCAATAAATGAGATCAAAAAACACTCTGGAGGGAACCAAGAGTAGAATAACGGAGACAGAAGATAGGATAAGTGAGGTAGAAGATAAAATGGTGGAAATAAATGAAGCAGAGAGGAAAAAAGAAAAAAGAATCAAAAGAAATGAGGACACCCCCAGGGATCTCTGGGACAATGTGAAATGCCCCAACATTTGAATCATAGGAGTCCAGAAGAAGAAGACAAAAAGAAAGGCCATGAGAAAATACTTGAGCAGATAATAGCTGAAAACTTCCCTAAAATGGGGAAGGAAATAGTTACACAGGTCCAAGAAACCCAGAGAGTCCCAAACAGGATAAACCCAAGGCAAAACACCCCAAGACACACATTAATCAAATTAACAAAGATCAAACACAAAGAACAAATATTAAAAGCAGCAAGGGACAAACAACAAATAACACACAAAGGGAGTCCCATAAGGATAACAGCTGATCTATCAATAGAAACCCTTCAGGCCAGAAGGGAATGGCAGGACATATTTCAAGTAATGAAAGAGAATAACCTACAACCTAGATTACTGTACCCAGCAAGGATCTCATTCAGATATGAAGGAGAATTCAAAAGCTTTATAGACAAGCAAAAGCTGAGAGAATTCAGCACCACAAAACCAGCTCTTCAACAAATGCTAAAGGATCTTCTCTACACAGGAAACACGGAAATGTTGTATAAACGTGAACCCAAAACAACAAAGTGAATGGCAACGAGACCATACCTATCAATAATTATCTTAAATGCAAATGGGTTGAATGCCCCAACCAAAACACAAAGATTGTCTGAATGGATACAAAAAATAAGACCCCAGTATATGCTGTCTACAAGAGACCCATCTCAAACCAAGGGACACATGCAGACTGAAAGTGAAGGGCTGGAAAAAAATATTTCACGCAAATGGAGACCAAAAGAAAGCAGGAGTCGCAATACTCATATCAGATAAAATAGACTTTCAAATAAAGGCTGTGAAAAGAGACAAAGAAGGACACTAGATAATGATCAAAGGATCAATCCAAGAAGAAGATATAACAGTTATAAATATATATGCACCCAACATAGGAGCACCACAATATGTAAGGCAAATGCTAACGAGTATGAAAGAGGAAATTAATAGCAACACAATAATAGTGGGAGACTTTAATAGCCCACTCACAACTATGGATAGATCAACTAAACAGAAAATTAACAAAGAAACACAAACTTTAAATGACACAATGGACCAGCTAGACCTAATTGATATCTATGGGACATTTCACCCCAAAACAATCAACTTCACCTTTTTCTAAAGTGCACACGGAACCTTCTCCAGAATAGATCACATCCTGGGAGATAAATCTAGCCTTGGTAAATTCAAAAAAATTGAAATCATTCCAGTCATCTTTTCTGACTACAGTGCAGTAAGATTAGAACTCAATTGTAGGAAAAAAAATTATTAAAAATTCAAACATATGGAGGCTAAATAACAAGCTTCTGAATAACCAACAAATCATAGATGAAATCAAAAAAGAAATCAAAATATGCACAGAAACAAATGAAAATGAAAACACAACAACCCAAAACCTATGGGATACTGTAAAAGCAGTGCTAAGGGGAAGGTTCATAGCATTACAGGCTTACCTCAAGAAACAAGAAAAAAGCCAAATAAATAACCTAACTCTACACCTAAAGCAACTAGAGAGGGAAGAAGTGAAGAATCCCAGGGTTAGTAGAAGGAAAGAAATCTTAAAAATTAGGGCAGAAATAAATGCAAAAGAAACTAAAGAGACCATAGCAAAAATCAACAAAGCTAAAAGCTGGTTTTTTGAAAAAATAAACAAAATTGACAAACCATTAGCAAGACTCATTAAGAAACAAAGAGAGAAGAACCAAATTAACAAAGTTAGAAATGAAAATGGAGAGATCACAACAGACGACACTGAAATACAAAGGATCATAAGAGACTACTACCAGCAGCTATATGCCAATAAAATAGACAACTTGGAAGAAATGGACAAATTCTTAGAAAAGTATAACTTTCCAAAACTGAACCAGAAAGAAATAGAAGATCTTAACAGACCCATTACAAGCAAGGAAATCGAAACAGTAATCAGAAATCTTCCAGCAAACAAAAGCCCAGGACCAGATGGCTTCACAGCTGAATTCTACCAAAAATTTAGAGAAGAGCTAACACCTATCTTACTCAAACTCTTCCAGAAAATTGCAGAAGAAGGCAAACTTCCAAACTCATTTTATGAGGCCACCATCACCCTAATTCCAAAACCAGACAAAGATGTCACAAAAAAAGAAAACTACAGGCCAATATCACTGGTGAACATAGATGCAAAAATCCTTAACAAAATTCTAGCAAACAGAATCCAACAACATATAAAAAAAATCATACACCATGACCAAGTGGGCTTTATCCCAGGAATGCAAGGAAATTAATCTGCAAATCAATCAATGTAATATACCACATTAACAAATTGTTAGATAAAAACCATATGATTATCTCAATAGATGCAGAAAAAGCCTTTGACAAAATTCAACATCCATTTATGATGAAAACTCTCCAGAAAGCAGGCATAGAAGGAACATACCTCAACATAATAAAAGCTATATATGACAAACCCACAGCAAGCATTACCCTCAATGGTGAAAAATTGAAAGCATTTCCCCTGAAATCAGGAACAAGACAAGGGTGCCCACTCTCACCACTACTATTCAACATAGTTTTGGAAGTTTTGGCCACAGCAATCAGGGCAGAAAAAGAAGTAAAAGGAATCCAGATAGGAAAAGAAGAAGTGAAACTCTCACTGTTTGCAGATGACATGATCCTCTACATAGAAAACCCTAAAGACTCTACCAGAAAATTACTTGAGCTAATCAACGAATATAGTAAAGTTGCAGGATATAAAATTAACACACACAAATCCCTTGCATTCCTATACACTAACAATGAGAAAACAGAAAGAAAAAATTAAGGAAACAATGCCATTCACCATTGCAACAAAAAGAATAAAATACTTAGGAGTATATCTACCTAAAGAAACAAAAGACTTATACAAACAAAACTATAAAACACTGATGAAAGAAATCAAAGAGGACACAAACAGATGGAGAAACATACCGTGTTCATGGATTGGAAGAATCAATATTGTCAAAATGGCTATACTACCCAAAGCAATCTATAGATTCAATGCAATCCCTAACAAGCTACCAATGGTATTCTTCACAGAACCAGAACAAATAATTTCACAATTTGTATGAAATGCAAAAAAACTCACATAACCAAAGTAATCTTGAGAAAGAAGGGAACTGGAGGAATCAATCTGCCTGACTTCAGACTCTACTACAAAGCCACAGTCATCAAGACAGTATGGTACTGGCACAAAGACAGAAATATAGATCAATGGAACAGGATAGAAAGCCCAGAGATAAATCCATGAACCTATGGACACCTTATCTTCGACAAAGGAGGCAAGGATATACAATGGAAAAAAGACAACCTCTTTAACAAGTGGTGCTGGGAAAACTGGTCAACCACTTGTAAAAGAATGAAACTAGAACACTTTCTAACACCATACACAAAAATAAACTCAAAATGGATTGAATATCTAAATGTAAGACCAGAGACTATAAAACTCCTAGAGGAGAACATAGGCAAAACACTCTCCGACATAAATCACAGCAGGATCCTCTATGACCCACCTCCCAGAATATTGGAAACAAAAGCAAAAATAAACAAATGGGACCTAATGAAACTTAAAAGCTTTTGCACAACAAATGAAACTATAAGCAAGGTGAAAAGACAGCCCTCAGATTGGGAGAAAATAATAGCAAATGAAGCAACAGACAAAGGATTAATCTCAAAAATATACAAGCAACTCCTCCAGCTTAACTCCAGAAAAATAAATGACCCAATCAAAAAATGGGCCAAAGAACTAAACAGACATTTCTCCAAGGAAGACATACAGATGGCTAACAAACACATGAAAAGATGCTCAACATCACTCATTATCAGAGAAATGCAAATCAAAACCACAATGAGGTACCATTACACGCCAGTCAGGATGGCTGCTATCCAAAAGTCTACAAGCAATAAATGCTGGAGAGGGTGTGGAGAAAAAGGAACCCTCTTACACTGTTGGTGGGAATGCAAATTAGTACAGCCGCTATGGAGAAGAGTGTGGAGATTTCTTAAAAAACTGGAAATAGAACTGCCATATGACCCAACTGTCCCACTTCTGGGCATACACATAGAGGAAACCAGATCTGAAAGAGACACGTGCACCACAATGTTCATCACAGCACTGTTTATAATAGCCAGGACATGGAAGCAACCTAGATGCCCATCAGCAGATGAATGGATGAGGAAGCTGTGGTACATATACACCATGGAATATTATTCAGCTGTTAAAAAGAATTCATTTGAATCAGTTCTAATGAGATGGATGAAACTGGAGCCCATTATACAGAGTGAAGTAAGCCAGAAAGATAAAGAACATTAGAGCATACTAACACATATATATGGAATTTAGAAAGATGGTAATGATAACCCTATATGCAAAACAGAAAAAGAGACGCAGATATACAGAACAGACTTTTGACTCTGTGGGAGAAGGCGAGGGTGGGATGTTTCGAGAGAACAGCATCGAAACATGTATATTATCTAGGGTGAAACAGATCACCAGCCCAGGTTGTATGCATGAGACAAATGTTCGGGCCTGGTGTACTGGGAAGACCCAGAGGGATCGGGAAGAGAGGGAGGTGGGAGGGGGGATCGGGATGGGGAATACATGTAACTCCATGGCTGATTCATGTCAATGTATGACAAAAACCACTACAATATTGTAAAGTAATTAACCTCCAACTAATAAAAATAAATGAAAAAAAAAAAAAGAAGACAAAAAAATAAAAGATAGACATCTGACAAGACTGAATTGAGGAAGGAAATCTGGCTCAAAGGTAGACAGCAGATATAGTGGGTGATATGTGTGAGATTCATTCTTAAGAGTCTTTTAACTCATAATAAATGAAAATAACAAGGGATATGGAGCCAAAGATGATGACTAGGGTGACAGCTTGAAGATGGAATGCAAAGCAGTCAAGCAGGTTTGCTCTGTTTCCACCCCTTCTATGCAAACACACACACACCCAGTCAAGCGGTAAACAGTTCAACATCTGCTTCCACACTGAAGAAGTCCGTATGAATAACTGGGTCACAGAGGCCACACAGTCCTCCAGGTGGCTGGCAACACCCAGAAGAAATGGAAAAACCCCAGCAGAGATGACCAGAAGAGTCTGTACTGGTGGATTACAACACTGTCCACTGCAACAGAGGAGGCAGGCAGGGGTAAATTTAAAAAGTGTCCACACTTAGGGAAAGAGGAAGTCTCAAATGCAGAGATAAGCCTGCAAGCAAGACTAACAGAGCACACAGGGGGAAAAAAATCATTAAATAGAGGGATCAAGCAGGACAGCAGTAAGAAAAAAAAAAACAAAACAACAACTGACAGATATTGAAATCAAGGAAAGAGTCAGTGACTATATGTGATATAGTCAAAATTCAAAATTCAAGAGAAGTTAGGTAACAGACTAGTCAAGTCAATAAACAAGTTTACCAGATAAAAGATTACTAAAGGGTTTAAAATAATGCTCAGCACATGGTAAGTACTATGTAAATCTCACCCTTTTATGCAGAAATGAAGCTTAAAAAATTTTTTTTTTACAAAACCTCAAAGACCTTTGAAAGAAAAGCATAAACATTACTGAAGTACATAATGAAGGTATAATAAATGGAGTGATAAAACATTTTTAAGAATGAGAAGAATAAACATTGGGAAGATATTTTCTTCCTGAATTCTTCTATACATTCAGTGAATCTCAATCCAAAATCAGACAAGAATTGTTCCGTGAAATTTACAAATTAATCCTAAAATATATCCGAAGGATTAAGTGAGTGGTCATCATGCCCATTAAGAATAATCATCTCAGTTCAAAGAATTAAGAATTCTAGATATGACATGAAAAGTTTTTTTCCAGTGCATTGCTGAGCCAGCAAAAATCAAAGGAAGTGCTCAGAAATTTAATAAAATAAAGTGGAAGCAATCATGGAGACAAGTAAAGCCTGAAATCGGGGTCTCACTTAAGGGTATCTGTCCAACCAGGAGAATCTTGAGCTTCTATTTTATAGCCCATGAGTAAAAGGGGCTGACTCAAAACCAAACACTCACTCAAGTTCATTGTGAAAAATCAGGGGTCAACCTGGAGATGAGTTAATGGAAATACAACCCTCCACATGCACAAGCACCTGAACTATGAGAAGGCTCCACTCACATTGTACTGGTGAACTGCAAACTAACAAACACAGCACAAAACAAATGAAACAAACAAACAAAAAAACTCCCCTCCTCAGAAAAAGGATGGACAGATTTATAATAGGTTGCGACCTCAGAAATGAGTGGAGAGAAAAATTACTCTCCACTGAGAACTCATAAGCACAAGTGAAAGTTTCTTAGTTGTGTTGGACTCTTTGCGACCCCACGAACTCTAGCCTGCCAGGCTCCTCTGTCCATGGGATTCTCCAGGCAAGAATACTGGAGTGGGTAGCCATTCCCTTCTCCAGGAGATCTTCCCAACCCAGGAATCGAACCCAGGTCTCCCACACTGCAGGTGGTTTCTTTACTGTCACCACTAGGGAAGCCTTAACCACAAACCAGCCTTCAAACACATTTGCTATTTTGTCCTCAAAACCTCAACCTGAGAATTTACTTAAAGAGATAGCTTTAATTGCCTCTAAGAAGCTAAAAAGAGAACCTCTGTGGAGGAAAGTAACTGGAACACAGGTGCCAGACAATACCCATAGATGAATTGTTTGGAACTGGAAGTTACAGAAGAAATCACACACGCACATATGCAGACACACACACACACACACACACACACACACACCACTGCACAGAAGAACTAAGTTGCCACAAGTAAACAACCAATGTAAATAAAAGGCAATAGTCTAATACTTATTTTTTTTTTTTTGGCTTTTTAGATAATTTATTTATTTTGGCTGCACTAAGTCTTCCTTGCTTTGTGCAGGCTTCTCTCTAGGCATAGCTAACTGGGACTATTCTCTAGTTGTGGTGCAAGGGCTTCTCATTGTGATGGCATCTTGTGGGGCATTTGCTCTAGAGCATAGGGACTTCAGTAGTTGCAGCTCCCAGGCTCTAGAGTGCGGGCTCAGTAGTTGTGGCACACAGGCTTAGTTGCTCATCAATATGTGGGACTTTCCTGGATAAGGGATCAAACCCATGTCCCCTGCATTGACAGGGGGACGGTTATCCAATGTGCCACCAGGGAAGTATCTGTTTTTGTTTTTTCCTGCTTGCTTGGAACCAAACCGCATACCCGCCAGAGATGCTCAGAGAGCTCAAACAAAGCTTGTGTGCCCCAGGACCCAGAGACCCCGCAGAGACAGAACTGTGTTTGAGTGTCTCCTGTGGCAGTGCAGGTCAGCAGCGAACTGCCACAGGGGCGGGGGCTCTGGGTGCAGCAGACCTGGTGTGGCATAAGCCCTCTTGGAGGAGGTCGCCATTAACCCCACCATAGAGCCCCCAGAACTTACACAGAACTAGGGAGACAGACTCTTGGAGGGCGCAAACAAAACCTTGTATGCACCAGGACCCAGAAGAAAGGAGCTGACCCCACAGGAGACTGACCCAGACTTGCCTGTGAGTGTCCAGGAGTCTCAGTGGCCCTACAGGAGACTGACTCAGACTTGCCTGTGAGTGTCCAGGAGTCTCAGGCAGAGGCATGGGTTGGCGGTGGCCTGCTGCAGGGTCGGGGCACTGCGTGTAGCAGTACATGCATGGGACCTTCTGAAGGAGGTCGCCATTATCTTCATTACCTCCACCACAGTTTGGGCCCAGGTAAATAACAGGAAGGGAACACAGCCCCACTTATCAACAGAAAATTGGATTAAAGATTTACTGAGCATTTCCCCGCCTGTCAGAACGAGACCCAGTTTCCCCTTCAGTCAGTCTCTCCCATCAGGAAGATTTCATAAGCCTCTTATGCTTCTCCATAAGAGGGCAGACAGACTGAAAATGACAATCACAGAAAAGTAAGCAATCTGATCATGTGGACCACAGCCTTGTCTAACTCAGTGTAACTATGACCCATGCAGGGTAGGGCCACCCAAGACAGACAGGTCATGGTGGAGAGTTCTGACAGAATGTGGTCCACTGGAGAAGGGAATGGCAAACCACTTCAGTATTCTTGCCTTGAGAACCCCATGAACAGTATGAAAAGGCAAAAAGATAGGACACTGAAAGATGAACTCCCCAGGTCGGTAGGTGCCCAATATGCTACTGGAGATCAGTGGAGAAATAACTCCAGAAAGAATGAAGAGATGGAGCCAAAGCAAAAACAACACCTAGTTGTGCATGTGATTGGTGATAGAAGTAAAGTCCGATGCTGTAAAGAACAATACCGCATAGGTACCTGGAATGTTAGGTCTATGAATCAAGGCAAATCGGAAGTGGTCAAACAGGAGATGGCAAGAGTGAACATTGACATTTTAGGAATCAGTGAACTAAAATTGACTGGAATGGGTGAATTTAACTCCAATGACCATTATATCTACTACTGTGGCCAAGAATCCCTTAGAAGAAATGGAGTAGCCATCACAGTCAATAAAAGAGTCTGAAATGCAGTACTTGGATGCAATCTCAAAAATGACAGAATGACCTCTGTTTGTTTCCAAGGCAAACCATTTGCTATCACAGTAATCCAAGTCTATGCCCCAACCAGTCATGCTGAAGAAGCTGAAGTTGAATGGTTCTATGAAGAACTACAAGACCTTCTAGAACTAACACCCTAAAAGATGTCCTTTTCATTATAGGGGACTGGGATGCAAAAGTAGGAAGTCAAGAAATACCTGCAGTAACAGGCAAATTTGGCCTTGGAGTACAGAATGAAGCAGGGCAAAGGCTAACAGAGTTCTGCCAAGAGAACGCACTGGTCATAGCAAACACCCTCTTCCAACAACACAAGAGAAGACTCTACACATGGACATAACCAGATGGTCACCTCAATTTCAGAATTGATTATATTCTTTGTAGCCAAAGATGGAGAAGCTCTATACAGTCAGCCAAAACAAGATTGGGAGCTGACTGTGGCTCAAATCATGAACTCCTTATTGCCAAATTCAGACATAAGTTGAAAAAATTAGAGAAAACCAGTAGACCATTCAGGTATGACCTAAATAAAATCCCTTACAATTATACAGTGGAAGTGAGAAATAGATTCAAGGGACTAGCTCTGAAAGACAGAGTGCCTGAAGAACTATGAACAGAGGTTTGTGACATTGCACAGGAGGCAGGGATCAAGACCTTACCCAAGTAAAAGAAATATAAAAAAGCAAAATGGCTGTCTGAGGAGGGCTTACAAATAGTTGAGGAAAGAAGAGAAGCAAAAGGCAACGGAGAAAAGGAAAGATATACCCATTTGAAAGCAGAATTCCAAAGAATAGCAAGGAGAAATAAGAAAGCCTTCCTCAGGGATCAATGCAAAGAAATGGAGGAAACCAATAGAATGGAAAAGACTAGAGATCTCTTCAAGAAAATTGGAAGATACCAAGGGAACATTTCATGCAAAGATGGGCACAATAAAGGACAGAAAAGGTATGGACCTACCAGAAGCAGAAGACATTAAGAAGAGGTAGCAAGAATACATGGAAGAATTATACAAAAAAGATCTTCACAACCCAGATAATCACGATGGTGTGATCTCTCACCTAGAGCCAGACATCCTGGAATGCAAAGTCAAGTGGGCCTTAAGAAGCATCACTATGAACAAAGCTAGTGGAGGTGATGGAATTCCAGTTGAGCTATTTCAAACCCTAAAAGATGATGCCATGAAAGTGCTGCACTCAATATACCAGCAAATTTGGACTACTCCGCAGTGGCCACAGGACTGGAAAAGGTCAGTTTTCATTCCAATCCCAAAGAAAGGCAATCCCAAAGAATGTCAAACTACCGCACAATTGCAATCATGTCACCCACTTGCAAAGTAATGCTCAAAATTCTCCAAGCCAGGCTTCAACAATACATGAACTGTGAACTTCCAGGTGTTCAAGTTGGATTTAGAAAAGGCAGAGGAACCAGAGATCAAATTGCTAACATTCATTGGATCATCAAAAAAGCAAGAGAGTTCCAGAAAAACGTCTACTCTGCTTTATTGACTATGCCAAAGCCTTTGACTGTGTGGATCACAATAAACTGTAGAACATTCTTAAAGAGATGAGGATACTGGACCACTGGATCTGACTCCTGAGAAATCTCTGTGCTGGTCAAGAAGCAACAGTTAGAACTGGACAGGGACCAACAGACTGGTTCCAAATTGGGAAAGGAGTACGTCAAGGCTGTATATTGTCACCCTGCTTATTTAACATATATGCAGAGTACATCATGTGAAATGCCAGGCTGGATGAAGCACAAGCTGGAATCAAGATTGCCAGGAGAAATATCAATAACCTCAGATATGCAGATGACACCACCCTTATGGCAGAAAGTGAAGAAAAACTAAAGAGCCTCTGGATGAAAGTGAAAGAGGAGAGTGAAAAAGTTGGCTTAAAACTCAACATTCAGAAAACTAAGATCATGGCATCGGGTCCCATCACTTCATGGCAAATAGATGGGGAAACAATGGACACAATGAGAGACTTTATTTTGGGGGGGCTCCAAAATCACTGCAGATGGTGACTGCAGTCATAAAATTAAAAGACGCTTGCTGCTTGGAAGAAAAGTTATAATCATCCTACACAGCATATTAAAAAGCAGAGACATTACTTTGCCAAGAAAGGTCCATCTAGTCAAAGCTATGGTTTTCCAGTTGTCATGTATGGATGTGAGAGTTGGACTATAAAGAAAGCTGAACACTGAAGAATTGATGCTTTTGAACTGTGGTGTTGGAGAAGACTCCTGAGAGTCCCTTGGACTGAGGAGATCCAACAAGTCCATCCTAAAGGAAATCAGTCCTGGGTGTTCTTTGGAAGGACTGATGTTGAAGCTGAAACTCCAATACTTTGACCACCTGATGCAAAGTACTTACTCATTTGAAAAGACCCTGATACTGGGAAAGACTGAAGGCAGGAGGAGAAGGGGACGACAGAGGATGAGATGGTTGGATAACATCACCAACTCAATGGACATGAGCTTGAGTAAACTCCGGAAGTTGATGATGGACAGGGAGGCCTGGCGTGCTGCAGTTCATGGAGTCACAAAGAGTGGGACATGACTGAGGGACTGAACTGAACTGATTATCCAACTTTGTAAACTGAAATATGGCCAATTGCAAGAGAATATCCCAATATTCTCTTCCTAGATTTGTCCATTTGGTGATGGGAAGGGAAGTCTGGCATGGTGCAGTCCATGGGGTCTCCAAGAGTCTGACCTGACTGAGCAACTGAACTGAACAGAAGTGAGCCCTGAAATTCAAATTATTTGGGATTCAGCTTTAATATTTGAAAACTGGGGGAGAGAGGAGGGGTGTCCATGAAAGAAGGCAGATTAAAGCACGAGATCTCATTCAGGCTGCGGCAGGACCTTTTCAGCTCTACAAACCCTAATGAAATAATGAGTGTGGTCTTCCCTCCAGCGCTGGGAAGAGGACACACATTGACAGCTGAGATTTATTAACACTGAAGGAATCGGCTCAGACTGTCATTACCCAAGATATCCACAGGGTGGCAGTAACACTGAGTTAAAAGTAAATTCACAGTTGAATTCTAAGAAATGCTTCTTCAAAGACTAGTGTTTACATATTTCTCTTCCCCCGCCTTTATGATGTCACCAAGGCCAGAGAAGCTGGGAGAACAAAGGCAGTACAAACAGCAGAACAGTGACTACGACTCCCACAAGGGAACTGACTAGGAGCTACTACCTTTGCAATCCTCCAAGTCCTGCGAAGGAAAGTTTTGCCATCCTTGTCCTCATTTTACATAAGAAACTAGCAAGAGAGAAATGAATTATCTAAAGTAGCAGAGATAGTAAGTGATCCAGCCAGAATTCAGAATTTTGTGTCTCTGGTCAAAGTCCAGGGTCCCTTCACACACTTGCACGGAGAACTGAAGAAAGCCATTTTGATTGACAAAGGGACCTTCCTTCCTAACCACCCTTCATTGATACAGAAATGAGATGTGGGATCTTTTGTTTATAACAAAGGGGCTCTTAAAAGATTTGATTCCAAAAAAAAAAAAAAAAAAAAGATTTGATTCCGTTTTAGCACAGTTCAGTTCAGTCACTCAGTCGTGTCCAATGACTCTTTGCGACCCCATGGACGGCAGCACGCCAAGCCTCCCTGTCCATCACCAACTCCCGGAGCTTGCTCAAACTCACGTCGATTGAGTCGGTGATGCCATCCAACCATCTCATTCTCTGTGGTACCCTTCTCCTCCTGCCTTCAATCTTCCCAGCATCAGAGTCTTCTCCAATGAGTCGGTTCTTCACATAAGATGGCCAACATATTGGAGATTCAGCTTCAGCATCAGTCCTTACAATGAATATTCAGGACTGATTTCCTTTAGGATTGATTTGTTTTAGCACAAGACAGTAGAAATAAATTTCCCAAACACTGTTAAATAGTATATTGATCGCTATACCCATTTAAACTTTTATGTTTGAGTCACTCATATTTCTTTCCTGCCACTTTGATGGAGCAGGAACATTTTTGTCATTGCTGTAAACTTAATCAAGGTACCTTGAGTTAGAAGTAAAAGAATTTCATTCAAACTTGACTGAAGGGGTGGGGGAGGGGGGAGGTTGATTTTTCAGCAGAACAAAGGTGTATTTCAAAGAATCCAAAGATGATTTTTTTCCATTGTTCAATCGGTCAGTGGTGTCTGATTTCTTGCAACCCCATGGACTGCAGCACACCAGGCTTCTCTGTCCTGTCACTACATCCCAGAGTTTGCTCAAACTCATGTCCATTGAGTTGATGATGCCATCCAACTGTCTCATCCTCTGTCTCCCTCTTCTCTTCTTGCCCTCAATCTTTCCCAGCATCAGAGAAGATTTTGTTTGTTTTGTTTTTTTCTGTTTTGTGTGTGTGTGTGTGTGTGTGTTTTTCTTTTTTCTTTTTTAGGTGATACAGAAGGTTAAAGTCAAGAACCAGAAAACCGGGGGGAGGAGCCAAGATGGTGGAGGAATAGGACGGGAAGACCACTTTCTCCCCTACAAATTCATCAAAAGAATAACTGACCGCAGAGCAAACTCCACAAAACAACTTCTGATCACTAGCTGAGGTCATCAGGTGCCCAGAAAAGCAACCCATTGTCTTTGAAAGGAGGTAGGACAAAATATAAAAGATAAAAAGAGAGACAAAAGAGCTAAGGATGGAGATCTGTCCCGGGAAGGGAGTCTTAATAGAGGAAGTTTCCAAACACCAGGAAACCCTCGCACTGGCGGGTCTGGGGGAAGTTTTTGAATCTCGGAGGGCAATCTGACTGGGAGGGGAAGAATAAATAAAACCCACGGATTATGTGCCTAAAAGCAACTCCCAGCAGAAAAGTACCCCAGACACCCGCATCCGCCACCAGCAAGTGGGGACAGAATGGAGAGGAGCGGGCAGCATTGCTAAGGGTAAGGACCGGGCCTGAGTGCCCTGAGGGCAATCGGAGTGAGCTTTTGTGAGTTACCAACTTAAACTGTGGGACAGCAAAAGAGAGAGAGAAAATGAACCATCCCAGACACACTGCCAGCCGTTCGCAGAACAAAGGGACCGAGCAAGTCCGGAGAAGAGCTCGAAAGCTTCGGACCGGCCCAGTCCCGCTGGAGGCTGGAGGCAGGGGGGAGGGGAAAGAGGCAGGCTCGGCCCCAAGGACCGCATCCCCTACCGCACTGCAAACAGGCCTCCATTTTCTAATCAAAGACCTCCTGAGATTCTGGATGGTCGACATCCACCGGGAGGGTCGTGGCAAGACACAGGGCGCAGGCACCCGACTGGCACGGGCAGAAACTGAGACTGGGACCACGGAGGGGAGAAGGCGCACCACACCCGGGGAGAGTGCGTCCGTCAAGCTCCTGGCTGCCTGAGCCGCTCTGACGGGGAAGGCACAAAAAGCAGGCGCAGCTTTTTGTTCCGGGCCTTTGTGGAACACCCGAGGGCTGGAACCACGCGCAGTGCAGGGCACGCTCCATATAGAACAGCCGGGAGCCTGAGCAGCATAGATGGGAAAGCAGCACCAGCCCCTCCCCGCAGCGCGACAGAACTAGCAACCTGAATAAGAGTCCACCTCCGCCCGCCTGTGTCAGGGCGGAAATTAGACACTGAAGAGACTGGCAAACAGAAGCCAAATAAGCAAAGGGAACCGCATCAGAAGGGACGGGTGCAACATTTTAAAATCCCTGTAGATAACACCAACTACACCGGAAGGGGCCTATAGATATCGAGAAGTGTAAGCTGGAATGAGGAGCTATCTGAAACTGAACCGAACCCACACTGACCGCAACAGCTCCAGAGAAATTCCTAGATATATTTTTACTTTTTTTTTTTAAGTAAGAAAAAAAAAATTTTTTTTCTTTTTTTCTTTTTTATTTTCATTTAAAATTCCCTATTACTCCCCCATTACTCCTTAACTTTCATTTTCATAGATTTTTATGATTATTTTAATTAAGAAAATTTTTTTTTCTTGTTTTTTTCTTTTTTTTTCCTTTTTCTCTTCTATTTTCTACTTTTTTTTTTCTTATTTCCTTTTAAAGTCTGCTATTACTCCTCTACTACTCCTTAATTTTCATTTTCATTACACTATAACCTTACAAAAAAAAAAGAGAGAGAGAGAGAGAGAAGCCCTATTTTTAAACCGAACTTCATATATATTTCCAAATTTTTTGTGTGTGTTTTGGTTTTGTTTGTAATATAGTATTTTTAAGAGTCTAACCTCTACTGTAGACTTTTAATCTTTGTTTTTCAGTATATGATATAAATTGTGGACATTTAAGAATCTAATATTCAGTTCCCATTTTTATTCAGGAGTGTGTTGATTGCTCTCTCCCACTTTTGACTCTCCATTTTCTACCTCAGAACACCTCTATTTCCTCCCTTCCCCTTCTCTTCCCAATCCAATTCTGTGAATCTCTGTGGGTGTCTGGGCTAAGGAGAACACTCTGGGAACAGACAACTGCGTAGATCTATCTCTCTCCTCTTGAGTCCCCCTTTTTCTCCTCCTGCTCATCTCTATCTCCCTCCTCCCTCTCCTCTTCTTCATGTAACTCTGTGAACCTCTCTGGGTGTCCCTCACGGGGGAGAATCTTTTCGCCATTAACCTAAAAGTTTTATCATCAGTGCTGTATAGTTGGAGAAGTCCTGAGACTACTGGAAGAATAAAACTGAAATCCAGAGGCAGGAGACTTAAGCCCAAAACCTAAGAACACCAGAAAACTCCTGATTACATGGAGCTTTAAGTAATAAGAGACCGCCCAAATGCCTCCATACCTACACTGAAACCAACCACCACCCAAGAGCCAACAAGTTTTAGAGCAAGACATACCACGCAAATTCTCCAGCAACGCAGGAACATAGCCCTGAGCATCAACATACAGGCTGCCCAAGGTCATACTTAACACATAGACCCATCTCAAAACTCATTACTGGGCACTCCATTGCACTCCAGACAGAAGAAATCAAGTTCCATGCACCAGAACACCAATGCAAGCTTCCCTAACCAGGAAACCTTGACTAGCCAATAGTCCAACCCCACCCACTGGGTGAAACCTCCACAATAAAAAGGAACCACAGACCTCCAGAATACAGAAAGCCCACTCCAGGCACAGCAATCTAAACAAGATGAAAGGCAGAGAAATACCCAACAGGTAAAGGAACATGAAAAATGCCCACCAAGTCAAACAAAAGAGGAGGAGATAGGGAATCTACCTGAAAAAGAATTTAGAATAATGATAATAAAAATGATCCAATATCTTGAAAACAAAATGGAGTTACAGATAAATAGCCTGGAGACCAAGATTGAGAAGATGCAAGAAATGTTTAATAAAGACCTAGAAGAAATAAAAAGAGTCAATTAAAAATGAATAATGCAATAAATGAGATCAAAAACACTCTGGAGGGAACCAAGAGTAGAATAACGGAGACAGAAGATAGGATAAGTGAGGAAGAAGATAAAATGGTGGAAATAAATGAAGCAAAGAGGAAAAAAGAAAAAAGAATCAAAAGAAATGAGGACAACCTTAGGGACCTCTGGGACAATGTGAAACGCCCCAACATTTGAATCATAGGAGTCCCAGAAGAAGAAGACAAAAAGAAAGGCCATGAGAAAATACTCGAGCAGATAATAGCTGAAAACTTCCCTAAAATGGGGAAGGAAATAGTTACACAGGTCCAAGAAACCCAGAGAGTCCCAAACAGGATAAACCCAAGGCAAAACACCCCAAGACACATATTAATCAAATTAACAAAGATCAAACACAAAGAACAAATATTAAAAGCAGCAAGGGACAAACAACAAATAACACACAAGGGGATTCCCATAAGGATAACAGCTGATCTATCAATAGAAACCCTTCAGGCCAGAAGGGAATGGCAGGACATATTTCAAGTAATGAAAGAGAATAACCTACAACCTAGATTACTGTACCCAGCAAGGATCTCATTCAGATATGAAGGAGAACTCAAAAGCTTTACAGACAAGCAAAAGCTGAGAGAATTCAGCACCACAAAACCAGCTCTTCAACAAATGCTAAAGGATCTTCTCTAGACAGGAAACACAGAAATGTTGTATAAAGGTGAACCCAAAACAACAAAGTGAATGGCAATGGGACCATACCTATCAATAATTACCTTAAATGCAAATGGGTTGAATGCCCCAACCAAAACACAAAGATTGGCTGAATGGATACAAAAATAAGACCCCAGTATATGCTGTCTACAAGAGACCCACCTCAAACCAAGGGACACATACAGACTAAAAGTGAAGGGCTGGAAAAAAATATTTCACGCAAATGGAGACCAAAAGAAAGCAGGAGTCGCAATACTCATATCAGATAAAATAGACTTTCAAATAAAGGATGTGAAAAGAGACAAAGAAGGACACTAGATAATGATCAAAGGATCAATCCAAGAAGAAGATATAATAATTATAAATATATATGCACCCAACATAGGAGCATCACAATATGTAAGGCAAATGCTAACGAGTATGAAAGAGGAAATTAATAGTAATACAATAATAGCGGGAGATTTTAATACCCCACTCACAACTATCGATAGATCAACTAAACAGAAAATTAACAAGGAAACACAAACCTTAAATGACACAATGGACCAGGTAGACCTAATTGATATCTATAGGAGGTTTCACCCCAAAACAATCAACTTCACCTTTTTCTCAAGTGCACACGGAACCTTCTCCAGAATAGATCACATCCTGGGCCATAAATCTAGTCTTGGAAAATTCAAAAAAACTGAAATCATTCCAGTCATCTTTTCTGACCACAGTGCAGTAACATTAGATCTCAATTACAGGAAAAAAAATTATTAAAACTTCAAACATATGGAGGCTAAATAACACGCTTCTGAATAACCAACAAATCATAGATGAAATCAAAAAAGAAATCAAAATATGCATAGAAATGAATGAAAATGAAAACACAACAACCCAAAACCTATGGGATACTGTAAAAGCAGTGCTAAGGGGAAGGTTCATAGCATTACAGGCTTACATCAAGAAACAAGAAAAAAGCCAAATAAATAACCTAACTCTACACCTAAAGCAACTAGAGAAGGAAGAAATGAAGAACCCCAGGGTTAGTAGAAGGAAAGAAATCTTAAAAGTTAGGGCAGAAATAAATGCAAAAGAAACTAAAGAGACCACAGCAAAAATCAACAAAGCTAAAAGCTGGTTTTTTGAAAAAATAAACAAAATTGACCAACCATTAGCAAGACTCATTAAGAAACAAAGAGAGAAGAACCAAATTAACAAAATTAGAAATGAAAATGGAGAGATCACAACAGACAACACTGAAATGCAAAGGATCATAAGAGACTACTACCAGCAGCTCTATGCCAATAAAATGGACAACTTGGAAGAAATGGACAAGTTCTTAGAGAACTATAACTTTCCAAAACTGAGCCAGGAAGAAATAGAAGATCTTAACAGACCCATTACAAGCAAGGAAATCGAAACTGTAATCAGAAATCTTCCAGCAAACAAAAGTCCAGGACCAGATGGCTTCACAGCTGAATTTTACCAAAAATTTAGAGAAGAGCTAACACCTATCTTACTCAAACTCTTCCAGAAAATTGCAGAAGAAGGCAAACTTCCAAACTCATTCTATGAGGCCACCATCACCCTAATTCCAAAACCAGACAAAGATGCCACAAAAAAAGAAAACTACAGGCCAATATCACTGATGAACATGGATGCAAAAATCCTTAACAAAATTCTAGCAAACAGAATCCAACAACATATTAAAAAAATCATACACCATGACCAAGTGGGCTTTATCCCAGGAATGCAAGGAAATCAATCTGCAAATCAATCAATGTAATACACCACATTAACAAATTGAAAGATAAAAACCATATGATTATCTCAATAGATGCAGAGAAAGCCTTTGACAAAATTCAACATCCATTTATGATTAAAACTCTCCAGAAAGCTGGAATAGAAGGAACATACCTCAACGTAATAAAAGCTATATATGACAAACCCACAGCAAGCATTACTCTCAATGGTGAAAAATTGAAAGTATTTCCCCTAAAATCAGGAACAAGACAAGGGTGCCCACTCTCACCACTACTATTCAACATAGTTTTGGAAGTTTTGGCCACAGCAATCAGAGCAGAAATAGAAATGAAAGGAATCCAGATAGGAAAAGAAGAAGTGAAACTCTCTCTGTTTGCAGATGACATGATCCTCTACATAGAAAATCCTAAAGACTCTTCCAGAAAATTACTAGAGCTAATCAACGAATATAGTAAAGTTGTAGGATATAAAATTAACACACAGAAATCCCTTGCATTCCTATACACTAACAATGAGAACACAGAAAGAGAAATTAAGGAAACAATGCCATTCACCATTGCAACAAAAAGAATAAAATACCTAGGAGTATATCTACCTAAAGAAACAAAAGACCTATACATAGAAAACTATAAAACACTGATGAAAGAAATCAAAGAGGACACAAACAGATGGAGAAACATACCGTGTTCATGGATTGGAAGAATCAATATTGTCAAAATGGCTATACTACCCAAAGCAATCTATAGATTCAATGCAATCCCTATCAAGCTACCAACGGTATTTTTCACAGAACTAGAACAAATAATTTCACAATTTGTATGGAAATACAAAAATCCTCGAATAGTCAAAGTAATCTTGAGAAAGAAGAAAGGAACTGGACGAATCAACCTGCCTGACTTCAGACTATACTACAAAGCCACAGTCATCAAGACAGTATGGTACTGGCACAAAGACAGAAATATAGATCAATGGAACAGAATAGAAAACCCAGAGATAAATCCACGAACCTATGGACACCTTATCTTCGACAAAGGAGGCAAGAATATACAATGGAAAAAAGACAACCTCTTTAACAAGTGGTGCTGGGAAAACTGGTCAACCACTTGTAAAAGAATGAAACTAGAACACTTTCTAACACCATACACAAAAATAAACTCAAAATGGATTAAAGATCTAAATGCAAGACCAGAAACTATAAAACTCCTAGAGGAGAACATAGACAAAACACTCTCTGACATAAATCACAGCAGGATCCTCTATGACCCACCTCCCAGAATATTGGAAACAAAAGCATAAATAAACAAATGGGACCTAATGAAACTTAAAAGCTTTTGCACAACAAATGAAACTATAAGCAAGGTGAAAAGACAGCCCTCAGATTGGGAGAAAATAATAGCAAATGAAGCAACAGACAAAGGATTAATCTCAAAAATATACAAGCAACTCCTCCAGCTTAACTCCAGAAAAATAAATGACCCAATCAAAAAATGGGCCAAAGAACTAAACAGACATTTCTCCAAGGAAGACATACAGATTGCTAACAAACACATGAAAAGATGCTCAACATCACTCATTATCAGAGAAATGCAAATCAAAACCACAATGAGGTACCATTACATGCCAGTCAGGATGGCTGCTATCCAAAAGTCTACAAGCAATAAATGCTGGAGAGGGTGTGGAGAAAAGGGAACCCTCTTACACTGTTGGTCGGAATGCAAACTAGTACAGCCAGTATGGAGAACAGTGTGGAAATTCCTTAAAAAAAACTGGAAATAGAACTGCCATACAACCCAGAAATCCCACTTCTGGGCATACACACTGAGGAAACCAGATCTGAAAGAGACACGTGCTCCCCAACGTTCATCGCAGCACTGTTTATAATAGCCGGGACATGGAAGCAACCTAGATGCCCATCAGCAGACAAATGGATGAGGAAGCTGTGGTACATATACACCATGGAATATTACTCAACCGTGTAAAAAGAATTCATTTGAATCAGTTCTAATGAGATGGATGAAACTGGAGCCCATTATACAGAGTGAAGTAAGCCAGAAAGATAAAGAACATTACAGCATACTAACACATATATATGGAATTTAGAAAGATGGTAAGGATAACCCTATATGCAAAACAGAAAAAGAGACACAGATGTACAGAACAGACTTTTGGACTCTGTGAGAGAAGGCGAGGGTGGGATGTTTCAAAAGAACAGCATGTATTTTATCTATAGTGAAACAGATCACCAGCCCAAGTGGGACGCATGAGACAAGTGCTCAGGCCTGGTGCAATGGGAAGACCCAGAGGAATCGGGTGGAGAGGGAGGTGGGAGGGGGGATCGAGATGAGGAATACATGTAACTCCATGGCTGATTCATGTCAATGTATGACAAAACCCACTGAAATGTTGTGAAGTAATTAGCCTCCAACTAATAAAAATAAATGAAAAAAAAAAAAAAACAAAAGAACCAGAAAACCATTTGGGGACTTCCCTGGCAGTCCGGTAATTAAGACTTTGACTTCCAATGCAGGGGTGGAGGTTCAATCCCTGGTTGGGGCCCTAAGATCCCACATACCCTGCTGCTCAAAATGAAACAGAAGCAGTATTGTAACAAATTCAGCAAAGACTTTAAAATAAATCATTTTTAAAAAATGAAAGAAAAAGAAATTCATTAGGAATTATGGCAATCACTCTCATACTCATTCTCTTTCTCTTTACTTTCCCTGGCCCATGGTTTTCTTGGCATGTCTGGGCTACTGCCTCTTTTTAAATTCATTTATTTTAATTGGAGGATATTTACAATATTGTGATGATTTTTGCCATACATCAAGATGAATCAGCCATGGGTGTACATGTGTCCCGCCCATCCTGAACCCCCTGCCCACCTGCCTCTGCATCCTATCTCACTGAGTTGTCCCAGAGCACTGGCTTTGGTTGCCCAGCTTCGTGTACTGAACTTGCACTGGCCATCTATTTTTTATGTAATGTACATGTTTCAATGCTATTCTCTCAAATCATCCCACCCTCTCCTTCTCCCACTGAATCCAAAAGTCTATTCTTTACATCTGTGTCTCCTTTGCTGCCCTACATATAGGATCATGATTACCGTCTTTCTAAATTCCATATGTATGTGTTAATATACAGTATTTGTCTTTCTCTTTCTGACTTACTTCACTCTGCATAACTGGCTTTCCCTTCTTATCTAGATCCCACAGCTCCTGCATTCACACACCCTCAGCTCCAGTGGCTAGCAGAGACTGGCTCACATCTTTCAGTTCAGATTCCTAACCTCTGAGAAAAAGAATCCAACTTGGTGGGACTATGGCTATGGCGTAACTAAGTACAAATAAGGGTGATGATTATCTAAGAAGGATGCTCTGAGCCAAGCAGCTATCCTAGAAAATGCATGTCATCACTGACTAAATAACTTTCTGGGGAATCTGAAAGAATATCAGGATGAAATTCTAAACCATTTGGCATTTTCACACACTTCCCTCTATGTAGATGGTGATAACTATCAAACCATAATTTGGGACATAGATTTCGATAACTTTTCAAAATACTTAAAGATCAAAGTTAGAAAATTCTGAATTTAAACTTACAATATCTGTACCTCAACCTGCCCATTTCAAGAATGGATTGTAAAAATTAAAATGTACTTTGACCATAGATCAAATAGCAATACCTTTAAAATGGCAAAAGTTTCATTTAAATTTGACATACAGAAAGATGTCTGAATAAAGTTGGCATTACTGACTAAAGCTGGAGTCATTTACAACAAACACATCTTTCCTGGAAAATGATGTTTAACT
The DNA here is from genome assembly GCF_023699985.2 of Odocoileus virginianus. NCBI lineage: Eukaryota > Metazoa > Chordata > Mammalia > Artiodactyla > Cervidae > Odocoileus > Odocoileus virginianus. The sequence goes on along the minus strand of NC_069696.1, from coordinate 16,795,878 downwards.
AATAAGATGGATCTAACAAGGATATTTAATACCTTGATTAGAACCAAGTTAGTGAAAAAATTTTAAGTCACACTTAGGTTGTTAACAACCAACACTTATTCTATTTAGTAAAAGGAAAAGGTACCAATTCATTACAAATGTGCAGTACTATCAAAAGCTAAGTTAAATGCTGTTTATACTCTATATCAATGATTTTCAAACTCTAACGCACTTCCAAATTGGCTGGATTTCTTGTTAAAACAAGAAAGGCTGTCTGCACCTTCTTCCCCAGTTTCTGACTGTTTAGGTTGGTCTAGGGTCTATACTTTGTAATTTGCATTTCTAAAAGTTCCCAGGTGATGGTGATGCTGCTGGTTTAGGGGTTACTCTTTGAAACCTCCTGCTCTAAACTCAGGAGTGAAGAACCACTTCTTCTCCTTTCCTTTCTCCCTTCTTTTCTTTTCCTTGCCTTCCTTCCTTTCTTTCTCACGTGTTTTTTGGTGTATGTGAACACATGTAAGTCCTCCTCCCTGAGCAGATTTCACCCATCCAGTCCTGATGTGTGTCTGTGTGTGTGCTCAGTGGTGTCTGACCCTCTGTCTGACTTACTTCATTTAGTATGATAACCTCTGGGTCCAACCATGTTGCTGCACATGGCATTATTTCACTCTTTTTTTATGGCTGAGTAGTATTTCATTGTGTATATACACCACATCTTTTTTTATGGGCTAATTCATCTGGCGACTTTTTAAAAAAAAATCAAAACCTTGTTGGCAGACCTAATTAGGGAAAACTAAGATATGGGGAAATTTTTTTTTCATAACCTAGTCTCCAATTTTTCCCCACATTGTTTGAATAATTTTTTAGCCCTTCTGCTATTAGATTCTCCTCCTGGGGTAGGGGTGGGAATCTGACCCTGAACTTTTATATCACCGTTGCTCATCTTCTCTGACTCTGCTTTATAAAGGAGCCTGTTTTGTAGTATAAGGTAGTCTGTGTTGTGTTGTCAATGATTTAAATGATAACAACCCTCCTTTGCTGTTTGAGCATTTGCCTTTGAATTGCTATTTTGATTTTTTTTTTTTTTGTTTCACTCTTCATTTGATTCTGCTTAGGCACCTGTAAATTGCTCCAGGAATTATGTCCCCAAATAACAGTAACTTGTACCTTTACTGGGCTTCCCAGGTAGCTCAGCTGGTAAAGAACTCATCTGCAATGCAGGAGACCCCAGTTTAATTCCTGGGTCAAGAAGTTCCCCTGGAGAAGGGATAGCTACCCACTCCTGTATTCTTGGGCTTCCCTGGTAGCTCAAATGGTAAAGAATCTGCCTGAAATGCAGGAGACCTGGGTTCCATCCCTGGGTTGGGAAGATCTCCTGGAGAAGGAAATGGCTACCTATTCCAGTATTCTAGCCTGGAGAATTCCCCATGGACAGAGGAGCCTGGCAGACTACAGTCCATGACGTCACAAAGAGTCAGACATGACTGAGCGACTAAGTTACACACATACCTTGACTGTCACGATGTTCACAAGTAATATCGCATAAAGCTCTTTATTGCTTCTGGAAGGTAGATCTTTAGAACACCCTGAACTCTACCCTTGATATTCAGAGACTGCTGTGCTGTGTGGATCGGAGATGCCCTGTCATTACTAAGTTTTATGAGGTTCTCCTAAGTTATTGAAGTCTTGTCACACTCTTTTCCAAGCTACTCTTGTAACAATACTGAGAAATGGGCCAGCGCTGTCATGAAGTTTACCAGATTGGAAGAAGAGACTTCCATTTACAGGTTATTTTCTGATGGATTGACAATCAACAACAAAGTCTTTTTTATAAGTAGATTTTAGAATCTCTTTTGCCTTTTGGTCAAGAGCATTGTAACTGGCCAGAACACATTAATAAAATAAATTTTTTTAGTGCTCTTGGAATTTAGTTAAATTGCCACACAGATCACAACTCAGACACATAGTAAGATGGGCAAGTGACACAATATGTCAAATGAACCATGTATTATTGTTTATATTTATCTGTAATGTGTTGCAGATTTTCATTTGGGTGCTTGGACATGGTAAGATACTCACATCATACTCCTCTCTTCATCACTCTCATTTTGACCCCTTCCCCACCCTGCCCTGTGACCATAATAATCACAATCAGTTACAAAGATGCCATAAGTTCTGCTTCTACACCTTCTCTTCCTTGGTGCACCCCTGAGGACTACTCCAAGTTCTCCTTTGTGGTGCCTAGCTCTGTGGTTTTTCCATAGCAGTTAATAGATGAGGAAATTTTAAATTATTTTAAACATATTTGATTTGCAATGACAGAAAAATATATGTGAGTATGTGGTATACATATACAAACATTGAAAATGTATATTAAAAATCAGAAAGGATAAAAAGTATGTCTTAAAAATTATTTCAACTTTTTTTAGTAGATAACATTTCAAACATTCAGAAAGATTGCAACTGTAAGAAAAACACAAAACTGATCCACATACTTTCCCTCAGATTCACTTAATAACATTTTATCCCCATTTGTTTTATAGCTCTCTCTCTTTTTGCCTGAATTGTTTAAGGGTAAATTACATACATCATGGCTTTTTACCCCTAAACCTCTCAGTACGTATTTCCTAAGAATCATGACAATCTCTTAACATGACAATAACCACAGCACACTTATCAACTTCAGCATAAATTCATTTAAATTTTATAGTCATCCTCATCAATTCATTCAGTCTCATATTATTAATTCTTGTCCTGCTTGAATCCAGTTTTTCCATTACAGTTCTGGAAATTCTCACCCAATTCTGTGGCATGATCTTAAAGTACAAAAAAACCTTGTATTATAAAGTTCTTGTCTGAATCTTTTCCATGATTCTCTCTGAAGATGAAGCATTTTTGCAAAAGCATCAGTATAAAACAATAACTGTCTTTAAATGACCAAAAGACTTCTAAAATGGCCAAGTTCAAGATCTGATAGGAGTTCATTTGGTAAGAAAATTCAGTTATTTTTGTGGCATACAAATAATTTAAGACAATAATTAGACAATGAGGGTACGGATATATTCCTCTGAACTTCAATTTCTGGAATACTTACCTATATCAGTAACTTATATCCATATACATATAACCTAAGATTTATTATCCCTTCTTATTTGACAATGTTTCCCATGTGATTTAACATGCCAAATCCAAATAAACCTAGTTAGTTTAGCATTTTCTTTACAGAGTGAGAGACAAACCTTTCGAGAATTCCCAGGGGCCCTCTGGGAAATCTCAAAGTTAGTTTGAGGTCAAAAAAACTCCATTTAGATTTGATTTGGGAAGTCGTTTAAAAAAATGACAGAAGATTTGAACATTCAATTAAATAGGATCACAGGTCATGAAATAATGCTTAATTATCTATTTAGTGAAAGTGACAATGGAAGATATTAAAGGCAAATATGGAAGGTTACATAGCTGTGAACAAAATTTAGCTTTTTTAGTATTGAGAAGACTCATTTTCTAAGGTAATCAAAGATCTAATAAAGACAACAAGAATCACAGGAAATTATTTTGTTAAAACACAGAATCTTTGCTTTCCAGGCTGAGTACCCAAAAGGCAACAAAACAAAAATAAAAAACTTTCAACATCTTTTAATCAGAGAAAATAGTCTACCAATAAAACTGCCTTTTAAACAGAAAACACTTTGGTTGCTCAGTCGTGTCTGACTCTGTGACCCCTTGGGCTATAGCCTGCCAGGCTCCTCTGTCCATGAGATTTCCCAGGCAAGAATACTGGAGTGGGTTGTTTCACACCCTTTTCCAGGGGATCTTCCCTACCCAGGGATCAAACCCAGGTCTCCTGCATTGCAGGCAGATTCTTTACCATCTGAATCACCAGGAAGCCCAGAAACAAATACACATACAAATTTTGTACAGCGTACTTTTGATATTTTGACCAACAGTTTGGCCACCTTATGTGAAGAGCTGTCTCATTGGAAAAGACCCTAATGCTGGGAAAGATTGAAGGCAAAAGGAGAAGGGGGTGGTGAAGGATGAGATGGTTAGATAGCATCACCGACTCAATGGATGTGAATTTGAACAAACTCTAGAAGTTAGTGGAGGACAGAGAAGCCTGGTATGCTGCAGCCCATGGGGTCGCAAAGAGTCGGACATGATTTAGCAACTAAACAACAACAACTTTTGATATTAAGGCTCATTCTTTAAAAATATAATTCCAGTTATAGTCAGGTTTACCACACGTAAAATTCATTTCCAGGATTCCTTTTCTACAAACCTTCTATGAAGTTCTTTCTATCCATTTATGTTTTGTCCTATATTGTCCTTTCTTTTTCTCTAACGGCCGGTCATTCTACTTCTGAACAAAATTTCTTCCTTTTTCTCTTAAAAAAGTATGTTCTTCATAGCTTTCCTTACCCTTAAAACATTCTACTTTCCTAACCACTTTTTGTTCTTAATATTTTTATTCATTTATTTGGCTGCACCAAGTCTTAGCTGTGGCATGTGGGATCTCTAGTTGCAGCATGTGAACTCTTAGTTGAGGTATGTGGGTTCTAATTCCCTGACCAGGGATCAGACCTGGGCAGTCTGCATTGGAAGTGTGGAGTCTTAGCTCCTGGACCACCAGGGAAATACCTCCTGACTTACTTTTTATACACAGTTGTTTTCTTTCACTATTATTACTTCTAGTATTTTTAATTACATGTATCAATTAGCATTCTTAACCCTTAGAAGCCTTACTTTCTAGTGAAAACTGAAAGGTAAGCAATAATGGACTGGTTGTTACACCAGCATTCTATGCACTGGCAAACTTATAAATACTCTTAATAATTTCTAGAAGTGGAGTAGAGTCTTTTCGGTAAACTTTTCAGTGTGGCAGAAGATGTGTTTACTATAAGAATCTTTAATTCTTCTATAATAAGAATCCCAAAGTAGATAAACGTATATTCAATTTTTTAACATTCCAGTGTTTTATTTGGAAAGGATCTAGATCTTCAATGACTATCCATCATTTAACTTAACTCAGTGTAACTATGGGTTTCCCAGGTGGCTCAGTGGGGAAAGAACCTGCCTGCAAGGCAGGAGACACCAGAGATGTGGGTTTGATTCCTGGATTGGGACGATCCCCTGGAGGAGGGCACAGCTGCCCACTAGAGTATTCTTGCCTGGAGAATCCCATGGACAGAGGAGCCTGGCTGGCCACAGTCCCTGGGGTCACAAAGAGTCCGACATGAGTGAAGTGACTGAGCACAGGACAGAACAGCATATTATAACTATGAGGTTTCAGGCTAATAAAAATATTTCGGAAACTATCTTTAAGCAATTATGTTTAGATTACTCATTAAAATTTCACAAGACATCAAACAGCTAACCATCTTCTTATCTTTTTTGCTGACAAATTCTGGAATGGTGATAACATAAGCTTTTTGGACTTTAATAAACCTAAGTAGAATAAAAGTTCTACGTCTGCATTATGATGTTGACAGCTCTGAGTACATGTTTGCTTAAACTAAACAAACAAAACTTAAAATAGCTTTTATTTATTAAAGATTATCCCTTATCACTTGAACTTGAAAAACATTTGAGTTAGTTTCTATATGTCTGAGAGGACATACTTGATTTGTATAAACACTTTTCTTCAAGCTGATTAAATAGAGCTCCTTTACAAATTCATGTTGGCAAACCCTCTACAGGTAGAAATTTCATCTATCTATCTACATAAATATATATATATATATCTACATATATAACATACAGAAGGATACAAAGATCTTGCAGCTTTAATTTTTAAATTTTAACCACGAGACAGGTCCTTTTATTTTTTTTCCCCTGTATCAGGATCATCTCCCTGAAGTTTGCATTTCAAACAGATGGCTCTGAATTCCTAGAGAAGACAGGGTCAAAATTTACACCTCAAAGGCACAAAGAAAAGACTTTTTCTCCAAGAAAGAGTTTTGTTTCCAATGTCCTGATCCTTTACAGTATCTGCAAGCTTTCTGAGTTGAATGGGAAAGGTTTGGGGATTGTTTTTAAAAAAGGGGCGGGATTGGTTGGCTTTGAATTGTTTCTAGTATTGCATCTCTATTATTGTAAAACAAAATACAGTTGTTTCTAATTCCTCAAAGAATTGGGTTGCAACCTGAAAGGTATCAAGAGGCTGATTCAACCATTCAACTTATTTCTTTATATCTGGCAGAAGATTTCCAATAAAAATGGAAATCAAAAGAATCCTATGTTCTAGAGGTAGAGCTGTGTGTCTTTTGACTGTTTTACTAAATCCTTTCACAATAGCTTCAGGATGTTTTCTGTCCTTCTGAATACATTGTTCCATTTTAGCTTGGGAAAGAAAACCTTAAAAAGTTTCTATCAAGCTCTGAATATCAGTTTCCAATATCTGATCGTAAAGCTCATTTTATATTTCACATGATCTTTTCATTTTTGATGTCCAGTATTAGTAACACATAAAACATCTACCATGTTTTGTATCAGATAAAACAACACTGATGTAGATGCTGACAGACAATTCATCTTGTAAACAGATGATGCAAACTTACAGTATCAATAAGCACAGTACAGTACTATAGAAAAAAATTTAAAATTCTTTCAAATATCTTATTATCTGGTTTAGCCAGGACAAACAGTAAATATTTCTGGCTGTATTGAACTTCTTAACTTTTTTTTTTTTTCCTTTTAAACCAAGGGCATACTCATAAAGTGATTCACAACCAAAACCAATAAGCCTTTTATGGCCTAACCATGAATACAAGAGGTGTCCCCAAAGAAGGCTGGAAAGTTACCTCTTCCAAGATCCAGAACCACTCCCAAGGATAACCAAAAGAAAGCAAAGACTTAGACAATTCCCATGAGAGCAGGCAACAGTCAGTAGGATGCCACTGCAAGTGGGGTGCAATCCACATTTCTATCCAGCCATATTCTTGGGGCCCCAAGCCTTCTGGATGAACTGCCTACATACACAAGAACTGACCACCTACCTCCCTCTCTTTCTCTTGACCAAGCACTACAGACAGAGATTCAGAAAGCTGACTTTGGTAAAAACTCTTTCCCCTTGTCAGCTTCTGCCGGTTTCCCCAGGATCCCATCTGCAGGCTCCAGAGTGAGTAGTGTTCCCTCTGAATGACCAGAAAATGTAGGAGAAGAAAAATAATCGCCCCACCCCCTCACCACCCACCGCCCTTCTGGGTTCTTGGCTGAGAATCCCTATTCTCTAGAGCACCTCATAAACAGATAAGCTTATCTAGGTTTAAAGTTTTCCACTGTGGCTGCTATAATTCAAGATTATCTTTCGTAAGATTAACCTACTTGTTCAAACAAAGACAACTTCTGGGCCAGTAATTTTTATATGTAGAGCTAGCCGGAGGCCCAGATGGAGGAGTCCCAGATTCTCTGGACTTGAAGGAACCCCTTTTCTCTTCTTCTTCCTCTTGAGAAAAAAAACAATTTAAAAAAAAAATTAGTCTGAGACCTCACACTGGACTCAGTCTGGTTTAAAACAGACTCAGTTCAACCACGGACCCAGTTAGGTTTAAGAGGGATCCAAGCCAATTTCAGATGCAGACCAGCAAAAAGAAAAGAGTCTGAGAGCCCATAATGCAAAAGTTACAGAGTTCATGCATCTTGGATGGACCTGCCCACAACCACTCTCATGTTAATGGAGGTCACATTCAATTGACACCTCTTTTTCTGGACTTAAAACCCCTTTACTCCACCTTCTAGTGATCTAATTTCTGTGCCTATGAATCAAATAGCATTAGCTCTACGTGCTCAGAAAATGGGTTATTCTTTGTTACCAGGTGAGTTCTCTTCACTTACCGCGAAAGCAGGGAGTAGTGACTAACATGCAATGAGCTCAGCACGTACCCATGCCTGCTTACTGCCCTTTGCTCCTGACGGCTATTGTAGGTGTGTGTTGGGGGGTGGGGGTCTCCTTCAGATCCCACAGCTGACATCAGAACTGTTAAAAGATACACCGAGGCAGATTAAAAATGTTCAGAGTTTATTTGGGAAAAATTGGATTCAAATTGGGCAGTGCTAAACCAGAAATGGTTAGGACCTGTCCACCTACAAGGAGCTGGGGAAAGACTTTTACAGAGAAGACCCAGAAACAAAGCAAGGAAACTGATTGGCTGTAGCTTTAGAGGTTGCCTTCTCGGAAAAGCCTAGGTGGCTGTTTGTGATTGGCTCTGTTAGGTTTTAATTTCTTAATCTTGAGGTGCTTCAGGCTTAAGTTTTGGTTTGCTTACATTTATTTGTTGTTATTCAGTCACTAAATCATGTCCAATTCTTTGCAACCCCATGGACTGCAGCACGCCAGGTTTCCCTGTCCTTCATTGTCTCTTGGAGGAGTTTGCTCAAATTCATGTCCATTGAGTCAGTGATGCCGTCCAACCATCTCATCCTCTGTCACTTCCTTCTCTTCCTGCCTTCAGTCTTTCCATGCATCAGGGTTTTTTTCCAGTGAGTCGGCTCTTTGCATCATGTGGCCAAAATGTTGGAGCTTCAGCTTCAATAAGGCATTAAAGCCACTTCAGTCTAATGGTCTGTATGTTTAGGGACCTTAAGGGGCTTAAGCATAAACATTGGGTCGACAGGTGGGAAGTGATGTGAGTTGCTCACCTGTCAAATCTTCATCCTTAGAGGCACCACCTTCTTCCTTTTCCTCTCACCCCTTGGGTCATCCATCCATGTTTGGGGGAAGAGTGAGAAGGTGGTATATTCTTCCCTGTCTTTAATCCACCCTTGACCTTCACCCATTATCTGGTGAAGGATTAGACTGTAGCTCCCTCCCTTTACAAATACCAGTTTATTTATTATTTCCTAAAAACCGATTCCCAAATAAAGCACAGAAAGTTCTCCAGTGACGAGCCTGTTGTTACTTACCCGGTAACAACAAATAACCCATCTTCTGAGCAGACTTGTAGAGATAATGCTATTTGATTCATAGGCAGTGATTAGATCACTAGAGGGTTGAGTTAAGGGGCTGTAAGACAAGAAAAAGAGGTGCCAATTGGATGTGACCTCCACTAAGATGACAGTGGTCCCTTTGGGGTTCCCTTGAGAACTTCAAAACATATGTTAGGTTTTTCATCACAAGCACTCATTGGGAGCTCAGTCATGGAATGTTGATGTTCCTCAAAAGCGTGATGAAAGAAAAGCAATCGTCTTGCTACCCCTTAAACTATAAACACGTATGTGTGTATGCTCAGTTGTTCAGCCATGTCTGACTCTTTGCGACCTCAGGCTCTTCTGTCCATGGAATTTTCCAGGCAAGATACTGGAGTGGGTTGCCATTTCCTACTCCGGGGGATCTTCCTGACCCAGGGCTCGAACCCACAACTCTTGCAGCGCCTGCATTAGCAGGTGGATTCTTTACCACTGTGCCACCTGGGAAGCCCACAGTAAAGTAGACAGCTGTCCTGTAAATGTGTCCGTTCTGGTGAGGAGGGGGATAGACAGACATTTACCGAATACATACCTGTGACAGGTATTACTCTAACCCTTGTGTACCTATCTTGTTTAATCATCACAACAGCCTTAGAAAAGCAGTACTATTAACCCCACTTTACAGAAAAGAGAACTGAAGCTTCGAGATGTAAACTTTCTCAAGGTTACACAGTTTGTAAGATTGAAATTCCAGCAAATATGGCTCCAGATTTCTATTCTGGTTTTTTTTTTAATGGCATTATACTTGACTTACAATACTAGTTTATGGTGTACAACATAGGGGTTCAATTTTATAGATTATGAATCATGCAAAATTATTATAATATTATTGAATATGTCCCCTGTGCTGCACATTACATACAGATATGGACTTCTTTACAAAGTTGTATGTCATTTTTGTGTAGGACCCATGCTAATCTTTGTTGTTGTTTAGTCGCTAAGTGTTGTCCAACTCTTTTCTGACTCCATAGACTGTATCCTGCCAGTCTCCTCTGTAAATGGGATTTCCTAGGAAATACTACAGAGTTGGTTGCCATTTCTTTCTCCAGGGGATCTTTGTGACCCAGGGATCAAATCCAAGTTTCTGCATTGCAGTTGGATTCTTTACCACTGAGCCACCAGGGAAGTCCCATCTTCTCTGTATCGTATATATGCTGCCTAAGTGAGCAACAGACCTCCATCCTTCATACCAAAGATGCTGGAATGTTAGTCTCATTATGGGGTCCAGTCTCTTTTAAGTGGGTGCCTTTAGCCGCCATACTGATGACAGGTTAAGGTCAATGACAGTTTGGTGGGAGCACCAGTTTCACTCCTTATAGAAGCTGGTTCTCAGGGAGAATGGGAGAAAGATATCTACCCCTCGTTCTCTGCAACTTTGGAAAGTGCCCTGGACACTCAGAGATTTTAAGTGCCATGTTAACTATCTATCTACTCTCGCATTTGCTTATGCTGTGCTCAGTCGTGCCTGATTCTGTGCGACCCCAGGAACTGTAACCTGCCAGGCTGCTCTGTCCATGGAATTTTCCAGGCAAGAATATTGGAGTGGGTTGCCATTTCCTACTCCAGAGGATCTTCCTGACCCAGGGATTGAACCCGCATCTCTTGCATCTCCTTCATTGGCTGGTGGATTCTTTACTTTCAGTGCCACCTGGGAAGCCCCCTCTCACATGATTTGGACCAATCGACTGAAAAGTACCCATATTCCTGAACTTTTCCTCCTTGTTGTGGAAGAAACCAGCTGCTTCTTCTTCACCCTTTTCACCAGCTTCCTGATTTGGGGGAAGTTTGGAAAGGAGTTGAGCTCAATCAGGCTAAGCTTTGTGCAGGGAACGATGCTCATCTTTGCTCATGCCCACATCTGCGTTGAGTCATTTCCTGTCTTCCCCAGGCTCTTAGGGAAGGCTCCTCTGAAATAAAGTCTCTCCTCTATACTCCCTTACCATAATCATAGTCAGCCTTCCCTAACTTTCTGGCAATACTCTAGGAGGTCTACCTACCACATTCTCAGAATTTAAGTCCCTGAAACCAGCTCTCCAGCTTCCCGGGTGGCTGATGGAGTAAAGAATCTGCCTGCAATGTGAGAAATATGAGTTCTATCCCTGGGTCAGGAAGATCCCCTGGAGAAGGAAATGGCAACCAACTCCAGTATTCTTGCCTGGAGAATCCCATGGACAGGGAAGCTTGGGGCTCCTACAGTCCATGGGGTCACAAAGAGTAGGGCACAACTGAGCGACTAATACACACACACACAAAACCAGCTCTCAAGTACCTTCAGCCACAGCCACTGAAACATTTTACTTGACACCATAAGTGTCTTCATCAGAGTGAGATCCTCAGACATTCTATGTCTGTTCATTTTCTCAACTCCCTGTCATCTCAATATTGGCTGTATCTAAGGTGGTGGTGGTGGCTGAGTTGATAAGTTGTGTTCCACTCTTTCGAACCCATGAGCTGTATCCTGCTAGGCTCCTTTGTCCATGAGATTCTCCAGGCAAGAATACTGGATTGGGTTACCATTTCCTTCTCCAGGGGACCTTCCTGACTAGGGAGGACTCAGGGAATTGAACCCTGGTCTGCTGCATTGCTGGCAGAGTCTTTACAGACTGAGCTATGAGGGCTTCCCCGGTGGCTCACCTGGTAAAGAATACGCCTGCAATGTGGGAGACCTGGGTTCGATCCCTGGGTTTGGGAAGATCCCCTGGAGAAGGGAACGGCTCCCCACTCCAGTATTCTGGCTTGGAGAATTCCACAGACTATATCCAAGGTAGATACAAGGAGAAAAGAGAAAGAAAGGTCTTTTCTGTTGGGATGAAAACTGTATCTCCTAAAAACATTCTCAGTGGCTGACAATCACAAGTTAATTGGTCTTTTTTCTAGCTCTGTTTTATCCATTCCAATAGGTTAAGCTACACCTCTGACGCCATGTCCAGGTCTGGGGAATAATTTTTACCTTGTGTTCTGTTCCATCTGTGAGAAGTTGCTTATTTTTTTAATAATTCATTCTGAAATGAGTGTCTTGTATCCACACCCCACTAAAACATTTTCTCAAAACAATTATTGAGCAGTGCTGCATTTACCCCAGTTTCTTTCATCTCCTTCTGGAAAATCTTATAGGTAGAATTATGCAGTAATTTTCAATTCTGTCTCATCACAGTCCACTAGACACAAATCACTAGGGACTTCTGAGAGTGCACACCAACTATACATGAAAGTCCTAAGCAGGTTGATTAATCATCCTATTTGCCTTGAGTAGAGTCATGTCACAGGATGTGGGGCTTTCAATGCTAAAATCTCAAAATGATTTGGTTTTAGTGCTAGGAGTTATAATCTACCCATGACTCTGATATATACTACATAAGGAATTTTGGTAATTCTAGTAAAAAAAAAAAAGCATATGATATAAAGGTTACAAAGTCACACACTCTTGTGTGAAAAAATAAAGCCACATAATGCATCAGTCAGGGTCTTGGCAAGAGAAAGATACCATGATAAAAGGTAATTAATTGAGGAGGATTTAGCAAAGATACTACTTGGGAACCATACTCAATATTTTGTAATAACCTATAAGGAGAAAGAATCTGAAAAAATGAGGAAGCTTCCAAAAATCATTAAGTTAGAGGGGGCAAGGAGAAGAAATGGTTACTAGAACCCAACCCAGGGAGAGCAACTAGAAGAAATGGCACTCAGACAGGATTATTGTCTTCGGTAAAGGGACCCAGTCAACCCACAGGGAGGGATCCTTGGAAATAAATATCCCAATTTATTCTCCTCCGTTTCTCTGATCTCCTTCCAGTGCCTACCAGTGGCTGAACACAACTGGAATCCAGAGGTCAAAGAAGTCTGTAGAAGCCATTAATAAAGGCATGAGAAAGGTGGTACTTAGTCACTCAGTTGTATCAAGACCCTTATCACATACAGCAAAGTTTATTCATGCTTTCTGCTGAGATGAGCATTGTCCAAGCTTGCGAAAATGCCCAAGCCTGGTGGTCCTGTGGCTCTGTGCCACAGTGTCCACAGGAGTCTTTAGCAGAGTCGAGAATGCCAAAGAACATGGTGCATGTGCGCTCAGGTGTGTCCGACTCTTTGCGAGCCCGTGGTCTGTAGCCCACCAGGCTCCTCTGTCCAAGGGATTCTCCAAGCAAGAATACTGGAGTGGGTTGCCATTTCCTCCTTCAGGTGATCTTCCTGACACAGGAATCAAACCCACATCTCTTATGTCTCCTACATTGGCCAGCAATTTTTTTTTTTTTTTAACCACTGTGACACTTGGAAGCCTGCCAAGGAACATGATGCAACCTAGATGTGCCCACGCCACAGACAACCCCAATTGATGGAGTCCCTACAGGGGGCACTAGAGGGAGCAGGTTGAGGCCCCAGTCACAGCAACCTCACATCCCTCTCCCAGGCTTGAGAATCTTCTTTCCTTGGCTTCTGCTTTTGCATATCTCTTTACCAAGATACTAGCTCTTCTCCCCTTATGGTTCAAAATACTCAAGAATATTATCTTTAGCCAGTTTGAATTTTCGTGATAGAAAGAGAGGTCTTGGATCAGCTTCTGTCTTTGGTCCTATAGAGCTAACAGCCAAAATCTTAGCTTTCTTTTTGGAATAAGGCAGAAGAAAATCCCAGAAACTGACCCAGTTCTTCAGAATTCTCCCTGATTCTTTTATTGCAATGTAAATAAATGCAACTTAATTTACATAAATCAAATTGAAAATTTAAATGGTGTTGGGGTACTATAGCAGAAGGGGAGATTGAGATTAATCCTAGCACATAAGAGAGAAACAAGAAAAAAAATACTAAAAAAAAGAAAACTAGTATATAAAAAGACAGAAGAACAGCCATAGTCTTGTCCCTTATTTCACTCCTATGTACCTTTCCCTCTTCCTCACTCTGCTTCCATGCACTTAAGTCTTTAAGTTGGATAGAAATGGAGGGACCTGAGAAGATAAAGGTAAGCAAATGGTGATAAGGCTTCCTCTACAATTTTCGAACAAACTCCCTTCTCTGAACGAATGCTAGATAACTTTCTAGCGCTAGTGGCCTCACACATGGTGTGTGGAAAAGGGCCTGAGGAAGCATCAAGGCAGATTTGAGATGATACTCTTGGCTTTGGACCTTGAAACACCTGACTCTGAAGATCTGTTCTGTGATCTACCAGCTCTATGACCCTAGAAGAGTCACATAACCACTTTAAGTTTTGGTTTCCTCATCTGTAAAATTAGGATCATGAAACTTAATCTTGCAGAGCTGATGTAAGGGTTAAAAATAATAGCTGTGAGACCCGAGTTTATACCTAGACCATGATAGCTACCAGATAAGTGATGCCTCCTTTTAATATTTAAGTAACTCTGTCACTCTCAATACTACAGAAAATAACAAATGAGAGAAAGAGCCAAGAATTTGATGGACTCAAACATGAACTGGACTAAAGTTAAGAACAAATGAAATTAAAAGAATGGCAACTGGAAAGGGTCAAGTGAAGAGAATAAGAAGGCTCTACCTAGGAGCTATTTTCTATCTCTTCTTTCTAGTTTTTGTTTGAGAGGAGGTTGGAAGGGATCCTCTGATGGCAAAATTTACTCTCAATAGGAGTTTGGCCCCCACCTGGAGGCAAAGGCATCAGTAATCCCAATCCAGCATTTTCTTGACAGATTTCTGTTTCAAACACCACTGTGGCCTATTTCTGTAGGCATGTACAGCTTGCTTAAGAGTTTCAGCCAAAAGGAGGTCAGGAAAGTGCCAGCTAATCTTGAGGGACGAGAATATACTGAGATCAGAAAGTAAGGCTAAGGTGTGCCCAGTTATACCTGTTGAACAGCCATAGTAAGTCTCCTCAAGCTACAAAGGCGAAGTGATGAATTGAGTTGAGTGATGAATTGACATGAGTGTTACCATCCAGAGCAGACTCCTGCTCCTGTCAAATCCAGGTACTAAAGTACCAGTTAAGACCATCCCTCTGGTGTGGAGAAAACAGAAGCCTTCTACACTGTTGGTGGGAATGCAAAATGGTACAACCATTATGGAGAACAGTACGGAGGTTCCTTAAAAACTAAAAATAGACCTACTGTATGATCCAGTAATCCCACTCGTGGACATATATCTGGAGAAAAATATAATTTGAAAAGATACATGCACATTCATTGCTGCATTATTCACAACATGGAAGCAACCTAAATGTCCATTGACAGAGGAGTGGATAAAGAAGATGTGGCAGATATACACAATGGAATATTGTTGCTGTTTAGTCACTAAGTTGTGTCTCTTTGTGACCCTGTGGACTGCAGCCTACTAGGCTTCTCTGTCCATGGGATTTCCCAGGGAAGAATCCTGGAGTAGGTTGCCATTTCCTTTTCCAAAGGCTCTTCCCAACCCAGGGATTGAACCCGAGTCTCCTGTTTTGGCAGGTGGATTCTTTTACCACTGAGTCACCGAGCAAGCCTATGATGGAGTATTACTAGGCCACAAAAAGGATGAAATAATGCCATTTGCAGCAACATGGATAGATCTAGAGATTGTCATACTGAGAAAGTACGTCAGACAGAGAAAGACAAATAACATATCAGTTCAGTTCAGTTGCTCAGTCGTGTTTGACTTTTTGTGACCCCGTGAACCGCAGCACGCCAGGCCTCCCTGTCCATCACCAATTCCAGGAGTCTACCCAAACCTATGCCCATTCAGTCGGTGATGCCATCCAACCATCTCATCCTCTGTCGTCCCCTTCTCCTCCTGCCCTCAATCTTTCCCAGCATCAGGGTCTTTTCAAATGAGTCAGCTCTTCATATCAGGTAAACAAAGTGTTGGAGTTTCAGCTTCAACATCAGTCCTTCCAATGAACACCCAGGACCAATCTCCCTTAGGATGGATTGGTTGGATTTCCTTGCAGTCCACGGGACTCTCAAGGGCCTTCTCCAACACCACAGTTCAAAAGTATAAATTCTTTGGCATTCAGCTTTCTTTATGGTCCAACTATCACATCCATCCATGACTACTGGAAAAACCATAGCATTGACTAGACAGACCTTTGTTGACAAAGTAATGTCTCTGCTTTTTAATATGCTGTCTAGGTTGGTCATAACTTTCCATCTAAGGAGTAAGCATCTTTTAATTTCATGGCTTCAATCACCATCTGCAGTGATTTTGGAGCCCCCCAAAATAAAGTCAGCCACTGTTTCCACTGTTTCCCCATCTATTTGCCATGAAGTGATGGGACCAGATGCCATGATCTTAGTTTTCTGAATGTTGAGCTTTAAGCCAACTTTTTCACTCTCTTCTTTCACTTATATCAAGAGGCTCTTTGTTCTTCTTCACTTTTTGCCATAGGGGTAACATATGATACCACCTATATGGGAATCTAAAAATAAATGGTACAAATGAAACTATTGACCAGGTGGGAAGGGGGGAGGCATAAATTGGGAGAATGGGATTGATATATACATATTATTATATGTAAAACAGATAACTGTATAGCACAGGAAGCTCTACTCAATACCCTGTAATGACTTATATGAGAAAATAATCTAAAAAAAGTGGATATATGTACATGTGTAACTAATTCACTTTGCTGTATGGCAGAAACTAACACAACATTGTAAATCAAATAGGCTCCAATAAAAATTATTTTTAAAAATCCCTCTGGCCTTTACACAGTAAGTCAAAACTTCATCCAACCACCAAACAACCACCTGCCTGTAAAGACTGACTTTAGAACCTTTCCAAGCAGGGCTGCTTCAAAGTCATTTGCCTCATGATTGAACTTCTCACCACCTAACAGTTAGATGTTGTTAAATTAAGATCCTCCTTGGTACAACTTAACATGGGTTCTCTTAGTTTACTTTCATTAAAGAAATGAAATAGCTGGCTAGCATTATTATACATTAATGAAATTAAAAGAAAATGACCCTCTATTTTCATAGGCTCTGACACACCTCAATCTTTTCAAATGGCAGGTTCTATACTTTAGCTTTAGGACAATATTTCATTTTATTACAGTTATAGATTATGTAACTTGAATTTGTTTCTATATAACAAATATTGATACTTTATGGTAATTTTTGCATATATATGTATATGTTACACATGTATATATGTGTATTTGTGTATATATATATGTATACATATATTTTTCACAATATTATACCCTTGTCATACAGAAGTCCCTTGAAGGGATTTGACTAATCTTTCTCTCTTGCAATCCTATTGGGAACTAGTTTCTTCCTTATCTTCCCAAATTTTCTTATTCTCAATTTCTACCCTAAAGTCATGATCTGAGCCACAAAACAGCTCCTCGTCATGGGGTTCTCAAGGCAAAAATACTGAATGGTTTTCCATTCTCTTCTTCAGTGGACCACATTACGATTATACACTGGAAGTGATGAATAGATTCAAGGGATTAGATCTGCTAGACTGAGTGCTTGAAGAACTATGGACAGAGGTTCGTGACATTGTGCAGAAGGCAGTGATCAAGGCCATCCCTAAGAAAAAGAAATGCAAAAAGTCAAGATGGTTGTCTGAGGCCTTACAAATAGCTGAGAAAAGAAGAGCAGCTAAAGGCAAAAGAGAAAAGGAAAGATATACCCATCTGAATGCAAAGTTCCAAAGAACAACAAGGAAAGATAAGAAAGCCTTCCTCAGTGGTCAATGCAAAGAAATAGAGGAAAATAATAGAATGGGAAAGACTAGAGATCTCTTCAAGAAAATTAAGATACAAAGGGAACATTTCATGCAAAGATGGGCTCAATAAAGGACAGAAATAGTAGGGACCTAACAGAAGCAGAAGATATTAAGAAAAGGTCGCAAGAATACACAGAAGAACTGTACAAAAAATTTTTCATGACCCAGATAACCACGATGGTGTGCTCACTCACCTAGAGCCAGACATGCTGGAATGTGAAGTCAAGTGCACCTTAGGAAGCATCACTATGAACAAAGCTAGTGGAGGTTATGGAATTCCAGTTGAGCTATTTCAAATCCTAAAAGATGATGCTGTGAAAGTGCTGCACTCAATAGCCAGCAAATCTGGAAAACTCAGCAGTGGCCACAGGACTGGAAAAGGTCAGTTTTCATTCCAATCCCAAAGAAAGGCAATGCCAAAGAATGTTCAAACTACCACACAATTGCACTCATCTCACACACTAGCAAAGTAATGCTAAAAATTCTCCAAGCCAGACTTCAATAGTATGTGAACTGAAAACTTTCAGATGTTCAAGCTGGATTTAGAAAAGGCAGAGGAACCAGAGATCAAATTGCCAACATCTGTTGGATCATCAAAAAGGCAGCGAGTTCCAGAAAAACATCTACTCTGCTTTATTGACTATGCCAAAGCCTTCGACTGTGTGGATCACAGCAAACTATGGAAAATTCTTCAAGAGATGGGAATACCAGACCACCTCACCTGCCTCCTGAGAAATCTGTATGCAGGTAAAGAAGCAATAGTTAGAACTGGACATGAAACAACAGACTGGTTCCAAATTGGGAAAGGAGTATGTCAATGCTGTATATTGTCACCCTGCTTATTTAACATATATGCAGAGTACATCATGTGAAATGCCAGGCTGGATGAAGCACAAGCTGCAATCAAGATTGCCGGGAGAAATATCAATAACCTCAGATATGCAGATGACACCACCCTTATGGCAGAAAGCGAATAGGACCTGAAGAGCCTCTTGATGAAAATGAAAGAGGATAGTGAAAAAGTTGGCTTAAAACTCAACATTCAAAAAACTAAGATCATGGCATCCAGTCCCATCACTTCATGGCAAACAGATGGGGAAACAATGGAAACAGTGACAGACTTTATTTTCTTGGGCTCCAAAATCACTGCAGATGGTGACTGCAACCATGAAATTAAGAGACGCTTGCTCCCTGGAAGAAAAACTATGACCAACATAGACAACATATTAAAAAGCAGAGACATTACTTTGCTGACAAAGGTCCGTCTAGTCAAAGCTATGGTTTTTCCAGTAGTCTTCTATGAATGTGAGAGCTGAACCATAAAGAAAGCTGAATGCCAAAGAATTGATACTTTTGAACTGTGGTGTTGGAGAAGACTCTTGAGAGTCCTTTGGACAGAAAGGAGATCCAAACAGTCCATCCTAAAAGACATCAGTCCTGAATATTCATTGGAAGAACTGATGCTGAAGCTGAAACTCCAGTACTTTGGCCACCTGATGTGAAGAATTGACTCTTTTGAAAAGACCCTGATGCTGGGAAAGATTGAGGGCAGGAGGAAAAGGGGATGACAGAGGATGAGATAGTTGGATGGCACCACCAACTCAATGGACATGAGTTTGAGCAAGGTCTGGGTTTGGTGATGGACAAGGAAGCCTGGTATGCTGCAGTCCACGTGGTTGCAAAGAGTCGGACATGACTGAGTGAGTGAACTGATACTGATACCCTAACATTGTCATACTAGGGAAGTATCAAAATCAAACTAAGAAGATGTCTCTAGAAAATGAATACTAAATGGATCATAACAGTGAGCAATTAGGGATGCTAATAATAAAGATAAAATAGAAGTCTGACTTAGAAGATTTCAGATTAAAGAGGAGAGCAGAAAGAATTTTGAAGAGCAAAAATTGAAAGAGATCTGTTGGCAGTTTTTCCTTTTTTCTTTTGCTCACTGAAGATTTATTTCCCAGAGTTATCATCTCCACCAAAAAACATAAGATATTAGAGTTTCTAGACAAGAATTTAGACTAGATGTCCCATGAGATTTAATTCCTAAACAAGTGAGGACATAAAGGGAAGTAATGAAGAAGAGGAAAATAAACAGAGAAAGATTAAGACAGGAAAAAAGAGAGAGAGAAGTAGTATGCAGAAAAAGACAGAAGGAAATTTTTTCAGGAAAAGGAGACTATGTTTTATTAATTGTTTCAGAGAGTTAGTTCCAAAATGCTAGAAAATAAAATTGCACACAGCTGCTTGGTTTCCTATCCAGGACTCCTAATTGAGAAGACATGAACATCTTCCAGTGTCCAGAGAGCCCTGCTCAGTTTTCTGTTGCTGAGGTGAAGTCAGAGTGGTTACAGGTTTCTCTGCATTTTTCTTACATTTTACCAGATTCCAAACATTGTGTACTTAATCAAAGAGGAGAGTTGAAATACTTTTACTCTCACCAGACCAACGGATTTTTTTCAACCAGAATTATATACGTTGTAGAAAGAGCACTGGATGGAGTTAAGGAGACTCGGGTTTGGGTTCTAGCTTTGCCATTAAATGAGTTTGAGAAAGTTGGTTAATCTCTCTGAGTCTCATTTGTAAAATGGGTGGAGTTGTGTAACTGGTAAGATTTCTTTGCAGTTCTTATTTATCTATCATGATTGTTTCAAGTTCTTCAACCAAAAGTATACCAATTTGCTAGTCTTTAGAGAAACACTAGTTCAGTTCAGTTCAGTTCAGTCGCTCAGTCATGTCCGACTCTTTGCGACCCCATGAATCGCAGCACACCAGGCCTCCCTGTCCATCACCAGCTCCCGGAGTTTATTCAAACTCATGCCCATCGAGTTGGTGATGCCATCCAGCCATCTCATCCTCTGTGGTCCCCTTCTCCTCCTGCCCCCAAGCCCCCCCCCCAGCATCAGGGTCTTTTCCAATAAGTCCACTCTTCTCATGAGGTGGCCAAAGTACTGGAGGTTCAGCTTCAGCATCAGTCCCTCCAATGAAACACTAGGAACTTAGCTAAATAGTGATAATTTCACGTGTAATAATTTCACTTTCACAGCAAAGTGTCCTCTACATTTTTATTCCAAATTCTGTATTGATTTATTAATCAATGGGTGTTGATTGATTAATACGTCACTACTTTCCAGTTTTAGATATGCTCATATAGCAATGCTTCCATATCTAAACTTTAGTCTCTTGAAGGGTTTGCTGTTGTTGTTCAATCACTTAGTCATGTCCAACTCTGGGATCCCTCGAACTGCAGCAAGCCAGCCCTCTCTGTCCCTCACCATCTCCCAAAGCTTGTCCAAGTTCATGTCCGTTGTTTTGGTGATGCCATCCAGTCATCCCATCCTCTGACACCCTCTTCTCTTTTTGCCCTCAATCTTTCCCAGCATCAGGGACTTTTCCGATGAGTCAGTTGTTCACATCAGATGACCAAAATACTGGAGTTACAGCTTCGGCATCAGTCCTTCCAACGAGTATTCAGGGTTGATTTCCCTTATGATTGACCGATTTAATCTCCTTACTGTCCAAGGGACTCTCAAGAGTCTTCTCCAGCCCCACAATTCAAAGGCATCAATTCTTAAGCAGTCAGCCTTCTTTATGGTCCAGCTCTCATGTGACCACTGGAGAAGACCATTGCTTGACTATGTGGACCTTTGTCGGCAGAATAATGTCTCTGCTTTTCAACATTGTTTAGATTTGTCATAACTTTCCTGCCAAGAAGCAACTGTCTTCTGATTTCATGGCTGCAGTCACCATCTGCAGTGATTTTAGAGCCCAAGAAGAGGTTTAAACTCTCCATCTCTTTAGTCAATTAACTACACTGTCTTCCTTAGGGTGATGTGCTGGGTGGTCTCTTGTCAACTCAGTATCATTCTCAAGCCCCCTAAAAGGCAGGACTACATTTCCCAGAATCTCTGGAAACTGTCCACGAGAGGCACTAATTAAATATTTAGAAGGCAGAAGAAGATTTTTTTTTTTTTTTCCCCCAGTCAGTTACAGAAAGACTTATGGGCAGGTGGAGGTTCAAAGCTGCTTAAACTTCTTGAGGAATCCCAGCATCTCCTTTGCCGACTGAGATAACTGGTGCAGGTGGACTCATGATGAAGCCAATGAAGTTTAAACTTCAAGGCTCTTTTCTTGCGTAGGCTCTTTCTAAGACTCTGGAAGTGGCTAGCAATTTTGTGTTCATACTTTTGTTTATTTATTCTCAGAGATAGCTCTCTAAATCATGTAAACTTTAAGTCTCATGAAACCTGGCTCTAGCCCAGAGAGGTTGGGGGCCTCCCAGAGAGCCTGTGACTCCGGTGATCTCAGGAAACCTTTTGAGAAGCGCCACATTGGTGGGGCTGGAGTCTGAGATCCGCCACAGAACCTTCCGACTTTCTCTCCCACAGCCCTTCCAGCAGTTGTGAACATGCTAACTCCCTTCATACTGGAACAGAGTGCCTTTTGTCTTCATGACCAAACCAGTCATAGCTTAAAAATGATTGCTGTCACACAATCAGATTATGATTCTTTTTCATTGTTTCACTTAATCTCAAATTTCAGACATGATGTTTTCTTTCAGTGTAAATGACAGTGAAAAAAAATTATTTCACATAAAAAAAGTGTAAGCTTCATATTGATCAACATCAGATACTCATAATGTAGCAATTTGACACATAGTGTGTAGTTCAGTAAGTATGTGCTAATGAGCTAGCGCATGAGTTAATGAAGAAATGGAAGACTCCGTGTGCGTCTACATCAAAGTTGTTCTCTTGTTATGATTATTAAAACAACACAAATCATGTTTGCTCTAATTAATTCTCTCTAGATTTATTTAGCACAGTACCAAGAACTCCCAGCTGCTCACTGCTGTTTTTGGATGAAAATGATGAGTAGTTTGGGGAACCATTCCAGCACAAAATTCTAGGAAATCCCAGGATGCATCTGTAATTAATTTTAGGGTCTTCCAGAGGTTGGAGACCACACCTGTTAGTTATGAATTATTTTCCAAGGGTAGATATATATATATATATACATAAATATATATATATATATATAATATTTTAAGGATTTGGCTATTAGATTAGCCAAATTAGATTTGGCTATTAGATCATTTCCCCCCCTTGCAATCCAGTTCTGCATAGCAATGATAATCATCTTTTTAGATAAGAAAGTCAATGGCTAGTCCTCACCAGAATAAAATCACACATATTATTTAATTGTAATTAAGGCTCACTCTTTAAAATTAAGAAATAATTTAATCACACTTAGAATTGGACCAGCAATTTTTTTTAAACACACCTGCATATAGAAAACATCACTGTATGGTCCATACTGTAGTCCAACTAAAATATGAATCTAGCATTTACATCTTTATAATTTTAAAAATATAGGAGAGTTACATTGAAAAGTCAAATATTCCATATTTTGCTTTTTTTCCCTGTCAAGTTTAACTTTTACGTTTTTTCATGGATAGAGTAAGAAAGTAAAAAGGATAGTTTTCTAATTATTGACAATGAATGTGCTGATAAGTAACTGAGTTTGGAAAGTGTGGTCTTTTGTTTTCATTTAGTAAACATTTCCTGTGTTCTACTTCGATGCTAGGTACTCTGCTAACCAGTGGAAATTGCAGTAAGGAATTATACTTGGTTGCCACCCTCCTTATGTAGCCACAAGATACACAATTCCCAGGGGAGGGGGGAAGGCAAATGGTTTAGGAGAATGGAGAACAAAAGGAGATTTTGTTGGACCAGACACTGGAGTTACATACGATAATCCCATCTACTCTCCAGGGTACCTTGGAGAAACCCTCATAAAGGAGGAAATTGACTCTGGGACATTGAATATCTAGTCCAAGTTGATTCCATTAATTAAGAGCAGCACTCGAGTGTATCCCTAGCGCTGTCTGGACCGTGGAAGCGAAGAACACCTAACAGCCCTGTATTCCCATGGTTCTTGAGTACAGGCCCTTTAGCCTGTGTTTCGCATAATCCACTTCCATTCTCTTAAAACCAGGTGGACTCCTTAAACTGAAAATATCGTTTATTGGGTGATCTGCTTCTCTGTGGCCCTCCTCTTAGCCCTCGAAGCTAAGAGGCTCGACTGCTTAAGTTTTCACCAACTGGCGGAGGCAATTCGAGCAGAAAGTGGGGTGTGGGTTTATTCTTCTCCCTCCAAGTTTAGTATTAACAGCTCGCTGTTTGTTGTCCTGTGTGTGCTTACTCTCTCAGTCGTGTCCGACTCTGCGACCAGGCTCCTCTGTCCGTGGGGATTCTCCAGGCAAGAATACTGGAGTGGATTACCACGCCCTCCTCCAGGGGATCTTCCCAACCCAGGGAAAGAACCCAGGTCTCCCGCACTGCAGGCGGATTCTTTACCGTCTGAGCCACCAGGTAAGCCCTTACATTGCTGTAAACTGACGCTTACATGAATTCACCAAGGGCTGGACTTCAATATCCTCACCTGAGGCTCATAGACAAGTCAACCATAACTTTTCTTTCAGGAGGAGGTAGCCAAATAGCCTGAAGACGGTATCATTCCAGTTCTTCATTGCTGTATCTGAAACAGCTTATGGTGCTTCAGAAATGTTGAACGGTTTCACTAGAAAGGACTTAAAAGCGTACATCTGGGGAGAGAGAAGCGCCGCGTCTCCTGGATGCCCCAGTGTGCCCCTCCTGGAAGACGTGGCGAGGCAGGGGAGTCCTGCGGCCCCTGCTCCAACCAAGCAGGGCGGCCGCGCGCGCTGCGCGGAAAACTCTGGAGCAGCCAGCCAAGACCCGGCGCACCCTTGCTTTCCTTCCCTGCGCCCCATCCCGGCCCGAGCGGCGAGGGGGTGGGAAAAAGGGCAGCGGGCGCCTTTAAATGCTAATGAAGTCGATGCCCCAACTCCGGAGCCAACCCTCCCCACCCTTTCCCCTCCCCGGGCCCGCGCGCCGCCTAGAAGAACTCGTGCGGGGCCATTTTTGGGGCAGTAAGACCGAGCGCGGAGCCCCGGAGCGAGCGCGCAGCCCGAGAGCGCGAGCCGCCTCCGCCGCGAGACCCCCCCACCCAGCCCGGCCTCCGGGAGAGCGAGCCCCCGGCCGCCGCGCCCTCCAGCCGCGCCAACCGCCGACCAACCGCCACCGAGGTGCCCGAGGGACAGCGGAGGAGGCGGCATGAGCGAGGCGGGCGAGGCCACCAGCACCACCAGCACCGCCGCCGCCGCTCCCAGCAGCAGCGCCCCCATCACCACCGCCGCCGCCCTCCCGCAGGCTCCGGCGGAGGCGGCCCCCCAGGAACCTGCGCCTAAGAGCGCGGCGGGCGGCGGCGCGCCCCCGGCCCCTGCCCGGGCCGCCCTGGTCGCGGGCAACCCCGGTGGGGACTCGGCCCCGGGCACCGCGGCCCCAGCCTCTTCGGCCGCCGTGGGCAGCGAGGACGCGGAGAAGAAAGTTCTCGGTGAGTCAGGCGGGGAGGATGAGGGGGCCGCTCCGGGCTGGGGCCGGGGCCGCCGAGCACGTGTGGGCAACTCCAGCCGCCTGTCTGGACGGGACGGAGCGGGGCGGGATCGCGGACGGCACGGGGTCCCCTCGGATATGGGGGTCCCCCGGGACGTGGGGTCCCCCCCCCTCCGGGGCTGGCGGCCGCCCATCCCGCAGGCGCTGCCGGACCAGGGCGCGGCGCTGCCGGCCGCCCGAGCGCCCCTGGGCTCTCAAGTTGGGGGTCTTAACTGGGGGTCCCCTAGGAGGGCGCTGTCGCGCAGTCCCGTGGCGAAGCATCCCTGGGTGCCGAGGGGAAAGAAGCGCAGTCGGGAGAGACGATCCAGGGTGGGATGGAAGTGGATGTAGGAATGGGACAGGCACCCACGTGGCACGGGAACTTTGGAGTCCTCGCTTAGGATCTCGGCGAGGAGAGCGTTTCCTTGGAGGGAAGAGGAAGACGCCCGGAGTAGACAGGGCAGTGGTGGGGGAGTTGGTGGTGGTGGAAAGGCTTCTTGCTCGGAAGGCTCAGGTGTCCGTCCCAGACGCCCTTCTCACGGGGGCGCGGGAACTAGGCCAGGCTTCTGTCGGCCACATGCTGGCCGAGGGGTGTTGCAATCCCTCTCCGGGAAAACTTGGGTCTCGGTCCCGCGTCCTCCTCCCTCGCCCTGCCCGCTGCTGCAAGAAACACTTGGTGTTTACCAATCACTCTCGTCTTCCCGGATTGTGGGAAAGCGCTTGGTGCAGCAGCTGAAAAAACTTGGTCGGAAGTGAGGGGGTGACGTTAGTTCGCAGCCTTGGGTATCTTGGGGACTTGTAACTTAGGAAGGGGAATCGGAAGAGGAGATGTTCAGGTCCCGGGGGCAGAACGTTACAAAGGATGTCTGTAGTCATTGTTGGTTTTGTCACGTATCCCAGCGTCCTCTCATTCAATAACGTTAACGCCCTGTGTGAGGCCTAAGCAGTGGGTGGGGAATAAGGTCTCTAAAGGGTGTGTGGTGTATGTATCTCATTCCGCCCCCCCCCCCCCGCCTTTTTTTTTTAAAACCAGGGAAGGTTAAGAAATGGTGTAAGATGCTTCTGAGAAATTTTCAGTATTTTGCATGGGGCATGCTTGGTGTCTGTGAGCGTTGCCTGCCCAATTTTCTAGGAAGAAAATTTTATAGGCAGAAACTTGGAGGAATCATATGAAGAAAGTTTAATACGATCACATTTTCCCTGCCTTGAGAGGCCTGTGTTCATTTTTTTTTTTTAAAGGGTTAGATTTTACTTAGTTACTGTCAAACGAGGTGCTAAATGTAACATGTGCAGGTTAAGAAATAAAATAGCCTTCATTTCTCTAGGCTAAAAGTTGCTCCAGTCTAGTCCAGGTTGTATTGTGATATTGTTTTCAACAAGTGTTTCTTGGAACACTTCCCATGCCAAATGTCAACAGAGACAACCTTGGTTTATCCGAAGCAGTGTTAGGATATGTTCTTTAATTTGATTTATTTTCGTATAAAGGAAATTTCTCAGTTTTTCTCTGGATCCCTGTATCTTTCTTGAATCTAAACTGAACTTTAAACTGCAGTAGATATATCTTTAAAGATGAAGGAATTAGATAAATTAATTTACTCAGCCACCAACTGCTCTGACAGTCCCAGCACATCCCCGGTGGTGAGGTTGTAGGTCTTGGGTCTTTTCACTGTCACTCCCAAATCTCAACAACAAGGACAGCCTTCTGCCTGACATTTCAACACTGTCTCTGTCCAGTATGTTCTGCCATCTCCTGTCCTTAGCCAAGCGGACACATGGTACTTACAATGTGCCAGGCGCAGTGCTGACTGAAATGGAATTCTGGTTTGGGATTCTTGCATTCTAGTTCTTAGAAAAGTTCTAAACTTCGGTGTATAGCCACAGGCCAGGGGAAGCAGTTGCCATGACTTAAGGAAAACTTCCCTCTTAATGAACCTCATGGAAGCTTGTTGGTCTTCCTCCTTTCCCCATCCAGCTCTGTGTATGTGAAGTGAGTTTATGGGCTTAAACCAAGAAGAGAGGATGACTGTGTTTGGCCTTGTGAGGTCACTGGAAATATTTGTGAAATTAGGAAAGTTTTAAAAACTAAAGTGGGAATAAAAATAACCTTCCACCTGGATTGAAGTTATCCTTGAAAATCACTTTCATCTTTCTCCTTATTAGTGTTGCTTTTCTAATCACGATTATGCCTTTGACAGTGCCAGTAGATGTTAATTATATGAAAATGAATAAAAAGAGTTCCTACCTTTATATTTTGCTTATGTTTTTCTAGTTCATTAATTTTGGGGCAAATGAGACAAACAGCATATCATTTGAAATAATGTGAGATTTAAAAGTATATAATTGATCAAAACCAGTCTTCTGTGTACATTTAGATCTAAAATATATATTTTTTTCCCTCTTTGCCCTGTTGCTCTAATTAAAATGCCCTAAAACCGAAGGTATTAATAGTTTAGTCTTTATTGAAGAGAGATCTTCTTTAGTTGGCATAAGAACTGGAGATTGCTCAGTGGATGGTGGGCCGAATGACTTTGAAGGCAGAAAGAGTTTTTCGTTTGTATTTTCTTTTTACAAAGAGAGCTAAACTATTTCCCCAAGCATATTCATGTAGCAAAACTCAGAACTAACCCTGCCCATAGCAAAGTAGGCCCTAATTACTGTTTTCCTCTTGAATTTAAAAGCTGAATCTTTATTATTTTTCCTTGGGAATTAAAAATGTTGTATCTTGTGGTTAATTGTTATTTTCTCTCCTAAGCTTTTTTCTTTATTAAAGATACTCTATTGCCACATTTCCTGTCTCACTGAATTTTGATAATTGCTTTATGCTTTTCCTGAATTTAGACCTGGGCATTTCATAGAGGTGCTGGATTTGGTATTCACAGTTGATTCAGAGGAGTAATCTAAAATCATAAATGCCTAAAATAAACATAAATCTGTGACGTACAGGTTCCATGACCATACTATTGGTTTAGATTTCTTCTCGAGTTCTGTTAAGACCTTACATTGTACAGAAATGGTCCTGTTACACGGGCAAGTAGAGTCAGCAATCACATTGGGAGGGTTATAAGAAAATGCTGATAAGAATTTGGTTTATAGGAAAAACCAAAATCAGTTTGGTTTGATTCCCACCAAATGGAGAGAGCAGGATAAACAATGAAACAGAATCCCAAATTCATCACAGGTTTGAAAAGGCCTGTTGCATCATGTCTCGGGGTGGTAAGAACAGAACTGGCCTGAGCCCGCCTCACTTCTATTATTACTCTGGACTCCTCTGATGGGCCCCCGTCTGGCATCAGGACAAGTTTCTTCAGGTCTCTGTAGATTAGCTATTAACAAGGAGCTACTCTTTCACTATGTTGAGTTTGCCGACTGTTTCAAAGTGTGAAAGTGATGTGTCAGGTCGTCGGGGCTCACCTTGCTAATGTGTCTATAGTCACTTTCGTCGAGAGCTGCGTTCAGCACTTAGAACATTTTTCTGCTGTAAAACTTTAAAGAGTATGTTTTCATTTTTTTTCCCTTCAGCAGTGTTTCTCAATTTTAATCACTGCAGAATCATATAGACTTATGACAACACCTTATCTCAGGGCTTCACTGAAACATTTCCCAAGGAAGAAAGGTTTAGTCTTCTGAAGAGTAGTTCCCTGTGACAACTTCACTTCCTCCATTTTCTTCTCTCGGTAAACTCTGGAGTTAAGCTTTTAATGGTTTCCTCAGGTATATTTAGGCTTTAAATAATGCTATCAAGACCTTAGTGGTATGAGCTTTATCTCTTTGTAGGTCAGATACTAATTTATCTGCTTAATCCTATTTTAGCCACCAAAGTCCTTGGCACTGTCAAATGGTTCAACGTCAGAAATGGATATGGATTTATAAATCGGTATGTGTGTGTGTATCTCTGCATGTTTTATTTGAATATGTCCTGTCCTGTGGCACCTGCTGTTGGTGTCTTTTCCCATACTTTATTAATGATTTGTGTAAGTTTTCAGATTTTCGAGCCGTGTAAATACTCTCATTTCTAAGCTACTGATCATTAAACATTAATTGGAATGCATTTCTAAAACACGGATAACTAACTTATTTTATATAATCTGGTCATTAAAAGAAAAAAACAGTGGTGGTGGGGACAATAGAGACAGGGGAAGGGCCTTAAGATAATTGAGTGGGTATCCACAATTTCACAGTTGGAGCAGTGGAATCCTAGACTGGTTAAGCAACTTTCCTCAGGTCACACAACTAGTGAGTAATTGAGCTGGATCTGTAACCCAGGTCTGGTCCAAGTCCTGTGGAGAAACCACAGTGTTTTCTTTAAACCATGGTAACTTCTAACCATATAGGAATGAGAACACAGCTGCAAGTGGTGAGAGTGTTCTGATGTTTTTATATGATACCATCATTTTCTCTAGCCCTCCTAGCTAGGACCCCGCCTTCTTAAAAAAAAAAAATTCCTCTAATTTCTTCCTTGTATGTTTTGGTGGGCAGTGGGGGTGGGGTGGGGGTTTAGGGTCGGGTGGTGGTGGAGGGGGGTTGTTTTAGGTTTCAGTGTAAGGAGAGCCTAGTTCACAGCTGTGCCCTGTCCTTTTAACTGTCTTGCTTTGCTTTTTGCTGGGAGGGAAACCTCGGGCTCTGGTTACACACCATGTGATTTAGAGAGAGGTGAGAGGAAACGGGTGTTTCAGTAGGTTGACTGTGTGTGCGTGAAGCCAGGCACCACTGTTGTCTAGGAGTAAGGTGGGTCCCTTTGGGGTTCAGAAGTTTTTAAGGAGGATTGACTTGAGGCATCTGAGTTTAGAGGACAGACAGACATCTATGTTGTGTTTTGAAGTCCTAGGCTCTAGACTGTTGCTTTAAGTTTTCCCACTTACCTAGTCCCTTTAACTGTGAGCTTTTTGTCTTCCAACAGAAATGACACCAAAGAAGATGTATTTGTACATCAGGTAAGAGGGACGATAACTGTGACCTTTGCTCTCTGAGGAGAGGGGCGTCTGTAATGTGCTGTTATTATCTCTTTCCCAAAGTGAAGCCCTGCACGTTGCTATTCTGCTCGAAACTCCTTCTGGGGTTTTATTTTGGCAAGAGGGCCCAGTTCCACATTTTTAGATTAGCACTTAAGCTCTTCTCTTCCATCACATTAACTGTTTTCAGACGGTTTTTATTTTTTGAGCTTAATGAAGTAATAATCAGACCACGTGCTAATTTTTAAAGCCTTCGAGTCTTTAGCTAAAGCACTTCTATTTCCATGTTAGCAGCCTGTGCGCCTGACTGTGTTTCCTCCTTGTGTTTGGCTGGGCCCCACCTTACCTTCGCCCGGGTGGGTGCTGGTTAAACCCCCCTTCATCAGAGCAACTTGAACTTGGGTAAATAGCACAGCGAAGCAGATGGCTGGAATGCATGTATCCAAGACATGGGGGCTTTCCAGGAGGCTCAGGGATAAAGAATCCACCTGCCAATGCAGGAGACTCGGGTTCAATCCCTGGGTGGGGAAGACCCCTTGGAGAAGGAAATGGCAACCCACTTCAGTATTCTTGCCTGGGAAATCCCATGAGCAGAGGAGCCTGGTGGGCTATGGTCCGTGGGGTACAGAAGAGTTGGACATGACTTAGCAACTGAACACAAGCAAGATCCAAGATATAAGGAGACTCCAACTCCCAGGCCAGTCCCCTCCTCTGTCCTGCTTAGCACATGTCCAGGTCAAATAGTATATGTAGTCCCCCTGTATTCAAAGGAGATGTAGAAAAAGTGTAAAATACGGAAAACATGGACTTCTGTGTACAGGAAGCTCAGTCTTTTTCTACATTATTGACCTAGGATGTTATTCTGTATCCTGGACTTGCTTGGCAAAAGAGGTTAAAAGCATTACGTGCATTTAGTTTTCTTTGTGTATGGTTAGTTTTCAGTGAATTGTCTCACATATGTGTGGTTCTCAGTGAATAACAGCGAAGAAGTACAGAGACAGGTCCCAAAACCAGCACGGTCACCTCCGGGGCTCTGTCGAGCATCTGGTTTTCTGTGTTTTAATGCTACTTAAGATCCTCTGCATCATGGGGTAGAGTTCGGTGCCTGGAGAGAGTGCTATCTCAGGAGAAGCTCTCCCCTTGTGGTTTCTATCAGTTATATTCCAGTTGTGCCTGGGTCACTGGAGTGGATTACTTTGTTCAGACACAGTGACTTTTAAAGTCACAACAGACCAAAAGGGAGTGTTGCTTATAACACCTAGAGGGTAATAGAGTTTTTTGGGTAAGCACTCTGCCTTCTGGTGACTGCTGGCATAAAGGGACCTCAGAAGGGTCTGTGCCAGCGGCCAGCCTCGCTGGCCTGTGAGTGTGTGACCTGATTCCAGCCCCCTGTGAGGCTGGGCGGTGAGTCACCTCGGTGTGCTGAGGCTTGCCCAGTTTAACAGGAAAAAGGGAACCAGCCGGTAGGGAGGGGCTGTTTTTGGACTGGCTGAACGTTCAGGCGGCCTGCGCGTACATCCTCTCCTGAACTGCCTTTTTCCTCTGTGGGTGAGGTCTCGGCCTTACTGGCTCATTCTTTTTTTTTTCCCTCCCTCCTACTCAGAGTAAGGGAAGGGCTAGATTACACATGCCTAATCGCTTTATAAAATAAGGCTGACCTAGTTCCACAGAAACCCAGAGCCCCTTTAACTGTTTAGAGATACCAGCCTACGAAATGGGAATTCATTGCAGGAATTATTTTCTTCCCTCCATTGATTGAAAAAGAGAAGCCTGTTCGTAAGCAGGTATTTAGGTACCCATGTTCACTGCAAAATAACGTCATTAACCTTTCAGTGTTATTTATCAGGGAGCGCATAGGGATGAGCTGACATGTGAATGATGTGATGAGAAAAATTTGAATAAATATCACACAGTTATAGTACAGGGTATACACTCCCCCACCCACCTGCCTCCTTCCCCAGGCTGTATTTTTATAAACTCAGATAAATCACTTATCAGCCTCCAGTTGGTTTCCTCATCTGTAAAATGGGAGAGGACAAGGTTATCAGCAGTGTTTTGTTCTTGAGGTATTTTCATATATTGTCAGAAATATTTATCCTCCCTTAGATTTTTAAAATTTCTTTTGAGGTTAGCAGTTTCTCTTGTCCACTGAAGTCTCTGTCCCCATATTTCTGTGTTTATGTGCATGTGTAAAATTTTATGGAGGTATCCCCCATCCCACAGCCCCCACAATGATGGAAAATAGAGTCTGATCCAAGACACTTCATAGTGTGAGGAAACGCATCTATCCAGCTATCCAGCACCTATCCAGTATCACGATTAGTTCATCAGTATAACTGCACTTTCTATTTGACCCACCTACCAAGATGAATTTTGAAGGATAACATGAAATCAAGAAAGTAATGTGGAACATAGTTGAATAGTGTTTTTTTTGTTTTGCTGTTGTTGTTTTGAAGATGCAGGTTAGTTGGGAGAACAGATCAGGGCTTCCCTGCTGGCTTAGTGGTAAAGAACCCGCCTGCTCATGCAGGAGACACAGGTTCCATCCCTGGGTCAGGAAGATGCCTAGAGGAAGAAATCGCTACCCACTCCAGTATTTTTTCCTGGGAAACACCATGGACAGAGCAGTGTTGTGCACTGCAGTTCATGAGACCACAAAGAGTCTGACACGACTTAGCGACTAAACAACAACGTTAGATCAACAATTTCTTCAGTAGAGCCAATAATCTTGAAAGGGATGAACTCTGTGGCCAACTTTGACCTATGCTTCATTCAGAACTTTTTTTAATCTTGACAGACTGCCATCAAGAAAAATAACCCACGGAAATACCTGCGCAGTGTAGGAGATGGAGAAACCGTAGAGTTTGATGTGGTTGAAGGAGAGAAGGTGAGAGGAGATTGTGGTTGGGTATCCAGGGTGCTGACATTATTTTCTCGCTTAGTAAATGGTCTCTCAGTCCTTTATGAGTTAACAGTACTTTGGATTTTTACTATGACAGAAAGAAGTGACTCTTTAAGTAAAAGTATTTCTGATTATTGACTGTCATAGGCATTGTTTGACACAGTATTAATGGATATTTTAATTTCCATTTTAATAAATGATGAACCCTATTTAATCATGGAAGGAAAAGCTAATTTCTGAAGATTTAAAATGACACATCTTATTTTGGTACCAAGTGTATTCTCAAGTGAAATTTAAAATTAAAACAGGGCTTTCCTGGTGGCTTGGTGCTAAAGAATCCACCTGCTAGTGCAGCAGACATGGGTTCGATCCCTGATCTGGGCAGATCCCAAGTGCTGCAGAGAAACTGAACCTGTGCACCATGGCTATTGGGCCTGTGCTCTAGAGCCCTGGTGCCGGAACTGCTGAAGCCCGAACACCCTCCTGGAGCCCATGTCCTGCAGCAAGAGAAGCCACGGCAACGAGAAGCCCGTGCACAACTAGAGCTTAGCTGCTGCTTGCTGCAACTAGAGAAAGCTCATGTGCAGTGATGAGGACCCAAGGCAGCCAAAAATAAATACATAAATAAAGTTTTAAAAATTAAGATAGTTTTATAGTAGTAAAAATTGATCAAAGCTGTTTTGGGGTGGAAGATACCTTTTTTTTTTTTTTAAGAATAAAATCAAATATAATCATTATGTTTTCTCTTTGGCTTGGGTTTTGAAAAGCCAGAGGCATCTTGACAGACTGTATAACCGCTATCTTCAGATGAAGAATAACCCAGGAAACTAAAAGGATCATTTTGATGTGCATCGACAGGTTTTTTATGCTGTGATATGTTTAATTCTAATATTACTAATGTCTTTTATGCTTTATTTTTTAATTATAAGCTGACTAGTTCACTCCCAGATGATTGTTCTTCTGATATACACACCATTCATTCCATAATTCCTATTCTTAGCAACTCTCAAACTGCTTCCTGTTTTAAAAGAGAAACACTTTATTCCATCTCATATAAAAATTTAAGTGATCTTTACCAATGTGATCCCAGGGTATCTTGCAGATCTTTCAGAGTTCCAAGTTATCTACCAGCAAATGCTGACCTGTAACGATCCCTGATGTCCCATCCAACTATTAAAATTTGTTTAGCCAGGTTAATTTTACTTCTGTGTATTTTCAGTATGTGAGGTTATACAAATGGACTTAGAGTGGAGTTTCACTCTTTTGAATCTCCTATGCCCGAACTTTTTATATTTTTGAAGAGTTACTTTATCCGCTTGTCCATAGAGAATCTGAAGGCTCTGTCTGTTTCAACAATAAGATGATTTAAAGAGGGACTACTTTTGTGGACACTGTGTATGAAAGCAGGCACTGAGTCAGTGGCCCTTCATTCCTGCCCCTGCCACAGTGGGAAGAATTTCCCTCTCACTAGCTCAGTGCTGGCAGACCACGTGAGCCCATGAGTGGATTGTCGTGGTACCTCACAGAGTAACAGGTTTCAGTATTTTCCAGGAAGAGAACATTATCTCAGTTATTTCCAGTGAAGAGTATTCTTCCTGGTCTAGCATTCCTTTG
The DNA here is from genome assembly GCF_023699985.2 of Odocoileus virginianus. Taxonomy (NCBI): domain Eukaryota; kingdom Metazoa; phylum Chordata; class Mammalia; order Artiodactyla; family Cervidae; genus Odocoileus; species Odocoileus virginianus. The sequence continues at coordinate 16,761,346 of NC_069696.1, read as the reverse complement.
CTCCAGTTGCTTTATATTTACCAGTTTTATGTTTCTTAAAGATAAATATATATACTTACTGCTCTTGAATCAAGAGAGTAAAGCTTGTGGAAGCAAGCAAGCTGTATATACATATATTATTTTTTAAACTTTTATTTTACATTGCAGCATAGTTGATAAACAGTGTTGTGTCAGTGTCAGGTGTCATGCTGTATACATTTAAATCAGGACATCAAGCATCTTGCTCACCTTTATTAAAACGAGGGTGTGTTTTTGAGGTCATCGGAGGAACTTCTAGTACCTCCTGCCAGTCTTAAACCCTCTGGCTGTCTAAGGCGGTGCTTTTGGTTATTGGCTTCTTTCTGACTCGAAGGCCATCTTTGCTTTCTTCCTTTCTCAGGGTGCAGAAGCAGCCAATGTGACTGGCCCGGATGGCGTTCCAGTGGAAGGGAGCCGATATGCTGCTGACCGGCGTCGCTACAGACGTGGCTACTACGGCAGGCGCCGTGGACCGCCCCGCAGTGTACGTTGTCTCTTTCATCATCAGTGACCCAAGAAATGTGCACATCTAAAATTAAGTGTGTATACTTGGAGCACATAAATGGCTGTATCTTCTGGAAACACAGTGATTTTTTTGGATGGGAAATTTTTTGTGTTCAGAATTTATCCCCATTGGTCTTACGGGACATTTTTGCCATTCAGCAGTTTTATCAGTTTGTTTGCATTTGGCTGCAAGTAACAGCCATTTAATTATCTTGTAACAGGAAGGCTTAATTATGGTGGGCCATGCCAAAATTGTCAAAAAAGTTTTCTCTTCTTTTGGCTCCTTTATCGGCCAGAACCGAACTGGGTGGGGTAGGGGGAAGGGGCCAGGGACTTCTGTAATTGGCTTACATCTGTTGTTCATCCCGTGGCGCTGACCCTGTTCCTTTCTAAGAAAGCCAGCCTTTCCTTGGCAAGGAAGAATGAGGAACAGCTCTGGAGTAAGTGATGGGCAGTGCTGGCCACAGAAATATTAAGTGATTTGCCTCAATTATGTAGCTGTTTTATTTAGCATAGCATTTCCCATTATTTCAAAGTTAAGCAATAATAAACTCTCTGGATTTTTAGTCCTGTAGATTGGTACCAATCTAAGTGAAAGGGTTTACAGCCAAGTCTGGCTGGAGCTTTCTTAGGAGGCTCAGTTTAAAATATTCTTGAGGCATCCAACTTGTGGTCATGAGGAACCTCTTAGATATGAGTCATTTTTCGATGTTTCTAGAATTAGTACCTGGGATTGATTGGTACTCTGGAATAAAACTCAGCATGCTTTGTGAACACAGGATTGTGGCTATGTGCATCATCCAGGGAAAACTTTTGAAAAAAATCTCACCAGAATGAAGTATTTGCAGATTGAGAATGGTTTATATCTCTATACTTGGATAGAATAGTATTTTTCTGCTTACCTAAATGCTTCCTCTCTTCATTGTGTCATCCTAAACATGTAGCCAAATTGTTTTTTATCAGATTCCATGTGGTATCTTGTTTTTCTTCCTGTATTTCTCTTACCCATGTTTTGTTTATCCTGTTTTATTTTTAATAACAAACTGTGTCAGAGACAGTAGGAATAGGCTACCATAGCATTTACTACATCATGTTAACTCTTTCAGTTTCACCAGATTCATGGAACACTAGTTGTAATTGTTTTGATTTCTAGGTTAACTCAGAAGTACAAGTGGTAAAAAGCCTTTAGTGAAAAATTTTCCTTCAAAGACGTTTCTCCTCAGCTTGAAATTCTGAAGCCGTGTATGTGATGTTTAGAAACAAAATTATCAAAATTCTGAAAGTAAACATAAATGAAGGTTTTCTGTTGTGATGTCTTGTAGGTCCTGACAGCTTCCTGAGTGTGTTTGGCAATAGTGGTGCCATTGTTCTTATTTTGTAAAACTAATCTTAATGAAAGATTTGTCTATAGAAAACTCAGATACAGAGAAACCTAAAGAGAAAAACAATTTACAGTTTATTCAGTCACACTATTTGGGGGAACATTTTCTATGCTAATATGCCTTTAAATCATTGGGGATTATATCTGATACAGATTTTATGAAGTATAGAGTTACTTGGATTTTCTGAAATTAGACTAGTTGAGGCTATACTTGAAGCTTTTCCTCTTTGAGAATTTCATTGCTCTTGTGGGCTTGGTTTTCTGGAGGGTTCTAAATCTTAAATACTCTCACCCCCAATGTCAGTCATTTAATTTTCTTCATTCTAAATTTGTTCATTTTTTAAAAACTCTAGTTACTTCCCTTAAGACTACCTTTGGCATTGCAATCCCCCTTTAAAGTAAGATTTGAAATAAATTCTTTAAGGGATGTTTAGTTGTTTACTTATATTTTTTGGTATAAAATGTTAGTATGTGAAATGGTAGTTTAAATATAGGAAAAAGATAAAATGATTCAATAGTTCCTTGTGTTAATAAGGTTTATTATATTCAGAAACTGTATTTATTACTTGCTACTCTGTATTAAAGTGCAGTTAAAACTTTAGTCCTAAACAAATAGAGGTATGCCATAAGTCAGTGGTTCTCAAACCTTCTGGTTTTTGGACCCATTTATATGCTTAATTATGGAATCCCAGAGTTTTATGTATGTTTATATCTATTAATATTTATTATATTGGAAAGTAAAGCAGAATTTTAAAGATTTAATTTATTTTAAAATAAGCTATTACTTGTAAATACAAATAACTTTTTTTTTTTAATGAAAGCTATTTTTTAATTGAGTGAAAAGAGTGGTGCTGCTTTAGGTTTTTGCCAGTCACTGATGTTGGGTTAATAAAAGACAGCTGGATTCTCACAGCTCCTTCTGCCTTGGGGCTATGAGGGACCACGTGTCACTGTAGCTTCTGGGAGATCCAACCCCCCTTCTGCCCCCAACTCAGGAGAGAATGAGATGGGAAAATACAGCATCCTGCCAGCCTTAAGAGAATAGTTTGACCTTGATGACCCCCTTAGAAGGATTTCAGAGACCCCCATCCACACTTTGAGAACCCAACCACTCCAGGAAGCAAACTACTTAGGATCAACCACAGAATATACAAAATATATTTTTCTTGACTTTGCCCCAGTGGATGGCCAGTGCTGGGGAGACATATTTGGTGGAGCCAAATATTCTAAACTGTGTAAATGTTTTTTGGGTGGTTAGTCAACTGATACCAATTCTAACTAGATGCAAACTAAATTCTTTAGCGATTAATTGCACTTGCTTTTCCGCTTCTTGGTATTTTATCTGCACAGATCTGCTTTAATCTTAATGTAGCTTATCTCAGGTCATCGCCTGATGATCAGGGGTAAATGCATTTTTGTCGATATACTAGAAGAGATCGTTCCGTTGGGGGAATTTTTTTTCTTTCGTTGCTATACTCAGCTTAAATGGTATTCTTTGCTTCTTTCCCTGCCATCACCGCCTCTGAACCTCTGTTTCTTTGCTTCGCTAGTACGCTGGGGAGGAGGAGGAGGAAGGGAGCGGCAGCAGTGAAGGACTGGAGGCCCCCGCCGCTGCCGGGCAGTTCTCTGGGGCCCGGAGTCAGCCGCGCCGCCCCCAGTACCGCCCCCAGTACCGGCGGCGCTTCCCGCCTTACCACGTGGGACAGACCTTTGACCGCCGCTCCCGGGTCTTCCCCCATCCCAGCAGAATGCAGGTAAACCAGCACCTGGGACTTCTCTCCGGCAGTCCTCACCCCTCCGTCCTTCCTCTGCCTCCTCTTCCTCCTCCTCTTCCAATGCCAGCGGCCGGAAATCAAACCTTGCTTTTGGCTTCCCGATGCTGATGCTACTTAACCCAAGCAGACCTGTCTGCTTGCTGAGAACGTTCCTTCTAGTCTCATTTCTAAAAGCACGACCACATGAACCTTGAGACTTGCCTATCTATACCCAGGGACCCTGGTGGACAAAGTACAGTCTCAAGTTTATGGAAAAAATGAAAGACATAAAGTAGGGACAAGTGAGGGAGCTGAACTCTGAAGTCAGTCAGGCCTAGGTTTGGGTCTTATCTCTGCTACTGACTGTGAGCTTGTGAGATTAACTTGTCCATCCATTAAATGGGGATAGTTGCCTCCAACTTGGGGCTGTGATGATAAAATCCAAGATAAAGACTGTAGTGTGTGACAACTCAGGATGGAGGGTGTCTATAAAAGTCCTTAATTTAGATGAGATAATGTTGATGATTAAGGAAACCTCATAGGAAAGTGGAGATGATTGTCCCTTTTTTTCTTTTTTTACTGCAAAATACTGATACAGCTATTGTGAACTTGACCTGTAATTAATAAGCCTTTCACCAACTTTGCAGTTCCCAGGAAACTTGGAAATCTTGGGAGAGGACCTCATTTTTGGTACCACTAGCTTACACCTTCTTCCTCTTAGTCTCCTTGGTTTTTGTTTGTCCACTGAGTGTTTTTACTGAACATTGTGTTCAGTCTGTTCTTTGCTGCCCTTTTCCTATCCTATCATGCATGACTGTGTTCTTCCTACATTGCTTCTTGTTTTTTTTTTTCCCCTTCTACTCTTTAACAGCTGTCCCTGACAAATGTGCTAAAAATAGCAAGTAGCCTTACTTATATGGAGACATTGGGTACATGAGGCATAGTAGGTTTCTTTAGGGCAGCATCCTGGGCCTCTAGGAAATGAGGACAGGAAGAGTCAGGGAGACTACGACACACATTTATTTTTAGGGAGTCAGTAATGCCTTCCTAAAATAATCCTTTTTCATGTTTAGCATATACATACGTAGCGTTTTTTTTTTGAGAATATGGATTTTGAGAATATTGGTTCTTTCAACCAATATTTCAACCAATATTGGTTGAAAGAAAAGTATATTTCACCTTAGGAATAGGAGGTTCAGAGCAAAGGGATTCTTGTGTGCTATGCAGAAAAGCAGGTTGAAAACTAATTTTGAAAATGTGTGCATATTCAGGTAACTGCATTTTAGTTGTCTTAACCTGGGTTGAAATTCTTATTTATTTAGTAGCTAAAATAAGAGCCTCAGCCGCTTTTCCTGAGAACCCTTCTAATACATACTATGTTAATTGACAGAAGTCAGCTTAAGTCAACCAACAGCACCAAATGAAGGTTTCTAAAACTTTCCAGGTTGTCTGTGTTCAGTTCAGTTCAGTCGCTCAGTTGTGTCTGACTCTTTGCGACCCCATGAACCGCAGCACGCCAGTCCTCCCTGTCCATCACCAACTCCCGGAGTTCACCCAAACTCATGTCCATTGAGTCAGTGATGTAATGGCTTAAAAATATGGAGAGATCTCTGAAGTGGTAAAGATTGTGGAGATCAAATAGAAAAATCTTTGCCCACATTGTACAAAACCATGAAATTTATTGGACACAACAGAAAGAAAATGATAATATGCCAGCCAGTAGTATTTCCCTTGTGTACAGAGGATGTCGTTATAGCGTGAGATAGCCGTGTCCAAATGACTTCCCTTTTTCAAAGATAATAATACTCAATATTTGGCAAATAAGTCACGGCAGTTACTGAGCTGATATCAACTGTTTGTCATCTGCGAGAAGAGAAGTATATGACAGAGGAAAAGGAGCAGCATTGTCTGGCCTCCACCAAGAGACAGATGTTTGAAATCAGTTCTTAGTTTTCCCTACAGCTTTATGGAGTTGGCAGTGGCATCCGTATTTTTGTTGTTGTTGTTACAAGTGAAGGGATTTGAGTAGTTTAAGAAATTAGCAACTTTTACCTAAGGTAACATGGATGGTAGACTTTGGTTTAAACTCGATCTGTCTAGTCTCCTGTTCTGTCATTCTAGTAAATGTTCATCCTTTATATGTGTTCCTTTCTGTGTGTGTGTGTGTGTGTGTGTGTGTGTGTGTGTGTGTGTGTGAATTGAAGTTCCTGAAGAAGAAGCAGCTTTGCTTGTTCAGAGAACTAAGGGAGGCTCATGTGGTTGGAATGTTATGGGTGAATAGAGGGGTAAGAGGTTAGATTAAGGTAGCATCAGGGCAGATTAGGCATGCCTACTGTAGACCATAATAAGAATTGTTGACCTACCCTCAATGTGATGAAAAACTAGTTAAGGGATCTAAACAGGGGAGGAAACGTATTTGAGAAATCACCAGTTTAAGGAGGCTGGGCCACAGGAGGCAGCAGCAGAATTAGGGAGACCAGCTCCCTCATTTGCCCTATGAGGGGCAGTCAGGGCAGGAATTAAGAGTGCTAGCGGTGGAGGTGTGAGGAGTGGTCACATTTAGGAAGTGACAGCATCTGATGATGGAGTGAACATGTGGTGTTAGGAGAAAGCGAAGGAAGACCAGGTTTGGGCAGAGAGACAGAAAGCATTTGGAGATCTTCTGGACACATTAAATATCACCTCCAAGGGGAGAGAAGTGAACTTGGCAGAAAAATAAAAGAGGCAAGAGGCAGAGAGTGGCTTGAGTTAAGAGGATGCGATTTTAGATGAGGTGGGAGACAGAGTCTTTGAGGATGTTTCAAAAGTGACCTAAAAGAGGCAAGGGAACAAGGCGTTCACACACCGGAAAAGGCACGAAGGGTGAAGGGAATGGCCGGGACAATACAAAGGTTGAAGGGAGCCGGGAGGGTAGACGAGACTGTAGCTGCACGTGTGGAGACATCAAAACGTAGGTAAAGGCCTGGGCCAGGGAGAGAGGGACTGGTGAAAGGAGTATAGGTAGAGAACTGAGCCAAGGGCTGAGTTTCGGGGCTCAGCAGCAGCGAAGGATTAGGGAGACAAGGAGTCTGGTAGAGGACGATGGGAAGGAGCAGATGGGGAGAGAATGTCCTGGAAGGAAGTGCTGAGTTAAGTGCTATTGAGGCAGGGAGGGAGGGAGACTGACTAGGTTAGTGGGTTTGGTAACTTGGAGGTTAGTGGTGTGTGAGGACAAAAGTCTCTGAATTCAAGAAAGAGCAAAGAGGCGGTGTTATAGTCCCCTTTGAGGAGGTGTCTGTGCTGGCAGAGGGGGTCTTCCACCTCTCTATGTATGTTGTAGAGGAGCTCAGAGAAATGGGGCCATGGCTGGTGGAGGATGTAGGGTCAGGGCAAGGTTTTTGTTTGATTTGATTATGTTTTTACATTGAATTCTCTCCTGGCCTCCCTTCCTTCACCAGCAACCTAAAGTCATTTGGTGGGCAGATCAAATATGCCATACATATACAGACATCACACACATGTAACTTATGGTGTATATATGTGCGGTATGTATTTTTTTCTGTGTATTATTTCTGCCTACTGAAATGGCCTGAAATCAGTGACACTTTAATAGCACTGAGCGTGCCTGGCCCCCAATTTTTCATTTATGAATACCATTCTCCAATAAAAAATAGAAGCCCTTTTGGAGAACCAGCCAATTTCAGAGCCAGGCCAGAGAAAGTACAATATGAGCCTAGAACATCTTGTTGTGCCAGAAAACAAGGAAGTGCTCAAAGAATGCTGGCGTCACATCCAGAGGACCCAAGCCAGCTGGACAGGGCTCCTATTGGCCAGTAATGATAGTAACAGATTACAGCTCATTGAATAAAGTAGAAAACCAGGGGTTTTCTATATAAGATATAAACAAATATAAAAGTCTACAGATATAAACAAATATATTTAATTTGATGAAGAATGAAACATTTACAGGCTTTTCAAAGTACTTCTTTCACAAAATCCTCATACATTGCAAAGGGGAAAAGAGTGAACTTCCCCCAGGGTTCTTCTCAAAGTAAATACTGTCAATAACAGTAGGAATTAAGTAGGAATTGACACCATATGCTGGCCAACAGGATGCGGTGAGAAGAATCCAGAGCACTGTTGTGGCTTCCTTCCAAGGATATGTAAGTTTAATTATGTGGAGACCCTAAACAACCCCAACTGAGGAGTATTTTACCAAATAACTGACTTGTAACATTTGAAAGTATCAAGATCATGAAAGCCAAGTAAAGACTGGAGAATTGTTCCAGTTAAAGAGACAACTAAATTAAGGTCATGGGTCTAAGTGAGTCTTTTTATTGTAAATGACATTATTGGGACAACAGATGAAATCAGATGGAGTCTGAGGTTTTGAGTCTATACTTTCAACCACCCTGTTACTTTGTGATAATTTAAAGAACACAGTTGGAAAAGATGGATGTTATTTCAGCATGTTTATATGCCTGGATGGAGCTGATGGAGGAGAGGAGGATTGAGAGTTCAAGTGTCCTCATAGGCCAGAGAGAAGGGTTGACTTTGTCTGTGGGCATGGACCACTTAATCAGTTGAGTGAGAGAAGAAAAAGCAAATGTAGGCATGGGGTGGTAGATTTGATGGTGAAAGAATGAAGAGATTCTTCTCTGACTGATTCTCTTTTCTTAGTGAAGTATGGAGAAGGAAGGGATATTACCTTTGAGTGGCAAAAAGCAGATTGAGGTGTGTCTGTATTATGAAGAAAATCAGAGATTTTGGATGGGTTGGTTGGTTTTTTAGTTTTTTGTTCTTTCTTCCCCTGGAAGTTCTGTAATAAATTAATTCCCCCAGCTTCAAATAAATTTCTCAAGGAAGTATTTTTTTATTATTTATTGTTATACTTCAATAAATATGCAAACAGGTTAAAGGAAAAAATGGTAAAAAGAAGGAATCAGAGGTGAAGGTGTGGTTAAGAGACATGGGGTGACCTTTGAATGTAGAAACCATTATTGTATCAAAGGGGTACCCCGTTTGTAGAATGAGTGGGTTTGAGTTTGAAATTCTCAGATCCACTGAAGATTCTCATTGCTCTAATATAGTATATCATTCCATTTCCTTTGGCAATAAAGGTTTTCTTTCAGGAGACGAATGGAACATTTTAACATGTTTAATATTTTCACTTTCATGCATTGGAGAACTAAATGGCAACCCACTCCAGTATTCTTGCCTGGAGAATCCCAGGGACGGTGGAGCCTGGTGGGCTGCCGTCTATGGGGTCGCATAGAGTTGGACACGACTGAAGCGACTTAGCAGCAGCAGCAGCAATATTGTAAAATAAATTTAGGTGCACGGGGATCAGGAAAAGACTGTCTAGTGGGACTGAGTCTGTCTTTCTTTCCTATCATTCACACACATTTAATCAGTATATGGTTCACTGATAGAAGTGAGTCCCCAGCTTTGTAATGAAGCCTTTCTTTTTTTCCTTTAAAATTTTTTTTGAATGCAACTGTGTGCTGTGTCTCTCATATCCTGCGTTCTGACACTCACTTCAGCTCTCCTCGCCTCCCTCCAGGCCGGTGAGATTGGTGAGATGAAGGATGGGGTCCCAGAAGGAGCGCAGCTTCAGGGACCAGTCCATCGGAATCCAACTTACCGTGCAAGGTACCGGAGGTAGGTGACGTTGCCTGCTGACTACTGACCAACTGAAGAACTTGCCAGTGACAGTAGGGTGGTTGGGGTTGTTGCAGGTCTGTTTGTTTTGGATTTATTATGTAATGAGAAGATGTGACTGCTTTGACTATATGTCCAAGGTTTGGTGGGGCTCTGCAATATATGTGTTTTTAGATGGCTATGTGACATTTCCCCTGTTCCGTAACAACTAAAATTTCTAGTTATCCCTTTACCAAAGCATTCTTTGTTTCTGATGACTTTCACATGATGTAAATTCACACTTAATTTTTATTTTATTATATTTAATGAGATGAGAGCAACAGAGATTAACTGATAAGTTATTCAGTGGTAGCGCTACACATGGAGGAAGAATTGGCTGCCAGCATGTATTTGTGATACAGTAAGTCCCCTACATGCCAATGAGTTCTGTCGAAGAGCATGCCTATAAGTCCAGCATGCTTCGTTCATAAGTCATAAAAAGTTAGCCTAGGTACCCATGTAACACAATCAGCTAGACAGTACTGTACTATAATAGGTTTATAATACTTTTCATGTGAATAACTTGTACATAAAACACTATTTATTTACAGGGCAGCAATGGAGAAACAGACATAGAGAATAGTCTTTTGGACATGGGAAGAGAGGAGGAGAGGGTGAGATGTATGGAAAGAGTAACATGGAAACTTACATTACCATATGTAAGATAGACAGCCAACGGGAATTTGCTGTCTGGCTCAGGAAACTCAAACAGGGGCTCTGTAGCAACCTAGAGGGGTGGGATGGGGAGGGAGATGGGAGGGAGTTTCAAAAGGGAGGGGGATATATGTATACCTATGGCTGATTCATGTTGAGGTTTGACAGAAAACAACAAAATTCTGTAAAGCAATTATCCTTCAATAAATTAAAAAAAACATTTTTAATCTTATAGTACAGTACCTTGAAAGTACAGTAGTCCAGTCAGTACAACAGTTAGCACAGGAGCTAGCAAGAAGTGACCAGGCAAGAAGAGTTACTGACTGGAGAAGGGCGAGGAGGTGGGAGATGGTGAAGCTGAAGAACCGTCAGCAATGGGAGAGGGAGGGCAAGCACATTCGCATCTTTGAAAGTTTGCAACTCGTAGGGGACTTGCCCTACTGAATGTTCTGATAATGAAGTGGTCTAATGCAGGGGTTGAATCAACTAACTTCAGATCCAGTTGTCTGTGTTTAAATTCCCACCCTATGACTAGCAGCTCACCTGTAGCTGTATCTCCTTCTCATAAGTTTCAGGACTCCTCTTAGATGGAGTCACCAGGTTCATAAAATGGACAATAAGGAATATTCCACAGTTGTCAGTAAGGTTAGATGTACTCTCAGGCATTTAAGATAATCAGAATGTTGCCTGATATATAGTAAGCCCTTGATAAATTGATTATTACTACTACCAAGGATGTTAAGAGTAGTGAAAGGAGTGTTGTTTTATTTCTGCTTTATCCCTTGTGAAAATCGAATTGGCTAGACTCCTCAAGATTCATTGTGAGCTTTTTATATTGTAAGCCCTTTGCCCTGTCCTTGAAGAGCTTCATTCGCGAATGACATCCACACCCCCTTGAAGTTTGGCAAAATGGGATTATTGACAGGAGAGTAAGGATATTACTCGAGCTCTCCTGATTGGCAGCATTCTACATTCTTTTCTCTCACAAGATTCCTTGTAATTTTAGATGCTGTCGTTCTAATGATTCACTACTAAAGACTTTGGAAATAAAAGAAGCTTCATAAAAATGTCTTAAGGAAAACAGGAAAAAGATCCTGCGGATCCCAATTTTGTCAATCTCTAGCTGTGTGTGACCTTGGGGAGGTTATATTCGACCTTTTTGACCTATAAAAGCAGCAATCCTATGTGGTTCAACCAAATACTCACCTTTAAGCCTCTTGGTTTTCTCATTCTAAATCTTAAACTCACAGAATGAGCCTTGACATTAAATGAGATAATTAAATGAAAGCACAGAGCACAGGCCTCGGCACACAGTGACTAATGTTCGTTTTCTTGCTGTGTCTAATCCCCTTGGTCTCCCAGTCTTCACGGCAGACTGTCCACAGAGGGCAGATACCAGGCGCTTTTCTTAATGTTTACACCCACAGTGCCTGGTAGGACCAGAGTGTATGTTCTGGAGATGTTTGTTCACTGCAAATAGTGTTCCGGTGAAGGAGGAGAATGATTGAAAAATAGTTTTTTTTTTTCTTCTAATCTCATCCTTTTGTTCCATTTGCCACATTAGCCTTGCATAATAGGAGTAAGTCTCGATCCCTTGACTTTTTAAACCTTTAAAGACAAAACCTGCTGTTCTTGAAGGCCCTTTCCAATTGCACATGTTCTCTTTTCTCTGCTCCAGGGGCCCTCCTCGCCCACGACCTGCCGCAGCTGTTGGAGAGGCTGAAGATAAGGAGAATCAACAAGCGGCCAATGGTCCAAACCAGCCACCTGCTCGCCGTGGATACCAGCGCCCCTATAACTATCGGCGTCGCCCCCGTCCCCCTAACGCTCCTTCACAGGATGGCAAAGAGGTGAGGCCAGCTAGTCAGAGGAGATGCTGCCAGACCACCCCGGACCATGTCAGCCTTTACTGTTCTCTTCTAAGAGTGGTTTCATAGTCTGAAAACTGAGGCCAATAATATGTGTCATATATGTATCTTTATGTATAATAACATTTTCATAAAGGTATGTATATACACAGGATGAGAGAGAGAAAGAAATGCCTTGTCCATATCGCAAACCAAATATTTATATTCAACCAATTAACACTCTAGTCAGAACGGTTAGAGCTCTCCAAACAAAGGACGGCATTTTATAGAGAGGAACCTGCCTCTCAGCATGTTTTGAAAGTGACTGTATATTTTTTATGACTCTCAGCTGTGGAGAGTGATGGTGTTTAGTTGCCGTTTGGAAGCCATTCTTCGGTGGTTCTAATTTTTGACTCCAACTTTAAGAGTAGTTAAGAGTTTGCACAGTGATTTACCTCCGCGGGCAGGAAGATCCCTACTTGTAAGACCTTTCAGCCTTGAACTCTCCACTGCCGTGGAAATCGGTTCATTTCTGGTTTGTGGTTTTACTGTGTGTTTCAGACCAAGGCAGGTGAAGCACCATCTGAGAACCCTGCTCCAGCTCCCGAGCAGAGCAGTGCAGAGTAACAGCCGGCTCCCCAGGCACCTTCACCATCCGCAGGTAGGCGGCTCACGTGGAACTGATGTTCTCTTTAAATAGCACCGATTTCTCAGCGGTGGCACAGATCAGTCTAAACTAATCCTGCAGTTCATCTGGGCCAGCCTCTTATCTCCATCAGGATTCTGAGAAAGAGCTGTTTCTGTGGTGAAATATCTCTGAAGCTGATCTTATTTTGCTTGGTTTTGGAGACATAAATGTGTAGACAGAGTTTATGAGTGTCAAAGTCATTTTTCTAGGTAGACAGTTGTCAGCTATTACCACCACTTATTTTTTGAAAGTTTTACTTTTGTGACACCTAGTGGCCAGTTTGATAATTTTAAAGTGCCTGCGTGCTTGTTCTGTGGCTTCAGACTCTGGACGACCCTGTAGACTGCAGCCCATCCGGCTCCTCTGTCCATGCAATTTCCCAGGCAAGAAACTGGACTGGGTTGCCATTTTGTTCTCCAGGGGGTTTTCCCAGCCCCGGGATCGAACCTGCATCTCCTGCTTGACAGGCGGATTCTTTACCACTGAGCCACCAGGGAAGCCCAATGCGCCTGACAAGGCTTCATTTTAATAACAGAGGACTGTAATCTGTGGAACAAACAGGAATTTGTTTTTCCTTCCCATTTCCCTTTGATAGCCGGCGTTATTTATGTGCAGTGCTTGAGAGCCCTGGGGTTTACACGCCCGGTGCAGGATCTACTCCTCATTTGCTTGAATGCTCTTGAGCAGTTAGATTATCCTCTGCCACAGTTCTGTCTGCTGCAGGTAAAACAGGGATATTGACTGGTCTGGGTATTGCAAAGACAGACGTAGTGATATTACACATATGAAGTACCGAAGCAGGGTGTGGCAAAAAATAACCTCTCCATGAAGTTAGCTTGTTTTTCTTCATTATTTCTTCCTGCTTTTTTTCTGTCTTCTTGCTAAAAATCTTAGAAATTGTATTTGTATAGGTAGAAATATACTGGAAAGACTGACTCAGTGAGTCTTAAAAGAATATATAAGTCATAGTTGGTTTCAGTCTGGGTTTTTCATCTAATAAGTCCTGAGAATTTGATTTTTTAGTATTTCTTGGTTGTTGCCCTTTTCGTGAAATAAATAAGGAAGTAGCTTTTAGTTAAAAGGGTTTTAAGCTTACAGTAGTAGTGTTATTTTTTCAAAAAATTAATATTTCATAAAATTTTAAGATTTTAAGTTTCTACATTTTAAATGCCATCTGCTTTTATATGCAGAGGTTTGGATTTAAATTAGCCTTTCACATGGTAGACAAGTGCTATGCTGAAAATATTGTTTTGTCTCTAGGTAGCATGGGCAATTTATCATGGAAATAAATTCCATATTCAAAGTTTCTTGCACAAATTGACAGGATTATATGTTAATCATTTGGCCATAACCTTTTACTTGGTAACATTATTTCTAGGTATTGTTCCTAAGGAAATAATCCAAAATACAGGGGGATAATTTCTATTATAATATAGTATTGGAGGAGTGGTTAAATATTGAGATATATCCGTATTAGGAGATACTGTATAACCACTGAAATGGTTATGAAGAATTACCAGTGTTATAGTATCATTTATTTGAAAAGGCTTCATGATGATAATTTTCTTTTTTATAATTTTGCAGAATTTTTACCATTATGCACTGAGTGTTCTTATTTATAAAAATGTTTTATTAGAAAGTTTCCATTAAATTCATGTTTCAGTTTACAAATCTCTAAAAGGTACACATGTAAGATTTTGTTTTGAGCTTTTGAAAATTATTTTTTGAGCTGCATAAAAAACAGGTAATTTGTGCCTTTTTATTCTTTAACCCTTGGTTATCTTGTCACTCTTAAATAAAAGTCTGATGTGAATATTTTCCAGGTGACTTAATTAATGACCATTCAAAAAATAAAGCGAAAAGCAGACCATGACCTTATGAACACCAAAGAAACGTCCAAGCAATAAAGTGGAAGATTGATAACCAAGATGTGGACATTAAAATGTTTACTGCACTTCTTTACAAAACAGACAACTACGCAAGGAAAGTGGCAGCCATTTTTTCCAGCATCTGAGATCCTGGGAACGCCTGCACATTACAAGAGAGCGACCTCCCCAGTTTCAGCAACCACTAGGTTTATATTTTTTTCCTGGTTTTTACTGTTTTGGTAATATGAATTGAAAGAAGAATTATTAATACCACATGGGGAGACCCCCCCCCAACCAAAGAAATCTGAAATATATAGTAAATGCTTTTTTTTTCCTTTTCTGTTCATTTTGGATGCTGGTGCTAAACTTCGAAGTGTCATGATTTAAAAAAGAAATTTTATTCCCTTATTTATTTCTAGGATAAGGGGAGGGTAACATTTTGCTTTCTTATGTAACTCTCTTTGAAAATGTGCAGTACGAAGTTCCGCAAAAATAAAATTTTTACCCTTGAAAGGAAGGATGTATAACTGGAGTATGTTTTTCTATCTGAGCACATGTTTTTGTTTTTTTTCCCTTTCTTCATTCACTGAATAGTAAGCTCAAAGCCAAGTGTACAGGTGAATTTGTGCTATTTAGTAAATGTAGCGGCCTGAGCTGAGAGCAGAGGAAATGGGATTCTTTTTGGAATGAACAGGTTCACGTGTGAGCTCAGCACTAGGCATGTCTGGTGCTCTCAGCTCCTGAGTCATCCTTGCTGAGGTGGTTGATGATATTTCAGTCAACAACTTCCTTTAAATTATTGAAGGGGTTAGTAGTGCTAACATCTTTGAACTTCTAACTGTAACGGCTTTCCACACCAACTGCTGTGTCCTAGTTGTGTTCCTGTGTCTTTCCGAAAAGAGGAAGGGGGCTTCTTTGCAGCCGCCCTACAAATTTCTTCCCCCGGGGAGTAGATGGCGCCCCCAAGTGGAGAGACACTACGGCACTACAGTACATGTCAATTCTATGTAGTCACTTCTCAGATCTGCTGTACCTATCAAATGATTTATTCCTTAAATCAAGTACCTCCCGAGTCTGGGTTTGAGCACTGTTCTAGAGGCACAAACCCACAAAAGACCCCCTGAGTTTGTGTGTGAGTGAAGTCTTCTGTTATTGGGTATTGAAAGTTCCTAAAAACTGCAGTGATAAGCACTTTTATCATTCTAACACCATTACCTCTACACACCATCCATCAGGGTTATAGCTATTCTAGAAGAAAAAAAAAAAAAAAAAATAACAAGAAGTGCAAAGAATTGGAGAAAAAAGTCTAAACTTCAGTAGTGTGTATAACTACAACCCTAAAACACATTGGTTGGAGGTACAGAAGACAATACAAACTGGATGTGATACAAGGATGGGCCTACATTCTTTTACAGAGCAAAATCAGGGAGTTGAATTTCTTTGCCAAGAGATACGTGGTGCCTGGGTGGAAGCACAGCTAGAATTTAATCAGAGGCTGTCATACCACAATTAACGCACTAGCTATGATTGGTATTAACTTGAAGCCCCAGAGTTTTGCCTGTTTGAAACAGCACCTACTGGGAAAGTAGCCTACCCAACTCAAAATATTTGAGTGCCTACTCTGTGCCGAGTGATACCAGGTCTCTTCACATCACAAATGAACTGCATCCACATCATTGAAGTTCCTGGGCTTATTGCACAGATGCAGTTTTCAAAAGTACTTTTGCCCTTAGGGGAGTGAAGAGATGTATTTGTAAAGACTAATACTTAGAGATTTTGAAGTAATAACATTCTTTGAATCTTAGAATTTCACACATTAAATCCCAGAGGAGTACTTGATTATGGTTGAAAAGAGGAAAACATCTCTTAACTTTGTGTGTTAGTTGCTCAGTCTTGTCTGACTCTGTGACCCCATGGAC
The DNA here is from genome assembly GCF_023699985.2 of Odocoileus virginianus. Classification (NCBI taxonomy): domain Eukaryota; kingdom Metazoa; phylum Chordata; class Mammalia; order Artiodactyla; family Cervidae; genus Odocoileus; species Odocoileus virginianus. Next base: position 16,745,034 of record NC_069696.1, on the reverse strand, counting down.
TGTAGCCGACCAGGCTCTTCTGTCTACAGAATTCTCCAGGCAAGAATACTGGAGTGGGTTGCCGTTTCCTTCTCCAGGGGATCTTTCCGACCCAAGGATCGATCCCAGGTCTCCTGCACTTCAGACAGGTTCTTTACCATCTGAGCCACCAGCAAAGTCTCTGAATCTTAGAACTGACACTCTAAATCCCAGAGTAGTACTTGGTTGTGTTTGAAAAGAGGAAAACATCTCTTAACCTTACAAGAATGACTTTATATATATATAAAATCATTTTATATAGGCGTCATATATTTATGTAATAGGTAATATATATGTATATATAGGCATCAATGTCTTAATAGGAAATGTCTAAAAAGGAAGCGGGTGCTGATAGAAATCTCTGAAAACTGGGTAATCTTGCCAGAGGAAGTGGTAAAGACTTTTTCACCTTTGTGATTTCCTCAGGGTGAAAGCATTTCATTTTAGCTGATAAGCTAGATCCAGAATCATCCTGATTTTCGGGATGGGGGATAGGAAGCTCTAAGGGAGCTGAAACCCACGTGGGTAACGTGAAATCTACCCCCGCTCCTGTAGTGTGGGCAGTATTCCTTTAGGAAGGGTATGACGTGGAAACATGTAGTGATGTGGAAGCCTGAGATGAAAAATGGCATTAACATGTCTGCATTCCTCAGGGTAGTTAATTCTAGCCGCTGTAACACACCATCTTACATTTCAGTGGCTTACTATAACACATTTTCTTCTTAAGGACGAGTTTGAGTGGGTGGCTCCCCTGGATAATTTTCCTCCCAGTGGCTTTTTTACCACCTGAACCACAAGGGAAGCCCTTCCCAGTGGCTTCTTAAAGGAATAACATCTCTTCCTGTGCTATGGGTCTGCTGTCCTTAATACCTAGTTTCAACTTGTCCTGTTATCAGCCAGCCAGTAGACGGAACAGTCTTCACTGTTTTGAAGAATTAGAAAGGAAGGTCAGTAAAAATAAGATACTAGTGAAGGGGCAGGGGCTCCATGCAATCAAGCACAAATTTTGGCAGAGGGTTGCTGCTAATCATGAGCAGCAAATGTCTCAATGATTTTAGCGCTTTTCTAGATAACAGAAGATGCAAGAAACTGGGCTCATAAAATCATCTGAAAATATCTTAACCATGTGAGTCCTGTTTGCTAGTTTTTTCCAGAGCATGGAGAGCCTCATTCCTGGTGTCCGCTATGGACTCCTTTTAGGTGTGTGGAAGGTCAGGGGACTGCTGTGGTCAGGGGCTTCATCCTTGTAGAGCCAGATGGTGAGTGACAGTTTTTGGTTGGCAGCATCTACTGTTCTTTCAGGGCTTCCCAGGTAGCTCAGTGGTAAAGAATCTGTCTGCCAATATAGGAGATGCAGATTTGATCCCTGGGTCAGGAAGATCCCCTGGAGGATAAAACGGCAACCCACTCCAGTGTTTTTGCCTGGAAGGTCCCATGGATAGAGAAGTCTGGTGGGCTAGTCCCTGGGGTCGCAGAGTCGGACATGACTGAGCAACTAAGCGTGCACCCATCGTTCTTTCAATGCCTGTGTATGTTAGTCGTGTCCGACTCTCTGCGACCCCATGGACTATATAGACTGCCAGGCTTCTCTGTTCATGAAATTAGCCAGGCAAGGATACCAGAGTGGGTCGCCATTTCCCCCTCCAGGGGATCTTCTTGACCCAGGGATTGAACTCAGGTCTTCTGCATTGCAGATGGATGCTTTACCAACTGAACTACTAGGGAAGCCCTTCTTCCAATGCCCAAGACACTTCATTTAGGTGTGAGGCATCACCACAGCGAGTCTCTTGCCAACTGTTTATAGCTTCCATCAACATTGTTCTGCTTTCACGTGCCATGCAAATCTTCTCCATAAGCCTTAGGGCCTGTGAAGCCGTGTACTATCCCCTGCTGCCCTCCTATGGTGAAGATGGATTGTTTTCAGATAAAGTTGGAAGAATCCATTTGCCTCACTTTTCTGTTAACTTCCCCTGAAACAGCTCTAAAGCAATGTTTGGAGCAATATCTAGCAATGTCTTAGGTAGACCCAAGGTCTATGGTAGCATTTTTACCTTTTTTTTTTTTTTTCTTCCTGTTTTGTAAAACAACTATACAGTCATATTTACAGTTGCCTTTCCTTTGGCTAAGGTATTAGTTGTGAGGTCTTGGCCAAAGGACACAGACACAGGACTGAACATCGATCTACTTTCATTGGACAAAGCCTTCTTGCTCTGACTCTTGCTTATAATTTTCTAGGGCTTTCTCCCTGTCTCATGTAAATAGATTTCAGGAGGTCCATCCTACCAGTCTTCAAACTGGAATTCCTCAGTCATAGAATCAGACAGAATTCACTAAATAACACGTGCATGAGTGCTGTTATAGGTATTTAGAGATCTTGTGAAGATTTGTGTGGACTAAACTGCAGAATGAAGAAGCTCCTGGTGTACATTTCAGTGTGACTTCCCGTTGTTCAATACTTCAGTTCAGTTCAGTTCAGTTCAGCCACTCAGTCGTGTCTGACTCTTTGCAACCCCATGGACCGCAGCATGCCAGGCTTCCCTGTCCATTACCAACTTCCGGAGCTTGCTCAAGCTCATGTCGATTGAGTCAATGATGCCATCCAAACATCTCGTCCTCAGTCATCCCCTTCTCTTCCTGCCTTCAGTCTTGCCCAGCATCAAGGTTTTCTTCAGTGAGTCAGTTCTTCTCATCAAGTGGCCAAAGTATTGGAGTTTCAGCTTCAGCATGGGTCCTTCCAATGAATATTCAGGACTGATTTCCTTTAGGATTGACTGGTTGGATCTCCTTGAAGTCAAAGGGACTCTCAAGAGTCTTCTCCAACACCACAGTTCAAAAGTATCAATTCTTCGGCACTCAGCTTTCTTTATAGTCCAACTCTCACATCCATAATGACTATCGGAAAGACTATAGTTTTGACTAGACAGACCTTCATCTGCAAAGTAATGTCTCTGCTTTTTAATATGCTGTCCAGATTGGTCACAGCTTTTCTTCGAAGGAGAAAATGTCTCTTAATTTTATGGCTGTAGCCACCATCTGCAGTGATTTTGGAGCCCAAGAAAATAAAGTCTGTCACTGTTTTCATTGTTTCCCCATCTATTTGCCATGAAGTGATGGGACCAGATGCAATGATCTTGGTTTTTTGAATAGTGAGTTTTAAGCCGGGTTTTTCACTCTCCTCTTTCACTTTCATCAAGAGGCTCTTTAGTTCTTCTTCACTTTCTGCCATAGGGTGGTATTATCTGCCTATCTGAGCTTATTGATATTTCTCCCGGCAATCCTGATTCCAGCTTATGCTTCATCCAGCCCCGCATTTCACATGATGTAATCTGCATATAAGTTAAATAAGCAGGGTGACAATATACAGCCTTGACATACTCCTTTCCCAATTTGGAACCAGTCTGTTGTTCCATGTCTGGTTGTAACTGTTGCTTCTTGACCTGCATACAGGTTATTCAGGAGGCAGGTCAGGTGGTCTGGTATTCCCATCTCTTTCAGAATTTTCCACAGTTTATTGTGATCCACATAGTCAAAGGCTTTGGTGTAGTCAATAAAGCAGAAGTAGATGTTTTTCTGGAACTCTTGCTTTTTCAATGATCCAATGGATGTTGGCAATGTGATCTCTGGTTCCTCTGCCTTTTCTAAATCCAGCTTGAACATCTGGAAGTTCTCAGTTCACATATTGTTGAAGCTTGGCTGGGAGAATTTTGAGCATTACTTTACTAGCGTGTGAGATGAGTGCAATTGTGAAGTAGTTTGAATGTATCTTTGGCATTGCCTTTCTTTGGGATTGGAATGAAAACTGACCTTTTCCAGTCCTGTGGCCACTGCTGAGTTTTCCAAATTTGCTGGCATATTGAATGCAGCACTTTCACAGCATCGTCTCTCAGGATTTGAAGTAGCTCAGCTGGAATTCCATTACTTCCACTAGCTTTGTTCGTAGTGATACTTCCTAAGGCCCACTTGACTTCACATTCCAGGATGTCTGGCTCTAGGTGAGTGATCACACCATCATGGTTATCTGGGTCATGAAGATGTTTTTTTGTATAGTTCTTCTGTATATTCTTACCACCTCTTCTTAATATCTTCTGCTTCTGTTAGTTCCCTACCATTTCTGTCCTTTATTGTGCTCATCTTTGCATGAAATGTTCCCTTGGTATCAATAATTTTCTTGAAGAGCTCTCTAGTCTTTCCCATTCTATTATTTTCCTCTATTTCTTTGCATTGGCCACTGAGGAAGGCTTTCTTATCTCTCCTTGCTGTTCTTTGGAACTCTGCATTCAGATGGGTCTTCTTTTCTCAGTTGTTTGTAAGGCCTCCGCAGACAACCATTTTGCCTTTTTGCATTTCTTTTTCTTGGGGATGGTCTTGATATCTGCCTCCTGTCACGAATGTCACAAACCTCTCTCCATAGTTCTTCAGGCACTCTGTCTATCAAATCTCATCCCTTGAATCTATTTGTCACTTGCACTGTATAATCATAAGGGATTTGATTTAGGTCATAACTGAGTAGTCTAGTGATTTTCCCTACTTTCTTCAATTTAAGTATGAATTTAGTAATAAGGAGGTCATGATCAGAGTCACAGTCAGCTCTCGGTCTTGTTTCTGCTGACTGTATAGAGCTTCTCCATCTTCAGCTGCAAAGAATATAAGCAATATGATTTCAGTATTGACCATCTGGTGATGTCCATGTGTAGAGTCATCTCTTGTGTTGTTGGAAGAGGGTGTTTCCTATTACCAGTGTGTTATCTTGGCAAAACTGTTAGTCTTTGCCCCACTTCATTTTGTACTCCAAGGCCAAACTTACCTGTTACTATAAGTATCTCTTGATTCCCTACTTTTTCATTCTAGTCCTCTATGCTGAAAAGGACATCTTTTTTTGGTGTTAGTTTTAGAAAGTCTTCTAGGTACTTCATAGAATCGTTCAATTTCAGCTTCTTCAGCATTAGTAGTTGGGACATAGATTTGGATTACTGTAACATTGAATGGTTTGTCTTGGAAATGAACAGAAATTATTCTGTCATTTTTGAGATTGCATCCAAGTACGGCATTTCAGACTGTTTTGTTGACTATGATGGCTACTCCATTTCTTCTAAGTGATTCTTGCCTACAGTAGTACATAAATGGTCTTCTGAATTAAATCCATTCCAGTCCATTTTATTTTATTTTTTTCATTTATTTTTATTAGTTGGAGGCTAATTACAATATTGTAGTGGTTTTTGTCATACATTGACATGAATCAGTCATGGATTCACATGTATTCCCATCACGATCCCCCCCCCACCCCCCCCCCCCCCCCCCCGCCCACCTCCCTCTCCACCCAATTCCTCTGGGTCTTCCCAGTGCACCAGGCCTGAGCACTTGTCTCACACATCCAGCCTGGGCTGGTGATCTGTTTCACCCTTGATAATATACATGTTTTGATGCTGTTCTCTCAAAACATCCCACCCTCACCTTCTCCCACATATATGGAATTTAGAAATATGGTAATGATAATCCAGTCCATTTTAGTTCACTGATTTCTAAAATGTCGATGTTCACTCTTGCCATCTCCTGTTTGACCACTTTCAATTTACCATGATTCGTGGACCTAACATTCCAGGTTCCTATGCAATATTGTTCTTTACAGCATCAGACTTTATTTCCATCACCAGTCACATCCACAACTGGGAGTTGTTTTCTCTTCGGCTCTGTCTCTTCATTCTTTCTGGAGCTATTTCTCCACTCTTCTCCAGTAGCATATGGGGCACCTACTAACCTGGGGAGCATATGGGGCACCTACCAACCTGGGGAGTTCATCTTTCAGTGTTATATCTTTTTGCCTTTTCATACTGTTCATGGGGTTCTCGAGGCAAGAACACTAAAGTGATTTTCTGCTCCTTTCTCCAGTGGACCATGTTTTGTCAGAACTCTCCCATGACCAGTCCGTCTTGGGTGGCCCTACATGGCATAGCTCATAGTTTCATTGAGATAGACAAGGCTGTGGTCCATGTGATCAGTTTGGTTAGTTTTCTGTGACTGTGGTTTTCATTCTGTCTGCCCTCTGATGGAGAAGGATAAGAGACTTACAGAAGTTTCTTGATGGGAAAGACTGACTTTGGGGGAAACTGGGTCTTGTTCTGAAGGGCAGGGTCATACCAGTAAATCTTTAGTGTTATTTTCTCTTGATGGGAGGGGCTGTTTTCCCCCTCTGTTGTTTGGCCTGAGGCCAAACTATGGTAGGGGTAATGAAGATAATGGCGACCTTCAAAAGGACTTTTCACACATTGTGTATCCAGTGCCTCTGACCCTGCAGCAGGCCACTGTCAACTCACACCTCTGCTGGAGACTCCTGGATACTCACAGGCATGTCTGGCTCAGCCTCTTGTGCGGACACTGTTCCTTTCTCCTGGCTCCTGGTGTGCACAATGTTTTGTCTGTGTCCTCCAAGAGTCTGTGTCCCCAGTCTTGTGGAAGTTCTGTAATCAAATCCCACTGGCCTCCAAAGTCATATTCCCTGGGGGTTATCAGTCCCTTTGCCAGATCCCCAGGTTGGGAAATCTGTTGTTAGTCCTAGAGCTTTCTCAACAGTGTGAGAATTTATTTTGTATAATTGTTCTGCAGTTTGTGGGTTGTCTGCTTGGTGGCTCTATGTTGGGGCTAATGGTGACCTCCTCCAAGAGGGCTTATGCCACACACTGTGTGACCCAAGTCTGCTGCAGCCAGAGCCCCTGTCCCCACAGCAGGCCGCCGCTGACCCAAGTCTCCGCAGGGACAAACACTCAAAGGTCTGGCTCAGTCTCTGTGGGATCCCTGGGTCCTGGTGTGCACAAGGATTTGTTTGAGCCCTCTGAGCATCTCTGGAAGGTATGGGGTTTGATTCTAAATGTGATTTCATCCCTTCTACCCTCTTGGTGGGCGTCTCCTTTGTCCTTGGACGTGGGGTATCTTTTTTTGGTGGGATCCAACATTTTCCTGTCAATGCTTGTTCAGCAGTGAGTTGCAACTTTGCAGTTCTTGCAGGAGAAGATGAGTGCACATCCTTCTTTTCTTTAATATGACAAAACTTTTTATCAATTAAGATAGAATTTAACTTAAAATCAAACCCAGGTCTCCCACATTACAGGTGGATTCTTTGCCAGCTGAGCCACCAGGGAAGCCCAGGAATACTGTAGTAGGTAGACCTACCCTTCTCCAGAAGATCTTGCTGACCCAGGAATCGAACTGAGGTCTCCTTCATTGCAGGCAGATTCTTTACCAGCTGAGCTACCAGGGAAGCCTGTTCAATACTTAGCACTCAATAAATGCTGGCAGAGCAGAAAATGGGCATTCAGTAAATGCTGATTGGGATTTCCCTGGTGGTATAGTGGATAAGAATCCACCTGCCAATGCAGGGGACTGTTCAATCCCTGGTGTGGGACGACCCCACATGCCTCGGAGCAACAGAATCAGTGGGCCACAGCTACTGAAGCCTGCATGCCTAGAGTCTGTGCTTTGCCACGAGAGAAGCCACTCCCATGAGAAGCCCATCCACCCCAACAAAAGAGTGGCCCCCACTTACCGCAACTAGAGAAAGTCTGCACGCAGCAACGAAGGCCCAGTGCAGCCAAAAATAAATCAATCAGTGTATTTTAAGCTGATTGAATTAATGGTGAGGTAGAAATAACCATCTGGTAAGGATGGATGAACTGAAGATTGCGGAAAATGAATAAGAGGGCCATAACTGTGAGACAGGGGTAATAATGGAGATTATAAGAGAATGAACACTTGGAGAGAAGAGCAAAATAAGAATGATCCAGTCACCTTATTCACGTGTAAATGTGTGGAACCAATCACACATGTATACCTCCTGCTTATATTTTTTGTTTAGTGAGGATTTTCTATTTAGTATGTGTGTTGGTGTTTCCATGTCTGAGCATTATTATTTCCAGAGTTCTCTCTATCTCAGAAAATTTAAAAATTCACCATTTATTGAATTGTTCATTAAGATTAGAGTATACATTTTTGAATCCTCCTTTGTTCTATCTATATATATTTAAAATTTTTTCTAGGTCTTAGAGGTTATAACTTTTGTGACTATGGTGACTCCTTTACAAAAAGGAGATATTTAAACAGAATTCTGTGTATCAGAATGGGTATTCAGCAAGATATGCAGGTGTTGCAGGAATTACAAAAATGAGTATGCCACAGTCTCTACTTTGAGGCGATCAGGGTCCATGGGGAAGCTGAGTAGAAGAGGTCATATAACATAAAACTCAGATTTGTTCATTTGGCTTTTAGTCATCAGTTATGACATAAAGGATGGGAAGAAAATTTGACTGATGAGACTTCATTCTTTCATTTTTTTAAATTGAGGTAAAATTCACATAACATAGAATTAACCACCAACCATTCTTAAATGTACACTTCAGTGGCATGCAGTACAGTTCTTCCTATTTTAAAAGAGCTCTGAAGGAAATAAAACTATCAATAGCAAAGACTCCAGAGAACTGAAGTACCCCAGTCTTCAAATGCTCGACATCACATGGTACCCAAATTCTTTCTAAGGATTCCCAGTTCCTGCTTGGTTTGCTAACAATGCTGAGCAAGTAAGCCATCTATACACTATGTGACCTATATTTCTTGAGTAGAACGTGTATTCGGTGCTAGTATCAAGTTTGGAGTTCTCCCAGCTGAGTATTTTCTTCAGGGTCTCCTATGATTGTAAATTCCTTGTGGGCCAGTAACCTAAATAGGTTGCTCATCACTGTATCCCTAGAGGAGAACCCAGCACATAGATTATTTTAAAAGCATTTGTGAATGATTGATTACTTACTCCTGAGATTTTTGTTCGCTATCTATTTTCTCATGGTCAGTATTAACTGGTGCACTCAGTAAAGGTTTGGGGTTGCGATTGTCCCGGAGCCCAAGGTCAAATCCTGGCCATTTTGAGTACCGAAGAAGGCAACTGTTATTGAGTCGCACAGAAGGTGGCGCTATTGCGCCTCATCGTGACCACATTTTCACCTGGACAGGCAGGTCTTCTACACCTGACCGTCCAGCAATCGCTTGAGAAGGAAATGAATAGGTTGATCAGCAACAAGTCCAGCTTTTACAGTTTCGGCAGAGGTTTCCTGCTGGTTCAGGTGTGGTGAGGCCCGGAAACCTCAGTGCCCGCAGACTTTTCCTTTTGTGGGGAGCCCGCCCAAACTCCATCCTTTGCCCGCGGCCACGCCCCACAGTGGGAAGGAGGGACTGAAAAGCATTTCCTTGAGGCCGGCACAACTTGCCCTACCCAAAACGAGTTGGTTTGTTTTTTTTTTTTTTCCCCTTCCCTGGCTGAGCCAGTTTCATCTGAAATACAGAGTGACCGGAGGAGGAACCGGAGGAGGGACAAGGTAGTGGAAATGGTTTGGGGGTATGAAGGGTGAGAGGAGGATGGTAGTGATGCAGTCAGGGGTGGGCTTCGCTGTTTTGGGAAGAAAAAGAGGGAGGCGGCCGAACGGGGCATGGCTGTGAGTGGCTGTTTGTATTTTATGTGAACAAACAGCAGTCACCAGGTGAATGAATCTGTATTTCTTCAGAGCAGGCATCTCGCGGGTTTGGGCTTCTGTCTTTTTTTAAACAGAATTTTGGCAATTTTCAGCAATTTGGGCAAGGAGAGAGGCAGCCAGAAAGCGAAGGGATGAAGGGTCTCTGTTATTCCTGGAGAGGAAGCCATCCAGAGAGGGGAGACAGAAACAGTGAAGTACAGGAACTGCTTGTCAAAGGACAGTGAGGTCGTTCAGCCCGCCTTTGGGCTCAGCTCAGGCCCTCTGCTAAGCATAATGAAGAATGGTAATTATCTCTTGGAGTTGTTGTGATATTTAATGAGATAATATCTGTAATTATGCTTAAAAATTGTATAGTGTGATATCCTATTCTTTGTTTACCGGAATTTCGGTTTTCTTCTTAATTTGTTTTCTCTTTTATTTTGTATTGAAGGGTAGTTGATTTAAAGTACTATATTAGTATTAGATGTGCAGCATAGTGATTGATTTTTTATAGTATTTTTATAGGTTTCAATTACCTCATTAAAAGTTATTACAAAATAATGGCTATAATTCCCTGTGCCGTACAGTATGCTTGTCTATTTTATACTGACTAGTTTGTGTCTCTTAATCCTCTACTCCTGTCTTGACCTTTCTCCCTTCTCTTTCCCCACTGGTAACTACTAGTTTGTTTTCATATCTGTGGGTCTGTTTTGTTTTGCTATATACATTCATTTGTTTTATTTTTTATACTCCACAAGTAAGTGTGAATACAGTATTTGTCTTTGTCTGACTTATTTCACTATGCATAATATTCTCTAGGTTCATCTATGTTGCTGCAAATGGCAGAATTTCATTCTTTTTTATGGCTTAGCAATGCTGAGTAAAATTACTCAGCTATATATATCTATGTGTGTGTGTGTATATATATATATATATATATATATATTTATTTATTTATTTATACCATGTCTTTTTTATCCACTTATCTGTTGATTGCCACTTGGGTTGTTTCTATTGCAATATACTTTGTATATTGTACCTAATGCTGCCTTGAACATTGGGGTACATGAATCTTTTCAAATTAGTGTGTTTGTGTTTCCAGATAGACACCCAGGAGTGGAACTGCTGGGTAATATGGTGGTTCTAGGGCTTGCCAGGTCTCTCAGTGGTAAAGAATCCACCTGCAAATGGAGACGTAGGTTTGATCCCTGGATTGGGAAGATCCCCTGGAGAAAGAAATGGAAATCCATTCCACTATTCTTGCCTGGGAAATCCCATGGGCAGAGGGGCCTGGTGGGCTGCAGTTCATGGGGTCACAAAATAATCAGACATGACTCAGTGACTAAACAGCAAGAGTGTCAGTCTATGTTTAGTTTTTTGAGGAACATACATATTGTTTCTATAGCAGCTACACCAATTTTTGCTTCCGCCAAGGGTGTACAAGAGTTCCCTTTTTTCTACATCCTTTCCAACATTTGTTATTTACAGCCATTCTGACAGGTGTGTGGTTACAGTGATTTTGATTTACATTTTCCTGCTGATTAGTGTTGTTGGGCATCTTTTCATGTGCCTCTTAGCAACCTGTACGTCTTTGGAAAAATGTCTACTTAGGTCTTCTGACCATTTTTTGATAGGTTACTTTTTAATATTGAGTTTCGTGAACTGTTTGTATATTTTGGATATTAAGCCTTTGTTAGCTGTATCATTTTTAGACATTTTCTTCCATTCCGTATGTTGTCTTTTTGTTTTTCGGTGCTTCCTTTGCTGTGCAAAAGCCTCTAAGTTCAATTAAGTTCCATTTGGTTTTTTTGCTTTGATTTCTTTTTTTATTTTTATTTTTGCTTTTACTTCTTTTGTCTTAGGAGAATGATACAAGATAATATCATTATAATTTGTGTCAAAGAGTGTACTACCTATGTTCTCTTTTAGAAGTTTTATGATTTCAGGTCTTACATTTTGGTCTTTAAACCATTCTGAATTTATTCTTGTGTAAGGAAATGTTCTGATCTCACTGCTTAATGTTGTTGTTATTCAGTGTCTGATTCTTTGTGACCCCCATGGGCTGCAGCAGGCCAGGCCTCCTCGTCCCTCACTGTCTCCCACAGTTTGCCCAAGTTCATGCCCACTGAGTCAACGATACCGTACTATTTTGATTGCTATAGATTTGCTGTCTAGTCTAAAGTCAGGAAGAGTGATTCTTCCAGGTCTGTTCTTCTTTCTCAAGATTGGTTATTGGGCTCTTTTGTGTTTCTATAACAATTTCTTAACTATTTGTTCTACTTCCATGAAGAATGGTTTGATGGCATCACCGATCAATGGACATGAACCTGGGCAAACTCCAGGAAATGGTGAGGGACAAGGAGGCCTGGTGTGCTGCAGTCCATGGGGTCACAAAGAGTGGGAAATGACTTGGTGAACAACAACTGTAAAAAATGCCATTGATATTTTGGCAGAGATTGTATTGAATCTGTAAATTGCCTTGGTTAGTATGGTAATTTTAACAATATAAATTCTTCCAATTCAGGAACATGATATAGCTTTTCATCTGTCTGTGTCATCTTCAGTTTCCTTCATCAGCATCTTATAGTTTTTGGAGTACATTTCTTTTGTCTCCTTAGACAGGTTTATTCCTAGGTGTTTTATTCTTTTTGAAATGATTATAAATGAGTTTTGATCCTCTTCCCTCTCTCTTCTCTCTCTGGAAGCCCTTTAATGCAAATATTGTTGCACTTAATCTTATCCGAGAGACCTCTTAGGTTGATTTCATTTTTTAAAATTTTCTTCTCTTTTTGCTTTTATGATGGAGTGATTTCCATTATTCTATCTTACAGATCACCTCTGCGTTCTTCCTTACCACTTAATCTGCTATTTATTCTTTCTACTGTGCTTTTTATTTGCTATTGAATTCTCCATTTTTTAGAGCTTTTAAAAGTATTTTCTAGTTAAAATTCTCACTGTGTTCATTTATTCCCTTTCCTAATTTAGTTAACATTCTTATTACTAATGCTTTGAATTCTTTCTCTGGTAATTGCTTACTTCTTTTTTTTTTTCAGAGTATTTTTCTTGCTGTTTCAGTTGAGGGCAGTTCATCTGCCTTATTTTTATTTTTGGTTTAACTTTCTCTGACCTAAGTTCAGGTGAAACAGTTACCTCTGCAGTCTTAAAGGGATGTTCTTCTTTTTTTTTTTTAAAGGGATGTTCTTGTGTGGGAGCATTTCTGTGTAGACTATGTGTGCCCTATGCCTTTGGTGGCAGAGCTGGATTTAGCGTGGATGTAATCACATCTTTCCTCAGGGTATGCTGGAAGCTGCCATCCTGCTAAGAGGTCAGGCTGGACATGGAAGGGCGAGAGCTCGAGCTGGTATGAGGGGGTACTTCCCCACTTCCCAGTGGCCATCACTGCTCTATTGTGGATAAGGACTGATTCCAAGTTGCTGAAGCCGAAGCCCTGAGGGCTGGGCCCAGCTGGCTCTGTTTCCTTTTATTTATTTTCTAAATGTTATTTATTTATGTATTTTGGCTGTGCTGTCCCCTTTGTTGCCGCTCAGGCTTTTCTCTGGTTGCAGCGAGCAGGGCTAGGCTTCGTTGTGGTGTTTGGGCTTCTCATTGCGGTGCTCCTCTCATTGAAGCGCAAGGGCTCTGGGCGCATGGGCTTCAGTAGCTGCGGCCCGGGAGCTCGGTCACCGGGGCTGCCGGGCTCTAGTCACAGGCTCCGTAGAGCTGGCACATGGGCTTAGCTGCTCCACAACATGTGGTATCTTCCTGCACCAGGGACTGAGCCCGTGTCTCCTGCACTGGCAGGTGGGTTCTTTGCCGCTGGGCCACTAGGGAAGCCCCTGTTTCCTGTAAGTGTGTTTTCCCCTCTCTTTTTCCTGGGACCCTTGTCCTACAGGGAGTAGTGCTGAAGCAAGGGGATCCATGGGGTCTGTCCACTCGTTCCAGTCACAGACAGAGATCCGAATCGTCTCTGTTGTGCTGCCTGTGCCGATGCCTGCAGTCATTTCCCTTATTCTGCTCAGATGTAGCTTTGGGTTCAAGTCCCTTTGTCCCTCACGGCTGATCACTGCCCCTCCCTGTTGTGGAGCGTCACCTCAGGGCAGGCAGGGTTCACAGGAACCTGAGGTATTTACTGGGGAGTGAGCTGGGGCGGGGGCTTCCCTGGTGGCTCAGTGGTAAAGAATCCGTCTGCAGTGCAGGAGCCTCAGGTTCGATCCCTGAGTTGGGAAGATACGCTGGAGGAGGGCATGGCAACCCACTCCAGTATTCTTGCTTGGAGAATCCCATGGACAGAAGAACCTGGCGGGCTCAGTCCCTGGGGTCACGAAGAGTCGGACATGACTGAAATGACTTGGCGGGCAGGCAGGAGCTGTGGTGGGTTGGCCACCTCAAAGATCTGGGCTGCTTCTGAGGTACTGTTGAATAAGCGCTGACAATGGCTCCTGCTGCCTCACCCAGGCTTTGCCCCACCCAGGTCACCTCTGAGTTTCCCACAGCTGAACTTTCTTCCTGGTCATGGCCACCCAGATCTAGTGTCACGCTATGACCCAGGGTAAATGGTGGCTGGCTCATTCTCTCTGCTTCAGCTGGGGCATGCACCCAGGCTGTCTCGGAAAAATTGGGGCCACTGCACCTCCGCTCCACCTGTGGGGGCAGCCCAGCACATGTGCGTGCCTCATGAGTAAGTCCAGGTTCCCCATGCTCTCCTGTTAGTCCTAGTGGTCTTCCCACATGCCAAGGGTTCTCATCTTCCCCACAGAGGAGCCCAGGACTGGGGTGCCCGTATGTGGCTTGAACTGCTCACTCCCCAGCATGGTTCTCCACCCGTGTGATCTTCCTTTTCCTCCCAAGGCCTGATCTGATCACTTTTCCTGTCTTCTTACTGGATTAAGTGTGCATCTTTCTTACAGCCTTGGTTGTGCAGGAACTTGGTTTCTGTCAGTCTCTGGTTTTCAGTGAGAATTGTTCCATATGTAGATGAATCTTAGATGTGTTCATGGGGGAGGTGCTCTCCACTTCCTCCTACTCCACCATCTTGATGCCATCTCTGTCTTCCCTTTTGCTGTTTTTTTTTTTTTTTTTTTTAAGATTTTTAAAGATGTGGACCATATGTTTAAGTCTTAATTGAGTTTGTTATAATATTGCTTCTGCTTTATGTTTTGACTTTTTGGCCTCGAGGCATGTGGGAGCTTAGTTTCCTGACCAGGGATTGAACACACACCCAGTGCATTGGAAGGTGGATTCTTAGCCACTGGACTACCAGGGAAATTCCTCTTTTTCTTAATTTGTTATTCCTTTTCATCAGTCCCTCAACCTTATTCCCATTTTGTCTCCTTTCTTACCCTTTTCTTTCTTTCTGTGATTGTGGACTCCTGTGATGAATCCTCTCCTCCTCTGAGCTGTTCACACATTTGAAACCAAGCTTTCTCCCCACTAGTTCCTGACAGCTATCGGCAGTTGTGGTGATAAAGGCATCAGGCTACTGTCATGTGTAGCACACCCACACTGAAATTCACCCGCAAAAAGCCCTGTTTCCAATTGTTAGGGGTACAGCTGGGAGGAAAATAGCCGAAGTCCCCAAATTCTTGTTTTCATGGAGACTTCCATGCTTCTCTTCTAGCTCCCCACCAGGCTACCTCTCTGTGTCTGCTTCTGGGCTGTGCTAATAAAAGGGCATGGGCTTCTCTGCTGGCTCAGTGGTAAAGAGTCTTCCTGCAGTGCAGGAGCCACCAGAGATGTGGGTCTGATCCCTGGGTCAGGAATATCCCTGGAGGAGGGCATGGCAACCCACTCCAGTATTCTTGCCTGGAGAATCCCCATGGACAGAAGAGCCTGGCAGGCTACAGTCCATAGGGTCGAAAAGAATCATACACGACTGAAGCAACTTAGCAACTTAGCATGCATGCACGCAGGCAATAAAAGGGCATAGACCCAGAGGGATCGGGTGGAGGGGGAGGTGGGAGGGGGGACCGGGATGGGGAATACATGTAAATCCATGGCTAATTCATTTCAATGTATGACAAAAACTACTGTAATGATGTAAAGTAATTAGCCTCCAACTAATAAAAATAAATGAAAAAAAAAAGGGCATAGAGAAGCTGAGTGGGCCATCAAGGGAATTACTATCTGATTGGAAAGAAACTGGTGACTGTAGGCAAACTGATTAAGTACTGAATAAGTAGGTGAGGTATTCAGTCTTTGTATTAGCCTATCATCTATGGAAAAGAAAAGTAGAAGGGAATAAGTATACACAAAGGAAAAGGAGATATTACACAGATATCTGTGTAGCGTGGAAAGAGTCTTGTGTAGAATGGAAGGAGTCCAAGGACCTGAAATCTGTTTTAAGCACTGGCACTCTTTTTGTTAGCCAAGAACAAGGTATTACGTCAGTGTGCTTTATTGTTTTATTGTGATTATTATCTTTCTGTCTTAGAAAATGAAGGGTTAAGATGGACTGGCAAATCTTGGGAGCTTCTTCGATTAAAAAAAATGAGTCTTTTATTTTTGAATTTCTTGTAAGTTCTCTGAGATTCCTAACCAGAATGATCATGAGGCGAATAGGTTAGAATGTAGCTGCAGAGACTGTCAGCCCTGGATAAGGAAAAGGAAGTGGGGATGAAGTGAAGGGGTTCCTATCCATGCCTTGACTCCAGCTCAATTTCCTAGAGTTACTGTCACGCTTCTAAGCTCAGGGGGTCTTCTCCACAACTTTCCCCTGCCTGCAACTCCAGGTGAGCTGGGCAATGTATACTCCAGCTATACCATGCTGTGAAAGTCACTTCTAAAGAGTGAGATTCCAGGAAACAAGGGTTTCCTTGATGCTCATGCTTTTTTTTACCCTCATCAGTCTAAGTTATATCTCAGATTTTAAGTATTAGGTTTGCCCCCTCCACATCTGCTGCTGCTGCTGCTGCTGCTAAGTCGCTTCAGTCGTGTCTGACTCTGTGCGACCCCACGGACGGCAGCCCACCAGGCTCCACCGTCCCTGATTTCTCCAGGCAAGAACACTGGAGTGGGTTGCCGTTTCCTTCTCCAATGCATGAAAGTGAAAAATGAAAGTGAAGTCGCTCAGTTGTGTCCAACCCTTAGCGACCCCATGGACTGCAGCCCACCAGGCTCCTCTGTCCAGGGGATTTTCCAGGCAAGAGAACTGGTGTGGGTTGCCATTGCCTTCTCCGCCACCACACCTAATCTGCACTTAATTTGTTTTCTAATTTATGATAATAACCCTTTCTGGCATTGAGGTAGCCAGTTGCCAACATAACTAATTCTTTTTCTTTTTAATTAAAGTATAACTGACCTACAACACTATGTTAGTTCCAGGTGGACAAAAGAGTAATTTGATAATTTTATGCATTTCAAAATGATCAATACAATAAGTCTAGTTATCATACAAAGTTATTACAATATTATTGACTATATTCTCCATGTTATATATTTCATCCACATGACTCATTTAATGTTTTATAACAGGAAGTCTCACCTATTTCACCCATCACCTCATCCTCTTCCCCTTTGGCTACTACCTGTTTTTGTCTGTATCTGTGAGTCTATTTCTGTTTTGCTAGGTTTAATCATTTGCTTTCTTTTTTAGATTTCACATATAAGTGAAATCATATGGTATTTGTCTTTCTCTGTATGATTTATTTCACTTACCATGATACCTTATATATCCATTAATGTTATCATAAATGGTAAGATTTCATTCTTTTCATGACAGTAATATTCCATTCTCTGTATCTATCTGTGTATCTATCTCACATATTCTTTATCCATCCACTATTTAGGCCTTCCTTGATAGCTCCGTTGGTAAAGAATCCACCTGCAGTGCAGGAGACCCCAGTTCAATTCCTGGATCAGGAAGATCCACTGGAGAAGGGATAGGCTACCCACTCCAGTATTCTTGGGCTTTCCTTATAGCTCAGCTGGTAAAGAATCCACCTGCAATGCAGGAGACCTGGGTTCAATCCCTGGGTTGGGAAGATCCCCTGGAGAAGTGAAAGGCTACCCACTTCAGTATTTTGGCCTGGAAAAATCCATGAACTGTATAGTCTATGGGGTCACAAAGGGTCAGACACGACTGAATGACTTTCACTTTCACTTCCATACACTATTTATGGACACTTAGGCTATTTCCATACCTTGGTGATTATGAATGATGTTGTAATTAATATGTGGTGTGTATATCTTTTTGAATTAATATTTTTTCCTCACAAAAATACCCTGGAGGGGAATTGCTGGATCATATGGTAATTCTATTTTTATTTTTTGAGGAAACTCCATACTATTCTCCATAGTATTTGTACCAGTTTACATTCCCATCAGCCATGTAGAAGGGTTTCCTTTTTTTCACACTCTCTCCTTATTGATTCTCTAGATGATCTGTCCATTGGTGTAAGCAGGGTGTTAAAGTTCTCCTAGTATTGTTGATGATCAATACCCTAAACTGTTGGGTATATATTGCTTATCTCCATTTAGCTTTGTTCTTCTTGTGTTTTATTTATTTCTTTATTTCGAGTGTATTCCTCTGTAACCTCATTTTGTCTAATTCTCTGTGGTTATTTATATAAACTAACACAGCATTTGTGTGTTAGTCGCTTAGTCATGCCCAACTCTTTGTGACCCCATGGACTGTAGCCTGCCAGGCTCCTCTGTCCATGGAATTCTCCAGGCAAGAATATCGTAGTGAGTAGCCATTCTCTTCTCCAGGGGATCTTCGCAACCTAGGAATTGAACCTGGGTCTTCTGCATTGCAGGCTGATTCTTTACATATGAGCCACCAGTGAAGCTGTGAAAGTGAAGTAAAAGTCACTCAGTCATGTCCTACTCTTTGTGACCCCATGGACTATACAGTCCATAGAATTCTCCAGGCCAGAATACGGAATGGGTAGCCTTTCCCTTCTCCAGGGGATCTTCCCAACCCAGAAATCAAACTGCAGTCTCCTGCCTTGCAGGCCGATTCTTTACCAGCAGAGCTACCAGGGAAGCCCTACTGACCTTCAAAGCCATATATTCTGGGTACTTGTCTTTCTAGTGGTTCAGGAGCCCTAAGCTTGGGAGCCTCATTTGGGACTCGGAACCCCACTACTTGGCAAGAATTTCTGTAATAGTTACTATCCTCCAGTTTGTGGGGTACCCAGCTGCAGGCGTGGGTCTTGACGTTTCCTACTCTGCTTCTCCTACTCATCATCCTTCTTGTAGCTTTAGTTGTCAAAAACCTTTCCTGCTCTTCCTCAGGTCATTTTTATCTATAGTTGCTCTGTAAATAGTTGTAATTTTGGTGTCCCAGTGATAGGAGGTGAGTTCAGGTTCTTTTACTCCACCCTCCAGGCCTCACCACCTGAATAAAACCAGTTTCTGGTTTGTTTGTGTATGTGTGGTTTTTTTTTTTTTTGGCTATATCATGCAACATGTGGGATCTTAAGTCTCCAACCAGGGATCAAACTCGTCCCCACATGCAGTATAAGTGTGGGATCTTAGCCACTAAATTGCTACAGAAATCCCTCAGTAAAACCAATTCTTAACAACTGAGTGATCACAGCATCTTGAAGACAGTGATTGAATTTTTTATACCTACAGTTTTACACTTTTATGGACTAAATTACTGGTAAGAATGATAAATGAGAAGAAATCCTGCTTTAATTTTTTTCTTATACAGCTGTTAACATCTTTCACCTCTAGTCGTAGTAAACTACCCTATTTTTACACATGTAACAGTGTGTACATACATAACTTGTATTTTGTCAGTTAACAAAATATGTAGAAATATGGTGCTGTTTTCAGAACATTGGTCTAAATTAAAATTATTGTATG
Source organism: Odocoileus virginianus (assembly GCF_023699985.2). NCBI lineage: Eukaryota > Metazoa > Chordata > Mammalia > Artiodactyla > Cervidae > Odocoileus > Odocoileus virginianus. The sequence goes on along the minus strand of NC_069696.1, from coordinate 16,725,718 downwards.
TATGTCATTCTGGGTTATGTTAGAATTCTACTAAGAAATTGTAGGGGATGATAAAGTTTAAGGAAAAAAAGTGCTTCAAAGGGCCATTGTTTTTAGTTGCTCATTTGTATCCAACTCTGAGACCCCATGGACTGTAGCCCACCAGGCTCCTCCGTCCATGGGATCTGCTATGAATACTGGAGTGAATTGCCATTTCCTTCTCCAGGGAATCTTCCTGACCCAGGATCGAATCCGTGTCTCCTGCTTGGTAGGTAGATTCTTTTTTTTTTTTACTTGGTAGGTAGATTCTTTACACTGAACCACATACACTGTGGCCACAGGAAAATGTCAATAATACATATATAATACTCATATTTGAAGTCAGTTAGCTTCCTGGGGAAAACTTCAAAATTATTAGGTTTCACCAGAGCATCAGTTTTGAATAATTTAACCAAATGTACTGTCTTGTTAGGTACACATGGGCTGTTGTGTTGAACAACTCTGGGAGATACCGTAGATGTTATATTCATATTATGCTGTCACCTGAATGATGAAAAATATTTGCCAAAGATGATAATTTGGAGTTTAGAGAATATGACACTAAGCAGGTTTTTTTTTTTTTTCTGACAATAATCAGTTTTCAAGACCTATCATAGACCAAACCACCCCAAGTTTGTGTCCTTAAGATCAGCTTCTCCAAAGTCACTTTTAAGTCTGATGGAGTCGGCTTAGCCCAGACAGAGCAAGTGTCCACTGCCCCTTGCTTAAGTGCTGTGTGATGTCCCACCAGCCAGAGGCCAAAGTCAGTGCTGCTTCAGACTAATTAAAGGCTACAGCAGTGGGGAAGGGCTTGCTTATCGGAGTAGAAGTGACAGGCTTGGCTTGTGGTTCAAGGAAGGGGGTGGGGAGCTAAGGGAATGCTGAAAATCTGTCTTGACTGCCTTGCTTTCCATCAGATTTATAAGCAAACACCACAGATCCAACCAGTCTGATTTGAAGCTGCTCTGCTATCTCTGTGGTCTTTCCCCATGGGTCCCAATCCCTGACCCCTTTAGTGTTCTTTGGGGCTGACCTCTTAGTATGAATCAAAATCAGTTTTGGTGGAGGAATAAATAAGCAGAATATTCACTGGAACATTCTTAAAGCCCTGCAGTGCCAGCAATGAAAATACAACTGGAATGTAAAGTCTCTTCAACCTCAGAAATGTATGCGGTAGATTTCCTGAGGTTAATTCAGACACATATACAACCCAAAGCCTTGACAGGCAGAAGAAACTATGAAACTGTAGGCACATGATGAATTCTAAGAACTGCGATCATCTTCCTTATCCTCATCCATACAAAACTGGATAAATAGAGATCCCATACCCAGTCAGCCTTTTTTTTTTTTTTTTCCAAGTCAGCCTTTTAAAGGGTGGAAAATTATAATGAAAGAGGACCAGATGGACATTCAAGGTACACAAGGCTAGTCTTAGCTCAAGTGCTAATTAGCTGTTGGAAAAAACCTGAACCCTGGGTCTGTTTCCTCATCAGCTAGTTACAGAGGCTAGGTTTTTTTAATTGATTTCAAAAGGCTCTCCCGATTGTACATGTTTAGAATTCATTTGTGGGATTCATGTTGCATCTCATAGTGTTCTTGTAAAGCAGACTAAGAAATGGAAGGCAGGGTTGCTCTTTTCAGAGTTTCTTTAGCAGGGAGGTGTGTCTGAAGTGGCCCAGGAAATAGAGCTGGTTTCTTCAATTACAGTGTGGGAGGAGAATGATTTTTGGACACTGAGAGTTGAACTTGGCATGTTTGCATCCCTTCTTTTATTTTTATTAATTAATTTTTATTGCAGTAGAGTTGCTTTACAGTTTTTTGTTAGCTTCTACTGCATAGCAAGATGAATCAGCCATACATAAACATATATTCCTTGTTGAGACCCAAATAGCTCCCTTAACACTAAATGACCTCAAAGTCTCACCCTGTTTTTCTTGTCCTCACCCATGTTTGTTAAGAGTAGTAATGGATTCATGATCAGAAAGTCCCACGTCCAGTTAGATCTCTGATTTATTTTCTGACCCTAGATGAGTCACCTTTGCACTTAGACCTTATTTTCCACATGCGCTATGAAGTTGTTAAAATGATCATGGGTTGTTCTGAAGTGGCTTTCTTTCATAAAACTGAAGATAACTTTGAAGAACACTCCAAGTTTTCAGGATTGGAAAAAAATACAGATAAATGAAATGTGATTTTATAATTATCTGTAAAGCACCTCCTCTTCACCACCACTACCTTAATCTTTCTAGATCTTCTCATCTTGGGCTGCTATTTTTTTTCTTTTTTTAAAAAAATTATTTTAAATTGGAAGATCATTGCTTTACAATATTTTATTGGTTTCTGCCATACAACAATATGAATTAGCTATAAGTATACATATATCCCCTCATTCTTGAATCCCTTCGGGTTGCTATTAAAATTATTTTTAATTGACTGAGTTAACATGGACTGGGAAATAGAGGCAAGCCAATTTAAAGATATGAGCTTAGATTATCTGCAAACAGATGAGCAATAAAGCTTTGATAGTATCGGCAGGCCACAGGTTGTGGGTTTATATATATTCAGATAGTGTGTGAGATAAATCCTTCAGACAAAGTTCACTGAACCCTGGGATAGGACTCTGTGCTGGTTGAAAGTCCCTGTATCTTCATACCTGAGTTATGTGGTTTCATAGTGATATTAGGTGCTGCACCTTTGAGATTTTTATTTCAACATTAAAGAAATTTTGGGTGTCTGGGGAGCAGTGATTTCCATAGGTAAGGTATATAAAAATTTGCAGGATCTTAGTTCCCTGACCAGGGATTGAACCTCAGCCCTTGTCTGTGAAAGTGCTGTGTCCTAATCGCTGAACCTCCAGGGAAGTCCCCAGAATTAATTATTTTAAAATGTACTACAAAGCTGCTGTGATTAAGACCATGCACTATAGGCATAAGGAGAATCTGGACTTCAGATCCTGGGATCCCTATAGTCCCAGATTTCCTGACTTTCCAACTTGCAGATGGCAGATTGTGGGGCTTCTCAGCCTCCATAGCCTTGTGAGCCAATTCCTATAACAAATTTCCTCTTATATATATGTGTGTGTGTGTGTGTGTATATATATATGTATGTATATATCCTACTGGTTGTTTCTTTTTTATATATATGTGTATATATATCCTATTATATATAGGATAAATTTCCTCATGTATATATATATATATATCCTATTGGTTGTTTCTCCAGAGAACCCTCATTAATACAATGGATGAAACTTGGAAACTTGCTGAAGCCAAACACAGAAGGTCACAGATTATATGATTCGATTTGTAAGAGATATCCAAAATAGGCAAATCCGTAAAGATGAGAGATAGATTGGTGATTGCTCAGGAGCTTGGGGCGGGGAGGTGGGCACTGAGGAGTGGCTGCTCTTGGTACAGGTTTTCATTTGTTTGTTTACTTCCGGCTGCACTGGGTCTTCATTGCTGACCAGGCTTTTCTCTAGTTGTGGCAGTCGGGGGGCTACTCTTCGTTGCAGTGCACGGGCTTCTAACTGCAGTGACTTCTCTGGGGCGCACCGGCTCTCGGGTGCTCCAGCTTCAGTAGTTGCAGTTCGTGGGCTCAGGACTTGTGGCTCCCGGGCTTGACAGCACAGGCTCAATAGTTGTGGCACATGGGCTTAGTTGTTCCTCGGCACTTGGGATCTTTCTGGACCAGGGATCAAACTGGTGTCTCCTGCATTGGCAGGCAGATTCTTTACCACTGTGCCACCAGGGAAGCCCCTAGGACAGGGTTTTTTTTAAGGGATGTGATGAAAATAGTCTAAAACTAGATAGCAGTGACGGTTGTACAACTTTGTGAGTATACTAAAACCCACTAAATTGTACACGTTAAAAGGGTGCATTTTATGCTTTGTAAACTTTATTTCCCAAAAAACCCACAAAAGCAATATTAAAGGCAATTTTAATTTTTTAAATAATTATTTTTGAGAATCTGTTAGAGGAGCAGTGTATAGTGTAAAGTAAAAGCACTTATTCTAAAACCATACATCCTGGGCTGAAGCTCCAAATCCCTGCTTACTAACTGTGTGATCCGGAGCAAGTTACTTAACCTCTCTGTGACACAGTTCCTTCATCTTTATGTGAAGTGTTTAGAACAGTGCCTGACAGGTGGTGAGCATTGTATAAGTGTTTGCCATTTTAACTATATGCCATAAAATGTACCAGGCAGTAGTAGGAAGCACAAACCAGTGTCAAGAAAGCTGTGCTAATTTGTATCAGTTAAGGGTGGAGTCCAAAGCAGATTGCTTCAATTGGTTTATTGTCTGAACTCCGCTCCATGCTCATTCAGAGAAAGAGCCTGGGTTTATTGGGAAAGGAGGGAGATAATGTGGAATGCCTAAACTGAATCTTCTTACCTGGGTTCTGGAAAAAGGTCTAAAAATACATTGTGTGCTCAGTCGTGTCTGACTCTTTGCTACCCTATAGATGGTAGCCTGCTAGGTTTCTCTGTCGTGGAGTTTTCCAAGCAAGAATACTGGAGTGGGTTGCCATTTCCTCCTCTAGGGGATCTTCCTGACCCAGGGATCGAACCCAGGTCTCCCACATTGCAGGCGGATTCTTTACCACAGTGCCGCCTGGGAAGCTCAAACGTAGGAAACGGGAGCAAGGGATGGTGAACAGTACTTAATATATTTTCGTTGTTCAGTTAAATAAATGTTAGGCAAAAATTCTGAGGGTTTTGCTCTTGAGTGTAGACACAAACCTCATGATTTTTGTTCTCTTGTCTTCTCTTTGTTTTAATCCTTTATTGCTCTTTTTAAAAATATTTATTTTTTTATTTATGTATTTGGCTGCATCAGGTAGAGGCATGCAGGATTTTTAGTTGTGGCATGTGGGATCAAATTTGGGCCCCCTGCATTGGGAGCTCAAGTCTTAGCCATTGGACCACCAGGCAAGTCCCATCTTTTGTTCTTTCATTTCAAAAAGTAAGATCAAGCAAAATAAGATCAAGTAAAGTTCATGTCATTGCCACATTTTTATTCCCAGGATGAATCAACAACCCAGGAGCAGGTGTTTCAGGCAATATTTGCATCACTTTGATTTAAACCGCTTTTTGCATCTTTGTGGAGGTACACTTAATTTCTTGATTTTCCTATAGATCTCAATCTATTGACAGCAAACCGAGATTCTAGTAGAAGGACTTGTTTACATAGCCATTTTGAGGGAAAGATGCACAAGTGCTGCTTGGTTGTGTCCAACTCTGCTACTACAAGGACTGTAGCCCGCCAGGCCCTTCTGTCCATGGACTCCTCCAGGCAAAAATACTGGAGTGAGTTGCCATTTCCTAAGTCAGAGGATCTTCCTGACCCAGGGATCAAACCACGGTCTCCTACAGCCCCTGCATTGCCCCAGGCAAATTTTTCACCACTACGCCTTCTGAGAAGCCCCAGTGATATATGAAAGGAGAAAAAGTATGACTAGTAAATGATGGGGCAGTGAGCAGAGTTGTCTTGAAGTTCTCTGGAATATATAGACAAGGCTCAACAGTTCCCCAGGTCTTACTATAGAAAAGCTTTACCTGTGGGAAGCCAGGATTCTTTAGAAGAGATGGCAGTGGGCCTGTGTGTATGTGTGTATATATGTGTATGTATGTACATATGTTTATGCATGCATGTGTACATGTGTGTATATATGAGTATGTATATGTGTGTATGTGTGTGTATGTATATTTGTGTGTGTGTGTGTGTGTGTGTTGGGAGGGGAATAATTCTACCTTTGGTTTCTGAAATCCTTTTATTCTAAAACTTTAAAAGTCCTTTCACATGTTTTATCTCATTTATCAGAATGTCTCTAATTAGATAGTGCAAAAATAATCATAATCCATGATGTTATAGATTAGGAATTAAAACACAGGGAAGTGATAAAATTTGGCCAGAGAGAGAGAGCAAGAGCGAGAGGATAATAAACACAGCAGCCAATCTAGAACTTTATTATTAAATTAGAGCCTGATGGATTACATCTGTGTTAAATAAGAAAGGAAGGTGATGAGGGTTTAAGGCAAAGTTCCCGAAATTGGATCCATGTTGAAATTAACTTTTGGAGCTTTAACAGATCCCAGGACTTGGCTCCCATTCCCAAGACTATTTCTTGATTCTGATTTAATTGATGCATCATCTTGGGCTTTGAAACTTTTACAAAGTTCCTTTGACCACACTGGTTTTAAATTGGGGGTGGTTAGAGTCTGGAAAAGGAAATCTGAAATCTGTTTTATTTACTTTTATTCTAAGTATATGATATTTAAATTTCAAACCATGTAGCAATTTATAAAAGAGAGCAGGAGAGTTGAAAATTTAACATTTATAAAAAGCAGGTACTTCTCAGAAGGAAAGTGAGAAAATTGTAGTAAAAACCTAGGTAATATTTACTGTAAGGATATTTTTTAAAATATCAGTTTATTTATTTGGCTGTGTTGGGTCTCTGGTACAGCATGTAAACTCTTAGTTGTGGCATGTGGATCTAGTTCCCTGACTAGAGATTGAACCCAGACACCCTGCATTGGAAGTGCAGAGTCTTAGCCACTGGACTACCAGGGAAGTCCCTTCTGTAAACCAGGGAAGCCCATATTAAATTTAAATTTCAGGAAGTAATTTTATTATTCCTATAATCTATAGCCATATAAGTATTCTAATTGTGGTATTATGTCATTATATTAATACTGCCTAGGATGAAAATCTTATCCAAAAGGAGAAATCACTTGTAGATTTCATAATTTGAAAAATAATAGTAGTAATTATTATGGGAATATTTTATTTATATAATTATTGCAGGAATAATTAGTAATAAATATTATTTGTTATGTGCTAGGTATTGTTCTAAGTATCATTTAATTCTTACAGTGACTCTTGGAAATAGATAATACTATAAACTCAGTTTAACAGATGAAAAAAATGAGATTAAGAGAGATAAGAGAGATTAAGCAATTTGCTTAAGAGAACACAGCTAATTAATGGCAGAAACGGGTATATTGGAGTTTCCCTGCTGGCTTAATGGTAAAGAATATGCCTGCCAATGCAGAAGACAGGGATTCGATCCCTGGGTTGGGAAGATCCCCTGGAGTATGGACTGGCAACCCATTCCAGTATCCTTGCCTGAGAAATCCCACGGACAGAGGAGCCTGGTGGGCTACAGTTCATGGAGTTGCAAAGAGTCAGACGTGACTGAGAAAATAACCAACAACAATATGGATATATTGTGTTTCAAAATTCACTGGGCTATACTTCTGAGACTTGTAATAAAAATACTGAAAGGTAGCCAAAGCCTAGGGTTATGCCTTTTGGGTCTTTATTATGGAAGATATAAATGACTTCAAGCAAAGGCGCATCTGAAAACAAAGCACCTTTCTCATGCATGTGAGTTCAGAGCAGGAAGCACAGCTGAGGTGGGGCCACTGTGTGGCTGCACTGAGTCTATATTAAGATAACAAGCCAGTAGAATTGTTCTCTGCTATTTAATAAAATAACGCCTACGTACTTTCCTCATCCACACCCACATTAGTGACCACACACAGTGGTTCTGCATTTTTTGTTCACTGAATTTATTTTCCAACTATCCTCATTATCCTGCCAACAAAGGTCTGTCTAGTCACAGCTATGGTTTTTCCAGTAGTTATGTATGGATGTGAGAGTTGGACTATAAAGAAAGCTGAGTGCCGAAGAATTGATGCTTTTGAACTGTGGTGTTGGAGATAACTCGAGAGTCCCTTGGACTGAAAGGAGACCCAACCAGACAATCCTAAAGGAAATCAGTCCTGAATGTTCATTGGAAGGACTGATGCTGAAGCTGAAACTCCAATACTTTGGCTGCCTGATGCATTGGAAGACACTGATGATGGGACAGATTGAAGGCAGGAGGAAGAGATGGTTGGATGGCATCACCGACTCAATGGAGATGAGTTTGAGTAAACTCCGGGAGTTGGTGATGGACAGGGAGGCCTCGTGTGCTGCGGACCATGGGGTTGCAAAGAGTCAGACACGACTGAGTGACTGAACTGAACTGATCCTCCATTAGGTTCCTTGGTGGCTCAGGCTGTAAAGAATCTGCCTACAGTGCAGGAGACCTGGGTTTGATCCCTGGGTTGGGAAGATCCCCTGGAGAAGGGAAGGGCAATACTAAGGAAGTCATTCAGCACTTTCACTATATGGAGCCTGTGTTAGAGGAAAGGGAATATATCCACATCTATGCCAGTGCTTTGAAGGAAAGCCACACTGTCTTGAGATCATCGCGGTGGGGCAGTAGAAATTAGTTCGAGACTGTCAGGTAGAATGTGCTATTTAGGTACACTGAGTTGGAACCTTTGGTCTGAAAAGTAATTATGTCTACACAATTATATAAAAGTAATTACGTATCCAAAAGTAATTATGTATACAAAGTAAACACACATGAATTCTTGCTGGAAGAGGAAGGTGTAACTATTACTATTTTTTTTTTTACATTAGAAGCTTTATTACTCTTACCTTTTTAGCATCAGTTTTTAATTTTTTTAATTGGAGGCTAATTACTTTACAATATTGTGGTGGGTTTTGCCATAAAAATTACTGGAGTATAGTTGCTTTACAATGTGTTATTTTCTGCTGCATAGCAAAGTGAATCAGCTAGAGGTATACCTATATCCCCTCTTTTTTGGATTTCCTTCCCATTTAGGTCACCACAGAGCCCTGAGTTAATGTTAGTTGTGTATTTTATACATAGTAGTATATATAAATCAGTCTCAATTTCCTGATTCATCCCAGCCCTTTCCCCACCTGGTGTTCATTTGTCTCTATGTCAGTGTCTCTATTTCTGCTTTGCAGATATGTTCATCTGTACTGTTTTTCTAGACTCCACCTATATGCTTTAATAAACAATGCCATTTTTCTCTTTCTAACTTCACTTTGTGTGACAGTCTCTAGGTCCATATTAGTCTCTGCAAATGGCACAGTTTGTTCCTTTGAAGAACATTTTCACGTTCTCATTAATTCTCACTAGAATACTCTGAGGTAAGTGCTCATGATAATCTCAGATTAAAGATTAGGAAACCAAGACGTTGGAAGATCGAGATAAATTGATCCTGCATTCCTGACCTTGGTCCCTGTGTTCCTTCTACTTGCCACAGTTGGATGGAGACAATATATTAACTTTGTTTCCAAAAGTTCCAACTTAGCTCTCTCCCAGCTAGAAAACATAATGCCATCAGCAAGCAATTCGGACTGTGGCCCACTAGGTTCCTCAATCTATTGGTTTTCTTAGGCAAGAATACTGGAGTGGGTTGCCATTCCTGTCTCCAGGGGATCTTCCCTACCCAGGGATTGAACTCAAGTCTCCTGAATTGGCAGATGGATTCTTTACCATAGAGCCACCGGGGAAGCTCTTATGATTACCCCATAGGAAATCACAGGCAGAGGTAGGGGCAGGAATGAAAACTGGTGGGGCTACCATGATGTGGGTCACAAGATGCAGTTGCAAGCGAACCTTCGGAATTAGAGAGTTGAGGGGGAGAGACTAGGTGTGTGGACTTCTTAGCTGGCCTGCCCCTCTTCTAGTGTCATTCATTTCCTCCTGCTATCTGTAGTTCTTTACTACCCCCAGGAGAGAAGCAGGTGTCCTGGTCCCAAAATTAGGATGAGAAGGAATGACAAGGTCAGGCAATATGGTAGGTGAATTACCTACCAACACAGAACTAGAAATTGAAAACTCTGCCTCTGTAATCATAACACCAGGTCAGTGCTGATGCTCCCCATCCAACCATCTCATCCTCTGACATCCCCTTCTCCTCCTGCACTCGATCTTTCCCAGCATCAGGGTCTTCTCCAATGAGTCAACTCTGCGCATCAGGTGGCCAAAGTATTGGAGTTTCAGCTTCAGCATCAGTCTTTCCAATGAACACCCAGGACTGATTTCCTTTAGGATGGACTAGTTGGATTTCCTTGTGGAATGAGACGGTGATGTTTTCCCACAGGTGCCTTTTTCCTCTTGCCAGGCCTTTGTTATTGTTTTCCTGAAATTCCCTTCTATGTCTAGAGCCCTTAGGAGGACACACCTTGTATGACACAGCACTTAGGTTACCAGACAGCTGAGCTGACTCCCTGATTGTGCCTGCCTGGGTCTGGGACTGATTTATCAGAGAATGAGAAACCGTACATGTGCGTGTGCGTGCGTTCCTGAGATCTTTTGCAGATTGCCTTTTTTTTGCCCTTTTCTCTGCAGAGGGCTGTGGGCTAGAAAGGCAGGACAACACTTTATGGGGCGGAAACTGCCAAAGATATTTAAAGTTCTGTGTCGACTAAAAAAAAAAGATATACAACTTGAGAGTTGTGAGGTAAATTTTATTTGGGGCAAAATGAGGACTACAGCCCAGGAGGCAGCATCTCAGATAGCTCTGAGAGACTGCTCCAAAGCGGCAGTGGGGGAAAGGTCAATATATAAGGTTTTGGTGCAGGGGAAGTTCAATACCATGAAGCAGTCATTTTACAAAAGGTTTTTTGTTAGTCATGAGGATCTGATGTCACCATGAAGGGATTTGATAATTCTCTAGATATGAGGAGATGCAAAGATTGAGATCATAAAATCTGTTCCTAAAAGTATCCAACTATCTAAAGACCTGTCCCACCAGATTCCCTGGAGCATAGAGTGCGTCACTCCACCCTTAACTCCCTCAGGGGTTGTTGAAGGTCAACAGCTATAGCAGCCGGGGGTTCAATCTCCATGGAGGCAGACAGCAAATGCCTTTGCTGTTCAGTTGTTGGCAATGTTCTTGGTAAGGCGCCAATTTGTAATTGACATTCGGAAGCCCCTTTTTTAGAAGGAGGGTGAATGGCTAAGTGGGGACTAGTCCTTGGAAATGCAGTGTGAATGGCAGTGGCAGAAGCCAGGCATGTGAAACAAGTCGCCAGCAGCAGGTACAGGCATCTTTGGTCTCAGGTAGGAGAAAGTGAGCACGGATGGGTCAGAGGCAGCTCTGTGCTGAGAGCAGGTGGTGGTTGTGTGTTCTTGGCTTTTCTTTCTTATCACTAATGCTTATTCTGTGCTTGGGGTGCAGCGTTAAAGAATCTGCCTGCAGTGCAGAAAATGCTGGTTCAACCCCTGGCTCGGGAAGATCCCCTGGAGAAGGCAACCCACTCCAGTATTCTTGCCTGGGGAATCCCATGGACAGAGGAGCCTGGCCAGCTACAGTCCATGGGATCTCAAAGAGCAGGGCATGATTTAGCATCTGAACAACAGTAATCCCAGGAAGAGAAAATAGCCAGCATATATTTTAAGATATATTATTTTTGAACTTTTGAAGTTTGCATGTAGTAGATGGAGGGTTATGAAATCAGCCATGTTATAAGTAAAATGATAATTATATTAAAACCCTTTTGAATTTATATAACACTTGAAAGGACACAAAATGTGTTCATGTTGGTAATGATATTTAAAATCTGATGCTGTTTGATTTCCCTAGGTGTCCTGGGGCTCCCTATCTTGGATTCCATTTCTTCCCCTATGGAGCAAGGTTTTCAGGAGGAGCCAAGATAAAGTTTAGAAAACTTTCTCATCTCTACTGTATATCACATGTATTTCAGGAATTCTGAAAGAGGTGAAAATTCCTGACATGTAAACGAAGCAAGAAAAGCTGATAACGCTCTGTCTTACTGTCAAAATAATTTGTTTGAATGTGGTCAGGACTTTCAGGCAGCATAACGGAGCCCCCCTTTTTTTTATGGTTCAAAGGGCATTTCAAGCCCCAGGTCTCTAGGAGGAGGGTGGAGATCAGAAGAGTCACAATCCTTCCTATCTGAGAAGAACCGAAGGGTGAATCATATGCTGGTAACTCCTCTGCTCTCCGCCTCATCTCCACCAGGAGATATCGCTGGGTAGAGAGGCGGGTTATCTGTGCAAGTCTCTGGGCTTAAAGAGAGCCGCCACTTCTGTTCATTGGTCCACTCCGGAGCGTGCGTCAGGAGGGTGATGGAGCATGAGGCTCTCTGATACCTGGCAGGGTGTCTTGAATGATTTGTGTGCTCTGTCCCCTGGGGATTCTGACCCCTTCCTGACTCCCTACCTCAACCCCTCCGGGGCTCACAGTGGAAGTCTGAATTTAGGTCTTTCCCCCTAAAACGGAAGATAGAAATAGGCTTGGGCTCAGATCCAGGAAAATGAACAAACAAAGCAAGTGATCCTGAATTCCATCATTTGGTAAGTACTGGAAGCAAATTTGGGCTTCCCCGGTGACTCAGATGGCAAAGAATCTGCCTGCAATGCAAGAGACCCGGGTTTGATCCCTGGGTTGGGAAGATCCCCTAGAGAAGGAAATGGCAACCCACTCCAATACTCTTGCCTGGGAAATTGCTTGGACTGAGGAAGCAAATTCTGATTTATGCTTATTTTCCGAATGCATTCTGAAGACAGACATTCAGACATGCTCCTAGGTAACAGGGAAGAACACAGAGGCAGATTCTGCTCACACGTTCTTTCCAATTTATGGTGTATTTGTTGGTGAAATTTAGTTTCAGCATTGTGGTTTTCATGATTGCTTTGGATTCTGACATAACCCCTTTGTGACACTATGTGTCTTGTCCATTTGAGTGACAAGGACACACTTGTAATGAAGCAGCTTAAAGAACACTGGCTTTGTAGTTAAAGGGCTGGGGCCTGGGGAATTCCCTGGTGTTCCAGTGGCTAGGACTCTGCACTTTCACTGCTGAAGGGGTGCGGGTTCCGTCCTTGGTCTGGGAACTAAGATCCCACAAGCAGCATGGCCAAAAGGAAAAAACAAAAAACAAACAAAAAAAAACTACATATGAAACCTTTCTTGGAAGTTTACTTACTTTCTCTCTCTCTTTTTTTAAACCCAGGCTAAATCAGAACTTATTCTCTCTGAACCTCAGCTTCCTCCTAGTGTGAAAGTGCCTAGCATGATACATGCACTTTGTACTTCATCAGTATGCTTATTGGTCCTGAAAACAGGAAGGACTGCTCAGTTAAAGTAAGCAGTCAGTAAAGTAGCTCTGGAGTCCTCTAGATTTGAGCAGTTCTTCTCTGTTGTGATTTCAACTTAACATGGCCACTCTATTTATTAAGTGAATTATTTTTGGCTAGACAGCTCGGGGTGAGGGCGATGCAGAAGAGACAGGAAGGCTAAGCGACTGAACCAGAAGGCAGATGGCCCCCATCTCAGGGTGTCATCTCCGTATATTTTATCTTCCTCACTTTGAATCTTTTTGTCTTCTGCCCCTTGCCTTCACAGGTGGCACTATTGGTAAAGAACGAACCTGCCATTGCAGGAGACAAAAGAGATTGGGTTCTATCTCTGGGTTGGGGAGATCACCTGGAGGAGGGCATGGCAACCCACTCCAGTATTCTTGCCTGGAGAATCCCATGGACAGAGGAGCCGGGTGGGCTACAGTCCATAGGCTCACAAAGAGTCTGATACAACTGAAGTGACTTAGCCTGCACACACATCTTCCGCCCCATAGCCAACAGCTGTTAATAACCCCCTTAACCCAGCGCGGTCACTTGTCTATAGGCCACAGGTCACTTGTCTATATGGAAAGAATGTGATTGGCAGATCCACTTGTGTTGAAATGTGGGTGGTAAACTTGAGAGCGAGGCTGGCATAACAGATTTAACACCTTACTAGATGGGACCAGGTGTCATACAGTCTGTTAAGGAATTTCTCACAACATGTAGGCAGACAGAGTACAGGAGCATGTGTTGAATTTTTAAAGTTCTATTTGCAGATATATTTTGGTAAGAAGAGTTTCTTCTGGACATTCATGGGTGAATTGCTAATTGTATCTGTGATATCCCTGTGCTAACTGAAAAGAAATGTCACCAGTGAGAGTTGTGTTATTGTTGCAAATAAACTGTCTTTGTGGGTAATAAAACATATGCATTGTACTTGGATTGTAACTATGTATGAGTTGGGAGAACTAATATGAATGTTTAGTTCAATGCCAGTTGTGATTATTAACTTTTATTGTCTCTAGACTGCAGTCTTGCAAACATTTGGGGTAGATTTTACTTCCCATTTTATTCTCATTCTCTTCCTATTTGTGTCTCCTTCATAGCTCTATTCCTCCCTTTAGATTCTCAGTTCAAGGAGGAAAAAAAATTTTTTTTGGCCATTTCACACAGCATATTGGATCTTAGTTCCCAGACCAGGGATCGAACTGGTGTCCTCTGCATTAGAAGGTAGATTTAAAAAAAAATAGTTTAAGTAATTTATTTATTTTTGATTGTGTTGTGTCTTTGTGCTATGCAGGCTTTTCTCTAGTTGCAGCAAGTAGGGGCTACTCCTTAGCTGTGGTGTGTGGGCTTCTTTTCCATTGTGGTGGCTTCTCTTGTTGCAGAGCACAGGTTCTAGGTGTGCAGGCTCAGTAGTTGCCGCTCCCTGGCTGTTGAGGACTGGCTCCATGGTTGTGTGCACAGGTTTAGTGGCTCCGAGGCCTGTAGGATCAAATCAGTGTCTCTTGCATTGGCAGGCAGGTTCTTTATCACTGAGCCACGAGGGAAACTCCCTCCCTTCTCCCCCACACCCCATGGTGGAAGGTGGGTTTTTAGCCACTGGACCCCCAGGGAAGTCCCAAACTACACTTTTTAATATGCAAATAGAAAGTCAGAAGCAAATGAAAAGAGAAAAAACAAGGAAGGATAACCACAAATGAGGCAGTAATGTTGTTTTAATTAGAGTCCTGCCTGGGAGATTTGGCACCATAGGTATGTATAAACTGTAGGCAGGCTATGTACATATTTTCCAATCACCAAATACAGTTATCAGAATTAACAGTTTCACAGCCTCCCTGGACCCTTGATTCCAATGCCCTGCATTTAGCAATACATGGCACTGAAGAGAGAACTTGAAATCTTCCAGCTCTTTATTCATTGTCTGAAATACTTTGTATAAAAATGAAGTTAGGGATTTCCTTGGTGGTCTAGTGGCTAAGACTCAGCATTCCCAATGCAAGGGGTCCAGGTTCAATCCCTGGTCAGGGAACTAGAGCCCACATGCCACAACCAAAGATCTTGAGCGCCACAACTAAGACCTGGAGCAGCCAAATAAATAAACAAATATTAAAAATGAAATTAAATGTTTTGTTTAGGAAAGAAATGAGACACAGTCAAAGAAAACTAGACCAACTTAACCCACTCCAGTATTCATGCCTGGAGAATTCCATGGACATGGAGGGTGGCAGGCTATAGTCCATGGGGTCACAAAGAGTCAGACATGACTGAGCGACTAACACTTTCACTTTCAAGGACTATAGGGGAGGTAGACTTCTCCCCCATAAACCACTGACCACTGTTCAGACAGGGGCTGTCAACATTTATTAGAGCCCTGGAGCTGGAGTCATGGATGAGAAGGGAGCCTTTAAAAATAATTTGAGAGGCAATGGCATGAAAGCATAAGGCATATAGGAGTGTTTTATATCCCTAAGGATTTTACAGTCCAATTAAGAGACGAAGCAGTAGCCAACATACTTTTTTCTTTTTATATGACTTCCCTGATGGCTTAGATGGTAAAGCATCTGCCTACCATGCAGGAGACCTAGGTTCGATCCCTGGGTTGGGAAGATCCTCTGGAGAAGGAAATGGCAACCCACTCCAGTACTCTTGCCTGGAAAATCCCATGGACGGAGGAGTGTGGTAGGGTACAGTCCACGGAGTTGCAAAGAGCTCGACACGACTGAGTAACTTCGCTTCACTTAGTGAGATATAGTTGAAGGAGACAGAGTTTGGTCACAAATTTAGAACATTCTTCTAATAGTCAGATGGGTAAGAATTGGACCCACAGGAAGGGTCATCCCAGGAGGTTTGGCATCCAGCTGTAACTCTTCCTAGATTGACACAGAATGGGCAAGCAAAGTCAGGTGATAATTGAATATTGTTTAGTTCCTGAGTTGTGTCCCACTCTTTGTGGCCCCATGGACTGTAGCCCATTAGGCTCCTCTGTCCATTGGATTCTCCAGGTGCAAATACCGGAATGTGTTGCCATTTCTTTCTTCAGGGGAGCTTCCAAATCCTGGGATTGAACCTGCATCTCTTGCACTGGCAAGCAGATTCTTCACCACTGAACCACCAAGGAATTTATGTATTAGTATTCAGAGAGAATTGCAGAGACAAAAATGATGTAGAGAGAAATACTATTGTTACAAGTGAATATAAGAATTTTGTGATCTGAGTGCTTTGGTAGGCTTTGTGTGGTAAAGTTTCCTGTAGGTTTTAATGGATATATGAGTATTATAGGTGTGCATTCCTTAAAAATTATATACATTTATTTGGTATATTATAGATTTCTCTGGCCAAAGTGTAATCATTGGAAAGAGCTTATTGTACAAACATCTGGAAAGCAATTTATTTATTCATTTAAAAAATATTTGTTGTTTATTTGACTTCACCAGGTCTTAGTTGTGGCACATGGACCTTTTAGTTGTGGCAAGAAACTTAGTTGTGGCATATGGGATCTAGTTCTCTGACCAGGGATCAAACCTGCACCCCCTGCATTGGAAGGTGAAGTCTTTAGTCCCTGTTGGTAGGAATTTAGAGCTGTGATTCTTTGGATACCCTCTCTAGTCCCACCAATTCATTGCAACCTAAGAAATTTAAACCAACTCAGGACAGTAAAAAAAAAAAAAGAAACTGGTTTCTGACCTTGAGAGCCACAGGAAGTGGTGCTCTATAGTCTCCATCATTATCCAGATATGAGAAAGATCAGTTGTGGACTGCTATTATCTTATATATGGCATGTCTGGCCAGCCTGTAGGAGGCATGTACTGTCCAACCTGTTCTAGAACTGATTTTCTCAGAGACAGAACTTTCAGTGGTATCTCCCAATCATACACAGATTCTAATTATCCTCTCAAGGCCATGGAACTGTAAATGCTATCAATAGCAAATGAGACTGGTACACTGAAAATTCCAAAATATCAATGAAGGAAATGAAGCAATAACAGAATAAATGGAAAGACATCCAATAGGAAGTAGGAAGACTCAATATTGTTAAGACAACAATCTTCCCAAGTTGATAGATGCAGTCAATGTAGTCTCTGCCACAATTCCAGATTTTTTTTTTTTTAGGGATGGTCAGGTTGATTCTAAATTTCATTTAAAAAGGAACACAAGGGATTGAAAATATGCAAAACAATCTTCAAAAAGAGAACACTGTAGGACTCAGAGTTAATAATTTGAATTTTTTTGAGGGGGGCCACACTGAGCAGCTTATAGGATCTTAGTTCCTCGACTAGGGATGGAATCCAGACCCTTGGCAGTGAAAGTGCTGAGTCCTAACTACTGGACCACCAGGGAATCCCTGCAACTTAATTATTTTAAAACATACTGCAAAGCTTCAGTGACGACCATGTGATGTTGGCATAAGGAGAATCTGGAGTTCAGACCCTGTAACCCCTGTTTTCTGGCCTCCAGCCTCAGGTTGAATTATGGCCTCAGATTTCCTGGTTTTCAACTTGCAGGTGGCAGACTGTAGGACTTCTCAGCCTCCATAGCCTTGTGAGCCAACTCCTATTTTAATTTCCTCTAATGTATATACATATGCATATGTATATATATATATCTTTCCCTATATATCTTATTGGACTTCCCTGATGGCTCAGTGGTAAAATATCTGCCTGCCAATGAAGGAGATATAGGTTCAATCCCTGGGTCAGGATGGTCCTCTGGAGAAGGAGATGGCAACCCACTCCAGTATTCTTGCCTGGGAAATTCCCATGGACAGAGGAGCCTGGGGGGCTATAGTCCATGGGGTCTCAAAGAGTCGGACACGACTTAGCAACTAAACAACAACAGAATATAGGTTTATCTCCTTGCTCCAGTGTCCAATTTCATCTGATTGCTACCTATTATTAGGCTGCGTCTTTAAACTCTGTGCTGTATGTGCTGGACTAAGTCACTCAGTTGTGTCCAACTCCTTGTGACCCCATCAACTATAGCCTGCCAGGCTCCTCTGTCCAAGGGATTCTCCAGGCAAGAATACTAGAATGGGTTGTCATGCCCTCCTGCAGGGAATCTTCCTGACCCAGAGACTGATCCCACATCTCTTGCCCGTCTGTCTCCCGCACTGGCAGATGGATTCTTTACCACTAGTGCCACCTAGGAAGCCCTTAAACTGTCTAAGGGCTGATCAAATAAGACTGATGGTGAGAACCTTGCTCTGGAAATGAAATAGAAAGTCACGTTGCATCCAAAGGTGAATGCTTTGTATAAGTGTGACGTCTAAGTGAAAGGGTATGAGCATGGACTTGGGTCTTTGGACACAGGTGTGCATGGCTATGTGTTGTCATTGGGAGTTTCCACCCTGAGCAACTCTACATGGGGACACACACACAGAACTTTATGTTTTGTGCTCAAGTATGTGTCAGCGGGTGTGTAGTTTGGTTTCTGGGCAGAGTTCACTAGCTGGAGCTGGCTGTCACCTGCCCCTTTCTTCCTCCCGTGTCTGGTAAGAGAGGTGCTCACAGAACTGACTTCCCAGAGTCAAACTTGTTTAACTGGCTGCTCCCTGAATAAAAATAATTACCTCTGATAATGCACCAGAAAGGAAGTAAGTAGGAAGGGAAATAAGAATCAGAATGACGTTTTCAAATTATGTTTGGTTGTCTTGGCTGAGCTAATGTTTTATTTTTAGGAACTTGTTCTCTCCACCCTCTCAAGGCTTGCTGTTTCTTGCAGAGTGTTTTCCCTTTCAAGTGATCTTGTGGAATTGTGGGAACTCTCACCTTGCCTTTTTGCCTCACAAACTAGATCAGAGGGACTTTGCTATCTTACAATTCATTATCTTCATAGATCCCTCGCTATTTGCAAGCCCACAGATAAGACTTTCCTTTTCTCTCTGAGATGTTCCTCCTGCCTGCTCCTCTGTTGACTTAGGCTTCTGTCAACCAGTCACTCACCTGCCTGTCTTCTGAGTTGTAAGGAAACTGTTTAATTTTCATTCCCTCAGACAAACTCATGGAGCTCCAGAAAGAGTGAAAAGAAGATTCAACTGACTGGGAGGTTTCTTTGCATGTGTGTTTCCAGAACTGAGACACTCTGCCTCAATAAGGTATTAGTGGTTTTTTTTTTTTTCCAGTTTTGTTTATTTATTTATTTACTTTACAATATTGTATTGGTTTTGCCATACATTGACATGAATCCGCCATGGGTGTACATGTGTTCCCCATCCTGAACCCCACTCCCACCTCCCTCCCCATCCCATCTCTCTGGGTCATCCCAGTACACCAGTCTCAATCCCTTGCATTCCTATACACTAACAATGAGAAAACAAAGAGAAACTAAGGAAACAATTCCATTCACCATTGCACCAAAAAGAATAGAATACTTAGGAATAAATCTACCTAAAGAAACAAAAGACCTATATATAGAAAACTATAAAACACTGGTGAAAGAAATCAAAGAGGACACAAATAGATGGAGAAATATACCATGTTCATGGATTGGAAGAATCAATTTAGTGAAAATGAGTATATGACCCAAAGTAATCTATAGATTCAATGCAATCCCTTAAACTATCAACAGTATTTTTCAGAGAACTAGAACAAATAATTTCACAATTTCTATGGAAATACAAAAGACCTTGAATAGCCAAAGCAATCTTGAGAAAGAAGAATGGAACTAGAGGAGTCAACCTACTTGACTTCAGCCTCTACTATAAAGCCACAGTCATCAAGACAGTATGGTACTGACACAAAGACAGAAATATAGATCAATGGAATAAAATAGAAAACTCAGAGATAAATCCACACACCTATGGATACCTTATCTTTGATAAAGGAGGCAAGAATATACAATACAATATACAAGAGAAAAGACAATCTCTTTAACAAGTGGTACTGGGGAAACTGGTCATCCACTTGTAAAAGAATGAAACTAGATCACTTTCTAATACCATACACAAAAGTAAACTCAAGTGGATTAAAGATATAAATGTAAGACCAGAAACTATAAAACTCCTAGAGGAAAACATAGGCAAAACACTCTCTGACATAAACCACAGCAGGATCCTCTATGACCCACCTCCCAAAATATTGGAATTAAAAGCAAAAATAAATGAATGGGACCTAATTAAAATTAAAAACTTCTACACAACGAAGGAAACTATAAGCAAGGTGAAAAGACAGACTTCGGAATGGGAGAAAATAATGACAAACAAAGCAATGGGCAAAGGATTAATCTCAAAAATATACAAGCAACTCCTACAACTCAATTCCAGAAAAATAAACGACCCAATCAAAAAGTTGGCCAAAGAACTAAACAGACATTTCTCCAAAGAAGACATACAGATGGCTAACAAACACATGAAAAGATGCTCAACATCACTCATTATCAGAGAAATGCAAATCAAAACCACAGTGAGGTACCATTTCACGCAAGTCAGAATGGCTGCTATCCAAAAGTCTACAAGCAATAAATGCTGGAGAGGGTGTGGAGAAAAGGGAAGCAACCTAGATGTCCATCAGCAGATGAATGGATAAGAAGCTGTGGTACATATACACAATGGAATATTACTCAGCTATTAGAAAGAATACATTTGAATCAGTTCTAATCAGGTGAATGAAACTGGAGCCTTTTATAAAGAGTGAAGTAAGCCAGAAAGAAAAACACCAATAGAGTATACTAACGCATATATATGGAATTTAGAAAGATGTTAATGATAACCCTGTATGTGAGACAGCAAAAGAGACACAGATGTATAGAACAGTTTTTTGGACTTGTGGGAGAGGGTGAGGATGGGATGATATGGGAGAATGGCATTGAAACATGTAAATTATCATATGTGAAATGAATCGCCAGTCCAGGTTTGATGCATGATACAGGGTATTAGTGGTTATTAGTATCAATAATAGGGCTTCCTAGGTGGAGCTAGAGGTAAAAAACCCACCTGCCAATGCAGGAGATGTAAGAGACATGAGTTTGATCCCTGGGTCAGGAAGATCCCTTGGAGGAGGGTGGGGCAATGCACTCCAGTATTTTTGCCTGGAGAATGCTACAGACAGAGGAGAGCCAGGAGGACTTCAATCCATAGGGTCACACAGAGTCAGACACGATTTAAGTGAATTAGCACACATGCAAGCAGTATCAATAATAAAGCAAAACATGTGATGTAACAGGAGGGAGCATAAAATGACTAAAGTCATACTGTACAATATAGTACTTATCATATAAGCTACAATTCTGATTTTCTAAATTTTACCTTGTAATTAAATCTTTACAGAACTAGGCATCTGTTTAGAGTTAACCTAGGCAGTGGGAAATCAGCAT
This sequence comes from Odocoileus virginianus, assembly GCF_023699985.2. NCBI lineage: Eukaryota > Metazoa > Chordata > Mammalia > Artiodactyla > Cervidae > Odocoileus > Odocoileus virginianus. The sequence goes on along the minus strand of NC_069696.1, from coordinate 16,704,431 downwards.
ATTTGTTTCAGATCAATCAGAATTAAAGAAGGTGGCTTTGCTGGCCACAGAATCAGGTTAACCAAGGGCAAAATTAAGTTTTTACATATATGCAAAAGTGGTAACCACCAGTTCTCTTCAGAAAGAAAAGACTGCATTTTTGGAACTATGTGCTGATAATATGGAATTATATCTGGAGGAGGGCATGGCAACCCACTCCAGTATTCTTGCCTGGAGAATCTCCATGAACAGAGGAGCCTGGCAGGCTACAATCCATGGGGTTGCAAAGAGTTGGATATGACTGAGTGACTAAACATAACATATGCTGATTGTGTAGAGTACAAATATATAAAGAATCTCTGGCCACGTTAACAAGAAACTTGTAACTATAGTCTTCTTGAAGGAGAATTGGGAACTGGATAGACCAAGAAGGATGGGGCGGAGAAAAGATTTTCATAGTATACCATTTTGTAGTGTTATTTTTGAATCATATGAATGTATTTCCTTTTTGTTTAAAAAAAGAGAAGACAGCTTAGCACTGACACTTTCTTTAACCTGTACACTGGTAAGAATGAGGGTCTGTGTCTATCTTTATATGAAGAACAGAGGAGCTTCGGGAGCTGCAAAACTAAATAGTTTTATTGATAGCTGCTATCTGCTCATTAGTAGTGAGAATGCAGTGTCGGGGTATGTTAGAGAAGGAAAGCAAATGTATAACTCATCTCTCTTGAAATCCACCAACTATTTGTTCATGGTCTGAATTAGGTTTGTATAAAACTGAAATTAAGTGTTTTGTTTAAAAAATTAGGAGATACAAAGAAAAAGAAAATTAGACCTGCTTAAGGACTGCTAGGGAGATAAATCTTTCCCACATCTGTTCCCATGGACCACAATTTTACATCATTTGTGAACCTGACAATCAGAGCAGGAGTCTAGGGCAGGAGGGGAGCCTTTAAAATAATTTGAGAAACAACAGCATGAAAGGATCAGACCAGATCAGGGCTAGGTAGCTGTATAAAAGGAAAATGGCAGGAAGAAACAATTTCTTCCTGTTTGAACATCAGATAGATAGATAGATGAATTGGTGGCTCAGAGTTCCAGGTAGCCAGATACTTAATAACCAGTGATCTGGAGAGGTGTTTTAAAGTTCTGTGTGCTCCATTTTATTTTTTTCAGAACAACTCAGGCCTTGGGAATCATTCTCAGCGGTGCTCTGTGCATCCTCAAGGGGTCAAGCACTGGAGTGGACCACTGCGTTGTGATGGGAAGTGAGAGGGGCGTGATGCGGATGCTGTTGGAATGCAGTCTCAGTGACAAGTTGTGTAGTAAGTACAGATGATACAGAAATCCATCCTCTGATTTTTGATGGAGATTAAGATCTAAAAAGGGCTTCAGAATAGGGCTTCCTAGGTGACAGCTGAGGTAAACAATCCACCTGCCAAGGCAGGAGACATAAGAGACATGGGTTTGATCCCTCGGTTGGGAAGATTCCCTCGAGAAGGGCATGACAACCCACTCCAGTATTCTTGCCTGGAGAATCCCATGGACAGAGGAGCCTGGTGGGCTACAGTCCATAGGGTCGCACAGAGTCAGACACAACTAAAGTGACTTAGCATGCATGCACAAGATCTGAAGAGATTCTGGAAGAAAGATCATTTGATTTCTAATAAAATGAAGAGAGTGTGAGAAAGGAATTGGTGCTAAGGACCATTGTCTCTGAAGGAGGTGGGCAGGGTGGGGGAGAGTGGCAATCAGAGATAAAGATGTGCTGCCTTTTCGTCTCAGCAGGAAAAATGAGAGAGGAGGCACAGGATATACTTGCTGAGCTGAGAAACGGGCATAGGGATTCAGATCAGGGATCTGATCTCAGTTGTGGTAGAGGGATCAGAAGGAAGAGATAATCATGTCACATACAGTGAGCTGAAGACTCATGGGGAGGGGGATCCCGGTTAGGCTGCTTCTTCAATCTTTTCTTGCTTGATCTCCTACCTAGTTATCCAGGAACAGCAGTATGAAATCATCATCATCCCTACCTTCCTGGTTGGTACCTTCCTTATCCTCCTTGGTGTCATCCTGTGGCTTTTTATCAGAGAACAGAGAGCCCAACAGCAGTCTCCAGGACCTCGAGGTAAGATTCAAACAGGCTGGGCAGTGACTTGGGAAAGATGGAGATGGTAGGAAAGAAGACCCAAGCTTCAGTGAGCTCAAATCTCAAGGACTCTGATGAGATAGAGGGTATGAGTCCCCTCCTGTGGAGTTGAGAGGAGCAGGCAAGCCTTTCTTAGGGATGCCATGAGTTGAAATTCAATATATGAATTTCATATACTCATACAAGAAATTTCATAATTTCTTGTTAGCTGAAAGAAGAGAAGGTGAGAGAGGCCTCATGTAACCTCTTTCTGTCTTCTTTGTCCTATTGTACCATCAAATCTTTAGCCATGTGAGTGTCTAAGGACTGGGGAGGAAGCCTGGGGATAAAGCCAAAAGCTTTGTAATGAGCTTTGAAGGATGACATTTTACTCTATAATACATTCCACCCCTACTTTGTGCTTATGGAATTTCGGATGTAAAGGAGTAGCCTTAGTCTTTTCTTTTCAAGTGATTTTTAAAAATGTATTTATTTATGGTTGTGCTGTTCTTCATTGCTGCTCCTGGGCTTTCTCTAGTTTTGGCCAGCAAGGATTACTCTTCATCGTGATGCACGGACTTACTCTGTGATTTCTCTTGTTGTGGAACATGGGCTGTAGGGCACTCAGGCTCAGAAATTGTGGCACATGGGCTTAGTTGCCCTGTGACATATGGAATCTTCCTGGATCAGGGATTGAACCCATATCCCCTCCATTGGTAGGCAAATTCTTAAACACTGGACCACCAGGGAAGTCCCATAATAGTCTCTGAAGCACTTGGTAGGAGATGATAACATGCTATTCTGGAGTATCACTGAGCATATGATGAAAGAGAGTCAGCTTGAATGGAAAACTTAGAGAAAAAAGAAGGGAAAAATTTCCTGACAGGGATATGAATCTCTAGAGTGGTGGATCCCTTCTCCTCCTCTAAATTGTATCCTAATTTTCTTATTTGTTGTTGTTGTTGAGTCACTAAGTCATGTCCAACTTTTTGTGACTCCATGGACTGCAGCATGCCAGGCTTCCTGGTCTTCTACTATCTCCCCAAGTCTGCTCAAGTTTATGTCCATTAATTTGGTGATGCTATCTAACCATTTCATCCTCTGTCAACCCCTTCTCCTTTTGCATTCAATCTTTCCCAGCATCAGGGTCTTTTCCAATGAGTCGGCTGTTCACATCAGGTGGCCAAAGAATTGGAGCTTCAGCTTCAGCAACAGTCCTTCCAATGAATATTCAGGATTGATTTCTTTAGGATTAATTGGTTTGATCTCCTTGCAGTCCAATGGACTCTCAAGAGTCTTCTCCAACACCACAGTTAAAATATATAGCATATGTAAAACAAAAGTCCTGAAATTCCCTCACAATTTCCTTTTCATGGTCTTCCCTGTCATAATAAATAGCAAGCCCAGCTTGCTATGTGTTCAATCTAAAAAAAAAAAATTTTTAAAAAATCAATAAAATGAAGTCTAAATGAAATTTGAAGATGTCCTTGCCTCCTCTTTCTCTCACATTCTGTATCCAATCTATTAGCAAATCCTGTTTAATTGTACCTTCAAAATAGACTCAAGTCACCCTCACCTCTCAGAGAAAATTGTAATACACCGTTACCTAGTCTCCCTGCTTCTGCCTGTATCCTTTTATGGTCTGTTCTCCTCAGAGCAGTGGAATGATTCTTTTAAGGCCTAAGCGAGCCCTGTTAATTCTCTGCATGAAACCTCCAGTAGCTTCTTATCTTAGAATGAAAAATAGATTAAATCTTTCAGTGGCCTTACATGATCAGAGTCCTCTCTGGCCTCATCTCCTATAACCCTCTTATTGTCTCACTTGGTTCCAGGCTCACTGATTTCAATGTTGTTGTTTAGTCGCTAACTCATGTCCAACTCTTTGTGACTCCATGGACTATAGCCCGTCAGGCTCCTCTGTCTATGGGATTTTCCAGGCAAGAATACTGGAGTGGGTTGCCATTTCCTTCTCCAGGGGATCTTCCCCACCCAGGAATCTAACCCAGGTCTCCTGCATTGCAGGCAGATTCTTTACTGACTGAGCTATGAGGGAAGCCCATAACCACTGAACTGCTAGGGAAATCTAAGACTTTCTTGATTGAGACTCTGGGAAATGTGGAATAATTTGATTTTGGGGATAACTTGAGGGAAGAAGAATAACTTTTGCTTAGAGTTGAATACTTATCCATATCTCTATTTCACCCCTGAAAGTCATTTTATTGACTCAAATGATAGTTCCCCTGGCAGTTACCACCACCTTTAGGTGTCCATGGTTTGAAGATCTATTCACTAGCTTTTTGAATTGTCTCTAGACTCTACTCATACTGAACTGGAATTCTGAGAAAGACTGAACAGAAATGTCTTTACCAATTTTCAGAGGTCCATCTTGAGTTGCCTTAGAAGTAATGGGATTATGACACATATTCTACAAGGTTTGTCTTGATGCTGGTTCATAGAGAAGCACCTGAAGGTACCTCACCTTGACCCAAGAGAGAAAATTCCTAAAGGGACTTCTTGGTGGTTTATTTGTGGTTCTGATTTCCTGGAGTCCCTGGGACCAGGAAAAAGCTGGTTGGTGTCACCTCTTTGCTTTAGGTGTTGCCCATGTACCTCTATCTGGGAACCTAAGCCAGGAAGCAGCAGGACCTGGGAAAACTGTGTTTGTACCACTTGAGGAGACCTCGGTGGAAAGCCTTCTGCGAACTTCTGCACACACCCTGGCTAAGCTGCAGGTGCCCCGGGAGCAACTCTCTGAAGTTCTGGAGCAAATCCACAGTGGTAGCTATGGGGCCATCTATCGCACCACGATGCACACTGGGAACCCTGCAAAGCCCAAGAGTGTGGTCCTCAAGGCTTTAAAAGGTAAAAGGAGGGGTATTGGACTTCTTTTCCTCTTTTAACATTTTTACTGTGAACCCTCAACAGGGAATGCTAACAGGATTTTCAGACATTGGGATGTTAATCAGCAGATAGTTGTGACCACAGTTGGCCCACAATAAGAAGGGAATAGAAAGTAAAAATTCAAAAACAGAAAAGTTTTTCTTTGGGTCCTTCCCTAGCTCAACCTTGCCTATCAAGGATGTTAAAACTAACTTTTTGCCTATTGGATATTTCTTGGATGAGGATTTTGGGGTTGTTTCTTCATTTTTCTTGACTATTTGATTTCTTTTCCAGATACTTCATTTTCTTTTGGACTGATACTCATGATGTGGACCAGTAATGATGGATACATAAAACAGAACAAAGATAGGATTAGCAAGAATCATAATCAAAAGGTCTAGAAGTGATAATATTTTAATGTGTGATACTATTTTTATCATTGCTATTTTTATTGAATGTAATTAAAAGCAGAAGGGACAATAAACAGTTTCTCCAGCAAACAAAAGAAAACAAGCAAATAAAACAGAAGCAAAGTGCTTTAAGAAAGCAATGGAACACAGATCTTTTCTTGGTTTAGAACATTGAGGTTTGGGAGGTTGTCACCTCAGCTTAATCTGTGTAGTAGTCACACATATTTGTAACCTGCACACCATCCTGGCTTCCTTATTCTTCAAATCTATAGAGCTCTGTCGGAAAGTCATTCTTTAGGTGTCAAATGAGAATCATCAAATTTGAACCTATATACATATTGACCATTAGTTTTCTATTCCTTCAACAAAATATTAATATCTATGTTATAGCCAGGGGTTTCCACATAGCTTAGCAATAAAGAATCTGTCTGCAATGCAGGAGAAACAGGTTCAACCCCTAGGTCAGAAAAACCCCCTGGAGAAGGAAATGGCAACCCACTCCAGTATTCTTGCCTGCAGAATCCCATAGACAGAGGAGCCTGGTGGGCTACAGTCCATGAGGTCCCAAAAGAGTCAGATATAACTTAGTGACTAGACAACAAGAAAACAGTATGTGTGATAATATTTTAATGTAAACAAAACAGTTTTCTATTAGGCAGAGGAAAGTCTAATTAGTTCTGAAGAACTGTGGTTCTATGTTACCTTTGATAAAAGAACAGTGACATCGAAGATCATCTAATTGATTCCCTTTCTGTTTACTTTTGGTCTATGCTCATTCCCCTTTGGGATCTTGAAATCTACCATCTGAGGTTGCTTCCTGCCTCATACTCCCCACTTTATTGGTGACACTGACTACTCGTTCTGTCTGGTTCTTCTGTCCCCCACAGAACCAACTGGGCTCCAAGAGGTGCAGGATTTCTTAGGGAGAATCCAATTCTATCAGTACTTGGGGAAGCACAAGAACCTGGTACAGCTGGAAGGCTGCTGCACAGACAGGCTGCCGCTCTACATGGTATTGGAGGATGTGGCCCAGGGAGACCTGCTCAGCTTTCTCTGGACCTGTCGCCGGGTGAGCAGTGGGGCACAGGTGTTAGGAAGAAAGGCTTGACCTGGTTAATAAGCTGTGCACGTACCAGTTAGCCTGACTAGGAAGAAAGGCTTGACCTGGTTGATTAGCTGTGCACATACTAATTAGCCTGACAAATTCTGTTCTTCCTTCATTCTGCTATTCAAATACATTCTTTATTATTTTCCTGGTCCAGTAAATCATGGCACTTCTCTGCATACCTGGGAATCTCTCATACCATCTCTCCTTGAATCTTTTAGCTTTTGTACATTTTTTAGTTTTTAAATTTTTATTTATTTATTTTTGGCTGTGCCACGTGGTTAGTGGGATCTAACTTCCCCGACAAGGGATCAAACCTAGGCCCTTTGCAGTAAAAGTGTGGGTTCCTAACCACTGGACTGCCAAGGGAATTCCCAAGTCCTTATATTTTTGTGTCTTTGCCCTCGCTTCAGTAACTGCATTTAAGAATATTTCTTTCCCTATTTTTTCCTTTACATCTGTTCATGTCATTTTGATATAATGCTTTTTCTTTATCTCTTTAGGATGTGATGACCATGGATGGTCTTCCCTATGACCTCACAGAGAAACAAATATATCACATTGGGAAGCAGGTCCTTTTGGCTTTGGTAAGGCTTGGAGAAGTGACAACAGATGGCAGTGATCTTTTTCGTTAGCCTGGTACTTAATGTCATATTTCTCATATTATGTTCTCAAATGGGGTATATATTATAAATGAAATCGGATGGAAGTTAGGGGGCAGAAACTCAAGCACCGATAAATAGTTTTCAATTCTCTCTTTATGAAATTATTTAGATAATATAATTCAGGATTGGTAATTCTAGGTAGAAAGTGGTCAATTTAGGGTTTCTAGAAGAAACAGGAAGGGTTTTATTTCCTTTATTGTTCATTAAAAAATAATTCTTTTTTGACCACACCATGAGGCATGTGGGATCTTAGTTCCCTGACCAGGGATCAAACCCGTGCCCTGTGAAGCACAGAATCTTAACTACTGGACCACCAGGGAAATCCCAAGAAGGGTTTTAAAAGTTTTCTCAGTCTTAAAGGTAAAAGCATCAGGGCCAAGAGCTATATGTCCACATGTTGTTCACTCAGTCGTGTCTGATTGTTTGCAGCTGTATGCACTGTAGCCAGCTAGGCTCCTCTGTCTTCCACTATCTCCCAGAGTTTGCTCAAATTCATGTCTTTTGAGTCGGTGATGCTATCTAGTCACCTCATTCTTTGCTGCCCCCTTCTCATACTTCCCTGTTACCAGATGTAAAAGAGGAAAAGATAAGATAAGCTAGTAGAAGATTTGGGAAGAGAAAACAAATGGGTGAAAGGCTACAGAGACAGGAGGATGTTTATACCTAAAGAACAAGAAATACTAGCTCAGAATGTGTTAGGTAGGAGACTTGCTGTAATGCTGAATGTGACAGGAATTGTATATACTTGAAAAAGAACAAAGAACAAGTGGAAGAGGAGGAATAAGAAAGGGGTGAAAATGAGATCATTTCTTTATTTTAAACTAACCTAAATAGGGACTTCCCCAGTGGTCCAGTGGTTGACTCTGCACTTCTAATACAAGGGACACGAGTTTGATCCCTGGCCAGGGAACTAGGATCCCATGTGTCTTATCAGTGTCATCCAGTTGCGGTGGTTCTCAAACACTTTCTTGGCTGTGCTGGAATAATTTTGATACTTCTTAAAAATATGGATTACCAGGCTCCTCTCCCTAGATTTTGGTTAAGCAAATCCAGAGTTAAAACCTTGTGAGTTTATAAAGCTTTCAGGTAGTTGTGATTTGCGTGCATGCTCAGTAGCTCAGTTGTGCCCGACTTCGTGACCCCATGGACTGTAGCCCGTCAGGATCCCCTCTTCATGGGATTTTTCAGGCAAGAATACTGGAATGGGTTTTCACTTCTGGACTAAAAAGTTTTCGTAGAATTTGTAATACTTCCTATGAATTAGAATACCTGGCTTTGGTCACTTAATGTGGCCTTGTGTAATCATTTAGATTTATCGGAAAGCTACTTCCCTAACTTACCTCATGTAGTTACTTTAGCAACAAAACGAACTGATGTAAGATTGTATATAAATTTACTATTGTGACAGTTTTGCCACGTATTGTTATTGTTGTGCAGTCACTAAGTTGTATCTGACTCTTTGTGACCCCATGGCCTGCAACATGCCAGGCTTCCCCCTCCTTCACTATCTCCCAGAGTTTGCTCAGATTCATGTCCATTGAGTTGGTGATGCTATCTAACCATCTCATCCTCTGCTGCCCTCTTCTCCTTTTGCCCCCAATCTTCCCCAGCATCAGGGTCTTTTCAAATGAGTCAGCTCTTCACATCAGGTGGCCAAAATATTGCAGTTTCAGCTTCAACATCAGTCCTTCCAATGAACACCCAGGACTGATGTCCTTTAGGATGGACTGGTTGGATCTCCTTGCAGTCCAAGGGACTCTCAAGAGTCTTCTCCAACACCATAGCTTAAAAGCATCAATTCTTCGGTGCTCAGCTTTCTTTATAGTCCAACTCTCACATCCATACCTGACAACTGGAAAAACCATAGCCATGACTAGACAGACCTTTGTTGGCAAAGTAATGTCTCTGCTTTTTAATATGCTGTCTGCGTTGGTCATAGCTTTCCTTCCAAGGAGTAAGTGTCTTTTAATTTCATGGCTGCAATCACCATCTGCAGTTATTTTGGAGCCCAGAAAAATAAAGTCAGCCATTGTTCTACTGTTTCCCCATCTATTTGCCATGAAATGATGGGACCAGATGCCATGATCTTAGTTTTCTGAATGTTGAGCTTTAAGCCAACTTTTTCACTCTCCTCTTTCACTTTCATCAAGAGGCTTTTTAGTTCTTCTTCACTTTCTGCCATAAGGGTGGTGTCATCTGCATATCTGAGGTAATTGATATTTCTCCCGACAATCTTGATTCCAGCTTGTGCTTCCTCCAGCCCAGCATTTCAGAAAAATGTGAAATCAGGCCAGGGCCAGAGTCAGAATATGAGATTTTATTTTCCAAACCCAATATGAATATTATTTGGCTTATCTGCTCACTTTGCTACTCTTGGTTTGTTTGTTTAAAGCAAAGCTAGTATATTTACTAATAAATTTGTCTTCAAAAATAAAAAGGGTAGATCAATGTATCAGAAATGTATGGATCAATGTCAGACCCAGAGAATACAACACAAAAAGTGCACCCTTTTGTATGCTCTGGACTCCAGTTGAAAACAGTGTACCTGTATAGGGCTTCCCTGGTAGCTCAGCTGGTAAGCAATCTGCCTGCAATGCAGGAGACTCTGGTTCAATTCCTGAGTCAGGAAGATCCCCTGGAGGAGGGCCTGGCAACCCACTCCAGTATCCTTGCCTGGAGACTCCCATGGACAGAGGAGCCTGGAGGGCTACAGTCCATGGGATCAAAAAGAGTTGGACCCAACTGAGCGACTAAGCACACAGGGCTTCCCAAATGGTACAGTCATAAAGAATCTGCCTGCCAATGCAGAAGATTCCAAGAGGAGACTTGGGTTTGATCCCTGTATCAGGAAGGTCTCCTGGAGGATGAAATGGCAAACCACTCCAGGATTCTTGCCTGGGAAATCCCATGGACAGATGAGCCTGGTGGGCTACAATCCATGGGTTGCAGAGTCACAACTGAGCACATAGGTCCATCAGCTGTAACAAATGTATCACAGTGGTACAAGTTGTTAATAATAGAGGAAACTGAGGGGCAGGAGGCATGAGTGCTCTGGGTTTTCCACTCAACTTTGTTTTCACCCTAAAACAGCTCATAAAAAAAAATAAAGTTTTAATTTTTTTTAAAAGAATGAATTTCTGGTATCAGTTTGTTGATCTTAAACACAATGCAAACATGTCTGATTCATTATAAGTATTGTGCTCCTTAGAATTAGAATAGTTGGTTCTGGTCACTGCCACTTAGTACCTGTATGGATGTGACATTCTTTTTTTTTTTTTTAATTATACTTTTTATTTTGTATTGCAGCATAATTGATGAACAATGTTGTGATAGGTTCAGGTGGGCAACAAAGGGACTCAGCCATATAAATACATATTGCTATATTTAAAATGGATAACCAACAAGGACCTACTGTAGAGCCCAGGGAACTCTGCTCATTGTTATGTGGCAGCCTGGATGGGAGGGAGTTTGGGGGAGAATGGATATGTCATTATTGATGCAGCTTGTTCAGGGTAGAAAATGTCTTTTTGAGGATCTGCTTCACTCTACCTTGGATCCAAGCCATGACCTCAGAGAGCTGATCCATTTTGACCTCACGTTGACAGGAATTTCTCCAGGAGAAGCATCTGTTCCATGGCGATGTGGCAGCCAGGAATATTCTAATCCAGTGTGACCTCACTGCTAAACTCTGCGGGTTGGGCCTGGCTTATGAAGTTCTCTCCCGAGGGGCCATCTCCTCCACTCATGTCGTACCTCTCAAGTGGCTTGCCCCGGAACGGCTTCTGCTGAAACCAGCTGGCATCAAAGGAGACATGTACGGTTTGTTCCTGCCCCGTGGAGTTCCTCCTTTCTTGACTTCAGTGTCCTTCTGCCTGTGAACATGACTGGGTCTATTGTCAATTAAGTCTACACATGAAGTCTCTGCTTTGAAGTCAGACAGACTCTCAAGCAAAAATGTGTGTTATGTGATAGAGCTCATATTTGGCAGCTGTCTGCAATCCTTTTTAGTGCCTCCTGAAGTATTCAGTCTGTGTTAGATTAGAAGCCTTAATTAGGAGAGAAAAAATGAAAAATGAATAAATTATTCACACCAGTATCTGAGGATTTGATTTGGTAGAGTTTTAAGGCAGGTCCACTGAATCAAAAGTTTAAACTAGGAGCTATTAAAATAAAAAGAAATATACGTATGTGCTGTGCTAAGTCACTTCAGTCGTATCTGACTGTGACCCCATGGACTGTAGCCTGACAGGCTCCTCTGTCCATGAAATTTTCCAGGCAAGAATACTGGAGTTGGGTAGCTTATTCCTCCTCCAAGGGATCCTCCTGACCCGGGGATCAAATGCTATCTCTTACATCTCCTGCGTTGTCAGGCAGGTTCTTTATCACTGCACTACCAGAGAAGCCCATGTATACATGTATTTATATACTCAATTTATTTTAACTTAAAACATATAAATGGATATTTATTTATCAGTCTTTCAGAGGAAGGCCAAGAGGATACACGTGCTATGCTAAATGAAGTTACATGTTGTATTTCTTGTATAAAACAATTGTGATGCAGTTTGACTGCAGACCTTTATTGTTAATTTTCCCCCAATTTTCTACAGTTGTCTCACTCACACAGTTTGACAACACTCTCTTTTTAGTGGCTTGACTTTAGAGAATGTTTTCAAAGCATTCAACCTAGTTTTCAGGGAGCTAAGGCTTTTGGCATGCATATTTAATCAACCTACATAGTATTTAATTGATTATGTAGTTATAGTTACATGTATGATTGGCATAAACAGGATTCTAAAGAATTACAATTGACTTTTGGTAACCATATGACTCATCTGCTTGGAGGAGCAGGTAGGTGTAATACAAAATATCTTACCAGCCATGAATGTTAGGCACTTCAGGGGAAATTTAGAACATCAGTTAATGTGGTGAGTCAATTAAGACACTGATTTTTCATTTCATTGCTGTTTCACTGATATCTGCTTTTCAATAGAGGTCTGGAAGTAATAAACTTCCTTGGGAGATACTGCTCATTTCACAATGATGCTGTAGAATAATGAAACATATGTTTCTCAAATCACATTGTTTAGGCAACTACCTACCCCATTTATGTATAAAACTTGCTCTGTTAATGTTTTACCTAAGTTTGGGCAATTAGATCCACTGAGGAAATAGTAGATAAATGATAAACCCTGCTTGGCCTTAAACTAAGAATAAAAGCTGGAATTTCAGCAGGAAGGAATGGCAAAGACGAAAAAGATACACAGGGGGATTTTTATATATTTGAGTGAATATGTTTGCATTTGCATAAGCACTCACAGCATTTAACAAATAAGAGTAAATATCTGTTAATGTGTAAATACCTATGAATGTGTAATATCTATTCATATGTAATATTTAACAAATAATAGTAAATATCTATTAATGTGTAGAAAGGAGACATAAATCGATCTCTCAAGCAAATAAGATTCTAAGGGGACTGGACAGAAATATTTTCTAATGGCATAACTATTATGCCATTATATAATAATGGCTTATTGTACCAATGACTTATTTTACCAATCACCCTTGATTCCCATTCACTGCCATTGTCATGGGTTTCTTACTGAAGGTCTCTGGTATTTAAGTGAGCTATCTTTATGAAAGGCAGAAATAAAAATGAAGTAAACAGCTTTGTTTCTTTTACAGCTGGTCTTTTGGGATCCTGCTATACGAGATGGTGACTCTAGGTAAGGAGAATCCCCAAAGTAGTGTGCACCCCTATAGAAATACGCAAGGATGTTTATTTGTGTGGTAGATGACATTTGTTGTGAGAAGGGGTTTCAGTACAATTGCTGAAGATCGAACTGAGCTGACGCATTTTCAGAATCCAAGCTTGATTTTTGAGATAGTCTTATAAAGTCATGATTCCCTTCCTGTCTCCCTCCTTCCTCTTTCTTTCCCCCAAGACTTTACCAATTCCTTGGCACATTTTAAAATCCAACGAGTATTCCAGGGATGATCTCGTGTGTGCTCAGTTGCTCAGTCGTGTCCGACTCTTTGCAACCCCATGGACTGTTGCCTGCCAGGTTCCTCTGTCCATGGGATTTTTCAGGCAAATTCTTGCTGGAAAGGGTTGCCATTTCCTTCTCCAGAGGATCTTCCCATTCCAGAGATCGAAACCACATCTCTTGAGTTTCCTGAAATGGAAGGTGGATTCTTTACCTCTAGCGCCACCTGGGAAGCCCCTAGGCTGATCGTGCATAAATATAAAAATGCTGTCTTTAGATTTATTAATCCATTTGACTGAGAGACTGCAGCACTTTCTCTTGTTTGAGAAGTAGAGGGCAGATCTTATTTCTCATTGGCAGCTCTGCTTTATTTTGTTACATTCCTAAAGACTTGACATTTTCCTAAATTATCAGGTCTCCCTCCCCCAACATCTCCTTTCTCCAAAATTCTCCAAGTTATACCCTTATCTGATCATCAGGGATCAACTATATTATACCGATTAGGTTTCCTGCTTTTTTAGGTGATTAGCCCAGGTGGATGGAGAATAGTGTTAGTTATAGTTTATATTCTAGAAGACCCTAAAGTTGTCTTACTCGTCTCACTCTTTCCATACCAACAGGAGCACCTCCATATCCTGAGGTCCCTCCTACCAATATCCTACAGCATCTCCAAAGAGGGCAAATCATGGAGAGACCCAGTAGTTGCACACATACCATGTAAGTGGCTTTTAAAATCTTTTTTACTCTTTATCAGTCATGCCCTTTGTAAAGTGGCTGAGATGATCCTCAGCTGTCCTCTATGTGCTAAGGTACAACCTTAAACCAAACCTATGCAGAAAATACATGTGCTCATATATATGTGTATATGAGTCTTTACATTTGTGTGTGTGTGTGTGTGTGTGTGTGTGTGTGTGTGTATACATGCACACACACAAACACAAATACACAATATGGAGGCAGCCACTGAATGCTATATTAGAAATTTAGATTTGTTAACATTGTTAAAGCTTAGTTCCTCTGGAATCTTGCAAAACACGAAATCAAATGCAGGTACAACACTGTTTTAGCTATATAAATGTCAGTCTCAAAGACTACCAGCTTCAGTTCTAATATAGTTGTCATAAAATCCACAGTTACTCACTGGTTCTTATTTGATATTTAACTTTAAAAAATATTTTCCTGGTTCTAAGCATGTTGGAAGCCCATCAGAAGAAAGACAGAAGAAATTAGACAGCAGAAGGAAGATATCAAATTGCCAGCAGAAAGGGACAGTTGGTGAACTAACATAGAAGCAGAAAATTAAAAATTACACACAGAATTTCATAAACAACAAAGTACAAAGCAGGTTATTATAGACTATAAGAAAGGCTTCAATTATTTTTAAGAAGGCAGGAGATAATATAGTGATATACATTTCTATTTAAATTGCTATTATTTTGTAAATTCTTCAATACTGAAAAGGTAACTTTCCAGCACCTGAGTTTCCCACAAATACAAACAGTAATTGTATCAAGCATATTAAAAATGCTAAAAATCATAACTTTATATACTTATACACACATAGTATAGTGATACTGGCTGGGTATACTAGAATGAAATTATTGACAAATATTTCTTGTAGGCTTTATATGTGTGTGTGTGTGTGTGTGTGTGGCTGTACTTGATACTGGGGATAGGCAGAGACATTTAACTGAAAAAGTATCTTATCTTGAAGCATGTAATATTTGGATAAGGAATACCTGAAAGAACATGAAATCAACAGAAAGTGTGAAGCAATGAGTAGACTGGTTAAAAGCTCAGATTCATGTCATAGTCAAAAAAACACATGTTCAGTCTTAGTCTTATATGTTACATTGTTTACTTAACTTAAAATAGGTAAAATGATAGTCCTGCCTCATAGTAATTGTTAGGCTGCAATGAAATAATGCATGTTGTTTCCCTTCCATGCCTTTTGGGATGGCTCAATGGGTAAAGAATCTTCCTGCAATGCAGGAGACACAGGAGACTCAGGTTGGGTCCTTGAGTTGAAAAGATCCCATGGAGGAGGAAATGGCAACCCGCTCTAGTATTCTTGCCTAGAAAATCCCATGGACAGAGGAGCTTGGTGGGCTACAATCTGTGGGGTTGAAAAGTCAGAGATGACTGAATAGTCAACTAAGCCACCATGCCTTTTACAATAAGTATGTTCTTGGTAAATGTTATCAGTATTAGTAGAGTAACATAACATCTTATACAAAATCTAATGCTACAACATTAAAGAGTGTCGGAAACACAGTGTGTGCTGAGGTTATAAGGGAAGGAATTTAAAATTCCTACTTATACTATTAGGAAAGAATAACCAGGGAGAGGATATTAATGCCTTGGGCAGAGCATAAGCAAAGAAAAAGCTGGGTGTTACTAGTCATGTCTGGGGCATAGCCAGATGTTGTCTTAGGAGGAGAAGAGGGCTCCTGTTAAGCAAGGCCTATGTGGTAAGAAGCTGGGGGGTAGGATACCAACTTTATAAGATAAACAGTAGGCAACTGCTGTAGGTTCTTGGGTAGGAATGAGACTTGATAAAGAGTGTTTGATAACAGACTGTGTTACACATTTTCTAGAAATTGGATTGCAACAAAGACAGATTAAAGGTAGTAAATACATCTATCTAGATTAAGGCCATTTCCTGGAGAAGCTAAATAATAAAGGGAGAAAATGACCTGGATTAATAGAAAGAACTATATGATTACAGTATCTGAAATTAGTATGAACCATGTTATTCCATATCTTCTTATTTTCCCCTGCTGTGATGTAGCTCATACTGGTAGACAAGTTATAGCAGTGGTCTGGAATGATGCAA
This sequence comes from Odocoileus virginianus, assembly GCF_023699985.2. Classification (NCBI taxonomy): domain Eukaryota; kingdom Metazoa; phylum Chordata; class Mammalia; order Artiodactyla; family Cervidae; genus Odocoileus; species Odocoileus virginianus. The sequence goes on along the minus strand of NC_069696.1, from coordinate 16,688,441 downwards.
GTTCATAATATGTAGGATGAAAACACTTAACTTCTGAAAGAGTTTTTGGTAATAGAAAAAACAACAAAACTGTTTTGTCATACTGGCCGTAGTACAGCAGAAACCAACATGACATTGACCCCATGGACTGTAGCCCGACGGGCTCCTCTCACCATGGCATTCTTCAGGCAAGAATACTGAGTGGGTGGCCATGCCCTCCTTCAGGGGATCTTCCCGGCCCAGAGATAGAATCCGTATTGGATTCTTTACCATCTCTGCCATGCTACTGCTGCTAAGTCACTTCAGTCGTGTCCGACTCTTCGAGACCCCATGGACTGCAGCCTACCAGGCTCCTCCATCCATGGGATTTTCCAGGCAAGAGTACTGGAGTGGGTTGCCATTGCTTTCTCCATCTGTGCCATGAGGGAAGCCCATAAAGCAACTATATCCCAATTAGAAAAAAAAAAAAGGAAAAGAAAAAGAATAAGGTGATAAATAGATGAAATAGAAGATTCTAGTATTATGCTGAATAAGGGAACTCATGTGAATTCACATTCATGTAAAAAATAATTTACATTCATGTAAAAGAAAAAAGATTCTTTGTTGACTGAGCCACTAGGGAAACCCATAGTATAACCATTGACTAGTATTAACTAGTATATTATTCATGTGACTACTATAACTATTCTCTACACTTATGTGTATTCAATGTTTTCCATAATAAAAGTTACAGTAGAAAAAAAACCATCAGTCATTCCTATTATAAAAAAGGTTAAGATATTAAGAGATTTAGTATTTAGGAAGGTGAGAAGGAATAGTATTTTCTGGGAAGAGTATGGGACAGGGTGACGAATAGATTACAGAATTGTAGGGTTCTTTTGTTAAGATTTTTTTTTTCCATTTATTTTTATTAGTTGGAGGCTAATTACTTTACAATATTGTAGTGGTTTTTGCCATACATTGACATGAATCAGCCATGGATTTGCATGTCTTCCCCATCCTGATCCCCCCTCCCACCTCCCTCTCGACCCAATCCCTCTGGGTCTTCCCAGTGCATCAGGCCCGAGCACTTGTCTCATGCATCCAACCTGCGCTGGTGATCTGTTTCACCCTTGATAATATACATGTTTCAATGCTGTTCTCTTGAAACATCCCACCCTCGCCTTCTCCCACAGAGTCTAAAAGTCTGTTCTGTACATCTGTGTCTCTTTTTCTGTTTTGCATATAGGGTTATCATTACCATCTTTCTAAATTCCATATATATATGTTAGTATACTGTAATGGTCTTTATCTTTCTGGCTTACTTCACTCTGTATAATGGGCTCCAGTTTCATCCATCTCATTAGAACTGATTCAAATGAATTCTTTTTAATGGCTGAGTAATATTCCATGGTGTATATGTACCACAGCTTCCTTATCCATTCGTCTGTTGATGGACATCTAGGTTGCTTGTAAGTGAAGAAGCATGATTTTCAAACATTTGCCTTGTCAAGAAAGTCAGTTTCTCTTGTGCCCTTTTCAGGTATGGTCTCATGAAGTCCTGCTGGCGTTGGAGTGAGGACAGCCGCCCCTCACTTCGAAAGCTACACTCATGTCTCGAAACTGCTGCTCAAAGTGCAAATGACAAGGCTGTGTTGCAAGTACCGGAGTTGGTGGTACCTGAACTGTACGCAGCTGTGGCGGGTATCAGTGTGGAGAGTGTCTCCTACTGCACCAGCATCTTATGAAGGTCCTGGGACAACACCCACTTTGGGGAGATCGTATACTCTTGAAACCAGTTCCTCCAAGAACAAAGACTTTTTAGTGGGAGTTAAAGGGAGAAATGGGACATGGATCTTGAATCTTCTCCTATACATTTCCCTAGAAACCCGAAATGATGCTGGATGAGGCTGCCCTCACCATGTACCCTTGAGACGGAGAAATGCAGTTTCATTTCTGCTGTCCCAGTTCTGAAGACACAGGGTAGATGGGTTGGACAGTATCGATGCAAGGGAGGTTTTTACAAATTTGCAATCTTTGTGGCCACATGGCATAGATAAGTTGGTCCCTTCTACCACAGGCTGGTTTCCTTTGAAACATGCTTTTATCTAGACTATAGTTAAGGTCCAGAAAATTGGAATCAAATGAGGGAAGAGAAAGTTGATAAAGAAATTGATGAGAAGAAAATGAAAGGTTCTATTTTCTCAGGAATATAGATGAGGACCAAGGTCCATCCTTCACAGAGAAGGGAGAGGAAGGTCATATTGTTTTCCATTTCTGGTCCATTCGTGCAGGGATGAAAGAGAACCATTAAGGAAGATTTCTGAGCTCACCGTAAGATATAAGCTCACCCTATATGGAGAAATACAGTCCCCTTTTGTCTAATTCTGAGATAGGTAAATCCTGTTGGTACTATTCTAAGTAGAAGCTGGAGGGGTGATTTCATGATTAAGAACATTGGTTATATGTCATCCATCAGGCTCACTTTCTGGTCCCTGTTAGACTAGGGAATTCAACCCTGAATATTTATTGGAAGGACCGATGCTGAAGCTGAAGCCCCAGTACTTTGGCCATTTGTTGTGAAGAGCTGACTCACTGGAAAAGACCCTGATGCTGGGAAAGGTTGAGGGCAGGAGAAGGGGGCGACAGAGGATGAGATGGTTGGATGGTATCACTGACTCAATGGCCATGAGTTTGAGCAAATTCCGAGAGGTAGTGAACAGGGAAGCCTGGCATGCTGCAGTTCACAGGATCACAAAGAGTTGGGCACGACTAAGTGACTGCACAGTGACAGATAAGACTATGGGGACTGAGCTCAGAGAGTCCAGTAGGGTTGATGATGAATAGACTGTGTATGTGTTTAATAAATGGGAAATGTGGAAACCTGCGAAGGTGCTTACTAGCTCAGGATGTCTTTAAGGAGCACTAGAAAAAGCTGTAACCTGAGATAGAAGGATGGTAGGTTCTGATTTTCAATTATTCAATGATGTACTGTGAAACTTATTTCATTAAATTAATATTTATTGAGTCAAAGTATACATTTTGGGTTATACAGTTGTCAAAATCTTGACAATAAGGAGGATGAAAGTAAATAAATGTGAATTAATGTCAACAGGAAAATTCAAGAGACAATCTACATTGTCAGAAAAAGATTCCTCATGTGTAGAAAGGGGATAATACCTACTTCACAGGGTTGTTGTGAGAATGGAATGAAAGGGTGTTATTTGTACCACATGTGGTGCATACTATATAACAATAAATATTAATTTCCTTACCCACCCCTTTACTATCCTAGTTCTCCTTCATATATTTTTCATTTAACATCTGTGATGACCAAGAAGAGAACCGTGGTCTGTCAGTCACACTGCAAGGCAGGACATACTTAAAGATGATGATATAGTACAAATTGTTGTTCTTGTTTAGTTGCACCTGACTCTTGTGAGTCCATGGACTGTAGCCCCCCCCAGGATCCTCTGTCCATGGGATTTCCCAGGCAAGAAGACTGGAATGGGTTCCTTCCCCAGAGGATCTTCCCAACCCAGGGGCAAACCCACATCTCCTGCATTAGCAGGCAAATTCTTTATCACTGAACCACCGGGGAAGCCTATAGTACAAATACCACGACTGAAATGAGGAAGTCATTATTTTTGTGTGAGTGTCTGGATGACTACAGTCACCTCCCACTATTTCAACATACTGGAACTATCATGATGGTGACAATTCAGTTGAACACATGGTCTATGATTTTAAAGAATACATTGGGTATTCTTGAAGAGACATTCAAGACTGCTACAGAAAAGCTGACTGGCAGTTTAAAAAGTTTGCATAATCCTGATGGAGTCACCCAACTGCATAACAATTCTTGCACCTGTCGGAATACTACAATGACTAGTCAGAATTTTAACACGTGGTAAGTAGTAATAGGGAGAAGGGAGGTAGAATGGCTCAGCATAAAACACTGAAATACTATGGAATGTCATTGTTCTCAGCTGTTCCCTTACATCTAATTTACAAAGTATTTATTCAATTATCTTCAAAGAATTGAGTATTAAGGGCACCTGTGCCAGACACTGTGCTAGACGCTGGAGAAAAGAAACAGTGTTAGATTAGAGTCTAGAAAGCAAGGGAGGTTATATACAGGTTTGTACGCATTAGCGTGTGGTGTGAAGATGGTGAAGGACAGGGAGGCCCGGTGTGCTGTAGTCCATGGGGTCACAAACAGTCAGAGCCGACTTGGTGACTGAACAACAAGAATGTGTATTTGTGAATTACAGACCGTGGTAAGTGCTGTGAAGAAAAGGTACAGGGTAAGTGGAAGGGAGTAAAAAGTGGGGACCTTGTTGAAAAAAGTGGCATTTAAATTGAGACCTTAGGAATGGGTGAGTAAGCCTGACAGTGAAGAGAAGAGCTTTCCAGGAGAAGGATTATTTATGTGAAAATACTGAGGCAAGAAAAAAAAGAAAAAAAGCAGTTTGAGGAACTTCAAGGAGGCACAGTGAGGCAGGAGGGGAGTGGTGCTGATGAAACTGAGCGTTGCTCTTTCACACTGTATTTTTCTTCCCCAAGGGAAATAATGAATTTATGACTTTGCCTTTAGCAACAATATTCAAAATAGTACTTGATACTCATCCATCACAGGTAATTTAGAAATAATAGAAATCAACTCTACCAAAATTCTGGGAATAAGTTAGATGATCCAGGAGAGAATACTTCACAAAATACCCACCATGAAAAGAGAATTATAATGTTTACCATTTAATCAAGTTGAATTTGGATTAGGATTTGTTTTATTGTTTTGATTTCCTCCTCTCCCAGTCTTTCTTTTCCAATTATCCTTTATGGTTAAAAAACAATTCTAACATAGCTAGGAACTGAGCAAATGCCAACCTGGAAAAAAAAAATAGACTCAATGGAAAAGTATAGTTTTAAAAATATGTAAGAGGAACAAAATATTAATTCTGCAAATAGTTGTTCATTGTATACCACATACAAAGCTCAAAGTTAGTCTCCATGGAGAAAATAAAGACAAACCTGAATGACTCAAGTCCTCGTCACTTATTTAGTAGTAAACTGGTGCCTCCATTTTTTTTTAATTACATATCTTTATCAGGAAAAATATTTTGAACACTTGTTCTAATCAAAGTATATTAATTTATATAGATATAAAATATACACAGTATAAAATAAATGCAATATAAATTTAAAAGGGTAAGATAAAAGTAAAATAAATTTATTTTAAAAATATTTTGCTAATTATTTCATACTGTATGTTAATGTTTGTTTTGGTAGAAAGCAAAGAAACAGACAATTGCTATTTTCAACTTGATTTGTTTTTCTGGATATAGATCTGGAAAACTGGATATAGTCATTGTTTATTCAAAGGAAACTGGATTTTTCCCTCAATTGGCCAGGCTTTATCCAAAAGGATAATTATATTTCTGGCATCTCTGACTTATTTCCAAGGTAATGAATAGAAAAGAGAATTATAATGTTTACCATTTAATCAAGGTGAATCTGGATTAGGATTTGTTTTATTGTTTTGATTTCCTCCTCTCCCAGTCTTTCTTTTCCAATTTATCCTTTATGGTTAAAAAACAATTCTAACATAGCTAGGAACTGAGCAAATGCCAACCTGGAAATCATGTCCCATTGAAACCTGACAATGTAACTTAATTTAGAATAATCTGAACCAGAGTTCTCAAATCATGTTCGTTCACAACACTTTATTTAGGTATTTTGTGCCTGAAGAATCCCATGGACAGAGGAGCCTGGAGTCCACGGAGGTTGCAAACAGTTGGACACGACTGAGCACTTAGATTAAATTTGAATAATAATATTTTTCACCATTTTAAATAAAAAGTAAATCAGTTCAGTTCAGTTCAGTCGCTCAGTCGTGTCCGACTCTTTGCGACCCCATGGACTGCAGCACACCAGGCCTCCCTGTCCATCACCAACTCCCGCAGTTTACTCAAACTCATGTCCATTGAGTCAGTGATGCCATCCAACCATCTCATCCTTTGTCATCCCCTTCTCCTGCCTTCAATCTTTCCCAGAATCAGGATCTTTTCAAATGAGTCAGTTCTTCGCATCAGGTGGCCAAGCTTCAGCATCAGTTATTCCAGTGAATATTCAGGACTGATTTCCTTTAGGATGGACTGGTTGGTAAATGGAAAAAGTAAATAGAATCTTCTAAATCTTAACCTTAACCAGCCAACTCATTGGAAAAGACCCTGATGCTGGGAAAGATTGAAGGCAGAAGGAGAAGAGGGCAACAGAGGATGAGATGGCTAAATGGCATCACCAATGCAATGGACATGAATTTGGGCAAACTACAGAAGATGGTGAGGGACAGGGAAACCAGGGATGACTCCATGGGGACTCGAAGAGTCAGACATGATGGGGCAACTGAACAACAGCTGTTACTAAATTTTTGCTCCACCATGACTCATTTAAAAAATAAATATGTGTCAAATACAATAGAAGACTGAGAAAATAAGCCATTACGCTTAATTTAGCAGACTGGCTTTACTTGTTTTTGAAATAAGAGTCAGTGGTTATGCTATGTGTTAGAAGCATATAATACTGTCATATGCATGAAAAATCATTAGTTTAAAAAAAAAGGAAAAATCATTAGTTTGAATAATGGAATTGAATATATCACCACATCTTAATAATCAGGCAACACTTTCAAGTGCTCACTATATGTGAACATGTTTGAAAAACAATGATGTGGAAGTTATGGTGTTTCTGCACACTGATGGTTCTCTTATTTTAAAAATGTAACACCACTGAGTGCTCTAAAAGACATACATGGTTGACAGAGAGAAGTTACTACAGAAGAGAAGAGAGAAAGGTGGTGGATGGAACAAAGACTGAAATAGACCCTAGTCATTCTTACATTTAAAAACATTTCAATCACCTTAGAATACTGTTTTAGACCATATAATATTCTGGATTTACTACTTTGATTCTTTTAATGGGATGAGTTAGCCTTAAAAGCTTTATTTATTTATTTTTGTAAATACAAAACCAAAACTATTCAAAAGCTACTGATAAAGGAATGAGGACAAAAAACTACCCTTTCCTGTATTTATCACAGGAAAGTCAGAACATATCTCTGGAGATTGTAAGTAGGAATGATTTAATAATTTTAAATAGTGGGGCAAAAGGCAAAAAAGGTATGAGGACAGAGCAGACCTAAGAGATCAAAGGAAGAGAGAATTTTAGACACTGGAATAAGTGGAACATTTTAAAAGACTAAATTAACACTTATAAGAAATGATCATTTCTAACCACAGCCCTCTGACTTGACTTGTCACCATGAAGCTGAAAACAAAAAACATAAAAACTCTAGTGGGAAATAATTATTTTAGAAATATATATTGTGTATTTGACTAAATCATTAAGCCTTAATTTCAACTGGAGTTGGAAAATAAAATGTTTATTTCTTAATTACTTCACATAGGTTTTTGAAGCTGATCACAGATAGATTACATTAGCAAAGGCAGAAATAGTTCTTTATTTGACTTAATTTCAGGAGCCCAAACATTTATTTTCATAAATAAACTGTGCTATTGCTAGTAAGTATGCTCTAGTTTGAAGCCTACAGCCACTGAAATGGAAATTTCTGTGTTCCAAAAATATTTTCACTATTTCCAGCCTGTGCAGAAGCCTATGAACTGGCTCTTATATATTGTCCAAGGTAGCCACTAGACATGTCTGGCTATTTAATAAGTTCACACAACTTAAATAAGATTTAAAAATAAAAAATTCAGTTCCTCAGTCTCACTAGCCACATTTCAAGTGCTCAATAGCCATTCAGAACATTTTCATAGCTCTGAAGTATAACATCCAAGACCACAATACACAAATGCTTTATCACGTTCCAATTTTTATCATGATACAAGAGATACACAATTTGACTGTTTTTGTGGTGGTTGTAGATAATTATAAGAATGATTTAATTAACTATATTTTCACATTTCATCTTAATAACAGAGTTAGAGAGGATTAGTCTTGAGCTCAGATTTCTGTTTAGGGGATAAAGTCAGTCAAGGGTTACAGATAAAAATCTTAACACTGTGCATTCCATAAGCTCTATTGACAGAGTCACAGATCTGGTGTCTGTAGCTGTCTCTAGGTAAGCATGAACTCTGCCACGTGTGCCAACAACTGGAAGGAAAAGCATTAGGGAATCCAAAGATTGCCTGGGGCTTCCTACAAAAAACAAACCAAATAGATTACTGCCTATATTTCCAGAGACACTATAGAATATTGTGGTCAAATTTCTGTAGATCATTTCTGTGATAAGCACAGTGACTGACTCATCTGAGTTTGCCTGGGAAGTTCCATGTTTTAAGACTGAAAGTCTCACATCCGAAGAAACTCCTTGGTCTGGACAAAACTGAAGAGGTCACCCACCCAAGAGGTGAGGGATGGTGCTGTTTCTTGTATATTTTCTATAACAGCAGCCTATATTGGAATCAAATAATTTTTCTATATTAACATTTATACAGTGGTTAATATGGGTTTTCATACTGACAGTTATACAACTGCTAATACTTAACATAACTTGCTCAGTCTGTTTTTCTGGTTATTCCACTTCCATGAACTTTGTGTTCTAATGACACTGAATTTCTTGGCTTTCCCAAGTCATGCATTTTAACACCACTGTGCTTTTGCTCAGGCTGTTTGCTTTTCCAACCCTCTGAACATATACTGAATTTATCCAACAAGGTCCAATTCAAATAGCATCTTGTCACAAATCTTCCCTGATATTTCCCCTTTCTTCCACTTCCCCTCTTCCCTAATAAAGTGACTCGAGTCCTCTGCAATATTACCAGCATTAAACAAACAAACAAAAAAACCTTTTTTATAGCATTTGCTTCCATGGACTAATATGTGTCTACATGCTCATTTTCTAGACCACAAGCACAAAGGACTATTTTTACTACCAGTGCCCAACCATTTCTGGCACATAGAAAATGCCCCTTTTAACTCACCATATGTTGTTTCATAAATTTTAAATCTTATTTCACATACATTATCTCATCTGGTCCTTTCAACAATTCTTTGAACCAGACAAAGTTGATAGTAGTCTATTCATTTGGTTGACTAATAAAAAATCTTAAAGATAGGGTCCTAAACGAAGTTAGGCAGAGATAAGTAATGGGTATAAATCCCAGTCGTCTGACTGCCACTCTCTTTATCAAATCCCACTGAAGGTTAAAGGGTATTCAATAAGCAGGATTATTCTGTGTGTTGAAAAAAGAAAGGTAATCAACATATCCGAAAAGAAAAAACAAAAAAACAGGCTTTGTGTAAAGCTCAGCTTGTCTTTCCCCATCCTTCAAAACCCACCCCAGAAGAGCTCTATTTCATTTCCCCAGTGTAATTCTATAGCTTGAGAAATGTGGGCTAAACCACTTCATCCGTGATCAAACTGCCAAAACTCCAGTAACCGAAAAAGTTATATTATTGAAAGAAATTTCTTTCGTATCATGACTGTCAAGAGATTTTGCTTCAATGTGCTCTTCAAACTTTCAGACCGCCTGACTGATGGATTCTTTCTACTTTGTCTCCTTCTGGCTTCTATATGCCAGAAAACGAGCCATCAATGTCCAAAGGGGAGAGGCCCGTGTTAGAAATCTAAAAGAAATGACTGTACTGCAGATTTGCATTCTGATTCTGAGCTTTTATCTTGACTCAACCCACTAACCTGGGGAATAAGGCCACACCCACTTCACGGGATTCCGTGAGACCCCAAAAGTCAGAGCGACTTTTAATTAGAACTTAGAGCAACTCCACTCCAGTACTCTCGCCTGGAAAATCCCATGGACAGAGGAGCCTGGTAGGCTGTAGTCCATGGGGTCGCGAAGAGTCGGCCATGACTAAGCGACTTCACTTTCACTTTTCACTTTTATGCATTGGAGAAGGAAATGGCAACCCACTCCGGTGTTCTTGCCTGGAGAATCCCAGGGATGGGGTCGCACAGAGTCGGACACGACTGAAGTGACTTAGCAGCAGTAGCAGGCAGAGATAACACACACTTTCCTATTTTATCACTTGTGCTTTCCCAATATAATATGATCTAACTAATTTTGAAAATAATATGACCCTAGTAAAGCAAAGTTCAGATCGTGGCAACCCTGCCCCACCACACCCCGGGTGCCCAACCCGCTTTTCTCTCCGGCCCACGCAGGCTGAAGGGGCGCGCCCGCTGTGACGTGTGATCCTGGACGATGACGTCACTGCCAGGCGCCGGGAGGCACGTCGGCCGGTCCTTCGGCGGGCTTTTCGGGGACAAAGATGTCTATGGCCAGCGATTTCTACCTGCGTTATTACGTAGGGCACAAGGGCAAGTTTGGACACGAGTTTCTGGAGTTTGAGTTTCGGCCGGACGGTGAGCGGAGTAGCGGCGGCTGCGGCAACTGGGAGAGATGCTGAGCAGGGGGAAGCGAGGCGAGAGGAGGCGGGGGAGGCAGGGTGGATGGGTGAGCCTTCCCGGGCTAGAGAGTGTACAGTTGGGTCCAGGACTTAAAAATGTAGGAAGCGTGCATTGGTTTGGGGGGATAAAAGAGAATCGGTGTCAGTTATTTCAGAAAAGCTTATGCTTCCAGATCCTAATTCAAGCTATAGTAATCAGAATCCCAGGATCAGTTCACCGGAAGGGACCTTTAAAGGCCTTCTAGTTAATCAACCTAAACTTGGACATTTTTTGAGAATATCCCCATCACGCGGTGGACCCATGGACGCTTAAAATCTTCCTGTAAATAGTAAATTTCAGACAGCCCATTCGTCCGCTTTACTCATTTAGGCACTGTATGGAAGGCAACAAGTCGAGAAAAGCAAATGAGTCCTGCTCTGAAGGCGGGAAGCCCAACATGTAGGAAAACGAGTGTAATGATGTCTTTCGGGTGCTTAAATACAGTTGTTCGCTATTGAATGCAGGATGCATTAAGACTATAGAAAGGGGGCGTGGTTAGTTCTGCTTGAAAGAGACGGAAATCTTTTTCGAGAAGGCGACAATTGAGATGAGTATTGGAATGAGCGGGCTTTTTTTCTTGGTCTCTGGGAAAAAAGGAGTCAGACTCCTGAGCGCCCCTGTGACCGGGGTGGGGGAGTGAGGTGAAACTGCCAGTTGCCCAAGGAATGTGCAGCAAATTCTACATTTTGACAGCTCTGATTCTCTTTAGATAGTTGTACTGTATATTGAACTGTTATTGTAACAACAGTAGTCCAACTGCATAGACTGTTTTTTTTTGATTGCATATTATGTGCTGGGCAACACGTAAAAACAAAAATTGAGGGTACAGTAGTGCATGACTTTTTCATTCCCTTCAAGGAGTTATATCTTGGTGGATGACATAAAACATAAAACTAAGCATAAAGTGGTATGCATATTATGTGCTGTGTTCATGCTTTGGACGAAGTTCTGGGAGGGCATGAAAGAAAAATTAGGGGAGGATGACATACTAGGAAAAGGGAAGAATATCAAACATGTGAGGTAGAAGTCAGGGTGACTACATTCTGCAATTATTTAGAAATCTTAATCTAAATCTAATATTCCTGGTTCCCCTCAGGTCATTTCTAAATTTAGCTCAGGAGCCAAATTTACTTGAATTCTCTTTATCTTTCTTTATATGATACTGTCTTCAGGGTCTTGGCTTGTGAACAGCTTTTAGCTGGTCCATTGTCAATTTTAGCCAGTCACATGGATTAAGCAGTCTTTTCTTAATCTTCAGTTCAGTTCAGTCTGTCCAACTTTGGCGACCCCATGGACTGCAGCAGACCAGGCTTCCCTGTCCATCACCAACTCCTGGAAGCAAAGTTCAAACTCATGTCCATTGAGACAGTGATGCCACCCAACCATCTCATCCTCTGTTGGCCCCTTCTCCTGCCTTCAATCTTTCCCAGCATCAGGGTCTCTTCCAGTGAATATTCAGGACTGATTTCCTTTAGGATGGACTGGTTGGATCTCCTTGAAGTCCAAGGGACTCTCAAGAGTCTTCTCCCAACACCACAATTCAAAAGCATCGATTCTTCCACAGACAACTTACTTTATAGTGCAACTCTCACATCCATACATAACTACTGGAAAAACCAAAGCTTTGACTAGAGGAACCTTTGTCACCAAAGTAATGTCTCTGCTTTATAATGTGCTGTCTAGGTTGGTCATAAATTTTCTTCCAAGGAGCAAGCGTCTTTTAATTTCATCACTGCAGTCACCATCTGCAGTGATTTTGGAGCCCAAGAAAAGAAAGTCTCTCACTGTTTCCATTGTTTCCCCATCTCTTTGCCATGAAGTTGAAAGGTTGTTGCTGAACATAAGACGCCAGGATTCTTGGCCTCCGGAGGAGACGTATTCAATCTGAGGCCAGAGACAGGATGGATCGCTCAGAACTTTTGTGTAATGAAGTTTTATTAAAGTATAAAGGAGATGGAGAAAGCTTCTGACATAGGCATCAGAAGGGGGCAGAAAGAGTGCTCCCCTGCTAGTCTTCAGCTGAATGTTACATAGTCACTTGCAGTCTGTTAATGAAAAGAAAGGAATGTCTTAAAACTCAGAATGGCACCAGATAATTCATTCCAGGCCATAAAACGATTGACTTGAATCTTGTAGAAGGGCAGATTACCACACAGATAGTTTTGTTTACATAGATTAGGGGAACAATATCTGAGTATAACATACAGGTTTGTCAAGTAGGTTCTGAACCATTTGGCAGAACTTGAAGACAGAGTCTAGGATACATTAACATAGCTTAAGACAAACATTTCCATAAGAAAAAATGTATTGGTTAACTCAAGGTTTGAGAATAGTTAGCTTCAGGTGAAACTAGGTGTCATGGCAACACAGCATTTTAAGAGAAACCTCCTTTTAAATTTGTATAGAGAAGGAAAAAAAAATATCGCCAGTTTGTTTCCTCCTGCCGCTTAAGAGAGAAAAATGTCTGGCACTTGCAGCCTATTTCCTCCATTTGGAGACCCCTGGCCTTCCTGCCTGTTACCCTCTCAAAGTGATGGGACCAGGTGCCATGATCTTAGTTTTTGAGTGTTGATTTTTAAGTCAACTTTTTCACTCTCCTTTCACTTTCATCAAAAGGCTCTTTAGTTCTTTGCTTTTCTGCCCTAAGGGTGGTGTCATCTGCATATCTAAGGTTATTGATATTTCTTCCTGCAATCTTGATCCCAGGTTGGGCTTTCCAGCCGGGCATTTCCCATGATGTACTCTACATAGAAGTTAAATAAGCAGGGTGACGATGTACAATCTTGACTTACTCCTTTCCCAGTTTGGAACCAGTCTGTTGTTCCTTGTCTGGTTCTAACTATTGCTCCTTGACCTGCATACAGATTTCTCAGAAGGCAGGTAAGGTGGTCTGGTATTCCTGTGTTTTGAGGAATTTTCCACAATTGTTGTGATCCACACTGTCAAAGGCTTTGGTGTAGTCAATAAAGCAGAAGTAGATGTTCACGTACTGTTGAAGCCTGGCTTAGAGAAGTTTGAGCATTACTTTGCTAACTTGTGAGATGAATGCAATTGTGCAGTAGTTTGGACATTCTTTGGCATTGCCTTTCTTTGGGATTGGAATGAAAGCTGACCTTTTCCAGTCCTGTGGCCACTGTTGTTTTCCAAATTTGCTGACATATTGAGTGCAGCACTTTCACAGCATCATCTTTTAGGATTTGAAGTAGCTCAGCTGGAATTCCATCACCTCCACTAGTTTTGTTCATTGTGATGCTTCATAAGGCCCACTTGACTTTGCATTCCAGGATGTCTGGCTCTAGGTGAGTGATCACACCATTGTGGTCATCTGGGTCATGAAGAGCTTTTTAATGTAGTTCTTCTGTGTATTCTTGCCATCTCTTCTTAATATCTTCTGCTAGGTCCATACCGTATCTGTCCTCTATTGTGCCCATCTTTGCATGAAATGTTTCCTTGGTATCTCTGATTTTCTTGAAGAGATCTCTAGTCTTTCCTATTCTATTTTCCTGTATTCCTTTGCAGTGATCACTGAGTCAGACTTTCTTATCTCTCCTTGCTATTCTTTGGAACTCTGCATTCAAATGGGCATATCTTTCCTCTTCTCCTCTGCCTTTAGTTTCTCTTCTTTTCTCAGCTATTTGTAAGGCCTCCTCAGACAACCATTTTGCCTTTTTGCATTTCTTTTTGTTGAAAATAATCTTGACCACTGCCTCCTGTACAATGTCACAAACCTCTGTCCATAGTTCTTCAGGCACTCTGTCTATCAGATCTAATCCCTGGAATCTATTTCTCACTTCCACTGTATAATCATAAGGGATTTGATTTAGGTCATACCTGAATGGTCTAGTAGTTTTCCCTACTTTCTTCAATTGAAGTCAGCTCCCTGTCTTGTTTTTGCTGACTCTATAGAGCTTCTCTTGTTTGGCTGCAAAGAATATAATCAGTCTGATTTTGGTGTTGACCATCTGGTGATGTCCATGTATGGAGTCTTCTCTTGTGTTGTTGGAAGAGGGTGTTTGCTATGACCAAAGTTCTCTTTGCTATGACCAAATTTGCTATGACCAAGTTCTCTTGGCAGAACTCTGTTAGCCTTTGCCCTGCTTCATTTAGTACTCCAAGGCCAAACTTGCCTGTTACTCCAGTTGTCTCTTGACTTCCTACTTTTGCATTCCAGTCCCCTATGATGAAAGGGACATCTTGCTTGGGTGTTAGTTCTAGAAGGTCTTGTAGGTCTTCATAGAACCATTCAACGTCAGGTTCTTCAGCATTAGTGGTTGGGGCATAGAATTGGATTGCTGTGATATTGAATGGTTTGCCTGGAAACGAACAGAAATCATTCTGTCATTTTTGAAATTGTACCCAAGTACTTCATTTTGGACTGTTTTGTTGACTATGAGGGCTACTCCATTTCTTCTGAGCGATTCTTGCCTACAGTAGTACATACACTGGTCATCTGAATTAGCATTAGTGGTTGGGGCATAGAATTGGATTGCTGTGATATTGAATGGTTTGCCTGGAAATGAACAGAAATCATTCTGTCATTTTTGAAATTGTACCCAAGTACTTCATTTTGGACTGTTTTGTTGACTATGAGGGCTACTCCATTTTTTCTGAGCAATTCTTGCCTACAGTAGTACATACACTGGTCATCTGAATTAAATCCATCCATTCCAGTCCATTTTAGTTCACTGATTTCTAAAATGTCGATGTTCATTCTTGCCATCTCCTGTTTGATCACTTTCAATTTACCATGATTCGTGGACCTAACATTCCAGGTTCCTATGCACTACTGTTCTTTACAGCATTGGACTTTACTTCCATCAACAGTCACATCCTGGGCATTGTTTTCACTTTGGCTCTGTATCTTCATTCTTTCTGGAGTTATTTCTCCACTCTTCTCCAGTAGCATATTGGGCACCTACCGGTCGGTGGGGAATTCATCTTTCAGTGTCATATCTTTTTGCCTTTTCATACTGCTCATGGGGTTCTCGAGACAAGAATACTCAAGTGGTTTGCCATTCCCTTCCCCAGTGGACCACATTTTGTCAGAACTCTCCACCATGACCTGTCTGTCTTGGGTGGCCCTACCCAGCATGGTTCATAGTTTCATTGAGTTAGATAAGGCTGTGGTCCATGTGATTAGTTTGATTAGTTTTATGTGATTGTGGTTTTCATTTTATCTGCCCTCTGATGGATAAGGATAGAGGCTTCTTAATCTTCGATTGAGTATTTTCAGGGAAGTTTCATTTCAGAACAGTAGTTCTCATCTGCCACTTCTGTTCCACAACCTTTCTATCAGTAATAATGAGACCCAAAGACAGCAGTTCCTAAGAGATGCACCTTATTAAGATAATATGTCATTTTAGAGGATCTGGATCATGTTACAGCTGTACCTAGGCAACTGACCAGCCATGAGGAGAAGCATACATCAAGGAATATATAAACATTCAATGTAAAGCAGATAACAAACTAGCCAGTTTTTATTCAGAAGCAGCATGTAGTTTGTATTGCTTCTTAATTACAGTTCTAAAATAGTAGCATCATCATAGTACATTGAATTGAAGGAAAATAAATGAGAACATTTTGGAGTCATGAGGAAGGCATGTATATTGGAACGAAGTAGATTTAAGTTGAATCTTGTGTGACTCTGAGCAAGTTTCTTAACTCTCTGTTTTTCTTAACTGTGAATAGGTGAGAAAATTTTTAGGATTGTTTTACAGATTAGATTAAATACTCTGGGTAACTCAGCATCAATAAGACATAAATAAGACAATAAGACAATAAAGTAAGATAAACTTTAGAAGATACATTAGTTCTTTTTTCAGATTCCCTGTTTAAATCATGATGTTGCTTAAGAAAATGGGTTTTGAAAATGACCCTCCTATTATTGTATGAAATTGTATTGAAGGCATGGAGTATAAACAGTTGATTTGCTTCAGCTTCAGCCAGCTTAACAGCAAGTGCATATCCAGCATTGATCTTATGCCAGGAGGGAGGAAATATTAATAAATGTAGTAGTATAATATAGCTTTTACCTTCAAAATTGCTTATGATGTCATTATTATTATTTTTTAGCAGTTTTTGCTGTTATAAATTGAATTTTTCTCTACTTCTTACAGGAAAACTTAGATATGCCAACAACAGCAATTATAAAAATGATGTCATGATCAGAAAGGAGGTACGTTCTTTTCAGATGTCTAATTTTTTGTGTTAATCCTGTTCTCTCTTGTTTGTGTTTTTACTTAAATACTTAAAGTACATGTAAGGCTATAGAGAAGAGGCTGATTTATAGATTGAAAAAGGATTCTTTAACATCTATAACATCTTTAGCATCCATAACAGCAAAAGAATCAATCTGAGTATATTAAGTTGTAGTCCCCCATTTGAGCATATCAGTTAATTCATTTTATAGTTAACTTGGTCTTTTTACTCTGCTCATTATTTAAAATTAATTGACAATCATGTTTTAAACACAGTATGCATTTTAAATGAAAGTCTCAAATGTTAGGTATAAGAAAATGTTCACCACACTGTGATATGTATTTGCATTTGTCACTGTTCACCTCATAAATTTTGTGTTAACCACTCAGAGGTATTTGATACAAGGGTTTAAGGAGAGAATAATGATATGAAGAGGGAAAAGTATGTTTTAAAGGAAAGGGTAAGAGAGTGAAGAAAAATCAGTAAGAAGGATGAATGATTCTCTCCTTTTAGAATCAGAATTAAATTTTTATTATTCTATTTGAATACTCAGGGTTTGTAACTTTGTTTTATTATTTCTGTCTAAGTTGTGTCAAGATGCAGACCCTGACATTTTTAATACTTGTTTTCAGGCTTATGTACACAAGAGTGTAATGGAAGAACTGAAGAGAATTATTGATGACAGTGAAATTACAAAAGAAGACGATGCTTTGTGGCCTCCCCCTGACAGGGTTGGCCGACAGGTTTGTATTTAATAATTCTTTAAGTGCATAAATTATAAAAATTATTAATAGAATTGTGTTTCTCCTTATTTATCTAGAATAGATCCTCATTGAATCTTGTATTTTTTTCATCTAGTAGGCACCTGATAAATGGCTTATAATTGTATTTCACTTTGCATCAATTTGTGAGCTACCTCCTAGTAATAAAGGAGTCGGTTTAGACATCTTTCTGAACAGTCTTCTCCGCAGCCGCCGCAGCTAAACTTAGGGTATTTTCACAGTGTTAGGATTAATTTCCATTATAGGTTAAGTACTTTTATTAGGAATAATGAGTTTTTGCCTGCATGTGTGCTCAGCCCTGTCTGACTCTTTTCGATCCCATGGACTGTAGCCCACCAGGCTCCTCTGTCCATGGGATTTTCCAGGCAAGAATACTGGAGTGGGTTGCCATTTTCTCCTCCAGGGAATCTTCCCAACCCAGGGATCAAAGCCAAAGCCGTGTCCCTTGAATCTGCTGCACTGGCAGGCGGATTCTTTACCGCTGGCACCACCTGGGAAGCCCAATGAGTTCTTAATAAATAATAAAAATAGGTAAAAAAAGCGCAAATGTTTGTTAAATTTGAGAATTAGGATTCTCACTGTGTAAAATTCCCTTTCTCCAGATATATAACTTTGAAAATTCTTATTTGTCTCTTTATACCCCAGAGAGAGATTTGATTGGTTTCTTTGTTCAAACTGACCATTGCCTTTGCCTGTCATATTCCCTTCAGAAAAATTGATATTTCTCAAAGGGCTGCTGAAGAGCTCTGAAGGCCTGATTTCACTCTGTAGAAAGACAGTTTGATTTCTGAATTGGGTCTTTTCAACTGCTGGAAGAATGAGATATGACTGCAGGAGGAAGAAACACTTAATTTCGCTTTTGTGTGTTCCTGAGGATTATACTGTGTAACCACTTCTTTGACTAGAAGAAAATGTGGAGAATAGATGCTGGTGCTCTGTAGCAGTAACTTAACGCTTCTGTTTAAAGAAGCGTTATTTAGGAAAGCAAAGGTAATAGTTAACAGTATTTACTATATTCACTGTGAACACTTTTAAGAAGTAAATTTAAATCCCCATTCGTTTTAGACATATATATATTGGCATTAAAAATCAGAAACAACAGCAGCAAGCCTTTTTTATTATCTCTTAGACTCAAAGAGAGAGCAGTGTTTTCATCTACCCACTTGATCATGTGTTCATGTGTTTTAGATAATGGGGAGGATCACTTATGCCCTTGAAGTTGTCTGTTGTATCTTTAAGTCAAAGATTTTCATTGCTTGAGAGTCTTAGTTAATTATCCATTCTGTGTGTGTGCCATAAAGGGGCATAATTAGATCTTTTCTGATCAAATACAGAACTGGGAGTGTCTTTAATGGCGTCCGTTAATTTAAACTGAAAACTCAATACAGACAGAGCCTCTTAATTTTTCATTTTAGATTTGCAGACAAAATATGGAGAAAAATTTATGCTTAATTTTGTACACTGGAAGCATAAATCTGTTTTATGCTGTTTTGTTTTACTAATTCTTAATTGTAATTGTTTTGTGAAGTCAGAAAAGTATGAATCTTTCAGTCTTATCCAAGATTTAAATATTAGTACCATCACATATTAGTGGTTGTAAATACAAACAGTTTTTTTTTTCTTTGTCTGCTTTTGAGTCTTGGGCTTCACATTTGTAAAATCAGGCAATAAAGCTGACCTGAGAAAGACAGGCTTTATTAGCCCAGTTTTGGGGATTACAGAGAATATGTTTTCAAAGTCCCTATCAGCAGGCCTGATACACAGTAGGTGCTAAATAGTGCTATTATTATCATTATGCAGTTTATTTGTAGAGCATGGTAGAAAGAATAAATGTATTTGTATTTATTATATTAAAAATAGGCTTAAACCCATATTATTAGTTTTTATTGACATCGTAAGAAACATTTCTGTGTGACTCTGAAGTCTGTCATTCATTTGATAGCATCTTCTTTATGAGATCTCTGGAAAGCAATTCTTGATTCATCCTAATACTGGGGACCTCTGAGAAGTTGATGAGATTTTTACTTTACAGTCATAGCTTGTAATTAACAAATTGTTTCTTTTTTATTTTTACCCCCTCCTCTATTATGGCTAGAAAACTTGCAGCTAAAATCGGGACCTCTTGGTTTTAAGAGGTGAATTTTTACATTAACGACACTTCTCTGTTTTATTTTTTTTCAGGAGCTTGAAATTGTAATTGCAGATGAACACATTTCTTTTACCACATCAAAAATAGGTTCTCTTATCGATGTCAATCAGTCAAAGTGAGTATTAAAAGCATTAATAAAAGTTTAGTCATGTCATGACTAAATTGACATGATTTATTAGAGAGGCTCATTTTAGAACCATAGCCAGTTTGATGAGATTACTTTAATTGTATCCTGTAGCAATTTATTATGTATATGTAATCCTCATTTTTATATTAGTAAAGACTTGTTATCAGAGAAGTTAACAGTGTATTTTACTGATTGCCAAAAAATATTAGTCTGGATGCAGCCCCACAGAATTTAAAAGAAATCCTTCTTGGATTTCTCAGCCTTATTAGTTCCATATGACATCATTTGCCTCCTTGGGTTTAATACATGAAAGAAATGGAGAAAACCCCGGTAGAGCTTAAGTATGGCTGTAGCCGTATCTGCCTTCCCAAGCTCTGTGTGTGATGGATACTTCTTAGCATCATCTGAAAATCTCTCTGCCTCCTATTTCTTTCCACTCTTTCCCCTCAAAATGTTCTTCTAGTGTTATTTTCCTACCAGCATAACTTGTAATAACTTATTTGTTTGCTTAACTGGTTTCAGTGTAAAAGAGAGAGAGGAATTTCAGAGAAAAGTTCAGAGAAAAGATAGAGATAGAAATTGTCCTGTACATTAGTTATATTAACAGTTATCAGAAAATCCTTTCTCCTCAGTTCCTTTAATTGTTTTTGGGTTTTGGTCTCTGTTTTGTTTTAAGAATTAACTTATATTATTATGTTGTTTCATTTTTGGAATAAAAAACTAACTTTTATCTTTTAAATTTTAGGGATCCTGAAGGCCTTCGAGTATTTTACTATTTGGTGCAGGACCTGAAGTGTTTAGTGTTTAGTCTTATTGGATTACATTTCAAGATTAAACCAATCTAAACTATATGTTTTTTGAAACTGGGTTTATATTTAATTAAGGGGTGGGTGAGGGAGGATTTGTTCATTTATAATATTGGGGGTTTTATGAATGTGAAGCAAACTTTTGTATGCAAATTGAAAAGACAGTATCTAAGCAGGCGTAATGGTTATCTTCACTTGAGTCCCAAGTGGATTGGGCAGTTACCGCACACATTAAACTCTGTAAATAAAAGCCACCTTTTGTTGAAATTTTGCTCCAATAAAACATCAATGCCTGGATGGAGAGTGCTTTTGGTCTTTCAGGAGGCCAGATCTCTGATTCATTTTAAAGATGAAAATTGTTCTAGAAGGTGTATCCTGTGACAGAGGCTCTTTTATGTAGAAACATATAGCCAGATTCCCATCTGTTTAAAAGCAATTGTAGATCTCCCCTTGTTTCTGCCACACCTGATGGAATTTAATTTTTTGGTGCTCATAGAAGTTGTTTATAGAAGCTTTTAGATTTTTTATGTTTGTCACAAACTCCTTAGGGGTTATTCACATTTAAATGTTTTTGTGTGAGCAGTGATTTCCTCAAGGTTACAAAGGTAAAGTCAGTATCCAAAGTTAGACACATCTTTTATTATGCGCCTATTGCCATATTTCACAATACACATATTTTGTATATCTGTGGGAAATAAATGAGTTCTCAGCTCTAAAAATTATTTAAAATTTAGACTTCCATGTGTGTGTGTTTGTGTGTGTCTGTATTTATATCCTAACTCCTAATGAACACAAGTCCCAGTCATATTTCCCTTCAACCTTTCTGATAGACTTGCTTACTTTGCCTGTTAGTAACCCATACCCTGGTATTCTGTTACTTTTTCATCTGCACCTTCACTCTGAAAGTATGCAGCCCTGGCAGTCATCATCCACTTTGCCCAAAGGTCAGTCAGGTCCCCTCTAAGGACCTTAGGGTGGAAGGACTGGGGTCTGACGGCTCGCCAGGGCTCTGGTGCAGCTAGACTAGAGCAGCTCTGGTAAACCTCTGTGCAATAATAGAGGTGCTCTCTCTGTGAACAGTCCAGTAGGATAGCCACTGGATACTGCACGTGGCTACTGAGTAGTTGAGATGTGGCTAACATAACTGAATTTAGAGTCATTTTAATTAAAAGTAATATTTTCCAACATTTTATTATGAAAAATTTCAAACATAGAAAACCCATATATGACAATTTAGAATCTATAACATTTTTCCTATACTGTAATAAGTCTAAGTCATGTCCTCTTGTTGGATATTTCACTTACAGATGAAATAACAGGCATAATTGGTGCCAATAGACCTTTTTTTTTAGTGTTATTTAATAGATTGAGATAGCCAAATGAGGCTTGTGGCTACCCTTTGGATAGTGTATCTCTGGAGCATGGCTTGGTAGCTTGTTTACTGTGGAGTGCATTAAAATGCATATTCTTTTCTGGTTTGCCATGGAAAGTCACCTGACCTCCAAATCACTGCTGTGAAAGACTATGCTGTCATTCCCTTCAGGTTGCTTATATGAAAACAAGCATTTCTGTTCAAGCTGTAGATCCTGATGAATGTGCAGTATAAAACCGTGTTATACTGGATGTCAACCTCAAAGAGAAAAGGAGAAAATTCCTGTGGGCCCACAATTTTTGGTTGCTCCTCAAAATAATCATTCTGTGGGTCCTGTTGAATAAGGTAATCCACTCAGGACTGAGCAAGATGGGGGAGAAAGAGTCCTTGGATGAGAAAGTCTTTAATGTCTTAACTGTCCTCATTCATAACTTCCCCCAGGCTTCCCTGCTTGCTCAGTGGTAAAGAATCCAGCTGCCAATGCAGGAGGTGCAGGTTTGACCCCTAGGTTGGGAAGATCCCCTGGAGAAAGAAATGGCAACCCACTCCAGTATTCTTGCCCAGAAATTCCCATGAACAGAGGAGCCTGGCAGGCTACTAGCCATAGGATCAAAAAGAATCAGACATGACTGAGGTGCCTTACCACACATGCAGCATTATGTGACAACCTCAAATAGCCAAAGTAATCCTGAGAAAGAAGAATGGAACTGGAGGAATTAACCTGCCTGACTTCAGACTATACTACACAGTCATCAAGACAGTATGGTACTGGCACAAAGACAGAAATATAGATCAATGGAACAGAATAGAAAGCCCAGAGATAAATCCACGAACCTATGGTCACCTTATCTTCGACAAAGGAGGCAAGGATATACAATGGAAAAAAGACAACCTCTTTAACAAGTGGTGCTGGGAAAACTGGTCATCCACCTGTAAAAGAATGAAACTAGAACACTCTCTAACACCATACACAAAAATAAACTCAAAATGGATTAAAGATCTAAATGTAAGACCAGAAACTATCAAACTCCTAGAGGAGAACATAGGCAAAACACTCTCCAACATAAATCACAGCAGGATCCTCTATGACCCACATCCCAGAATTTTAGAAATAAAAGCAAAAATAAATGGGACCTAATGAAACTTAAAAGCTTTTGCACAACAAAGGAAACTATAAGCAAGGTGAAAAGACAGCCCTCAGATTGGGAGAAAATCATAGCAAATGAAGCAACAGACAAAGGATTAATCTCAAAAATATACAAGCAACTCCTCCAGCTCAACTCCAGAAAAATAAATGACCCAATCCAAAAATGGGCCAAAGAACTAAACAGACATTTCTCCAAGGAAGACATACAGATGGCTAACAAACACATGAAAAGATGCTCAACATCACTCATTATCAGAGAAATGCAAATCAAAACCACAATGAGGTACCAGTATACGCCAGTCAGGATGGCTGCTATCCAAAAGTCTACAAGCAATAAATGCTGGAGAGGGTGTGGAGAAAAGGGAACCCTCTTACACTGTTGGTGGGAATGCAAATTAGTATAGCCACTATGGAGAACAGTGTGGAGATTTCTTAAAAAGCTGGAAATAGAACTGCCATATGACCCAACAATGCCACTTCTGGGCATGCACACCAAGGAAACCAGATCTGAAAGAGACACGTGCACCCCAATGTTCATCGCAGCACTGTTTATAATAGCCAGGACATGGAAGCAACCTAGATGCCCATCAGCAGACGAATGGATGAGGAAGCTGTGGTACATATATACCATGGAATATTACTCAGCCATTAAAAAGAAGTCATTTGAATCAGTTCTAATGAGATGGATGAAACTGGAGCCCATTATACAGAGCGAAGTAAGCCAGAAAGATAAAGACCATTACAGTATACTAACACATATATATGGAATTTAGAAAGATGGTAATGATAACCCTATATGCAAAACAGAAAAAGAGACTCAGATGTATAGAACAGACTTGTGGACTCTGGGAGAAGGCGAGGGTGGGATGTTTCAAGAGAACAGCATCGAAAACATGTATATTATCTAGGGTGAAACAGATCACCAGCCCAGGTTGGGTGCATGAGACAAGTGCTCGGGCCTGGTGCACTGGGAAGACCCAGAGGGATCGGGTGGAGAGGGAGGTGGGAGGGGGTCCGGGATGGGGAATACATGTAAATCCATGGCTGATTCATTCCAATGTATGACAAAAACTACTGCAATGATGTAAAGTAATTAGCCTCCAACTAATAAAAATAAATGGAAAAAAAATTTAAAAAAATTATAAATGAATGACTTGAGGGTGAGCCTACAGTCCAAACTGTGTAATGCAGTAGCAAGAACACTGAAGAATTGAAGTTCATTATGGCACTGCTTCACAGAACTATTTTCCCTTTCAACTTGTGAATAGACTCTATCTCTTAGTGGCTCAGAATCTGAATAGCTATCCAAAATACTTTTTTTTTGGCCATGATTTTTTCATGCTTACTTAATTTCGTGAGGTGTTCCTCTCATTTTGTTAGCAGCTGGAGAAAGGAAAATTTCTGTTTCGTTCATGGCTGGGGCCTAGTTGGGACAATAGAAGATTTTAACTCAGAATAGCTTTTACTGTATAGATAAGAAGGACAAATTAAAGTAGCTAGTTAGGGAAACAGGAAACTTCAAACAAGATGTTCTTTTGAGTTTTTACTGTAAGAGCCAGGAAATTTCATATGGCTCAGTGTCATAAAGTTTAGGCATTAGGAGGAATAACCATGGAAGAGGGAACATGGCCAGGTGAAGTTACTCCTCCCAACAGAGTGATGCAGAACATCTTTCCCTGGGAGCTGGTGGTTATTCCTGAAACCTTCACTTCAGGCTGGGACAGGAAGAACAGCCTGCTGCTGTGAAAAGATAAGCCACTGAGGTTTGAAGGTGTGACTAGCAGCTGTGTGCTAAGCCTCTAGCTGACGAAATTAATATTGTCAGGAAGGGATGGGTAAAACGTGTGGTTTCCTAAATAACACCTTTAAGCAGCCAGGAAGTAAATAAATGAATGCTTTATGTATTCATGCTGTATATGTGTTATGTGTGTTTTGCACAAAAGCAAATTCAGAAGACAGTGTACACGAACATTCAAAATGTTCTTTCTTTGTTTTTTTTTTTTTTTTTATCATTTTGTTTTCTTAAGGAGTGGGTGTAATGAAGTTTAGTGCTTCCATCTTGTGCTTTGATCGAAGGACAATGCTAGGAGTTTCAGTGAGTCCCACGTGAAATCATTGCTGTTATTTTGTGATGCTGGTTCTCTTCTTATTTAGGAAGAAATTTGCCTTTCTCAGAAATCAGAGCATAGTAATAAAAATAAACTGGAGCTTAGAGGGAACAGCTACACAATTTGTCTTTCTAGTTATT
Source organism: Odocoileus virginianus (assembly GCF_023699985.2). Classification (NCBI taxonomy): domain Eukaryota; kingdom Metazoa; phylum Chordata; class Mammalia; order Artiodactyla; family Cervidae; genus Odocoileus; species Odocoileus virginianus. Next base: position 16,663,168 of record NC_069696.1, on the reverse strand, counting down.
AACCTCATTCTGTCTCTACAAAACTATGAAACATCCAGATTTTGTAGTCAGTTCCTCTTTAACCATCTTGTGCATCAATGGCACATGTAGGCATCATATGTCTTCCATGTGCTACAGTTACAATAACAAATGGGACCAATGTGATGCTCAAGGTATGGAGTTTATATAGAGGAAATTAAGTATGGGTATGTAAGTAAAATAATGTTCTACCCTCGTCTAGTCTCCATGAGAGTTTTCCCCTCTCTTACTGGCTATAAGCATGTAAAACAAAAGAAAACAAAAAGGCTCAACATCACCAATATCTCCATGGGGTGGTAAGATACAAAATAACCAGATCTTAAGTCACAATGCTTATTTCCTAGAGGCAGTGGAATGCTGCCATGTTTCCCAGCTCCTCCACTGTGTTAAAATGCACTTGCCCCCTGATCCACATACTTTCTTCTAAGCATCTGCATTCCAAACTTGACATGTTGAGAAAGAGAACCTGGTTCAGTGCGTCAGCATTTCTGGATTGCAGTCCCGGCTCTCTGACTATTTATAGACTCCTTGAACAGAGAGAAAAAAAAGAACATTCACTTATTTTTGAAGCGTAAGAAATCCTACCTGTAGAGCTAATCTAACTGAATTTTTTCGGGTCTATGAAGTAAGTGACATTCATATTGAATCTGTGAGGAACCAGGCTTGGAAGAGTGTCATGTTCAAATTTTTACAGCTAGAAAGAATTTGAATCTTGGAGTTCAAATGATAATATTTAATATTTAATGTTCATTACCATTAGATCTGGCTAGCACTTTATATACCCTACAGTCTTGGGAGGCAAATATCACTACTTTACTTTTGGTGAGTCTGAGGTTTAAAGAAGTGAAGTGATTTGCCTCAAGTCACCCATGGAAGAGAGGGGCTGATACTTCAAGCCACATCTACTCAGTTCCAGCAGCAAGAGATTTGTTGAAAATCCAGGCCCTTCTGAATTCAAAGTCCATCTGTGCTCTGTATTCAGTCAGGCCTGATTTTAAACATTGGTCAAGAATTAGCATGGCAAATAGATGGGGAAACAGTGGGAACAGTGACGGACTTTATTTTCTTGGGCTCCAAAATCACTGCAGATGGTTTCTGCAGCCATGAAATTAAAAGATGCTTATTCCTTGGAAGACAAATTATGACCAACCTAGACAGCATATTAAAAAACAGAGACGTTACTTTGCCAACAAAGGTCTGTCTAGTCAAGGGTATGGTTTTTCCAGTGGTCATGTATGGATGTGAGAGTTTTATAGTAAAGATAGCTGAGCACTGAAGAATTGATGCTTTTGAACTATGGTGTTGGAGGAGAAGACTCTTGAGAGTCCCTTGGACTGCAAGGAGATCCAACCAGTCCATTTCCTAAAGGAAACTTCCATTTAGTCCATTTCCTAAACCATGATTTCCTAAAGGAAATCAGTCCTGAATATTCATTGGAAGGACTGATGCTGAAGCTGAAACTCCAATACTTTGGCCACCTGATGCAAAGAACTGACTCATTTGAAAAAACCCTGATGCTGGGAAAGATTGAGGGTGGGAGGAGAAGAGGACAACAGAGGATGAGATGGTTTGATGGCATCACCAACTCAATGGACATGAGTTTGAGTAGACTGAGGGAGTTGGTGGTGGACAGGGAGGCCTGGTGTGCTGCAGTCCATGGGGTCGCAAAGAGTTGGATACAACTGAGGGACTGAACTGAACTGAACTGCCACATTTTGACAACATGACTATTTCTCCCAGCCTACTCCCTATGTTCTCTCATCACACTTCATTCATTTCTGGCATTGGGATCGAGGGCTCAGGATCTTTCTGTTTTGAGATTGACAAAGCCAGGGCAGGGTGAGGGTAAAGAGAAGAAAATGCCTAGCAGTAAGTATTCCTGAAGTGTCTAGACTCCACCCATGAAACTTTGCTTGTGTGATTGGATTAAATTAGTCTCTGGGAGGTAATTCTGTTGACTGCTTGCCCACAATGATAAGTGGCAGACTCAGTGGTGATTCCAAGATTAAGGGTTGCATGGGAGAACAGGAGAGGACCTGCTGAGGACCAGACAACAAGCAGTATAACCTAGGGGGTGTTAGTGGTCAGAACGTTCAGCTGACTGTGTTTATCAAGTAGTCTGGGAAGACCTGGGAGGTGAAGAATAGGGATGCCTTCTAAAGAAAGGGTGATGGTTTGGTTGTGGCTGAAAGAGAAGGGTAAGCAGGGAATGTGGTTAGAGCCTGGTGAAGTAGGGCTGGGTGTGTCTCTGCATAATCAATTTCACCTTACGTTTTCTACCTCACTCCTCTTTCCCCACACTCTATATTCACCATTATCACCTGATTTGGAGAGCAATGTAAATTGATTTCATAGAAATGCACACCTGAAGACTGACAGCATGTGCATCAAATGAAAGTGAACTTCACTGAGAGACTTGGGGGTATTCTGGGAAGATCTGACTCATAGAAACAGACTTACAGAAATAAATTTCCTTTTGCTGAAAGATCATATGCCTTCATGAGGTAAGATTCATAGGTGAAACTCAAATAGGAGAATAGTTCATCAGTATCTTTTAAAAATATCAAATGTTATCATTTTCATACAACTAGTGTTGTATAAACAGAATAACTTTTCTGGGGACATTTGGTAATACATATCAAGGCTCTTTAATGTACATACCCCTTGACCTCATATTTTGTTTAAAATGTTTTCCTAAGAAAATATTCAAAAGTACAGGCTAAACATTTTTTATATTCACAAAAAGTTGAAAACAACCTAAATGTCCAGCAATACAGGATTTCCTGAATAAATTGTGGTATAATCTATATGGATAATAATTATACAATTGTTTTTAAGGTCACATTTTAGATGAATTGTTTTTTTTTTTTCCTTTCTTGATTTCCCTCTATAGATGAATAGTTTTAAATGAGGAAACACTTAGTAGAAAACAAGAGATCAAAAGTATTGTGTGTGGAATGACATCAGCTCTGAAGCTGCTGCTGCTGCTAAGTCGCTTCAGTCGTGTCCGACTCTGTGCGACCCCAGAGACGGCAGCCCACCAGGCTCCCCCGTCCCTGGGATTCTCCAGGCGAGAACTCTGGAGTGGATTGCCACTACCTTCTCCAATTCATGAAAGTGAAAAGTGAAAGTGAAGTCGCTCAGTCATGTCCGACTCTTAGTGACCCCATGGACTGCAGCCCACCAGGCTCCTCCGTCCATGGGATTTTCCAGGCAAGAGAACTGGAGTGGGGTGCCATTGCCTTCTCTGGACACCAACTCTGATAGCAAAAAAAGACATACAGATAAAAAACTAGAATCATATACACCAAAATTTTATAGTGGAATTACGTTTTAAAATACTTTCTAAAATACGTTTACCTGCAATAAACATAAATGGAAAAAGAAATCTTTTATTTTTGTGTGTTTTTTAAAAAAAATTATTTATTTTAATTGGAGGATAATTACAATACTGTGATGTATGGCCTCTGCCATCCATCAACATGAATCAGACATAGGCCTACATGTACCCCCTCTCTCCTGAATTCCTCTCCCGAATCCCTCACTAACCCATCCCCCCCAGGTTGTCAGAGTACCAGCTTTGGGTTCCCTGAGTTATACATCAAACTCCCACTGGCTATCTACTTTGCATGTAGTTGTGTGTATGTTTCAATGCTGAAATCTTTTATTTTCAAATAGCAATCTCTAAGAGAAAGTTTCTAAGAGACAAGTTATTTATTTAGTCATAATATTTCTTGTGTACATGTATCTATATTTATGCACATACATTTTAATCAGTTTTTTTTGCTAGTAGTTTCTAAGGATGCAAGTTTTTGTTAAAAGGGTTACTTTTTATTTCCGCCAAAGCCATATTAGTTTGTTTTTTCTGTCCTTCAATACAGATTTTGAATGTTATTTTACATAGGACCAAAGTGGTTGGTTAGTTGAAATGGGTGAAGATATATTCATGACCATTTTCCTTTCTCGTCAACATCAGCTTTTATCATACAATTTCCTTTCATCACTTTGGTCAAGAGGAGGGGCAGAAAATTTTGAGTTAGAGCATGATTCAAAGTCAATTCGTGTCTGCCTCCATCTTACAGCCTCTCACACACCCAAAGAATAGGGGATTGTAAAAGCTAACTTCTCTCACCTTTTTCTGGTCAGTTTTCTCCATCTGCATCACTGGACAGCACCGACACAGGTAACGTTCGCTTTTTATTGTCTCAGATATTTGTAGCTGAGTATCTATTAGTCCTACTGATTTTAAAAAAAGATTCTAGAGAAAAAAGATTCTCAGAATATGATAGTTTATTATAAATGACTTGGCATGAATATAGGAGGGATAGGAAAGCTTTTTATTTTTTTAAATTGATTCAGTTAGAACTGCATTCACTCTAAAGAGATGAAAACTGTAGTTCAGCATTTATGGAAAATTATTTTCTTTTTAAAAAATTGGTTATGATTTTTTGCTTTGTATTATCAAAATAAAGAGGGATTTGGGGAGTCAACAACTTTTTATTTAGGTCTAATGATTTGCATATTGCCTTAATCAATCTTGAAGAGTTCTGTAGTAGAAATAACCCTTTCTCCTTAAGAAATTGGGAAAATGTGAGTAATAAAATTTAGATACTAAAGAAAAGAATTAAAGAATATAGTTACATGTGCTATTTGTTTTCCATATTTACTGTTTATTAGCATCTTTTCACACTAATATACAAACAAGGTACATCATAAATATCTACAGTTTAAAGTTTCTTTTTATATTGATATCAATTGATAGATAGAATCCTTTATGGGTATTAACTAAAGACTGCCTGTTAACAAATTTTATTTTCACATAGGCTTCTCTGGCAACTAGAAGATTATTTCTTTAAGTTTAATATGCACAGAATCATTTGGGATTAAAAATTCAAGTGTCTGGGGTCTAATGTAAGAGATTTTTATTTGGCACATCTCCCACGAGGCACTGGAATCTGATATGTTAACCAATGTGCAGTGTTAACCCTCAATAATTTATTTTGCAGATGGTATATGGCATATACTTTGGTAGCATCATGTTATAGTTGAAAAGAACAACACAGTATATTTATCTACTCAGGTCAAGAAATAATTATCACAAACTGATATTCCAATCCTTCTAAGAACCTTTTACTATCAGTAATGTAGATCTGAATACATAATATATAAGTATATGTATATACATATACATATACATTTTAAGCCAAGATTATTTGTTTTTCAAAATCTCAAAAAGATATAATTTTTGTTTTTTGAATTAATAGTTTTAAAAGTATCTCAGTAATTTGTGATGGTATCACTTTGCCTAACACTTGTATATGCATGTTGAAGATTTTGAGCTAAATGGAATAGGACCTAGCCTATTTAATCTATCAGTAAATTAAAAAAAAATTCTTCCCATATTTTCTAATAATCATGGCTATAGTTACTAGGAGGAGTATAAATGACTTTAGCAAAAATATTGAAAGTTTCTCATTTCTTATATAAGTCAGGCTCAATCTACGTACTTCAGGCCCTTGAAGGAATTACTGAGCACACATCCACGTGCGTGCACACACATGCATAATCTTCTTAATCCTAGTATATTTTTAGAAAATGATGTTTTAATTTTTCTTTGGAATGAAATCATTCAGTTGAAAGTTTTGATGCAAAACGTATATTTGTTTACTCTAGAGATGAGTGATCAAGAAGTGACTTATTCCACCCTGAGATTTCTTCAGTCACCTTCAGAGTCACAAAACAGATTAAGACCTGGTGGCACTCAAAGACTTGACAAGACTGAGGAAAAAGGTACACATTTGAAACATCTAGATTCACCTGACTCTTATGTGCTTGCTAAGTCACTTCAGTCGTGTCCAACTCTCTGTGACCCCATGGATTGTAGCCCACCAGGCTCCTCTGTCCATGGCATTTCCCAGGGAAGAATACCAGAAAATGGGTTGCCATTTTCTCCTCCAGGGGATCTTCCCAACCCAGGGATTGAACCTGTATCTCCTATGGCTCCTGCACTTTCGGCGAAATTTTTTACCGCTGAGCCACTGGGGGAAGCCTTCTTATGGACTGTCAAATTTTGATGTTAGAAATAAAAAGTTCTATCCATATTCTAGGTGTTCAGTTGATAATAAGAAACCATAATGATCTTTAATGATCTTCTTAAAAAAATTGTTAGAATGGAGAAATTGATATATTCTTTTAAACTTGAGAAGGTAATAGAGCGATTTTATTCAAATTTGGTCAAGACAAATTCACAAGGACTCTTTCTAAGTTCCCCAACTAATTGAATCTGCACCCCCTGCATTGGAAGTACAGAGTCCTCACCACTGGACAGCCAGGAAAGTCCCTTGTGAGGGCTTCCAAAGTAAAAGACAGACTAGAGTCTCAAGAAAACATTGCAGTTCCTAAAGAAATATCTTACAGAATGTGAAGACATGAGAAATATGCATTAGAAGCAGTGTTCTTACTCAGAGAAAGGTATTTTTGGTGTCTTAAATGTTTACCAAACTTTAATGGCAATGAAAAAACAAAAATATTCAAATCAAAAGGGCATTCAAACTTTTCCATTCTCTCTCTGTACCTTCAAACAGTGTCACAAGCTCTAAACTGAAAATGATTTTTACTGATTTAATGTAATGCCCATCAGAGATAACAAATTTCGGATATATATATAAATATATATACACATGTATATATATATATAGAGAGAGAGAGGATCTTGAAAGTAGGAAAATAAATAGAGCACTGCTAAAGAAAAAAGTTTTTAAGATAAATGGAGAAAAATTGATTTCTAGAAAGTTCTTTAAGAGATGGAGCCCAGTAACATTTGCAGCTTCAGAATACTCACTCTTGGCTACAAATTTCTCATGAATATTGCCTGCTTTTTCCTTCTTCTTCATGATTAGCTGTGATCACACAAATATGCCTGTCACTGTGGATCCTCACAAATGAGTATTGTGTTTATTGCCATCTGTACTTTTGTGGACAGAGGAGCCTGGCAGGCTACAGTCCATAGGGTTGCAAAGAGTCATACATGATTGAACAACCCTCGCCCCCAACACACAAACACCTGTCTGTGCTTTTCTAAGGGATGCACACACACACACACACGTGTGTGTGCATTTATAAGGGATGCATTTTAAAACTCCTCCAATACTCTTCTTGTGGTGTTGGATTTCTGCAATGGGTGAATGTAAGTAAAAAACTTCTTTAAAACTTTACTTGTTTTAAAACTATAGTTACCAGATGGCAAATTAAAAACACTTTGTATGATGTATTTCTGTAAAACGTTTTTAAAAATTTTATGTATCTATTTTTGCCTGTGCTGGGTCTTGGGTTGCTGCTTTTGGGCTTTCTCTAGTTGCAGTGAGCGGGGGCTACTCTTTGTTGCTGTGAACTGGCTTTTCATTGTGGAAACTTCTTTTGTTGAAGAGCACAAGGGCTTCCCAGGTGGCACAGTGGTAAAGAATCCTCCTGCCAATGCAGGAGACTGGGGTTCGATCCCTGGGTTGGGAAAATCCCCTGGACCAGGAAATGGCAACACATTCCAGAACTCTTGCCTGAGAAATCCTATCGACAGAGGAGCCTGGTGGGCTACAGCCCATGGGGTTGCAAAGATTCAGACTACTGACACATGCACACTTGCATGTGTGTGCGCATGCACACACACACACACACACACACACACACACACACACACACACAGGTTCTAGGGCATGAGGGCTTCAGTAGTTTTAGCACACAGGCTCCATGGTTGTGGTACATGGGCTTAGTTGCTTGGCAGCATGTGGAATCTTCCTGGACCAGGGATTGAACTGGTACTGCCTGCATTGCAAGGCAGATTCTAAACCACTGGACCACCAGGATAGTTCCTGAAAATTTTTAGAGAAGATTGTTTCTATGTTTCAAATGTTGTCCAGCTTAAGATGAGTAGTGGGCCGACCTCTGTCCCCACTGACCACTTTCTTCCTTCTTTATTTAGAGTCTTCAGTGCCCTGGCATGGCATTGCAGTGACTCTTGGGATCCTCTGTTTACTTCTTTTGATGACAATCACCGTGCTGGGTATAAAGAGTAAGTAACTGAAATACATCCAAGTCTGAGTAATAGAAACAACCACTCATTGTGTAGGTCCCAAGCATGCTCTATCAATTGTTCCATGGCTATAATCAGAGAATGTTCCAGGGAGTTCTTTCTTAGTGATGTTTTCCCTAGATATAATCACAGTGTGATTTTCATTTTGTTTATCTATTCCTGTATCTCTGAAGCTGTAATGAGCTGTCCGTTCTGTATAAGGCATGTTAACATTTTTTATGATATAGGACTTAGCACAGAAAACCCCCTTTTCCATGAGGGACACCATCTCAGACCCCCAGTGGTGCCTGAAATCACAGAAAGCACTGAACCCTGTACATACTATGGGTTTTTCCTATTCATACACACCTACAATAAAATTTATAATTTAAGCACAGTAAGCGAATATCTGAATTGCCAGCATCACTACTCTTGTGATTTCAGACCATTATTAAGTGAAGTAAGGGTTGAATACAAGCACTGCATATCCCGACAGTCATCTGATGAAGTTTACCAAGTGACTGATGAGAGTGGGATACACTTGACAAAGGAATGATTCCCCTTCCTGGGGAACACAAGAGGGATGGCGTGAGTTTCCATCACACTATGCAGAACTGCATGCAATTTAAAACTTATGAATTACTTATTTCTGGAATTTTCCATTTAATATTTTCAGGTTGTGGTTGACAGGGTAACTCAAATTGCAGAAAGCAAAACCAAGGTTAAAGGGGAACTATTGTAATATTCCACCTTTTAAATTTACATTACTTGGAATCTGAGATACAAATTCTTTGAGAAACAACTGTTTGAAAGTGAATCATGACTTTCTCTTAATTTTTAAAAAAATCCATAATAAGGAAATGATTTAGTAAAATGAGTGAGTCTATGCATGGATGTTAGATGATCTTGAATGTGACCTTTAGCTTTCATTTGAGTTCCTTGACATCTTTGGGGGAAAGTACTAATATGTTACACTCAGATAAAACTATGTATTTGGGTCTTCCTCTCTTTTTTCTTATGGATATTCTGTCTATTCCAATGATATTGGTGCTATTTCTTCATGCTGTTTAGTGTAGATTTTCATACTCAGAAGATGTGTTGCTAAGTGTTGGTCAGTTTCTCCTTTGGTGCCTATTTGTAGATGACACGCTAACTTAAAAAGAAATTGAACTGAATACTTAGATGTTACCATCATAATTTTATTTAGAAATCATGATTTATTTATTCTATACTTAGGTGGCCCATAGTGAGAAATCTGATGTTTCAATTTATATGGTCACGTTGTAGAGGTGTTACTTTCTAAATGTAAAATTACTAATTAAAGGAATGAAATAGATTGGTTGTCAAAGTGAGATTTCTTTTCTCCTGTCCTAATAACAGTGAAGTTTTATAAGTACTTTAAAATTATACCTATGCTGTTAATTTTAGTTTTCCAGTATATTCAAGAAAAACATCAACAGGAGGAAATTCTACGGAACCTCAGTCAGAAGTATGATGTTTTACGAAGTGACAACTACTTAAAGAAGCAACTTTTGACAGAGAAGACTTCAGAATGCGATAGACTAAATGAAACTGTTCGGCAAATAAAAAGGTCAGACTTACTTGTTACAGAAAAGGAATGCAATCAAGAAAAGAAGTCTTCAGAGTCTTTGCCAAATACAGGTATGGAGGAAATCTTGAATTAAAGATCACACAATTTTCCATTAATTATTCCTACTCCAAAAGTTTTGAGGCTTGATCCAGGCTTATGTTATGTGTCAGGGATCCACGTCTGCTAGACAACTTTTAATTTGTGCCTCTTAGATGTATCATGGTTATTTGAGTTTGCTTATTTCAAATATAGGATTGAGACCCCAGGAATCATGTTTGGATGAATAGTCTTGTACTTCCCAAACCCAATTGCAGTTCTTGCCTTCTTATGCTCCCAGAAGGTGAAATAATATTATGTCAGGGTCCCTGAAAATTTGGATTGCTTTGGACTTGCAGGCAAATTAGACACTTCAACTTTGCTGCTGACATGAAATATGGTGACGATCAGTAAAAATACATTTAGGCTAAAATAAGTGCAAGTCCTTTCATGTGTATGCTGTTGTAGATAACTCTGTGTTTGTGTTTCCACTCTGCACTGACTTCAGATATTTTATCTATTTATGATCAATATGTACTTCCTCCAGTGGGCTTCCCCCGTGGCTCAGCGGTAAAGAACCTGCCTGCAATGCAAGAGACGCAGGAGATGTGGGTTCAATCCCTGGGTGAGGAAGATCCTCTGGAGGAGGGCATGACAACCCACTCCAGTATTCTTGCCTAGAGAATCCCATGGACTGAGGATCCAGGCAGTCTGCAGTTCATAGGATCGAAAAGAGTCAGACAAGACTGAAGTGACTGAGCACGCACATGCATATTCCTTCTAATACATTTACAAGACGTGCCAGGATGTTGATGTTTGTGTGACATTGTGTGATGATACTATTCAAAACATCTAAGAAATAAGAATATTAAATCTCATACAATAATGAACTTTGTTATGCATAATGATGGAATGAATTGGCCTGATTAATCAACATCTCAATATTTTGTTTAGTGTTCATTATACAAAGAGATTTTGCATATTTGATATCATTTAGGTATGGTAGTTAGTAGAAATGTACTTTTTCGAGTACTGAAGAATTAATAATATTTTATTTTTTGTTTCTTTTTTTACTACCTATAAAAAATTTAGATTTCATGCTGTAGAAAGGTTCACATCTTGTTTTTTTCTCTTCTGTGGCCATTTTTCCATAGTCTTTTTTTTTTTTTTTTTTTTTAATTATTTACTTTTGGCTGGGCTGTGTTTTTGTTGCTGCACGGGCTTTTCACTAGTGGTGATGAGTTGGGGCTACTCTCTAGTTGCAGTGCATAGACTTCTCATTGTGGCGCCTTCTCTTGTTGTGGAACATGTGCTTTAGGGCGCACTGGCTTCAGTAGTCATGGCACAAGGGCTCAATAGTTGTGGCTCCCAGGTTCTAGAGCACAGGCTTGATGGTCATGGCACATGGGCTTAGTTGCTCCATGGAATGTGGGATCTTCCCAGATTAGGGGTTGAACCTGGGTCTCCTGCATTGGCAGGCAAATTCTTTACCACTGAGTCACCAAAAAACCTCTTCCATAGTAAATACTCCTCACAAACATATCTGTTAGTGTTGCATGTTATTGCATTGTATTTGTGACAATTTAAATGTTTTCTTTATTAGACTGTTAGACTGTTTTCAATTTTTGTCTTCTATAAATAATCATAAACATACTTTGAGGGATTAATAGTATTTTGATTTCGTATATTATAAAAGATGAGGACAAGAAAAATTTCTAAAGAATAATTTTAATTTTATTTAGAAGGTGTTTCAGAATCTCTAAGCAGTTATAAAGTTAATTTTATTATTATAAAAACTGCTTTTCTGAGGTATTATTAATATGCAAAAAGCTGCATATAATTAATGTATGCAACTTGATGAGTTGGGACATATGTATATATGGGTAAAACCATCCACAATTAGAGTAATAGGCATATCTATCACCTTTAAAAGTTTTCCTATGTCCCTTTCTGCTCTGTGGTAAGAACACTTAGCATGAGATCTGCCCTTTTAACAAGTTTTTAAGTGTTTGATTCATTATTAGCTTCAGGCACCATGTTGTACTTCAGATCTCTGGAATTTATTCACCTTGAGTAACTGAAACTGTGTACCCATGAAACAACAGCCCTTTCCCTTCCCCCAGTTACCCCTTTTCTACTTTCTGTTTGACTACTTTTTACATCTCTTACAAGTGGAATCATGCAATATTTGCCCTTTGTCATTGACTTATTTCACTTAGCCTACTTATCCTCAAGTTTCATCCATGCAGTTACTGATGGCAAGATTTCATTCTAACGGCTGAGTAATATTCCCTTTATTTTTTTATATTTATGAACTCTATATTTAGTTTTGGCAATAGACTAAAAAGTAACCATGACATTGTTAATTGTTGTGTTTCTTGATACAGGGCAATAAAAACAATGTTGATTCTGTAAAAGTAGTCACCTTTGGTTAATCAAGAATGTGCTTCTCAATTGTTCTCTATCTCTGTTTTCATAACCTCAGAAGTCCAGTGCTGGAAAATAAATATTCCCTTTAAAATAGATCACGTTTTCTTCAACCATCAATGGGCATTTGGATTGTTTCCATTTCTTGACTATTGTGAATAGTGCTGCAAAGACTATGGGAATGCAGAGTTCCCTCAGCATTCCTGACTTCTGATGAAATTCATATTATCATTACTGATAGCTATTAAGATTTTTCAAATTATGGAGGGCTGATAAATATCTTCCTCTGCTTAACAAAACACCAGATGAACAGACTTTTAATGCTTCACCTTATGTATTATAGGCAAACTCAAGGAAGTCTCCTGGTGGTGTTGGGGAGTAAACTGTTACTACTTTACTGCTGAAACTAATACCTGGATGGGATGTAAACAGATTTGCCAAAGTCACAATTCATGTCTTTTGAAGATAGACGATGCAGAAGAACTGGTATCATGGATTGTTATATGTACTTTTATCCTCTAGGCCTCTGTCTCTCACCTTTGGGCCCAAGATACTGAGAAAATGGGGAAGTTTAGAAAAAGGAACCTTCAGTTATTCCTTGTGTCATGACTGTCAAGTGAACAAAAATTGTATAGTTAAGAGTCTCAAAAAAAAATCAAACAAAACAGATTTTTCTAGTGAAATATCTTTGGTCTTTCCTTCTGTTAAGCTAATTACTTAAAAGTAAGAACTGAAGAACATGAAGACTGTAACACAGAGAGCCTCCTTGAGGGTAGGAGTGGCAGTTGCTTCTTAGAGATCGAAATTGATGGGCTGAGTGTGGCATTCATCAGAATCCCTAATAAATATTTCCCTCTTGGTGAATGCTATTCTCAAATACCTTCTTGTTTCCACAAAAAAGATAAAAAATTAAAGAGCAGAAGAACTTGCCTGCTAATAGGAATGTGATCTTGCTATTTTATAAGCATTCAATACATATTACCTATCATGATGGGCATGATTATTTCCAAAATGGAAACCCCCTTGAAGATGCAATTTGGGTCTTTGCAATCATCTCCCTTATTTAGGGCTCTGAAGAAAAAGCATGCCTTTCCTTTGATGAAGTACTTAACACTTCAGTAAATGGCAGTCTGGAGCCAGCAGTTATTTTTTTCCTATAAGGAGGTAACTGAAAACCCAAAGGCAGTGTAGTTTAGTAGTTACTATTAGGAATCCAGGAGCCAGACTGCCTGGTACCGAATTCAGTTCTGCCACTTACTAGCTGGGTGACCCTAGGCAAATTACTTAACCACTCTGGGCCTCAGTTTTCCCACCTGGAAAATGTAGATAATAATGAGAAATATAAAAGTGGTGGTAGTTTTACAAATTAGCTTTATGGTCATTTTCATTGCATCTGTAGGCAACATTCTGGAGTAGGTAGTGGCAACCCACTCCAGTATTCTTGCCAGGATAATCCCATGGACAGAGGAGTCTGGCAGGCTACAGTCTGGGGTCTCAAAAGTTGGACACAACTGAGTGACTGAGCATGCACGCATGTAGGTAGCATTTACTTGGTCAGTATTTGTATATATTATATCAATATGTATATCTCTCAAAAAGAATTGTAAAAAGAGAAAATACAGTGACAATAATATTGCATTTATCTTTTAAACTTATGGCAAATAAAAACTATCCACACACACAAAATGTGTTTTTACAGAGAAACGGTTGCAACTATCAGTCTGAAATCTCTACTTATTATCTAGATAAACAAAACAAAATTTCTATGCAAATCTAACAGATATTTTAAATCATAACATGAAAGAATTATGATGTCAAGTCATAAAGTAACTTTTTATGTTTGTTGCACTAAAATAATTAAAATTATATTTAGAAATATATTCAGTCATTTAATCAGACTTTATGTACTATGTCATTTTGATATATTACATTTGGGGGCATAGTAAATATTTCCAAATATGGCCCTGTTTCCCTCCACCCCTTCCAATTATTGAACTACAGCACGTCTTTTTTTTATCTTTTTAATGAAGTTGAAGGCTCTAATGCACACATCCCCACGAACATTTGTTATTTTAATAATTTGTTTAGAAGATTTCTTCTTTCACTTGAAATATGTAATGATTATTTTTCTTAACCCTTAAGTTTTCTTTGGAGCATGACTTTGAATGGTTTCATAAAATGTCATGTATTATTTAACAATTCTTCTATTGTTAGATATTTAAATTTAAACTTTTCCACATTTTAAATAACCTATTAGACTGGCAGCCATTTGTAACAGAAATAAACTATTAGATGAAAATTACTTTGGAAAATGAAAATACAGTGGTTGAAGGAAGAGAGAGTCTTTTAGGAAGGAGGGATGAAGGATCAAGTAGAAATTAGCAGACCACTGGTAGTAGAAACAACTGGATCTTTTACCTGACCTTATTTTTATTCATTTAATAGATGTGAATTTAGTCCCATGATATGTTTTGTTTCCTTTTTAGAACCTCCTTCAACCCCAGGCTTGTCAAAATTCCTACTGGATTGGATTATCATTTAACCAAATGGAAAATAGGTGGAAATGGATTGACAATGGCATACCTTCTGGACTGTAAGTTTCCGGGATGCATTCAAACTCTAATATTGGTGTTGGGTTGGAATGATTATTTCTAAAAATAATCTTCATGGAGCTCAACTCATTTTCAGGTAGAAGTCATTAGTAAGAAGGAGAATGATTCAAAAAGTATTTCAGGAAGTGTAGTTAAAAAGAAAGAGAAGCATCATACAGAGTTAATATAAAATTATGACACTAAACAGATGTTCAGAAGTATGTGTTATGAGGCCTGCGGACTAAAACAGAATCATAAAGTAAGGTGATGTGATGTGATTGGACCAGTCTGAGTTAGCCATAGTGATCCCTTCCACAACCACAAATAAGTATTTTGAGTATCAAAATTTTGAGTATCAAAATTCACTTGAAACTCCTTTGTATTCGTGGTGGTGGCGATGGTTTGGTCACTAAGTTCTGTCTGACTTTTGCGGCCCCATGGACTGTAGTCTACCTGGCTCCTCTGTCCATGGGACTTCCCAAGCAAGAATACTGGAGTGGGTTGCCATTCCTTTCTCCAGGGGTTGTTCCCAACCCAGGGATGGAACCTGTGTCTCCTGCATCCCCTGCTTTGCATGCAGATTCTTTACCATTGAGTCATTGGGAAGCCTTTGTATTAGTAGTTTATATTAATTATAAATAAACATAAATGTAAATATAAACATACACACATGCATGTGTATACACATACATATACCCTCATCCTCCCTATAGTCCTTCTATTAAGTGCAGTACTTTGTGAACTCTCGAGTTTACATTTAGTTATAATCTGCTATTCAATGATTTTTTAAAAAATCTGAACTGTTACATTTTTTATTTCTAAGAGTTCTCTTACATTTTCAAATCTGCTTGCTAGTTACTCATGTATTCAAACTGTCTTGAATTTATTTGAACTTATTTATTTCTTAAAAGATCATCCTCAATTTATATTTGGTACCTGATCATTTTAATATTTGAAGTTTTGTGGGTCCAACCTATCACATCTTTTGTTCATGATGTCATTTCCTTTGTAGTGTTTAGTGGTTTTTTTTTTTTTTTTTTTTGAGCCTCTGGAAATTATTTGAGGATTGAGATGAAGGTGGCTTCCTCAAGGAAAATATTTGCCTTTGTTGGCTGTCTTGGGACATTGTGAATCTGAGCAGTTTTTAATTCTAAATTTGGGCTCTGCAAGTAGTGTGATTCTGGGCTGCAAATCTACAAGAGATGTCATCCAAGAGGCAACCTTAATGTAGTCATAGTCTGTGAGTACAGTCCCAGGCGAACACTTTCAGGGCCAAAATAAGATGCTCACATTGCATAATTAATCAAATCCACATTAAACACATAGCGCTATGCAGGGGGAAAGAAATGGGATAGCCCATCACACTTGGATGGGATGGGATAGCTTGTCACAGTTAGGAGAAGGGGCAAGTGTGTGAAAAGATGCCCTGGATCCTAAGTTACACACTCTTCATCTGACCTGGCTATGTGGTATCACATTTCCCTGAGGATGGTGGAAGGGCCAGACTTGAGATTTTGTATAAGGGGGCCAACAGACAGAAGGTTCCTGTGGCCAGCGCATACCTTTTCTCTACTGCGTGGATACAGGAGCAAGCATGCCTGGTTAGAGCTGCAGCTTTGCAATTAACCTGAGGGGCAGCTATGGATTCTACTGGAGTTCTTCAGGCAGGGGGCCAGAATGAGTGTCCCCCATGGGTGACAAACTTAAGGTTGAATGTAGAGTGTCTATGTTCATCATGTATGTTTTATGTATGATGTTTTATGTCTGCTTGATTCTTTCTTCCTTTCCTATGTTCAGCACACATGGGTTCTACTTCCTCTTTGTCTTTGTGCCCAGTTGCTCAGTTGTGTCCAACCTTGGCCTGTAGCCCACCAGGTTCCTCTGTCCATGGAATTTTCCAGGTCAGAATACTGGGGTGAGTTGCCATTTCCTTCTCCAGGGGATCTTCCCAACCCAGGGATTGAACCGACATCTCCATTGGCAGGTGGATTCTTTACTGCCAAGTGAAGCCCTCTGCTTACTACATCTAACAAATCACATAGGTTACTAACTTACTTAACACATCTGGTACTTTCTGCTTGTGCCTCACAAGCTATTTAGTTTCATTTCTCTTCCTTAATTGTTTCTCTTTTTACCTATAGCATGTTCAAGTATTCCTAGGTAATACAGCAAATGCAAATTGCATGAGGGGTGGTTTGTGATTTTGGATTGTTAGGTGGGATTATTCCTTTTCTCTTCTGCTTAAATTCAAGGTTCAAGACAGTCCTAAGGTGGTTTATATTGGAAATATATCACTTTTGTCTCAACCCTTTTGGTAGCTTGCTTTCTATGCACTGGGTTGGCCAAAAAGTTGGTTCGGGTTTTCCTGTAAGGTGTCATGAACTTTTTTGACCAACCCAATAGAATTTTCATCTTGGGCAGAATTCATTCTCTAGCTTGCTACTTCTAAGGGAAAGATTGGTTTCAGTGTTTCACTTACCATTCTGGGTTTCCATTTTTGCTTAACCCTCACAGCCTGAGCACAAATCTGCCTCTTTCCAGTCCATGAACTTACTCAAGAGGTTTTAAAATTTTTTTTCAGCATTTTACACTATCTTCAACAGGAAGATAGTTCTCCCCTAATCAACCACTTTGCTGAAATAGAGATCCTGTTTTAGATACTTTTTCAGTGAAATTTTAATGTTTTAGTTAATAACTATTAGCTATGGGGGTAACAGCCCCATAGCTAACTGGGAGAGAGGGAAAGAAAAGATATGAAACATCCATTCAACAACTTCATCTCTGCCTATATTCCAATTCTACTTTTTCTTCTTAAATTATATTCACATGCTACCCAGTTACCTGTATCATAGAAATTCAGTTCCTCTCCTTTAAAAATCTCATTTTAATTTAAATAATTAACACAAGAAAGCAGGTTACCATGTCATGATCTCAACTAGCAATATTGCTCTATGGTCAAAAATTCCCAGGGTGAAACAAAATGTGAGGTTATAGATGTGATCAAGAAGATGTTATTCTATTTAATGGGCTAAGAGCAATAGGAGATCTTCTAGTTTATTTATTTATTTGGCTGAGCCAACTCTTAGTTTCAAATATACAGGATCTTTTGTTGTTGCAGGTGAACTCTTAGTTGTGGCTTGTTGGTGTGTGGAATCTAGCTTCCTGACCAAGGATCAAACCCAGGCCCCTTGCATTGGGAGCATGGAGTCTTAGTCACCGGACCAGTATGGAAGTCCCAAAAATCTTTTAGTGATGAACTTATCATTAGTATTTCCATAGGCCAGATATTTAGAAAACAGAGTTAAAAATATGATTTATGTTATTGTAAGCTGCAGAATTAAACAGTTGACCATGTATGTTTTCTTTCCTACAGTAATTTGACAATAATGGGTTATCATTTTTGGAAAAGTGAATGTGCATTTTTAACCTCAACAAGAATAGAAACAATTAATTGCTATAGAACCTATAATTGTATCTGCAAGAAGAGAATTGATTGCTTCAGTAAACGCTAAGAAGAAAAGGTGAAATGGAATTTTGTAAATTTTTTTGTTGTTGGTTTTCTATAGTAATTTGTGGTTAATTATAAATTAATGTTTTGACTGCAGGACTTAGTTTACTGTAGAAACAGAGATGAGATGGAAGAGGAAGAGAAAACGCTCTTTTGGAATGTGATGGAAGACATCAGATGCCGTGTGTCTTCTTGGGGAAGAGAGAATCATTTTGTCTTTGGAGAGCAGTTACACCTCTCTTTTGATGGCCTTGAGGAATTGCTTTGTGTTTTCCTGAAACACCCACATAATCAATTAGACAACTTTGATAAATGGCTTGAGTTTTTTCCTTATCATTAGGATAAATCATTTCAATAAACTCTGGCTTTGAGAGATCATAATTAATAACTAAAAAGTAGTTATCCTTCCTCCCGCCCCATCTAGATACTTAACTCTCATGAAGAATAATTTTGCTATAATTTCAAACTTACTGAATAGTTGAAACAGTAGTACAAGGAACTATCTTGTAACCTTTACCCATGGTTACCATTTGTTTAAATTTTACCGTATATGCATTTTATAGTTTCTTTCTTTCTGTCTCTTTCCTTGCTGATTCATTTGATAATAAATTTAGGACATTATGCCCCTTTTTCTTTTTTTTTTTTTTGTCCCTTTGTCTAAATGTTTCACAAGAACAAGGATTTTGTCCTCTATAACCATAGAACAATTGTCAAAATCAGAAAATTTAGCACTGGTACAGTACTATGAGGGAAGCCTGGTGTGCTGCAGTCCATGGGGTAGCAAAGAGTTGGACATGACTGAGTGACTGAATAACCAATAGCAGACTTCCAATTGATACACAGTCCTCCCCATCAGCTCTAGATGTGGCCCTTCATAATTTGAAACACAGTGTTACAATGATGAATTCCACCATCACTTCTTATACAAAGTGGTAGTGGAAACAGAAGAAGAAAAAAGACATAATTTCTTATCATATAACTATAAAAAATATAGCTATAAAAAGAGCTGTAAAAAATAGCTACCAATCCCCTTGTCTGTGTAATAGGTTATGAAGCCGTAGTTGAATTTATCACTTTCTATTCCTACCACTCATTTTTCTCATGAAGCTGATGCCTCAACTAGTTGTGCAGCTCATTGGTGTTGTGATGGTGGCTCAGAAGAGCTCTGGTACTGAAAGGCTGTTGCTGAACCACGAAAGATGCTGGGATTCTTGGCCTCTGGGGGAGAAAAATTCAATCTGGGTCCAGAGATGAGGCTTGGTCACTCAGAGCTTTTGTGTAATAAAGTTTTATTAAAGTATAAAAGAGAGAAATCTTCTGACATAGACATCAGAAGGGGGCAGAAAGTGTGCCCCCCCCCCCCCGCTAGTCTTTAGCTGGATGTTATATAGCTACTAGCAGTCTGCTAATTAAAGAAAGGAAATGTCTCAAAACTCAGAGAATGGCACCAGGCCCCTCACCCACAACATGGATTATTGAGATAACATTGGCACCAGGTGAGTCATCCTGGGCCATAAAACAATTGACATTAATCTTGAAGAAAGGAAGATTTTGATACAAATACATAGTTTCATTAGCATAGATTAGGAGAACAATATATTGAAGGAGGAAACAGTACAGGCTCCATCTTGAAAGCAGGACTCCATCTTGGGCCAGGCTGTGGACTTTGAGCTATATGCCCAGTATTTATGGAAACGATATACCAATAGGAAAACCAGGCCCCTGGAAAGAAGAGCCCCAGCGCTCTCCATCACCTAAAAGAATACCCTAACTATCTGTGTAACCGAATAGAATCATACATTCTATTATGCTTATTGGGGTATGACCACAGGCCTATTGATAATTGTCCGCTGTTAACTACCTAGGCTTAAGGCACCATGAATCACAGGTTAACTTTGAGTGTATCTTTCTTTTCCTTTGTTCAGACTAGTTTCAGGGAATTTGGGGAAGTGGGTTTGGGCATGTATACTTAGGGTATATAAGGTTTTCACAAAAACTGGTTGGGGTCCTTGGCTAAGAGGAGACTCTGCCTTGGGCCCGCCAGTGTAATAAATTGCACTCCACTATCTTCAGTGTCCTTCAGAGTGAGTTTGTTTCCCTGAATGCATGGCTACAATAGTACAAATATAGCATACTAGTTTGTCAAGTTGGTTCTGACCCTTTAGGCGGAACCGACTTGAATACAGTTTAGTTCAGTCGCTCTGTCGTGTCCGACTCTTTGCGACCCCATGCCAGGCCTCCCTGTTCATCGCCAACTTCCGGAGTCAACACAAACCCATGTCCATTGAGTCAGTGATGCCATCCAACCATCTCATCCTCAGTCGTCCCCTTCTCCTCCTGCCCTCAATCTTTCCCAGCATCAGGGTCTTTTCCAATGAGTCAGCTCTTCGCATAAGGTGGTCAAAATAATGGAGTTTCAGCTTCAGCATCAGTCCTTCCAATGAACACCCAGGACTGATCTCTTTTAGGATGGACTGGTTGGAACTCCTTGAAGTCCAAGGGACTCTCAAGAGTCTTCTCCAACACCACAGTTCAAAAGTATCAATTCTTCTGCTCTCAGCTTTCTTTATATCTTGAAGACAGAGTCTGGGGTAAATACATAACACATTAACATAGCTTAAGACAAACATTTCCATAAGAAAAATCCATTGGTTAGCTCAAGCTCTGAGAAAAATTAAGTTCAGGTGGAACCAGGTGTCATTATGAAAACAAAGAATTTTTAAGAGAAACCTCTTTTTAAATGTGTATAGAGAAGGGGAAAGCAATGTAACACTAATTTGTTTCCTCCAGCCATTTAAGGGAGAGATAAAAAATGTCTGACGCTTGCAGCCTATTTTCTCCATTTGGAGACCCTTGGCCTTCCCATCTGTTACCGTCTCAGTATCACAGTCCTTTATGTCTCACCACAGAGAGGAATTCAGTGAGAGGCAAAGTGGTAGATAAGAATTGATTTATTAGACTAGGACTCTTGTCATGTTTACAAGTGGGTGGGCGAGAAATGCTATGCCCAGAGAACTTAGTGGGGTACAGTTTAATAATAAAAGGAAAGTGGGCATGGGGAGAGGAACGTCCTTGTCTTTCTTGAGTAGTCCTCCTGCTTTCATCATCAGCTCCTCCGTCAGGTTGGGCAAGGGAGTTTTCTTGTCCCTACATGGTCAAGCTAGGTTCACAAATTATTGTTGTTCATGTGTGCACAGAACACGTCCTAGGGATCATTAACTTTCTGAGCTCACAGGGCAGGATGTGGGTCTCATACCACCATTGTTTTATTGTTTGGGGTCATGTCTTGTGCTTTTGTTGCATGGCTTTGTTGCTAATCAAACTTGCTTGATTTTGTGGTTAAACAAACACAATTTTGCTTACAAAAAAGATCTTCATGACCCAGATAACCACGATGGTGTGACAACTCACCTAGAGCCAGACATCCTGGAATGCAAAGTCAAGTGGACTTTAGGAAGCATCACTACAAACAAAGTGTGGAGGTGATGGAATTCCAGTTGAGCTATTTCAAATCCTGAAAGATGATGCTGTGAAAGTGCTGCACTCAATATGCTAGCACATTTGGAAAAGCCAGCAGTGGCCACAGGACTGGAAAAGGTCAGTTTTCATTCTAATACCAGAGAAAAGCAATGCCAAAGAATGCTCAAACTACCACACAATGGCACTAATCTCACATGCTAGCAAAGTAATGCTCAAAATTCTCCAAGCCAGGCTTCAACAGTATGTGAACCAAGAACTTGCAGATGTTCAAGCTGGGTTTAGAAAAGGCAGAAGAACCAGAGATCACATTGCCAATATCCGTTGGATCATTGAAAAAGCAAGAGAGCTCCAGAAAAACATCTACTTCTGCTTTATTGACTACACCAAAGCCTTTGACTGTGTGGATCACAACAAACTGTGGAAAATTCTTCAAGAGATGGGAATACCAGACCACCTGACCTGCCTCCTGAGCAATCTGTATGCAGGTCAAGAAGCAACAGTTGGAACTGGACATGGAACAACAGACTGGATCCAAATCAGGAAAGGAGTATATTGTGTACTGTATATACAAGACTGTATATTGTCACCCTGTTTATTTAACTTGAATGCAGAGTCCATCATGCGAACTGCCAGTATAGATGAAACACAAGCTGGAATCAAGATTGCCAGGAGAAATATCAATAACCTCAGATATGCAGATGACACCACCCTTATGGCAGAAAACGAAGAACTAAAGAGCCTCTTGATGAAAGTGAAAGAGGAGAGTGAAAAAATAAACTCAACATTCAGAAAACTAACATTGTGACACCTGGTCCCATCACTTCATGGCAAATAGATGGGGAAACAGTGGAAACAATGAGAGACTATTTTGGGGGGCTCCAAAATCACTGTAGATGGTGACTGCAGCCATGAAAATTAAAGACGCTTGCTCCTTGGAAGAAAAGTTATGACCAACCTAGACAGCTTATTAAAAAGCAGAGACTTTTTTTTTTTTTTTGCCAACAAAGGTCCATCTAGTCAAGGTTATGGTTTTTCCAGTGGTCATGTGTCAATGTGAGAGTTGGAGTATAAAGAAAGTTGAGCACCGAAGAATTAATGCTTTTGAACTGTGGTGTTGGAGAAGACTGCTGAGAGTTCCTTGGACTACAAGGAGCTCCAACCAGTCCATCCTAAAGGAAATCAATCCTGAATATTCATTGGAAGGACTGATGTTGAAGCTGAAATGCCAATACTTTGACCACCTGATGCGAAGAGTTGACTTATTTGAAAAGACTCTGATGCTGGGAAAGATCGAAGGCAGGAGAAGAAGGGAACAACAGAGGTTGATGGCATCACCGACTCAATGGACATGAGTTTGAGTAAACTCCAGGAGTTGGTGATGGACAGGGAAGCCTGGCATGCTGCAGTCCATGGGGTCGCAAGGAGTCGGACACAACTGATTGACTGAACCGAACTGAACTGAAACATGATTTTCCCAGTCCGGTTACTCAGCAGTAAGAATCCACCTGCCAATGCAGGAGACAGAATTCAATCCCTGGGTCAGGAAGATGCCCTGGAGAAGAAAATGGCAACCCACTCTAGTATTATATCCTGGGAAATCCCAAGGACAGAGGAGCCTCGAGGGCTAACAGTTCATGGGATCACAAAAGAATTGGATACAACTTAGTGACTAAACAATAACAAAACCCTGCTTTCTTGAGTAATCATTAACTTACAGAGGTCTCACATATTTTTTCTACTTCTAGTCCCCTAGTGGCATTAACAATTTGATCACTTACTTTGTCCCTTTATTCTGTCCCTATCAGCTGGGATTCCTTATCTAGTGTAATGATCCCTTCCAACTGTTTCTGTCCTTCTGTACAGATAGGCTTTATCTAATTAGACTATCTTTATTATGTCTTCTTTTACCTCAGGATCTCTGTGCTATTGTATTTATGTAACTACCCATGACAGCAAGAAGATCAAACAAATCAATCTTAAGGGAGATCAACCCTGAATAGTCATTGGAAGGACTGAAGCTCCAGAATTTTGGTCACCTGATGTGAAGAGCCA
The DNA here is from genome assembly GCF_023699985.2 of Odocoileus virginianus. NCBI lineage: Eukaryota > Metazoa > Chordata > Mammalia > Artiodactyla > Cervidae > Odocoileus > Odocoileus virginianus. Next base: position 16,639,400 of record NC_069696.1, on the reverse strand, counting down.
ACCCATTCGAAAAGTCCCTGATGAACTGAAAGATTGAGGGCAGGAGGAGAAGAGGACATCAGAGGATGAGATGGCTGGACGGCATCAGCAATACAATGAACATGAACTTGGGCAAACTCCAGGAGACGGTGAGGGACTGGGAGGCCTGACATGCTGCAGTCCATGGGGTCACAAAGAGTCAGACATGACTGGGCAACTGAACAACAGTAGCAACTATCCATGAAGGAATCCTGCCAAACTAGGCATAGAAGGGGGCTAGGACTCGACTGCCCTGAAGAACATCCCCTTATTAAAAGTGTTCAAGCTCTGCATAATTTCTCCATCTTGTGCCTCCTGACCTATTACAGAAATGAGGAACCTCTTATTAGATGGAAGCATGACATTGTTACATAAAATTTAAATATGAATATAAAGATCGCAATGAACAACAAGGTTAGAATACACATCTTTGAGCCTATTTGTGTTCAGACCTATCCTTTTCTCTTCCCTCCTCAGCTTCTTATTGTGGGGAAATGAACACCTCCAAGCTTCATTTCCCAGTGTCTTTAACCAGACAAACCCTGAGACAAAACTTAAATGCTATCAGCGCTGATGCTGAAGGTCCAATACTTTGGCTACCTAGTGCAAAGAGCTGACTCATTGGAAAAGATCCCCCAGTGCTGGGAAAGATGGATGGCAGGAGGAGAAGGAAGTGGCCAGAGGGGATGGTTGGATGGCATCACTGACTCAATGGACATGAGTTTGAGCAAACTCCAGGAGATAGTGAAGGACAGAAAAGTCTGGTGTGCTGCAGTCTATGGGGTCACAAAGAGTCTGACTGGAGTTAGCAACTGAAAAACAACAATGAATGCTGTTGTACCGCATAGGGCTCAGCTTGGGGCCCTGTGATGACCTAGACGGGGGGGGGCGGGGGGGCATGGGAGGGAGGCTCCAGCGGGAGGGGACATAGGTGTACATACAGCTAATTCATTTTGTTGTACAGCAGAAACTAACACAACACTATAAAGGAAGTATACCTCCTTCAAAAAAAATGCTTTATAGGACAATGAAACTGAGGGAAAGAGGAAGTGAGGTGAAGGAGGATGGGAAATAAATACAAAGTGATACACAACCGAGCTGGCCACTGCTTCACAAATGGACCAAACAAGGTCATGTGACCTTGGGGAACTCGGTTCTAAATAAACACTGGAGGTGTAACCTTAGTTTAGGGGGAAGTAGAAGCTTCTGGATATGCCTAACTCTTGAGTGTCCTTATTGAGGAAGCCCAGTACCTTGAATAAAATTTCCTCTATTTTAAAACAGAGAGATTTGTTTTCCTTGCTGGGCTTTGATTGGTACAATATATTTTCTTACTTTCTTATTATAACCATCCTGTGAGATAATAACACCTTGGAGATGTTGTAGGTTTGCTCCAACAACTATAATCAAATCAGTATTGCAATAAAGTGAATGTTGCCATAAAGTAAGTCACGCAGTATTTGTTTTTTTGTTTGTTTCCCAGTGCATATAAAAGTTATGTTTACATTATCCTGTAGTCTATTAAGTAGTATTATGTCTTAAAAAAAAAACCACACAATGTGCATATCAGAAAAAAAATTAATAAAAATGTTTTAAAAAATAAAATCAATGTGTCTATCTTATTTAGAAAATGCTTCATTGCTAAAATATGCTAGCTATCATATGAGCCTCCAATGAGCTGTAATCTTTTTGCTGCTGGAGGGTCTTGCCTTGATATTTGATTATGGCTTACTGATCAGGGTGGTGGCTGCTGAAGTTTGGGGGTGACTGTGGCAATTTCTTAAAATAAGACTTGTGTTACATGTGTGTACTCAGTCATGTCCAACTCTTTGGGATGCCATGGACTGTAGCCTGCCAGGCTCCTCTGTTCATGGAATTTTCCAGGCAAGAATATTGGAGTGGGTTGGCATTTCCTCCTCCAGGGGATCTTCTTAAATCAGGGATCAAATTCACATCTCCTGCGTGTCCTGCATTGCAGGCAGATTCTTTAGCACTGAGTCATCAGGGAAGCAGAAGTGAAGTTTGCCACATCAATTGACTCTTCCTTTCAGGAACAATTTCTCTGTAGCATGCCATATTTTCAGAAAGCATTTTACCCACAGTGGAGCTTTTTTCAAAATTGGAGTCAATCCTCTCAAATACTGCTGCTGTTTTATCAACTAAGTTTATGTAATATTCTAAAGCCTCTATTGTCATGTCAATAATTTTCACTGAATCTTCACCAGGATTAGATTCCATTTCAGGAAACCACTTTCTTTGCTCATTTTTAAGAAGCAACTCTTCATCCTTTAAAGTTTTATCATGAGAGATTGCAGCGATTCAACCATATTGTCAGGCTCCACTTCTCTTGCTATTTCCACCACATCTGCCATTACTTCTTCCACTAAAATCTTGAAACTTTCAAAGTCATCCATGAGGGCTGAGACCACTTTTTCCAAATACCCATGTATGTTGATACTTCGACCTCTTCTTGTGAATCACAAATATTCTTAATGGCATTTAGGATGGTGAAGATTTTCCCCTCTCTCCTTTCTTCTCTTCCTTCCTTCATTTCACTGTCTACTCATATATGGTATGATTTTCCCCCTACATTTTTCAATCAAATTCTTTACTTCACAGGTACTATTTTTTGGCTTGCTTGGTGGTGATGAGAGAGGTCAGTTCAGTTCAGTTCAGTCACTCAGTCGTGTCCAACTTTTTGTAAACCCATGGGTTGTAGCACACCAGGCTTCCCTATTCATCACCAACTCCTGGAGATTACTCAAACTCATGTCCATTGAGTCGGTGATGCCATCCAACCATCTCATCCTCTGTCATCCCATTCTCCTCTCACCTTCAATCTTCCAATGAGTGTGTTCTTTACACACTGGCCAAAGTATTGGAGCTTCAGCTTCAGCATCATTCTTTTCAATGAATATTCAGGATTGATTTCCTTTAGGATGGACTTGGATCTCCTTGCAGTCCACGGGACTCTCAAGAGTCTTCTCCAGCACCACAGTTCAAAAGCATCAATTCTTCAGTGCTCAGCTTTCTTTATAGTCCAACTCTCATATCCATACATGACTACTGGAAAAACCATAGCCTTGACTAGACGGACCTTTGTTGGCAAAGTAATGTTTCTACTTTTTAATATGCTAAGTTAGTCACAGCTTTTCTTCCAAGGAACATCTTTTAATTTCATGGCTGCAGTCACCATCTACAGTGATTTTGGAGCCCCCCAAAATAAAGTCTCTCACTGTTTCCCCATCTATTTGCCATGAAGTGGTGGTACCAGATGCTACAACCTTAGTTTTCTGAATGTTGAGTTTTAAGACAATTTTTTCACGCTCCTCTTTCACTTTCATCAAGAGGCTCTTTAGTTCGTCTTTGCTTTCAGCCATAAGGAGGGTGTTATCTGCATATCTGAGGTAACTGATATTTCTCCCAGCAATCTTGATTCCAGCTTGTGCTTCATCCAGCCTGGCATTTCGCATGATGTCCTCTGCATTTAAATTAAATAAGCAGGGTGACAATACACAGCCTTGTTGTACTCCTTTCCTGATTTGGAACCAGTCTGTTGTTCCATGTCCAGTTCCAACTGTTGCTTCTTGACCTACATACAGACCGCTCAGGAGGCAGATCAGGTGGTTTGGTATTCCCAACTCTTGAAGAATTTTCTGCAGTCTGTTGTGATCCACACAGTCAAAGGCTTTGGTGTAGTCAATAAAGCAGAAGTAGATGTTTTTCTGGAACTCTCTTGCTTTTTCAATGATTCAATGGATGTTGGCAATGTGATCTCTGGTTCCTCTGCCTTTTCTAAGCTCAGCTTGAACATCTGCAAGTTCTTGGTTCACATACTGTTGAAGCCTGGCTTGGAGAATTTTGAGCATTACTTTGCTAGCATGTGAGATTAGTGCCATTGTGTGGTAGTTTGAGCATTCTTTGGCATTGCTTTTTTCTGGGATTAGAATGAAAACTGATCTTTTCCAGTCCTGTGGCCACTGCTGAGTTTTCCAGATTTGCTGGTATATTGAGAGCAGCACTTTCACAGCATCATCTTTAAGGATTTGAACGAGTTCAACTGGAATTCCATCACCTCCACTAGCTTTGTTCATAATGATGCTTCCTAAGGCCCACTTGACACATTCCAGGATGTCTGGCTCTAGGTGAGTGATCACACCACGGAGAGGTAATGGTCCTTTAAAAAATGTGGACATATGTAAGAATCCTGACAAGAACAGAAACTTTCAGAATGTCTCAAATGTCAAGATTTCCTATTCTACTGCTGAGAATATTTTCAGTTGTTCTGGACATCAGATCTTTTCCTCCCGTTCAGCCTTTAGAAGGGAAAGTGAACCCCTCCCAATTCTATTTCTGAACAAACTGTGGAACTTACAGGTAAGATCAAAGCTACTGTGTGTCATCAGCTACTGTTTCTGGAGAGTATTTTAGCATCCATAATCCTATCTGATGGGGCTTGATATTTGAAAGTCTGAGATGGTAAAGAATCCGCCTGCAATGCAGGAGACATGGGTTTGATCCCTGGGTCGGGAAGATCCCCTGGAGAAGGGAATGGCTACCCACTCCAGTATTCTGGCCTGGAGAATCCCACAGACAGAAGAGCCTGGAGGGCTACACTCCATGGGTTGCAGAGTTGAACATGACTGAGCAACTTTCACAGAGCAAACTCAGAGTAATAAGACTTTAGGAAAGGAGAGCGAACCCCCTGAATATAGCATTTAAAGTAGAACTATATTGAATTAAAAGGAGGTCATTGAATGAAAGAATTTTTATTCTGATAATGAAATAATGCTGAACCCTCCAAATTTCCTTGCTAAGAAACTGAATAAAGTGAATTGTAAAGACTAAGAAAAGGTTTAGAAAAGGTATGTTTACCTTTCATTTTTTTTAAGAATATTTTTTTGTGAACGTTTTGTATCATTATTTTAGTTAGCTTTTACTCTTAGTTATAAACTATAATAATCTAGATAGGGAATATTTTGTTTTCTGATAGTATACAAATAAATGACTATGTGAAATCTTTTTTCCTTATAAGTTGAAAATTTTTTGAAGATAAACACTTTGTATTTAAATTTAGAAACAAAGTCATTCCAGGAGATCAAATTATTGTGTCATAAACACCTTTACAAAGAATTAATTGTTCTTTCTTTTCAGTTTTTCTAGTTTATAATTGCCTCTTGCCTTAGAGTATTCATTTGTTCCTTTATCCATCTGTTCACCAATGCTTACTTAACACTTACTGTGTGCAAGGCACACATTATACTTGATGCTGAAAATTTAAAGGTATTTAAGTCACAGACCCTTCTCCTTGAAACTCAAACTTCAGGGGACAGAAATAGCTATAAATAATTAAAATGCAATGTGAAAACAGAAGTAATTAATTAAGGATATCTGAGAACTCACAGGAAGGATGAAGTTAACTTTGCTCAGGCACAGGGAAGACTTTTCAAAGAAATGCATTCAGTCAAGTTTGGAGGAAGACTGTATTTTGCCAGTTGGACGAGAAGGAGCATGACAATGCATTCAAAGTGATTATAGCCCAGATACATTATTTCCACAGACTCTTAGTGCTGCTGGAAGATAGGATGTTGGGCATTGCTGGAGAAGCTGTGAATAGGGGCTATCAGCATCAGATTTAGCCAGACCTGGCAAACAGAGCAGTTTGTCTTTTATTTTTTCAACTGTGCTGGGTCTTCCCTGCTGTCAGTGGGCTTTTCTCTAGCTGCCATGCACAGGCTTCTCAATACCATGGCTTCTCGTTGGAGAGCACAGGCTCTGGAGCACGCGGGCTTCATAGCTAAGGCACAGGGCTTAGTTATCCCGCAGCCCATGTAATCTTCCCGGAACAGGGATTGAACCTGTGTCCCCTGCATTGGCAGGCAAATTTGTAACCACTAGACCACCAGGGAAGTCCCTAAGAGCAGTTTTTAAAGAATCAATAAGAGAATGAATATTATACAGAGATCAAAAAATACCCTAAGATTTCTGTTCAGTCCCAAACTGTTTTTCTCTTCTTTTTTTCATTACCAGTCCCTTCTAGGACTCACCCCTCTTTTCTTTTCAATATAAAGTTGTTGTAATCTATGGAATCCCTTGGTATCATTAATCCAGACATATCCTTCAGGTGAAATCTCTCTAATTCAAACTTTTGTTTTTCCTAAAGGCAAAAATTATTCAGAGTTTTCTGCTTTTAAGTTTATATTTTAAAAAAGGCTTCTTAATTGAATTTGTTACAATATTGTTTCTGTTTTTTGTTTTGGTTTTCTGGCTGAAAGGCACATGGGATCTTAGCTTCCTGACCAGGGGTCAAACTTGCACCCTCTGCTTTGGAAGGTAAAATCTTAACCACTGGGTTTCCAGGGAAGTCCCTTAAGTTAATTTTTTATACTGATAATTGCAGTAGGTAAACTAGCAGAGACAAGTAATGTAGTAAAAGATCTCCTAAATTCATTCTATACGGTGATATGTATAGCTCTTAGCTCCTTTTCTGAAAATTAAAAGGCCTTTTTGGATTCATTGTTGTGTTGTGTAGTCACCAAGTCATGTTGGACTCTTTTGCAACCCCATGGACTGTCTCCCGCCAGGCTCCTCTGTCCATGGGATTTCCCAGGCGAGAACACTGGAGTGGTTTACCATTTCCTTCTCCAGGAATCTTCTTGACCCAGTGATTGAACTTGTGACTCTTGCATGCAGGTGGATTCTTTACCACTGAACCACCTGGACATTACCTTTACATTAATTTGAGGGTATAAATAGTTAGACCTCAAAAATGTGTTGATGTCCGTTAAATCTTGTGTTAGTCCTAGCCTAGAGGGCCAAAGACTGTTGACCCGTCCATGAGACCTTCTGAATCACCTTTTCTCTTTTTCTTCACACTAGTTACTTTCCCAGTTCCCCTTGTTGCTAGAATGGCTATGTAGCCCACCTTTGGCTACTAAAACTTAAGACAAAGTTGTCTAGCTCTCTGGAATAGCTTGTATTACCTCTACTCTTTTTTGTCTGAATAATTTACCTGGAAAAGTTACTGAATGAGTAATACTGAATAAGTTACCTAGAACTGTGACGACTCTGTTGTAGCCATGAGGTTGTCAACACGCCCAAGAGCAGCTTCAAAAGCTTCAGAGAGCCAGTGGCATTGATGATGTTGTTGACCTGTCTTGATTTCTGGATATTTTATTGTATATGTCCAGATACATGTCTAAGAGCCACTTACTCGTGGTTGTTGTCAGTTTCAATGGGTTCCTCATTACACAGAAGAAGGAACTCACACTGAATTAAAAATATAAGCAGATTGTTTGACAAGTGGGGATGGACTTAGGAAAAACCAGATGGAGAAATCAGAATAGTTCTGGATTTATTATCACTATATCTATAAAATATGTTCTTATAATCTAGCATTACAGTATATAGAAGATGTGCTGTGCTACAGAATAAGATAGCTTAAGGTGAAAACAAACCGAGACAAAACAAAACAGGAAACCCTTGTGATTTGTGGTTTAAAAATAAAAGGATCTCAGGCAGCCAAAGCTGCAACTTCTTAGCCTTTCTTCTGGCAGCTTTGCTTTTATGTGTTATGACCTATTGCTTTAATCTGTTTCTGAACACAGTAGGAAAGTCTCTCCAAAATGATTCCTATATATACTTTGGTCTGAGCACCTTATACTTTTGTCCCCCCACCCCAATTCTCCATTCATCATGGGCACATCAGCCTCCCTCAAGCCTATAAAAGACCACCAATGTTGTGAAATTCCAACACACACTTTACTTATTTTAGGCATTCAAAGGAATTCTCATAAAAGAGGAGGAAGATCCCCTCAAATATAATTTTTATAAAGAATGATTTCTCATATGCTGTATGAGAAGTGTGAATTGCTATAATTTTTTCCTTGAACGTATGAGAAAGTTCTCTTTCAACCACATCTCATCTCCATGTTTCTCTACCCTTCAGACATGACGGAGAAGCATGTTTATACTGACGTGAAATCTCTTGGCCAAACGAAGAAAATACAATCCAGAACTGCTGACAGGAAAAATGAGGGTGGTAAGCATCTATATTTACAGAATCATACATCACAGGTTTGAACATGATCTTATACATTAAAAAATCCACTAAATTTGTAAATGTCTCTCTATAACTTACCTGCCAAGTGTTTAAACTGTGTTTGAACACCTGCTTGGAAATGAAACTCATTTTCTTCCCCTAGGGTAGCAGTCAATCACAAATTGTAACTGCTCCTAGAATATTTTTGCTTTACTCTGAATCAGAATATTTCTTCTTGAATCTGGAATACACAAACACTACTTAGAAGCCTTTTCATGGAGAAGAAGTGATTATCATAAAAGCTTGATGACTTCTTGTGTTGAGTCCAGGATTTCAATGCAACAGGGTATTATTTCTTCCTGTGGGTCCATGAATTAATTACAGTGCAGAAAGCATGGCAGGATCATCTTGTTTTATTAGTGATAGGTGTAGAGTCAAGGAATATTTGTTGTTTAAGAGTTTTTTGTTTTTAAAGATGATAAATGCTAATGCTATGGAATTGTGTATAGGCACTATACTGTAATGACTGGGTCTTTATCATCATTTTTTAATTTTATTTTTAAAAAATTTACTAACTAATTTTTGGCTGCACTGGGTCTTCGTTGCTGCACAAAGGCTTTCTCTAGTTGCAGCAAGTGGGGCTACTCGCTAGTTGCCTTGTGAGGACTTCTCATTGTGGTGGCTTCTCTTGTGGCAGAGCAGGGCTCTAGGCTTGCAGGCTTCGTTTGCTGCCGCACACAGACTTCATTCAGCAGTTGTGGCTCTCCATGGGCTTAGCTGCCCCACGGCATGTGGGATCTTAGTTCCTGGACCAGGAATGTCCACTGCACTGGTAGGTGGATTCTGGACCGCCAGGAAAGTCTCCTTATCATCATTTTTTAATGGTTCTCTTCTGACTGTCCTTCTCAGTAATCCAAGTGACTACTCTGTGCTGGGCTGATTGCCACAGGTGGCCATACCAGTGGAAGAACTGAAAGAAAATGTCTTGGTCCTTATGGCTTCAAATAGCTTCATCAAACTCCTTATTTAAAAATCTGCAATTTTAAGTTATTTTGCTCTTGTAGTTATAGCACTTGCAAAATATATATATATATATATATATATATATATATATAAATAAAAGAAAAACATATGCTGTAATTTGTTGTGAGTAACATTAGGAAAGGGGGCTTAGGACTTAGGACAAACATGAATTCTATCATTCTACTGTAATGCTTTATTAAATGTTAAATTTCTACACTTTAGCCATTTATTCATAGATGTTATAGGAAGTCATTATTTTTTGACATATATTTACATATATACAAATAAAGAGAGATTTCCCTGGCAGTCCAGTGGTTAAGACTGTGCACTGCCAATATAGGGAACATAAGTTTGATCCCTGCTTGGAGAACTAAGATCCCACATGGCCCCAAAATTTTCTTTTGAAACAGTGAAAAGACAGCCTATAGAATGGGAGAAAATGTTTGCAAGTCATATATCTGAAGTGATATGGATTCATAATAAATAATGAACTCTTACACTTTAACAATAGAAAGATCAGTTACCCAATTAGAAAAAAAATTAAGGGCAGATATGCCCATTAAGCAACTTGATGCAGAGACAGAAGCACATGCATGGCAGGCTTCCATGAAGGTTTTTTCCTTTTCCTTTTTTTAAAGAATGGATATTTATTTATTTATTGGCAGCATTGCAGTGTGTGGAATCTCAGTTCCCCAACCAAGGACTGAACCTGTGCCCTCTGGAGTAGAAGTCCAGAGTCCCAACCACTGGACTGCCAGAACAGTCCCATCTGGGAAGATTTTCTTAAATTTATCTTTTTTTTTTAACATCTTTATCAGGCAGCATGCCCCATTATGCTGAAGTTTTCTCCAATAATTTTATGCTTCTGTAATCTTGCCTTGACCTAGATACATAATAATATTAGATTTGTTTGAACACTGTTGCAATAACACCTTTAACTTATGCATTAATTGCTTTCATCAGGCTAATCGTTCCAATTCCCTCTTACTTTCATTTAATCACAGCTTCTGACTGCAGGTCGGCCACATTCTGGGTGCTGTGCTGTGTGCCAGCGATACCAAGGGGATGCTGTGTTTTTGTTGCTGTTTATCACAAAGCCTTCTCCCTCTAGACTAAAATAAATCCTCAGGAATGGAAATTATGATCAAATACCTATTGCAGAGCATTTGAAACCTCAGAGGAGGTCAGTGTGGAAGGAGACTGCAAGTAGTGGGGAAAATGACAGAAAATGAAAATGAGGAAGTGATCAGGTAATGAGGTAATTTTGAATGTGCATCCTAAGTTCAAAAGGAAGTATTAGAAGTTTTAATGGAGAAGAGAAACAACCTGGGCTCTTTGGGATTTAGCTGATTTCATGGCTTGAAGAGGGAAAAATTAAGTTTGGAGAAGGGATATCTAATTGTTATCTGTGAATAAGGAAGCATTTAAGACAAAGTTCATCAATATTCTGGAAAAGACAAAAGTATGATGACGGTAAAAAGATCAGGGATGTGGAGTGGAGAGATGAATAGACAGAACACATAAGATTTTAGGGCACTGAAAACACGCTTTATGATATTATGATGGATATATGTTACTTTACATTTGTCCAAACCTATAGAATGTATTAATATAACACCAAAAGTTAACTCTTAGGTAAACTATGGACTGAGTCAATGAAGATTAATTGATTATAGCAAGTGATAGCAAGTGTACAACTCTGGTAGGAGATGCTGATAATAGGGGAGGTTATCTATGCATGTGTCAGGGTAGGGATTCCTTGAGAAATCTCTGTAACTCCTCCCTCAAGATTGCTGTGATCCACAGCCAGGCAACAAAAAGATGGGAAGAACTGAGAGAGTAGGACTGGCATATCTACACTATCATATGTAAAATAGATGACTAGTGGGAACCTACTGAATAATACAGGGAGCTCAGCTTGGTGCTGTGATGACCTAGAGGTGGGGGAGAGCAAGAGGGAAGATTAAGAGGGAGGGGATATATGTATACTTATGGCTGATTCACATTGTATAGCAGAAACCAATGCAACATTGTAAAGCAATTATCTTCCAATTAAAAATAAATTTTAAGTTTTAAAAAAAGTTTTAGAATAAAATAAGATTGCTGTGATCCAAAAAGTCTAAAAGAATAAAGTCTTAAAAAAATCCTTTTAAAGATAATGTACATAGAGGTCAGCTTGAAGGAACTGTTTGGGGACAGTTGGTGACACTTTGAGCATTAATGATAGTAATATTATAATAGACAAATATATAAATTAATAAAATTGTTTTACAAGGTCATGTGTTCATAATGATAATCAAAAGAAATGTTTGTCAGCATAGAGAGTTGTAATCTGAAATGAGAACTCTAACAGATTATGTTTCAGAAATGTATTTCAACAAGTTAATAATTTCATTAAATATGTTAATATAGCTAAATGATTTTGTATATGCTTATCATAATATATGTTCATGAAGTATAGAGAAGTATTTGTTTTAACTGTGTAAGTAAAGATTGGAAAATATTGGAAATTATGTGAGCCCAGAAAATGCAGAATCCAAGGGAGGATGATCATACACAATAAGAAAGCAGAAAGAGGAAAAGAGAGTTCAATTTCGTGCTTTACAATGATGATTTAACCACATGTTTTAAAAAGGGACTAACTTCAAGAGTTTGATTCCTCTTTTCCTAGGGCTTAGACTTTCTAAAGGGCCCTAAAATTTAAATGCTACAAGAATGGATACACAATTTTTAATAGTGCTAACAGATAACAGCAATATAATAAAAGGATAGCATAATGCATAATTAAATGTTAGCTAAACTAAGACTTAAAACGTATCATTTGTAATGGAGATATTAGGTTAAGAAATACAAAACCTATATGAAAGGTGAGAATTCCAAATGTTATATTTTTGTAATAAATGAAGTTTAAAACAAGAGCCAACTTAGTGGCCTGCAGCTTGAGTTCAGCTGTAGGTGAAGATGGTGCGAAAAGCAAAGAAACTCAATCTAAAAATCAGTTGTTTGGCAAACCATTTCCTGAAGTATTTTGCTTTTTGGTCCATGGGGATTACTGCAAACTAGAAAAGTATCCAAGGACCTAATAATGCAACTATTGGAAAGTACAATTATAACCTTAGAGAAGTATAAAAATTATAGGAATAACACACGAAATGAAGTTTAAAAACTACTGTTTTATTTTAAAATAGATTTAAGTACAAGAATAGCAATAGGTTTTGTAATAATTTTACTTGTATTTGCTTCTTGAGGTGTTCAAAAGAGTTAGATACTTTAATTGAAATTTAAAAATTTTATAGGACCTGAGTACTTAAGTAGAAATTAATGTTGAAATGTTTCAGTAGGTTTCAAATTGCCTTTATTAGTGAACAAACAGTGAGTCACAGATAAGCTGGGTGACTGACTCAGTTTCTTAGGAAGCTGCCTTTAAGGTGCGGGTCAGGGGTGGGGCCTCAGGCCAAGGCTTGACTAGGGAGCTCCCACCTCCAAGCTCACTCCTCACTCACATGGGTGATGGCTGGTCTCAGGTCATCACTGGCTATTGACTGGAGACCCAAATTCTTTGTCATGTGGCCCTTTTCATAGGGTGATTCAGATCACAGGAGCTTCCCTCATAGCTCAGCTGGTAAAGAGTCTAAATACAGGAGACCCGGGTTTGATTCTTGGTTTGGAAAGATCCCTTGGAGAAGGAAATGGCAACCCACTCCCTTCTTGCCTGGAGAATTCCATGGACAGAGGATCCTGGCAGGTTACAGTCCACGGGATTGGAAGAGTCAGACACGACTGATCGACTAAATCACCACCGCCATTCACATCACAGCAGTTTGCTTCCTATGGGGGTGGGGGAGAGACTGGAGACAGGAAGAAAGAGAGAGAGATGGAAATGCATTCGCTCTCTTGGGAAGAGGATTGCAAAATGGTATGGATACTAAGGGGTGGGGAATTGTGATTGGGGGCCACTGTAGAAATTGCCTGTACTATGAGATATGCATTTATGCATTTTATAAAATAGGGATGATTCAAATCACAAATATTAGTAAATTTTATTTTCCATTTGCAAAAGCCTTTGGTCACGTTTGCAGTGATCAGTTTGCTTTTGTGTATCCCTGTTAAACTATGACCTTGAGGTCATGCCTTGTGACTCATATCTGTCTTCAGCAGGCAATAGACTGTGAAGTGTTCCAGAAATTCAGGTCGAACAAGATGAATTAATAAGTATCACTTGAAACAGATTATAAGCTTTATTTTATATGGTTGCTGAGGATAATTAGAAATTCAAATAGCAAGAGCACTTTTTGAAAGCCTGTAGACCGATAATATTTGTCACCATAATTTTGCAGTTTCCAAAGGGGCGCTTCCTCTTCTGCTTTTGTAATTTTGCATTATGGCCACCAGATGGCATCGTCGCACAGATCAAGTTCTGAAATTAAGCTGCTTCAATTTGAAAATGTCTTGCTCATAAGAATAAAGAAATAAATACATTCTCACAAGCTGCTACTCGGAATGTTAGTAGACTAGTATTGCAAATAGATTTGGCAAAATATATCTGTAGTATTAAAAATGCTATCACTTTTGAATTAATGATTCTACTTAACAGATCTGTCTTCAAAAAATAATACATATGAACAAGATGCTATACAATTAGATTTTTTTTTTAAATCTCAGTATTATTTGACTTGCCAAATACTAGGAAAATCTTGTATCCAACAATAGGAGAAAAGTTAAATAAATATGATATTACCCTACAATTGAAAAATACAAAATTTAAAAATTATTTTTGTGAAGTATTCAATAATGTAAGAAATTCTCCTGATATAATGTTAGTTGAAAAATCATGTAACTCCTCCAATGCACAAAATATACACAGAAAATATGTAAAGGAAACATATTGGCATAATTTTATAAGGAGATTTTAAGGTTTTTTTCTTTATATTTTCCTTGTTGTTCCAATTTTCAGTAATGAGTAGCTGGAAATAGCATCGTATTTTTTAATAAGCAGAAATCAAGTGTGAGAACAAAGAAGGGGATAAAAATTTTTGTGCTAATCATAATTTAAAAATTCTGTCCTCTTCTATGTTAAACCATAAAAATATTCATTTATCTAGTGATTAGTGTTTTTTATATGTCAGACATCACACTGGGTGATGGTTATACAAAAGAAAATAAGACACAATTTTTGTCTTTACTGAACATGCAGTCAACTTGGAGAGAGAGACATATAAACAGATACTATATAAAATATGACAGGTGCAATGAATAAGACTATTAATGGTCTGATACATTTTCTTTTTCTCTTTCATTAGACTCAATTCTCCCAGGTTTTTTTTTTTTTCCTGCATCACCCGGGGCTTGCAGGATCCTGGTTCCCAATCCAAAGATGGATTGAACCCAGACCCTCTCAGTGAAACTGCAGAGTCCTAAACCATGGACCAGGGAATTCCCTCAGTTCTCCATTTTGATCTCCAATATTTGATTTGTGACTGTGATTTACTGAACTTTACACATATTTTTCATTAAGAATTTCCAAGAACAGCCATGAAACACAAGTAAATAATATTTACATTATCTATCCAGTGGTTATGAGTACCATTTTGTTGGCAAAGATATTATCTACCTGTGAGAAATGGATTGTTGCTGCTGTGATTAAGGTGGAGGATGATGTAGAACAACTGCTATGAAAAACTTGCTTGTCTGAGGTTACCAGCATTTCGATTGTGAGGCTGAGATGAGTTTTAGTAACAGATTTTCAAAAGGTTTTCCCTCTTCTCTGGTTTAGCACAACAGAGTGTATGAGTGAAGAAGGAAAACACGTGGGCAGCTCTTTTTGGAGAGGCATTACCCTTTAACAAAAACCCTGCATTCTGGGTTGCTTTTCTTCTCTCTAGAGGGATGTGACTGAATGAGTATGGAGTAGCACTGGGGTGTGAAGTTCTGAGCCCCCCAGGCCACTAAGGTATTGCTGGACTGTGGGCCTGAGAGTGTGTTAGGGAGATTGCGGGGTGGGGTGGGAGGGGGTGGGGGTGAGGGTGGAGGGGGGTGGATCTTTCTCCCTATGAATAACAGAAGGTCTGATTTATGGCCTTTCACTTGCTAAACATTTAAGATGCCCTACTGATAAGGGAGATATTGGACAATTGTTTTGAAGGAAGAATAGTGAATGCAAATGCTCTCAGCAAAGCACAGCTTTCCTTATGGTCAATGAAAAAAAATGCACAACATGAGTGCTGTGAGTTGAGTTTTATTTGGGCCAAATGAGCACTACAGCCTAAGAGACAGCATGGCAGATAGTTCTGAGAAACTACTCCAAAGAAGTGGGGAGTAAGATCGGTATATATACATATCTATCTCTCTGTCTATATATGTATATATATATTAGTGAAGGGGGGATTTGTGTAGTTAAGCACACGTTTTGGCAGAGGTTTGCTACTAGCCACAAGAAAGTTGCTGTTATTCATGAGGAGCAATATCTCCTTTAATGATTTTAGTGCTCTTCTAGATATCAGAAGATGCAAAAAATTGGGCTCATAAACTCTTCTAAAAATATCTAACTATGTGAAGGCCTATTCTGCCAATTTTTCTCAGAGCACAGAGGGCTCACTCCTGATCTCCACCTTGGACCCCTTTCAGAGTCTGTTCAAGGTCAGGACCGCAGGGGCCAGTGACTTCATCCTTGTCAGAACCAGATGGTGAACGACAGTTTTTAGCCGGGACTAATTTAGGCTGCAAACCGTGCCCGAGCTTGGTGGTTCTCTCCTCACCCCACATTGTTCTCTAGAAACTCCCCGCCTGCCTACTTTTAGACCCCTGAACTAGCCACTTCCTCTCTCTTCATTCATTTCCCGATATCATTGTGAGCTCATACTGGTCATCTGGAGGCAAAAATCTAGTCTGCCCAGTTTGTTCCTGTCTCTCATAATTAAATTTTGTGCATGCTAGCTTTTGAATGTAAAAAGCAAAATGATTCTGTGGAAAGTCCAGTATTTTTGTTTTGGTTTTTGGAAGTTCACAAAACATTTTCTGTTGTTAATAGAAAAGTGGCATGAGAATGCACATAATTCTCATTACCTTAATGTACACATTATTCTTTATCTGTAAAAGCAAAAGTGAAGTGAAAGTGTAGGTCACTTACTCATGACTGACTCTTTGTGACCCCATGGACTGTAGCCCACCAGGCTCCCCTGTCCATGGGATTTCTCAGACAGGAATACTGGAGTGGGTTGCCATTTCCTTCTCTAGGGGATCTTCCCAACTCAGGGATGAAACCTGGGTCCATTGCATTGCAGGCAGATTCTTTTACCATCTGAGCCACAAGGGAGCTCTTTAAAAGTAAATATAAATATTCTACATAAAGTCACATATATGCATTTGTGTGCCCATTTGTGAGTCACTTAATGCTCCTACATCTGAGTTTCTTCATCAATAAAATGAAGAAAATAATCTATTATCCAATTTGTTGAGGAATAGATAAAGTGGCTTAAATGGAATAGCAACAATAACAAAAATACCCCCAACCCCCCCAAACTATGCTTGACACATGGATTTTCTAAATGCTAGTTTGCATCACTTAGTAAACAATAGACGATAGGTGACAACAAAAAGAATTGGCCCATACTTACTCATCTCTGAACAAAGGAAAAAACTACTCTAAAAATACAATAGGGGCTTCCCAGGTGGCTCAGTGTTAAAGAATTCACCTGCCAATGCAGGAGATGCAGGAGGCACAGGTTGGATCCCTGGGTTGGGAAGATCCCCTGGAGAAGGAAATGGCAACCCACTGCAGTATTCTTGCCTGGAGAATTCCATGGAGAGAGGAGCCTAGTAGTCTACAGTTCATAGGGTCACAAAGAGTCAGACAGGACTGAGCACGTACACACAAAACAACATCTTCTGGGATCAAACACTCCATTTGCAATCATCAAATGCTTTAATATAATATCAGATTCTCATGTGTATGTTTCTTACTGTTACTGTACTGGAATCCATTCTCGAGATGCCAAATTTAAAGTGAGCCAGGGATTTAAAGGTAGATCTCAAATCAGTAATATTTAAAAGTTTTACCTTTTGTTTCATTGTTTCTAGACCTTGCATGAAAGTGAGGAAAGAGAAGAAGTACTTGTCAGGGTCACCCTGCCTTGTACAGTGAAATGTACATCACCCTGAGCCTTGCAGTTCTGTGAGCTCCTTGAGTTTGAGACTTCCTGTGTGGTTTTAGCTCAGATAGTGAGGTACCTCCAGCTACTTTTCTTTCTCTGCTGGGCTAGATATGTTGACAACCTCTCAGGAAGTCTCTGGGTCTATTTTTATGTTTCATTTTCATAGAGCATTTTGCTGTGTCTTTTAGAATGTACTTTTAATTGTCCTTGTGATGGTGGAGGGTCAGATTGAGACAAATGACAGGTGATCTAAAACTCACTTATGTGTTATTTAATTATCATTTGAATTTTACTATTGGTTCAAATACACTTTGATAAAGCAATGTCCAACGATGACATTCCCTGAGCTTTAACTAATTCATAACCACAGAAAGTGGGCTAAGAAGGGTGAGGTGCTGGTAGGAAACTAGGTGAGCATGAAAAATTGCAAATGTAAATTCACTAAGAGGAGAAGTCACTAGGATGTATGACTGAACGGTGAATTCAGGGCTTCATCTCTATTTAGGCTGAATTGAATCTCTCTAGCATCATGCTTGATCTTGGTGTATTGCTATCAAGTGAGGAATAATGCTTTATTAGCCTGGACCTGGAGTTTACCTTTTTCAGGTATCAAAACTTGAGATGAAGGCAAAAACATAGAGTTGCAATTCAGCCTGGTTGTTATTCTTTAAAAAAATAATGGGAAGTGGCATAAATGATTCAACATATTCTCTCCCATTTTGTATCTGGATTAAGAAAGACTTTTATCTTTATGTACATCCTAACTTTTGAACTATGGTTAACTTCTGAGTTATTCAGCCTTTTGGTTTCTCATTGTTTTGTTTCTCCTACACATGGGCTTAAAGGGAGGGACTGTTAATAGCTGTGACTCATTTGCTTCCAATGTTAGTATCAGTGGATTTCAAACTTTAGCTTGCATCAGAATCATCTGGAGAATTTGTGAAAATACAGAATGTTGAGCTCCATCTCAAGAGTTTCTGATTCAGTGATTCTGGGGTGTGGCCATGGAATTTGCATTTTTAACAGTTCTCAGGTGATACAATGCTTCTGGTCCCAGGGACCATGCTTAAGGACCTCTGCTCTTGTTTATTTTTAATTATTTCACAGTGTAAGTATTATGATTTTGTTGTTGTCTAGTTGCTAAATCCTGTCCTACTCATTTGCAACTCATTGATTACATTAACCAATGCCCTTTGAGTGCATCAGTCTGAGAATTCCTTTCTTGGAACTGCATTCTTTGACAAGAGAATTTGCTGTATATTTCTTCAGACAAGGTTCCAACTAGCATTTCCATTTCAAAGCTATGTTTTCTGATTGCTATTTCCCTGATACAATCTGCTCTCAAAATGAAAGTTTCTATATCTTTTCTCTTATTAAGGTTCATTCTTTTATTCTGTAGTAGAATTTTCCTTCTTCTCTTGTTCACATGGGAATTATTGTTAAAACTATTGTTAGTTGCTCAGTTCTGTCTGACTCTTTGTGACCCATGGACTGTAGCTGGCCAGGCTCCTTTGTCCATGGAATTTTCCAGACAAGAATATTAGAGTGGGTAGCCATTCTCTTCTCCAGGGGATCTTCCCAACCCAGGGATTGAATCCAGATTTTCTGCAAGGCAGATTCTTTACTCTCTGAGCCACCAGGGAACTTGTAAACAAGAAATTCAGTTCACTTCCATCTTGGTCAGGTGTCAGAACTATCCTTTTGTGTTTCCAACCCCACACAAGGTATCCAAGTTTCCCACCTTCTCTTGAGGAGAGCTTAAAAGTGTTCAGAACTGTAAGTTGCCCAAAGAAATTAGGTAGGTGGTAGGAAATGCATGATCTTGGAAAATTGGGTCATTTCTTACTTTCTGTTCCATTATGTTGAAAGGATCTCTTACTAATTGCATTCCCATTTCATTTTGTGCTCTGCTTTTCTGCTTTCTCCTTCCACAGTTCTTAGGGGAAAATACCAAGCTCAACAAGTACTTCCACTTCAGTGTCCTAGGGGACTTTGCAAAGTAGTGTCAGCTTTGTCCCACGCTGGGCAAGAAAGAGTGCTTCTCAGGGTGAGTGAAAGGGAGGGAAAGCTTGGAGGACTAGAAAACAACCCAAGTAATAGCCCTATAACTCTGTTTCTATATTTATATGTTCCCTCATATATATACATTAATTTGTTCATATATTCTTTTTTTATGCAACAGACATTTATTGAGTTCTGTGTGCCTTTAATTAACACTGTTCACCAACATTTTAGAAATGGAGACCTGATTGAAATAAAAGAGGCTTTTATTTGGGGTTTGTTAGAACTGCAGTCTGGGAGAAACAGATTCAAGAGGTACTGGAATCGTGTTCTGATGGACTACCAAATGCAGGAAGCCTATAAAAGCAAAACTCCAAGGCTACAGTTAGTTACATAAGCTGTTTGTCACCAATTATAATTGGAGTTGGCAAGAAGTAAGGGGGCTTGTTAAGCAAGGAATGGTTGAGGCCTGAAATGGTGGCATAGTTACCAGGGGGGACCTTGAGACCTTAATGCTGCAGCTGGTGGATGTTGTTCTAAATATGCCTGATAGTGGCCTTGGGTTTGATTCAGTATGGAGAAAATACAAGTTCTCAGAAGTGCAGAGTCACGTCTGAAACCAGATCGTCAATGGCTGCTGAGTCTATTTTTTATGCCTGAACTGTGATTACTCCATTATAATTTCCACTTATCATCAGTACTAACCACCATTTTAAAAGGGATTAGTTCCCCTCTCTTGTACTATTTTCTATTTAAGTTAGAATGGTGTGTATTTAACCATACATTAAATGTGTATATTGTAAATTAAATAAACATATACTATTTTAATATATGTGTCAAGTGTGTTTAACATATGTATGTTATGTTAGTGTTAGTGGCTCAGTAATGTCCAACTCTTGTGACCCCATGAACTATAGCCCACCAGGCTTCTCTTTCCATGGAATTCTCCAGGCAAGAATACTGGAATGGGTTGCCAGCCCCTTCTCCAGGGGATCTTCCCCACCTGGGAATTTAACCCAGGTCTCCTGTATTGGAGGCAGATTCCTAACTGTCTGAGGCACCAGGGAAGCCCTATATATGTCATAGGTTTTTCTTTTACTCTCTAATCAAAGACAACAGAGAATTGATGATCCACGGTACAAATGTAGTTTTATTTTGTAATCACCAAAAATTAAAATACATTTTTTTTTTGCTTTAAAATTCTACATTTTATTGAACATATTTCTGGAGTTTCTTAACAACATTCAGTAGTTATTGTATGTACTCTTCTCCAGGGTCTACTTGATCACAAATATAACACTTGAATTTTCTAAAAAAGTTTGTTCAACATTCTTAAATGCATGACAGTATATAATTAAAAATCTGGATTATAATTAAAATTATTAGAAATCAATACAATGCATAAAATTACAAAGAAAAAATTCTCTATCCATAATCACTTAAAGATTCTTTTAAACTCCCTACCAGCTGTTACTTATTTTCCTGTTTAATTCAACTGACAATTTTTTTTTTAATTATAGATTCTTTACAAAAAACTTAAAGTTTCAGATAAATACAAAGAATAAAGCTTTAAAAATACAAAATATTAGAAATAATCATTATGAATACACAACTATAAACATATGACTGTAGGCACATTCCACATGGTTGATTGTCAATAGATAAAGGAAATTAATACTGAGTTCTGTAAGCATAATTTCCAGATTTGTGTAGTATCAATTATTTATTTATGTCAATTTAAGATCGCCATCAATTATTTCACATTAATTTTCTATGCATGATTTCCTTAATTTGATTCAATTTTTTTTAAGGGAGCCACAGTGACTCAGCAAAGTTGCCACTAATTTTTTTATTGTTTTATAAGTATCTGTATATAAAGGATATACATACAGCCTGCAATTCACTTACTAGAATGCTATCATTGAAAAGCCATCCAAAAATGCAATTATTTTCACAAAGTGTTTTTTTTAATCTTAGCAGAGCAATCCAATAATGCTAATTCAGAAATACATTTTTAAAGAAACTGAGCTAGTTGACTGAAAAAATCATCTTACATACTCTTCTGCTTAGAACATAGAAGGCCACATCAAAAAGTCTTTCTCACTCTGACAAGGAAAATCTAGATCATTTACAAAATTTTAACTTTATTTGAGCTCATCAGAGTGACACAGTCACAAAGTAAACGGTGCCAAAGAGGGTCAAGCTCCCCCTCCCCCCACAACTCCACCCCGAGGAAAGATAGAACTCATAAAGAGCTTAATCTGTGGCGGGGGAGAAACAGTAGCTGCCATAAAAGTGGATAAGATAAGAATAGCAGATATTTTAACAAACTCTTAATTTTTTTTTTTTTTTTAATTTGGCTGCACAGGGTCTTTGTTGTGGCATGCAAACTCTAGGTCAAGTCATGTGGGATCTAGTTCTTTGGCCGGGGATTGAACCCAGGCTCCCTGCATAGAGAGCATGGAGTCTTAGCCACTGTATCACAGGGAAGTCCCTTTAACAAACTCTAAAAGGATGAATGTGGGCTATCTTGACAGTTTAGAATCCCAAGGGCCCTTAACATAAAGGGAGTCCACTCTCTTTCACCAGGTCTTTTCAACAGACCTCCAGTGGGAGCTCATGAGACAGACTGGGGCAGAGTAGGAGACCCAGGCAAGCCCTTTAGTGATGGAGAGGCATGAAACATCACCATTTCCCAGATCTTTTTCTCACATGAAGCAAAAACTTTGAGACATTGAAGGAGGGCTGGGAAACTCTCCTACTCCCAGGAATGGCTGTTGGGGAAAGAACAGAAGCAAAAACTGTCTTCCATTTTAGAAGAGGTAAGATAAGCCTCCCTGTCTCCCTCCTGGTCTCAGAAAATGAAGTGATGCCAGGAGATGGCTAAAAGCAAAGTCTCTTTGTAGCTGATCAAAGGAAAGCCTTTGACTGTGTGGATCACAATAAACTGTGAAAAATTCTTCAAGAGATGGGAATACCAGACCACCTGACCTGCCTCCTGAGAAATCTATATGCAGGTCAGGAAGCAACAGTTAGAACTGGACATGAAAGAACAGACTTCCAAATAGGAAAAGGAGTACGTCAAGGCTGTATATTGTCACCCTACTTATTTAACTTATATGCAGAGTACATCATGAGAAACACTGGGCTGGAGGAAGCACAAGCTGTTATCAAGATTGCCGGGACAAATATCATAACCTCAGATAGGCAGATGACACCACCCTTATGGCAGAAAATGAAGAACTTAGGAGCTTCTTGATGAAAGTGAAAGAGTGAAAAAGTTGGCTTAAAACTCAACATTCAGAAAACTAAGATCATTGCATCCAGTCCCATCACTTCATGGCAAATAGATGGGGAAACAGTGGAAACAGTGGCTGACTTTATTTTTCTGGGCTCCAAAATCACTGCAGATGGTGACTGCAGCCATGAAATTAAAAGACACTTATTCCTTGGAAGGAAAGTTATGACCAACCTAGACAGCATGTTAAAAAGCAGAGACATTACTTTGCCAACAAAGGTCTAACTAGGTCTAAAAGGTCTAACTGGCTCTTCCAGTAGTCATGTATGGATGTGAGAGTTGGATTGTAAACAAAGCTGAGCACCGGAGAATTGATGCTTTTGAACTGTGGTATTGGAGAAGACCCTTAAGAGTCCTTTGGACTGCAAGGAGATCCAACCAGTCTATCCTAAAGAAGATCAGTTCTGGGTGTTCTTTGGAAGGAATGATGTTAAAGCTGATGTTAAAGAGCTGACTCATTTGAAAAGACCCTGATGCTGGGAAAGATTGAAGGCAAGAGGAGAAGGGGACAACAGAGGATGAGATGGTTGGATGGCATCACTGACTCAGTGGACACGGGTTTGGGTGGTCTCCGGAAGTTGATGATGGACAGGGAGGCCTGGCGTGCTGCGGTTCATGGGGTTAACAGGGTCGGACATGACTGAGCGACTGAACTGAACTGAACTGAAAGGAAAGGAAACCACAATTGCCCCCACCACAAGCCTTGCACCAAGTCACAAAGAGCAGTTTCTACTGCTCAAGGCAGAGCAGGCAACTCATCACTGGTCCTAGACAAAAAGCTGATGCTGCCAAGGAAAGACTAGAATAAAATTATCTTTAATCCTGAGAGAAAAGCAGAGAACTCTCTAGGGCCAAGGATTCCACATACTATATGTAAAACCAGGTTCTGCCATGCCTACAGAAGAGAGGGAAACTCTTTCCTGCCTAAGACCCCGACAGATACACAAAAGAGCTTGGCTACTGAGAAGAGGCAGGAATGCTGAGAAAGCCACACTCCCAAGGCTAAGGCAGACAGTACCTGTCTGAGACTGAGACTAGATCAAGAGAATTTCGAATTTCTCCTGCCTCCCACACTGTCATACTTGATGTTACAAGCTATAGAAGCTTACCACTGGTGGAGGGCAAGAATTTAGAGAGAGACCCCCCTTCAGATCTGCTGAAATTGTAGACTTGAATCAAAATACTCAGAACACATGTACACCCATGGCTGATTCATGTCAATATATGGCAAAACCCACTACAATATTGTAAAGTGATTAGCCTCCAATTAAAATAAATAAAGTTAAAAAAAGCACTCAGAAAAAACCTTCAGTCACCAAGACCCCACAGTAAGCATTAGGTTGCAGCACCGTATTGCTGAAAATTTGTAGTCTGCATGTAACGAAGATGACCTTAGAAACAATGAACTATAAACCTGTCCAAGGTCCCACACTATTAGTCTTACAGAAGAGGTATCTTTTTTCTGGCCAAACATACAATGTTTGCCATTTAATAAAAATTATTTGACACACATATGCAAAAAAGGAAGAAAATGACCCACTGTCAAAAGTTAAAGTGGTGATGGTGGTGGTTAGTTGGTAAGTCATGTCTGACTCTTGTGACGCCATTTAGTCTGCCTGGCTCCTCTGTCCATGGGATTTTCCAGGCAAGAATACTGGAGTGGGTTGCCATTTCTTCTCCATGGGATCTTCCCAATCCAGGAATCAATCCCAGATCTCCTGCAATGCAGGAGATTCTTTACTGACTGAGCTGCAAGGGAAGCACACAGCTGAAATAAACTCAGGTATGCTCAAGATGTTGGAATTAGCATCATGAAACTTTTTGAGAATAACTTTTAACTTGTCCAAACACTAGTGGAAACTTAGGAAAGCATACATGAGTATATGGGGAAATTTTATCTGAGAGATGAAGATTATATAAAAAAGAGTCAAATGGAAATATCAGATGGGAGAAACTATGATATCAGAAATAAATCATTCCTTCCATGGGCTTGTCAGAAAACTGGACACATGAGAGAGAAAAAAAAAATCCTAGTAAATCTGAAGATAGATCAACAGAAATATCCCAAGTGAGTCACAAAGAATAAAAAAAGAGTGAAACTTGACAGATCATCCAAGAGCTTTGAGACTGTAACAATCATAGATTTCCCATCTGAAAGTACGCAAGCTGGAAGGTGATAAAGTGACATTCTTTGTAACTGAAAGAAAATTTCATTAACTACTATAGGGATAAAGACACACATTACATAATGTTGAAGGAATCAGCATAATAAGATGCCTAAAACTTCAAAGTGCATATATACCCAATAAAAGAATTTGAAAATATATAAAGTAAAAATGGATATAATTGAAAGGGGAAATAGACAAATCCTCAATTTCATTTGGACACTTTGACATACTTCTATCAGCAATTATTCAGGATATTTAGGCAAAAAAAAAAAGCAGTAAGGATTTAGAAAATCTGAAAGAGCACTTTGCAACCAAAGTGCACATCAGACGTATATAGAGCCCTCTATTCAACAATAGAAAAAGCATATTCTTTTCATGTGCACATGGAGCATAAAACATTCACCAGCATTCACCACAAAACAAACAAACAAACAAAATTTTAAAGAAAAAATATTACAGACCCTGTCCTGGTTAGATCAAAATTTCTTAACAAAATATTAGCAAATCCAATCCAGCAATATAAAAATTACTGACACATCATGACCTACTGGGATTTGTCCCAGGAATTCAATTTTCTTTCAACATTTGAAAACCAATTAATGTAATTCTCGATTTCAACACAGTATAAAAGAATAACCATGTTGCTGTTATTTAGTCACTAAGTTGTGTCCAACTCTTTAAGACCCCATGGACTGTAGCGTGCCAGGCTTCACTGTCCCTGGTATTCTCCAGGTAAGAATACAGGAGTGGGTTGCCATTTCCTTGTCAGGGAATCTTCCCAACCCAGGGATCAAACCCTCGACTCCTGCATTGCAGGCAGATTCTTTATTGCTGAACCACCAGGGAAGCCCACACACAGAAAAATACATGAGGAAATCCAACTTTCATTCTTGATAAACGGTCTTAGAAAGTTGTGAACAAAAGATAACTTGCTAGCAAGCACACCTAAAGAAAAACAAAACAAAACTGTTTCTCACATCATACTTAAAGGTGAAAGACTGAATCCTTTACTCCTAAGATTGAAAACAAAGCCAGGATATACACTCTCCCTACCTTTTTTTAATGTTATATTGGTTCCAGCCCATGTAGTTGATCAAGAATAAGAAATACAATGCATAGACTAGAAAAAAATGAAAGACAAATTTCTTTATTTGCAGAGCTTCTGATTGTACATAGTTTACTCAAAGAATCTACAAAGGAGCTATGACAACTAATAAGTAATTGTATGAAAAGTATAGCTTATATAGTCCATGTAAACTGTATTTCTATATGAGTGTGGTAGGCAGCCTCTAAAGTGGTCTTTCATGATTCCTGTCTTCTATTTTTGCCTTCTGTAACTACACAAGTGTTGATTTGTGGTTCTCTTCTAAGCATGCTGTTGCTGCTACTGTTTCCTACACTGTCAGGCAGATTCTTTAGCATTGAGCCACCTGGGACACAGACAGACAGAGATTCACTCAGTTGTGTCTGACTTTTTCTGACCCCACAGACTGTAGCCTGCCAGGCTCCTCTGTCTATGGGATTCTCCAGGAAAGAATACTGGAGTGGGTTACCATGCCCTCCTTCGAGGGGTCTTTCTGACCCAGGGATCAAACCTGGGTCTCCCATGCAGATTCCTTACCGTCTGAGCCACCAGGGAAGCCTCACTTGGGAAACATGGTAAAAATAACAATATGTCACTTCTTTGGTTAGACTTCCATATATTTTTAAATATGTGTCCATTTCTCTTTAGAGAATTTTTTTTTTTCCTTTAATGCAGCAGTTAAGGAGAGAAGAACATGTACTCCTGATGCTTAGGTGAAGCACCAGTCTCCAGATCTCAGGCTAGCAGTTTGATCACAGAGCTCAGACATCTCCAGCCACACAATATGGTAAATACATGCTGGTGGGGTCCTGAAGAACAAAGCTTGAATGGTAAAAGTCAGTGAGTTCATCTTCAGTTAGACAATTTAGCCTGTTTTCCATGCTGCTTGCTCAGCCAAGAAGCATTTGCTTCTTTTTTAATTGGAGTAGAGTTGCTTTACACTTCTGTGTCAGATTTTTCTGTACAGCAAAATGAGTCATCCATATGTGTACCTATCCTCTCCTTTTTTTGAGTTTCCTTCTCATTTACATCACCACAGTGCACTGAGTAGAGTTTTCTGTGCTAAACATTAGATTCTCATTAGTTATCTATTTGTACATAATATCAATAGTGTATGTATGTCCATCCCAATCTCCCAGTTCATCCTCCCTCCCCCCTTCTCTGCCTCGGTGTTCATACATTTATTCTCCACTTCTGTGTCTCTATTTCTGCTTTACAAATAAATTCATCAGTACCATTTTCAAGATTCCACATATATGCATTAATATATGGTATTTGTTTTTCTCTTTCTGACTTACTACACTCTGTATGGTAGTCTCTAGGTCCATTCACATCTCTGCAAATGACATGATGTCATTCCGTTTAATGGCTGAGCAACATTCCATTATATATATATACACACACACCATGTCTTTTTCATCCATTCCTCTGTTGATGGACATTTAGGTTTTTGTTCCGATGTCAAGGCTATTGTAGGTAGTGCTGCAATAGGCTCCCATCTTGTTTGCTCTCTTTCTGTCACTCACTCACCTTGAGGGAAGCCAGCTGCCAATGTTGTGAGCTGCCCAATGGAGAGGCTCACTTGACAAGCAACTGATTGTAAGTTTATATAAATCTCAATTAACAATGGTTAAATAATTTGAATAGATACTTTACCAAAGAAGATATACAGATGACAAAAAGATGGTTAAAAAAAATGATTGGTTATTAGTGAATGCAAATTAAAGCCACAACAAAGTACATGCACCTATCATAATGGCTAAAATTTAAAGGATGAACAATGCCAATGCTCGTGAAGGTGTGGGATATCTGAAAGTCCTCATACAAATGTGAAATGGTACAGCCACTTTAGAAAACAATTAGAAATTTCTAATGAAGTTAAATATACACTTACCATATGACCCAGAAATGAATACCTAGGTATTCACACTAGGGCCTTCCCAGGTGGCTCAGTGGTAAAGAATCCACCTGCCAATGCAGGAGATGTGGGTTTGATCCCCTGGTTGGGAAGATGCCCTGGAGAAGGAAACGGCAACCTGCTCCAGTATTCTTGCCTGGGAAATCCCATGGACAGAGGAGCCTGGTGGGCTACTGTCCATGGGGTGCAAAAGAGTCAGACACAACGAGTGACTAAACAATAACAACAAATTCACACTGAAGAAATGAAAACAGACATCCACACAAAGTCCTATAGCATTAATGTTATGACTTTATCATTATCACCAGAAACAGCTCATATGTTCACCAACTTGTGAAGAAATGGCAATAGAACAATTGTTAAATGAATAATGATTTATACAATGAAATAATCTCAGCCATAAGAAGGAATGAAATACTGATGTATACAACAATATTCATAAATCTCAATAGCATTGTGAAAAGAGAAAGAAGTCATATTAAAAAACCTAAACATCATTATGAATTCACTCATATTGCAGAAAAGGGCAAGCTTATAGAGAAAAAAATCAGGTTAGTAGTTGTCAGGGACAAGGCTGATGTGACAGGATTGTCTACAAAGGGGCATGAGACAACTTTTTGGGAGATAGAAATGTTCTTTATCTCTGTTATGCATGTGGGTACAAACTACATATGTGTTAAAACATCAAATTATACTCTTGAAAAGGATGACAATCATTGCATGTAAATTTTAAATGAATATGATATTTATTTAGGGAGATGCTTGAACCTTTATATTAAAAGCTTTATGAAATTCCTAGGTTTAACTTTGATCTCAAATAAATAAAAATCTAAGTTGATAAGAGACCCTATTTCAGTAGAAACAGTCAAAGATTATTTGTCTATTAGATAATGCCACACAAATGTATTCAGTGTTTATAATGTTCATTATTTTTTGAATTGCAAGAATATATTAATGAGGAAGTCAGGTAAGACTCACACCTCTTGGATGATAGAATCTAATGAGATTTAACCACTGGACAACCAAGGAAGTCCCCTGTATTCTATTTTTATTATGGGAAATATTTGGAGGAATGGGAGCATGTAAAAAGATTATAACCTAGCTTTGTTGTTGTTCAGTTGCTCAGTCATGTCTGATCCTTTGCAATCCCCTGAACTGCAGCCCACCAGGCCTCCCCGTCCTTCTCCTTCTCCCAGAGCTTGCACAAGCTCATGTCCATTGAGTTGGTGATGCCATCCAATCTTCTCATCTTCTGTCACTCTGTTCTCCTTTTGCCCTCAGTCTTACCCAGGATCAGGGTCTTTCCAAATGAGTTGGCTCTTCCCATCAGGTGGCCAAAGTATTGGCGCTTCAGCTTCAGCATCTGTCCTTTCAGTGAATATTCAGGATTGATTTCCTTTATGACTGACTGGTTTGATCTTGCAGTCCAAGGGACTCTCCAACACCACAGTTCAAAAGCATCAATTCTTCAGTGCTCAGACTTCTTTATGATCCAACTCTCACATCCATACATGACTACTGGAAAAACCGAAGCTTTGACTAGAAGGACTTTGTCGGCAAAGTAATGTCTCTGCTTTTTAATATGTTCTCTAGGTTGGTCATAGCTTTTCTTCCAAGGAGCAAGTGTCTTAACTTCATGGCTGCACTCACCATCTACAGTGATTTTGGAGCCCAAGAAAATAAATTCTGTCACTATTTCCATTGTTTCCCCATCTATTTGCCATGATGTGATGGGACCAGATGTCATGATCTTCATTTTTTGGATGTTGAGTCTTAAGCCAACTTTTTCACTCTCCTCTTTCACCTTCATTAACAGATTCTTTAGTTCCTCTTTGCTTTCTGCCATAAGGGTGGTGTCATCTGCATATATGAGGTTATTGATATTTCTCCCAGCAATCTTGATTCCAGCTTGTGTTTCATCCAGCCCAACATTTTGCAGGATGTTCTCTAATAGAAGCTAAATAAGCAGGGTGACAATATACAGCCTTGATGTACTCCTTTATCAGTTTGGAACCAGTCTTTTGTTCCATATCTGGTTCTAACTGTTGCTTCTTGACCTGCATATAGGTTTTTCAAGAGGCAGGTGAGGTGGTCTGGCACTCCCATCTCTAAGAATTTTCCAGCTTGTTGTGATCCACACAGTCAAAAGCTTTAGCATAGTCAATAAAGCAGAAGTAGATGTTTTCCTGGAACTCTCTTGTTCTTTCTATGATCCAGTGGATGTCAGCGATTTGATCTCTAGTTCCTCTGACTTTTCTAAATCCAGCTTGAACATCTGGAAATTCTCTGTTCACATACTGTTGAAGCCTAGCTTGGAGAATTTTGAGCATTACTTTGCTTATATGTGAAATGAGTGCAATTGTGTGGTAATTTGAACATTCTTCGGCATTGCCTTTCCTTGGGATTGGAATGAAAACTGACTTTTTCCAGTCCAGTGGCCACTGCTGAGTTTTTCAATTTGATGACATATTGAGTTTAGTACTTTAATAGAAGCATCTTTTAGGAATCAACAAAAGCTTTCTTAAATAAGTCATTTAATTTTTTCATCTGAAACCTGACAGATACATAACATTTATCCCGCTATAGTTTGGAAAGACAGAAGGTGAGAGTGATAGAACTGGTCAGAGAGGACAAGGGATTGGCTTAAGTCAAATGGTGGCTTCAGTGGAGTGAATTCATTAGAGTATAAAATTAGAAAATAAAAAGAGAGGATAGCTAGAGCTATAGGAATGTACCTAAGAAATAACTTGAGAAATAAAGTACAACTCACATATTTTAAATGCCTTAAACTATTCAACTGTATTTTTATCTCTTTCTCAATAATTTTGATTTATCTCTTCTTTGTTGTTTAGTCACTAAGTACTCTCTGACTTCTTTGAGACTCCATGAACTGTAGCCTGCCAGGCTCCTCTGTCCATGGGATTTCCCAGGAAAGAATACTGGAGTGGGTTGCTATTTCCTTCTCCAGGGAATCTTCCCAACCCAAGTGTTGGACTCATGTCTCCTGCCTTGGCAGGTGGATTCTTATCCCCTGAGCCATCAGGGAAGCCCAATTCATATATATTTTATATATTTTTCATAATTTATCATTTGTTTATGAATATCAAATAATTTCATTGGTTAACAAAATGGTAAACACATAGAAGTTTCTCTAAATGTATTTATTCAATTATTGATATTGTGAATAATAAGACATGCTTTCTATTCTCATGGAGTTAACAATCTATTTTATATTTAGACTCATGATCTCCTGTAGTATCTTTCAGAATTTTATTGAAGTGTTTCCTTCTCAAGTGAGGTCTTCCATTATTATCCCCAAATTATCACCTCTTTTCCAATATGTTTTTCTTAGTTTTTAAAAACCACAATTTAGTATAGTATGCTCTTGAGTTACTGGTTTACTGTCCTCCACCTCACTGTAATATGAATCCCATGAGTTAAGAGGTTATTTACTTGCTATATTTGTTGACTGCTCTGTCCTCAGAATTTAGAACATAGCCTGGCATAAAATTACATGAACAGTAAATGCATATTAAATGAGTTAATTAAGGAAAGTGTTGCTTTCATGGAAAAACACAAATAATTTTAAGATCTTCTGTACAAATTATACCTTTTAAGTTAGAGATCCCTTAAAAGGTGCATCCAATCCTTAAAATAAAATTGGCCAGAATTCTGAAAAAAAAAAAAAAAGTCAAATTTTCTACCTTCTCATGTATCTATTATCATAGCTCAGCAATAGTGGGTCTCAGATTCAAATGTGCTAGTTGAACCCAGGACCTTATTATCTGATATTGTGCACACTTTAAATTTCCTCATCCTTTAACCTCTTGTGTGAAGGAAGAACAGCATGAATGTGACTCTAAGGGGAGGCTTCCTGTGTGGGAGACATCACAGAGCAGTTAGACTCTTCCTACTCTGCTCATAAGGTCACTTTGCTAACTTTTTGGTTCATGAGACAGACTCCTTGCCAGAATTTGAATACCAAACCATGAGGCATAAACCACGCAGAGGTGAGATGATCTCAGGATAACTGGCCATAAGTACAGTTTAATAATTTATCCTATGCTCTTGGGAATTAAGCTTCATTGCATGTTTTGTAGTAGATAAATTTTCTGTAAAGTATACATCTTGAACAATGATTACATTGATGATAAAGGGAGGATATTTGAGTTTCTTTTTTTCTTTTGTCGCTTAATGAAATTTGGTCTCCGAGGTACACAGATACATATACAAACACAAGCAAGAGACAAATGGTGCCTAGGGAACTTTTGGAATAAGTCTACATATTCTTATCATTAATAAAATTTTCTACCAGAAACATATGAATATAGTCATGTATCTTGTGCACTTATAATTATTACTTGAATTTGTTTTTCCATGTATGTATGTAAAGCTCAGTAGATTTTTCTGTGCCTCTATTTACACTTCTATAAACTGGGGATATATAACTTTATAGTTTCTATTATACAGAATTGTTGTGAGGGATTAAATAAACGAATGCATATAAATACCTGGAATAGTACCTGGGACATTGTGAGTTGTTCGTTATTGTTATTATTATTACATTGCTGAAGAGATTATAGTCACTGACTATGTCTAAAAATGACAATAAATTCCCAGAAACTTAATGAAATGGATGAGCGCAAAGGCCTGCACATGTTTGGAGAGCTGAATATCAGATTGCCGTACAGAGCACATTTTAATAATTATTTTTTGAGGAATTCTTTTTCATTGTTATTATTGTTTAGCTCTAAATACATACAGATCAGCATGTTCTGGACAGGACGTTTGACTTGATTTATAGAAATATCAGTTCAATGTGATCAACTCTTCGGTTATAAACAATGATAATAAACAGTATAGATGTCTAGATTCAACAGCATCGAAACATGTATATTATCTAGGGTGAAACAGATCACCAGCTGAGGATGGATGCATGAGACAAAGTGTTCGGGCCTGGTGCACTGGGAAGACCCAGAGGAATTGGGTGGAGAGGGAGGTGGGAGGGGGGATTGGGATGGGAATACATGTAAATCCATGGCTGATTCATGTCAATGTGTGACAAAAACCACTACAATATTGTAAAGTAATTAGCGTCCAACTAATAAAAATAAATGGAAAAAAAAAAACCCCAACAACTCAGAAGTTACTATTGTTACCTTAATTTCTTAGCTATATGCCCAACTTTCTTTTTTCAACACTTTTATTCAATTGATAAGTTGAAGTTATTGTAAAATGTTACATTTATAAAGAAACATTGAAGATGTTGATTTTCAGTGCACATATTGCAGTAAGTACTTAGTAAATTCTTGTCCATAAAGCATGATATTATATGGCTATTAATTGTTAAAATCTTTTATTAAGATATCATTTTAGAATTATTAATATCTTTTAAAAACTGGTTATTAACCTCCATTTCAGTTGTAACACAGACTGTTATTTTATCCACTTATTATGATGAGAATGGATTTTGTTCCACTTTATTTCCCAGGAAACGATGGAGAGAAGACAGAGTATGTGAAGTTAACACGTGTTGCTCCTGATCGGTGGACAGGTGAGAGACCTGAAATACTTCAAGAAGAAGGTAAATATTTGCATATATATTTAGACTTCATAAGATCTACTTTGGAGTTTCTGTTTACATAAGCTGTCATACGTGTATGTGTGTGTGTGTTTGTATTCTTATTATCCTGGTTTAAATGGAAAAGTCCTATTATTCTCCAAAATTTAATTCTGGAGGATATGAAGAGAGGAAAGTCAAGTGTGAAATTGACAGTGTTAGCATTAATCAATATCTGTTTTGAAGCCTGTCTTCCTTGGACTCATTTCTATTCCATTCATATTATAATTAGTCACATGCCTATTGCAAAAGAACTGCCACAAGGCCAGGTTAAGTAATATATCATCAGTACTTAGAATAGTGTCTGGTATATATACTCAATAAATATATTTCAAATGAACTTTCATTCATTAATATAATCATTCATTTCTTCATTCAATGAACTTTTTTTGCATGGAACCATATGTTAAGCATTATGATAGGATTCATGCTTCATAGATAAAAGAGAGAAATTATGCCTTCAAGGATCTTACTGTGCAGCAAGAGAGATGGCAAGTATACAGCTCTGAACAAATGATATATAAGAATATAAATGAGGTGATGAGAGAGCAAAGAAGGATACAGTTTTGGGTTAAGAATAAAAGTGGATTAAACAGAAAAGACTCCTTGATTGGGATAAGTCTGATGGAGAAGGAAGTGGAGGAATGTTCCAGGTGAAGCTAAGGCATAGACATGTGGGGGTGATGGAACAGTAACCAGCAGGATTTGGATGGACTGAGGAGACTGAAGGCAGGGAGGCCAACCTCTTGCAAGGGATCTGGGAAAGAAATCGGTGTTCAGAATACAGCTGTGGCATTAGGGGTGGGAATGGGAGAACTTAGGAGAGAGACTTAATGGGATAGAATCATCAGGTCTCTTAAATTGTAGGATGAGGGGAGTAAAAGGACACAGAAATCAAGATGATCTCTAGGCTTTTGACTTGGGAGACTTGGTCAATTATGGTGCCATTCAACAGGATATGAAAGGCAGGTGGAGGGGCCTCAAGGTGAGGAGGATAGCTTTGGACAATGTGTTTTCAATACTTGTGATGAATGTGTGAGCCTGCAGATTAGAAAACCAATAGTGTCTAAGTGTAGAAATTTGGAAATCATTCAAGAGTCCAACACGACTGAGTGACCAACACACACACACACAGGATGTAAGATTTGCTCTTCTTGGGCTCTAAAATCACTGCAGATGGTGACTGCAGCCATGAAATTAGAAGATGATTGCTTCTTGGCAGAAAAGTTATAACAAACGTGAACACTGTGTTAAAAAGCAAAGACATCTCTTTGTTAACAAAGGTCCATATAGTGAAGGCTATAGTCTTTGCAGTGGTCATGTATGGATGTGAGAGTTGGACCATAAAGAAGGCTGAGTGCCAAAGAATTGATGCTTTTGAACTGTGGTGTTAGAGAAGACTGTTGAGAATCCCTTGGACAACAAGGAGATCCAACCAGTCCATCCTAAAGGAAATGAGTCCTGAATAGTCATTGGAAGGACTGATGCTGAAGCTGAAACTCCAATACTTTGGCCACCTGATGGGAAGAACTGACTCATTTGAAAAGACCCTGATGCTGGGAAAGATTGAAGGCAAAAGGAGAAGAGGGGAACAGAGGATGAGATGGTTGGATGGCATCACTGATTCAGTCGATGTGAACTTGAGCAAACTCTGGGAGATGGTGAGGGACAGAGAAGCCTGGTGTGCTGCAGTCCATGGGGTTGTGAAGAACTGGACATGACTTGGCAATTGAACAACAAAAGGGATGTAAGTGACAGATGAAGCCATGACAGCAGACATCACTCATCAGCATAGTGCAGGGAACACTGCTCAATAATCTATAATAACCTAAATGGGGAAATAATTTGAGAAAGAATAGATACATGCACATGCATAACTGAGTCACTTTGCTGTACTCTGTAAGCTAACACAATTTTGTTAATCAACTATACTCCAATATAAAATAAAAATTAAAAAAGATTATGCAGATGAAGAGAAGGGGCCAAAGACAGATACTGAACACAAATCACTTGAGGATTGCACACACAGGGCTTCCCTGGTGGCTCAGCAGTGAAGAATCTGCCTGCCAATGGAGGAGACACAGTTTTGATCCTTGATGTGGGAAGATCCCACATAGCAACTAAGGTGGTGCATCACAGCTTCTGAGCCTGTGCTCTCAAGCCCACGAGCCACAACTACTGAAGCCCGTGTACCTAGAAACCCTGCTCTACAAGAGGAACCACTGCAATGAGAAGCCTGTGTGCCGCAACTAGAGAGTAGCCCATGCTCGCTGCAGCTAGAGAGAAGCCCATGCAGCAATGAAGACCAAACAATGCCAAAAAAAAAAAAAAATTAAAGAAAAAAGATTGCACACACAAACACAAAAACAACTTGGAAGTGACATCAAGAAAACTATGAGTGTTAACAGGAAAGGAAGGAGGAATATCCTTTCTCCTCTTATCTCAGATGCAGGACTTTCTAGCTTCACAGAATAAATGGTGGATTGTCTCTCACTCTGACTTCATGCTACTTTTGTGTTTGTATTGTTTATAAGAATTTATGTAACATTAGGATAATCTGTTCTTTTAACTTTTAGGACTTGCTTTTAAAACAGTGTGAAACTATTGCTTTCTTTGTGAGAATATTTTAGACTCATTTTCATTAATGGCTATGGGCAGGTATGAGATTCAAAATATTCACAACCAGCATGGCACAAGCTCAACCAACCTGAAAATACACCAGTCTGTAAACATCTGTTGTATCCTAGTATCTGTTAAACATAAAGAATTTTTCTTTAGGAATAAGTTTGGTAATTAAATGTTTCATTGAATTTGCTCATTTCATCTAAATTTTCAAATAAATTGTAACCCTTCAGCACTCTGTATCCTTCTTTCCTGAGTCATTTCTTACCATTTTCTACTAAACTATAATTTTTAAAAACTTATTTAATTATTACCCACCTTTCCTTCATGCCCCCCCCACCCCACATTGGTAATATTAGTTTCATAAGAATAGGGATTTTTTTTTTTTAAACCTGCTTTATTTCTGATGCTTAGAATAGTAGCTGGACCACATTGTGTGCTCATAAATATTTGCTTAAATGAATAAGGTTTTTATTATGTTTGAATTCTCTTATATTTGAGGTCTTTTCTCCATTCCTTATATGATTAATTCCTACCTTCTTTCTTTTTAACCATATAGTCAGGAATTTCATTACTCTTTTAAAAGAACCAGTTTTGAATGTGTAGATCCTGTTTTATGTTTATTTACTTTCTATTGAATGAATTTTGCTTATCATTTTTTTCTCCTAGTATCTTAAATTGAACTCATTTACATATACCCTTTATTAACATATACCCTTTATTTTTAAACACAAATATTTTTATCTTAATTTGCCATGTATTTTTCTACTTGGAAATAGATGTATTCCCATTTTAGAAAAAAAATTACTGTCAATTCCAATATCTGAGGTAAATCACCTTTGTTACTTTGGCATATTTTTCTTTTGCACTTTTTTTCCCTTTGCTTGATTAGAAATAGTTCTGTATTCAATCTAGAGACTGGATTTTTCTTTCTTTACTTAAAATGTGATCTCAATACAATTTCTGCATTATTACCTTTGGACTAGTGTAGAGCTTCTACACTGTATGTATAGTGATATTGTGACTAGAGATTTATACACATAGTCATTTAAAAGTGTCCTTCAGTGATGTCACTAAATATATAA
This sequence comes from Odocoileus virginianus, assembly GCF_023699985.2. Lineage (NCBI taxonomy): Eukaryota > Metazoa > Chordata > Mammalia > Artiodactyla > Cervidae > Odocoileus > Odocoileus virginianus. The sequence continues at coordinate 16,602,372 of NC_069696.1, read as the reverse complement.
ATATTTCAAGTTATTTTGAAAAGAATGTCATGATTTCGGGGCCCTTTTACACTTAAAAAATTCGAAGAACTTAACTAAGTATAAATTAACAATGCTAGAATATTTCCTTTCTTGATGTGGTCAATTGGAGAAATGCCCTGGACTTTGGAGAATGAAACAAGAGGACAGTAAAAAATTAAAAACAAAACCAAATACAATTAGTTGTGTTTTATTTAAAAGTAAAGGTTAAATGCTTACTGAGATGTGGAACTGCTGATTATATATTTTTGGAGCAGTACTAGGTCTCAGAAATTTTCTGGGCAAAGCATATTACAGTCATCTTGGAATTCTCATTATAGCCCTCTATTCCTCCTCTATTTAATAGAAACTTACTACAGGCAAGGTCCTCAGCACATTATACATATTAATCCATTAAGTTCTCATAGCTAATCAATGACTTAGAGCCTGTCATTATCTTCATTTTATATTAAAAAAAGACACAAAGAATTTAAATAACTTGCCTAACCTAAGTCACATAAATAAGTGATAGAACCAGGGTTAAACCTGGAAATCTTGGTTCTGGAACCCATGCTCTAAAATGCATGCTGAATCTCTTTTTATCTTAACCAGAGATGTTGCCAGATTCTAAAATCTGGGTAAGCAAACCTGAGGGGGGGTGGGGCTGTGGGGGTGCAATCTGTGCTCCTGATTGTCTGGGGAACAATGTATCTTGATACCAACACATCTCACCCTGGTCTCTGTATTTTTTTCTCTGGGATAATGATTATTCCTGCAATTGTCTCAATATGCTAATTAATGCTGAGGACATTTTCTTCTTTAAAGCAACACAGAATAACAGGTTAAAAAGGCCTTACAGGAATGCAGGATTTCATTCTCAGCCTGAGAGCCAAACAACTCAACAAATACAAAGAATTCCTGAACATGACAGAAAAAAAGGTATGTGTGAGATTTTAAATTTCCATCATGCTCTGAATGTTAGACCATTGTGAATTTTTCATGATCTTTTAGGAAACCATAGAGAACACCAGAACTATTATTGTACCTAAATTTTAATGTGTCTTCTATGAGAAAAAATGCTCTTTAATCCTATTTATTCAAACTATGCAGTGTAGAAGTAATTATCTGGATGACCTCATTGGAGATTTTGAGGGCAGTGTGGAAGAGAGAATGGTTTATTTCTTGCAGGAAGCTCAGGGTTTTTCTGACTTCCAGGGATCCAACAGGTAGGTATTCTAAACTAAACTCAGATTATTTCTCTTAGAAAAATATCTGTTTTCCTCTAAAATAGCACCTCACTTCAAGTTATCATCACAAGAAGTTGGGGGCAAAGTTCAATGCATTTTGTAGTCAGAACTGGGTTTTAGTATATTCCATCAATAATTAGCAATGTAATGGTAGACTTAAAAAACACACAATGTGAGAGTTACAAGTTAAGTTTTATTTGAGGCATAAATGAGGACAGTAGCCCAGGAGACAGCACCTCAGATAACTCAGAAATTTCTCCAAAGAGACAGAAGGAAGGTCAGTATATATATATATGATTTTTGTGATGGGCGTGTAAATGCAATCAGGCACATATTTTCCCAGAAGATTTCTGCTAATCTCCTGAGGAACAGTCATCACCATGAAGGATTTTAGTGCTTTTCTAGATAGGAGGAGCTAGAATGTTTGGGCTTATAAAATCAGCTTCTAAAAACACCTGACTATCTGAAGACCTGTTTTGCCAGTTTTCCCTCCGCCCCGCCCTCTCCACACCAGAGCACAGGGTTGCCTCATTTTTGCTCTCCACCCTGACCTCCTTTTAGGGAGTGTTGAAAGTCAGCAGCTGCAGCTGTACATGATTTATTCCTTGCAGAGGTAGATGCCAGCAAGTGCCAATTTGTAACTGACCTAACAGTCGGCCAGTTACCTAATTACCAGTATCTACACCTCAGTTTCCTCATCTGTAAAATAAGAATAGTAACAATCTTAGAGCGATTGTTGGGACTAAATGAGATTATAAGAGCCATTACCACATGATAATCTTTCAATTTTTGAGAGTTATTACTAATTAAGTATGCAATTATATGTAAAGAATACTCCAAATAATACTTTCTTCCCCAAACTACACATTTTTCTTCTTGAGGTATGGAAAAGAAGAAATTTCTACCACGACAATTTCCACATAGTCAGTTTCTTAGTTTGTCCTTGAGTGATTCACTCAACTGATTAAAAATATTTTTCAGTAGTATGTGTCTACTTTGGGTCGCTGTGCTAACGGAAGCCCAGTCAGACGACTTCTGTGATAGTTCAGACTAGATGTGACTGTGACTTGCCTAAGCAAAATGAAAGCAGGACATAAGATCAGGGTTGCCTTCAAATTTCTACCTGCTTTTTTCTTCAGAGGACTTTCTAGGACTTATAGTGTGTTTGCTATTTCTTCCCTTCTCCATTGCTGTAGTCTGGAATTTCTCCTTTAACCTGTTTTTTTCTTTTTGAAGGTTTTTTTTTTTTTTTTTTGCACGTGTACCCTTTTTAAAGTCTTTTATTGAATTTGTTACAATATTGCTTCTGTTTTATGTTTTGGTTTCTTGGCTGTGAAGCATGTGGGATCTTAGCTCCCTGACTAGGGATCAAACCTGCAGCCCCTGCATTGGAAGGCGAAGTCTTAACCACTGGACCACCAGGGAGTCCTTCCCTTAGCCTCTTTTTTAAAAAATTAATTTATTTTTTTATTGAAGGATAATTGCTTTACAGAATTTTGCTGTTTTTCGTCAAACCTCAAAGTAAATCAGCCATAGCTATATATATATCCCCTCCCTGTTGAACCTCCCTCCCATCTCCCTCCCCATCCCACCCCTCTAGGTTGATACAGAGCCCCTGTTTCAGTTTTCTGAGCCATACAGCAAATTCCCGTTGGCTATCTATTTTACAAATAGTAATATAAATTTCCATGTTACTCTTTCCATACATTTCACTCTCTCCTCCCCTCTCCCCATATCCATAACTCTATTCTCTATGTATCTCCACTGTTGCCCTGTAAATATATTCTTTCAGTACCATTTTTCTAGATTCCATATATATGTGTTAGAATATGGTATTTATCTTTTTCTTTCTGATTCACTTCAGTATGTATTATAGGTTCTAGGTTCATCCACCTCATTAGAACTGTCTCAAATGCATTCCTTTTTATGGCTGATTAATGTTCCATTGTGTATATATACCTCCACTTCTTTATCCTTTCATCTGTCAATGGACATCTAGGTTGCTTCCATGTTCTAACTACTGTAAATAGCACTGCAGTGAACATGTGTCTCTTTCAATTTTGGTTTTCTTAGGGTATATGCTTAGGAGTGGGATTGTTGGGTCATGCGGTGGTTTTATTCCTAGTTTATTAAGGAATTTCCATACAGTCTTCCATAGTGGCTGTATCAATTTACATTCCCCCCAACAGTGCAAGAGTGTTCTCTTTTCTCCACACCCTCTTCAGCACTTACTGTTTGTAGACTTTTTGATGATGGCCATTCTGACTGGTGTGAGGTGATACCTCATTGTAGTTTTGATTTTCATTTCTCTAATAATGAGCACAGTTGAGCATCT